>NW_027223767.1:44040783-45240783 GCF_028538775.1 Myotis yumanensis
CCTGGCGCTGGGCCAGGGCACCAAGATGGGTAGGACAGGACTTGCCCTTGCTGTCCAGCCCGGGGATGGCATCGCCCCAACTGAAGTTGGACAGATAGATGCCATCAGGGCCTAGGAAGCCCTGAGACAGAGGCCGGCTGGCAGCAGGGTTTGGGGCCTTAAGGGTGAGTAGAGTTCACGAAAAGCAAGAGAAAGCCAGCCAGGTAAGGGCATTCCAGGCAGAGGGATGGCCTCAGCAAAGGCATAAACTCTAAAGGCTTGTCATCAGTCTACATACCTTTTCCGTAAAGGGCCAGGCAGTCAGTATTTTAGGATTTAGTTACTATACAGTCTCCATGGCATACCTTTCTTCTCTTCCTCCTCCTTTTTTTGTTTTGTTCTCTCTTCCTCCCCTGCTCCCAATGAGCCTTTAAAAATGTAAAATCCATTCTTAAAATACGAAAAAACAAAAATAGAAAAGAAAAATAAATAAAATTCATTCTTATCTTAAGGGCCATGCGGGAACTGGCCACTGGGTGGATTTGACATATGGGCCACGGTTTGCAGACCCCTGGCTTCGAAGAAGGGAAGAGTATGGTGTTTTCTGAAGTGGCCAGCAATTTGGGGGCTGCAAGCAAGGAAAGGACGCGGCTGATCACAGGAGGGAGCTCCTGACTCTGACAGCCACACCTGAGAGTTTGCAGCAGGGCAGTGGTTCTCAGACTGTGTTTTCCAGAATCTTACGTTTCTCTAGAGGGGCTGTGGGAGGCCAGGGCCGGGTCAGGACCCCCGATCCTCGCTTGAACTAGAGCAGCCCCGCCTTATGGGGTTTCCATGTACAATTGGGTTTTCACGTGTGATTTTTTTAATATATATATTTTATTGATTTTTTTACAGAGAGGAAGGGAGAGAGATAGAAAGTTAGAAACATCGATGAGAGAGAAACATCGATCAGCCGCCTCCTGCACATCTCCTACTGGGGATGTGCCCGCAACCCAGGTACATGCCCTTGACCGGAATCGAACCTGGGACCCTTCAGTCCACAGGCTGACGCTCCATCCACTGAGCCAAACCGGTTTCGGCTTCACGTGTGATTTTATTTAACAAAAGGGGCTCTGGCTGAAAACAAGGTTTTGGGAAAACACGCATCTGGGCATTGAAGTCTCATGAGTCACGTGCCATGAAACCTCATGTGATCCATGGCCGTCTTCCTGCCCTGGGGAAGGGAAGGCGGAGACAAGACAAGTGTGTGTGAAATCGTGGGCAAGAGAAAAGGCTGGTCTCGCATCAAGGACCAGATTGTGCGACGAGGAAGGAGGATGCTGAGTGCTGGAGCAGATGGCAGGCTGGAGTGTTTGAATCTTTGAAGGAGGAATAGGAAGGGGGGCAGGCGGGCAGGAAGGCAGCCCAGGCGGGGCATGATGGCATTTTCTGAAATCCCAGAGAGGGTCCAAGCCTGGGGGCAGAGAATAGACCTCACTCCCGGGCGTGGCAGTGGGGAGGGCGAGACAGAGGACTTTCTTTTCTTTTTTTTTTTTTTTAATATCTTTTATTGATTTTTTACAGAGAGAAAGGGAGAGAGATAGAGAGTTAGAAACATCGATGAGAGAGAAACATCGATCAGCTGCCTCCTGCACACCTCCTATTGGGGATGTGCCCGCAACCAGGGTACATGCCCTTGACCGGAATCGAACCTGGGACCTTTCAGTCCGCAGGCCAACGCTCTATCCACTGAGCCAAACTTACAGAGGGCTTTCAATGGCTTCACTGAAGCCTTTGACCTTGATCCAGTGCATAATAGGAAGCCTTCGATGGGGAGGCATAGATGAGAGTGGGGTTTGAGGACGAGAAGAGCTTCCGTTTGTACCTGATGCATATGAGTGAGGAAGGCCCAGAGCAGGGCACCTAGGAAAGAAATTGCTGATATATTGGAAGTGGACTCAGTGGTCCTCGGAGAAAGAGGAGGATGGATGGGAGCCGCTCTGAGAGTTGGCTGCATACGAGGGAGGAAGGAGGGGCAAGAAGAGCCAACAGTTTGAGCTGGGGCTGGGAGTATCTACCCCTGGCAGAAATTGGGAAATAGGACAGGAGAGGGAGGCTGTGGCAGGGAGCGGCCCCATTGGATTTGGGGTGATGATGAGTCACCCACCTGGGGTGATGGCATCATCAGATACGAGACCAAGAGTGGACTGGTGAGTGGGCAGGGGGTCATGCTGGGGCTTGCAGGGGAGATGATGGAGGGAGCTGCTATGTGGGGAGAGGCTGGGTATCAGGAGTCCAAGGACCAGGCCCTGAAGTGGGCAGATTGAGGCTGGGGACGAGGGGTAGGTACTTGCACAGAGGAAGGGTCATGAAACAGGCAAGGCCTTGGGTTTGGCAGCTGGGCAATGAGAAGAGCCCGCGCATCAGGGCCAGGGGGTAGTGGAGGGAGGTGGGCAGGTGCTGACCAGGTAGGGGTGAGTATACACTGAAGCACATTGGCTGGGCCACAGCCCTGGAGAAGAGGGCCCAGGGGTGAGGGCGTGGCCAGCTATTGGGTGTGTGGTTGGGCCTTGGGTGTCAGTGGTGTTGTTTGTCCGTGGGGTGGTGCAGTGCTGGAAGTCAAGCTTTGTGTGTGGGTGACTCTGACTCCTGTTGACGCTGTGGGGAGGGGAGGACATGTGGGATGGCCGGGCATTAAGCTATGGATCCACTGCTACGAGTTTGTATTTTGTGGAGCCCTGTGTCTCTGAATGTGCCTATTGTTGAGGTGTATGTCTGCTGTGTGTCTGTGTTGTTTTCTGGGTATGAGTTTCTCTGAGCAGTTCCCATCAAGGGTGTTATCCTAGACTTTGTGCAGGGTGATGGTGCCCCCTGGTGGAAAGAAGGGACAATGACCCAGCTGTTCATTCTTGTCTTCAACAACCATTGAATTAGATCAGGGTTTTCTCAACCGTGAAACCTGGGGCAGAATAATTCTTTGTTGCAGGAGGCTGTCCTGTGCATTGGAGGGGGCTTAGCAGCATCCCCGGCCTCCAGCCACTAGATGCCAATGGCACCCCCACCCCCACCCCCCCACCCCCTCCCCCCTCCCCCCTCCCCCCTCCCCCCTCCCCCCGGCGTGAAAAACAAAATGGTTCCAGGTGTTGCCAAATGAGCCACCCTGGTTGGGAGCTACTGACTGAGACCTTTTAGGTGCCAGGCGAGCAGAGCTGCTGGGTGATAGGAACACGGTGGGGAATAGGACAGATACGATCCCTGCCCCAGGGAGACAGGCAGGCAGGCAGGACAAGGAAACAAATGCACACAGTAACGACACATGCCGTGGGAGAAACAGAGTCAGGGCTGTGGCACAGATGGCAGGGCAGTGGCGATGGTGGCCGCTTTAGCTGTAACGGTCGGAACAGGCCTCTCTGAAGAGGTGTTAGGAGCTCGTCATCGGCGGGTTCGGGGAGGAGAGCTCTAGGAGGGGACCAGCAAGTGCGAAGGGCCCGAGGCAGGAAGGCGCCGAGCGTGAGCGTGTGTTATGTCAGGGACAAGGAGAGAGGTGTTCAAGGATGGCTCTCCCCTGCTAAACGGGGAGCAGGAGTTGGCACTAGGTAGGCACAATGGAGGTCCAATGGGCAGGCTTGCTCGGGGATGGGTTTCCTCCCCTGCCCCTCGCAGTGCCTGTACCAAAGGAGGCACCTGGTACTTTGGCACTTTCTGTGGGTGGGCAAACGTTGGCGCTCATTGGGCTGGCTGGAGTGGAGAGGGACTGGGGCCGGGTGGTCAGGGGGCTAGCCGAGGACTCTGTTTGGCTGCCCCCATGAGTGGCCTTCGCCCAGAGATCCCTGGTCAGGGCAGAGCTTGGGTGTAAGTGGATCCCAGGGAGGGCCTGGCCTGGGCTGGGCTGGGCTGGGCTCTAGGGCTGGACTAGCGTGGAGGCAGGGCACCCGGGTGGGGCCTACCTGTGGCCTGACTTCTTCGCCCCCTCTGCAGCGCTGGCAAGACCTCAACGTGATCAGCAGCCTGCTCAAGTCCTTCTTCCGAAAGCTACCCGAGCCTCTTTTCACTGATGGTGAGTAGGGGTGGGAGTGGAGAAATGGGAGGAGGAGGGACACTCTGACCACTTTTTAAATTGTGTTTGTTGGTGTTCTTTTGGGTTTTTTTGTTTTAATACAAAAGAAATATGCACTTGTGAAAAACAGGTAGTACAGATACAAACAAACGCCGAGGTCCCTGTCCTTCTCCTACTGCGTCTCCTGCGGTTATGCTAACATTCTCTGAGCGTTTCCTTTGTGCCATGCACTGCTCCCTACAACGACTCCCTGGGGCAGGCACTACTATCTCCACCTCACAGATGAGGAAACTGAGGCACACAGAGGTTAACTGACTTGCCCAAGGCCTCACAGGTTGTCGGGGTTGGAGCCAGGATTAGGCCCCAGGCATCTGGCTTCAGGGCCCAGCTTTGAGCATCTGCTGAGCTGCTGATGAACAATGTTGTGTTTCCTTCCAGACCCTCTGGCACACGACAAAGACACATAGGTATTCAGTGGTGTGCTGATAAATATTTAACCTCTGGCTCCCTGGGGTGGGGTGGGGGAGGGGGGAAGCCTTGGTCTGTAGCGTTTTTTTCCAATTTCCATGGTATAAATACTCCCACCAGGGCTGATTTCAAGCCACCGATAGATACCCTGTCAGCAGTGTGGAGCAGGAGGTGAACTCGGTGGGGAGGTGAAGGCTCTCTGGAGCCATGGGGGCGGGCCCAGCACACCACTGGTTGGGTTGTTCTTAACAAAAGGAGGCTTGTAATTTTGAGATTCATTCATGTCAGCACAAAGAGCTCTTCCTCGTTCTTCTTTTAAATCAACCGCATCGTATTTCAGAGTCTGAATAGACTATAACTCGTCTAGTCACTCCCCTACCGATGGATAGTTCGGTTGCCTTCAAATTTTTGCGCAGAACATGTTGCAATGACTTTCCTGGCGTATGTCCCCACACACCTGGATCCGTGTCCTTGGGGCAGATTTCTTGATGCGGAATTGCTAGGTCCACGTCCCCGGTAAACATTTTTTTAAAAGATATATTTTATTTTTTAATTAGAGTTGACACACAGTATTACGTTACTTTCAGGTGTACATCCTAGTGATTAGACATTTATACACCTTATGAAGTGATCCCCCTGATAAGTCTAGTACCCATCTGACACCTTACATAGTTATTACGATATTATTGACTGTATTCCCTGTGCTATAATTTACGCCCCTGTGACTGTTTTTATAACTGGCAATTTGCACGTCTTAATCCCTTCCCTGGTAAACATTTTTGAAGGCTAACGTCAGGTGGCACTCTGAGAAGTGGGCCCAGCGCACACCCCACTGAACATTATGCCCGCCCCCCCCAGCAGTGGATGTTATTAATATTAAACTTTTGCTTATCGGGTAGGGGAAATGGCATCTCATTATTGTTTTCATTTTCATTTCCCTCATTACTAAGGAGATGAACTGTCTTTTCATTAGTTTATTAGTCTTTTCTATTTCCTTCGTATTTGCCTGTTCAGACTACGTGCCCATTTTTCTATTGGATTGTCTGTCTTTTTTCATATTGATTTATAGGAGACAAGCTCTTGTACATTGTAGATATGAATCCTTTGTCAGTTTTTGCAAATATTGGGTCTGCCGTTTGCCTTTGAACTTGCAGTAGAGAAACTGGAAACAGTTGTTTAAGTGCAGGCAAAGCTGTTCATCTTTGATGGATTCTGCATCTCATGTTTAAGAAGGCCTTATGGCGATGTAGCTATTTCCTTATTTTTTCCAATATTTTAACAATTTTATATTTGGCTCTGTAATGCAGTTAAGTGTGCATTATGTGAGCTAGATCCAGACTCACCCCCCACCCGGCCCCCGCACCCCCTTCGCCCCCATTGATACAGCTAATCGTCCCAGGGATGTTTAGGACGCCTCCCTCCTTCCACACGATTTAAAGGGGCCACCCCATCACACAGGAAAGACCCACGTGGCCTGTTTTCCTCCTTCCTGTGCCGACCCTAGTTCAGCCCCCCTCCCAGTCCCGTGGCTCTAGCTGCACTCCCTCTATCGTCGGCTTCAGTATCCGGTGGGGCAATTCCTTCCTCCTCATTCTGCCTTCGAAGAACGAGTAAAGGCTCTCCTCATGCCTTTACTCATCCAGATGAAGTTTCAAGTAAACTTACCGCGTTCCATTTTTTAAAAGTTTCCCATGGACCTCTGAAGGGAGTTGGGGGAATCCTGACACGGTGGGGTGGGGTGGGGTGGGGTGGAGACTGAAAGGCCCCTTCCTCTGTCTGAGTCACCTTCGTGCCTGACCTTGTGGTGTCCTTGTCCTGGAGACCGGTGCCGGGACCCCTTTTCCAGTGTGACATGCAGCTCAGGTCTTAGTTCTTCCCGATGTGCACACCCCGGCGACCCCAGGTCAGGTGCACACTGAGGACAGCGGGGGGGTTTGGTCCCGTGAGCACAAGGCCACGGTCCCTTCAGAACCGGAACAGAACAGGCCTCCCTGACCTTCAGCCCGAAGCTTGTCCCCTTCCTCTAAAGGGTCTTTGGTATGTTCTAGACAAATACAACGACTTCATCGAAGCCAATCGCATTGAAGACTCGAGGGAGCGATTGAAAACGCTGCGGAAACTGGTAAGGAAAGAGACGCTGTCTGGCCAAAGGCAGACTGGATTGGGAGAGCACCGAGGTCCCAGAAGGCCCGGAGTCCAGTGCCACCAGTTCCCGCTGTGACCTTGGGAAGCCCTTCCCCACTCAAGGCCTCAGTTTCTTCATCTCTTCCGGGGGAGGAGGAGGGGCAGTGAGAGGGTGGATTCCAGAGCCCCTGAGGTATGGCAGTGGGAGCCCCTTTGGGACGTGATGGACCAGGGAGGCCATGATAGTCTGGTCCCATGCCTCTTCTCTCTCCTGCCCAGATCAGGGACCTCCCAGGACACTACTATGAAACACTGAAATTCCTCGTGGGCCATCTGAAGACTATCGCTGACCACTCGGAGAAAAACAAGGTAGGTGGGGGCTCCAGTGGGGCGGGGGAGGGGCGGGGGGGGGGGAGTGTGCCTGGGTCTCCTCACATATTCTGAGCTCCTCTGGGTCAGATCCTCTCAAGCCACTCCTCCTGCCAGTGCTTCTCCCTCGGAACTGTCTCCTGTGGCTGGTGAAAATCCATCCTCCCTGCTGGCCCCTCGCTCTGCCCTCTATGGGGCCAGGGCTGAGAACGAAAACTAGTTTCCCTCTGCCCCCTGTCTGGCCCTGCTGGCTTGGCTCAGTGGTTGAGCATCGACCTATGAACCAGGAGGTCACGACGGTTTGATTCCCGGTCAGGGCACGTGCCTGGGTTGCAGGCTCCATTCCCCATGTGGGGTGAGCATGAGGCAGCCGATCAATGATTCTCTCTCATCATTGATGTTTCTATCTCTCTTTCCCTCTCCTTTCCTCTCTGAAATCAACATAAATATATTTTAAAAAAGAAAGAAGAGAAAACCCATCCTCTGATTTAGCTGGAATTCCTTGCACTGCTTTTTCCAAATCACGCCTCATATTATCTTCTGGTTCTGCAGCGGGGAAAATGCGGGGAGCTATAGGGTTTCTCTCAGTCCTAAGACAGCCTGGGAACTCCAGGGGGTCCCCACTCCAGGATCCCCCGTGGCCAGCACAGTATGGTGTGCAGGTTGGGTGCTGCCCCTGGCTGCTAGACCTGGGAGGGAGGGGGCTGAAACCTGGCGTGTGCTCTATGTACCAGGCACCTCCACGCCCCACCAGGATACGTAAAGCCCCTAAGCCAGGGACGGCTCAGGGAGGGGCCCGAGGGGCCCAGAGTGAGGGACACCTGGGGGACTGGAGTCAGGCTCCCAGGGTTATTGACACTGACCTGCTCCCCCCACTGCCCAGATGGAGCCCCGGAACCTGGCCCTGGTCTTCGGGCCGACGCTGGTGAGGACGTCGGAGGACAACATGGCCGACATGGTGACGCACATGCCTGACCGATACAAGATCGTGGAGACGCTGATCCAGCATGTAAGTGGCCACGGGCCCTGGGCGCCTCGCTGCTGCTCGCCGGGTGGGTGTGCACAGGGACGGTTGAGGCAGCTTAAGAAAACGCTGCTGGGTGGGGAATGCCCTTCAAGGCCAAACAGGAATAGATCCGGGGATTCCCCAGGTCCCCAGCAGAAGAAACAGGAGGCCCTGAGTTTCCAAGATGTGTGTGAAGGTCAGAGGGAGGAGGAAGGTTGGAGAGCAGAGGGGTGAGTGCAGGGGCACCTTCAGAAGCGCCCGCCCTGGAGAGGTGGAGAGGCCGAGTGTCGTCCTTGCATAAACCTGCAGACGGGGTCAGGGTGCAGGGTGCAGGGTGCAGGGTGCAGGGGCAGAGGAAATGGTGATGCCGCGGGTGGGGCGGAGGCGGATGGGGCAGGAAAGGCATGGTCTGAGGCGGGCCCTGCACTCCTGCTTTGTTTATCTTGGGCTGGTCCCCTCCCTTCTCTCGGTGCGGCTGCGTGGAGGCCCCAGAGGCCTGTTTCTCAAGGTTCTTGTTATTGTCCAAGAAGGATGAGAACCGAGAGTGGCCAGCAGAGGGCCCAGGAGGCCTTCATCTTCCAGAGCCAAACCCAGGGCAGCAGTGCCCCCTGCTGGGCATGCAAGGATTTTTTTATGAACCCTCTCAGATCTACATTTCCAAATGTTGGTATGGCCTGTGGTCCAGCTAGACCCCCTCCTGCCAGGAGAAACAAGATTGGCAGCTAATCAGGGGGAGAGGAGCCTTAGCCTCCCCCACCTCATACGGACTTTAGGGAAGGGAAACCAGCTCATGTTACCCCCATTTTACAGATGAGGAAATCGGACTGGAGTTCAGAGAGATAAAGTGACTTGCTCAGGTCACACAGCGAATAAATGGTAGCCTGTGCTTTTCTCCCCACCCACTGGGAGGCAGATTCCTCAGCTTGTCCATAGAGTGAGGGAAGCTGGCGAGAGTAAGGCAGTGGGGCCCACTTTGGTCTTGCTGACTGGCCTTGCCTGTTGGTTTCTTTCTCTCCTTCACTGTGTGTTCAGGGTTCTGAGCCATAAGAGGGAGCATCGTGGCCTGTTTTCACCCTAAAATTGGGACCACCGGCCTGGAGGCCTGGTCCAGAGCTGTCAGGGAGGCCAGCGCCACCAGGTAGCATCAGAGATCCTGATGAGGCCTTGGTCTGGGGAAGCTTATCTCCCTTGGAAAAGCTCAGCTCTCCAACCCAACAGGGAGCCCCCTGGAGCCCCCATGAGTGTGCTTTGGGGGGGACAGTAGGGAAGAGAGAGAAGCTAGTCCCATGGTTCCTGGACAAGTTCCTAGAAACTTGAGGCCTGTGATGAGCTGGGGTGTCAGTAACAACAGCCTTTGGGGAGAAAGGAGGCCCCAAATGTGTCCACTTCCTCTCCCCCAGAGCCGTGAGGGGAGTCCCCACCAAGAGCAGCCCCTCCTCCGGGCGGGGTGAGGGCGGTAAGGCTTATCGGTCTCCTTCCTCGGCGTATTCCCAGCACCAAGCCCAGTGCCCGGCACAGAGAACACGCAGTGTTTGTTGAATGAGTGAATGAATGAATGAATGGCTATTGAGGTTATGCCAGTCTGGGCTTTACCACCCAGGGATTCATTCCTGGAAACTGAGCTGATGACCCTCCATGTTCTGCCTCCTTGGCATTTGGACATAATCAGCCCCGGATGGTTGTGAGGGAATGAGCTACCCGCTCTTCAGGCCCTTTAGCCACCCCCAGGTTTACAGGGGTCTGCCTAGCCCAGAGGCTCTATGGCGAGGGGCCAATGTGGTCAGGAGCCCAGGCAGGGGTTGGACTTGTGGCAGAGACTCCCCTGGCCAGGCCGTGGACAGTTGGAGTTAGTGGGTGACGTGACCTCCTGCTGGGAGTTCTAGCCACGGCCATGAGCTGCCACCACCACCACCACCCCCCCCCCCCCCCGCCCCCGGCCTGGGACTCCTGTCATCTGTGGAATCCGTGGGCAGCAGGGCTGGAAGTGGCCTTAAGGGATCAGACCTGCCCTCACATTGTCAGAGGGGGTGGACACTGGGGTGAAGAGGAACAGTGAGTGACTCACCCAGGGTTGCACAGCAAAATGATGTCAGCAGAGACCACCAAACGCAGGTGTGTGGCCTCTCAGCGGCAAGGCACCAACCAGCTCACACGTGTTTACTAACTCATGGATCTCAAATGCAGACCTCGTCCAGGCATCTGTTCAGTTGTCACTCAGCACACATGGCGATACCTACTATGCGTACACTGGCATCTGTTCAGTTGTCACTCAGCACACATGGCGATACCTACTATGCGTACACTGGCATCTGTTCAGTTGTCACTCAGCACACATGGCGATACCTACTATGCGTACACTGGCATCTGTTCAGTTGTTACTCAGCACACATGGCGATACCTACTATGCGTACACTGGCATCTGTTCAGTTGTCACTCAGCACACATGGCGATACCTACTATGCGTACACTGGCATTCCTCAACCTGGTACTAGTGACCTTTAGGGCCAGGTCACTCATTGATCACCCCACACCAGGGATAGAGCCACAACTTGGGCATGTGCCCTGACTGGGAATCACACCGTGACCTCCTGGTTCATAGGTCGACTTCAACCACTGAGCCACACCGGCCAGGCTGTGTGTCTTAACTTTCAATCAGTGAGTTTAGCTCATATACTTTATTGTCACTTTTGTACTTTTAGGAATTATTTCTGTTATGCAATCTTTTTCTGTTAACCTCATTTTCATCTTATTTCCTTTTTTGGTCTGTCCTACCTTGCTTTGGCTGGGTTGATTTTTATTTTCCTGATATTAAAATCATACAATTTATAAAATCCACATACTTATAAAGCCCATACTTACGTTTAGTTTTCACTATCAATTTCTAAACCTCATCAGTCTTCCACGCCTTCCTTCCTCCACATCTAAAAGCCAAGTACTAGTGTCCTTTCACTGGTTTCTCCTCTGACTTTGAATTCCAGATCATCACAAATACACTTCGTTTGTGTGTGGCATCATTCTTGGTTTGATAACAATGGACTTTTCTATGCTACTACCCATCCTTATTTCTCAAAGCTTATTGCTCAACTCTGGATTCATTTCTTTACTTGCTCATATACTCAGAGAGTTTAGCAGGGTATAAAATTCTAGATTCAAAGTTCCTGCAGCTCTGGCTCAGTTGGTTGGAGTGTCATCCCATACACTAAAAAGGCTGCAGGTTCAATTCCCGCTCAGGGCACATGCGTAGGTTGCAGGTTCCGTCCCCAGTTGGGGTGGGTACGGGAAGCAGCCGATCGATGTTTCTCTCTAACATCTCCCTCTCGCTCTCTCTCCCCCTTTATTTCTCTCTAAAATCAATAAAAAACATTTCTTCAGATGAGGATTAAAAAATAATTCTTGCCTTTGTAGTCCAACAATACATTGAAATAATTACTTGTCTTGTTATGTCTGTTGCTGCTGAAAATTTTAGTTACAGCTGATATTTGCTCATTTGTAAGCAATCTGGTTTTGTTTTTAAGAAAACTTTCAGAGTTTTATCTTTAAGATCCTCAAATTTCACAAAATATATCTAAGAGCGGAATTTATGGCTTCAGTCTCTATCGTGTTTGGCATTTATGAGAAACCTCTTGCCTGCCTGCCCCTCAGGGACCCTCCTAACACCTTCCAGGGCTCCCCAATTGTAAGAGTGGAGCCCAGGGCTGGTGTGGGGTGTACTTGGCTCTAGTCATGCTGGAGGGCCTCCTCCCTGCAGTGTGCCCGGCCGGCCCTACCTACGCGGCACCCCTGCCCCTGCTTCCGCCTTGCAGGGGGCCAGCCCTTGTGATGTGCGCTGGGCAGAGTTTAATGAGAGACAGGCAGAGAGAAGCTCTCCCTCAGCAGCTCTCCCTCAGCAGGGCATCAGCCTCTACTCCAACGCGCTCTCACTGCATGTCCCTCCCACACTGGGGTCCAATCTTTCCTTTCCCCAAGGGTTTCTCATAGTCTATGGAGTCGGGTTCCAGAATCTGTCAACCTCTGAGGCCTCTCTGGCAACCAGGCCAGCCTGGGGTTTGTTGAGAAGAGGGGGCCCTTGCCTCTTGGTGCCCCCTCCTGTCCCATCCCGTCCAGCGCCTGAGCGGGTGCTCTGGACTGAGCAGGTTGGGAGCCCGTGTCTGCCCGTCTCCCTTCGGCCCCTTCCCACGCTGATTTCATCACTTCCTTTTGTCTCCTCTGCAGTCAGACTGGTTCTTCAGTGATGACGAGGACAAGGGAGAGAGAGTAAGTGGTGCAGAGGGCAGGCGGGGGTCGGGGGGGGGGGGGGGGTCCGGTCTGAGGTGGGCCCTCTTCCCAGGTTAGGGGCGGGGGAAGCAAGACTCCAGCAGGAGAAGGTCCCTGCCCTGTGGCCCCCCACTCTGAGGGAGAAACATAGACCCTCTCTCTCCTCAGGAGCACCCATCCTTGCCTCCGGGAGTTCTCAGTCGGGGGGGGGGGGGCGGTACAGGCCTCCTCTAAAGAAACAGCGTCCGGTAGCAAAGGCAGACCCCCCACTTTCAGTCTTATGCAGCGGGTGTAGCCTTAGGAAGGTCCAGGCTGGTGGGGGAGACACAGCTCCTGCCTTGAGCAGAGGGAGCAGCTCAGGACTTTGGGGCTTGATCAGGGTGTTGGGGAGGCACACAACGGTCCAACGGAGGCATGTCGGACCTGCCCTCGCGCGTGCCTGTGTGATGAGGGAGATAGCACTGCCCTGCGGAGCCAGTCCGTGGAGGAACTTGCGCCCTGTCTCCAGGGGACCCCATCCTGCAGGACCCAGGCTAGCCGTCGGAGGGCGTGGTGGCTGACCCTCCTTCTGTTTGCAGACCCCTGTGGATGACAAGGAGCCTCAGTCAGTGCCCAACATCGAGTATCTCCTGCCCAACATTGGCAGGACAGTGCCCCCTGGCGACCCAGGTCCGGGTGAGTGCAGGGTCCTGGGAGGGGGTGGGGTTGAGGGGGGCCCCTGCATCCCTGAGGGTCCCAGATGCCATCCCAGACGCCCGGCCAGACGCCCAGCTTCCCTGCTCCTGCCCCGCGGGGCCCTTCCCTCCCCCCACCACCGAGAAGGGGCTGTGGCAGGGCTTCTCTCTCTCTGGGGTGGCCCAGCTTGCCTGTGCGCCCACCCCCTCATCTGCTCAGCTGCCCCCACCCCAGGGCTGGGAGGCGTTTTGTTCACCCTCCTTCACTGGTTTCTTTCCTGAGCTTTTTATTTCTCATGGGCTGTGTCCTTCTGGGCATGTTTCTCTTTTTAATTTTTCTTCCTTTTCTCCTTGCACCCCTCCATCCCTCCTCCCTCTTCTCCCTCTGCTCTCCTCCCACACCCTGGATCCTGTTCCTTCTCTTCTCCGCCCTCCCCCCTCCTCCAGCGGACCTGTTGGAGATTTAAAGGGTACAGTGTGGCGTCGCGGCTCGGTCACTAACAGTGGCGGGTGATTATAAGAAGGCTGGGCAGGCACCGAGGGGCGGGGGGGACATCGGGCTGTGAGGACCTCACCCTGACATGCCAGCTCCCCATGATGGCCAACAACCCCACAACCCCGTGCCAGTCCCCTCCCGTCCGGAAGGCCCTTCTCAGGAGGAGGGAGGCACTTGCTAGAGCCAGATCCTGCCCCCCTGGCCAGGAAGCCTGGGCACCGCATGGTGATCCCCATCCCGAGGCCTTCTCTCTGTGCCCAGCCGGCTACGTCTGGTTACCTGGGCAGCGGGAGGCTTGGCTGGGAGCAGGACCCAGCCTCTCCGGACACCAGTGACACCACCTTTCAGAAGCCTCTTATGGCTGTAGCTCCTGCCTCAGTCTCCTTCAAGGACTGACTCTCTCTGCTTCTGAAACCAGAGCCCCTGGTCGCTCAGCCTGAGTCCTATTTGCAGGCCTCCGGCCGTTCTCACAGGAGAGCAGCCACTAACTCCTCCCACCCTGGGAGTGACAGGAGGTGTGTCACAGCACCCTTAGCTGCGAGAGGCAGGCGGGGGGAGGGCCCAGACGACATGGGGTGGGGATGGCAGAGGAGCCCTCGTCTCTTCTAGTCACCCGCTGCCGCTCCCCTGCCCCATGGTGTGTCGCTGTGTGGTCAGCACATCTGCTCTTCTCACCATGTGTGGGGTGGGCTGGGGAGGAGGCCTCTAACCTGCTTGCCAGAGAGTGTGGATTAACTGCACTGCCCACTGCCCCCTCGGGCCGGGGAGGGCACGCATCCGCCTGCTCCCTGCCCGTTCTGGAGGAGGCGCTGCAGGGCTTGGTTGTGGTTCCTTCTCCACCCCCGTCATATTCCGGGCGCGGGACCCAAGCCCCACGGAGGTAATCATGACTTGACTCTCCGTTATAAACGAGGGCCTCACGTCTGGACGGGGAATCGAGCAGGGCTCTAGCCCCCAGGCCACTCTGCCTCCTGTGTCCCACCTACTTCCTGTCGGCCCTGCATTCGATCATTCATTCACATGGTCCTCTCATGTCCTGCAAGTTGGGGGTGAGGGTGGATGTCGGGCACCCTCCTCTCTGCACTGTGTGGTCTCCATTCTCCAGAGCATCTGTGATTTGCTGTGTCTCACTGTTGTGGTTTCGTGGACTGCATCTGGTACTGGGCATTTTCTCTCCAGTGCTTCATAGTAACCGGGAGAGGAGGGGGAGAGGAACTAGGCCCCCCAGAAGCCCCTCTTGCCCTTAACCCTGGGCACATGAGGCGTCAGTGGCTGGCAGCCTGGTGGCCCGTCCTGCCTCACAAGGAAGCGGTGACTGACACCCTGCTCTGCTCCATCCCTACCCCATTGGAACTGGCCTCAGAGGCCCAGGATGGCCCAGGCCCAGGGGGGTCTCGGGTTTCTGGACTCCCTGGTTTCTGAAGCCTTTGAAGAGGGAATCGTGTTCACACGACTCAGCCTGCTCCTGCCCCATCCAACGTTCCTTTTCCTTTCTGTTCTCACCAACAGATCCCACCACCTGTAGTTCAGCCAAGTCCAAGGTAAGTGCCAAGGCGGTTTTGAAGGCTTTCTCCCTGGACAGGGCAGCCCCGGGACCTTTCGGTCAAGGGAACTGGGAGGATTGCCAGTAGATCCCGAGGAAAGTTGATGGTCACTGGGAAGGAAGACAGGAAACACGGATGTCCGAGGGACACCGAGAAGCGGCTCTCCTTGACCGTGCTTGGCGAGGCATCTGGTGCAGTGAAGGCTCTGGCTGGGAGGCAGTGTTGTCCAATGGTTAGAAGTCCTGGGTTTGAATTCTGGCTCCACCACTTGGTAGCTTCGAGGCACTGGGCAAGTTACTTAACCTCTTTCAGATCCTCAACTGTAAATGATGGCTAATATTTATCCCCTTCAATGGAGTTAACAACCAATATGTCCCATATAACAATGTTTAAGGTCTTTGGAGAGCCCAAAGCAAGCGGAAGGAAGGAAATAATAAAGATAAGAGCAGAAATCAATGAAATAGAAAACTATTGAGAAAAACCAATAAAACCAAAGCTGGTTCTTTGAACCAGACCTCACCGCCAGCTACTCGCCCACTCCAGCCTGCCCTCTGAGACAGAAGCCGGCAGGCGAGGTGCTGCCCCAGGCAGACCCTGCCCTACGGTGAGATTAGAGCTTGCTGGCCAGGGCGTGTCCTAGTCAGCTCAGGCTGCTGCACAGAACACCATAGCGGCTGAAGCAACAGGAACTCATTTTCTCGCAGTGCTGGAGGCTAGATCCAAAACCCAGCCGTTAGCATGGTCAGTTTCTGGTGAGAGCTTCCTTCCTGGCTTGTAGGTGGCTGCCCCCTCCCAGTGTCCTCAGATGGCACAGGCAGAGAGCAAGAGACTTCTGTGGCGTCTCTTCTAGGAGCACTAACGTCACCATAAGGGCCCCACCCTCATGGCCTCTTCTAAAGCTCGTCAGTGAACTCAGTTAAATATTGGCTGGTTGAACTGGGCTCATGTCTGTCTGGGTCTCTTAAGTACTGGCTGGATCCCGGTGAGCCCACGGTGCCTGACACAGAGCAGGTACTCACTATGCGTCAGATGAATGCCCTGGAAAGAAGACAGCTCTAGTCTGCAGAGGTCCCCTGTACCTTCTCCATAAAGCCTCTGCCGGCATACCTCTGGCGATGGGGAGCTCATTCCATCACAGACTTCCGTGGCAGAGAACAAGGCCATTAAAGTGGCCTGGATCCACCCATTGCACCTGCTAGCCTCCTGGTTTCCCATAGCTTCTCCCGGACTGACCCCTTGACCTTTGGGTGAATCTGCTGGCCTCTGCATTCACTGGAAGTGACCATTCTGACCTCATTACTTCTGTAACTAGTTGGCATGAGAGGGTAGTTTGGTCAGATGGTCCTCCTGGCCTCTCAAGTTTCTGAGAAAATGGCCAAGACAACGCGGCACTGGCCACCAGGTGCCTCAGGCCGATCATCGCAGTGCTGCCATGTCGCAGAACCCCAGGGGTGCCTTCTGGAGTGGTGCAGTGTGGGCAGCCATGGCCCAGGACCATGTGCTGTGAGTCCCGAATCCCTGACATGCTCTGGCTTCCTTAGAACTAACTGATGGGAGAGA
Organism: Myotis yumanensis; assembly: GCF_028538775.1. Classification (NCBI taxonomy): domain Eukaryota; kingdom Metazoa; phylum Chordata; class Mammalia; order Chiroptera; family Vespertilionidae; genus Myotis; species Myotis yumanensis. The sequence continues at coordinate 44,057,297 of NW_027223767.1, forward strand.
GAATGCGTAGGACGCAGTGGCCACGCCGCCATCTCTGTGTCTCCACTCATTGTTACATTGTGGCCTGTGAGGAGGTGAACAAGGGCATGTCATTGCAGCCAGCAGGCGGATCACTCCCAGCATCTGCTTCTGCAGGGCTTCCTATGTTGAGGGAACTCCACTCACCCATTTGCTCATTCACTTAACATTTATTATTTGTTGAGCACCTACTATGGGCCAGGCGTCATGGATGCAAGCACAAACAAGCCAGAGACCTAGCCTGCTCTCAGAGAACTCAGAGTTTGATATAGATGATGTGGAAACAAAGCTATTCTGATGTGAAAAGAGCCGGTACAGATGTATCTTCAAAGGGCCATGGCAGGGATGGGGAACGGCCCACCCATGGGCTGTATAAGGCCCCCAAAATCATTTGGTCTGGCCCTGCCAAGGCATTAGGGATGCCTTAATTAAATGTTTTGGCCAAGGATAGGCTAATTTTTAAGTTGATAATTTTATAATGTTATAGACACCCCAATGGTCCTTGGCAGAAGAAAGGTTCCCCACCCCTGGGATATGGGAACAGAGAAGGGGTTTACCAGCTCAAAGGAAGGCCTGGGAGGTTGCTGCACGGAGGGTGCCCTGATTGCGCTGTGCCTAGTAGGAGGAGGAAGAACTCATCCAGCAAATAGGGCACAGCTGGCCTATTTGGCAGTAGGGCTGGCCTTTGGATTGATCCAGGGTTAAGGGTTGTTGGGGTTGGGCGCTGGGGACAAGGCTGAAATGCACGCCAGTGAGGTGCGGCCAGTGAGGTGCGGCGGGAAAGGGAAGTGAACTTGAGCAGGTTGCCCTGTAGAGGCCGGTATGCACTGAGGCGGTGGAAAGGCTGGAGGGAGGGGCTGGGAGCTGTGGTCAGAGGAAGGTCCCTGCCAGGAGCTGGTGCTTGTAACCCAGGCCAGTCTGTGTGCACTGGGTTCAAACTGTCCGGTATCACTCACGGTTTAGAGACTATTGTCACCAGAGCCGAGTCTAAAAGGGTTTCTCTAGCGCTGCCTATGGAGCATGGAACGGAAGTTGGGGGCGGGGAGGTGCCAGGCCAGCACCCAGCCCACAGGAAGGAGTTGAGAGTCTGGGTTAAGACCGGGAGGGGTGCCAAAGAGGCTTCAAGGTCCGGGGAGGGCGGCAGGGGTCCCCAGGGCGGACAGCAGTGTAGGGGACGGTGTGGGAGGCCTGCGGGGCTGGCACCTGGTGGGCGCGCGCGGAGGGCGCCGAGGCCTCCTGCCTGGGGCGGGGTTAGAGGGCGGCGCTGGCACGAGTCCGGGCACCTCCAAACACCGACCCGTTTCCCCCCAGGGCTCGTGGGGCCCCAAGAAAGAGCCTTACGCCCGGGAGATGCTGGCGATCTCCTTCATCTCGGCCGTCAACCGCAAGCGAAAGAAGCGGCGGGAGGCGCGCGGGCTGGGCAGCAGCACGGACGACGACTCGGAGCAGGAGGCGCACCAGCCGGGGGCGCTGCCGCCCGCGCCCGGCGCCCCGGACCCGCCGGAGGGCCCGCTGCCCGGCGCCGCCGCCCAGGAGGGCCCCGCGGCGGCGCGGGAGGAGCGGCCGGCGGCGGACACGCGCTCCATCGTCTCGGGCTACTCCACGCTGTCGACCATGGACCGCAGCGTGTGCTCGGGCGCCGGCGGGAGGCGGCCGGGCGCCGGGGACGACGCGGACGACGAGCGCAGCGAGCTGAGCCACGTGGAGACGGACACGGAGGGCGGCGCGGGGCCCGCGGGGCGCCTGGCGCGCCGGCCCTCGTTCACCTCGCACCACCTCATGCCCTGCGACACCCTGGCGCGCCGCCGCCTGGCCCGGACCCGCGCCGACGGCGAGGCGGCGGGCGCCGGGCGCGGGGGGCCCCGGGGCGCCGCGGACGCGCCCGGCTCCGCCTCGTCCAGCAGCCAGGAGTCGCTGCGCCCCCCGGCGGCCGCGGCGGGGACGGCGCTGGGCGCGCGGCCCTCGCGCCTGGAGGCCCTGCGGCTGCGCCTCCGCGGCACCGCCGACGACATGCTGGCCGTGCGGCTGCGGCGGCCGCTGTCGCCCGAGACGCGCCGGCGCCGGAGCAGCTGGCGCCGCCACACGGTGGTGGTGCAGAGCCCGCTGACCGACCTCAACTTCAACGAGTGGAAGGAGCTGGGCGGGGGGGGCCCCCCGGAGCCCGCGGGCCCGCGCGCGCACAGCGACCACAAGGACTCGGGGCTCAGCAGCCTGGAGTCCACCAAGGCGCGCGCCCCGTCGTCCGCCGCCTCGCTGCCGCCCGCGCCCGGGGACCCGGGGGCCCTGCAGAGCCAGGCCCCGCGCCGCTCGGCCGCCGCCCGCCTCCACCCGTGTCTGTGACCCGGGACTCGGCGCCCCTGGGGAAGCGGGCGTCCCCGCCGGCGCGCACCCCCTCCTCTATTTCCCGGGGCGCTGCGGCCGCGGCTCCGGTCCGCGCGCCAACTCGAGAGGGAGCGGGCGGAGTGTGGATGGAGGAGAAGGAAGAGGCTGCGGGGGCCGTGTCCCCTGGTAAATGGCAGGGTGTGCCCGTATGGGCCTCTCTGTGTCTGCACTTAAAAACCCTGTTGGCCATGGGGTGTGGATAGGGAACCCCGAGTCTCAGACTACAGGAAAGACACTGGGTGATGCTGGTTCTTCCCTTCCTTCCTCTGGCCCCACCCCCACCCCCACCCATTAGCTCCTAGCGAAGGGTGTGGGGGCAGGGGGGGGTGTATGTCTAGGGAGAGGGGGTGAAGGTGTTGATGTCCATGGGAGGGGTGTTGTGTGTGTGTAGTCACTGTCCACAGGTGTTTCCAGTAACGACTTCTGCCGCCCCTGCTTCCTTTGTCTCCCCACCCCCTGCCAGGGCTCCTGCCCTTGGTACCCCCCGGGGGTCCTTCCCCTGATGCTTTTAAGAGCCAGAGAGGGGGGAGGGCACTCCACAGAGGCAGGACTCACTCTCACCAGGTATACCCCTCCACCAACCTTTTGGCAAACTCTGAATCACCTCCCACCCAACAGCGCTTTGACCATGGGGAGCTGTCCATTCCCCAGACAGTTTGGGGAGGGTCCAGGGTCCTTCCCCTACTAGACCTCCCTTGCCTCTCTGTTCTTCCAGCTGTGCCTGCTTCTTCCACAACTCAGGCACACAGACACCCACCTTCTGCCCTTTGGGGGTTAGTAAAACATCCCGTCTCTCTCTCCTCTCTCTCTCTCTCTCTCTCTCACACACACACACACACACACACACTGATTTATGGGGTCTGAGCTGGGCTGGTCCTTCAGGATGGGCGAGACCCAGCCCCCTGTCCTCCTCCCTCCCATTGTAAATAGACCTGCCATCCCCCGGCCTCCCACACACTCACCAGGCCTCCCACACACGCCCTCACTCATTCCAGGGAAGCCCGCGTGGGGCGTGAACCCTACTGCCACGTCTATCAGTCCTCTTGGTTTATGCAAAGATTTGCTGTAAAGTAGATTTCTCTCTCCTTCCTCCCCCCTTCCTTTTATTGTAAATATTGTCTCTAAATGTGTAACATATTATAAAGAATTTATAAGGATTTTTAAAGATGTTTTGCTCATTTAAAGAAGTGTTGTAACAGTGTTGGATAAGCCTCCGGCCCCACGTCCGCATGTCTCCTTTCACTGTGTCTTTGACACACCTATCTAGGCAACAACTAAGAGTTCCTGCTTCTGAAAAGTTCTGTCTTAAAAGTATAGTCTATATCTTGGAAATAAATGGCCTTCCTTGAGGCACAAGTCAGATGTCTCACTTGTTCTGGAGGGAGGAGAGGGCCAGAGGAGGTGGGGGAAGAGTGAGGGTTAGGGGGGCTGGACCAGGGGGTGGCAGAGTGGAGGCAAAGCTCTTCCGCCTGGTAATTTTGTAGGTGTCTTGTTCTGGGAGACCAGAATGAGTGGTGGCATGGGCACAGAATACAAGACGGAAGGGCAGGTGACGCTCATTGCACGGAGGTTTCCATGCCTCTGTAGAAATACAGAGAGCGGGTGTATTTTCCTTCTCAGGCCTGCCTGGACCTTCAGAATGGTCCAGAGGTGCTGCTATAACCAGACAAACAATGGGGCCGGGCTGCCTGTCACTACTTGAGCCAATTAAGCAGAGGCAGGGTTGAATCATTATGAGCGTTTATTCCAGTATTGCCGCAGTATGGGAGAGCAGCAGGTTGTCCACAAAAACCTCTCTGCAGCCACCAGAAGCCAGCTGCTTATAAGTACAAAGAAAAGTAGGCAAAAGGGCAGCTTACAGATATGCAAAAGGACTGGGGTCTCCAAAGGGCTTAGTGATATGCAAGGTCTTGGGGTTAAGTGGGGAAATAGCTAAAAGGAATGCCAAAATTAACAGGTAAGCAGGCTGGAGATTTGCAAAGGCCTGCAGGTATGCAAAAAGCTGGGAATCTTCAAAGGGCTGGCGGATTTTGGTTTCTATAACAAATCTTTGTTAATCTTTCCATGATAATAGGCAGCTCCAAATGGAGAGGAAGGGCTGCATCTCTAGGTCAGCTCCAGCCAAGGTAGAATGTGCCTTCTTTAATCAGAATAAAACAATCCCGGTTAACAGAGCATGATTAATATTTCTTACAATACTAGCTGGTTCCCCAATATTCTATTTCTGCCCCCTTTCACTGCCAAGAAGACAGGAAGGAGGCTTGGACAAGGCGCGGGCCACTGATAGGGCCCATCCCAGCCAGCTGTCATCATCGGCACTCTAGGCCCTGACAGTACCCCAAGAGGACATTATGGGTTCTGCCCACTGTCTTATTCACAAGTACAAACTCACAGCATGGTATGTTTTCCTTCTATGTCTCCGCTCGATAGTTTTCCTTGCCAGGCTGCCTTTGATGAGCCTCGTATTCATATGTAAATCAGGTGGCAGTCATCAAAGATAACCAAGGGTTAGAGTGAGGGTTAGGGTTAGGGATAGGGTTGTTACTGTTGTCAAGGGTCTAGTTCAAGGGTCAAGTGTCAAGGGTTAGGGTAAAAGGTCATGTGTTAACGTTTCGTGATCAAGGGTTGAAGGGCTGGAGTCAAGTGTCAAAGTTCAGGGTTCAAGGCTCAGGGGTCAAAGGTCATGGGGTCTGATATCTAGGGTTATGGTGAGGGTTAGTGTTAGGGTTGTTAAGGGTCTAGTTCAAGTGTCAAGGGTTAGGGTCAGGGGTCAAATTTCAGAGGTCAAATGCCAGGGCTCAAGGTCGGGGGCAGAGGTTAAACACAGTTGAGGTCAAAGGTAAGCTGTCAAGGATCAGGGGTCAAAGGTCAATGTTCAGGAGTCAAGGGTCTGAGGTCTAGGGTTATGGTTGTCAAGTTTTGGGATCAAGGGTCAAAGGTGAAGAGTAAAAGGTCAATGCATTACCTAAGGTCAGGTGTCAAGGTCAGGGTGGTCAAGGGTCAAAGATCAATGGTTAAGGGTCAGAAGTCAAAGTGCATGGTTTCAAAGACTAGGGCTAGTGCTAGGGGTTTGGGGTTAAGGGTTAGGGTTGCTAGGGTAGTCAAGGGTCTAGGTCAAGTGTCAAGGTTTAGGGTCAAAGGTCAGGGTTCAGGGGGGTCAACATTCAGAGGTCAAAGGTCAGGGGTCAAGGGCCAGGGGGCAAAGGTCAGCAGTCAGGGGGTCAAGTGTCAGGGTTCTAAGGTCTAGGGCAGTGATGGCAAACCTATGACATGCATGTCAGAGGTGACACACGTGTCAGAGGTGACACGCGAACTCATTTTTTGGGTTGATTTTTCTTTGTTAAATGGCACTTAAATATATAAAATAAATATCAAAAATATGTCTTTGTTTTACTATGGTTGCAAATATCAAGAAATTTCTATATGTGACACAGCACCAGAGTTTTAAGTTAGGGTTTTTCAAAATGCTGACACGCTGAGCTCAAAAGGTTCGCCATCACTGGTCTAGGGCAAGCATATCAAACTCGCGGCCGGCAGGCCGCAGGTCCTGTTTAAATAAAGGAGGCATCGTCTAGGGCTGGTCTATTGGGGGCAGAGGAATCCCAATAACACCCCAGGCTTCAGTGAAGCAGGAGAATGCCTCAGAGGGCAGCCTGAGGACCTTCAGAATGTGCTGGAACAGTGGTGCAGCCTTCAGAATTCCAGACAAACCTAAAAAGCCCATCAGGACATCGGGCCCCTCAGTGGTGGGGCAGGCTGGCCTCTGCTATCATAACCTGGAAGGGTTCCGGCAGCTCTCTGGCTACAGGGTCAGGGCCCCCACCCAATCGGAACCAAGAATAAACCTCCTCTCAGGGGTCTTTCCATTTCCGAGGAGAATGGGGTAACTGGAGCCAGTGGGCCTTTGAGGAGAAGGCAGAAATGCAACGTGATGGGGGCTGAAACTCGACCAGCAGACAGTGTTTCAAACCGTGGGTTTTGACCCATTGAAAGGTCATGAAATCAGTTTAGTGGGTTGTGACTGAAATGTTTAGAATTTAACAGAAAACACGAGTGCATTGTCTATGTAAGTGCTGTTTCACTAGCTATGGGTGTTGGTGTGTGTACACGTCTGAATCGTTGAGATGAGAAATGGGGACGACTAGAGATAATCAGACCCTACTTCGTTTTGGGGAGCAAGCATTGGGCTTTGGGTCAGGCAGAGCTGGATCCTAATCCTCAGTGCACCTTACTAGTGTATGACTCTGAACCAACATCTAACCTCTCCGGCTCTGTCGCCCACAGGTGTTAGCAACGCCAGTAGCGACCTCACTGATGGTGGTGAAGCAGCTTAGCCAAGAGCTGTTCCTCTCCAGCCCGAAGTTGGTCTCAGGGCCCTTGGGGGGCAGCAGCAGCCCCTGTGGTGTTCCTGCCCCTCCTCCCCTGAGCCTTGCTGTGGGGCAGTTGGCTACCAGGGACCCCCCTCCTCTGCCCCACCCATCCCCGCACCTTCCAGGGTGAAGCTGAGAAATAATGAGACAGCAGCCCATAGGAAGGAGGTCCGGGAGAGGAAAAAGAAACAAGTTTTATTTAAGCCCCAAACACTCGGCTAGAAAACCGAAAAAAGGAGAGCAGGGAAGTGGGGAGAAGAAAAAGGACATTAAAAAAGAGAGACAGAGAAAACACAGCAACCCTTTTCCATTTAGAAATTGTCAAGTTACACTGACAGAGGTCACAGAATATCCACAGAAGCCATCACTGCTACACCAACACGGGCCCTACGGGGTGGACCGGGCAGGGTGTGGAGCCAGGGCTCGCCCCGGGGGGGCCCACCTGGGACCCCTCTCCGAGCCCGAGGCTCCTAGGGAAACAGCCTATTGCGGAAGGGGCGGGAGAGAAAGCCCCCGTGTGAGTATCACAGCACAGTGGGCGGGGGCTGGGAGGACCAGGTACAAGGATCCCCCCAGGCGGTTTCGTTTTCTCTTGGTCAAGCACACACGGATGGACAGAGCAGCAAGGCGCATGCAGCTGGAGGGTAGGGGGGAAGCATTGACGTGCTGTGGGCTTTGAGAGGCCAAGGGGATGGGGGCTTGGGACGGCGGCCAGAGCAAGTGGTGCAGGGATGATGGAACAGTTCGTCACACAGGCACTTCCGCACGCCTGGGTCTACACACATTTGCACACTCCCACACAGGTCAACATGCACCTCCATGTACACCCCTCTGTCCACACACATGTGGCCCACATACATACAGTCTCTTGCAGCTACACACATCTGCACACGCACATCACACGCGCTCTCGTATGCAAAGCTCTTCTACACCGACGTGCAGGTGGGCAAGTGCTGATGCCCAAGCAGGTTCCACGCACCTACGGGCGCACACCTCCCCGCCTACGGGGGCGGTAACTCACCCCTGTGCACGCACGCTTCCCACCACGCACGGGGAAGTGGATTTGTGCCGGTGTACACGGACACGCAGGCCGTGCACGATTCCACGCAAATGCCTCTCAGCCCGTCATGTGCAGGAGCCGAAGTGAAAGGAAGATGCAAACCCACTGGGCTCCACGTGAGCAGGCGGGACGGGCCCAGGGTTCCCTCCCTCTGCCCCCTGGGGGATGGACACTGCCCCCTGCCCCCGCTCCCCACAAAGGGACATTCAACTCAGGACAAGGACGGTGGGGCACACATTCAGGTCACCAGGCTGAGGGTGGGAGGTGAGGGCAAGTGAAAAGTAGCAAGGGAAGAGTCATGGAGTGGAGGGAGGAGGGGGCACCACTCCCCCCTCCCCTCCCAAGTCAGGGGTCTCTGTACAGCCAAGTCAAACCACACCATGTGACTGGACCACAGAAGCCAGGCCGTGTGCCCACCCTCCAGCCCCCTCCCCCGCCAAAACAGCGGCCAGGGAGAGAGTGCCGTGGTTTTCTTTTTTTTTTTTCTTTTTTAAATATTTATATATATTTATATTACGTATATTATATATATAATATGTAAATATATTTTTAAAACAATATAAAATGTTAAGACACTTCACTTAAATGTAAAGAGTTGCCTGCAATTAAAAGTAATTGCATCATTTATGAGGTCCTTTTTTTTTTTTCCTATTTTCCAGGTTTTGTTTTTTTTTCAGGAGGGATTTTTTTCCTCTTCTTTTGTTCTGTTTCAAAAAGGCTTACTTGCCTTTGTACAAAAATGATCCAAAGCTAGAAAACAAGAATGAATCAACAAAAAAAACAAAAACAAAAGAGAAATGAAGAAACACAACCCAGTTTTCCCTCCCGCCCCAACCCTCAACAGCTCCCCCGGGAGGGGACCTTCCCCCCAGGCCCCAGGGCCCAGAGGCGCTGCCTTCAGTGGCTCCTCCTTTCTGTGCTTCACTCGGGGAGACTCATCCCAGCCCTCCCTCCCCTGCGCGTACCCCACTTTGTGCTCCAAACAGTACCCCTGCTCCCTGGGGACGCACCCCATCCTCCTCCTCCTCCTTCCCCACCCACAGAGTCTCCCTGTGGGCCCCTCACTCTGCCCTCTGCGGGGCCAGGGCTGAGAACCAAAACTAGTTTCCCTCCGCCCCTCTCAGGACCTGGCCAAAAGCCGGGCGGGTGCCCGCAGGTGGGGGCCCGGCTCAGGGACCCTCAAGGATCTCCCCAGTGGTCGCCGGCTCCCCATTGAAAGGCCGCGTCGTATCCCTTCCCTGAAAGCCCTCAGATCTCCAAGAGGAAGGTGGAAGGTCAAGTCCCCCTGCCCCTGGGGTCAGAGCCATCCTCCGGCTCCTGTCAGCCTCCTCTGTATTCCCCCCATTTCCCTCACAACCAGACCCTTCCCTCCCTCCAGGCCTCAACATCTAATCATCTAGGCCCTCCATTCCTGCCCACCCCGCCCCCTGAAATAAGTTAATGTCATTTAAAGTGCTAAATTAGGAAACTAAAAGTACCAACACCCCTCCTGGGCTGCCCGCTCCCAAGGCAGTGTCTCCGGGGCCAGGCTGTCTGCTCCCCGCACCCTCCGCAGCCCATCGTCCAAAGGGGCCCCTTCTTCCCCTTGGCGCAGGCCAGGGGGCCCCTCGTCACAGGAAGGGGGTCCCAGGAAGCCACGTCCTCTCCAAGGACACAGATTCAACGGCCCCACGTACCCCACACCCATCCTGAGGCCCCTCAAACTCTGAGGCCCCTCCAGTCCCAAAATCTTGACTCCAGGCCCACCAGGGAGCAAAGAAACAGCCGCGTTCAGAGTTCAGTCCCGTGGGGAGCTGGGGCAGGCGCGGTGCCTCCAGGGCCAGGGTCTGCCTGCGTCTACTTCCCAGCCTGACACGGGTTGGTCCAATGTCCAGCTTCCGGAGGAGGGGAGAGCCGGTGTCTTGCTGCTCCAAGTCTCGGTGGCTCAGAGTTTGTTTGGAGTGCTCTTAGGAAGTTGGGGGGAGCGGGGAGGTGGGGGAGGAGGTGGGGGAGGACGGGGAAGGTACAGGAACTTCAGGATGGACTTGGACAGAGGAGTGGACAAAGAGAAAAGGGAGGGAAGATGATAGGAAGTGGGCCACTTTAGAACAGGAAGTCAAAGGAAGGTGGTGTGTTTTGGTTCTTAGTTTTACTGTTTTGCTTTTTATTTTTAAAAAAGAACGATAATTAAAAGTGAATCGTTTAAAAAAAAACAAACCAAAAACACCAACAGGGGATGGGGAGAGAGGCGTGAGGAGGGCCACCCCCGTGGCGACCCTTCCCGGGGTCAGGATGGAGTGGGGATGGGGTGGAGATGAAGGGAAGAGCAGGGAGATCAATGTCAGGGGTCAGGGAGGGGGACAGGCTGGGGTGGAGGGGCGAGGGGGCCTCTAAAAGGAGATGGAAGAATTCCTTGCCCCAAACGAAGTCAATACGGGGATAGAGGTTCTGGAAGCCGAGGGCTTTTCTGAGACGGGGCTTGAGGTCTCATTCGACCCGCTCATCTCTTTAGATGGTTTAGTGGCCTGGAACACAAACAGGGGTCAGGGGTCAGAGAGAGGAAGGGAGAGCCTTCATGCTGGCCCCCAGCTGAAGCTTTAAAATAGGAAAAAAACCTCCATGTGTCCGAGAGAAAAGTAACTGCAGAAGGAAGAAACCATCTGAAGAGAGTGGTCCCTTTGAGACAGGGCGGGGGGCACAGCAGGGCAGAAGGGGGCACGGAGTTGGACCAAAGGGCCCGGGAACTGGGGTGGGAACACAGGTCCAAGGTTACTGATAGGAAAGAGAGAAGGTGGAACAGAGAGACCAGAGAAGCACAAGGGAGACGGCACCAGGGCCAGCAGAGAGGGAGATGGGGCGGGGAAGAGGACAGGGGAGGGAGGAAGGAGAAATGAAACATTAGCGGCCACAGGGTGCATGCCCTGGGAGCAGGGGGGGAGTAGGGCTCCTAGTCCCAAAGGGCCGGCAGCCCAGCCCGGGGCCCTGCCGACCTCAGCGGGAGGCTGATTCTAAGCAGAAGGTCTTGGGGTGGCATCTGAGGAGTGTGTCCTGCCCGGGAAACACTTTGCTGAAAAACCTCCCCACCCGCACCCCACCGGGGAGGGCTGCGCGGAGCCTCACTCCCACCTGCTTCCTGTATAGCTGCTTCTCGGGCTTCAGGCTGGGCCTGGCGAGGAGGGCGCTCACTCCCCGGTAACATGTCCCGCACTCACCAGTCAGCTCTGATAGTTAGAAACAGCCCAATCCCTTCCCCGCCTCCAGCAACCCCTGCAGCTGTACGGGTGCTGGAGGTTTGTATGGTTCCAGATGGGGTGCTGGAGGTTTGTATGGTTCCAGAGCCGCCTGCATCGCCTCCACCTCCAGGGGAGGATGTGGGGCAAATGCAGAGCCCCGGGCCGGCTCCAGAATCCACCTCCGGTGTGGGCTCCGGGGCCTGCATATTAGGCAGGCGCCCCAACCGAACCTGCTGCTCATTGGACTGAGGTCCACTGGGTCAGGGCTACGCCGGCCGGGTTTCCTCCTGTCCCTCCTGGCCTTGCTCAGCGTATTTACTGATAAAGAAGACAGAAAGGAAGAGAGGACTGGAAACAGCCGTGGCCCATGGCCAGAGGCCTCCTGCCGGTTAGGTCTGCGCAGGTCAGTCTGTTTCCCACGACCTGCATTAGCAGCCAGCTGCCGGGTCAGCTCTCCCAGAGGCCTGGCCCGGGAACGCCAGACCGAGCCCCCGGCAGCCTGGAAGGGAGATGGCAGGCAGCCTGACCGCTGACAGCGAGCCCGCCCTTCTGCCAGTGGTCATTTCTCCCCCCTGTCCCCGCCCCCCCATGAGCATGTGATTCATCTGGGGTTTGCTCACCACACTGCAGGCTGCAGTCACATTTCCCCCCACTCAAGGCACGTTCCCCCTTGGGGCCTCCCGCCCTCTCCTCTACTGTGGCTGCACATTCCTTACTCCAAGGGTTCCAGGCCCGGATCCTTCCATTCACTCCGGCCTTTGCCAAGAGCCAGGGGCTGGGCAGAGCCCCTTGATGGCAACCAAGAGCTCTCTTACTCTGTCACTTACCCTGGGCTCCTGTCTGCCCCCCCCCCCCCCCATCCCGCTTTCCTATTTAAAGTTCTTTCTCCCGTGTCTCCTGCATCTCTTCACATCTCACCAAGTCCGGGGCCAGCTCTTTGATTCCCTCCTGGCTGTCCTTTGTTCTCAATTCATCTCTAGTTAAAAGCTTTTCTCTGTTCCTCCCCTTTAGCACTTGTCAAAAGCCTCCATCTATGTCTATTCTGAGCTTCGGTCTTTAAAACACCTGCCTTCCCACTTGGGCCTCTACCTGGCCCCTGCATCCACCCAGGTGATGTCCCCCGACCCCCCTGTCACAGCGCTTGGCAGAGTCACATGGATGGGATGCCCCCACCCCCTGCCAACCTCTTTTTCACGGAGACGGCTTACAGTTGCTCTGTGAGCCTTTGTCTGGTCAAGCTCTCTCAGGCCCTAGTCCCTCTCGGGAGACTGACCGGCTGCAGCAACAGCCACAACCCACTTCCTGAAGCGGGGGGAGCATGTCCAGCTGTGGCTGTGGCCTCGCCCTGTGCTGCTCAGAATTCTCAGGTGACACAGCTGCTGTCTCTGCAGCTTGCATTTCCCCAGCCCGTCCTTCCTGTTGCTCCCAATTATGCCCAGAGGAGCAGAGCTTTGTCAGGTGTTCGGCTTGGCTTTCTGCTGGGGGAGGCTGGAACCCTTAGGCTGAACCCTGCCCCCTCCTCTTCCTGTGGGACGCAGGCTGGCGGCCTCCCTATGCCCTCGCACGCTGACCAGTCCCTCCACGCTATGACGCGCAGATTCCCACACGGGCGTAGATCATCCAGACACAGCAGACCCTGCTGGCCCTTCCTCCGGGACCATCCCCAGTGCCACCTACCCGATGCCCACAAGCCCTTCTTCCTTCCCATTTGCCAGGAACCAGGCACAGGGCTGTCAGGAGAGACGGGGCTTCTCGCAGCCCAAGGGGGGTGGGTCCTGGGAAATACTAGTATATGGCAATTTCAAGCAATCCCTTCTCCTTGCCAGTGGCGGATGTAGGCAGGGCAATGAGGCGAGGGGAGATCAGATGGGGGCTTCCGGGGAAGATTCTCCTGCCCCTAAGAAGATCTGTGTCCTAGGGCCCCTGGAATGAAGGCAGCCCTGGGGGCAGGGCAGAATGCTGGGCCAACAGGACCCAAATAGAAAAGAAACCGTTTCCTGACAATCTTGAGCTGCTGAATTCCCCAGCCCTGGGTCCTCCCTGCCTCCAGACTTCCGTCGTTACCGAATACCTTCCTCATTGTGTAGGCTAGGGGTCCTCAAACTTTTTAAACAGGGGGCCAGTTCACTGTCCCTCAGACCGTTGGAGGGCCGGACTATAGTTTAAAAAAAATCTATGAACAAATTCCTATGCACACTGCACATATCTTATTTTGAAATAAAAAAACAAAACGGGAACAAATACAATATTTGTATTTGCATGTGGCCCGCGGGCCGTAGTTTGAGGACCCCTGGTGTAAGCCATTTAGAATTGGAGTTTCTGTGACCTGCCGCTAAAAGCATTCCAACTGATACACGAGGCCCAAAGCTGCTCCCCAGTGCTCCAGGCAAGAGTACCCAGGTCACTGGTGCCATCTCACCCACGCTCCCTGCGACCCAGAGCTCAGGCTCTCTGACGAGGCAGGAGAGTCCAGCATGAAGACAGGCAGACCCGGGCCCAAGTCCCAGCTCTGCCGCCACCTCGAGTGGGAGCCTAAGCAGGGTTTCCCGGGGCTTTCACGTGCTCACCTGCCTGGCAGGGCAAACAGTCCCTGCAGCATCAGAGCAGGTGAGACGATGCCACACACAGCACCAGGCCCGGTGTCTGTACTAAGGACTCAATACGTGGGAGCTGTGATTATTACGCTATTTTAACATTTCAAGTCTGCTTTGTCTATTTCCCCCTGGATTGGGCCTGATATGCGGCAAATTCATCCATTCATTCATTCATTCATTCACCTACCCGACAAATATTTACTGAGTGCCTACAGGGATTAGCAGTGACAAAGCACATGTATTTTAAGATATAAAGTTATGAGGATTAAATATGATACATGACTACTAGTATTTTCTATCTGCCTCTCCATCTTTCCCCCCATCCAAGTCCTGCCCTGGTCTGTGCCCTGGTTGGCTGACACCCCCAACCCCCCGCCTTTGCTGACTAGCTTCTGGTTGGGTTATGGCAGGATGGAGAGAGAAGGGGTGATGTTTCTTCTCCACTACCTCCCTCCTTGGGGTCATGTTGCAGGCAGCAGCCCTGCCCTCCCTACAGCCCTGCTGCCCAGTCTCACTGAGCTCCCTAAACTCTATGCCTTCTGCCTCCCCGCTCCCCAGGGAGGTCCAGCCTTCTGCTTTCACTAGTCCCTGGGTACCTCAACATCCCTGTGCTTCCCCTCATCCCTCTGGGTGGTCCCTTCATTACAGTCCATCCATTTGAGCCATCTGAGAGGATACAGCGGGTGCTCACAGAGCTCCCAGCCCTGGGAGAGGAGGGGCTGTCCACAGGGGAACCAAGACCTGGGTCCTTGCACCCCTGGGAATCTGGCCGCCATGCCATCCCTAGATCTTGAGCACAACATCCAAGGGGTTTTTCTCAATCGTGTCTCTGATTTCTCTGTAGCTTCAGGCACTATTGCACCATCTCAGAACCCCCATTTCCCGGCCGTGAGGTGGGAATGACGTTGGGGTTCCTGGGTGCCAGTCCTGGCTCTAATCCACCTTGCTCTGCACCCCTGGGAAGTCCCTTTCCATCTCTGAGCTGTTCCCTCGGCTGTAAAGGAGGCGGCTGGACTCACCCATTTCTAACCTCCTGCCTCTGGCCTAGAACCTTCTTTATGTCCCAGCATCTGGACATTTCACAACCCCAACGCCCAGAACAGGCCTGGCATCCAGGACCCGCTGAGAAATAAGTCATGGAACCAAACAAGTGCCCTAACGGCCTCTCAACATCTAGGCCCAGGGGCCACCCTGCACCTCTGGGCCGGGCACCCGGGCACCCGGGCCCACAGGGCAGGAACACCCCGGTGAGGTCAACTCTGTACCCCACGGCTACAAATCAAATCTGAAAGAGGGTGAAACACCCCCGCCGCTCCTTCCCATGGGGGGAGGTGAAGTCTCTCTCCTTCCGCCCCTCCCCATCCAACGTCCACGGCAACACAATGAACCCCAAGCACCAGACTGAGCCGCAGGTGCAAGCTGGCTTCTCCCTCAGCTGGGCGATGGCCTGGGAGCTAAGAGGGAGGCTGAAAGGAGATTTGGGGGGTGGGGTCCCACAGAGCAGGCAGGACTGAGAGTGGCGAGAAGGCAGTGGAGAAGAGGGGAGTGGCAGAAGATGAAGGGGCATCTAAGTCCCCCTCCCACACCCAGGGCAGGCCAGGTCTTAGAAGGACCCCGTCATTGGGGCTGGTGGGGACAGGAGTCTACTCGCTCTCCCTCCTGCGGAAGCAGCTGGGGAGAGGGCTCTCTGGCCCTGTGTGAGGGCTGGTGCGGGGAGGTCTGGCTGCGAGCCTAACTCCTAGCCCAGATCCAGAGCCCTGGGATTAGGGAGAGGAGAGAGGAGATGGCTCAAGGGGCTGCTGGGGCGCTCCTGGCAGGGGGACCTCTCTGGGCATCAGGTGGGAAGGCGGTCACAGGGCCAATGGCAGGAGGCGGCCAGCACACAGCACTGCAGGGGCGGGGGCGGGGGACTGGATGGGGCCGAGGTCCTGTTCCCGTGGTGCTCACATTACCTGCTGCTGAGCCTGGATCCTCATGTACTCGGCCCTCTGCTTGCCATGCTTGCCTTTGTCAGGGCTGCCGGCCTGGCCCTGGGCTGCCTTCAGCCTAGAGGCCCCTGGAGTCACCACCTTCATGGGCGGCACGCTGCCTCCGCCGCTCTGCAGGAAGAAGAGCCGGGTCAGGTGGGAGGGGGGGCCATACAGGAGCCCCAGGCACTGGGCGGGGTCTCTGGGGCGAGCGAGGACCTCTTCAGTGGGCCCTGGAGACCCCTCCAGGCTCCACACCCCTGCCCAGGACTCAGGGCCACTCTCTGAGGCCAGGTCTAAGGCCTCCCTGAGGAGAGGTGGCAGCGGTACCCCTAGGTTCCTGACCACTCCGCTCCCCAGTGAGAACTCGGTGGTTTCCTTGGAGAGCCCAGAGGCAGCTGGCACCCCCTGGGGGAGCCACTTCTAATGTAACACCCCCACTCCCAGCAAGGGGCACCATCCTGAGCCCCAGAGAGCAGGCCTGAGATGGGGGTGGGGGGTGGGGCTTTATAATGGCAAACAGAGCAGGATTGGCAGCCCCAGGCCCACATCTCCTCCCAATGGGTGGATGGGGGTGCAGTCTCCCTAAGATGGACCAGTCCAGCCCCTTGAACCACTAGAGGTACCAGACCTGCCCGGAAGGGCCGTGGAGTCCAGAGGCGCAGGCAGAGAACGACAGAGACAGAAAGTCACACAGGAGGGGGCGGGGATGGGGGGGGGGGGGGAGAGTGAGAACACTTTATTTGTTGGTTTACAGATACAGAGCAGAGGAGAGGCCCTGGTGCCTGCCAGGCCTGGATGGGCTGGTCCCTGGGGAGGCCAGCTTCCCAGCCTCCTCGGGCTCAGCCTGCAAACCCTGCCCGGCACCAGGCTCCCGGGAGGGTGGCAGGAGCTGAGAGAGGCCAGTGGGAGACGGGGGCTGTCTGGGTGCTCCTGCAGCCCCCAACTCCCTCCAGCTCTGAAGATGGAGAGACTGGAGCATTAAGGCAGGAGGGGAGAACAGGGGAGGAGACAGCCACCTTGGGCCTGGGGGGCAGGGGTGGAAGGCTGCCAAGAGGCCTCTCGGAGGGGGCCGTGCCCATCTGGCTCAGCGTGGCTTCCAGCTCCCGGAGCGTCTCTTCCAGGCTGTCCATCCGCTGGGGGGTGGCGCCCCTCGCTGTGCCCTCACACTGCCCGCTGCCAGGTCCAGAGTCCTTGGGGGTCTCCTCTGGGTGGTCTCCTCTGGTCTCAGCAGTGGAGGGCTCTTGAGTTCTGTCTGGGGCTGGTCCCCGAGAACAGGGGACCCTGGCTCCTCCCTCTTCCAGACTGTAGCCCCCTGAGCCCTGTCTCTTCAGAGGTGTCCCTGCCTTCTCGGGCATCCAGCTGCTGCTGGGCCTAGAAGCCTCGGCCACCACCTCTGGCGGGGCCCTCCCACTGCCAACCAGGGTCCGGGGTCTCGGGGTGGGGGTCGTTCTGGGACCGGGCTCCTCCAGCCTGGCCTCTGGTGGGGAGGGAGGGTTGGGGGCACACTCCGTCAAGATGATCCGGGGAATGCACAAGGCCCTGGCACCCGGGGCCGCCTGGGGGGAGAAGAAAGATGAGGGAGAATATGATCCCTGCAAACTAAACCACCAGAGCTGGGACGGGGGCTTAGACGATGGGTGAGCCCAGCCCCTTTCTTCCATAGAGGAGGAAACTGAGGCAGGGGAGGGGCCTGAGTGAACTCAGCAATTAGAGGCAAAGTGGGGACTAGGCATCAGGCCTCTTCCCAGCACACCCTCCAGTCTCCCACGTTCAGGCAGAGAAGTCAGTTTACCTAGAAGCACAGACACAAGCTGACTTCTCCTTGCCCATGCTGAGTCCTGGGAGCAGCTCTCCCAGGCACCCCCCTCAGTTTGCCCACCTGTGCAATGGGATAGCAATATGGGGGGCGGGCGGAGAGTCAGTGAGCTGGCACCCTGCAAGTGCTTGATAAACACAGCTGTTTGTTGGATTGAACTGAATGATGGAGGCCAGCAGCCTGTGAGGGTGAAGACCAGATGTTGGCCTCTGGCCTCTGAGGGTTAGGCTGTCATCGTCATCACAGGCCAGAGACTCCTGGTCCCTCCACCCTCCACTTTCAGAACTTCACAAGGCGGGGGACGTGGGGGGTGGGGAGCGGGGAGCTCGGCTGGACCAAGTCCCCCTGTTGCACACAGGCTCGGGCAAAGCTAGAGCACCTGCTTCTGTGTGAACACCCCTCGCTTTGGCTTTGGAGCGGCCACAGAGACCCCCCCAAACGGAGTGAGCCCTGGTCTAACTCTGTCACGCACGCCTTCACCTTTCATCCCCACTGTAACCCACCAGATGGCTCTCACCTTCTTCACAAGGTAGAAACCAAGGGTGGGGAGGGTCATGTGACTCGCTCAAGGTCATTTACCCACAGCTAGTTAGTGGCAGTGCCAGGACTTGAACCCAGGTAGTCTGGCTCCAAGTCTAGTGCTCTTTCCACTAAAAGGAGCCACAGGGAACATTTGGGGTGGGGGGGCGGGGGCAGCAGGTTCCCCAGCCTCCCTCCCACCAGCCCTGCCACCGGCTTACCTGAAGACGGGGGTGCAGACTAGGAAGGCAGAGAGGGTGACCCATGCCTGCCCGGCTCCACTGCCCGATGGTGCCTCGGGATGCAGGGGTGAGCCAGGGCCCAAAGGCCCACAAAGGGGCTTTGCCCACTGGGCCCCTTCTGATTGGCTCTGAGCCAGAAGGGGCAGGGGCTGGGGGCCGCAGGCACAACCCTCTGGGGGCAGCCTTTCCACACTGCTCATCCCCAGACGGCTCCTCGGACGGCTCTGTGTCCATCCTGCACCCAGCAGACAGCACTGCCCCTCATCTGGCACCTGTCTGCTCGCCCTGGCCAGGGAGCCAAAGCACCACCAGGCCTCAAGCCAGGCCAGAGATCAGGTGGTGGCCAGCATGGAGCCCACAGCGGGCCAAGGAGAACCAGATGAGGCAGGTGAGCCTGTGTGCACTGGAGGCTGCCCGCCAGCGTGGAGTGACTGAGCAGAGGGAGAGATTCCCAGTCCACCCACCCAGGTTGCCCCCCCAAACACAGTCCCCCAGGGGTGCAGACAGCAAGTCCACCCCCAAGTTCCCAAGAACGAGTAAAAAGGAAGTAAGTGCAGCGGGACAGCAGCAAGGACTGAAGTTAGAGAGAAAGGAGAACTTCCCAAACGCTGAAAGATACGGAGCCAGCAGCCAAGGAAGGGCGCGGGTTTCTTCCATTCCAAGCTCCCTGACCAAGAGGGCAAGATGGGGCCATGGGCCTGAGAGGGGCTGAAATGAGCTCCCCCTGGGGAGTCCTGGCCCCAGTGCAAGGCACAGATTCTTGTGGGAGAAATGAACCCCCCGCCTGGCACAGGCAGCAGAGTAGGGGGCATGACGGAGACTTAGACAAGGGCTCAGGACAAAGTCAGATTTTGAGTTGGACTTAAAGTCACCTAGTGAACAAGGTCCAAACTCCCATCTTGGACCGAGACAAAACCCAGGCCGCAGGCCAGACCTAAACTCGGGCCACAGATTGGAACAAAATACCCAGACTCCCATGGGCCGACCCGAATGAAGCCTGTAAGAAAAAGCAGACCAGCCCTAACCGGTTTGGCTCAGTGGATAGAGCGCCGGCCTGCGGACTCAAGGGTCCCAGGTTCGATTCTGGTCAAAGGCGGACACATACCCAGTAGGGAGTGTGCAGGAGGCAGCTGATCGATGTTTCTCTCTCATTGATGTTTCTAACTCTCTATCCCTCTCCCTTCCTCTCTGTACAAAATCAATAAAATATATTTTTAAAAAAGAAAAGAAAAAGCAGATCCAAGGGGCTACTGGCTGCCAGGCTGCTGGAGTCCCAGGGATGGAAGGAAGGGTTGTGCACCTGTCCTTGGAGTGGGGGCGGGGGGGGGGGGGGCGTCCAGGTGGGTGAGGCTGTGGCGGTGGTGGGGACCCAGGGATGTGACTGGCATCTTAGCAGGTTAGCGTGACAGGTGAAGAGAGGAAGCTGTGGAGGCACAGGCAGAAAGAGAGGTGGGGGCAGCCTGTTACCTTCCATGTGGGGCCTGGGGCTGAGCCCCCGGGGGGCCCTGAGTCCTGGGGGGGCAGCAAGGTAGGGATCGGCTGGCGGCAGGGCGTGGGGGGGAGGGAAGCCACTGAGCTTCTCTCAAACACCTGGGGAGCAGAAAGTGGGGGAAAGTTTGGAGGAGACGCACAGGGAGGACAGTGGAGGTGCTGGTCTATGGCTCAGGCACCACGGGAAGGGGGGGCCTGGGCTGGCACTGGGATCCCAGCTTCACTCCTTGGCCCCTCACAATCGTCACTGGCCACTCTGCCCTCCCATTTGTCTCGTCTCCAGAAGCCCTGGGAGCCCAGGGTCTGCGGCCACTCAGGGAGGGGGCTGGGAACACTGGAGTCTGAGTGACTTGGGATGGGTTCGAGGCACTTGGGTATTAAATGTTCAAAGAACATTCAAGGGTGGGGGTCTCGGAGCACAGGGGAGGTCTCAGGGCAGTTGGGGGTGGTTCACAAAGACTGAAATCAAAAACCTCGCCTGGCCGGTGTGGCTCAGTGGTTGAGCATTGACCCATGAACCAGGAGGTCACAGTTCGATTCCTGGTCAGGGCACAAGCCCAGGTTTGGGGCTCATCCCCAGTAGAGGGCGTGCAGGAGGCAGCTGATCAATGATTCTCTCTCATCATTGATGTTCCATCTCTCTCCATCTCCCTTCCTCTCTCTGAAATCAATAAAAACATATAAAAATATTTTTTAAAAACCCAAACCTGCAGGGAGAGACTTTAGACCCATCCCCGCGCGCCCCCCCCCCCCCCACACACACACACACTTTACAATGGAGAGAAAAATCGAGGCAAGAAGAACAGGGTTCCAAACAGCCCGGGACCCAGCACGAAGCCCAAGAGTCCAGCCCCTGTCCTAGTCTGGCCACCTCGCCCCGGGGTCAGCTTGGCAGGGAAAGGGAGCCGGGTCTGGCGGACGACCCGGGGGCCAGCCGCAGCCCTGACCCACCTCCAGCTCCGCGATGATGCGGTCCTCGTCGTCCTCGTCCTTGATGGCAGAGGCCATGATGGGTGGGGTGGAGGCCGGGCGGGCCACCTCGGACACCGTCCGGCGCAGCTTCACTTGGGGTTTTTGCACCTCCAGCTCCTCGGACTCGGCCTTCTGCAAGGCCCAGGCCCCGTCAAGCCCAGGCTCCGCCCCGCCTCCAGCATCAGCTCCCCTCCTAGGCTCCATGGGCTCTCGACCATCTCCCACCATCTCCCACCTGCCCTGGCTCTGCGTCCTCCCAGGATGGCCCCTTCCCATGGGGAAGCCCAAGCCGGAAGCGGCGTCCCCACCGGCCAGCTTCTTCTTTCCCTGCCACTTCCTCTGAGAGGTGACCGCCCGGAGGATCTCTGGGGGCCCCTCAGGCATCCCCCTAACTCAGCCCCCTCGCCCCCTGCCTGGGTGGGGTGGTACCTTGATGAAAGTCGAGTCCTTCTTGCTGGTGACCACAACCTCCCCGGTGCGTGTGGTGGTCAGGCCGTGGGAGGAGGGGAAGCTCCGGCGGGGAGGGGGTGGCGGGGGTGACTTAGAGGGCTTCTCCGTGCGATACCGGGGCACCGTCAGCTCATCTGCAGGCAGCCAAGGGCCTGGAGGTCAGGGGACCTGTGCCACCGCTGACTCCAAGGGGCTAGACCTTGCTTCCTCCTCCAAGGAGGAGGGGACAGGACACAGGCCCCCCCCCCCCTCCTCTCTTACCTCCCCCTGCAACCCAGCCTCAACCCCCGTCACTCCTCCTCTAAGGGCGCTCCCATCCCTCCACACTCCAAGTGCGGTGCACGGACCAGCAGCAGCGGAGCGCCCGGGAGCTTGTTAGAAATGCAGAAGCTCAGGCCCCTCCCAGAGCCGCTGGATCGGAAGCTAGATTCTGGCAGATCCTCAGGCGATGTCAGGTACACATTGGAGTCTGGGAATTGCTGTTGTCCTTCACCTCTTCCCCCTGCCCCTCAGCCCCTGCCCTGGTCTGGACCTCTGTCCTTTTTCCATCAAGAGAGAACAATCCCTATTGCGAGAGCCTGCCCCTGCCCACCAGGCTCTCCCCCTGATTTTTCTGGTGGTGGGGACTGTTTCCAGGGCCACGTGCAGAAAAGTCACTCACACCTGACACTCCTCTGCCTGTGATCCTCCGTGGCTCCCCATTACCCAAAACCACATGCCACCTCCCTGTCCCCGCACCCCCTGCACGTGCCAATCTTTCAGCCTCAGCTTGCCACTCCCTGGCCCGGACCCCGCCGGACCCTCCAGGCATGTGCACACGCCGTTCCCTCTCCCGCATGCCCGCGCTCACTGGCCAGGGAAGCACCTACGTGTTTTCAAGGCTCCAATGGAAAGGGCCCTCCCATGGGAAGCCCTTGCTGCCCTCCCAGGACTCCCCTGGGACTGCTCTACACCAGAGCTCACCTCCACCACTGCACTTAGCACCACATCCTACTTCTGCCTTACACACCAGCCTGGGACAGAGGACATGACCACACTGGGCTTAGTGCCCCCGTCTGTAAAATGGGAATAACCACCGTAACTGCCTCCTGGGGCCGTTGCAAAATTATAAGAATTAATATATAGGAAGCGTTTGGGGCGGTTCTTGTCACATAGTAGGTGCCTGATAAACATCTATGTTAGTATCAGTCCCCTACTAAATTTTAAGCTCCTTAAAAGCAAGCAGTGTCTTATTCCTTATTCCCAGCACCTAGCGCACAGTAGGTGCTCGACAAATATGTGTGCGGCAGGAATGAATAAGTGAATGAGTGATGATTGCCATTTCTGGTTCAGATTTGTGCCTCCCCTGTGAGCTCACAGGCTGGGGTGGGGGGCCGGGAGCACAGGAACCATGTGTATATGGATCAGCGATGCACCCTATGTCAGCACAGCCTGGCTCAGTGCACATGCTGGGTCTGCCTGGACTTGCTCCTCCGCCCTGCGTGGTCCCCTCAGCAGCAGTCAGGCCAATGGGGAAAGCCCTGGACGGGCCCAGCTCTAACCCAGACTCTGCGCCTCCCTTCAGTGGCTGAGGGTCAGGCTGCTGATGTCCCAGCACCTCCCTTCTCCAACAGCCTGCTCACAAAGATTCTCTCTCCCCCGTGCTTCCCCCATCAACCTAAGAGCTTCGGAAGATGGGGCTTCTCTTCTCTGGGTTCCTCACCGGCCCCTATGTCCCCCCGTACCTGAGCCCCTCCTTCCACTGGGCTCCGTTCGGGGGGCTGCCTTCTGGCCGTGGGGGACCTTGGGGGGCTTGTGGTCAGGGGTGGGGGCAGGGCCTGGGTGGGCCTTGCTTGCACAGTCCAGGTCAGGGATGGCCTTCAGCAGCTCCGCCTGTGTCTCCTCCAGCAGCCGATTGATGTCCTTGGCGCTATACTGGGTCAGGGCCGCCCGCTTCTCCTCCCAGTCCCGCTCAGCAGCCTAAGAGGAGGGGGCAAGAGTCAGGACTACAGTGGCCGCCCGGCTCCTGGGCCTTGGGGGCCTCAGCCCCTTCCCCCAGGCACACATGCAAGGAATGGTAAAGGAAGCCCCACATTTGGCTCAGCCCCCCGGAGCCCCGGGAACTTCTCCTTGAATATTACAAGCTTTCTCCATGAGTCTTTATAGACTACTCTCTGGACACACTTAGACCTGTTTCGGGATATTCTCTTTTGTTTCATTGATCACATAGTCTATTCTTATGCTAACGCCACACCGCTTTAGCTATTATGGCTTTATAATATATTTTTCTGACTAGTAGGCTTCTCAGACTTCCTCCTTCACCAGGAGGAATTACCCATGCCACGTCGGCACTTCCAACCTCGGATGGTGGGAAGAACCTGTGAGCCCAGCTGACCCCCTATCCCTGGCCCAGTACCTCCACAGACACAGCCTTGTCCACGCTTCTCTTGCCAAGAGCGTCCAGGCCTTTGGTGGGGTTGCCCCCCTTGGGGGTGGAAGGGGCTCCCTCAGCTGGCCCACTCAGCTCATGGAGGTTGAGTGGAGGGCTGGGGGGTGGCATTTCAAAGTCCAAGCTCTTGTTGAAGTCAGTCTCGGCGGTCACCTTCTTAGGGGACTGACTCAGGAGGTTGTTGGGGGGCGGCCACACACCCTCGTCCACTTGCCTGGGGTCGGAAGAGTTAGAAGCAGCTGTGAGACCAGCAGGGGGTGGGCCCACGGAAGGGAAGCCTGGCCTGAGGGAGGCGGGGTAAGAAGGGCCCTGGGGTCTTGCAGGACAGAAGCGAGGGCCTGGGGAGGAGTGACCGCACCCAGCATTAGGGACAGACAAGCCTCGAACAGGTCAGAGTTGGGGTACAGCTCCAGCTGGACATCAGTGACCTTTAAAAGGGGAGTCCGGATAAGGGGTCAGGCTGATCTATCAATCTGGGCCCAGTGTGTGCCCCCGTGGGAAATCAGGGGTCAAAGGTCAGAGGCCAGGGGCAGAATGACCTTCGGATCTGGGCCAGCGTGTCTGTGACCCCGCGGCAGCGCTTGAGCAGCCCATCCAGGCGCTGGGGCTCCTCCTTCAGGAACTTCACGGCCTCCACCTCCACGCGCAGCACTACCCGCATCTTGCTCTGTAGGCCTGGGAAGTGAGCTGAGGGCACCGGGAGGAGTGAGCTGACGGGGGAGCAGCTCAGAGGAGTGGGGGAATGGGCAGCAGAAAGGGCAGTGCTTGGGTGGGGGGGAGGGGGGGAGGGGTGCAGCGGGGACGCCCACCTGGACCACGTGCCACATTCACCGGCCCCCAGCTCACCCTTGAGCTCGGTCAGTGTCTCCCCGAGCTGTTTCAGCACCAGCGCCTTCTCCTCCAGCTCGGGGCCCGGCACCAGCCGGTGGTTGTGGGAGACATCCCTCTGGATCTTCTCCACCGACTTCTCCAGGTCACTGCAGCCACAGAGAGACCCTCTCAGCCCCTGCTGGCCCCAGCCCCGCCCCCTGACATTGGGCAGCTGGAAAGAAATCAGGCCACCAGTCAGATCAAAATCAAAAGCCACCCACCAGGCCACGTGCCCAAGTGAAATCGGAAATGCCAGACCTCAGAAGAGCTCCCTGACGGGGCCCCTGGACCTCCTGTTGAAGCTCCGGTCTTTAGCCACATCAGCTCAAACCTCCCTCCCGATAACTTGAACCTCCCATTCGCATTCTGCCAGGGAAGCCGCAGAGAACTTGGCGGCCTTGCAGAGCGCTAGCGGCAGCTACACGTGCCCCGAGGGGTCTCTTTTCTTGCAAGGTGGCACTGCCGTGTCCACCTACCTTTCCGCAAATGATCCAGACACTCAGCCTCTTTCTCTGAGGACAAAACTTCTTTTGATTTTCAATGGGCTTATGCTGAGCCTGTGTCGTTTTAAGCCCCACATCTTTCTAAAATGTAAATCAGACCCGGCCACCACCCCGTGTTGAACCTTAAATGGATCCCATCGTTCTGCGGCTAAACGCCAAACTCTTCAAGGCAGTCAAGAAGGGCATGAGGGTAAGTAGTTGAAAATGTGGCTCCAGAGTCAGACAGACCCAAATCCCAATCCCAGCTCTGCCCACCCGCTCGGAGAGATCTTGGACAAGTTACCGACTCTCTCCAGGCCTCACCCTCCTCATCCAAAAGATGGGGGTGGTAAGAGCTCCTTCCTCCTGGTGCCATGGTAACGATTAAATAAGCTAATGCAGCCAGGAAAGGGATGGCAAGCGGTCAGGCCCTGGGGACTGCTTTTACTTTCCTTCCAGCCACATCTCTTGTTCTCGTCTCTCTTGCTTCTGTTTAGAACCATCTGGAATTTCTCTGAGGTCCTTGCATGTGCTGCCCTCTCTGAGCTTTTTTTTTTTTTTTTTTTGGTGCACCATTCCCAGAGGTACTGCAATACCAGGTCGATGCGTGGAATGGAAGGAGCAAGCTCCTATTCCATCTCCCTGCTCCAAAAATCCATTTAATATACTTTCCTTCGATAGAGGATGTATCAGATATTAAACCGATACTACACTTGATCTTAGCCAAAAGGCCGAGAAGTGATCTCTGGGCTTTCTTTAATGCCATTTCCTCTGCTTAGAATATTCCATTCAAACACACACACACACACACACACACGCCCACACACACACGCATGTGTGCACATACACATATACATGTGACTAATACACTTGTTCTCAGGTCTCAATGGGAACCTGTCCTCTACTCCTTACACCTGAGGTTGGGGGTCTGCTTCCTGCCCCCCCCCCCCAGGCTCTGGGGCTCCTGTTTGCTGGACTGTGCAGCGCCAGGCAAGCAGAGCTGTGCCTTCCAGAGTCGTAGCCGATGCCCAGCACCTGGCAGGGTGCCTGGAGCAGAATAGCTTTCTAATAAATAATTGTGGGCTGAATGATTAAGTGAAAGAGAGAACTGTTGATCTCAGTGGGATCTGCAAAAAGGACTAAAAAAAAAAAAACAGAAAAAAGGAACAAGAAAGAAAGAACCGCCGCCCAGGTAGGTCACCTCAATTCTGTCCTCGAGTCACTGACATCCCTGACCCACATGCGGGACTTCACATGCTTCCCTGCCAAATCCCATCAGCCGGATTTCAGCTCCACCGTCCAAGTGGAGACAACTTCTGAACCTCAGTTCTCCCACCCGGCAGATTTGCTCGCCCTCAAAGCTCTGTCATCAGCAAATCTGATCAGCATGCCTTCTCCATCTTCATCCAACTAGTGGGTAAGAGACAGACCGCGCTGGCGCCCAGGATGAATTCCTGTGACTCAGCACTGCCAGGGAAAGCGCTAGCATGTCCCTAGCACTTCTTATATGCCAGGTGCACACTCAGCCCTCCCCTTTCGTTACCCGATTTCAGTGAGTTTTAACCTTTTCCATCTCATGGCACACATACACTAATGACTGAAATGCTGTGGCAACCAACAAATGTATGATTCTGCCGATCTGACAAAAAATGGATAACATTTTGATCCATTCACACCGGATGGCTATTTTTGTGTTGGCTGTTGTCATTTTTTTATTTGACAATCTAAGGGAAAAGAAGTCAGCCCTCACACTGAAGAGTCTCGCGTTCGATTCTCGGTCAAGGCTTGTGTGGGAGGCAACCAATCAATGTGTCTCTCTCACATCAGTATTTCTCTCTCTCTCTTTCTCTCTCTCTTCCTCCTTTCCACTCTCTCTAAAAATCAATGGAAAAAATATCCTCAGGTGAGGATTAACAACAAAACGAAAATAAGTCCATGCCCCTGACTAAATAGTCAGCTATTGCATGTTTAAAAATTCTTGCAGCACACCGGTTGAAAATCGCTGCCTTATTTAGTTCTCACCACAAATCCTGTGAGTGGGACCCATGATTATGTCCAATCTACACATAGACAAATAGTAACTTAGACACCAAACGACACTTCCTAGCCTCCCTGGCAGTTAGAAGTGGCCGTAGACTGAGGTTTAGCCAATGGCATACGAGTGAAAGGGATACATGCTGTTTCCAGGCCTGGCTCACAAGAACCTCCCATGTAAGCTCTCCCGTGCCCTTTCCCCTTCACGCTGGCTGAAAGGCAATGACCCTGTGGGTGATCTTGGAAGGCACATATTGAAGATGGCGAAACCTCCATTAGCCCAGGTCCCTGGGTGACTACATGAAGGAGAGCCATCCCACTAACCCACCCGATACTTTCCAGGAGAAAGAAAGACATGTCTATTACTTTTGAACCGTTATATGATTTGTTACAGCAACTACCCTAACTAATCAATTAGCCACCTCAACTGATACTATTGGCTTTGGCATTTTTATTAAAAAGAGGCTCCGGGAGATTAAGTAACGTATCATACAGCTATTTTGTGGCAAAGCAGGACCTACTCATGTCTGACTTCAGCCTTTGGGTTCCAATGCATCTCACTCCCACACTGGAGGACGCATAGTATTGGCCTTAACTTCCTGCAAGAGGCCAGGGCAAGAAGAAGGGGCAGAGGGGAGCCAACCAGGAGCAAGTGTGCAGGG
Organism: Myotis yumanensis; assembly: GCF_028538775.1. NCBI lineage: Eukaryota > Metazoa > Chordata > Mammalia > Chiroptera > Vespertilionidae > Myotis > Myotis yumanensis. Next base: position 44,084,869 of record NW_027223767.1, read on the forward strand.
GTAAGGAGGGGCCTGTCCACCTGATGCCTGGGGAGGCTCTGGGAGCTGGGCAGGGAGGGCCCTCATGTCCCAGCTGGAGCCACTGCAGGCCTAGTGTGCAGCGCAGCCAGGCACCACCCCAGAAAGGCAGGAACCCCCTTCAAAGCGGGTGGAGAAACCTGCCAGAAGCAATCTATCATCCCCCAAGCTCTCGCAAGAGAGCGGTGTGAGTGATAGGTTTGCTAACAGGGCAGGGGGTGGTGAGTCTGTGTTCCTGGAGAGCTGAGGACCAGACACTCATATGACAAAGGCTTAAATCCATCCTTTCATTTCCTCTGCCTCTATGCTTTTTTACTTCCTTTTATTTCCCTTTAATGTCTCAATAAAGTTGTGTGTTTTTTTAAAATTCCAACCCAGCTCCTATGTGGTGAGTGAAAAGGGCAAAGAGAGAACAGAAAAGTCAGGTAACAGAATTCTCTGGGTTGGGCAGCTGCCCGGTCTACTTGGAGGTGGCACCTGAGCTGTCACTAAGCTTTCACACCTGGAGCGATGGGGGGCTGCAGCCAGCTTGTTTCCACGTGGGATGACCCCTTATTTCACCTCAGCTCCAGGGGCGTGGGGATCTTTGCATAGGTGCCACCAGGCTGTGTGGGCCCCAGGCTGAGGGGCAGGGGACTTCTCAGGAGCCCCTTGCAAGAGGTACAATCAAATAGGACTTGGTGAGGACGCTGGGCTCCTCCGAGCAGTGACTCCCAGCTCCCTGAGTCACTGTCCAGTTGAACCCATGCCCCCTCTGGAAAGAACTGCAAACATCTTAATACTTGGCACCGATGAGGAAGCCACAGCACAGAGAAGGGCGGAAACCCCCCCCCGATCACACCGCCTCTCGGTGCTGGAGCAGGGCCTCAGGTCCCCTTGTGCCCGGTGCCATCAGGAGGGAGGCCAGGGCAGGGCCTCTGTCTCTGACCAGGGAAGGCTGCAGTGGGGGGGGGGGGGGGGGGGGCTCACACAGTGGACCGACAGCAAAAGGTAGCGTCTTCCTTCCACGGTGCCAGACAATCGAATCTTGGCCAGACAGCTATTTGCTAAATTTGGTTCAAAGACTGTCTTCTGTTAACTCTTCCACGTCTAAGCATTTGGGGGTGGGGTGTTCTCTATTCCTCATTCCTTCTGAAAAAGCCAGATTTTTTCCTTGGCTATCCCTGGTCTCAGAGATTAGGGAATGGGGATGCTGGCAACTGTGGCTGGTCAGCACCAAGCTGACCAAGCTAGCAACACCTGCTCCTCCACCTGGATACTCTACCGGAGGGTCAGTTTACATGTCACAGGCCAGAATGAAAGCAGACAGACGGCGCAGTGAAATCAGGCAGCTGGCCACGTGAAAGCAAGGCTGCAGGCCACGGGGTATCCAGACTGTGGGCCATTAGGAAGAAAGACCATAGCAAAAGCAGGCATCAAGCCAGAAAAAAAAGAACTCAGGAATTGCGCCAGATGGCCCAAGGTTTGTGGGTCACAGAGAAATCAGGCCACGCAGGAGAAGGAGAGCAGACTTCAGAACAGACCAACGTCATCTGTGATTCAGAAGGAAGGGAGGTTGCGCGCCACCCCGGCCTCACCCCCAGCCCTCCCTCCGCCGCCAGGCCCAGCCTCTCACTTCAGCTGCTGGGTGATGAGCTCCTCGTCGTTGAGGTAGCGCAGCCGCTCCTCCTCCACCAGGGTGCGCTGTCGCTGCAGCGGGTCCTCGTGCCGCCGCGCCGCCTCCGACACGCGCATGCTCAGCTCCGCCTCCGTGCCCTTCAGCAGCGCGCGCAGCGACTCGAGGTTCTGCAGCTGTCGAGGCAGATGGACCGATGGACCGGGGTGGGAGGGGATGGAGGCGCGCATCAGGGAAAGGGCCAGGAGGAGGCAGGCAGAGGACAGCCCCAGGCCGGGCGGGCTCCGCAGCATAGGCGGCTGCTCGGCTGCGGCCGTGAGCAGCAGCGAAAGGCTGGGATGGAGGGGCGCGGGGTGGGGGGCAGAAGCCGAGGGCTAAGTTCTGGAGAACAGAGGCAGGAGGAGAGAGGCATGGGGGGTAGTGGGGGAGGGGTGCTGAGTGGCCCAAGCAGAAGGTGCGGCTGCATGACTGTGGACGTGAGCAGCAGCGAAGGGGTGGGATGGTGGGGGGCGGAGGACAAGGTTACTGTGCTGGGTAAATACAGAGGCAAGGAGCACAGGGTATTTGGGGGACAAGGAGTGGCTCTAGGTAGGGCCCTGCCGACCATGGCTGTGGCTTCGATGGGCTCCAGCACTGGGGTTTGATAGTTTCCGTGGCTGGAACGGGTAGACTAACTTAACCCTCGAACCCAGCTCTAAGGCCTAGTTGGGGCAATGGTGGGGGGGCGGGCGAGATCTTATCTGTTGCCCAGATGGCAACTCGCTGCCCCCCCCTCCAGCCTGTCTCTGCTCATTATTCGCACCTGACGGGCTCTAGGGCCCTCCGGAGGAGCGGGCACCGCGATGCCAGGCTCCTGGCTGGGGGGACCATCTGCCAGGCGGGGCAGGGTGGGGGAGGAAAAAGGGGGGACTGGGGCGTCCCTGAGTACTAGCTCGGGGGTGGGGGCGGCTCCGTGGGCTGGATGGGGGTTCCAGGAGCGCGGTAAGAATTCAGGGACAGGGAAGAAGGGCTCAGTGTCGGGGACCGAGCCCAGGGATGGGCTTGGTCAGGGCACAGAGACTCAGCGAGGGGGCAGAACTCCAGGAAGGGGAAGGGGAGAAGCGTTCGGAGAGGGGCCCAGTGATCGGCAGGGACTGGATAGAGGGAGTAGGGGACGGGGCCGGACTTCCGGGGGAAAGTTTCCGCACAAGTGGGTGGGTTTAGACGGGGCGGGGCCCCGGAGGGGGCGGTACCTGGAGCTTCCGCAACTGCTGCAGCTGGCCGCGCAGGTCGCTGGTGCTGCTCTGCAGGCCGCGCAGGTGCAGCTGCATCTGCAAACGGCTGATGGCAGCGGGCTGCCCCGCGGGGGTGCTGCTGGCTGAGGGTGGGGGAGGGCCGGACACTGGGGTGGCCCCGCTGCTCCGGCTGCCGGACCCGCAGGCTGCAGAGGGACCGTGCGGATGGGAGAACAAACCATGAGCTTGGAGGCGTTGAGGCAAGGTCCCCCCACACAGTAGCGACAGAGGCACGTGGCTCTGACTCCCTGCCCCAGATGGTAGTCAGCCCTCCTGTGGGGCGCAGGGCAAAGACTTCTTGGGCTAAGGTGACTACTCATTTTCCTTTCAAGTATTGTTTACAGATTGGTAACCTGAGGCTCGGAGCGTTTATAAGGGGAGGAGAGAAGAGTCACTCACGTGCTGAGGGCGTGGCTGCTCCATTGGAGCCTTCAATCTTCTCGCTGTGGCACAGGGAAAAGAGGGCCATCAGGGGGTCCAGGCTGGCCCCAGGCAGTCAAAGCGGGGTGAGACCTAACCATACTCTCCAGGCCCCTGATCTCAGGATGGAGCCCCGAGAAAGGAAGGGACTCACACCCAGAGTCACACGGAGAGACACTGGCAGAGCTGAGCCCGTGGCCCCTGCTGCCCACACTCCCTCCCTCTTGCCCCAGCTGCGGGCCCTGCCTGGTGCTGGGAGCAGCCTCACCTGGGGGTCTCGGGCTCCGAGCCTCGCAGCAGGGCGCTCTGCACCAGGCCTGTGAGGCTGGCAATCTGCTTCTCCATGGCCTCCATGCGCTCCCTGGGGAGGACGGTGGCTTTGAGCAAACCCTTGTTCAGGCATGGGGTCCCTTCTGACCATTGCTAAGATTAATAATTAGTGGAAATACCATTCCCTCCAGCCACCAGCACACAGACAATTCCAAGGGTCCCCACACCTAAGGATCAAGCCCCCCCCCCATATACTATTGGTAAGCCCGTTTCCATCCAACAGTCACCCCCTCCCTCCGCAGTCTCATCTCTCACCAGTGGCTCCCTAATGGGCCCCACCCTTGCCTCTCAGTGCCTCCACACGTTCTCCCTTGGCCTGGAATGTTCTCCTCTCTAAAGCCATCCCAGAGCCCCCAGCAGCCTTGAGGAATCCCTGTACACCCTCCCACGGGAAGTGCACGCATTTTTTAATTCGTCTCCCCTACTAAACAGGGCAGAACCGGGTTTGCCCAACTGGCATTGACAGTGTCCAGTGCACTGCCTGGCACACAGGCCACAGGAGAGCTGTGTGAACGCAAATCACTTCTCACCTCCCAGCAGCACTGCCCAGGACAGCAGGGGACAGACAGGACAGTGCCCCATCACCTCCTCCAGCCCTGCATCCTTAGGAAGGAGCTGAGTGATGAGCACGAGTTCCCCCAATCGGAGGCCACCTCACTGAATGGACCTCCTCCCCTCCCCTACTTCTCACCAGCACCCCCTCCCTGGTGAACTTCAGCAGGCCCTGTGCTGGACAGCTCTCGGCTGCAAATTCTGTTTGGGCAAGAAAGGCTCTAAAGATTAGAGCTGATTCAGCCTGGATTTGGGGGTTACGAAAACCGGCTGGGGGACGAATGCAAGCCCAGAGTCCTTAGACAGGGCCCGTGTCCACCCCTAAGTGCTTGCATACAGAAGGAAAGTGGCACCTCCGTCTCTCCATTGCCTTCCCTGCCACATTCAAGGTACTCCGGCGACCCCCCTACGACCCCAGGTCTACAAAGGACTCCAGGGTCTCAGAGTCCAGAGCACCACCCTCCGCAGACCCTGCAGTGCCCTCTCCACCACCCCCACGGCCTGAGACTTCGCCAGCTTCCCTTACCTGGTCTCTGTGTCCTTCGCTGGCACGGGCGGCCCGAACCCAACGAGCGGGCGCTCCCCGGGCCCGGGGAAGAGCTCGGGAGGGGGGACTCCGGCCGTCGAGGAGCCCCCGGCACTGCGGGCCTTGCCTCCCGGGCTCTCCGCGAAGACCGAGGAGGAGCCCGAGTCTTTGCGGAAGGATTGGCGAACCGGCGAGCCGCGGCTGGGCGGCCCCGAGTAGGGGCTGTGCGGCGGCGGGGGGCCTCCGGGGGGCGCGGCCACGTCGGTCAGCTTCTGCGGCGACGAGGGCGGCAGGCGGAAGCCGTAGCCGTCGCCGTAGAGGGGCCCGCCGCCCGCCGCCTTGTACAGGGAGTCCTCCAGGTCGGACTGCAGCGCGGCGGCCGAGTAGGTGCTGAGCGAGCGCACCGAGCCGCGCTTGTAGAGGCCGCCGGCCCCCGGGTAGGCGAACGGGTCGGCGGCGGCCGCGGCCAGGCTCAGGCGCCCCTCGTGGAGCAGCCCGTAGGGGTCGGCGTAGAGGCCCTCCCCCTTCACCAGCATCATGCCCCCCGCCTTGCTCGCCAGGTCCTCGTCCGGCTTCACGTCTCGCCGCTCCAGGATGGCGCTGGGGCTGGGGCTGACGCCCTGGGCGGCGGGGGCGCCTCCCAGCCGCTCGGCTGCGTGGTGCACCGGGCTGCCCGCGTAGGAGGGCGGGCGCCCCCCGGCGTACGAGAGGCGCGAGCGCGACGGGGAGCCCGACGGCAGCCCCGACGGCAGCCCCGACGGCAGCCCGGGCGGCGGCGAGCCGGAGGCCAGGTGCGGCGCAGGCGACAGGTTGTTGAGGCGCCGCGTGGGGGACGACTCCCTGGACGCGTACACCATCTCTCTCTGTGTGGAAGACAGCCCGGAACCCACGGGGCTGGTCACGCAGGGGGTCCCTGCTTGGGGAGCCGGTATCCCCCCCCCCCCCCCCCCCGCTCTTGGGAAGTCCCTTCTGTTCTCTGCCTTCCCTCGCTCCTGCGGCACCGTGGGCCTCTCCCTCTCCAGCTCCCAGATGGAGGGAGAAGTGGCACCGAGGGACCACCCGCAGCCCTAGGGTGAGGGGTGGGGGGGCCCAGCGGGAAGGAGTGGTTCCTGGAAGGGTCGCCTGGGATAGCTGGAGGCCTGTTGGCGAAATCCTGAGCAATGGAAGGGAGGGGGCAGGAACCGGGGAGAGGAGGGATCCCCACATGACCCCACAGCTAATGGAGGCCCCCTGCTCCAGTCTCTATGTTCCTTTCTCCAAAGCTGGCCCTGGTCCCTGATGACAAGGGGTTGTGCTCCTGGACCCCATCTGCCCAGCCCCCCCCCCCCATGCCCCGGGCACCCCCAGCCGTACCCGGAGGTCCCCGTTGGTGAGGTGTGAGCCAGGGAAGGCGGCGTAGAGCGGCTCCTTCCTATAGATCTTGATAATACTGCGGTCCTGGATGTCCCTGGAGGGCGGGAGGATCACAAGTCACCACCCCCCAGCCCTGCGTGGGGGAGGGGCGGCTACTCCAGGGAGCGGGGAGGGGGCTGGCGAGAGGGGCCAGGAGCCCAACCCCTTCCTAACCCCTGGCTCAGTGGCTCGTCTGCCTCGCGCTACCTGCCACCACCACCCCCCCCCCCCGACACACACACACACACCCAGCAGCCTCCCTCCCGTCACCTCCTGGGGCTCACAGCCCGTGTCAGGTTAGCTCAAGGCTGGGGGAGCGCACCTGGGATTCCGAGGGGAGGAGGTGGGGCTGAGACGCCGGGGAAGGGGGCGGGGCGGAGAGAGGAACGGCTGGCGCTCGGTCGGGTCCCCGGCTTAGCCCCCTGCTGGCTAAGGAATGGCCTTCGAAGTCAAGCCCACCACGGAGAACTACCGGGAAGCCCACCCATTCCCCACCCCCCACCCCCGCCGTCCCCGCCGGGGCCACGCCCACCGGACGTCCTCCAGCTCGTAGAAGACGTTGCGGGCCTCGTCTTTGATGAGGATGGCGGTGTTGGGCGACTTGAGCATGCCCATGGTGAGCTTCTGCGGGAACATGTGCGCGATGAGCGCGTGCAGCGTGTCCAGGCTGCTGACCTCATGCGTGATGTGCACGCGCCGAGTCTCTTCCCCGAACTGCAAGAAGAGCACCCCTGCGAAGGAGACGCTGTCAGTGCGGCCGCCACCGCCTCCACGCCGCCCGCCGGGAGAGCGAGGGGGGCCTTCGGGGGCCACGCCGGTCCCGCAGAGGCAGGGCCTGAGACCCGCTCCCGCCCCCGCCCCCGCCCCGGGGTGCAGGTGCACCCAGGCGCTCCTCATGCTGCGGGCCTCCCCGGGCACCTCCTTGACCCCAGGCAGCTTGGAGCCTAGAGAAGGAAATGGAATTGGGGGCGAGAGCAGGTGGGACAGAAACTGGGGGAGAGTCGTTGCTGATGGGGAGAGGGGTGAGAAGGGAGGGTATGAAGGGGAGCTGCTGAAGAGGGCGAGTGAGAGGGTTGGGGGGGCAGGGGATGCTGAGGGGTGGGAGAGATGATGGAGAGGTGAGGGGAGAGAGCTGGAAGAGGGCTGGGAAGAGAAACCAAGGAGGGAGAGGCTCTGAGGGGAGGAGGTCGCTGGGGTGGAGAGGCGGGTAGGGAGGCAGAGGCTTCTAGGCAGGTGGTTGAAGAGAGATGGATGGTCCAGGAGAAGAGGGCTACAGGGCTAGCGGAGCGGAGGGAGGAGCCACGGGGCCGGAGGAGGAGGGTCGGCGGGCGGTACCTGGTGAGCGCAGCTTGCTCTGGCTGGCAGATCGCGAGAGGGGCAGGCTCTGTCGGAAGCGGTTCATCCTACTGAAGCCCAGAGGCAGCTCGGCCTCCGACATGGTCTCCAGCGACTCAGCTGAGGCGTAGGACAGCTTGGCTGCCTGGTCTGCCAGCCCTGGCTGGGCTCCCTGAGTGTGGCGTGAGCTGCGGGTCTGCAGGGGCAAGGCGGGTGAGAGGAATGGAGCGAGAGCCCTTCGCTCCACCCGCTGCCCCCACCCAGGTCCGGACACACACACACACACACACACCCAGCCAGCGACAGACACGCACAGGAAGGTCTCCTGGATCCCAGGCTTGGCTGTGTGGCTGCAGGAGAGTTCCCCGCCTCCTGGGGCCTGGGCCTCCCTGGGACACCCAGCAGGGAAGGACGGGGCCAAGGACTCGGGCACCCTGGGAAGCCACACAAGAAGCCGTCGGAGCAGGAGCCATGGGCACGCCTGCTATTTTAAGCTTCCAAAGAACAACAACACAAATTTGTCACCGAGGTGAGTGAGCAGCAGAATCGTTGAGCAAATTGGGGCATTAGTTCCAGACATTAATTAAGCTAAGCGGCGGGTTGGTGAGCGGCGAATTTATCCTTTGTGGAGTTCAGAGGGTTGGGTTGGGGCAGGAGGCAGGGCCCAGGGAGAAAGCAAAGAGAGCTAGGGACCTCAGGATCCCAGCTGGGGGGGGGGAGGGTTGGGGGTATGGGCCCTCACTGAGCTGTGCACAATGTCCACGGGGTTACTGGGAAAACCATCCCAACCCCCCCCCCAAAGCCAGTCGGACCCCAGTTTCAAACAGATGACCTGCCTATTACATGCAGTGTACATGCTAAGCCTTGTGTGATCCACGCGCATACATGGCATAAGTGCTAGGCCTTAGCCCCTCCCTGCAAGGCACATGCTGCCACACAGCCAACCAGCTAGCCTTCCCCAAACTGCCTCCCCTGGAACCCAGGATAGCAGCCTCTTGTCCCAAAGCTACAGCTGAAGGTAAGATCTGGCCGGGGCTAGGGAAGGGTGTCACGCAGTGCCCATTCCCTACCCCAGAACCAGTTTGATTATTCTCTGTGGGGAACGAGTCACCCTGATTTCTATTGCACTTAAAGAACCTGCTTTTAGGGCTGTCACTCAACCACAGCTCCTGCCATTCTGCCTCAGCCCCTCCCCTCAAGCCTGGTCATTGTCAGAAACTCATTTATTTAAGGGAGAAAGGTAATGAATCAGATCTACACCATCCCATGTTATGTTGCATGATATACATATATGTGCTATATATACATATATTCTCAGGAAAAAATCATTTTGCCCAATTCTATTTTTCTATAAAATCAATTGCCCATTTTAAACAAAAACCACTCAAAACGATTAACACTGGTTATCTCGGGGTTGAGACAGCTTTCCCTGTGATGAGTTTGCATGTCATCCTCGCGCCAGGGTGGTGCTAACCTTCTCCGTGCCATTCACAATTTGAGTACCTGTGCTGCCGAAGTGAGCAGTCGCTTTTTACTTTATACCTTTTCTGCTGGGTGAATTTTGCACAAACAGAATCATTTTTATAATTTAAAAAAACACACAGTAAAAGTACCTCTAAAAAGGAATCATTTATTCTCCTCCCCAACGCTCTTCTTCCCCAAATCCTGATTAACCCCTAATTAATCTCCATCTTCATATTAACTCAATTTAATGTTCCAATTGGATTAGCACTCTTGAAACGAGAGAGCATCTTCCTCTGATGGGCAATGTGCCCAGCTGTCCCCAAAGTGGCCTCAAGGGCTCCGGGGATGTGGAAGGACAAATTTGGAGGCCTCAGGGGGCCTCAAGTACAATGCCTTACCCAGTGAGTGGGCATGGGTCTGGGGAGGAGGAAGGCAGTGTAGGAACTGGGCGGGGGGGGGGGTGGGGGGAGGGATGCCTGTGCCAAGACTGATCTGGGCTGACCACCAATGCCAGCCTGTGCCCTTCCCTCTCACCTCAGCCCTGAGGCAGTGTGGAGAACCATGTCTGGTCTGGTGGTCATGAGGTTGCCAGGCAACTGCAAGTTCAGTGGTTGCCAGGCTGGTGTGGATGAGGGGCTACAGAGTTCAGGCGGAATGAGCAGCTAGCAGGGATGGAGCAGCCAGCAGGGATGGAGCAGCTAGCAGGGATGGAGCAGCTAGCAGGGATGAAGAACAAGGGATGGCCACGGTGGCTTGGGGGTGGGGCACTAGTGAGGTGCCAGTAAGAAGATGGGACGGGGCTAGAATGAAGGGGATCCTAGAGACTGCTGGCTCCTGAGAAGGCAGGACCCTGCCCAGGGGAGCCTGGGAAAGAGATGCCCACATTCCCTGCCCCACCAGTTCCTGTCTCCATCCGGGCCCCAGGGGCACCTTTCTGGTCTCACAGCCCTTGTAGAAAACCCTCTTGAGAACAGAGAAAGCCTGTTTGCACTTCTCTCCATCCCTAGGGTGAGAACAGGGCAGAGAAAAGAGGGAGATGGCAAGAAAACCAAGCAGTAATTCAAGAGAGCTTCCCAAAGGCAGGAAAGGGGCTGCGGTGGGAAGCAGTGAGCACCTGTCACTGGAGATGTTCCGGGGAGCCCATGGCTCCTGGTCTGAGATCAGGTGGAGGGAACCTTGGGTGAGGCGGTCAGACTAGGATCTGAGGTTCCCAAACACTCTCCAGACTGGGGCAGAATCATTTGGGAACTTTTTTTTTCCTTACTAATTTTTTAAATATATATATATTTTTTTATTGGTTTCAGAGAGAAGGGAGAGGGAGAGAGAGATAGAAACATCAATGAGAGAGAATCATTGATCAGTTGCCCCCTGAACCCCCCCTCCCCCCCCCCCCCCCCCACACACACACACACTGAGGATCGAGCCCACACTCTGGGTATATGCCCTGACCTCCTGGTTCATAGGTAGACGCTCAACCATGCTCAACCACTGAGCCACGCCAACTGGGCTGCTTATTGATTTGAGAGAGCCACTTATTTATGCATTCATTGGTTGATTCTTGTATGTACCTTGGCATATTGAGACGACGCTCTAACCAACTGAGCTATCCGGCCAGGGCCTCATTTGGGAACTTTTTAAAAACACTTTTGAGGTCCCCACATTCACTGAATCAGAATCTCTGAGGGTTGGGGCCTGGGATTCAAGATTTTTTTTACAAGTTCCCAATGTGATTCTGATTTGGGAATCAAGTAGCGTCCATGATTCTAATAGAGAATGAGGTAAGCTACCATGTAGGGCTCCCTCTGAGCCAGGCCCTGTGCCTGTGACATGTAGTATCTCATTTCTTTTCTCTGCACAACAGCTCTATGATGCAGATGTTGTTGTGCCATTTACAGAGGAGAGACGGAGGCCCAGGGGATTAGGTAACTTGCCTCAGGTCGCCTAGCTAGTTAGTAGCAAACTGGAATTCACCACCAGGTGGTCTGGCTCTCGGATTAAACCACTACATGCTACTGTCCCCTCCAGAAAGGCCATGACTGACGCCATGGTTCTATGCCACGATTCCCTAATTCAAGGACGTCTTCTCTCTGGGAGAATGCATGCCAACGAGATGCTTGGAGCAGGACGACACTGGGGAGTCTGGGATGGATACTTCCCGCCCCCTGTCATGATGTTTGGGACATGAGGGGCTGGAGACTAGGACACAAGCATCAGTCTAACTTGGTTCAGCTCTGGGCCAGGGTGCCAGGAAAGATGGCAGAGGCACCCAAAGGGGCTTTCCCAGGGCCGTAGGAATGCCCTTGGAGGGGCAGACAGCTCCTTGGCTTTTGACAGCCCAGTCTCTCCAGAGGAGGCAGGAAGGCACCCAGCCCTGAGCTCAGCCCTCCACCTGAGCAACAGGTTTGGGGGTGTAGGACTGTGAGTCTCTTGCCTGGCACTGACCAGCTCCCCATCGTGGGAAGTAAGAACAGGATGAGGGGCCCATCATAGTCACAGGCCTCCCTGGAAGATGGAGTTTCAGGATCTGAGTTCAGAGAACAGGCCCCTCCACAAGATGATGGGATCCAGGCCCAGCCTCAGAACCAGCAGTCCTGGCCTGGGAATCCCCACTCAGATCCCCCTCAGGGGTGGCCCAAATTCCAGCACTGGATCCACCAGCCCCTGGCAGGTGAACCCAGAGTCCCTCAAAGCAGCAGCCACAGCCTGCACCCCAAAGCCCTCCGCCCGCACCAGAAGGTCCCGTGCAGTCGCACACCCCTGCGCAAAGCGTGTGCAGGGAGGGGGAGGGTGGGAGGGCACATGCAGTTGTCATGGAAGCGGAAGCACCACACACTGACCTTGAAACTCCAGTAGTTTGGCTGCTGATGGAAATAAGAGAAGAGATGGTTATGATGGGGTTGGGAGGGGAGAGGAGCGCTGGGGTGGGTTAGAGACCTTTGGAGCTCAGCACTCAGCCCTGGGACAGGGGCCCTCAACCCTCCCAGGAGCAGGGAGGAAGCTATGCCTGGGTCCATCCCATTCTCTACTGAGACCCAGGCCGGCTCCGGGCCTGCTAGTGGGGAGGGGAGAACCCCTCCGGGTGTTTACAAGCCGCGCACTCCAGTCACAGTAACTGTCCTCAGAAAGGTACAGATGGGAAAAGGCGCCGATGACCGTGCTATAGGACACCCAGGAGACCCTGACAGAGATGAACTGGAGCTGCAGGATCGAGGAAGTGGCAGCTGGTTGTGGCAGGCCAGGGAAAAACTTCCCGGAGGAGGTGGCATTTAAGCTAGGTCTTGAGAAATGAGTAGCTCAGATTGGACAAAGGCATGCTGAGCAGAGGGGACAGCATGGGCAAGTGTTCTGGGCCAGGCAAGAGGAGAGTGTGTTGAGGGAATAGTCCATTGTCCAGGCTGGCTGAGGTGCAGGGTCTGGGCAAGCAGCAGATTAGGCTACAAAGAGGGGGCTGGGGCCGGATGAGTGGGCTTAAATGCTGAGCCAAATTATGTAGATTTAGCAGGTTGGATGCGCGAAGGCATCTGAGTGAAGCATAGTGAGGTCAGAAGTGGACCCCAGGAGGGCTGATGGGGCAGGTAGTGGAGGGAGGCCTGGGACCAAGGCCAGGGCAGGGAGGCCTGCCAACACGATAGACCTGGATTATAGAGGAAGGTGGACAGATGCCAGTCACCTTACAGCCCTGGGCAATGGGTGGGAGCCACGGGCAACAGAGGGAGTTGTGGTTAGTGGGAGCAGGGGCAATCCCTGTGGCCGGATAGATGAAAGAGGAGGCTCCTTGGGCCTCTAAAAGGGATGGGGGCTCAGATTCCTCCTCATTCACAATAACCTGGGGTCGCCCTGCCTTCCACCGGGGTCCAGAAGGCCCCTTCAGATTGCTAAGGACAGGAAGGAGTGGCCGGGGGGCCTGGCTGGTTCTTGGCAAAGCTGAAGGCACCCTGCTGGCCGGTGCCAGCCTCAGCAGGAAGACAAGAGGCAGCAGATGGCCTGGCCCTGGGGTGCCTGGCACCAGCAAACAAGATTCCCCAAGCCTCAGAGCCCCTGGCAGAGAAGAGGGACACTGAGGGCCCCCAATGGGAGAAGAAAACAACATTAGGGCATCCTGGGCCATCTGAACGCTTTCAAGACAAAGAGGAGTTGGTCAGGGGCTGCTGGAATGGAGGCTTGCCCTGAGTTAGACCTTTAGGGTGGGGGTGGAATAATGAGGTTCACTCTCCAGGGCCACCCCCCATCTACCCCCATCTGAGCCACAATCCCCAGCTCTCCTTTTGGCATTGGCTCCCAGAGATGCAAAAAATAGTAACATGGCAGGCAGGGGAAGGGGACAATGAAGTCTGTGCCCTAGCCAGTGCCTGGAACAATCTATGGACACATGCCACCCCCATCGGTGCCAGGGGATGCCCACAGGTGCTGAGGGGAGGCGCGGGGCTGGAGTGACAGGCTCTTGCCACAGCCGCCTGTGGCCTTGGGAAGGTGAGGGGTAGCAGAGAGAGTGGACACGTGGGGGCCAGCAGAGCCAGGCAGAGGGCACGGGAAGGTTTATGATGAGAGTCGTGTCTGCAGCCCCAGGGATGATGGACGGCTCTGCAGAGAAGGCTGCTGTCCCTCGGCCACCACCACCATTACCCTGAGCACACAGGGCCCCCCACAGCGCCCGGCAACACGCAGGCCCCACGCTGAGCCCTTGCACAGACTGGAGAAGGACATCACCGCAAGCACATCCAGAGCAACAAAACACACCCCCAAAAAGACACGAGCATCCCGCCATGGTCAGAAACAACCCCGGAAACCAACAAACTCAGAGGCAGAGCTATTTGTTCGTAGACCACCCCCACTCACACACAAACGGGTACACTCCCACAGGACCCTGACTTGCTCACACACACTCCAGCCACAAACAGAGGCACCGGCACCATTCACCCCACCCCCACCCCCAATGTCCCCGACAGGGTCACAGAGCCCACTCACGTATGTATACAGACACACACCAGATGCAGAAACACAGGAAGCAGTACCCACACATACAAAGGGAGTCTCATCCCTCCTCCCACCCCCCACTAGTGAGGTCAGGGGCCTCTGACCTCAGCCACTGTCCCACGCCCATGATCCCAAACATCATGTGTCAGGTGGGTGCACTCCTGATTCAAGAGGCAGAAGATGGCCCCCTCCATCCAGCCCCCAATGTCAACACAGCCAATTCGGCGTGTGCAGATGGCTGGGGCCCACCTCATGCCTCTCGGGGGGAGACAGGGATGGGGCCTGTCCACAGCCACACTGGCTGTGCCCTCAACATGGGCCTACCTCAGGGTCCCAAGGCTAGGCACATCCATGGGGCAGGCAGTCCTGCAGGAGAGGGGTTACAAGCTGGGGTGGGGGTGGGGGGAGGACTGAGGGCATCGGTGCCACAGGAAAAGCCAGGCAAGTCCCACTAGAGGGTAGAGATGGGAGAGTTGCTTTGCTGGTACTTGGCGAACTTGGAGTGAGGCTACCACCACTGTCCCCGGACTTTGGGATCTGCCTGGAGAGCACGCTGAGTGGATCCTGCCCATCCTCCTCTGCAAAGTGGGAGGAATGAGCCTCTTGCACGGTGGCCCCATCAGGAATGAGACGGTCTCCTGGCAACTCAGTGTCCTCGGAGGGGGAACTTAGGGGAGGTCCTTGGGGATGCTCTGTCTCTTCCCAGGGTGTGAAACCCGTGGGTGACGGAGCAGAGGGCTCCTCCCCTGTTCACTAAAGCGGGGCTCTCCCCATCCAGCCTCCAGCACCCTTTACCTCCTCACCCTCTTCCTGGCTGTCTGTTGCTCCTGCTATGCCCATCACAGTGCCTGGTATATAGCAGACCCTCAACAGATATTTGACTATGAATTAATGCCAAGAGAATGGGACCCGCCCACGGGAGGAGGGGGTGTCTCTAACACTCTCATCTGGCACCACTCCCTCCATCTCCTGGGACCCAGCACTGCTCAGCCTCTGGGCCTTTCCCTAGGGATTTCCCAGCACAAACCCCCTGGAAGGAGGGCAGAGGACAGGGAGGCCCAGGAGAGGTGGGGCTCCCCAGCCCAAGCCAAACCTCCAATACCTCTAGTCAGGGAGGGGTCTCCCTCCCAGCAGACAGTGAGAAGGCAAAATACTGGGTTGAGTAGGGAGACCCTCCATGGCTAACAGAGTAGCAAAGGCTCTTCCAGGCGCCAGGGAGCTGTCAGCTGTTACCAGAGTGTAACACGGAAGCCCTCCATCTCTCTCTAGGGACAAGGCTTTCAGAAACAGGGGAGGGGGAGATGCTGAGGACCCAAGGAGGCAAGGCCAGGGAGTCCTCAAACTCCCCAGAGAGAAGAGAAGACAGCTCCTTCCTCTGGGAGAGGGGGCGTTAACGCCCTCCCTCCCCCACCCTGGGGTCCTTAGTGGGGTTCTTCCTGTCCCTGACAGCTGCTCCCCTCTCCCTGGGGAGCCTGAGCCCAGCCAGAGGCTGAGGTCTTGCCCCTCCCCTGGGCAGATGCCCCCTGTCTGCTAGGTGAGTGCCTGACCCCTCCTTGACCTCGAGCCCCTACGACGCATCCTCAAGGGAGGGCAGGGCGGGAGGCAGGGCGGACAACCAGTAGGTCTCACCCCGGCCCCTCACTCCCTGGCTCGCTGCACCGGCGCACACACCCACCTCTCAACTCCTGTGAGCACCGTCCTCATCCACACCGACCCCCTCGGTGGGGCCACAGAACGCGCCCTGCGGGCACCACCTCCCAACGCCACGCACATGCACGACCCTCCCCTCGGTGTGGGGCCCCCTGACACTCATTTCCCAGCCCTTCCCTGCAGAGTGTGTGTGTGTGTGTGTGTGTGTGCACGCGTGCAGGGGGGCGGGAGAGGGGGGGCTGCTGTGGGACCTGCGCCGAGGGGGAGGGTGCGAGGTGCACCCCCGGAAGGTCATGACTTTCCGAGGTTGGGGGAGGGGGCGCCCACGGCATTTCGGGGTGGGGGCCCGGCCCACGCCGAAGGCTGTAAGCCCGGTGGGGGAGGGAAGGGGGCGTTTCTCAGGGAGCTGGAACCGCAACGGCCTCCGCAACCCCACCCCCGACGGCGCCTCGCGGCCTCGGAGCGCCCCCCCCCATCTCCGCGCCCCCGCTCCCCGCATTGCCCGAGGCGGCGACCCCGACACCCGCAGCCGCTCCGCTCCCCTTACCTGCGGCCACAGGTGTATGCGCCGGGGCCCCCGGCCCCAGGTTCCGCGTCGGGCGGGAGAGGGAGGGCGGCCCCTGCTCCCACCCGCCCGGGCTCTCCCCTCCCCCGGCCACCTCCGCAGCCGCCGCCGCCGCCGCCGGTGCCCTTTGCTGCAATGCGAGAGCCGCCGCCGCGGAGCGGGCCCGGGCCCCGGTCGCCTCGGTAACCACGACTCCACCTGGCGCGGCGCAGCGCGCGGCCGCGCACAGCCTCCCCGGCCCCCTCCCCGCGCGGCCCCGCGGGCGCAGCCCCGCCGAGGAGCCGCGGAGCCGCGGAGGGTAGTGGCTGCGCCGCGGTCACCCGATACTCCGGCCCTCCGCCCGGGACTCGGGTTGCAGGCGGGGGAGGGAGGTCGGCCAGCCCGGTGGAAGCGGGGGAGGGGCTGTGGTTTGAATCTCGCCTCGGCCCGGGCCCCGGGGTCCCCGCCAGGCCCCCCCCCCCCAAAGGTCTGGGCAGGTGGGGGAGGAGAATGTCCTGCCCCCTGACCCGCCACCAGGGAGCTCACAGCCTCTCCCACCAGAGCGCTGGCCCCGTGGCCGTTGGTTCCACCAGGACTCAGTTCCCAGCCGAGTCTGGGAGGCCTAGGATGCCTGCTTCCCTGACGGTTTCTGATCCTGCTCGGCTGTGGGACTGGCGTTTGCGGAACTCTGGTCCTGCGCTTCACAAAAGGAGCCTCAGACTCCGCCACGGGGACTGCAGCCTCTGATACGCACTAAATATCGAGTGATGACAACATCCTGGGCACAGCCACTTCTCTCAGAGATTCCAAGGTTCTGGGGCGAGGTCCCTTCAAGATCTGCTGCCTCCATCAGAGGCAGAGGCGGGCAGGCCTAGAGACAGCTGAGCTCACCAAGTCCAACCTCACTCCTCGTCATCACCCCACCCCCATCTAACCCAAACACGCCATCTAGGGAGGCCTCTGCCTGCCCCCGGCACCCTAAGTGTCCCCTGCCTCATCACCATCCCTGTTCCAGCCCCATTTTGGCCGCCACATGCCCTTGGCCACGCAGGACAAGCCCGTCCCACTTGCCATTCAGTCTTGGGGGCAGACACATCTTTGTTCCCCGAAGTTCAGTCAAGATGGGGCAGGATGCCGGGAAAGGAAGTGGGCTGAATGCCCTGTGAGTGACGCCAAGACATGCCAACCTGTTGCTAGACTTGAGTTCACTCGGCTAAACCGTAGGTGCTCGGAGCCTCCTCCTTCCCTAGGCTGTCACATTTTTTTCTTCTAATTCTTACCAAAGTCCAGGCTTGCTGCCCCTCCCCCCAGAGCAGCCAGGTGTGTGAGCTACCCGTTGGCTCCCCTGCCTCTATACCTCCTCTGCCGCCTCAAGCTGAACACCAAGTCGAAGCCCCTCAGGGCTGCCCTTCCTCCTGGCAACTCGGACTCCCTGACCCCTCTTCCCCGTTTGGTCCTCAGAGGCCTAGCTTTCTCCCATAGCCATGTTCTGGCCTGAGCTGAGAGCCTACGCCTGCCTACGTGCACCCTTGTCTAAGGTAGGATCCATCTACTCATCAGGGAAACAGGCCTGATGGAGAAGCAGGAAACCACTTCAGGACAAATGCCCAGATGCCAACATCCTCTTCAAATTTTGAAACTAAGCCTTGAGCGTAGCAAGAAGGGTGGGAGAGAGACATCATGAAGAACTCCCTGATGATAAGACATCAGGGAAGGTTGGGTCTGCTCAGGGATGGAAGGGTGGGGTCGGGGGTAGGGGAACGAGATGACCTGCAGTCGGTGGGAATTACATTCAGGGCATAAGACTTCTGGGGAAGGGGCTCCTGTTTGAAGAAGAAAAGAACACAAAAATGTTTTCAAAGCCTGCGTATTCCCCCTCAAAAAATTCCTTCCCCAAAGCCAAACCTTGGTACAGGTCTGGAGAGGGAGTGATAGGAATTGGGCAACCAGCGGGGAGAGAACAGGGCATAAGAGTCTCCTGAAAATGGGAGAGTCCTGCCTAAGAGAAAAGGATGCAAAATAAAACTCCTGGGTAGCCCCCCTCCAAAAAAATGTCCTCCCCAAAGCCAAACTCCGCCATGGGTTTGGGGTTGGGGTGGAGGCGGGTGACTCACCTGGGCCGGCTGGCCAGCCCCGGAGGGGGCGGAGTCGCCATGGAGGTGGGAGCAGAGGGAGCTGAGAAGGCACACGGGGTCCACGGTCCAGCCGCCAACCTGTGTGTGCGAAGCGGGGGACACCCCATTAGGGGGAGCGGGCAGGAGCCGCTGGGGGGCTGTGACGGGGCAGGAAGGGGCGTTCTCTCCCCGGCAGAGGGCCCCTGCAGCACTGACTAGTCCCTTACGGAGGGGAGGTGGGTTCTCTAAGAGCCCTTGGTCTGTTTCTGCACGTCTCCCTCCTGTCAGGCGTGGGGCTCCCTAAGCCAGGGGAGAAGTTTCCCCATCAGCTACTCCTGAGGTCCTTCTCTTCACTTCTCGACCGCCTCCTCGCACACTCTGCCAGGGAGCTGCTCCCCACTTCTCCCCTCCTCCAGCTCTTTGTTCCCTCCTCACTGAGGGTGTCACTTCCTACCTCACAGAGATGAGAACCATGGGCAGGGGGCCTCGCCCAGCGCCCACTGTGCTCCTTTCCCCGCCCCGGCTTTCTCCCCAGCCTTCTCAGAGGGATCAACTCTTCTCCCACCTCAAGGCCACAGCACACCTAAGGCTCAAAGCCCATCCCCTTCTGATTCCCATGGCCCTCTCCCCCTCCGCGTCTTCAAATTCTCCCATCTTCATTCATTCCACAAATATTTACTGAGCCAGCACTCCGCGGAGACACTGAGCACTCCATGGCCAGAGAACCGGCTGTGGGTCCCACCCACTTACACTCGGGGAGGGAATGAATGAGTTGATGAATAAAGGGATGAATTTGAGAGTGAATGGCTGTGCTTTGATTCATTTCCTATGTAGTTACAGAGTGCCTCCTCACTGCCAAAGAACATGCCAGACACGGATGAGGCCCTCAAACTCACCCACATCTTCTCTCACAGGCCTGCTGCCCCTTGTGGCCGCCACCTTGGCTGTCTTCGCCTTTTTCTGGCTGAACCTCCCCAGACAGGTCTGCAGCCAAGGATCCTGTCCCTTCACCACCTCCCATCTCCTCTGAAACTGGCCATGAGCTCACCACACCTCAAGACATGAGCTCTCAGTCCCCTCTGGACCCAAGTATTCTGGCCGGTCCCAATGGCCATTTCTCTCCCCATCCCTCCTGACTTCGGAAGTGCAGGGGGCCCTCCTGCTGGGCCTGTCTCCTCTCCCTCAGGTGCAGAACTATTCCTGGCCCCACTTCCCCAACTGCCATGGCCTCTTCACTCTCAGGCTCCATCCTGCCTTGGTGGCCAGGCTACGCACCAGGTCCCACTTCCATTCCGACTCGGTCGTGCTCAGCCCTGCTCCTGAAGCTGTGGGCCCTTCAGAGCCTTGAGCTGTGCACAGTGTTTAACAGACATCCTGTGAACACCCTACCTGCTCCTCAAACTCTTCTCTCTGTTCCTGCCCCCACCCCCCCAATTCCCCTCCCAATTCTCTCAGTTCTCTCAAGGCACCAACATCTCCCTGTCACCCAGGTTTTCCTGTCTTTGCCTCTAGACCAAGGCAGCAAACAAGCCTTGTTCAGTCTTCTTCCCAACCCCCCTCCCCATCTTTTCCCTTTGTCCTCCATGACACACTCTTCCTCTCCTTCTCCTGCCTCCAGCCACCCTTTTGTCCCCTCCTATTCACCCTGAAAAACAACCACAGCCCTTCTAGCTACCACCATTGGGCCCCACTTTTCCAGTCAGACCCCGCCCCGCAGCCTTCTGCACCAGCCAGGTGGACCTCTGTGCCAGTCCCCAATCCAGCTCTGCTCAAGTCTATGCTCCCCTCCGCTTCCCAACACCTTTTAAAATACCTTTCTCCTCCTGATGCCTCATCAGTCCTTTTCATCCATCTACACCTAGTTTAGGTTCCTCCTCCTCCAGGAAGCTTCCCCTGACCAGGGCTGCCCAACCCTCCTCCAACCCTCTCCCAATGACTGTGCTCCTCATATTTAGGTTTAACCATCCCTCCACCCCATCTAGATCACAAATGCCCCTGCTTCTTCTTCCCAAGCTGGAGCAAACAGAGGGGGATCCCTGAGAGTGGGGACCACATCTCCCTCATCTGTGACTCCCCCTATTCCAATCAGAACTCTGCTCCCAGGACAACTCTGGAGCTGGTTAAAAGCAAAAGCCGGACAGAACTAGAAGTGACGTCAGGGGACAGATAAGGTACCAGAAGTGAGCTATGCGTCCTTATCCCCTGCAGTGAGTGGGTAGGGACATCTTCCCCTTCCCCAGCCACACCCAGCAGTGCCTGGAAAGGGGGGGGGGGGGGGGGGGGAGGGGCAGAGCAAGACAGGCAAGGGAGTGGGGACTGACACCCCCAGGCTGGACAGAGAGGATGCTGATGGCAGGGAGCACCCTCCCCGCGGCCCCTTCCTCCACAGTGGACAGTGCCTGAGTCTCAGCAGCCACCCAGGCCCCTCACCCACGTGGGGCTGTAAGCAGAAGGCTGGTACCAAGAGAGAACTTTCCTACAGACAAGACGGCCAGGTTTGGATGGAGAGATACATCCAGGAACCCAAGGGTCTGGGGGAGGCTGACAAGGGAAGCACCCCTCACCCCCAAATCGAAAGGAGAGCAGACAGGCCCTGGATGAGAGGCAGGAGCCCAACCCCTCTCTAAGCCTTACTAATGGCAGGAGCGAAACCAAGGCACAGAGAGAGGAGGCCTCTCGCTCAAGGTCACACCGAGTCCGGGGGAAAGGATGGGGGGGGGGGGGGGGGGAAGACCCCAGGAGTTCAGGGCTCTGTCCCTGCCAGGCCGGGGGCACATCAGATCCAGCCTCGTGAGGTTCCCACGGGGCCACAGCACAGAGGTGCGGACCCCAGGCCTCCATTCCGCCGCTGATGGACCCTCGGCTTCAGAACAGTCAGTCCCCAAGGTGTTCCCTCCTCCTTCCCCACCGCGGGCGCCCTTGGCCTCCAAGGCGTGCCTGCCTGCCCTCTGCGCAGCCCATCAGCCTGAGTTAGGTGCCCAGTCCCGTGCAGGCAGAGGTCTGGAGGCGGAGCCCCATCCCCACCCTCCCCAGGCTCCAGAAAAGGCCAACCGGGCCACTGCCCAACTCTCCCGCCCCAGACGCCCCTCACCTCTGAGAATCGGAATGAGCCTGGGGGCAGGGGAGCACGGGCCAGACCCTCCCCCGCCAGCTGGCCCGCCCCCACCCGCCCCGGGCGGCAGCCAGCCCCCAGCCGCCAGCCCCCACTCACCTGCTCCCGGATCCGGTCCTGCTGGCCGCGCAGGGCCAGGGCGTGCTGGGGGTACTTGCTCTTCAGGTGGTCCATGAAGGCATCGCGCTTGCGCTCGGCGTCCGCCTTCTGGAGCCCGCTGAGCGCCTCCAGGCTCTGCGCGGCGATCACCGTGTGCCTGCGCTCGGACGTGTGCACCAGCCCCACGTTGGAGAAGCGCCGGCCCCCGCTGCCCCCACCGCCCCCGCCCCCCAGGGTCCGGTACTCCCGCGGGTACTCGGCATCGTCCGCAGACAGCATGGGGGGGCTGCTCCGCTCGGGATCTGCGGGAGGGGAGAGGGGACACGGCGGGGTCACGGCGCGCCGGGCCTGGGGCTGCCCAGCCCCAACCGGAATCACTATGGGGAGGGGCGGGGCGGGGCGGGCCAGGCCTGGGGTGGCCGAGAGGCACCTGGGGTGAGGCAGGTGCTGCCCAGCCCCAACTAGAGGACAGAAGGAGCAGGGGGTGGGGGTGGGGGCGGAAAGGGAGCCTGGGGCATCAAGGAGGGTGGAGAGCAAGGGCAGGTCCAGCTTCTTGCTCTTCCACGGGGTGGGGGGGGGGGGCTGGAGGGATGACTGCAGGTGAGGTGCTGTCCTTTAAGGCCAAAGAGGGTGGAAGCTGGGGGTCTGGACAGCTTTCTAGCCACACCCCCTTTCTCCTTAAGGCTGCACAGGTGGGGGAAGAGGGTTCCTTTGAGGCGCTTCCTGAAAGGTGTAGCAAGGAGCCTGCACTGTCTTCCTTTCCCATGCCTCCTGGACAGGTGGGGGTGGCAGCCTCCTCCCTCAGACTAGCATGTCCCGGACACTCTTGTCCTAGAGGCTGGGGGTTGGCCTGGGAAGGGGCCGGAAGTAGAACCTGTGGGGGCGGGGCATGAAGGCAAAGGTCACACTCGGGGCTTCCCAAGGAGATGGAGGCCCAGGGACTGAGACATGGGACCCTCTTTCCCATCCCTTCCCAGAGACAGACAGGTGGACAGACAGGAGAGGCTGGGCACAGAGAGGACAGGGGGCGGTGGGTTTGGGGTAAACTCAAAGGAAAAAGAAAGCAGACAGAACAGCTCAAGCCCCCCTCCTGGGGCCCTCCCCGCCCTTTCTTCCCAACACACACACACACACACACACACACACACAAGTTCAACACCTACAGGGGACAAAGGACAGCACAGAAACGAGGAAAATGAGAAGGCCGGGGGTTGAGGTCCCAGAAAGAGCTCTGAATCCCTTCCCCACATGTTCACCAGCCCTGAGCCCCTGGTGAAGTATGGTACCTATTTGCTTTGTTTAACAACGGACAGGTTATTTTGATTTTCTGAATTATATAAATCATCCCATTCGATTGAATACCCTATTGATTGTAATGGGAAATCCCATTTGTAGTGGCCATACTGGTCTTAGAACGCACATTTTTCCTCCACGTGGGAAGGACAGCACAGTTATCCCAAGGTCAGAGGGCTCCAGTTAACTGTCCTTGTTGACTCAGTGTTCCAGAGACCCCAAACCGTCATTTAGATAACATGCCTAAGTTTAACCCAAGTTCCTCATTCCAGACCCAGGGCTCTAGATAACGTGTTTCTGTCAATTCAGTGACCCCGAGACCCAAAACTATAATTAACATGCTGCTTCTGCTTCTGGAAACTGCTTTTTTGCAAACCAGGTTCCTCATTCCAAATCTTGAGATGTAATCAATACCTTTGTGATTTTTTGCCTATATAACCCTGGAGCTGCGACCATCTTGATACTATGAGATTTGGGGAATGGCCCCTCATAGTCCCGGATTGCAATAAATGTGACTCTTTAATTCGACTTCTTGAGACGTCCTTCTGTGATTCGCAGGGTACATTATAACACTGGCCTCCCCGGGCCTAGCCCTGCAGACTCCCACCCTGAAGCCTCAATGTTGGCCTTCCCATAGCTCAGCAGGGGGCAGTGGTTCCAGAGGGCTCCAGGGGTGGCAGGAGTTGCTGGGGCTTACCTCGGCCATATTCCTGGGCATGAAATACATTGCCCTCCCCACCCCCAGAAGTCAACCGCACTGGGAGGCCAGCACAGTCTTCCGGCACACCCCCAACCCCACAACCAACCAGCCTCAAAACAGGACCCCCCAAATATAGCCTTGGTCTGGGACTGTCAGGCACTGCAGCAGACACATGCACCCCCTCAAGGGGCCGACTTGAAGGGGACCCAGCCAGATTCCATCCAGGCCAGCCCCTCAGCCCCCTCCCTCCACACACCACAGTTCATCAGGCCTGTGGCCAGGCCTCCGTCACCTCGTGTGCAGCAAAGAGGGAGAGAGGAGATTCGGCCAACTTTCAGGAAAAGCCAGCCCGCACCCAACACACACACCCACACCTCCCTGGGCTACGTCTGAGGCGTGTGGATCTGAGGGACAGAGCCCAAGAGGACCCGGCACCTCACACCAAAACCAAGGGAACACCGGCTTCTATGGACACAGATTCCCACAGCTCCCAAGGGTCTGCTGTCATCACAGCCCAGGAGTCTCCCAGGACCCCTGTCAGGGGGTGTTACTGTGGTCCCATTTCAGAGATGGGGCTACCGAGGTCAGAGAAGTCACATGACCAGAGGCCAGATTTGACCCCAACCCCTATCAGTTCTCCCCTCCCCCCTCCCACCACACTTTCCTGACATGTGACAATTGTTATTGATGGAACACGGACACACACACACACCGCCTCCCCCGCCAGGGGCTCTTTCTTATTTACCTGATGTCTCTCCCCTGGCGCTGGGTCTGGAGTCTTTCCCTCCTTCTTCCCCTGGGCGTGTGTCCCTCTCACCACAGTCACCCTGCTGTGCTCCCCAGAATGAGGTCCAGATACACAAGAGATGGTTTTGGGAGGAGCACTGTTTTATACTTTAATCGTTTTGCCTTTATTTGCATAAGGATTAGGAAAACCCCAACTAGAAGGCCCGACCACTGATTTCATGACTAGCATTGTCTGGGGTGGCAGAGAGAGAAGGTTTCCTTCCAAGTAAATGTATTTAAGTTCCAAGTGAGCTAACGAAAACCATATTGAGTTAATACAGCGCAAAGGTTCCCTGACAGGGAGGAGACTCCTGAAGATGGCTCCTGACTGAGCGAGGCTGGAACCCTGACCCAGTACCTACCCTCGAGGAGCTGGTGGCCACCCAGGATGACCAGTGACTGTGGATGATTACTATCACCCTAATAATCATCTGGGAGAAGGAGGGGCCCTGAAGAAATAGCCCAGACCCAGGGGGCTGAACCTCCTGTGGCCCCAAACCCCCCTCTTCCACTCACCCTCAGCACTAGCTGGCGGTTTGCAACCTCATCGGGTACAGCAGAGCAGGAGACGGCCTCTGTGGCCAAGGACCCTGGACACCCGTAGCCCCCTCTTTGCCCAGGCGGGAGCAGACCCTGCCACGGCCTTGCTGCTGGAGCCGGGTCCAGAGTCCTGCCCAGCTCTGCCTGAGCCGCAGGGACCTCTCCCAATGCCCGACAGCCAGGCCTGCCGGGCCCTCCCAGCGCTCTGGACGCACACAGGCCCACTGGGACAGGTTTCCACTCTCGTGTGCCCTCCGGGGCCCAGAAGAGCTGCTCCTCCAGATCTGAAGACAGAAACTAGCTGGGGAAAGAGGCGAGGCCCCTGCGTAGCCCAGCATCCTAGCCCCCTGCCCTGTGCATGTCCCCTGCTTTCTGCAGGGCCCCAGTGGACTGGGAGGACTGGCCTGCGCTTCTGGGCTGAGGGGCCTTCCTGTTCCTCTTAGGACAAGGCCTCTGGGAGCTCGGGCCCAGGCACTTGAAGTGAGAGCACGGCTGGGAAAAACCAGGGCCAGGGCCACCCCGTATAGAGTCAGCCCCTCCCTTGAGGGACCCTGGGTTAGGGTTAGCCATTCATTTACTTGTGGGTCTGTCCACATGCCTCCTCCCTCGGGGAGCCTGGGCCCCTAATCTGTAAAATGGGGTGTTAACCTCTAAACCCTGCCCACGGTGCTGAGTGAGGAGCTGGAGAGACAACGGAGGAGAAAGTACTTTGTTTTGAATTAAAGACATTCCTGGCACAGAGCTGTTGGGCCCCAGCAGGACAGCCTTCCCATTTCATTACCCCTGACCTGCTCCAGCCAACACCAAGTCCTCACAGCCTCCCTGACCCTCCCAGACTGAGCAGCCCAGCCAAGAGTCCCGGAGATCGATTCCAATCTAGCAAGCAGCAGGCTCTGGGGACCACAGCCTGAGCAGGTTGATGTTTCCTGTTCAGTGACCAGGGAGGGGGAGGGGGAGGGGTCTGTCCAGGCAGGGGTCTTGGGGGGTCAGGGAGGCCTTGAGGGAGTAAGCAGGGCCGGGTTCTACCAGGGCAGGGACACAGGAATTGGAGGACTCAGGTGGAAAGGCAGAGGCAGAGAGCTCTGAAGGAAGGGGAAGGTTTGGAAGGAGGGGAGCTGAGCTGGGGTACATGGGGAAGGGGCGGACTCTTGGGACTGAAGGTCTCTGAGGGATGGAGGCGGGGGCAGCCTGAGAGATAAGTTGGGGCTGGAGGGTTCGCCATCTCTCCAAGGACCCTTAGTGTCCAAGGCCGACCATCATTTTGGAGTCAGAGATTCAAGCTACAGGGAAGATGCCGGGGACTGGTGAAATCCAGGTCAGAATAAGGGGGAGGAAAGGTGGGGCAGGGGGGCTCCGGTCACCCTCAGCTCAGCCCGCCCAGCCTGGGCAAGCGGGGAGGGAACAGCCAAGCCTGGGGTGATCAGGAAGGGGTGGGCGCCCCCCAGTGGCGGCTGCAGGAAAAGGCGCAGGGAAGAGGGCTACATTGTTACTTGTTCCACCGATTCCAAATTTCATGTTTATTTATGAGCCCGATTTATTTTTATTCTCCACTGCATTCTAGTACATGAGATCACTGTAACTCACGGTGAGAATTAAGAGCGCCTAAGTCTTAGTGACACCGTCTGGTAAGCCGTCAAGCCCAGCCCCACCTGCATCTTGACCCGATGTCCCCATTGACTCTGGTTGCCCAGGGGCAATGTTCACACATGACATCATCTTCAGAGGAAGAGAATGTGGAGAAGAGAGGAGGGGAGTGGAGAGGGGAGAAGAGAGAGGAAGGGGGGACAGTAGAGAGAAGAGCTGAGCTACAGGCTACCGGAGAGAGAAAAGGACTCTGGGGCCCCTGTTTCGAGGACCCCAAGCTCAAGACCTGGAGTTCTGGTCCCCGTCTCCCTCTCCCTGGAGGTGGGGAGCTGAGAGGCCTACAGGTGTGTCCCCGCCCATTGCCTGGGCAGAGGTGGGGGTGAAGCACCAGCTCAGGCGGCCCCCTGGCAGGGCAAAGGGAGGGGTGCGAGGAGATTGCCGGAAGGGTGGGGGGCCTGGCGCAGACCCCGCAGTGCCTCGCCCAAACACAGGTACTTGCAGCTCGAGGCTCCCCCTGTCCCGCCGTCTGCAGCCAAAGCAAGAGGAGCCCAAGTCACCCAGGAGGAGCCCTGAGGCGACTGCCACCATCGATTGAGCCTGACAACTTCATCCAGCGGGGTGCCTGCTGCATCAGGAAGCACAGTGTGCTGGGAGGTCAGAGGCCAGAGGCCAAAGGTCACGCTTGGCAGAGGCTCTGGGTGGCACCTGGACCAGGTGAGGGGCTCATCCCTTGCCCCACCCGCTGTCTTTGGGGGCCCTGGCTCTGGGCTGCTGTGTGCCCAGGCCCCTCCGTCCCTGCTGTCTGTCTGTGGGTCCTCGGAGCAGAAGCCCATCTGTGTCTGTTTGCTAAAACCATCTTTTCCACCCCATGCCACAGCAACCAAAGTCATTTTCCGGGCAATTGCCTTCCTGTAAACATTCCTGTGTAATATCCCCCCAAACTGCTAATGCCCAACGCCCTGTTGAGTCTCCCCGTCACTCCAACCGGAGCCTCAGAGGTGGGGGTGGGCAGGAGGGAAGGGCAGTCAGAGAGGACGAGGCAGCTGGACTGAGAATTAGGGACAGGGCTTCATGGCCAGCGCCTGGCACAGAGGGGGTGCAGAAACCCCACACCTGCCCCCCATGTTTCCACATTCCCCACAACCCAGCACCACCTCCCTGCATGTCAGCCACCTCAGGAGAGCCTGTGTGGGCCGGGAGGGGAGGCAGAGAGGATGGGGAAGGGGAACCCCGGGAGGGAGGCCGGGAGGAAAGGCAGCTGACTTAAAGGCATGGAGGAGATGGTTAGACGATAAAGGTGACTTCCTGGTGACTGAGAGCGAACTGTCATCACTGGGTCCCCGGGGAAGGCCAGCTCCCCTCCCCCTGAAGTGTGAGAGGGAGGACAGAGAAATGGGCAGAGGCCAGATGGGACCCATCTCCCCGAGAGGGACCCTAACTACCTGGGCACCGCAGGGGTGGGGAAGGCACACAAGGCACAAGGGCATCGGAGGCCGGCGACCCTTGGCTGGTGACACACGTGACGCCCCTCCCCAGACCCGGCACTAATCCGCAGAGCCACTGGGAATGGCAAGGGAAACTGAGGCCCAGGGAGGCTGAGTGATTTAATGAGTCACCACGTGGACTCCCTTCCTCAGAGCTGGGGTAGGGTGGGGGGAAGGAGGAGAACAGGGCTGTGGCCTGTGACCCTCTGGCCTCTTCCACCCCATGCCCAGGAAGCCCTGCTACCCCCAGCCCCCGGGGAAGCTGGGTATCCACTAGGAGACCCAGTGGGAGAGTGCAGGGCCCTGCCAGTCAGAGCTTCATGCAGGCAGAAAAATACAAACCAATTTGCACAGATTTAAAGCCCACGGAAGGCCACTTAGTTGGTAAACGAGTTGGAATCTAATTAAAGGACCTTGCAGGGCTGGGGGAGGGAGAGCTCACCTGCCTGGGAGGAGCTGCTGCATGGAAAGCAGGGGGTATGGGGTGGGGGGGACTCCCCGTAGAGCCTCTGGGGCTTTCCTCAGGGAGAGAATGGGAGGGGGTGCTGGTGCCCTGGGGGTGTGGGCCTGTCCCTGCCAGGTGCCGCCAGCATTTCCCTGTCTCCCACCCCTAGCGGGCTCTGTCCACTTGCTCAGAGCGAGCACCCCCAGGCAGGGCTTCTTCACCCAAATGGGCACATCCATCTCCCCGGGAGGGACCACCCGCTACCCGGGCACCGCAGTGGTGGGGACGGCAGGCAAGGCACAAGGGCAAAAGGACAGTGACCCTTGGCTGGTGACGCACGTTCCGCCCATCAGACTGGGGACCGAGCCTTGCCGCCTCCTCAGACTGGACCGTCCCTGAGAGCAGGGCCTGCGCCCCTCTCTGGGGGCGATAGGGTGAGGCCCCCGTTTACCTCTTTAGACAGGGGGCTCCCTCCAACTGGGGCCTCCTTGAGGGCAGAGGTACCACTCCGAGCGGATTGAGTGGCCTTGCCGTGCGGGGCGAGGTGAGCGGACCCACAAGCCAGGTCAGGAGCAGGCCGGGCCTCAGCACCGCCCCCGCCTGCGGCCTGGCTCTGCAGGGCTGTGGGGTTCCGGCTTCTTCTCCCTGGGCCTCTGCCCCCCTCCCCCCACGTACACAGGCCACAGGCACAGGCGCCCTCTGACCCTCCGCGCTTGTCTCCCAGGCGGGGAAGCCTGAGGTCTGGAGACTGCTCTGCTCACCTCTCTCTCTGCCTATCTTCAAAACCAAGCTCCCTCCAGCCAAACGCCCTTCGCAGGAAGGAAACCGAGGCGCAGAGGGCACACCTGACCATGTCACACAGGCGCTGTCGGCAGAGCCAGCAATGGGATCCAGGCGTCCGGTCCCCAGGGACAAGGACTTTTCCGCCCACGATGTCACTTCCCAGAAAGAACTGCCAAAGGAGCCCCTCCCCTGGCGGCAGCCCCCCAGAGGGCACAGACAACACCCCCTCGGGAGGAATCAGCATCGAGGCGGAAAACGGCCACAGAACCCTGGGCCCAAAAGAGAGAGCTGGCTGGTGGTCACAGCCCAGCCACACCCCGGTGTGGCATCTCCAGCCAGCCAGGCCACTCAGAATCAGGGTCCCCGCCTCGTGTCCTGACCACCACACTCTTCAGAAACGACGCTTCTCCTTGCAAAAGAGCCAATAAGCCGGCCCCTGGACCAGAATCTCAGAAGCACAACCTCCCTCTCTCCCTGCACACCTGCCCACGCAGACCAGGCCATGGCATCACCGAGAACCCCGGAATGGGGGGCCGAGAAAGCTCTGGTCAAGCCCAGCTCCGCCACCGACTAGATGTGCAATCTTGAGCAGGTCAGCAGCCTGTCCGAACTTCAGTCCTCTCATCTGTTTTGGTTTTGGATTTTAAAGACAGGAACACGGACAGGAACATAGGCTGCACACTGCACGGAGGCACCGGCCTAGGGAGCGAGCTAGGGGGACAATTGCCTGATATACCCAATTGCCTGAGTTCCTCTCCCTCCCGTCAGAAAGTGATCAGACCCAGGACTGTGGGGTTTTGATTTTTAGCTACTAATGAAGAAGATCTGGCTAATTGGCTTCCTGGGCAGGGAGGGGGTGGAACTGCAGAGGGGAGCATGTCACCCCGTCTGAAGCCTTTGCTGGAAAAGCTGGGGACAGCGCTGGCTGGCGGGTGCCCACACGGAGCCGCCGCGCTCACAAGCAGCTCCCGCGTGGCATCTCTACCATCACGCGCCCGGGAAGGTGTCCTGTCAGCTGCGCATCTCCTCAGAGAGGCAGCAGAGAGGAACACAGGCCGCAGGAAGGGAAGGAGTGAACCCCGGAGCGTGGGAAGAGGGGGGAGGCGCCGTCCTCCCAGCTCTGCCACCTCTCCCAGGGGCTAAGGCCAGGGCAGTGGGAGTGGGCGAGGGACCTTTCCTGTGTCCCTTAACCTGCCCAGAGGGAGGGATCCTGTTCCCACGGGAGAGACCCCAGTCTGTTGGAAGTGAGGGGTAGAAGGCCCACCCACCACCCCACCTCCTCCCAGGGAAGTGTTGTCCATACCCAGTGGTCACCCAGGGCCTCACATGCTGGGCAGGAGCCTCCTCAGCGACACCACCCGACATGGGATCAGGCTCCCTCTAGGAGGCCAGTTCTCTGCCAGCACCCAGACAGCTCCCTCCGTCACCAGAATGGCCAGGGTCCTGCGGCCTCCAGATTCCCGCACACGCCCAGTCGCTCACACACGCAGGCACACACGTCCGCCCACCCACACGTCTATCGTCACACTTGGGCACGGTGGCACCTGCCCACCTGCCCAGCACATGCTCATCTCCATACGCGCAGTCGCCCTCCACAGGCATCTACGTGCAGAGGGGCACCCCCAGGCCTGGGAGGGCTGGGGTTACGGCACAGACGCCCCCCCTGACTCACCACTCTGCCATCTCGTCTCAGAGGCCACCAGGACCGACGAGGCACTGGGCCCAGGCCCACATGTCACGTATATTTAAGACGCCCCGAGAGATCGCAGCACATCCGGGAGCTCCATCCAGCGCCAGGTCAATGCCTCTGCAGCTTGCGTGCCAGACTGTGGCGACCCCACTGACCCTCGGAAGGCAGCGTCCTGGGCCCCTCTCCTACTCTGTCAAGTTCAGAGTTTCTTTCCTGCAGTGTTTACATTCTGTCTCGAAATAGACGGATGGGCCTGCTGACCTGACCTCAAGGCCACTCCACTCTGACCAATGTTTAACCAGCAAGGCAATGCCAGGGCCTGAGATGCTCCGCTCGGCCGGCACCCAGCCCACGTCCTGCCTCTACAGAGCTCGGCTCCTCCCCCAGAGCGAGGGGCCAGAGTGCCTGTGGCCTGCTCCCACCTGCTGCTGCAGGGTGAGGGGCAGGGCTCAGCCCTCAGCTCATGGGTTAATTACTCCACCGCCCAGCATGCCAACCAAGAATGTAGGATGTCAAGGTCAGTGCTCCGGGAGACTGCAGGAAGCAGGAGGAAGACAGCCCTGAGATCGGAGAAGGCAGGGGGAGACTCAGCGGACTTCCTGCCAGGTCCAGGCTGACCCGGGAAGCCTGATCCGACAGCAAGGGCAGCTTTCAGAAGTTCTCCCTGTTGTCCAACCAGAACCTTCCCAGGATCCGGGAAGGTGGAGCACAAGCTGGAAGGCAGGGGAGAAATAAAGTCTCCCCTTCCAACTGTCTGCAAAAGACCCGAAACCTACCCCCCGCCCCCCGCCCCCTGCAGTCATGATAGTCTACAGGGCTCTTAAGCCACTATCGTTCCATTTCAGTCCCCTGGGGAGCTGCTCTCCCCACCCTACAGGTGAGGAAGCGCAGGTTCAGGAAGGGGGGACTTGTCCAGCGTCAGAGTGGAGCCTCATCTCAGCTGTGGGGGTTCTCAGCACAGATCCCCCTACTTTCCCTGCACCCGGCTGCCCCTGGGGAAGATGCTGATTCCGCCACCACGGCATCCCTGAGCCTTCGTCCCAGCCATTGAGCCAGAGCCCCTGGCGTCTCCTCCTTCCGTCCAACTCCCTGAGAAGGGAGCACGCAGACAACTCTCTTCCCTGAAAGCAGAGGCCCTCAGCCCCTCCTCTCCAAGGAGGCCTTCACTGGGAGAGCCGAAGGGACCCTTCCCCAGGACGGGGGGGGGGGGGGGGGGGGGGGCGCCGAGGGGGGCGGGGGGAGAGAGGAGGGGCCGCGGAAGCCCAGGTGCATTTGGTTGCCCAGGCCCTCTTCTCACCCCTCAGCTGGATACAGTCTTCCCAGGCTGTGCCGAGACAGGAGAACTGCAAGTCCTCCCTGTTTCAGGAACACCATGCAGCCAGGGCTTGGATACCTCCAGGAACGGAGACCTCATTACATCCAAGGCACCGATCATCTGGTGGGGCTCCTGCTTCCTTAGAATGAGGCAGCATTGTGTCCACGGCCCTCACAGGGCCCCGGGGACACCACCTCTCCCTTCGGAGGAAGACGGAGCGTCCTGAACCCACAGGTTCTCTGCTGAGCCCAACACCTCGGGTCCTTCTTTGCACGGCCTCATTCCTGTCCCCGAGCCCAGCCATCTGCACTGCCCTCTGTTGGGTGAGCCCCCTGTTGTCACCACCCCTCTTAGCTGGCGGCCTCAAAACAACTCCAATGATCCAGATGATGTCCGAGCCGCCCAGATGACCCCTTTCTAGGTCTGTCCTCGCCAGCCCTTCCCTGCCCCCAGCGTGTGTGCCAGGGACGAGAAATGCCCAGGGCGTGCACAGCCTGCTCTGGGACCAGACTGTTCCTTCCTTGCCTCCTGCGCCTCGCTCTCGGGCCTCCCCTGACCTCAGGCCTCAGGGGCCAACTGGACTCCTGCTGCCTGGAATGGGGGGCTCTCCCGGCAAGGTCACCTGACCCTGCCTGCTCCTTCCAGGCACTTCCATCGGCCCCAGTGCCTGGCTTTGCTAGTGTGAGTCAAGGAGTCTGCTCTGGGCTGTAGCCCCTTCCTAACAGCTATGCCCCTCACAGCCCCAGCAAGAAACCCCACAGCCCCACCAAAGAGCGTGCCCAGGAGTCTGAGTGGGCAGGCTGCTCTGCCCGTCATTCTCTGGTTCGTGGCCTGAGGCCCTGGATGCCCTGTCCAGCTGCCAGCCATCTCAGGGGTATAGCCCAGCCGCACGGTGAGCACTGGAAACCACAGCCCACAAGAGAGTGTCTGAGGCACGTTAACCACACAGTGCTTCCTCCCGGCAACCTGCTTCCTCCTCCCCAGTGCCAACCCTGCCCTGCTGCCAGAGGGCCCAGGCGGGGACCGAGAGGCTCCCCACACCCACCCCTGGCTGCTTCCCTAACTGTGCCCTGTGTCTGCATCCCATGCTCACACGGTGGCTAATTCTGGCGTCTCATCAGACAGTAATTATGGGGGAATCAGCAGCGCTGTCATCGCTGCAGCTCGGCACCTGTCACCACGCCGCCATCCCCAGGCTGCGGGGATGAGACCGGAAGCTGAGGGGGGAGGGGTGCACTGGAGTGAGGGGCGTCTACTCCCGCCTTGCGTCTGCAGCCCCACCTCCTTCAACCCTACCTACCCACAGGCAATGCATGCCAGCCAGGAGGCTACTAGCCTCCCTGCTACCCAGGGCGGGCACTGAATGCATGTGTCACGTGTCACATGTACACACACCCATGACCAAACAGAGTGGGAAGGACACAGCAAGCCACGGCTCAAGTCTTGCCTCGGCCACTTCCCCTACACATGACCCTGCACAAGTCATTGTACTTCTGGCTGTCAGGCTCCTCAACAGCAAAATGGGGGAAATCGTGTCTGCCTTGGGGAGACGGGAAGAAATAAATATGTAAAGTCTCTAGTGCAGCTCCTGGCACATTTACGATCACGTATTCACTCAGCAAACGATTAGTACACATCCACTATGTGCTGGGCCACGTGTGAGGATGCCAAGATAAATCAATCAGCCCTAACCGGTTTGGCTCAGTGGATAGAGCATTGGCCTGTGGACTCAAGGGTCCCAGGTTTGATTCCGGTCAAGGGCATGTACCTTGGTTGCGGGCACATCCCCAGTGTGGGGTGTGCAGGAGGCAGCTGATCCATGTTTCTCCCTCATCGATGTTTCTAACCCTCTATCCCTCTCCCTTCCTCTCTGTAAAAAATCAATAAAATATATTTTTAAAAAAAGATAAATCAATCACAGTTCAGCAAGGATCACACTCGGGCTGCACGGAGACGCGGGCATTTTGTTTGGCGCGTGGTGGTTTGCTTTGTTTTCTTTGAATTTTAATGCTGTTAAGGGGCACATGTGGTCTTGTCCTCACCACAGTCCCCACCATTCCCTATTGTCCTCACCCACTGCTTCACCGTGTCTTGCCCCCAAGAGTGAACCTGGACTAGTAGGCTGTGGTATCCAGAGCCAATGGCCACGAGAGATGTGACCCGGTGCTGGAGAAGCTCACGAGGCGGCCGAGGGGGTGCAGGAGGGGCCCTTCAGGAGCTACAGGAGGAGCAGGAATGGGAGGTGGCGATGTGGGGGTGCTCCTGGAAGAGGATTCACAGAAGCAACGGCTTCTGGAGACAAAGCTGTCCCAGGAGGTCCCTCCTGCTGTTAGGTCTCCAGGCCCCAGGCTTGGGCACCTCCCACTTCTCCAGAACCCTCCAGAATGCTTTCCTGGGCGGTCTTATTGGTGGAGCTATGATGTAAGACCACCTCCCCGTCTCACAACCAAGCAGCTATCACAACCGAGCCAGCCACTGAGTCACTCCCTGCCTCTGCGGGTCTGTTCCAAAGCAGCTCTGCACGTGGGAACTCTCTAACGTCCAGTCCCCCCTCCCCCTGCCACCCCTACTCCTGAGTCTCCCCAGGGACAGAACCAGGGATGGGGTTGGGGGAGGAAGATGAGTTGAACCTCACAGTTAATTTTCAGTGGCATGAACCCTGCTTGTGGGAGCGCAGACGTGAGGGGAAGGTGCACCGCTCTACATACAGCATGAGGGAGTGAGGCTAGATCTGAGAAAGGTGGGAGGAAGGAGGAGGAGGAGGGCTGAGGCTGCTGTGAGGGCTTATCTGTGTGACCTTGGGCATGTTACTCAACCCCTGGTGTCTGTCCCCTCCCCTGTTAATGCGACAAGAGCATAGCGCTCACAGGATGGCTGTCAGGATGAAATGAACTAACGCATGGACAGAGCTTAATGTAGCATCTCTGGCTCATATATTATGGGTCGTTAGTATTTGCATTATTACTAGGGATGACTTTTCCCCCCAAACTCAGCAACACTACATGAGCCCGACCCCTTGCCAACCCTCCACCCTCCACTCCCTTCTCTTTCGGAGTCCACAGAGGGAGCTCAAAGGTCTCTTCTAGCGGAAACCAGCGTCCACACTGAGGGGCGGACCCACTGTGTCCACCTCCACGGATGCCTCCCCACCCCCATCCCAGGCGTCACTCTAACAACCCTTCACAGCCCTTGTCCAAAACCCACCGACGTCTCATTCCACTGCGGGTGGAAAAGCAGGACGGGGTTGCCACCCCTCTTTACAGATGTAGAAAGTAAGTCTTGAAAGGTATGGAGCCCCTGCCTGTGGAAAGATTCCAAAGAGGGGGGGTGCAGGAGGGGAGCATTCAGGCCTCAGGGCCGAGGTGGCTACTCACTCCGGCCTCCTCCTGGCAACAGCGAGGATGGGGAGGGAAGGGAGCCGCACTGTTGCTCTTTTAGGAAAACGGCAATTTTAATTAAGAGGCAGACGAACGAGCGCTCTGCATTTTGTCTCCGAGCAAAGTTATTAAAAAGCCATCGAGGCGGAGGCAGCCCCAGTGGCAAGGAGGGCTGCCTCCCCAGGCTGCTGCCCGGATTGGGGCCAGAGCATCCTGCAGGGAGCCGCCGAGACCTGGAGGACGTGGAGGCACAAACAACCAAGACGGGATTCTGCAGCCCCTCCCCCAAAGGGGGGGCAGGGCAGCACCCGTACAGTACCCAGGGCACCACCTGCCCAGCCCCGGGGCAGGGCAGGGCCAGGGAGGAGGGACAGAAAGGGAATCAGCCATTGGGCGGGCCCTGCCGCAGGCCAGGCTCTGGACTAGCCACTGCTTTTCCTTTCCTCTGAGCAATGAGCCTGGTAGGTGTTCTGGCACCATTTACGGCAAGAACATGGAGGCGCAGAAAGGGACAGCGGTCTGTCCCAGGCCACACAGCGAGGAAAGGGCTTCAATGAGGTTTGGAGCCCAGGTCAGGCTGACTCTCAAGTCCAGGATTCCAGGTTGCTGGTCCTGGCACAGAAGTGGGGGGTGGGCTCCCTGCCCATTCTCCCTCCCCCAGCCTGGGCTCTCAGGGGCCCTCTGAATTGGCCTCAGTCCTGGCCCAGCAATGCTGCCCATAGTTCCCAGGGTCACCATGGACTTGAGGGGAACTTGGTTTCTGCTTGCTTGCTTGGGGGGGGGGGGGGGCACACTACGAGAGGGTGTCATTGGGTCACGGACACTCTATGAGGACACAAGGTACAGAGCATCCGCCAGCAGAGGGAGCAGGGGCGGGTGGGGCATCAGTGGACATAGAGTCATAGCCCTGGGATGGGGCGGGCACTCTACAGTCAGCTGGCCAGGCCACAGGCCCAGGCCCCACAGCTGGTGAATGCAGACAATCCCTTCAACTCTATTGGCCACTGTTGGGCTCTGAGCCTAGCCCAGTGCCCGGCACAGAGAAGGCATTCAGTAATTCTTTTTTGAATGAATGAGTGGATGAGTAAATGAAGGAATGAACGAAGGACTGAAGAAATGAAATGAGATCTCAGGTTCACAAGTATCTATACACTGAACAAAGACGCATAGAGGTCAGACGAGGTCCCAGCTCCTCCCATCCCCTGCCTTCTGGCCATGCTGGACCATGGGCTTCCTTCCCCTCAGGAGAAGGGCCCCTGGCTCCTGACGCCCTCCCCCAAGGCCACCAGGCCCCACGGCAGAGGGATCCTGTCTCCTCTGCCCTCCCCCGTTACAGGGAAGCTTTGCCACACACGCTAACGCACATGCGCACACATGCACACAGACACATTCTCTACCAGGCCAGGTGCCCTCCCCGGGGTCAGGTCTCTGCCGTCCCCTCCCCTGGCGAAGGTCTGGCCCACCAGGGATGGCCCCCTCCCCCACTTCGGCCCTCGAGGCTGGGGAGGGGCACCTGGCTGAGGAGCAGTGGGCGTGGAAGGGTGGGGGGGGTGCCTCCCTCCTGGCTTACGCACCTGGAGACTTTAAACAGAGGGAGCAGAGTCCTGGAGACTTCCCTCCCGCTGCACGCTGGAGCCCTGGGTGAGGGACAGGAAAGGAGGAAAGTTGTGAATGAATGCCCAGAGCTGGGGGAGAGGCGCTGGAGAGAGGAAGGGGCTGGGCAGGGCTCCCAAAGTGGGCTGGGCAGGGGCCTTGGGCCATGGGGGACGTGGGGACTGGGACAGCCAGGCAGCGCCTTAGGGGCGGTCCCTTTGGCGGTCCCTGGGGGCCGAGGGGAAAGGCAGACTAGAAATTGGGTGTTGGAGGAAGAACAGGGGCCGAGGGGGCAGACACTGGTGGGAGACAGACAGGAGGACAGACAGCAGGACAACACGGAAAACACAGGGCCCCCAGAATGAGGTCCCCAGGACAGACAGCCTACACGCTGGTTCTCCTCCCGGAAATGGGACCGGCTCTCTCCTGGGATGCCCACACTAGACCCTAAATGACAGCACCTTGGAAGGCGCATCTGCCTCCCCCACCGACGTCACCCTGTTCTGGAAGGTGGGGGGGTTCAGAGTCAGGGAGGCCTGCTGGCATTGCTCCGCTCACAAGCCGCTCCCAGCCCCGGGACCCCAGTCTGCCCCACTCAGCCCCTAGCCCTGAGGAGGGTCCCCTCCCCTGACTAACAGAAAAGGCCTTATTTCACACCCAACACGCAGTCACACACTGTGAGAGGGGCTGTGCAGGAAAATGGCACCCCTGCCCCCAACTGCCCGGAGCCCTGTATCTCACTTCTGCTCTACACCCGCCTGACCCTCAAACCGCCCCCTCTCGCCCTCCAGGGCGGTCCTTCTAACTGTCCTCTCCCTCCCTCGTGCTGCAAGAGTCACCCCTGATTCCCGGCTTCACTTTCTGCAGTTTCAGATACCGGTGGTCAACAGCAGTCTGAAAATATTCCGTGGAAAATTCCAGAAATAAACAATGCACGCGTTTCCAACTGCGCGCCTTCCCAAGCAGCACAATGAGATCTCGAACCCTCCTGTCTGTCCCACCTAAGACTCGAATCCTCCCTCTGTCCAGTGTTGCCACTGTGTCCGCTCCCCACCGGACAGCAGCAGTCCCGGTATCAGACCCACCGTCCCGTATCGCAGAGCTTGCGCGCAAGTAACCCTTATTGTACTTCCTAAAGGCCCCAAAGTCATTCCCACGGTGACTTTTTCAGTGCGTCCTTATGTTTTATTATTAGTTATTATGGTTAATTTCTTACTGTGCCTAATTTATAAATTGAACTTTATCATAGATATGGATAAGAAGGGAAAAAACATAATATACTAGTATATAGGGTTTGGTACTATCCGTCGTCTCAGGCATCCGCAGGGAGGACTACGGTATCTGTCTATGCCTCTGGTCCTGGGGCATGGAGCATTAGGACCAGTATCTGTCTATGCTTCTGATCCTGGGGCATGGAGCATTAGGACCAGTCCTGCCTGGAGATACTGTAGCCTGGGCATCCTTGTGGGTTACCCTTGGCTGGCCAGACCCATCCACACCCACATCACGTCTGCCTGCCAGCATGTGCAGAGCCCCCTGCCAATCTCATGGTTCCAATTTTCCCACCGATTACCCAAGACGCAGGCGCCCCAGGGAGAAACAACTGTCGTATCCAGATGTTGAGACATTGACTAGGGGAAGAAATCAAGAATGCTCACTAACACGTCTAGCCCCAGAGGGCTTCCTGGGTGCGGCAGTGGGGGTTGCGAGTGGGGAGTGGGCAGAGGGCCACCGGATAGGGGAGAGTGAAGACTCAAGTTGGGGGCGGGGGGCCTAGCCCCAGACAGGCTGAGATCTAAAACCCAAATCTGGTTTTCTCACATAAGCCCATTCCTCCAGGGAGAATGGCCTCCCATTCAATCATTCAATTGGATAGAGAGGAGGAAGATGAAGACAGAGAAATTAGTACTTATGGAAGGTTTACCATGAGCCAGGAACTGGGCCTGTGGCACCTCATTTAATCCTGGTTCCCACCCAGCGAGGAAACCGCCGTGATCAGCCCCAATGTACAGATGGGGACACTGAGCTTCAGGAGGTGGAGTGAGTCAGGGCTTCCCAGCCCGGACCTGTGTGGCTCCAGAACCTTGGCTCTTGACCACTGAGCTAAACTGCCTCCCACCCATTCTCCCCAGTCCTGGCTGTCTCCCATTCAGTGCCCTCTGGGAAGTTCTGCTTAAAGTCTAACTTCTTTCCGTCCCATGCTTCCGTATAAACTGTTTCTTAAGGACAATGAGTGGAAGTGAAGGCTTTGCTTCAGTATCTTCCTGCTTCGTCGCAGGGGTGGGAGGCAGAGGATTCTAACCCTGAGCTGCTGATGGGCCAGAGACCAGGGGCAGGAGGCGAGCTGCTGGGTTCGGGAGAAGTGGGTCCCGGATTTCCTGGGCTTCATCGTCCAGTGACTTCTGGCTCTCCAGGAGCCCCTCTCCTGCTCCCCCTCCTCCAACATGGAAAAGGCTCAGGAAGCCCCTCAAGGCCTTCTTGTTTTAACATCCAGAAATCCCCTGAGCATCTTGGTGAGGGAGAGCTTAACAAGTCAGGGAGCTGGCAAGTCCTAAGATCCCTCACCTTTCCTCAGAGCCCCCTAACTTTCAACTTAAGAGGCTGGGACAAGAATGGGGATCCATCAAGCCAGCCTGCCACTGGGCGGGACCCAGTAGGCAGGGAACGGCCAGGATAGCAGGCAGAGGCTGGGCGTGTCTGCAAGGGCCTCAGAACGCCTGCCCAAGGAGCAGGGATCCTTAATTCTTCCCCAATGAGGCAGATGTGGGTGCCTGGGGTGATGCTGCCGAGGCCCCATGTGTCTGCAATGATCTTACACCCTGGGGTGGGCGGAACAGCCCCTCCATCTCCTGTGCTCTGTACAAGCCTCTGTAGCTAGGGCCTCTCCGTGAGGTCTCTGTGTCTGGGGGCTCCCCTGTGGGCCCCTGTGTCTGGGCCTCTAGCGTGCTCTGTGGCCGGGGTGAAAAAGAAGCCCGTGTCCAGGCATGGGGATGTTTGTAGAGGTGAAGAAGGCAGGCATGTGAAAGGCCAACTCCTTCCCGATCTTACGTGACTCCACACCGGGACATGCAGGCAACTGGGCCAGGTGGCTGAGGCTCCCAGGAACCAGGGAGAGGTTGTCCGGGAGATGAGCCACCAGCGGAGGTGCCTCCGTGGAATAAAATGCGGACTGGATCATAGTTACTGGCTGGAATGGAGTGTGACAAGGTAGTTCTGCAGGGCTGGGAGGAAAACAGCTAGTTTATGTTCAGATGATAGCTGAATCCTATAGCCACTCCCTTCTCTTTCCTCCCGGCTGAAAGGACAGATTTAGGCAAGGTATGCCTTTGGAGCAGGAGGGACTGTCTGTAAGGGGGGGTGTGTGTGTGTGTATGTGTGTGTGTGTGTGTGTGTGTGTGCGCGCGCGCTCATCAATATTCTCTTGGGCCAAATTTCCATTTTTCCTGCTTCAGCTGGAGCCGGGAAATATTATTCCCACCCTCTGTGTGGACAGGCATGTATTATCTCAGGGGAGAGGAGGTGGGTAGGACCTGTGACAGCTGGAAGGGGCTTTAGAGATTCTCCAGTTCCACCTTCCCCTCTCACACCAAGGACACTGAAGACGGGGGCCAACTAACTTCCCCCGTGTGACAGCAGGAGGGGCGGTGGACACGCTGACACCAGTCCGATGCTTTCTCTTTACATGCCCTTCACCTCTCCGCCCTTGGGGCTCAAAGAGTGACTTCCCTGTCCCCATCTTTTCCCCAGTAGCTCCAAACCCCTCTCCATCATGACCCCTTGTACTCTGCCAACAGCAACAGCCACAAGAGGTTCAACCAAGCTCCTCAGGTCATCTCAAAGGTCATGCCAACCAGCCCCCTGCCCCTAGCCTACTCGGGTCAAAGGTCATGCCAACCAACCACCTGCCCCTAGCCTACTCATGCTCATACACACCCAACATTGAGAAAAAAGATGCAAAAATACCACCAGAGCTCCCCACCCCGGAGCAGCCACCCTTCCTCTCAAGCTGTCCTGTGCACAGACAGAGGGAGGGGGAGAAGAACAGGTTTCCCCAGCCTCCAAACCCTTCTGTTTGCCCAGCAGCAGCACAGAGAACGAGAGCAGGGTGTCCCAGGGTGGCTGGGCCCTGAGCCCAGTGCGTGCCTGGGGCATGAGGGGTGCAGTGAGGAGCCGAAGACGGAGTGTGGGAGAAACCGCTCTTCTGGGAACGGTCCCTCCGACTCCTCACCCCCTGGAGAACCCTCAATCTCAGGCTCAGGGGAGGGTCTTCTCTGAGTTCAGAGACATCCGTTCCCACGCCCACACCAATTACTGAGTGTTTATTATGCGTCAGGCACTGTGCTGGACATTTTCACCTGTTATTTCATTTAATTCTCACAACAATTCCACGGCATGAAACTAATCTTCCCCGGGGACAGTCCCTGCCGGAGACTAAATCTCACCTGATCCCTCTGGCTGCGTTTCCTCGGGCCCAGTTCTCCTTGGCGGTGAAGGGCATTTTGGCTCCTGTCTTTAGAAATTCCCACCATTACTCAGTGGCCCCGCATTATCTTCTCCAGGCATCAGCCTTTCCCCCAGTGCTTCCCCCATGTGACGGGCATTATAGGGGTGAAGGGCTGAGGCAGGACTAGAGGCTGGGGTCAGGGCACTGGCCTACGCCAGACACAGATAGAGCACATGCCAGGTGGCTGGGAGGAGGCCCTGGGGTCAGGCCCCATGAGATCAGGCTGGGCCAATGGAGGTGGGGGAAGGACTGAGAGCAGTAGGTTCTCCCTCCCTCCTTCCCTGATGACATCTGTGACCTTTGCAGTGTGGTAACTAGGCAGGACCCAGAGATGCAAAGACCTAGTTCTCTCTCAGTGACCTTTCCTTAGGTCCAAGCTCCAACCCACACATGCCCGGAGCCCAGGGGGCTGAGCAGAAGTGGGCAGGGGCACAAGGCCGCAGGACTGGCCCTGGGCTGTGGGTGGGAGCTGAAGCCAGAGGATGAACTCTCACACCTAGCTCAGCTCCTAGCACCCAGAGGGTACTCAGGCCTCCTGCTACAGAAGGGAGTCTCCCAAGCCCGCCTGCCAGCCTCATGGGTTTCCACACACCCTATGGTGGCCATGGGCACCTTGAGTGAATTTACACACCACTTGGCTTTCCTGTTTAGACCTTTTAGGGCAAAAAGGATGAGGGCAGGGGTCCCCTCCACTAGGGTTTTCCCCCATCCAGCCTCCAGCGCGGCTGGAACACAGGGGCCAGACCCACCTCCCCAGGGAATGCTCAGGCCTCAGCTTCCACCCATTGGGAGATTCAATCAGGGAAAGCATGGGCCAATGGGCAAGGGGAATGGGAAGGTGGGTGGGACTCTGGTCCCTGTGGGTGGCACCCTCTCCCTTCAAGCAGGCATCATTAAGATATGCAAAGCATATGCAAATCATCCACAAGAGAGACACGACTCCAGTGGAATGTCAGAAGAGACCTTGAGGATGATCCAGCCCATACCTCCTCCGTTCACAGGTGAGGAACAGAGGCCCCACCAGGAAGGGACTTGCTCAAGGTCATTCAGACATTTGGGCAATGAGGCAGGAGCCTAATGAGGGCTTTACTCAGTCTGGTGCTCTTTCCATGGCCGTCTTATCTTTCCTGTAGGGGGAAGGGGGGCCAGAGGGAGCACAGGGTCTCAATAGGGCTCCAGGGAGGCCTATCAAGACCCCACCTTCCTGCCTCTGAGCCTGGAGATGGTATAGTGAGTGTGAGGGGTACAGAGGGCAGAGATGCCCGGGAGAGTGGGTGACCAGGCGGGTGCAGGGGCCAGAGCCGGAGGCACTGTTTTCCTGCAGCCAAGCAGCAGAAGGCAGCCGAACTGGAGCGTCCGAAGCTCAATGTCAGGGCAAGGTGCCTGCTGTGGTGTGGGGAGGGGACGACGCCTTTACTACACACGCACCCCTGAGTGCCCAGCAGCCCCTTCCGCCTGGACTCTGATGACCATGGCACCTGACAGACCATAATGAACCCAGGCCCTTCCTTGGCTGCTGCCGCCTTCCCACCCCACAACCCCCAGCTTGGTTTCTCAACCTTCCAGACAGTCCTAGAAAGCAGGACCCAGCCTGGGGAAAGGAAGACAGACAGATGGGAGGAGCCAGACTGAAAGAAAAAGGGGAGACTAAGGAGCAGAGGGGGAGACAGGGGGGAGAGAGCATGAAAGGCAGAGCAGGAGAAACAGGGGCAGAGGGAGGGGAGGTCACG
This sequence comes from Myotis yumanensis, assembly GCF_028538775.1. Classification (NCBI taxonomy): domain Eukaryota; kingdom Metazoa; phylum Chordata; class Mammalia; order Chiroptera; family Vespertilionidae; genus Myotis; species Myotis yumanensis. Next base: position 44,128,112 of record NW_027223767.1, read on the forward strand.
AGGAAGGAAGTCGGGGAGACTGAGGGGCATGGAGGGGACTGTGGGAGCAGCGGGGCAGCGAGGGGAGGGCTCCCAGCCTCCGAACCAAAGGACAAAGCTGGAGCCTGGATATGGGGCACAGGAACCCCATGGAGGCCTGAGGCTTTCTGGCAGGATTTGGGGACCATGCCCCTGTCCCTCTGCCCACCTCCACAGCAACTCTCCAGGCTGCCAGGAAATCAGCCCTCCCTCCTCTGCCTTCTTCCCTCCCTCTTTCTATCCCTCCCTTTCTCCTCCCCTCCTCCCCCCTCCCAGGGCTGGCAGGGGCGGGGGGGGGGCGGGGGGGCGCGGGCAGGCAAGCCTGCTTCCTCGCCAAATCCAAAGCCTTCATCTCTGCTTTTCAGAGCTGGGCATGAAAGAAGGGGAAGCGAGTGCAGCCCTCAAACCGCTGACGGCCAGATTTTTATTATCTTTGCTCCAATAGGCCCTAGGAAGTCAACAAGGGAATCTTCAAAGAGCATCTCCGCGGCTCACTGGAGCCGGCACCTGCACTGGCCCACTCACGGCAGGCAGCCAGAGCCTGGGGGACACAATCTGTCCCCCAACTCCCACCAAGCCCAGAGCCCAGATCTGAAGCTGCCAGGAGCCTCACCCTCAGCCTCCGTGCCTAGGCAAAGGCCACTTGGCCAGGCAGCCGGGCTCCAAGGCCAGGCCCAGGGCCGCTGGGCCTCAGAGACAGTTTCTGCCCCTCTCTCTCTGGACCTCAGAGACAGTCTCTGCCCCTCTCTGGACCTCGAGGACACGAGTGAAGGAGGAAATCAGATCTGCTTGCCAGGGCTCGGAGGAGATAAGTGCTTGGGATTCCTAGAAAGAGAAGCTTTTGTGGCAAGCCCTAGATTCCTCCTCAGATCCTTCCCCTGAACTGTCTGCCTGCCCCACCCCCACAGACCCCTCCGTCGCCTCCTGACCCCCCCTCCTAGAAGCCCTCCAGCCACAGCTGCCCCTCCATTCCTGAGCCCCAGGCCCGCTACTCAGGATGATCCTGGAACCCCAGGTAGCTCCCTCCGGACAAATCCTCAACTCCACCTGCCTTCTTTCCCCAAGACCTAACCTGGGGCGGGGGTGGGGCTAAAATAAACCTGCTACTTCAAAAAAACCCTCCCCTCCTAAGCTTGGATTTGTCAGAGAAAGCCAAGGTTGGCATTGGGCAGATGGCCAGCGGCACCCCAATCCCTGCCACCACCCCCCCAACTCTGACCATACCATTGAAGTCAATGCCTGAAGCCAAAGAAGGAATCAATGGTTCTAATTCAGCGGTTCTCAACCTGTGGGTCGCGACCCCTTTGGGAGTGGAACGACCCTTTCACAGGGGTCACCTAAGACCATTGGAAAACACATCTATAATTACATATTGTTTTTGTGATTAATCACTATGCTTTAATTATGTTCAATTTGTAACAATGAAAATACATCCTGCACATCAGATATTTACATGACGATTCATAACAGTAGCAAAATTACAGTGATGAAGTAGCAACGAAAATAGTTTTATGGTTGGGGGTCACCACAACATGAGGAACTGTATTAAAGGGTCGCAGCATGAGGAAGGTTGAGAACCACTGTTCTAATTAAACCCTTTTTCCAGGATGGGTTCCTGGCCAGAGAGAGAGAGAGAGAGAGAGAGAGCTCTGCATCCCAGCACCCAGCCCCGTTTCCTGTGAATCTTTAAGAAACCTGGAGTCAGGTCTTGAAGACCCCAGAACCCCCACATTAGGCTACGAGGCAAGCAGCAAGCCTGGAGTTGGGGCATCTCAATCCCAGGGACCCTTCCCCTAGGGGAGCTCCCCCTAACACTCAGCACAGCCTGAGGACCACAGTTGCTTCTTCCAGACCCCAGAGCACATGGGGGACCCGAGTCCCCATCCCAGCCCCAAGGGGCATCATGATAATGGACCATCATGGTAAGGACGGAAGCAGCAGGGCTGTGGGGGCCCTAGACAAAGACCCTCTTGTCCCTAAGGAAGGGTGGCAGGAAGCCAGGGCAAAGCCTTTGCACTCGCTGCCAGCAGTGCCTGGGTGCCAGGCAGTCTGGGGTGGGGGGGGGGGGTCTTATTCTTGGAAGCCCCTCCCTCCCAGGAGGCCCACAGCCCTTACCCCCATCCCTGGCGTTGACACCAGGCCATCAGCTAAGTCTCTGCCCCCTAACAGCTCTCAGCTTGCCTGGAGCCCTCCTTGCTAGGTGAATGCCGGTCCAGACACTTGCCCGCAAGAGCCCCAACACCAACCAGAAAACAGCAAAAACCCTCGCACCTAAACCATAACTGCCCTCCGCGTACCTACAAACGCACACCCTCGCCAGAAACCACCCCCGGCACAGCCGCCGCCAATCATGACAGAGCCTTATGTTTTCACGGTGTCAGCCTCCATCGAATGCATCATCAATTCTTTAAGATCACCGACAGAGATGCGGAAGGGAAGGAGGGAAACTGAGGCACGGGGTTAGGCAGCGAAGCCGTTGGCTCAAGGTCACCCAGACCAAGATATCCACAGTCCCACACACAGTCCCAAGTGCTCGAACCCCACGCCAAAACACATTCAGACCCGCAGCCTGAAAGTCCGTCTGGTCAGCTACACCCCACTCCCAGCCCTCCTCTGGTTCCCAAACAACAGGAGCGCCAACGTCTCAAAGGCTTCAGCCAGGAATCCTCAGCTCAGGGACCCCACTTTTCCCTTCAAGTTGGGGGCTGCCAGACCTCCTGGTTTCACAGTCTTGGGGGAGAGCGAAAGGCAGTCCGGGACCCCCTCCTTGCACCATCCCTGCTCCTGCTCACCTGGCTCCCTTCGGCCCCCGGGGTCCTTCGGTCCGGCCTCCTCCCGGGGAGGTCGGGAGCTGCCCTCAGCGGTCCTCTCCCACCAGGCCAGGGCGAAGCGCCGCAGGCACTGCCAGGGCTGCATGGGGAGGGTTGGGGCGGGGGTGCTCGCACCGGCAGCCGCACACACCGCGCTGGGCCCTGCCAGCCGAGCTGCGGAGGCACCCGGCCGGCCCCCTCGGCTTCCACCAGCATCCTGCTGCCCCCACCGACAGGACTCGGAGCTGGTCCGGGAGCTTCTGACGTAGCAGGGGGGTGCGTGGGAGGGGAGGGGGAGCCGCGGCGCGTCCCTCCCCAGCCCCGCCCTCTGCCCCTCCGCCTCCAGCGGTTCCTAACTCCACACTAACCCTAGATGCTCTGCCCAGCTGGGGGCGCCCTCCCCTGCCCTCTTCAGGGGAAGGGCTTAGGATCAAATAGCCCCTCCCCGGCCCCTCCCTCTCATGGCCCCTCCCCACCGGCCAGCTCAGCTGGGAGCGGGTCCCCAGTTTCTGCAACTGCTGCCTCGGCTCCGAGGTCTCCAGGGCTGGGGCCTCGAGGTGAGGGGGGTGGGGGGTGGGGAATGCAGGCTTGTATCCTGGCAACACAGCCAACACCAGAACGCACTCGTCCCCTTCCTTCCCTGGGGGACGGGCTCAAGGCGCTACCACCACCCAAGTGCACCCACCCCGTTCTGGGACCTGAGGAAGAGGCCTTTGCTGCTCCCCCACTTCTCCAGTGCCTTCGCCTCCCTTTCACCTCCCCTCCCTCCACCCAGGATGGTCCACTCCCCTCCCCCACTGTCCTCAGCATCCATCCCTCCTCCTCCTCTCCCCTCCCCTGCCCCCTCCACTCATACCCCTCCAAATTTTAACCCCTCGGGCCCCCTCCCCCGGCTTTACGAGAGACCCCCCCCCCCCGGTCTCCAGCCTCGCCAATTCCTGAACCCCTCTCTGGTCCCAGCACTCCGGGCGCGCCGCGGTCCCCTGCCCACTCCCCTTCCCCCCCAACACACACACACACACCTGCGCCCGGAGCATCCCTCGCCCCTCCGGCCGCCGCCTCCCGGACCCGGCCGCCGCCCCCGCCCCCGGCCGAGGGGAAAACACACAAAGAAAACAGAAATACCTTCCACTTAAGCATGGAGGCACATTAGGGAGGAGAGAGACAGGGACATGCCTTGGGACGGAGCGTTCCCCATCGGGCGGGGCGCGGGGGGCGGGGGCCCCCGGGCCGGCCGGCCTGGCGCTCGCCCTCTCGCCGCCTCGCGGGCTCCGTGCTCTGCCCCAGCCTCGGGGCGCGGTGCCAGGCGGGCGGGCCGGGGGCGCGGGCCCCGCCGGGGTGGACCAGCTGGGAGGGCGCCGGCGGCCGGGCGTGTGGGTGCGCGCGCGCGCGGGCGTGTCACCGAGTGTGCGAGAGCGAGTGTGTGTGTCTGTGTGTGCGTGTGTGCGTGTGTGTGTGTGTGTGAGCGCGAGAGAGCCGGCGCGGGTGTGTCACTGCGGGCGGGAGCGCGCGCGGCGCGGGCACGAGCGTGTGGCCGGAACGTACAAAGGGCCGCCCGGGTGGCAGGGAGCGGGGAGGGGAGGGGGCGCCGCGCCTCGTGCCCTCGAGCTGTACCCGCGGCGCGCGGCGGGGCCGGGGTGCAGGGCGCGCTCTCGGTCCCCTCTTCCTTCCACCTGCTTCGCCCACCCCAGGCTTTCCTCGCGCCACCATAGAGGCCAATCCCTCTGGCCTGGAGCCGGCCCCGGGGAAGGGGCGCACCTCGAGGACTGGAGACTGCTCGCTCTCCAAGCCCCCGCGCGCCTTGGGATGGAGAAGCTTTCGGGGAGGCGAGGCAGGGCGGCGGGAATGGGGGCCACTCTTTAGCCAAGGTGACCTCCGAGAGCCACAGCCGCGCTCTGCATGGAGAGCCTGGACCCCCGGCCGCCTCTGCCCGGATGCTCCCCTCCCCGCTTCCTTCGCCGCCGCTTAGGCTCGGGAACCCAGTCCCCCCGGCGCCCCCTGCTGGGCTGTCTCCTTGCCCCCCAACTCGGGTTGCGGCCCCTCCTGCAGGCATCTGCTGGAACTGCAGCGGCCTTTGCTAGTCGTGAGGTGTGTCTAGGTCTAGGACCATGGGTCAAGTAGGACCCCAAAGGAGGGCGCTTCAGCTCCTGCCCCTCTCACACTTCGCTTGGCCTCGCCATTGCCACCTCCACCTTAGCACTGTCCCACCCCCAGCCTTTCTGCCACCCCCTCCGTTCTCCCACCCCCTCCTTCCTCCTACCTTGGCCTACCTGTGAGGTCCACAGACTTTTCCCACTGGGACCAGCACCAGCCCCTCCTCCTGTCTTGGTTGCTTGCTCCCTCTCTCCCTCCGGTTTTCTGTCCTGTTTCTTCTCTCCAGGCTTCTCTTGAGGGGGGAAAGGGGGGCTCAGTTCCCTGCCCCTTATCAGCATCCCCACAGCAGGTTAGCTGATCAAGGAAGGGGCTCAGTACACCTCTTCGCTGCAGGCCTCCAGGCAGAGTGGCAGGCAGGCGGGGAGTTGAGAGAGGAGACCCCACCCCACCCAAAGAGGCCCAAATGACAAACCGGTTTCCCCACTTCCTGTTCTACCCAGTTGCAGCCTTACTCTAGGCTCTCCCACTCTCCTGCCCGCCCCCAGACCTGCCCCTGAACCAGCCACATGCCTGGCTGAGGGCAAGTCCCTGATGTCCCTTCGAGATTAATCTCCAGTTGCAGTAACTCAGATGGCAGGGCCAGTGCGGGAGGAGGAAGGGGGCCCTTCCCAGCTCCAGGCGAACAGCTCAGGAGGGCGGTCAATCTTGGACACACCGTTTGGGCACACGACCCCAGCAGTCGGCACCCTGACGTCTCCCCTCCTGAGCCAGCTGCCTCTCCCTCTGCCAACTGGACGGTGCCCATCTTTTGGCCTCTGAGTGCACAGTGGGCACTTGTCCAGCTCCATGCCTGGCTGCCTGCCCAGGATGGGCATGGGAGGCAGAAGGCCCTGTGTAAGGGAGGGGTTGACAAGTGGAGGGGTAGCTTCCTCCTCAGCTGCATGGACACCACCTCTCAAGCCTATCCAAGCCCCAAAGTTGGGGACTCACACTGCTGGCTCCTCGACATTCAGTCCCCCACTCAGTCCCTACACAGGACGCTGTCCTTTGCCCCTCCCGGGCGCCCCCATGAGACAAGGTCTCTTCCCTCCCCTACTTTGTGTCCACCTAAGAGGCAGGGAATCAGCAGGTGCTTTACCCATATTCCCTAATTTAACCCTCTCACAACCCTGCAGAAGTGGGCATTTTCAGCCTTGTGGCTTAGAGAGGTATAGCCACTTGTCCAATCTAAGAGTAGCAAAGCTGAAATTCAAGCCCAGATCTGCCTGACTCCAAAGCTCCCAGCCTCTTTTCTATCAACATCACCATCTCCTAACTCTGTGGGCTGCCAAACGCAGGGACCAACCTCCGGCACCGGGCTCATGACCCGCTGTATGGTGGGTGGGAGAGAGTGGGCTCTAGGGTGTGGTTGAGGGTTGACATTCATTCATGTCAAGGTTAAGGAACTGGCCCTTTCTCCCTGGAGGACCATTGGAAAGACACTTGTCCTGCCACCTGAAGGTTTTGCTGCCCTTGTGCTGAATGACAAGAAGCCACTGCCTCGGGGACCGAGGGGGGGAGACTCCGTGAAACAGGCCTTGGACATTAGAGACAGTTCCAAAGCGGCCAGCAGGACAGGGTACCCATCGTTCCCCCCTCTAAGTCGCCCTCCTGCATCCTGAGGGTCCCCTCCACAGTGAGGCGCTTACGTCTGACTCAGGTAATTTTTGTATGTATGTACCTTACTTTGTAAAGACAATCCTTAACATTCCTGATCCTCTGCAGAGCTGTGAGCTCATCTGACTCCCTTCGCTCCTCAACTACTTCGTCCACACCCACCCATCGCAGGACAGTGGCCTCCAAGTGTCCCAAGGAGGGGCGAGAAGGAAGACAGCTCCTGAAAGGAGCACAGATCCCGAGGCTCCAAGTGGAGCCACCAGGGCAGATGGTCTGGCATTATCTACCCCTCATCGACCCCACCCGATCCTCTGCCCCCACCCCCAGCGAAGATAGATGCCCCCTCCCTGTCCCATCAGATCTCAGAAGCAGAGGCTCCTGGGGGAGGGAGAAGACTGATCAGGGCAAGAGCAACACAGGTATGATTTTTCCAGATGAGAGATGAGACTTGCTCCTGGAAGCTGGCAGGGTGCCTGGCACAACCAAGGTGCCAGCTGCCTCCACCTGAGATGCCTCAGGTGCCACCCACCCCCACTCTCATTCTGCAACAGGTAACTTCCCCCTGGCCCTCCGCGCCTGCGTCTCTGGCTTTGCTCTCAGTTGGGAGGGCGCAGCTGGCACTGCCCACCTTCCCTTCTTAGTCATCCCACTGAGCCTCCTCGCCCGCTCCTGGGAGCCTGTGGAGGGAGGTTATGCAGGAGCACCCACACTCAGCCCCGCCTCTCCTTCCCCCAAGGTGCGGTTGGAACAGGGGCTGCACCTGGGCACACATCTGGACAGGAAGAGGGAGATGAGCCTGGAGTGGACAGAGAGGGGCTCATGGACCTCAGGGGAAAGGCACAGAGAAAGGGTGATGTAGAAATTATGTTTGGACCCCTGCACGACTCCCCCTGCCATCTCCGGAGCCTCCCACCCAGATCCTCGAGAAAGCCCCCTGCCTGGGGGCTATTGTGAGGCCAGTGCCTTGCATGAGCCCCCTTTGGACCATCCAAACTCCAGCAGAGTAGCCTGAGGCAGTGAGGGGCTGGGGTTTGGCCCTGTTCTGGGGAGACAGTGACTAGGGTAGACGCTGGTGTGGGTGGGGCACTGAGGAGGAGGGGGGTGGTTGCCTTTGCCCAAGGCCTGCACTCTAGACCACAGCTCGTCTCCTACTCTCCCCTGCCTCTCCCCCACCTAGGGGAGAGGAGTGAGTGGCCGTAAGTTTAAAAAGACCCTCCTGCATTCACAGGGGCTCCTCTGCTCCCCTGCTTGTTATTGTAATGAATGCTAATAAAACTCAATAATTGATGCCCTCATTAGCACATCAAACCGACTTTCTGTGGTGAGAACGTGGACCACGGTTCTCTGGGGTCCTGAGTGCTGCCAGCCCCTCCAGAGAAACTCATCTGGTGCCTCCCGCTGGGAGGGGCCCTGTAGAGGCGCTGGCGGGGAAAAGCCTAGGAGCCACCCTCCGACCGGGAATTTTCTGAGCACGGGCTCGGTCTCCCCTGTCACAGGCCAAGCAAGGTCCTGTCTCTCCATTAGACAGTAGCCACGTTAACCAGGGCCCCCCTCATGGCAGGGCAGTGGCTCTTACACTAAAGTGAGAATCAGAATCACCTGGAGGGCCTGTTAAAGCAGGATTTGCTGGTCCCACCCCCAACATTTCTGATTCTCTAAGTTTGAGGAGGGGCCTGAGATTTGCATTTCTAACAAGTTCCCAAGTGCTGTTGCTGCTGCTGCTGGTCGGAAACCACACTTGCAGAAGCCATGGGGCAGAGGCTGGCTTCCCCTTGCTTCCCCAGCTTAGGGCTTTGCCTGCTAACGTGGCTCAGCTGGCCTGTCCCTGCTGGGCCTGGCGCACAGGGAGTGGCCTCCCCTTTCCTCAGACTCCCACCGAGGCCACGTCCTGCATAAACGCCCTTGACAACTCCTTTCTCCCGGACCTTGACCATTGATCCTGACGGACAGAGATGACTAGAGCTGGATCTTTTCTTTTTTCTTTTTTAATTTTTTTTTATTGATTTCAGAGAGGAAGGGAGAGGGAGAGAGAGATAGACACATCAATGATGAGAGAGAATCATTGATGGGCTGCCTCCTGCACACCCCAACTGGGGATCGGGCCCGAAAACCCGGGCATGTGCCCCTGACCAGATTCGAACCTGGGGCCCTTGAGTCCACAGGCCAATGCTCTATCCACTGAGCCAAAACGGCCAGGGATGGGTCTCCTTTTCCCCAGCTGCTTGGCACGAAGCAGGGGCACTGCAGACACAGGTGGGTCTCCTCTCCTGGGAGGAGGGGGGAGTAAAGGTGAGGGAGAGACTTACCCACACTCCTTCACTTTGGGGTGGCCTCCCAGGGCCTAATGGGGAGAGGAACTCATGGGAACAACCCATGAACATGCAGGCAGCTCCCTCCCTCCTTCCTTCCCACTCAGTCCCCTGGCGTAAGAATTGTCTTTAGGGAGTAAACTGCAGCCTTAGTGCTCTTGGTGGGGGGTGAATAAGACTAAGAATGTAGAGCCCGAGCCAGTGTGGCTCAGTGGATAGAGCGTCTGCCTCCGGACTGAAGGGCCCCAGGTTTGATTCCAGTCAAGGGCACATGCCCAGGCTGCTGCGGGCTCGATCCCCAGTAGGGGGCGTGCAGGAGGCAGCTGATCAATGATTCTCTCTCATCATTGATGTTTCTATCTCTCTCTCCCTCCCTCTCCCGTCCTCTCTGAAATCAATAAAAATATATTTGTAAAAAAAGAATGTAGAGATGGAAGGGGAGGGGAGAAGCATACAGGCAGGAGTGGGAAGAAGAGAAAATGAGGGATGGACAAAAACACAGGAGAAAAGGAGAGAAGAGGGGGAAAAGAGGGTGGTGAGAAGAAGGCAGGGAGAGAGGGGGGAAAGGAAGAGAGAGAATAAGAGTGTTGGAAGCCCAGGAAAGGGAAAAGAAGGAGAAGGAAGATGAGGAGAGGGAACTGCAGCAGGAAGGAGTAAGGGGAAGGTGTCTGTATCGATCCTTGAGAGAATATATTGTGAGCTACTGGGGCCCAGGTGGACCACAAGCCCAGCTCCTGCAAGACTACATCAGGCTTGGCTTTCAGGCTCTAGATTTCACCATCTGATCCACATGCCTGGTGAAAAGGGGACACACACACGCACACACACACACATACACACACACACGCACACACATCGCCACCCAGGGTAGCAGGTGGGGGAACAACACAGGCCTCATCCTGACCCGTTTTACCCGAGCCAGCACCTGGTAACCATCTCCTTGCCTTCCAAGGCCACAGCAACCACCTGTTTAATAATGAATGTAGCCGAAGCCGGTTTGGCTCAGTGGATAGAGCGTCGGCCTGCGGACTGAAAGGTCCCAGGTTCGGTTCCGGTCAGGGGCATGTACCTGGGTTGCGGGCACATCCCCAGTGGGAGATGTGCAGGAGGCGGCTGATCGATGTTTCTCTCTCATCGATGTTTCTGACTCTCTATCTCTCTCCCTTCCTCTCTGTAAAAAATCAATAAAATATATATAAAAAATAATAATAATGAATGTAGATGGAACCCCCATATACTGCTGGTAGGAATAGGAAATGGTTCAGCAATTATGGGAAACTGTTGGGCAGTTCCTCACAAAGTTAAACATAGAATTACCATATGACCCAACAGCCATCATGTCCTCCAGTGGATGATGGATAAATTGTCTGTGACATAGCTTTACAACTGAGTGTTATTCATCCATATGAAGAAATGAAGTCCTGCCCGGTGGGTGTGGCTCAGTGGTTGAGCTTCGACCTATGAACCAAGAGGTTACGGTTCAGTTCCGGTCAGGGCACACACCTGGGAGAGAGAGTTAGAAGCATCAATGATGAGAGAGAATCATTGATCAGCTGCCTCCTGCACACCCCCCTACTGGGGATCGAGCCTGCATCCCAGGCATGTCCCCTTGGCCAGAATCAAACCTGGAACCCTTCAGTCCACTGCACTAAAGGCCCACTAGATCTTCCACTCAAAGACCTTTTATTATTTCTATTTTTTAATATATATATATTTCTTTATTGATTTCAGAGAGGAAGGGAGAGGGAGAGATAGATGGAAACATCAATGATGAGAGAGGACCATTGATTGGCTGCCTCCTGCACACCCCCTACTGGGGACTGAGCCCACAACCCGAACATGTGCCCTGACTGGGAATCAAACAATGACCTCCTGGTTCACAGTTCGATGCTAAACCACTGAGCCACACCAGCTGGCTCAACGACCTTTAATGACCACTCCCTACAACAGGGAATGTGGACCCTGAACCCTTTGTGTCCTGATAAAAAATCTTGCACCCTCTCCCTAGACAAATGAATACACATGCCAGTCCACAAGGAACTGTGGGCCCCCTGACCTCCACAGCCTATCCAAGGACCCCTAAGGTGGGGCTGTTCAAAGTGTGCAAAGTCAGTTTCCCCACCACGGCCTCTGCCCCCGGCCACCCAGGTCCAGTCCGGGAAGCAAACACCATTCCCAGGTTCTTGGGTCTTTCAGGCTTGCTCCTGTGTTCATGAGCACTTTTTTAAAAATATATTTTGTTATTGATTTCAGAGAGGAAAGGAGAGGGAGAGAGAGAAACATCAATGATAAGAGAGAATCGTTGATCGGCTGCCTTTTGCATGCCCCACACTGGAGATCAAGCCCACAACCAGGGCATGTGCCCTAACCAGGAATCAAACCATGACTTCCTGGTTTATAGGTCGAAGCTCAACCACTGGGCCTCGCCGGCCGGGCACAAGCACTTTCTTTGTGTGCTCGACCCGAACAGCAGCGCACAACGCACACCTCACAGTGTGAACTGGACATTGTTCCGCCTCAGCACCTAGGAAGGTACCCATTGGCGGGTATTTCGGTTGTTTCCAGGGCAAGAGATAGCCTGGTGGTTACTTGGTTTCGCACAATGTGAGCATGTCCGTAGAATTAATTCCTAGAAGGGGAATAGCTGGATAAAAGGTATGTGCATAAGTGTTTGAAATATGAACCATCATGTCTGTTTTTGCCCCGATTAGCGAATGCGTAACAAACGTTTCCCAATTTGGCCGATTGTTACCCTTGTGCCGTGCCAGCTGAGGAAACTGAGGCAGAGACTGTCCATCTCTTCCCTGGAAAAATTTTTAAAAAATTGGATGAGGATCCTGACAGCAGGAATAAGCCCAGCTTCATGGGTTAGAAAAATGCCCCAAAGATCCTGCCCACCTTAGAAAACAGAGGGAAGGAGGAGGTGTCTAGTCTGAAAAGGGAGAAACTAAATAATGATCACCTCGTGTGTAAACAAGGAGACAACTCAGAGAACATCCAAGGTTCCATGGCAGCAAGAGAGACTGGAGTCAGCTGAGTGTGAACTGCCTGCTAGTGCAAGCGGGATGCTGAGGGCCCGGCACCAAGGAAGGACTGTGGGTGACTCCCTGCTCAGAGATCATTAAACCAGGATTAAGGGTGGAGCGCCTGCCCGGCCTGCTGGGAGCAGAGGGCTGGAGCAGGTGACCATGTAGCCGAGTGAGTGCACACCCTAGCCTAGGTGAAAAGGCAGAAAACTGGATTAATAAGGCAGGGCCCAGAGCTTTACAGTCTTCAAAGTAATCCCCTAAATCAAGCCTTCCAGGAGGGCAAGCAAGGACTAGAAACAGCCCATTTTGCTGATGAGAAAACTGAGGCCCAGAGAAGTTAAGAAACTTGGCCAAGGCTTCACAGCTGAACCCAGACTAGAACCCAAGCCTGCAGCCCCCAAGTCCAAGGCCCTGCCTCCTTGGGACAACTGGAACGTCCCAAGATAGGATGGAGGCCTCCGTCCTCGGTTCCTCCACCAACTTCCCCAGGCCCTCGGCACGCCACTCCTCTCCACCAACACCCCAACCACAGCGCCAGCACAGGGTGGAGTCCTGCTGGGAGAGGCTGCAAGTCCCTCTCCTGTCTGACAACTGAGCTGCAGGAGGAAGAAGGAGGTGGGAACAGGTCCCAAACTCCCATCTCACTTGTCCTCGCCCGTCTCCGTCTCAGACTCTCTCGTGATAGGAAAGTAGGCCAGTTTGGAATATGTCACGGATATTTTCGACATCCCCATCTGTACTAGAGCTTCGCACACAGCCAAGTGGGGTGGAGCCGGAGCCTTCCTGCCGGATGAGGGGCACACCTGCTACCTCTGGGGCTCAGAGCCCAGATGGGGGCTGGAGACACACACAGGAGACCCCGAAGAGCACTGGGCAAGCGCCCAGCAGCCTGGGCAAGGTGGACAGGAGATCAGCAGTGTCTGCCCTCTTACAGAGGAGCAGGAGCAGACAGCGATGACCTGTGGATCGCTCCCCACCCCCCCACCTCCAACCAACCTGGGATGGAAGGAAGGAGCAATTAGTCCTGTGGGGGAAGGGGTCTGGAAAAGCTTTTATGGAAGAGGTGACTGACGTGTGAGTTGGGCTTGAGTGGGAAGCAGGACTTTGCCAGGTGAAGAAGATGGGGAGGGCGCTCCCGGCCAAGGGATGTGCTTGGGATACGCTGCAACCCTTGTGCCCGGCTGGGTAGAGGGCTGACCAGGGAAGGGCAGCGAGAGAGACAGAAGGGGCAGGCTAGCATTGGCGAAGGAGCTGTTCGTGGTGAATACCCAGCTCTGAAGCTTGGGGTGCAGGCGCCTATGGAGGCTAAGGGCCATGATTCAGAAAGAACAGGTAGCCGTGGGCAGGCAGGAGTTACCCAGGGGTGAATGAGAGCCGTCTTGGGGCCACCAGCCACCCTGACCACAGCCTTGCCCAGTTTGCTGGAGGGGCACCTCTCATGGTGGTAGGGGGAGGGGAGGCCAATATGCGAAATGAGCTCCTTGCAGAGGCGTGAGAGACCTGCCGGCTTACAGGGGCCAAGGTCGGGTGGGGTTGCATATGAAGACACCTGCAGAGGAGACACCTGGACACTGCTGATTCAGCATCTACTACGGGTATTTGTGCCATGGCCTCACTTAATCCTTACAACAAGCCCCAGAAGTAGACATGCTTTTCCCTTCTTATCGACGTGGAAAGTGACGTTCAAGTGCCAGGAGTAACGGGAAGTGTAGGGCCGGGCTGGCGTAGCTCAGTAGTTGAGCATCAACCTATGAACCAGGAGGTCATGGTTCGATTCCCCGGAGTGCCGGAGGCAGCCGGTCAATGATTCTCTCTCATCATTGATGTTTCTCTCTCTCTCTCCCTCTCCTTCCTCTCTGAAATCAATAAAAATATATTTAAAAATAATAATAAAGGGAAGTGTAGGTCTCTTCCCCAAGGTCCCACCGCTTGTAAGTTGTTTAAAAATTCCCGTCTGTCCGTCCCAGAGCCCATCCCCTTCATCTCTCACCACCTCCCAGATAAGAGCCGACGGCTCCCTCCCAAAGAAATGACTGGCCAACCTTCACCCCTCGCTCACAGTCTCCACCCCGACCTGCTCCAGGGCTCCAGGGCCCCACACCAACCGGTAACAGCTATGATCAGGTGAGACAACAGAGGCTCAGAAAAGTTCAGTGACTTGCCCAGGGCACAGTGCTAATTAGTGGTGGAAGCAGGATTCAGATCCAGATCCCTTTTCACACCTAATCACTCGGCCTTAGTCCTCCCTAAGCCTCTTTATTCCCCAGTTTCCTCTTCTGTGACAAGGGGCTGGATTGCTGAGGGAGTGCACAGAGAGCTGTAAGCCACTCGGCACAGTGTCTGACATGCACTCCACAGTTCACAGGTGTTACTGAGCCCCTCCTAGGAGCAGGACGCTCTCCTAAATGTTGGGAGCCAACAGGAAACAGAAAGAAACCAGCCCCTGCTCTCCTGAAGTGGAGCCCTTCAAGGGCTGAGAGGAGGATGGGCCACAGGCGCAGAGAAAGCACCCAATAATTGCTCCCCTAAGTCCCACCTCCTGGTGGTGGGAGCTTGGGACTGTCACTCTGGTATTCCCTCCTTCCGGTTCTAGAAGACAGGAGCAACACAGAGCGGAGGCGCTTTGCCCGGGGAAGGCTGGCCTTGCATTGCTTCACTGCCAGCCTCCCAGGTGAGCAGCCCTGCTCCAGCCCCTATGAGATCAGCAAGGCCTCCTCCTCCCCCGCCATGCCTGGCCCAGGCTGCACCCGACCATATTCATATTTACATGAAATGTCAGTAGCCCGGCCGGAGTGGCTCGGGGGTCGGGCATCGACCTATGAACCAGGAGGTCCCTAGAATATTCTGATTTTTGAGATCACAACAGGTAAGCCTATATCTGTTAAAGAAATTGAAGCCTTGATTTAAGATCTTCCCACAACCCAGGCATGTGCCCTGACCAGAACTGAACCGTGGCCTTCTGGTTCATGGGTCGACGCTCAGCCGCTGAGCCAAACCAGCCAGGCTTGCATCTTTATTTTTAAAGTGGGCTTCTTATGTGATTTAAGCCAGGGGTCCTCTCTGAGGTAAAGGCCCAGCCCTAAGGGTCTGGGCTCTGTGAGAGAGGACAATTGGTGCATCCTAGGACATTCTGGGCAGCCCTTCCTTGGGGGGAACTGGCACAGGACTGATGCTGCAGAAAACATTTTTGGTGATGTGACCAAAATTCAAGTTGGCAAGCATTTTAAGGACTACCTGAGACTGCCGGTATTTGGCCTTGTTTTTTTCCTGCAGATCCTGTGAGAATCCTTTCAGCCAGCAGTTCTTGCCCCCAGGGGTCAGGATTTGGGGAGCAGGGGGCGGGAATCTTGGCAGGAATCTGGGGACATGTTTGGTTGTTAGGACCAGGAGAGAGTGCAGTTGGGATCTAGGGCAGTTGGGATCTTGGTTGATTTTTCTTTGTTCAATGGCATTTAAATACATAAAATAAATATCAAAAATATAAGTCTTTGTTTTACTATGGTTGCAAATACCAAAAAATTTCTATATGACACGGCACCAGAGTTAAGTTAGGGTTTTCCAAAATGCTGACACGCCGAGCTCAGAAGGTTCGCCATCACTGATCTGGGGTGTGGAAGCCAGAGCCGCTGTTGAACACCCTACAACGCACAGAACAGTCCCACAGGGAACGTTCCAGCCCAAATGTCAACAGGGCCACATACAGAGACTGCCCTCAGGCCCGGCCCAGCAAAAGGCAACTGTATTGGTTCATGAGAACTTTAGATTTTAAATGGGCTTACATTTGTTGTATTTTTTTTATTTAAAGGGAACTTAAATAGCTGATTTTTAAAAAGAAATAAATAGCCCCAGCCAGTTTGGCTCAGTGGATAGAGCCCTAGCCTGCGGTCTGAAGGGTCCCAGGTTCGATTCTGGTCAAGGGCACATGCCCAGGTTGCAGGCTTGATCCCCAGTAGGGGACGTGCAGGAGGCAGCCGGTCAATGATTCTCATCATTGATGTTTCTAGCTCTCTCTCTCTCTCTTCCTCTCTGAAATCAATAAAAAATATATTTTTAAAAAATAAATAAAGATAAATAAACACATAAAATGAAGTGAGCTGCTTGTAGACAGCATATAGTTGGGTCTTTCTTTTTATCTGCCTTTTAATTGGATTGTCTAGACCCGTGGTTGGCAAACTCATTAGTCAACAGAGCCAAATATCAACATACAACGATAGAAATTTCTTTTGAGAGCCAAATTTTTTAAACTTAAACTATATAGGTAGGTACATTGTTATTAACTTAATTAGGGTACTCCTAAGCTGGTCTTTGCTAAAAACGTCCTCAATCTGATTAAGGTACATTCGCTGAGGTCGACCCCTTCCAACTCTCCCATCCACACTCGTCTTGTATACTTGTTTCGTCTATCTCCTTTCCAAAAACCGCTTCTGCGCATGGGCCACGAAGTTTCCATCGCACTGTACGTGTGCGCGCCCGCACGTGGTATTTTGTGGAAGAGCCACACTCAAGGGACCAAAGAGCCGCATGTGGCTCTCGACTGAGGTTTGCTGACCACTGGTCTAGACCATGGTTATTGATTGTGATTATTCATATGGTTGAGTTTAAATCTACCATCTTGGTTGCAAAACTGTATAAATTTACTAAAACTCAGGTAGACCACGGGCTCTGAGTTACCCCTCCTGTGCTGTGGCCTGGGAATCACTCCAGTCCGTAGGCTGGGACAGCTGTAGGACATGTGGCTTTGTTCTCTTCTCTCAGGGGTCACTGTCCTATGCTGCCTGATTTCTAATATCTAAGTGCTATCATTTCATATGTTTTTGTCTATTTTTTTTATTGTTTAAAGTATTACATATGTCTCCTTTTCCCCCATTGACTTCTCCCCGGCCATTCCCACCCCCCAGCACAGGCCCTCACCCCCTACTGTCTGTCTGCGGGGTGATCGGCAGGGCAGTGGCGCCCCCACTCACACCTGCCTTGGCCTGGCGCCGCCCACTCACCTGCTCCACCATCCTGCCGCAGTCCCGCTCTCCTCGGGGCCCATTGTGGCTGGCAGCACCTCCACTGCCGCCCGTTGCCAGTGCCGCATCGCCAACCCCCACCATGTTCTGCGCCGCCCCCTGGTGGTCAGTGCATGTCACAGCAAGCAGTCGAACTCCTGATCTAGGGGACAATTTGCATATTAGGCTTTTATTATATAGGATGATTGATTTTAGAGAGAGGAAGGGAGAGAGAAACATCAATTTGTTGTTCCACTTCTCTATGCATTCACTGGTTTATTCTTGCCTGTGCCCTGACTGGGGACAGAACCTGCAATGATGCTCCAACCCACTGAGCTACCCCACCAGGGCCAATTCTTTCTTTTAATAACTATTAGAGAATGTTCATTATCAGCAGTGAGGAGTGTGTTTAAGTTGGTTGGATTTTGTTTTGTGTGTTTTTCTGTTTTCTTAGCTTTCCTTTTTCCTTTTTTCTTTTATTGATCTCGTTCATGCCGGGAGCGTAGCAGCCATGGAAATACACCACCCAGATGACACTTCAAGAGAGAATTTACCATGAGGAGTGCTGTCAGCTGACAAACTTCAGCTGCAACCCTGTCTCGATCTACTGCAGCATTTGAACTGAGGGACACACTTTCCCCAGGCAACTCCAGTCAATCACTGAGCATGGTGAGGTGAAGGGGGTCCCACGGGGGCTGGGGGGGGGCGCATTTCAGCCCAGCAGGCTCCTCTAGAGGTCAACCTTTGCTCTGAAGCTGGCTGAGACTCTCCCGGGGCTGCACCACAATCTAACTCTTCCTACCTGACCATCCTTCCTTCCCCTCTTCTTCTTCTTTTTTTTAAAAACATATTTTTATTGATTTCAGAGAGGAAGGGAAAGGGAGAGAGAAAGAGAAACATCAACAATGAGAGAGAATCATTGATCGGCTGCCTCTTGCAAGCCCCCCACTGGGGGATCGAGCCTGCAACCTGGGCATGTGCCCTGACCTCCTGGTTCATAGGTCAACACTCAACCACTGAGCCACCGCGGCCAGGCATTCCTGCCCCCTCTTCTTTCTCACTTACCAGTCCTGCATCTCAGTCTGAAGACTTTCCCTGTCAACTCCCATTCCCTCTTCTCTTTACTCGTCACAAGCATCACCCCCAATGGATCTCATGCGCTCCTACTGTAGCTGGTGTCTGTTTCCCAGAGGATAGGCACTGACACAGGAGTTTTCTTCATTTGTCAGGTGACCCTTGCTCAGCCATTTGTATTTAAGGGGGAAGCATTAAACAGCAGACTGCGAGTTCCATAGGCACGAGGGAGGCTTTTTTTACCGGTGGATTTTGCTTTTCAGTCATTGGGCCAAGAGCCAGCGGTTTCACTGGAAATCCTCCAAATGTTAGTATATGGAATTTTTCTGTGGAGACGTTCTGTTTCTGCAGATAAGAAACTTCTGGTCTTCTGACTGGAGGTAGAAAGCTTGTTTCTGCCCTTGCTGCGCAGGGCAATGGTGGAGGGGTCAACGGTTCTTTCACACCACGCCTCACCGCTGCCCCTCTGCCCCTCTGCCCCTCTGCCCCTCTGCCCCTCTGCCCCTCTGGGGCTCTGAGTCCCTTTCTCCTTATCGTCTGTCTTCTTCTGTCCTGGTAGCTAAGTCTATGATTCTTCCCTGATCCACGTCCAATCTTCCAAAACATCGCTGAAATCCTCTATCTGCTGAGATACCATTTTCTCTGTCCTTGCAGATTTATGCCTTCCTTCTCTCTTTACTACCATTTCAGCGGCTCTTAAAAGAAAAAGAAGATGCAATTCATCACCACGAACAAGAAGCTCCCACATCTGCCTGACACTGACCCACGGCCATCCTGGCTGCTTTGTGGAGAGTGGGGTGTAGGAGGACAAGAGTAAAGCTAGACGGTCAGTGCAGAGGCCACTGCCATGGCAGAGGTGAGGGATGCGGGTGACCAGGACTGGATGGTGGCAGTGGAGAGGAAGAGAAATCGATAATGCGAGCCATATTTAGGCGATGGGTTTTTTTGTTTTGTCTTGTCTTGTTTTTAAATATATTTTATTGATTTTTTACAGAGAGGAAGGGAGAGAGATAGAGAGCTAGAAACATCGATGAGAGAGAAACATCGATCAGCCACCTCCTGCACACCCCCCACCGGGGATGTGCCCGCAATGAAGGCACATGCCCCTGACTGGAATCGAACCTGGGACCCCTCAGTCTGCAGGCCGACGCTCTATCCACTGAGCCAAACCTGTCGGGGCAGGCGATGGTTTTTAATATGACCTCAAATTCTTTGAGATTCTTCCCTTCAAAACATGGGACTTAATTTTCCTCCCCCTGAATGCAGGCCGGACTTAGTGACTCATTTCTAACAAATAGAATACAGCAGAAGTAACAGTGTGTGACTTTCAACACAAAATGAGAAAAGGCATTGCGGCTTCCTCTTGGCTCTCGCTCTCTTTCTCTCTCTCTCATCACTCGCTCCAGGGGAAACCAGCTGCCATATTATGAGGACACTCAAGAGCTCTATGATGTCCACATGGCAAGGAATGTAGGCTTCCTGCCAACCATCAGCACTAACCGAACAGGCATGGGAGTGAGACCCCGTGGAAGCAGACTGGCCAGCCCAGGCCCGGCTTTTGAGTGACTGCACCCTCACTGGACATCTTGACTGCAACCTAGTGAGAGACCCTGGGCCTGGTCAAATCACTTCTGGATTCCCGACCCAGAGAAGCACGTGTGAGTGAGATAACCAATGCTCATCCTTTTAAGACACTAAGTTTTGGAAGTGATATGTTACGCAGCAATAGATAACTAACACAAGGCGTGAGGGAGAGAGGAATCCAAGACTGACTCCGGAGTGCTGGACTTACAGCAACTGCGTAAGTGACTGTGTCGCTTACTGAGTAGGGAAGCCTGGGAGAGGAAAAGCATTTGAAACCCCAAGGTGGGTTTTGAGATGCCTGTAGACATCCACGTGGAGCTATCAGGCAGGTGTTGTTATAAGCCTGCAAGCTGGAGAAGTAAGGGCATGGGACTGGTGGTGAAAGCCGCGGACACCCAAGGGAAGAAGCTGAGGGGTCCTGGTACCAAGCCCTGGGGTCCTGCAGACTTGAGAGGTAGGACAGAGAAGGAATCAGACTAAGAAGAAGTAGCCAGCAAGGTGGGAGGAAAACCAGAAGACAGTGGCAACTCGAAGGCGAGAAAAGAGAGCTTCAGGAAGGCAACAGAGATCCGCTAAGGGACTGACAGCAGAGCAAGAAGCCCAGAGGAGCAGTTCTGCCCCAGCGACAGCTACTTCAAAGAAACCCTGCGGAACAGTAAGCACACAGTTACCGGTTCCTGAGTGCCTACCCATCGCCTGGCACGTGAATCGATTTTCTTGTTGAATCATCACAGTCATTCAATGAGGTCAATATCATTACCCCCATTTCACAGATGAGGGGCTGAGGGACGGGGAGATTAAATCACTTGCTCAGGTTCGTATTGTTCGTGGAGTGGCAGAGGCCATGTTGAAACTCAAGTATGTGAGACCCCAAAGGCCTTGATTTTGACCACAAGGGATGGGCAGGATGGGAGGGGCCTGGGTGTTTTTGTTTGTTTGTTTGTTTTTAATCTCACTATGAACAGGTTTCCTAAGTGATTTGCAGGCCCTGAGGAACCTAAGCAAATGTGGGCCCGACAGGTGGGCGTTCCCCCAAAGAGTGAGAAAAGAGAAAGAAAAGGGGCAGAGGTGGAAAAGGCAGGGGAGGGGGACTCTGTGCCTTTGGCTTTAAAGGAGCAACATGCAAATTATAGTCAAAGAAGCATGCAAATGATATGCAAATTGCTCCGTGGATGAGCATCTGTTCTTTTTGAGTCAACAGCTCAGGCACTTTTGGGTGAGGCCTCCTCAGCTTTCTCCCAGGGCTGCCCAGGGTCAGGATCCCCTGCAGGATCTGTGAACTAAACTGGAGAAGCAGCAGGCGCCTCTCCCCAAGGCAAACCGGGCTCCGGACAGGGAGGGGAGTGGGGCCTCCCATGTCCAGGTGAGTCACTGAATCACCCATTTGCCTGACAAATACTTGTAAAGGACCTAGAGCAGCGGTTCTCAACCTGTGGGTCGCGACCCCTTTGGCGGTCGAACGACTCTTTCACAGGGGTCGCCTAAGACCATCCTGCATATCAGATATTTACATGACGATTCATAACAGTAGCAACATGACAGTGATGAAGTAGCAACGAAAATAATTTTGTGGTTGGGTCACAACATGAGGAACTGTATTTAAAGGGTCAGAAGATTGAGAACCACTGACCTAGAGGCAGATGAAGTAGACAAGTAGAAGACTCGTTATTTCTAATTTCTGGGAACATAGTCTAGCGGGGGAAATAATAGATACAGTGAAGCCTCCGGTATTCTCTAGTCCAGTGATGGCGAACCTATGACACGCGTGTCAGAGGTGACATGCGAACTCATTTTTTTGGTTGATTTTTCTTTGTTAAATGGCATTGAAATATATAAAATAAATATCAAAAATATAAGTCTTTGTTTTACTACGGTTGCAAATATCAAAAAAATTCTATATGTGACACGGCACCAGCGTTAAGTTAGGGTTTTTCAAAATGCTGACACGCCGAGCTCATAAGGTTCGCCATCACTGCCTTAGATGCCAGGAACACCCCCTCCACAAATGCCCCCAGACATCGCCAGATGTCCCCTAGGGAGGGAGTGAGGGAACCAAAATCACCCCAGCTGAGAACCAGGGCTCAAGACCCTACGGCTCTAAACTCCTCGAGTGAGGCAACACTCTCAGGGAGCTCCGGGCTCGCCTTCAAGAACCCACGTTGTTCCATATTTTTGTACCTTAACCTTTGTGGAGGGCAGTCTTTCTGAAATCTCTCACCTAATTCCTTCCCACCAAACATGACCTTCCCTGGGCGCCCCAGGCCTCCGCTCTGAGCACGCGAGCTGTTACTCAGTTTGGCCCCCAGAGATCCTGAGGAGCAATCAAGGTCACCCCCAAACTAAACGGCCCCAGCCTTGAGCCCTGCATGCCTCTGCTCTTCCGAATCATTCTACTTCTTCTCCCCTTGTCATCGAGTTGCCACCTCTAGGACTGTCACTCACGCTCCTCTCTCTGCCTGCGCCCATGCCCTTTGATTGGCAGCTTCCAGGAGTTAAGAAGCTAGATTTTGCAGATCGGTGTTTTTCTCACTGTGCGCTGCCAAGCACTGGAGTCCTGCGGGGCCTTCAGAAGCCCCTGGGGGCCGCGGGAGGGGCAGGAGGAGGAAGGCAGGCCTGTCCTCTGGCCCCCACCCTGGCTGCCACCACAGCAGCTGGACTTTTCTCAGGGTTGTGTCCCTCTGCTTCTGCACGATGTCCTTTGGACAAACAGTGCCCAGGGTAAAAGGTGTTCGCAAGCTGCCGGCCTCGATGGGGGGCATTGTGAAGAGCAGAGGGCTGGCCCGGCCAGCCGGGGTGGCTCAGTGGTTGAGCGTCGACCTATGAAACAGAAGATCAGAGTTCGATTCCCGGTCAGGGCACACGCCCAGGTTGTGGGCTCGATCCCCAGTGTGGGGCGTGCGGGAGGCAGCCGATCAATGATTCTCTCTCATTGATGTTTCTATCTCTCTCTCCCTCTCCCTTCCTTTCTGACACCAATAAAAATATGTTTTTAAAAAAGATCAGAGGGCTGGCTCCCAGCCCCTAAAATGGCTGTGCTTTGGTGCGCAGCTTGGCGGTCGATCCTGGCTGCCTGGAGGCCCTTTAAGCTTCCTCCCAGCTCCTTACTGGGTGGGTGATGGGTGGGTGGGTGACACCAGGAGGGTGTCACTTTACATAGAGACCAAGCCCTTTATGTACATGGGCAGGGGGCGAATGGCCCCCAGGGGCAGACCAGGCCTCCAGGCTTCTGAATCAGACCACAGCGCCTCTTCCTGGGAAGAAAGACAGGAAACCCCAGGCCTGAGGGCCTCACCCACCCAGAGAGCAGAACGGAGAGTGATCGCAGAAGGAGTGAGGCAGGACCCCAGGAAGACCTGCCCAGCCTGGCACCAGGGGAGGAGCCTTGGGAGCTGCTGTGGACCAGGCAGGAGCGTTTCCCAGTTCCAGGCTGAGGGATAATCGCACCACCCTTCCCCCCACACCCCTCCTGGCCTCTGCCCCTAACGGGCTCAGTCCTGAACAGATAAACCTCCAGGCGCTGAAACTTGGCAAGGGGTGGGGAGCGGGGCCTGGGGCCATGCCCTGTCCTGCCATCTCTCAGAAGCCGTTTCTGTCCGAGTCTTGCCAGGCAACAGCACAATGTGTGGGGACCTTGTTCCCAAGGGGACGGAGCAGGCTCTCCCTTCTCCCCACCACCTCCAGGCCCCGCTGAACCCGCTGGACACGGGCACAATCAAGCATTTCATGCCTCCCCAGGGTCAGAATGAAAGGCCTGTGTCTGTCTGCGCGCCCCTCCCCCACTCCCATCTTCCGATGTTTCCATCTGCCCTTGAGCCAGAGCCGCTTCTTTCTCCCTCCTTTCCCCCTCCTGCCTGTTAAATTCTTTACAAATATCTGGGAACAGAAGAGATTGCCTTTAATACTCAGTACCGCTAACTCAGGTCTCTAACCAGCCAGGGAGGGAGGGAAGATGCTAATGATCCTCTCCTGTCACTCACAAAAACCTGGAGAGCTCAATGACACTCCAAGGTCACACAGCACCAGCCAGACCCACTGTTCTGCCCACCTCCTCCCTCCCACTCTGTCCTCCTCCGTGGTTTTCCCTGGATCTGGGGTGACTCGCCACTTCCTCACCGAGCCAAGGGGCTTCTTCCCACTGGAAAATCCCCACTGAAATGACCAAGACCTGGAGGAGCCACTGAACCTAAAACCCAAGTTCAAATTAGAGTTCACCCTCCTAATGGCCGTGTGTCCCAAGGGAGGGCGGCTCTCGGTGCAGGCTGGGGGTGCTGGTCGCTGACACGTCCCCCCACTCCCACTCCCATGCCGAAGCCAGACAGGCAGCCAGGAGCTGGCGTCACTGTTCTCCAGTCCCCACCGCCACCGCCGCCATCTCCCGTGAGCAACCGTTCCGGGGCCTGACATTCTGTCGGCTTCACACCACCTCCCAGAGCCCCAGCCAGGAGCGCTTCCTGGATAAAATATTAAACATGCAAATCGGAGACAGTGCCTTAACGAGCGACAGACTGCACGACCACAGCCTGGCAGAGGAGACACACGCCGTCCGGGGGTGGGGAGGGGGGTGAGAAGTATATATAGATATAGACTTCGGCTCTATCTGTGCAACGTGTGTATCAGGCAGAGAACAGCAGGGATGGAAAACTACCGCAGCAGCTTCCCCACTGGGGTGGCCTGAGGTCGGCAGCAGGCTGGGGGGGGCCGGGGGGGAGGTCAGGAGGATCCCCAAAGCAGAGAGCTCAGAATGAGGGATGACAAAAGCCTTTTGTGCTTGGGTTCTGGGTGGAGGGAGTCAGAGGCTCAGGGCCGGAGACTGGGCATTTGGATTTGGAGAAGGAAGTTGGTTAGAAGCAAGGCCTCGGGGCGGGCGGAAGAAGAGAAAGATGAGCGAGGAGGAGGCAGAGGCCTGGGGAGTCACAGGGACAATGCCTCACGCCCACGGGGTGCTGGAGGCTCCTCACAGGTGCCCACATGGGCCTGGGTGTCATGGAGCTCACGCGGCATTGGCTCGGTGTGGCTCCACCCTGATCCCGGTGGACAAGGGTTTGTTCACACTTTAATGTGCACGTGAACACGAGGGTCTGGCCACAGCACAGGCAGCTCTGATTCAGGTCTGAGGCCTGGGATCCTGCATTTCTAGCAAGTCCCAGGTAATGCCAGTGCTGATGTCCACCAGCCCCAACCAAGCCGCGTGATCCAGAAGGAATTACAGCAACACGGAGCTCACTGTGGCTCAGATAGAAGAGAAGTCACCGGAGTCCCGAGGGGCCCAGGGTGCCGATGAAGATGGTGTCTGTTGATGCCACCCAGCAGGTCAAGGAATTAGAACCATATGGCACCTCCCTGGGCCCGAGCCGACCTGGAACTCCCAGCCCAGAGTGTCAGGGCTCCCACACCAGAGTCCACACCAGAGTCCACAGGGCTCCAGACCGCCTGGAGCTCACAGGGCCTGGGATGACATGGAGGCCAGGGGGGCTTGAACCAACTAGTATGGAGCCCACAGGCGTTAGATGGAAATAGAGCCCACAGTGGCCACAGGGTCTGGCTGACTTGGAACCCACAAAGGACTCAGGTGACGGCCACTTTGGCCCAGGGTGACAGGGAGCTCCCGGGCCTTGGTGATGTGGCGCCCAGTACAAAGCCCTGACCTAAGGAAGGCCTGCAGGTGGACCCAGACACAGCAGGAGCTGTCCACGGACTCTGCAGGATTTGGAAGACAGAAAGGGAGGGGCCCGAGGAGGCTGAAGGTTGGGGGGGGGGGGGGGGTAGGAGCCAAGATGCTGCCAGCGCTGGGACTGTGCGTGGGCTGAGCGGGACTTGGCTGGGCCCTGGGTTGGGAGGTGTTGAGAGAGAAGCTGCTGCTGCAACAGCTCAGATGGAGGAGGAAGTGGGAAGCTGGAGGCAGGCCTGGCAGAGGGAGGGTCCACTGCCCTACCCAGGCCCTGGCATTCAGACTCCAGCTCCCATTGCCTAAGGGAGACTTGGGGAGTGGTGGGGGGAGTGGTTAGGAACCCCAGGTGGAGGGTATCCAGCACGAGGGGGCGGAACAGACAAAGAAGCATCTCCTTGGTCGGGAGACTCGGGCCCCAGAGGAGGAGGGGTCCTCACTCCCTGGCCTGGGACAGGAGGCCCTTCCCCTGCAGCCAGGTCCCTGGGCAGTGCCCTGACCCTATTGTGACCTTCCCCAGGGGACAGGACAAAGCAATGCAGGGTCCCCTCCCCAGGGAAAGACCCATCAGTGTCTGGAGATAGATGCTCTCCATCCTTTTCTTAACTAAATCGAGCCCTCAGGCCCCATCTGATCAACATCCCTCAGTCCCAGGCCCCGCCCAGGGCCCAGGCGAGAGGCTGCTCAGGGTCTGCCTGCACCTGTCTTTACTGCCCAGTTAAGGGGAGCAGGGAGGGACGGAGGAGGGGTGTTGCTATGGGAACTGGCTACAGCAGATCTGGCAGTATCAGGCAGGAGGGACACCAGACTTTTTAACGAGGGAAAAAGAGACATTTCTCTTGACCAAAGCCCCAGAGGGCTGTTCCGTGCAACCTCTGGCCCCCAGCCCCACTTCGCCAGGCCAGGAACCACCACCCCCCCCCCCCCCCTGCCCCAACATCTCCACCCCTCTGTCTGCCTCGCCCGCCCACTCTTTTTGGAGCTTGCTCCTCCCAGAGCAGGTGTCAGGAAGAATGGAGGGGATGAAGCAGGAAGAACCTCCAGGTCCAAGGGTGCCTTTCCCTGCTCCCTCGCCTTCCTCCACCCTGCCCCTCTCCCCATTCAGCCTATTACTGCTGGCAATCGATCCCCAACTCCGCTGCCTCCTGCATGCTGACCTAGTTTCCGGCTCAGTGAGGAGGGCACACATCCTTACACAGTCCTAGACAGACACAGAGCCGTGCACAGCCCAGGGAGGCACGCTCAATGCACGTGGGATAGCCTGGCGCAGGAATGTACCGCTGCTACCCCGAACACACTCGTGCACACTCAGAGACACCCCGCCCCGCCCCCGCCGAATCACACACGCACACACAGGGCTCCATTACTCATAGGACCCATGGACACATGTAGACAGACAGACAGGTCTTCATGAGCCACAGACACAGCTCCCCGCTGGGCCTCCCCATTCCAGCTCCAGCTCCAAGATCCCCATCCTCTAGAGCAGGGCTTTGCTGCCACACTGCCCTGGCCATGGGGCCTGCGCCCTCCCCAAACCCAAGAACAGACCCAGTCTCCCCTCCCCCCTCCCTCTACTGAAGCTGCAGGTGACTTACTTCCCGGAGTCAGGACCCTGTGCCTCCTTGGAAGGGACCTAAGGGAGGGGACACTTCCTTCTGTTTTCCTGGCAACAAACTTAAGCTTCAGGTGACCTTGGTCTGTGGAGATGACTAGAGGTGGGGAAAGCAACCCCACCTGTGAGGCCTTGAGCATTTTACTTCATCCCTCTCAGCTGTTCCTCTGTGCAAGCAAACACTTGATTGCACAGGTAGGGAATACGAAAGCCTTTGTCACGGTCAAGCTCAAGGCCATCAGTGTGAGACCGTTGTTTATCCTGCCTGTCCATGTCCATATGGCGGGCAGAGGGGACTGTCCCCTCCCCTCCCAACAGCCCATCCTGTGCTGCAGGAAGGCTCACGTCACCAGCTGCCCTGCCCACACCCCTCATGTTTCAAAGACTCTGGCTCTTGACTCCCAGAATGTCTCTCCAACCCAAGTCCTGCCGTGATCCTGGGGAGCCTTGGGGTCCCAGCAAAACAGGAAAGGTGGGTAGCCTCCATTGGCCAACCTTCATCTTTCCAGGACTTGCCTCCCTCCGTCTGTCCGTCCGTCCATCGCAACCGCTCTGTGCCTTCCCCAACACCCCACACCCTCCCTCACCCTCCTCAATTCTCTACTGAGTTCTTGCCCCTCCCCTTGCGCCCCGCCCCCCATGCCTTCAACTTCCTCCCCTGGCCAACCCCAGGACCCACACTTCATACCCTCACTCTCGAGGTCCTTGACTTCTGCTGCCTGCAAGGTCCTGGGCCCACCTACCTGCCTGCTTGGCTCCTAGATCCCAGCGGCTAAGCTCAGCTGGAAAAAGCCCCCACCCCCAGGAAGTCTGGTGCCTCCACCAATTCCCGGCTTCCAACGGTCTTTGTATTGTTAGCAGATTCCTTCTCTCGGCCTCTGTTTCTCCGAGCTCCTCAGTCCTCTACCCAACTCTCTCCCCTCCCCCACCACGCCCTCAGCTGGTCTCCCACTTCTCAGAGCATGGGGGCTCCCCAGGAAGTGCTCCCACCCCTCCCACAGCTGCCAGCACACCTGTCCCCGCTCCTCTGCAGGGTCTCTGCCTGGGTGTGAGGCCGAGTGTGTTGGTGAGCACACATGTTCCTCCCTGTCCACCTGGGGCCCAGGCCCTGCCCCTCCACACAGGCCTCCCTCCCTCACTCATCCTTTCCACAGGGTCCTCCTTAGCCCCTCCCCGCAAACTCCACTGCAGTCATGCTTGATCCTGAGTCCCTTCTAGATGCCTCCCCATTTCTTTCCTTTACACTCCAGTTCCTCAAGAGAGGCCTGCATTGGCCACACCTGCTTCTCTACCTCCTGCCTCACCCCCACGCCCCTGATAGGGGGCCGCTGGAGTCTCCAGTGACCTCCTCAGTGCAAGGCCAGTGGCCTCTTCGCCCCTTATTTTAGCTGATCTTTGTGCAACATTCAACACTGTCCCTCACTTTATCTTCCTCTTCTTTTATTAATCCTCACCCGAGGATATTTTTCCGTTGATTTTTAGAGAGAGTGAAAGGGAAGGGCGGAGAGAGAGAGAGAAATATCTATGGGAGAGAGACACATCGATTGGCGGCCTCCCACGTGCACCCCAGTCCAGGCTGGGATAGAGCCTGCAATCGAGGTACAAACCCTCCGGTCCCCGGGCCTGCACTCTAACCACTGAGCAACCAGCTAGGGCCACGTCATCTTTCTTGATGCAGTCTCCTCCCTTGGTTCCCCTTTCACTTAGGGTAACTTATATTAGTTGGGCTAATTTGTTGTGATATTGTATTTTAATTTTATGCTGTGCTAGTTAGGCTAACAATTTTTATTATATCAGTTGGGTTATGCGGCTAAGCCGTGTTTGACAAGCTAAACTTCTGAAACAAAGAGATCCAACTAAGAACTTGGCTTAAAGAATATAAGGTCTTGCCCTAGCTGGTGTGGCTCAGTGAATAGTGTCGGCCTGCGGACTGAAGGGTTCCGGGTTTGATTCTGGTCAAAGGTACATGCCGGGGGCTGCAGGCTTGATTCCCAGTGAGAGGCAGTCAATGATTCTCTCTCATCATTGATGTTTCTATCTCTCCCTCTCCCTTCCTCTCTGAAATCAATAAAAATATATTTTTTTAAAAAAGGAAGAATGTAAGGTCCTGTTCTCATGTCCCCAGTGAACATTCCAGGTCAGTGGGAACTCTGCTGGCACAGACATTCCAAGACCCAGCTTCCCTCCTGGTGTGGCTGCACTGGCCCCTAGGCATTGTGGGTGATCTTAGGCTGCGGCTGGTGACAGCGCAGGAAGGGGGAGGATGGGTGTGCCTAGGGCCCACAGCCTTCTCCTGGGCCTCCCCTGCTGGGAGTGAAACCCCATGGCCACACCTGGCTGCGGGGGAAGCTGGGAAGCCAGTCTGGAGGGCACAGACTTGGGTGGAGGACCAGCAGGAGTCACCAGAGGCCCCCGTGGCCCTCCTGCCTCCGGACAGTCCTCTCAGCTTGGTTCCTGCCGCTCAGGGTTCTATTCTTAGACCTCTTCTCACTCCGACACGCACCCCTTGGTCATTCTTGCCCGGTCATATGATGCTGACGACGCCAAACATTGCTGCCTCCAGCCTAGATCGCCCTCAAGCAGCAGAGCCAGGGCCAAGAGCTGGGATTCAAGCCAGACTCCTCCTCTCCCTGACCCCCACACTCAACCCCTCACCCAGGCAGGCAATGGTCCCTCCTCAAGGCCTCCTTCTCCTCCCAGCGGACTCCCTGTCCTTCCTCCCAGCCTCCACCCACCCCCAACACTCCACCCCATCCTCCAGCGAAATGCAGGCATGCAGGCCCTGTCCTGAGCCCTGTTCCCTCACCTTTTCATCTTTTCCTGACCTCCCGGCACCTAGCCTCCCACCCCCCATCCCCGCGGACACCTAGGCGGCTCCCACGAGTGTCCCTCTGCCCCTCCCTCTCCTCTGAGCATCGGACCCAGACATCCACTTGGATGCCTCAGAGGCACCTCGGACTCTCCATGTCCAAGTCTGAACGCAGGATGCTCCCCACGTCCCGACCCCAGCACAGCGTGTCCTGTCTCATCATCACCCGGTGTCTGAAGCCAGAGTCCCAAGGCTGACTCTTGTCACCTCCCTCACCCTCGCCCCCCGGATCTAACCCTCACGCAGCTGGCCAATTGTACCTGCGTCCACTTCCCTCCACGGCTGCATCCCCACCCCTGCACCCGCCCTCCCCGCGCAGGCCACCACCCTTGCCTGGACTACGACAGTAGCCCCCTCACCAACTCCCCTCATCTGCCTTTGTCCCCATTGCCACACTGATGCCACATTGGTCCTCTCCAAACGAATCTGATTGTCACAGCCGCTGCTCAAAACCCACCGCTGGTGCCCTGACCGGTTTGGCTCAGTGGAAAGAGCGTCGGCCTGTGGACTGAAAGGTCCCAGGTTTGATTCCGGTCAAGGGCATGTACCTTGGTTGCTGGCACATCCCCAGTAGGGGGTGTGCAGGAGGCAGCTGATTGATGTTTCTCTCTCATCGATGTTTCTAACTCTCTATCCCTCTCCCTTTCTCTCTGTAAGAAATCAATAAAAAGTATTAAAAAAAAAAAAAAAAAAACACTGCTGGCTTCTCAGTGCTGTCAGAACGAGCCCACATCCTTGCCTTCCCTGCAAGGCCCTGCAAGGTCGGCGCTCCCCCTGCCCCTGCCCAGCGTCTCTCCATGACTCCAGGCTCCGGCCACACTCAGCTCTTTGGTGCGTCTCCCTCCAGCGCCAGGACCCTTAGCCACACTGTCCTCTCCGCCTCGAACACCCTTCCCTCCCCTCTCCTTGTCCCAATGCCTAGTCATCATTCCAAACTCCTCTCAAGCATCACTTCCCCAGAGAAGCCTCGTCTGCTCTCCCTGCCCAGGTCAGGTGCTCGGGCACAGCCCCCAGGCCTGCACTCCTCTGCCTCCCAGCACTGCTCCAGCTGCAGGATTCTCCATTCCCATCCCCCACACACACTGCAAGCTCCCGAGGGCCAGGACCCTACCTGTTCTGCTCACCATTCTCTCTCAGTGCCTGCCACAAGGCCCAGCACATAGTAGGGGCTCAATTAATATTTATTGAACAAATAATAAGTAAAGTTTATGGCCACCATGGTCTGGCTGGGTCATGCCTCAGGGGCTCAGAATAAACTCCTCACGCTGATCTTCAAGGCCTTTTGTAATCCGGCCTCTCTCTGCCTCATTCCTCGTGGCCTGCACCCCGTGCTTCAGGCAATATGACCTGTTTGAGTCCCGCTCACTCAAGCTTCCGTGCCTTGCTCTGCCCTCTCTGTCCTCAGCACCGCCTGGGCCTTCATCCCTTCATGAACTCCTGCGTACCCTTCGAGACTCAACTCAGATATCCCCTCCTCCGGGAAGTCCTCCCTCCCCCTCCCCGTGCTCCTCCCACCTGCTCCACTGTTCCCTCAGCCTCACTGATCTCCACCTCCATCTGTACGGTCCTGCTGTCCGGTCACTGTTTACTCCTTTGTCTCTCTCCCTTACTCAGCTGTGAGCTTTGGGGAGAGAAATAGAGGTTTTTGGTCATTTCTTACCTCCAGCCCTTAGCCCACTGTCCGGGACAGTTAATGCTTGAGTAAATGTTAACGCGCTCCCCTCTCTTCACTGCCCCTCCCCATCCCTTTAAAACGGTGTCACATGGCCCTAGCCGGTGGCTCAGTGGTTAGAGCGCCGGCCTGCAGACTGAAGGTAGGTCATGGGTTCGATTCAGGTCAAGGGCATGTACCTCAATTGCAGGAGGCAACCAGTCAACATGTCTCTCTCACATAGATGTTTCTCTCTCTCTGTCTCTCCTCCTCCCTTCAACTCTCTTTAAAAATCAATGGAGGAGGAGACCAAGATGGCGGCGTAGGTAAACACCGGAGACCGCTGCCTCGAACAACCATTTCAAAAATACAACTAAAAGACGGAACGGACATCACCCAGAACCACAGGAAGGCTGGCTGAAGAGAGACTCTACAACTAGAAGGAAAGAGAACAGCAAACCGAGGCTCAGAGGAGGCGCAGTGTGGAAAATACAAAGGTACCGAGGTGCGCGCGAAAGCGGGCTGGTGGCTGAGGGCGCGGTTGTCGTTTTCGGTCGGGAGTGAGTCTCAGACTCTGGGCTCCAGATCCGGGCGAGTCTCTAGGGACCCAGACTCAAACGGGAGAAGCGGGATTATCCGGCATCAGTTGGAACCTGAGGGCAGCTTTCTCTCCGAGGTTTGCAGCGGCTGCCGGGGTTCTGAGAAGCAGAGCCTCTGGGAACGGGACTGAGAGCGGCCATAACTGCTCCCTCCGCCCGCCCTGTTGAGCCCGCCCCGCCCAAGCCCTGCACAGAGCCATTTGCCGATCGCCTCAGGCAAAGGCTGGATTAGCGCCTCCCCAGAAGGCAGACGTTTTCTACACAGCTGATTCCTACAGCCAGTCGGCCTGGTGGTCAAATCCCTCTAGTGTTAACTGCAACAATTAAGGCTTGGCTAGAACAAGACTGCGCACAAAGACCACAAGGGGGTGCACCAAGAAAGCATAAAAGATGCGGAGACAAAAAAACATGACAGAAATGGAGGATATGGAGCTAAGAATCGCAATTTTGAGGGCTTGCTATAAACTTGAGCAGAGCCTCACGAAAACTAATGAGACCCTCGATGCTACGATAAAGAAATTAGAAAGTAAGCATACACGGACTGAAATAAAGAATATTATACCAAATAGCAGACCAGAGGAGCACGAGAATCAAACCAAAGATTCGACAAAAAACACCCAACTGGAAAAGCAAGATGAAAAAAGAATCCGAAAGTGTGAAGATAGTGTAAGGAGCCTCTGGGACAGCTTCAAGCGCACTAATATCAGAATAATAGGGGTGCCAGAAGATGAGAGACAGCAAGATATTGAAAACCTATTTCAAGAAATAATGGCAGAAAACTTCCCCCACCTGGTGAAAGAAATGGACTTACAGGTCCAAGAAGCGAAGAGAACCCCAAACAAAAGGAATCCAAAGAGGACCACACCAAGACACATCATCATTAAAATGCCAAGAGCAAAAGACAAAGAGAGAATCTTAAAAGCAGCAAGAGAAAGAGACTCAATTACCTACAAGGGAATACCCATACGACTGTCAGCTGATTTCTCAACAGAAACTTTGCAGGCCAGAAGGGAATTGCCGGAAGCCGGTCCATCCTCGCTGCTTGACACAGTCGCTGCAGGAAAGAAACATCTGCACAGCATATGTTTCAATGGACCTGGCATATATAGCATACTGTTCTTAATATGTTTGCTCCCTTTAAGCGCCATGTGTTTTAACCAAGGTCACCTCTCCCAGAAAGGTTGTTTTCCCAGGTAGGGATCTTTCCCTGAGGTTAGGGAGGGGATACAACCCCTTAATTAAGTGCCAGGCGGGTAGTTAAGCTACATAATCTTTACTCCCTGGAATGGAGATAAGAAACACCCTAACCTTTGTAATAGAAATTGACAGGATTAAAATCGGCTGGTATAAATACGGATGTAACAAGACAATAAACATCAGAACCTCATCAGTTCCTAACCAGAGCTCCGACCAGAAATTTGGCTGGAAATCCTGGCTATAGGTCCTGACTAGGCTGCTGATCAACTGAAGGCTGTCTTCGTGTCATTCCTTCTTCGCCGACTCCGTCCACACCTTTGGGGACCCCTGGACCCGCTGGGATTGGACCCCAGCAGGGAATGGCAAGAAATATTCAAAGTACTGAATACCAAGAACCTACAACCAAGATTACTTTATCCAGCAAAGCTATCATTCAGAATTGAAGGTCAGATAAAGAGCTTCACAGATAAGGAAAAGCTAAAGGACTTCATCACCACTAAACCAGTATTATACGAAATGCTGAAAGGTTTCCTTTAAGAAGAGGAAGAAGAAAAAGGTAAAGATACAAATTGTGAACAACAAACATGCATCTATCAACAAGTGAATCTAAGAATCAAGTGAATAAATAATCTGATGTACAGAATGAACTGGTGATTACAATGAATCAGGGACATAGAAGGGGAATGGACTGACTATTCTTGGGGGGGGGGGAAGGGGAATGGGAGATGCGGGAAGAGAATGGACAAAAATCGTGCACCTAGCCGTAGCCGGTCTGGCTCAGTGGATAGAGCGTCGGCCTGCGGACTGAAGGGTCCCAGGTTCGATTCCGGTCAAGGGCATGTACCTGGGTTGCGGGCACATCCCCAGTGGGGGGTGTGCAGGAGGCAGCTGATCGATATTTCTCTCTCATCGATGTTTCTAACTCTCTATCCCTCTTCCTTCCTCTCTGTAAAAAAATCAATAAAATGTATATTTAAAAAAAAAAAATTGTGCACCTATGGATGAGGACAGTGGGTGGGGAGTGACAGCGGAGGGTGGGGCGGGAACTGGGAGAAGGGGAGTTATGGGAAAAAAAGAGGAACAAATGTAATCAGAACAATAAAGATTTAATTTTAAAAAAATAAATAAAAAATAAAAATAAAAATCAATGGGAAAAATACCCTCAGGTGAGGATTAGCAAAAAAATAAAAATGTGACACACGGCTTTATGCATAAAGCTGACAGTGAGGCTTACCTAGACCTGGGTGGCGATCACACAGGTATGTGCCAGTGTCAACATTAATCAAGCTGGACTTTTTGTGCTCTTTAAAAAAAAGTCACCTCTATTTTTTTAATGCTGTAATTTTTGCAATAAATCATCATGGATAACAAATGTCTGTGTCTGAGAGTCACTTCCTGCTACAGAGTCCCCTGATTCTAGATGGTAATACCGAAGCCCAGAGAGGGTAAACCACTCCGCTGGGGCCACCCAGCACCTCTGTGGGGAGTCCATACCCTCAGGAGACGGCTGCGTGTCCTGCTTTTCCCATGCAACTAAAGGTCTCTCGGGGCAGGCTCTGTGTCTGTGTCTCTGGCACAGAGCTCTGTGACCTCCAAGTATTGGGGGCCACCTCTGGGGGGTGACGGGTTACTGCCGGGTTGGTGAAACATGGCCGCTGTGCGGTCATTAAGAGCACAGTCTCCAACGGCACGATTCCGCAGCTGTGTCAGCTCACCCTCTCTGTGCCTCGGTTTCCTTAGCTACAAAATGGGGATAATCATGGTACCTTTCTCACAAAGTCGTTCTAAGGCAGTGGTTCTCAACCTTGGCTGCACATTAGAATCACCTGGGAATCTTTTTTTTAAATCCTGATTTCTCGGCCTCATCCTCCGGAAATTCTGTTTCTTTGTTATTAATGTTGTGGCCTCACCCCATAACAAAGAAACAGAATTTCCGGAGGATTAGGCCGAGAAATCAGGATTTTAAAAAAAGGTTCCCAGGTGATTCTAATGTGCAGCCAAGGTTGAGAACCACTGTTCTAAGGATTAGATGAGTGACTAAGCATAAGGCACTTAGAACAGTGCCTGGCTCCAAGGAAGTGCCCTGTAAGCGTCCGCTATGATAAATGCTGTCCAGGGGAAACTCACGCAGACCAGAGTTACTCTGCTCCTCCGCTGGCTGTGTGACCTCGGGCCAATCAACTAACCTCTCTGAACCTGCATTTCCTCATCTATTAAACAGAGATCATAAGAGCTATCTGTTGTTATTAAGGCAAATTAATGTATGCAAAGCACCTAAGTCCTCGTGTGCAAGAGCATTTCTTACATATCTCTCTCGAAACCCAGCACTGGGAAGTGCTCCGTTTCTCAGAAGAATTAATCCCTTCGCCAGCCACCCGGCATCCTCCATGTAGTGCTGGCAGACAGCATCATCTAGTGGACAGCTCTGGAACTGCATTTAGCTAGTGCCACTGGCCAAGCTGCTGTGCAGTCCCTGAAGCCTTTTTAAATGCGCCCTCTGCATCCGAGAGGTATTCGTTAGGGGCCTGCTGTGACGGGACACGGATCCCGAACCTATAGAAAGTCAGGACATACAAGATGGCTTAGAGGAGTGCAAAAAAATTACAATTATCATCAACGCCCTATTTTTTTATCTTAAAGAAAATATAAACACCATGTAGCAGGACTTGGACCATGGGACAGTGTCTTCTCGGGAAGTTTTTACAATTCCAGGAGTGATTTTGAAATGGCCATTTTTGTGTCAGTGGCTCTCAGTTAAGACCAAAGCAATGAAATGAAAGCTTAGGTCAGAAAGGCGATTCCCGAGGGGAGGGGATCATTGGGGGAAAGGGGGGGGGATATCTGTAATACTTTCAACAATAAAGATAAATTTTTTTAAATGCAAAAACAAGAAAGGTAATTACCCAGGCTAGACTGACTTAGTTTGCCAGGTTCTCCATGGAGAGGGGAAGGAAAGTGTTTGGCTCTGCGTCCATATTCTTCCACCACACCCCACACTCCTCCCCCGCCCCACCACCCCAGCGTGAAGAGGTCTGGAGTTCTTCATAAAAAAGTAAGAGGGCCTGGAGGTGGCACGCTCACATCTAACCGTGGAAATCAAAGAAGGCTTCATGGAAGAGTTGGCCTTTCAAATGGGCTTTGGGGAATGAAGTGGAGAAAGGGGTGGGTGGCTGGGGAAGGAAGGGCATTCCAGGGTGATGGATCACATGGTGTATAAAGTGAAATCACAGGGATAGGAGGAGAGTTAGGGTCAAAGCACAGAGGGCCCCAAATGACAGGCTAAGGAGGAGGCCTGTAATAAAAGCAGGATCCCCACTGAGTAAGGAGGCAATCTGATCTGAGATCAAGAAAAACCAGAGACACAGAAACTAGTTAGGTGGCTACTGCAATAGTCCAGACTCGACTCACTGGGAGCTGCACTATGGTGGAGAGGAGACAGGAGAGAGAGTGGCAAGAAATGTGGTGACATCAAGAAGGTGGTGAAACAGGTGTCGGAGGGCCCCTCAGGGGCATCTGGGCTACACTGAGGACCAAGCTGCCCTCCACAACATTATCAGTGGCACCCACTCTTCCACCTTCGATGCTGGGGCTGGCATCGCCCTCAACGACTACTTTGTCAAGCCATTTCCTGGTATGACAATGAATTTGGCTATAGCAACAGGAATATCCCTAAAGGCCTCCAAGGACCACCGGCCCCAGCAAGAGGAAGAGAGGCCCTCAGATACTGGGGAGTCCTTGCCCCAAATAGACCCCCCCAACACACTGAGAACCTCCTGACGTCCACAGTTCCTATCTCTGACACCCTGATGAAGGGGAGGGACTTAGGGAGCCCTACCTTGTCATACACCATTAATAAAGTACACTAGAGAAAGACGAGAGAGAGAGAGAGAGAGAGAGAGGCAAAAAGCAGGGAGTTGTTCAGAAATAGATAGCAGTGGGTCAAATGAGAAACAGGGTGAGAATTCAGGGTGCTGAGTCTTGGGGAGGGAATGGGAAGAAAGACAAAACTGTGACCAGAACGGAGACATGACTAGGGAGGTTGATGTGGGCAGGGGATGGAGACAACCAGCTTGGTCTTTAATCGGGGAAAAAATGAGTTGCCGGTATCCCCAGGAAGATATGAGACCTTAGCTCAGGAGCGGGGGCTGGCTGGGGGAGGAGGAGGCAGGGACAGCCTGTTGGGAGTCACTTACCCCTGCACTTGCGAGCTGAAGATCTGGGAGAGGAAGACAAAGGGAATCACGGGGGGCGGGGGAGAGATGGGGGGGGTAAACCCACTGGCCATCATTGGGCTCCCCTTTTTTAAAGCTTCCTGAGGACAGAGGAGGAAGAGGAGGAGCAGAAGACAAGAAAGGGACCTTAGAGAGAGATCGGGAGACCTTGGCGAGTATCCGGCAATGCCATACCTCATGGAGAGATCCGGGGGCCAGAGCAGCCAGGAGGCAACCTTTGGATCTGTGGTTGGGGTTGTCAGGAGTGACCCTGGGAAAAGTGGTTTCAGGAGGTGGAAGTCAAACGGGAAAGATTTAAGAGGCGAGAGGCAGAAGGTGTGGGGCGGTGGCTGAGCCTCCCAAGAGAAGGGAGGTGATGGTGCGCAGGGATGGCTTAGGGTGAAGTCGGCCCCAAGGCCTTGGGGACAAAATTTAAGGAGCCACTCGCTCTTGGGACTGTGCAGGTGGCCCTCATACAGAGGGGCAGACCAAGGCCCCGCAGCTGTCGAGAGACAGAGGCCCATGAAGAGCGACCCTCTGAGCCGAAAGGGAAAGAGAGGGCCCTGGAAGAGAACTTAGAGACCCAGACAGAAGCTAAGACACCCCCCCCCCCCGCCCCCATCTGCATACTCCACAGGACACGCGTGGCCAGTGGCAGAGCCTGGAACCTCGGAGAACATGAAGGATGGGGGAGGGGCAAGTGAAAGGCTTCCCCTGGACAATCTGGGAACAGGGGTTAGGGACACCCGACCTGGAGCAGCCAGGAAGCCTGGGAGGGAGGGGGGGAGGGGGAGGGGGAGCGAGCTTCCTTGGACCTTCCTGGGGAGATTAGATTGAGCTTCCTTTCCCCGTGAGTATTGGGGGGAGGGGAGTCCCAGCATCTTTGGGGTCAGCCTGGGAAAAGCCAGTTGTCCAGCTCGACCCTTCCCCCAGGCTGCTCCAATTCAGGGAGACGTGTGGCCCCAGCCCAGAGAGGCAGCACCCCACACCAACCCCAAACACCTTTTCTTCTTCCAAAAATGACGGGCAAGCTTCTCCTTCTCCGAGTTCAGTCTCTGTAGCCGCCGAGTGGATGGTGGCACCCAGAAAGGGATGTCCGTGTCCTCACTCCCTTCCCTCCCGACCTGTGAGTGTGACCTTCTTGGAAACAAGGGCCTCTGCGGACGTCATTCCATTCGGTGTCAAAATGACCTCAAGCTGGGGAGGGGCCCTGAGCCCAGTGACAAGCATCCTCGTAGGAGACAGGAGAGGGGAAGGCCCTGTGAGGGTGGAGCCAGAGGGATGCAGCCACAACCCAAGACACGCCTGGGCCCTCCAGCAGCTGGAAGAGGCGGGAAAGGATCCCCCCTGGAGCCGTCACAGAGCCCGAGGCCCTGCCGACAGCTTCATCTCAGACTCCGGCCTCCAGAACCGAGAGAGGGAACATGTCTACTGCTGGGAGCCACCAAGTGTGTGGCCGTTTGTCCCGGCCGCCCTAGGAAACTCATACGGCTCCCTAATCTGTAAAATGACTAGAACGTTGTCAGGATGCTTCCAGCCCTGAGGTTCTCCAATTAAACCTTCAGCAAGGAGGGGAGTTCCAGGTCTGGTCAAAAGGTGTGCTCACAGCCCTGCCCCCCTGCCCCCTGCCCCATTGAGATTTCATACATTCACTTGAGGAGGAGGAAGGCCAAATTACGGGCCCAAAGACTATTTCATGACCCCCCACCCCTTCCTCCTTCGCCCAAAGCTCAGGCCATCCTCCCAGGCTGGTCAAAAGGGCCCAAGCTGACCCGGACCACACAACTAAAAGCAAGGAGCTTTTTGAAAGCAGGACTCAGCCTTTCTGGATTTGTCCTTGCAAACATCACCCCTTCTTCACAGCGACTCTCTCCCCACCCCCTCACGTCTGCCTTCTGCCTCTGCCTCCCTTAGTCTTGGGGAACAAGATAAGAGGGACACCCCCAAGCACGGGAATGGAAGGCACTCTCCGCCTCCTCCCTCTTCCCACGACACAGCTGGAGGGGGAGGGGAGGTCAGCAGGGTTCATAAAGGCCAGATGTTGAGGAGAAAGAGAGCAGGGCCCACCCCACGCCCACCACCCCACCCCCACCCTCACCCCCAGCAAAAAATAATTGAAAGACACGGTCTGAACAATGAACCGAAGTTTTGTGGTCCAACACAGTATTTATCAAGGATCTGCTCTATGCAAACAATAACTTTTTACAAAGCATTTTCACAGAAAAGGAGACAAGTCCTTCCCCAGGATCATATGTGGGAATTGTTCCTCCCTCACCCTGTTTTGTGGGAATGGGGGGCACCATTCGCTGGTGTGGACAGAAAGGTCACTGGGTCCCCATGGGGTTGGGCAGATCCTCAGCCCCCAGCTTCCCCTCACACCTAAACTTGGAACTTCCCTAAGAGCTGACCTCCCCTGACCTCACCTGGGTGGGGAAAGCAGCTCTATCCCTCCGGCCTGAGGGCGTGGTCCAGGCCTAGCTCTCCCCTCCCCCCAGAAAACAGAACCTCTGACCTCAAAGCTAATCCCCTGGCCCTGCCCCCTTCGGATCCATCAGGTCCCTGACAACTCCCAAAGTGCCTGAAGGAAGGGGCGAGCTGAAGGCACCGCTGCCCAGCTCCCATCCAAACCCAAGCTTTGCCCCTTCAAACCCCACTGACCCTCGTGTCCAGGCCGAGCCCCCCTCCATTTCCCCCTCCGCCAAAGCCGGCGTCTTGTGTCTCTCTCTCAAGGGGGCTGAGTTTCGTGTCCAAAGAAGGACCCAGGCCTCCCCTCTCCCTCCACCCCCTCCCATCCATAAATCGGTGGAGAGGACCTCAAAAGGCAACTTGTTTGGTCTGACTTTATTGATTTCTTCCACCTTCCACTACTTTCCCTGGGAGAACCTCTGGCCCCTTCCCCAGGCGCGGGCTGCGCTTTGGAGGGGAGGAGGTCCCTGGCCCTGCCCTCATCTGAGGAGTAAACTGGGGGAGGGGTTTGGTTGACCAAGGGGCATCCTTTTACCCATCAGACCCCTAAACTGCAAGCAAACGGGAAAACTGAAGAAGGAAACGCCAAAACTGAACAAAAGGGGAAAGTTGGTGGCTGAGACTGAGGACCCCAGCAACCCGGGGTCTCCTGACTTGGGGGCCCCTAGGAAAGGGGGTGGTAGTCCCCTTGCTCAAGCTGCCCCTTCCCCCAAGAAGGCTTCGTGGTGCTGAGCGCTGGGGAAGGCCTGAGGGGAGCGAAGGGTTAAAGGCCTAGATGGTAGGGGTGGGGGATGCCCCCAGGGAGCTGCCAATCACCTCCCCACCCCCATCTCAGCCCCCTCATCCCTGAGCTCGCCCACAACCACCGGCGTGTCCATCACCAAGGTCTCTCCATCCTTTTTCTGCCTCATCTCCGAGGAGCAGCCTCCTTGGCTCCCTCTGGGGTGAAGGCACTGCCCCCAGAGATCCGAGATGGAAGAGCGGGGGGACTGGCATCCAGGTCATCCAACCTCCCTTTCAGCCTGGGGTCACCTCGGGTGGGGGGGGGGGTCGCCCCCACCAGTGAGGCGCTTGAAGATCACTGTCACTGGAGGTCCCTCTGACCACAGCCCATAAAACATCGAGGGGTGAGGCAAGTGTGAGGTGCCGGCCCGCAGTTCGGCTGTGGCCCCAACTTCTCCCCTCTTGGCAGCAGAGGTCTCACGTTCAGGGGTCCTCCAGGTTGATCCCCCAGAATTTGACGCCGGGGGGCTCCGGGACAGCGGGACCCCCCATCTGCCACCTCCACAGCGGGTGGGCAGGCGGGGGCTTGGAGTCCCCCTGCAGGCGGAGCGAGGACGCCGGCCCCAAGTCCCCGTCCTCGCCCACGACCAGGGCCGGGGGGCAGGGGAAGCAGTCGAGGAGGCTGAAGGTGCTGCCGGTGGGGAGCGTCGGTGCCGGGCGGCGGGGCTGCGCCGGGCGCTGGGGGGGCGCGGGCCGGCGGCGCTTCTTGGCGGCTCCCCGGGCGGGCCCCTTGGCGGGCGGCCGGTCGGGGCCCCGGCGCCAGCTCGGCGTGTCGAGGGCGAAGCCCTTCGCGTAGCACCACAGTTTCGACCGGCGGATCAGGCGATCGAAGTGCTCCTGGCGCAGGTTGCCGGGCGCGGCCGCAGCTCCGCGGGCCGTCGAGGGGCTGGCGGCGGGTGCCTCGGGGGCGGCCGGCGGCGGGGCTCCGTGGACCGCGGTCGTTGGGCCGGACCGGGGCGGCTCGGGCGCGGCCCCCGGCGCCGCGGGCTCGAGGGACAGGCCCGCAGGTGGCGGTGGCGGCGAAGGCGGCGAACCGGGCTCCGGGTGCGGGCTGGCGGCGGCGGCGGCGGCGGCGGCGGGGCCGGGCGGAGGGTCCAGACCCGGGGCCGGCCGAGGCGGGGCCGAGGCGGGGCTGGTCGCCGAGTCCCGCGGGCTCCGGGGCGCCGGGCAGCGGCCCGCAGGGAGGCCGGAACGAGCGCCCGAGTGCGGGAAGCTGCCTCCGCCCTCTTCCTCCTCGCGGCGGGCCCGGCTCGCTGCGGCGGCGGCATCCTGGCCGGCAGGGGGGCTCGGGGCGCCGGACCGCCCGGCCGGCCCCGCCGGGGGTCTCAGGCCCTCCGGGGCCCGGCTGCCGGGGCGCGGGGGGGCGCGCGGGCCCAGCAGCAACGGAGCCCGCGGCGCCGGCTCCCCAGGCCCGAGGCCCAACGGGGACGCCCGGGGCTTGGCGAGGGCGCAGAAGGCGAGGGCGCGCAGGCAGAGCGGGGAGAACTCCTGGGTCCCCCGGCGCGGCTTCCTGGGTGTCGGGGCGCAGGGCGATCCTCGCGGGGACGCCGGCACTGCCAGGCGGGGCGGGGGGCACAGAGTCTCCATGGAGCCGCCCGGGGGGGTGCCCGCGGCGGGGGCCCGGGTCCTAGCGGCGGGATGCCCCGGCTGCCCGAAGAGCCCACGGGCGAGGGGAACATCGCCCCCCCTCGACGGGGAGGTCTCTGCTCACGGCCGCCCCCGGCCCGCACCGCTGGGCCGCCAAGCCCGGCTCCCTCCTCGATCTCTCACGCGGCCCTCCCGGCGGCCGGACTCCTGGGTCCCCGCGAGTCCCCGCGCGCTCGGCCGCCCTTCCTGCCGCCGCGGACCCCGAGCAGCCCCCGCGGGAGCCCCTCTCGAGGAGCCCGGAGCGCAGAGGCGGGGGAAACAAAGCGACCGGCGACCGCGGGCGGCGGGAAGGACCCCGGGCCCGGCACCCGGTGCCCGGGCCCAGGCGGCGGAGAGGGCGCCTTCCGCCCGCTCGGCTCCTTTCTTCCCCGCTGGCTCCCGGAGACCGCGTTCTCGAGAACTGCCCCCTCGCTGCCCCAATACCAGCGCCGGGGCCGCGAGGCCGCCGCTGATTGGGCCGCCGCGCCTGTGACGTCGCCCGGACCCCACCCCTCCGGCGGCACCGCCCCCGGCCCCATTCCGCACACAGACACACACACGTGGACCTGGCGAGGCCGGGACCGGGAGGGAGCGTGCGCGGGTGGGTGTCGGCAGCCGCGAAAGGCCTCGCTGCACGTGGCCGGGTGCCGGCAGGGCCTGGAGTCGTCGCTATGCAATTCATCCTGTCCCTTGGCAGCCGCGGTTTTCGCGTCTGTAGAATGGGAATGTTCCTATCTACGCGCTGGGGGCTACTCGAACGAAAATAGAGGAATCGCAAGAACAATGTTGAAGGGAAAGACGAGATGAGGCGAGGGTGGCTTACAAGCTCTAGAGCATGTTCCCTACCTCTCTGTTCCGGTCCCCTGGTACACAGAGGGTTCAAAAAATGTTGGACGAGTAGTTAGGAATTGAGGGAGTGTGCCAGGTGAACACTGGAAAACATAAATTCGGAGGCGGGGGGGGGGGCGGATTATTACATCACGGAAGACTTTCTGTACCTATTTCCATTTCTTCCATTTCTCTAATGCGGTTTCTAAACGGCCTCTTGACCAAATTCCGAGGGGCTATCTCTGCAGTCCCCCTCAGATCCCAAGACTCTGCCCTCTGAGTCTTGAATTTCAAAAATTGGTGGAGGAGGCCAGAGGAGGGGATGCACAGACCCCCAAAACAGCAAAGCAAAGAAAAAGTGAATCCCCAATAAAAACCCCCATCATGGAGGACCCCCTCTCTGCATCGTGGTCTATTTCTTACCCTTCTTGAGTTTCTGTGTAGCCTCCTGTGAAATGAAAGTCCGGACAAAATTATTCTTTATTGCCTGTCTCCCATTCGTATGGAATTGAGCTAATGAGAACTTGGTCGTAATCACTACTGCACCCTCACTGCCTAGAGCCATGCCCAGATGTAATAGGTGCTCGATAAATACTTGTAAGTGAATGAAGGACTCCCCAGAGTATTTTCCTCTTGATAAAAATCAGGATATTGGAATATGGCCGCCTCCCATCCCCAAAAATATAAGGAGAGCTTGGTACCATGGCTTGGAGTAAGGGTGTAGAAGGGGGTGGGGGTGCCACCAAAATACCTCATTCTGGGGCTGGGGTAAGAGAGGGCTCCTGTAAGGGTATGAGTGATGGTCCCTCCTGGCCATGGCAACAGAAGCAATGTTTTCCTACACGTCAGCAAATAACATTGGATGGAACGGAATTAGGAAGGCTGGCCTCCACTGCCCTTTGCAGAGGCCAGAGGTAAAGGCCCCAAGGTGGGGCTGGAGTTTAACGAATGGGGGAGGAGGCGGTTCTGTTGCTCAAAACTCTCACCCCCTTACAGGTTTCCAGTTCTCATGAGAGGAGAGCCCAGGGTCCTGCTGGTCTAGACTTCAGGTTCCTAAATGCCCCAAAGGTTTCCACCCCCCCCCCACCACCACCACCCCCAGAGAAAAGTTCTAGAAGGATGATGATCTTCACCACTGCTCTTCTGGGTGGCTGTGCTGAGAGCTCTTACCCTGAGACAGCAGTGCCTGCTTTCTTCTGCTTGTGAGGCAGAAGGGCATCTGCTTCAAGCCAAGGCGACTCCAGCCTCTTTGCAGCTGCGATGCCTGGAGAGAAGGCTCGGGCCCCACCTGCAGGAGCCTGGACACGCAGATCAATGACCTCCTCCCCCTCCCACTCCGAAAGCCACCAGCCCCCCAATTCTGAGTTTAGGGGCTTTATCAGCGCCCCTTGCTATTGAGAGTCCTTCCCCGGAGAAGGAATTCCCTCCACCCTTG
The DNA here is from genome assembly GCF_028538775.1 of Myotis yumanensis. NCBI lineage: Eukaryota > Metazoa > Chordata > Mammalia > Chiroptera > Vespertilionidae > Myotis > Myotis yumanensis. The sequence goes on from NW_027223767.1 coordinate 44,172,622, forward strand.
CTTCCCCTCCTTTCCCTTCCTGGAAGCAGGCCCCGGGGATAAAGCCCAGGGGGCATGGAAGCACTTTGCAAACAGCAGGAATCGGCGCACCTGCCCAGCTGAAAGGACCTAGTACAAGCCCGCCTCCGTTTTCAGAGCCCTTGAACTGGGGGAGCCAGCTGTCCATCCTGGGCCGGTCACCTGGACACTCGGAGTCTCCGTGTCCCTATCAGAGAAAAGGGGACAACAGTAGCTGCCTCACCTCAGGGCATTGTCAGGAGGGTGGGAACATGATGGGAGAGGACTGGCCCCCGTCTTGCAATTCCCGTTACCTACAGTAGAGGTCACTCGACCCCGTCCTCAGCCAGTGGGATGAGAAGGCAACAACACCCTTCTCGGAACCCCTGTTTCCCCATAGAAAAGGGGACAAGGCTAGATGCGGGGTTCCAACGGACGCCTCCGAAATAAGGCGTATTCTATACCCCCCGAGGGACCTGGAAACCAGCCCTTCCCGGACCGTGGCCCAGAGGCCTGTGTTCAAGAATTTGGGAGCGAGGCACCTGCCAAGTTGCCCTTCCCTGGAGGAAGGCAGGGCAGGGAACTGGCCCCAGAGATCCAGCCCAATAATAACTCCTATGGCACTAAGAATTTTATGTTACTTTATCCCCAATAACAATTTTACAAGATTCTATGTATATTGTATATACATATATTTTTGTTAATCCTCACCTGAGGACATTTTCCCATCGGGGGAGAAAGAGAGAGAGAGAGAGAGAGAGAGAAACTTTGATCGATGTGAGAGAGACACATCGATTGGTGGCCTCCCGCAGGCGCTCCAACCAGGGCCAGGGATCAAGCCTGCCACCAAGGTCCCTGCCCTTGGCTGGAATCGAACCCCGACCCTTCACTCCGCAGGCAGACACTCTATCCACTGAGCCAAGCTGGCAAGGGTGATGCTATATTTTTTAAATTTTACATACCATACATAACCCAATTTCAGTGCCCAATTCAATGATTTTTTATTAAATTTGTAATTCTATGACAATCACCACCATCCAATTTTAGAATATTTCCTCATTCCCCCCCCCTCTTAAACTAACTCCTCATTCCTATCCTCAGCCCCCAGTGACCAATCTACTTTCTGTCTTTCTAGAGCTATCTTTTCTGGACATGTCATAGAAGCAGAATCACACTATGTGTGGCCTTTTACATCTAACTTCTTTCACAAAAGCATAATGTGGGGTTTTTTAATCCTCACCCAAGGAGGATACGGTTTTTATTGATGAGAGAGAGAGAGAGAGAGAGAGAGATCGGATATCGATTGGCTGCCTCCCAAACAGACCCCGATGGGGATTGGACTTACAGCCTAGGTATGTACGCTGACAGGGAATCAAACCCGCAACCTTTTTGGTGTTCGGGACAACACTCCAACCCACTGAGCCACCTGGCCAGGGCGAAAGCATAATTTTTTGAGGTTCACTCCTGCTGTAGCATGTATTAGAGCCCCTTTTTACTGCTGAGTAACATCCCATGGTGTGGAGATACCACAGTTTGTTTATCCATTCACATTCGGGTTGTTCCCACTTTTCAGTTACAATAGATAATAGTTATGAACATTTGCATACAAGTCTTTGTGTGGACATAAGTGTTCATGTGAGAAGTAGAATTTCCAGGTCACATGGTAAATCCGTGTTTGACTTTTGAAGAAACTGCCGAACTGTTTTTCTAAGCTGGCCATCCTGTGCCATTTTACATTTCCATTAATGTCCATGTTATTCACGAGGAAAGTGAGAGGCAGAGACTCTAAGTGAGATTTGCCAAAGGTCACATTGCTAGCAAGTGTCAGAGCCGGGACTCAACCCAGGTCCCAAGTCTGTGCTCATAACCAAGCGTCTGTCTACCCCATGACAGTGAATCGCAGAGGGGAGCCATTTCTTGCCCTGCCACACCGTAGCCACCACCATTTTGCCTGTCTTGCTTCTAGAATCTCCTAAGGCAGGATCTGGGTTCCAAACCCGCAGGGATGCATCACCCCCTAACCATGCCCGCACTGTGCTCTACTCCCAGAAATGTGCACCTAGAGTTAATAGCTGAAGTTCTGGATTCGGATGGGTCTATGCATATGCCAGACTCACCATTTTACCAGCTGTGTGATTTGGGGGCCAGTTATCTAACCTCTGCTTTCATTTCTTCATCTGTAAAACAGAAATAGCATCTTCCTTCATACAATTAAAAATGTTTGATTATGTAGAGTCAATAATATTGCAGTAACTACTCATGGTGCCAGATGGGTACTGGAAATATCAGGGGAAACACTTCATGGTTTTGTTTTGTTGGGTTTTTTTACATATAGTTTTATTGATTTCAGAGAGGAAGGAAGAGAAAGAAACATCGATGATGCGAGAGAACCATCAACCGGCTGCCTCCTGTACACCCCCCACTGGGGATCAACTGGGATCCAGTCCAAAACCTGGGCATGTGCCCTGACCAGGAATCCAACCGGTGACCCCTTGGTGCATGGAAAGACGCTCAACCAACTGAGCCGCACTGGCCGGGCTTAACTCCCTTTTGTTCTGTACATTCCTCCTTTATCGCTTCTTGTTTTCTCCTCGCAACCTATTCGCTGAAGATACCAGACTATCATCTAGGTTTCCCACAGTCTGGAGTTGACTGATCGTATCCCCAGGGTGTCCTGTAATTAAGTAATGTTTATTCAATAACATTTATTAAACATCTACTATGCACGGGATTGCCAAATTTAGCCCAAGAAATACAGAACATATTTATGCTAAGAAGTATTTATTATTCCTCTGTCATTCAAATTTAACTGGGCATCCTGCACTTCACCTGGCAGCCCTATCTATCTACGTGCCTAGCTAGTGTTGGAGGCACAGTGGTGAGCAAGACAAACAAACCCCACCACCCAGAAGCTTGCATTCTAGTAAACTAGGGGAGCCAGGTTATATTCAAGCAGACAGTGTTCCTCCCGGGGATAGTGAGGAGTAAATGAGAACCCCGTGTTTAGCGCCTGGTCCATGACGCCCTTGATAAATACAAGTGCTCTTGGCAGTAGCTTAGCCTTTTCCCTTCTCCTGTTTCTTCCCTTTTCCCATCCCTCCTCCACATCCCCAGCAATTACTGCAGGCTTGCCCTCCTGCTATACCTTCTTCACATGTTTACAAGGAGCCCATTCATCTATTTATCCACCGTCACTGAGCATCCACCTTGTAGCCAGCCCCAGGCCAGGCCCTGGAGCCTCAGAAATGACGGAGACACAGTCTGGTGGGAGAGATGGGTGCTCCGGCTCATTTGAGAAGTAGCAACAGAGGAATGACCATCGTCCAGACAGGGTGACCTTGAGGAGGGAAGTCTTCTCAGAGAAGATAACCTTCCATGTAGGTTCTAAAGATGAGCAGGGCCACAGAAAGGAGGCATGGGAGACGAGTCCCAGAGGCGAGCAAGCGCCTGTCCTGTTGCTGCCACCTGCAGCCATCGGCAGCCACCTACTCCTGTTAAGTGGAGAGGATGCCCTGGCAGTGGTCCTGTCCCTCTGCCCTCTCAGAGGCATCCTGTGTCTCTCTTGTATGTCTCTCCCCTTAAAAAGCCAAATCTTCCCTGGACCCTGCAGGCTCTAGCCCTCATCTCTCCTCCTCTTCATAGCCACACTTCCCACAACAGCTGTCTAGACACTGTCTTCCTTTTCTCACTTCCCACTAACTCCTCAACCCACTTCCATCTGCTTCTACCTCCACTGCCACCAAAATAGCTCTCGCTGAGGCCCGAGTGGCCTCCATCTCTTTAAAACTGGCCGGCTCTTGTCAGCCCTTCGGTCTTGACCTCTCAACAGGGTCCCACGCGAGTGGCCACTTTCTCCTTCCAGGAACTTTCTAGTCCCCTGCCTTCCAGGCGCCTGGCTCTCCTGGTGTCTTCCTGCCTCGCTCTGTTTCCCCTGGGTCTTCAGCACAGGCTCATTCTCCCTCCCTCAGCCCAGAGGTTCAGTGCAGAACTTCACCCTTCTCTCTCTGGACAGTCTCCTGTGCCCACTCCACCCTTACCGTCCGGCCACGGGGGAGCTCGGCCCTCGCCGCTCCTCTCCGCTCCAAACGTGACACCTGCTGCCCACCCGGCTCCTATCTCGGGCATCTCAAAAGCCCAGCAAGCCATTAGGGACCCCCTCCCCTGCCACACTGTCCATTTCCAAGGAAAACCTTCCCAGTGTCTGGCTCCTGCATCCACCCACTTCCACAGCCAGGGGTCATCCTGGCGCCTCCCAGCCAACGCCTCAGCCAGTCCTGTGCTCATGACACCCCACGTCTGTCTCCCCAGCTCCATTCCAGCCCACTCCAGCAGCCCCCCCACATCCTGCCATGCCCTCTGCATAGCCACCTGTTCTCTTTCTAAGCCACGAATTGGGTTGGGTTACACCCACCCACCCACCCACCCACTCCCGTTTAAAACCGTTTCATGTCTTCCCCTTGCTTCAGAATGAGGAGTGCAATCCCTCACTTGACTCACAGGTGAATCTGGGAACGGGTCCCCTCCCCTCCACCTCCCCTGTGCCGTCCTCTCTCCCTTCGGCCACCCAGACCACCTTGAGTGCCTAAAGCAACAAGATCCCTCCTCGCCTACCTTAGCACATACTGTTCCTTCTCACTGTGCACTTCCGCCCACTGCCCTTCTCCTGTGCCTGGCCCACACCTGCTCCTATTCTGAGCTCCCCTGAATCATTTCTGCCTCAGAGAAAACCTCTCCCACCCCTGCGGGCTGTGACCAGGTCAGCTTCCACCATTATCCCCCCTGGAGACCTGTGTTCCTTCCTTCATGCGTTTTCATTCACTTGTCACTGTTCATAGATCAGTGTGATGAATTGATTACTCACCTCTCCCCTGACACACTCCATGTTTCGGGGAGATAAGGACCACATTAGATTTCTGCCTTAGCTCCGTGATGAGTCCATAGTTGGCACTCAAATCCATATTTTAAATTTTTTCATTATACACATTTCAAACTGAAGAAAAAAAAAAAGTAGAGAATCATGAAATGAACTCCATATGCCCATTACCTAGATAGATAGTCGTGGTAATCATTATTAACATTTTACAAATTTATCATTTTTACTGGAATCTTTTCAAGTGATTCAGAGTTTTCACGACTGTTCGCTCCTAAATACTTCAGGAAGTTTTCTTACTACAATATCATAACCACACCTTACAAAATTAACAAGAACTCCTTAAAATCATCTAAGAACCAGCCCATATTCACATTTCCCTAATGGTGCCCCCCAAAATGCTTCTTTCGCACTTGGTTTGTTTCCACCAGGATCTAGATAAGATCTGCGTGTTGCATTTGGTTATATCTCTTAAGCCTCATTTAAATCTAGAGTAGCGCTTCTCCCCTATGCACTGAGTTGCTGAATTGCTAAATAAAGTATTTTAAGTAAATTGCACACACCATGTCCCACCTTCTAGATTTGTCTGGTTGCTTTCTGGTTGTGTTGTGTACCCTCTGCTTCCTGTCAACTGGAAATTAGATCTACAGGCTTGATTACATTCAGGCTTCCTCCCGCGCCTGAGCGCCACTGCCAGCTCCACTCGGATGCTGATTGGCTGATTGGCGGGCTCCACTGATGACCGCTGATTCCTTGGCTGAGAAGTTTCTTCTTTAGGACCAGCAAGTAATCGGTGAGACAATACTTTGAAATGACTATGTTTTTATTTGTTTTTACTGTTTTGTTAAAGAGTGTTTTATTGATTTTTAGAGAGGATGGGAGAGTAAGAGAGAGAAACATCAATGTGAGAGAGAAACATCAGTCCGCTGCTTCCCCCCACAGCCCCCACTGGGAGATCAGGCCTGCAACCCTGGCATGAGCCCTGACCTGAATCTAACCAGCAACCCTTCCGTGCACAGGACAACGCCACACCTGCCAGGGCAAACTATGTTTTTAGTCAGTGCATGGAGGAGGTCAGTGTAGCTGAGCAGTGATGAGGGCAGTGGGCGAGAAGCAGAGCGAAAGGGTCATAGGCCTTGATAAGAAATTTGGACTTTATCCTGTAGGACAGGCAATTACAAACCACTCTTAAGCAAAGGAAGTCATGTGATCACACTTGGCCAGGGGAAAGGGTGAGGAAGCATGAAGCGAACAAGGAAGGAGCATTTCCGGAACGCTCAGCCCGAGCCCAGCTCTCTGCTAGGTGTTTGGCACACTCGGTCTAAGTGAAATGTTCACTGTGTTGAAAAGAAAAACCCTATTTTACCGATGAGGAAAATGGAGGCTCAGACTCAGTCACTCACCCAGGTTCGCAGCGAAGGATGGTGACAACCTCAGGAAAGCAGTGACCACAAGTGTGGACAGGTATTCAGGCGGAATCATCAGCATTTGTAAGCTACTGGCCACAGGGAGGCGGGGAACGGAGGCCCGGCTGATGCTGACTCACGGGTGGGATGCAGGAAGAGACAAGCAGGTTGGAGGGGAAGATAATGAGCGCAGGCTCCCAGCTGCCCAGATGCCTCCAAGCCGCTCTGCTAAGAAATGATGCTGGTAACATGACAATGTCTATAAATTGGCTTCCGGCATGACTCGATAATTAGCTTAAGTTACCCCTCATTGGCATTTCCTTCAAAGCAAGGACACTCTTCCATTCATCCTGATGAGGCCTGTTTTCTGTGTTTCAGAGTGAGTGTGAACCTGGAGCTGCGTGATCTGTCACTTGGCTCGAGGGGGCCAGAGACGGAAGCCATAGGGTGGGTGGGCTGTCTGTTCTCTCAGCTGAGAGTCTGTCTGTCTCTGGGGTGTGGTCTCCCCTTCAGATAGAGAGCTGCCTGAGGGTGGATTCTGGAACCCGCCCAGTCAATGCCCAGCACACAGAGTGTGGTCCAGAGATCGGTTGAGGAGCCACACGGAGGATAGAGTGACAAGGAAGATGGTCAGTTGGGTGGCAGCTGTCAAGGTCAGCTGCAAGGATGCTTAGGGCTGAAAGGACTGTGTTTAGAGAAATCAGAGAAACTTAAGAGTGTTGACATGGTAGATTTTTTAAAAAATATATGTTTTTATTGATTTCAGAGAGGAAGGGGAAGAGAGAGAAAAAAAACACATCAACCATGAGAGAGTCATTGATCAGCATGCCTCCTGCATGCCTCCTACTGGGGATCGAGCCCACAACCCAGGCATGCGCCCTGACCTGGAATCAAACCATGACCTCCTGGTTCATAGTTTAACGCTCAACCACTGAGCCACACCTGCCAGGCGACAGGTAGATTTTAGAAAACTTGGCAGCTGATCCAGAGGAATGAGGAGGTAAAGAGCTGAGAAGGACCCTCAAGTTTGATCTCAGAAGAGAGTGAAGTGAGATGGGACCTACAAGAGGAAGGTGGGTCCAGGGATAGGGAGATGCTGAGTGCAGTGTGGGTCTCTATGACCAAATCTAAGTAGGCGTGGTCTGAGAAGACCTGGGAAGGGAGGTCTAGGACTAGAGAGCAGTCAGGACTACGTCATGGGCACACAAGTCAAGGTAGAAACTGCAGGCGCAGATAAGCTTTTCCTGGGAAAGGCATGTGGGTCCAGGTGGGATGGGCAGGGGAACAGGACCCCAGCAAAGGCGGCTGAGGAATGTGAGGTGAGACGTGCAGGCAGGTCATGGGGATCAAATGCCATGGAGAGCCCTGACTGGTTTGGCTCAGTGGATAGAGCGTCAGCCTGTGGACTCAAGGGTCCCAGGTTCGATTCCGGTCAAGGGCATGTACCTTGGTTGTGGGCACATCCCCAGTGGGGGGTGTGCAGGAGGCAGCTGATCGATGTTTCTCTCTCATCGATGTTTCTAACTCTCTATGCTTCTTCCTTCCTCTCTGTAAAAAATCAATAAAATATATATTTTTTAAAAATGCCAGGGAGAGATTAAGTAGGACAAAAAGCTACTGGCCTTAGTGATTCTGAATGAACCAGTCAGGGGCCTAGGAAACGGGCTCTGACTTATTAGCAAAAAAAGAGAAAAGAAATGGGGTGGGGGACCACATGGAGGTGGAGCCAAAGAAGCAAAAAGCAGGGCTGTCTCTCAGCAGGGCCTGGCACAGGGCACCACACCACTGGCACGGCTAACAAAGCCTCCAGAGGAATCCCACCTGCCTCTGCTCTGGTTACTTGTCCCTCAGAGCAGAGCATGAAGGCATCAGATTGGCAGGGCTGAGGTCACATGCCCACATCTCGGAGGCTCAGAATTCCTTCTTTCCGTGAATATTGATTGAGCACCTCCTCTGTGCCAGGCACAGGTCTAGGCCCTTGAAAACAGCAACAAAATCCAAAAGATCCTTGTCTTCGTGGTCCTGACATTCGAGGGGAGAGATTGACAATAAACAACAGACATAAACCGGTGAATACGTAGAAGGCTAAGAACAAAGAGAAAGCATAAAGGAGGTTGGAAAAGTGCATGTAAGGAGTGAGCAGGAAGGGCACAGGGTGCAATGCTACATGGCATGGTCCAGGAGAGCCTGATGGAGCAGGCAGGAGTGTGCCCGGGGTGCCCAGGAAACAGCACAACAGCAGGAAGCCGGTGGTGCGGCTGTAGCACCCGAGCGAGGGGGAGAGCTAGGGCAGCGGACTGGATTGGACCTCGTAGGCCCCTGTAAGGACTTGGGCTTCCCACTGAGGACAGTGGGAACTCTGGGAGGACCTGGTCGCCAGGGGTGACCTGACCGTCCTACATTTTAATAGGAGCCCATGCACACAGAGGTCACTGGTTTGATCCCCTGACTCCATGCCCGGGTTGTGGGCTCGATCCCCAGCAGGGGGCAGCCGATGGATGACTCTCTCTCATCATTGATATTTCTAGCTCTGTCTCCCTCTCCCTTCCTCTTTGAAATCAATACTTTTTTATTTTAAATAAATAATAATGCTATCAAGTAGAGAACGTCTTACACACACATTCACCCGTCCCCATCCTTCCCTTCTTCCCTTCTTTCTGGGGGAAGCAAAACGGCCCCCGCTGGTCCCCCCAAGCCCTTGTGCTGGAGACTGTCCCCCAAAACGGGCCAGGCCTCACGGCCCTCGTATCCCCCACGGCCGTCCCGTCTCCCTCTAGCTTACAACCCGGCCCCGAGGAAGGTTGTCCAAACCCACACTGTCTTCCTCTCCTACAGCTGCCATGCACATCACCTCCCTGCGCCATGCAGGGCCAGTCACCCTCTCTGAGACACCTGCCCTGTGGCCGCACCCTCCCTCCTTCCTCTCTCCTCCCCGGTTTCCACGGCACCACTTTTTCTGGGGTTCCTCTCTGGACACTCCTTCTCATGCCCCTTCCCTGGCTTCCCTCCCCCTGCCTCCTCATAAATGCAGGTGTTGCCTGGGCCTGGGCCCTCTGCTTTGTGCACCTGCAAGCCTCTCAGCATGATCTCACTCGTGCCGGGGCTTCAGTTACCACCTATTGCTGACCGTGCTCAAAGATATTTTCCCAGCGCATCAAGAATATGGCAGAAGAGGCAGACAGAATATTGCATGTGCTTCGAAAGCATTATCCAACCCTCATCTGGGACAGTCCACTGCGCCTCAAAGTCAGCAAGCCCTGACCCGAACTCACCAGCTCTCTCCTCCTCCTGCTCCTCCTCCCTTCTTCAGGAGTCAGAAACGTGGAAGTCACCCTCCCACCCCATGAAGCCAACTGCCAATCACCCCTTCTTTAGATTTCAGCCCCTGCACCGCCCCTCTCTCCACTCCCATTGACACTCCAGTCTAGGGCCCCTACCTCACTCCCAGAGACACTCAAACATTCACCCATTCACTTATTCATTCATCCACTGAGTATTAACTGAGCATCTACTATGTGCCAGAGGCTGATGCGAATGCTTGAGATACATCAGTGAACACAACACATACAAATCCCTGCCCTGTGAAACTTACACTCTGGCACTTGCAATCATTCCAGAAGTTGTTCGGTATTCCATCTTAACCCCTCTGACTGCCAACTCCACCCCCGCCACAGGGAACTTTGCAACATGTGTATCTACTCAGCATCTTCCACAGGAACTCAGGATCCTGGGGTCAACTCTGGGCCACATGAGAGGTGCCCTGATCCCTTCCCTCCCGTCTGCTCTCACCTCACCAGGCTGGAGCTCCTTCTCCAGGGCTGCCTCTGTACGTGGTCCATCCTCCATCATAACACATATCACACTACTATATGGTGCAGTTTGCCTGCCCACCAGCCAGCCTTTCCTCTCCACCCCGAGTGCCTGCAGGGCTGTAGCCGCTTTGATCCATTCTGCATCCCCAGTGCCTGGCCCGTTATCTGGCACACAGTGGAGGTCAACAAATAGTGGTGGCCTAAGTAAGTGACAGTAGGTTTGCAGTACTGTCACACAGGGAGAGGACTGGGGGAGGGGAGAGTGAGTTCTGAACTAGCCTCAGACCAGCCCCCTTCATTCAGACTGACCCTGTGGTTCAAGTCAAGGTTTAGATCCCGCTTCTGCACCTACTGGCTGTGTTCTCTGAGCTTGCTTTCTTTCCCTATAAATGGGAACAGACCCTCACTTGTTCAGCTCAGTGGATAGAGTGTCGGCCTGTGGACTGAAGGGTCCCAGGTTCAATTCTGGTCAAGGGCACATGCCCGGGTTGTGAGCTGGATCCCCAGTAGAGGGTGGGCAGGAGGCAGCCGATCCATGATTCTCTCTCATCATTGATGTTTCTATCTCTCCCTCTCCCTCTCCCTTCCTCTCTATTAAAAATATATATAATGGGAACAAGAACAGAACCCATCTCAGTGTGCGAGGAGCATGCTGGGTGCGTAGCATAGTGCCTGGCATATTGGTTCTCCTAAAAAGCGAGCTGTGGTCATCCCTATTGTCATCATCATCCCCACCACTGGGGGCCATCCTTGCCTGCTGACCCTCCCACCTCCCTAGCACTGTGCTCTACTGTTTCCTCCCTTCTCATCGCCTTGTCCCAGTGCGGCCCCCGCCACCCCCACCAGTGCCTGGAACTTTCCAGCTGAGGTCACCAGGGACCTCCTCCTTGCAGAAGGTCCCTCCCTCCATCTCTCAATAGCATGTGACTCTGGCATTGCTTCCTCCTCTTTAAAAAGATATGTTTTTATTGACTTCCGAGAGAGGAAGGGAGTGGGAGATGGACACAAACTCCTTGGCAAAATAGCCAAGTTCCCCTTAATCTGGCTCTTGCCTCACAGTCATCCTCTAGCCACCCACCTCCTGCTCTCCTACTACACATACTTCACAGACCTCTCTGAAGGCTGCTTCTGGTCTCGTTTCCCTTCATCACAGATACAGGTGAAAGGCGACACAATGTTATAGCAGGTGAAGTCCTGCGCTAAAAGTTATAGTGTCCCTGACCATATGGTTCACCTATGCACTCATGAAGTGAAGCTTATGATATGCCTTTCTTCTTACTTAACTTCAATGCACACTTTGCTGTTTCCTATCTCTGCACCTATTTATTTTTTAATTGATTGATTTGAGAGGGAGGGAGGAAGGAAGGGAGAGAGAGAAACATCGATTTGTTGTCCCACTCGTTTTTGCACTTATTGGTTGACTCCTGTATGTGCCCTGACTGGGGATCGAACTCGCAACCTTGGCATCCTGGGACGATGCTCTAACCAACTGAGCTACCTGGCCAGAGCCCTACCTCTGTACCTTTGACCGTGCTGTCTCCTCACCCCCACCCCCCAAGAATGCTCTCCTGCTCCTTATTTGCCTGCAGACCCTCCTCCACCTACTTGGTCCCAGCTCAGCCCTTCCCTGACTCCATAAACAGTTACTTCCTTCTTGCCCGTGTCAGCATCGTTCTTAGAACTATTGCCCTGAATTGAAGTTATGTCTCTATACAGTGTGTCTGTCACTCCCACCATCCCAGGTGCTTTCTATGTAGCTCCTATGGCCCGTTGATGATGACTCAATGAAGTGTTTGCTGAAAGACTAAATAAGACTACTTTCTTTTTTTTACAGATGTTTTTATTGATTTTAGAGAGAGAGAAAGGGAGAGGAAGAGAGATAGAAACATCAATGATGACAGAGAATCATTGATCAGCTGCCTCCTGCACACCCCCTTTTGGGAATTGAGCCTGCAACCTGAGCATGTGCCCTGACCAGGAATTGAATCAGTGACCTCTTGGTTCATGGGTCAACATTCAACCACGGAGCCACACCGGCCAGGCAAATAATACAACTTTTTCAATTTAAAAGATTAGACTTCAAGAGGAACTGGTGGGAAAGAGGAACGCAGCAGGCAAATTTGCTGTTCATCTGTCATCCACCAGCTGGGAAACTTCCCTAAGAGCAGAGTCATCGACCACAGAATGTGAACCCCAAGGGAATTTCAAGATCCAGTCCCCCGGCCAAATGCCAGAGAGGGCAACTGCTTTGCCTAAGGTCACACAGCTGGCTGGGAGCAGGGCTGGAACTAGTTTCCAGATAACTGTGGGAAAAGTTTGAGTAGATGGCTACCTCACACCACGAACCTCTTCCCTTTCTATCCATCTTCACTCCCTACAGGGCTCACTCACAACTCTTTTTTTTTTTAATACACCCTATTGATTTTTTACAGAGAGGAAGGGGAGGGACAGAGAGCCAGAAACATCGATGATGAGAAACACCGATCAGCTGCCTCCTGCACACCCCCCACTGGGGATGTGCCCGCAATCAAGGCACATGCCCTTGACCGGAATCGAACCCGGGACCCCCCAGTCCGCAGGCCGACGCTCCCTCCACCCAGCCAAACCGGCCACGGCCACTCACAACTCTTAAAGCACTTGCTGGGACCTTGGCTGGCTAGAGTTGCCAAAGCCTTGTAGATTGGAGGATGGGATCCAATTATCCCCATTTTACAGATTGACAAACCAAGGCAGCAAAGACTGTGTGTCACACTGCTAGCTAACGGCAGAGGCAGGATTTGACATTAAGCATTGTGCTCTTCTTTTTTGTAAAATATATTTTATTGATTTTTTACAGAGAGGAAGGGAGAGGGATAGAGAGCTAGAAACATCGATGAGAGAGAAACACTGATCAGCTGCCTCCTGCACACCCCCCACGGGGGATGTGCCTGCAACCAAGGTACATGCCCTTGACTGGAATCGAACCTAGGACTCGTCAGTCCGCAGGCCTACGCTCTATCCACTAAGCCAAACGGGTCAGGGCATTGTGCTCTTCTTGAGAAAAACACACACACACACAAAAACCCACCCCTGCAGAGTCACTATTTACAATAATCTTGAGGACTGGCCCCCTGAAGCCTGGGGAATCCCCTCACTCCCACCAGTTCCTCTTTGAGTATCCATCCCGCTTTCATAGGAAAGAACCAGTACACCCACCCTCACACCCAACTAGGCCTAGGAGAGACCTCCTCGGAGTCATAACCTTTGACGGGGAAATCACCCTCACCCTTCCCCTGCCGGGCACTTAGCAGTGTCATTGCTCACTTGCTATCACCTTCCGCATTCTGAGATGGGGAAACCGAGGGTCAGAGATGAGACATCAGTGCTCTAGCCCGTTTGGCTCAGTGGATAGAGCGTCTGCCTGCGGACTGAAGGGCACAAGCCCGGGTTGCAGGCTCAATCCCCAGTAGAGGGTGGGCAGGAGGCAGCCAATCAATGATTCTCTCTCATCATTGATGTTTCTCTTTCTCCCCCCCTTCCTTTCTGAAATCAATAAAAAAATTTTTTTTTAAAAATAAGACATGAGTAACCCATGGTCAAAGCCAGTAAGTAGCGAGGATGGGTCTCGAACCCAGGTCTCTCTGGCTCTAGCGCCGCCTCTTTCCTTCTATTAGGCCACGCCAGGCTCTCCTGCACGGCCAGGTAAACCACCTGGAGCCTCTACCTGGCTGGGTTACTTCGGGAAAGTCACTTAACCCCTCTGGACACCCCCAAGGTCAGAAGCTGTGCTTTCGGGGAAGAAATCAGTATGCAAAAGAGACGCAAACGAAACGCCAGTCCGCGGGCGCCAGCGCAGTCCTTTCCCGGAGCTCGGGGCTTTCTAACGAGAGGGTGTGTCGCCGGCCGCGGGGACCTGCGCAGCGAGCCCCGGCCGCTAGCAGAAGCGAAACCTCCACACCCTCCAGCCTCCTCCGCTTGCTTCTGGGAACCGGCGGGCCAGGCTTCGTGGAAACGCGCGCCGCGGCAGCCGGCTCGAGCCCAAGGACCTCCGGGACCACAGCCCGCAGTCCCGGGCCGGGAGCTGCGGGGGCCGGCGCGGTCGGGCCCGAGAAGCAGCGTGACGCGCGCTTCCGCCCCGCTCAGCTCCGGCGGCGGCCGCGGCGGCCCCACAATCCCCTTCTGGCTCCGGGGACGGGCGGGGCGGGGCGGGGCGGGGCGGGGCGGGGCGGGCCGAGCGGGCGGAAATAATTTTCTGTTTGGTCCTCTCGGCCCCAGTCCCTGGGCCGCGGGTCGGGCGGGGATGCGGGAGGCGGGAAGAGGGAGCGGGAACGCGCTGCCCTGGCAAGCTCAGAGGTGAGGACGGGGGGCGAGCAGGACGGAGCGCCTACTGTGTGCTTTAGCGCTTTACAGAAGGATGTTCGTTCCGTCTCCCCCGCTGCTCTTGCCAGAAGCAGCTAACGCCTGCCTTTAAGAGGGACAAGCTGAGCCTCTGAGAAGTGAAGTCACCCACTGGCCAAAAACTGCACACCCAGGGCCAGCGTGACACCTCCCATCAGCGCTCAGTTACACCACAGAGAGCACGAGGAATCTGAGCCATTTGTTGGCTGTGTCCTGCTCTTGCTTCTCTAAAATTAATTAATTAATTAATTTTTTAAAATGTGGACAGGCGCATAGTAAGTGCGCAGAAAAATACTGGAAACTGAGGAATGCGTTTGACAGCTCAGCCTTGGGAGTACTCGCCGCGAATCCAGCTCAGCCCGAGGGCCCCCGGGCCCCCCAGACCTCCGAAGGGAACCTTTGCGATGGACGGGAGGACGCCCGATTTCGACACAGGCTTTCGGCGAACCAGTGGTGGCGGAGCCCCAGCCCTGGCGGAGGACCGGCTGGGTTCAAACCCCCGCACTGCCTCTTTCAGGCTGTGTGACTCCGGGCAGGTCATTCCATCCGCTGGGACCTGTTACTCCACCCATGAAATGGGGATATAATACCCGCCCCCAAGGGTTGTGGGAAGGAGTAAACGAAACAATGTTCCCAATACACTTACTAAACGCGCAAGTGTCGTCGCGCGTTCATCCCACAAGTTCCCGGCGGCGCCTACGCACCGGGTGCGGACCCGAGACCAAGGCTCCTCGGTCCCCGTCTCCAGGTCGCCCACTCCGGGTCGCAGGGACCGACGGGCCTTCGAGCGACCCTCATCCCGCGAAACCCCGACACTGCGGCCACCTCCACCGGCCGCGGTCGGTCCCGAAAGCAAATATTCCAATATTCCGAACCTGGAGAATGGCTAGGGCTGACATGTTTGCGCTTAATGTTCTCGACGTGTTGTTCTTGTCAGTCAAGGTAATTTCCTGAGACTTCCCGTCTGTGTCGGGTTGAACTTTTCGTCTGAGCGAAGTTCACAGAGCAGACCAAGATGCCCGCGCGTGGCCGTCCTCGCAGCGACCCCAAACTGCAGACCTACCCCCGCGGCAATCCCCTGGCTGGCGGCCCCCTTCCCGGGCTCGGAAGCCGCAGAGCCCGGCCTCCCCCCCCCGCCCCCCCCGCCGGTGCAGACAGAACCTCTTCGTCCCGGCAGCCCTCCGGAACTCCCGCGTCCCTGCAGGAGAAAGGGAAGGTGGTGGCCGCAGCCCAGAACTCAGCCTCCCAACCTCCTCAAACTCTAGCTTTGCCGGGATTAAGGGAGTCAATCCCTGACGCCACAGACCAGGTCAAGGACAAGTTCTCCCCCGCCCTCCATCCCCCTCCAGGGCGGGGATTCACCCCCTCCCTTCCCGGATGAAAGGTACTAAATAGACGCGAAGGGAGGGGAGACGGCGGGCCCCGGCCCCTTGATGTTCCGGTTGAACAGGTGCTGGTGAAAAGGAGGCGGTCCCGGCGGAAGAGTCGGCCAGGGGGGGCAGTGCGCGGAGGGGGGGCCGTCTCCTCCAGCCTCAATCCCCTGCGGGTCTTCCCTCCACTGCCCGGCCGCCCATCCCCCGCAGGAAGCCTTCCCGGCCGAGAGGTCTTTGAAGTGTCGCTGATGCCCCCCAGAGCTGCCTCCTCTCCGCCGCCACCCCACCGCCCAGAGAGGGCGTGTGACCTTTGGTCTCTGCGGGCGTCAACACCCCTTTAGGAAGTTGGGCGGGGGGGTGGGGGGGGCGGTCAGATTTCGTCCCCTTTGCCCACACGGGTCTTGGGGATGAAGCCTTCAAGCTGACACCCCCTCTCTTCTTTCCAGATCCAATTTCAGGGGCTTTAATTCCTTGGGGGGGGGGGCCCTGTGTGTGTTTGTTGTGTGTTTGTGTGCGTGCCTAGAGGTCAAGGGTAGCTGGTCTGTGACCGCTTCCGTAGGCGTGAGTCTCTAACTTGCGTGGGTCTCTAAGCTCCTGTGGGACTGGACCTGGGTTTGTCTCTCCCTGGGAGGGGCGGGTGGTGTGGCTTGGAGGAGGCTGGGAGTGAGGGAGTGTGTCTGGGTGCCTCGGGGTGTCTGCAAGGGTGACGAGTCCCCGTGCGTGTGTGTCTGTGAGCTGGACCGGAAGCTCCCCGAGGGCAGGAATACCTGTTTTATTCGCTGCGCTACCCAGCGGCTGCACATAGTAAGCGTTCAATAAATACTTGCTAAATGAACAAATGTACGCGTGTTGGAGCGTTTACCCTACAGAATGGCCTCCGCGGAAAGGGCGCAAGAGCGGCCATCCGAAGAGCCTCAGACCCGGAGGGGCGAGCGACTCCCAGCGCCCCTTCCCCTGCTCTCCACCCCTCATGTCCTTGGGGTTGAGGAACGGCCGAAGAGCTGGGCGGGGGAGTCTGGAGACTCGGACCCGGAGCCGAGACCGAAAGACGGGCAGAGGGAGGGCTCGGGAGCGCCGAGTGAGAAGTACAGGAAGGAAAAGAAAGAGGGAAGAGGAGCGCGGAGCCAGCGAGCGAAAAGCTCCCTACCAAGCCGGGCTTTGTTCCCTGAACCTAAGACTTTACCCGGCGGCGGGCGACGGGCGGCGGGCGGGCCGGGAGCGAGCAGGCGGAGGCGCGCGGCCATGGCTGCCGCGGCCGGGCAGGGGGGCCGGGAGGGCGGCGCGTGAGCGGGCGGCGCGGGGCGGGCGCCCGCGATGTGCCACTCGGCGCCTCCCCCGCCGGGCCCGGGCTGCTCGGCGGCTGGGCGGCCCTCGTAGCTGGGCGCGCGGCGCGGAGGGGGCGAACCCGGCGCGCGACTCTCATTGTTGGGGGGCGGGGGGGCCCGTCGGGGCATGAGGGCGAGAGCACGGCGGGGGGGGGCGGCCAGACCGAGCGAGCGAGGAGGAGGAGGAGGAGGAGGAGGACGCCGAGGAGGAGGAAGGAGGAGGCAAAGAAAAGAAGCGGCGGCGGCGGCGGCGGAGGAGGAGGAGGGAGCGAGGAGGCGCGCGGCCCCCCGCTCCCTCCCTCCCCCCCTGACCCCCGACCCCCGCCGGCCGGCCCCCCGCCCCAGCCCCGGAGGGAGCTCATGGGAGTATGAAGGAGATGGTAGGAGGCTGCTGCGTATGTTCGGACGAGAGGGGCTGGGCCGAGAACCCGCTGGTCTACTGTGATGGGCACGCGTGCAGCGTGGCTGTCCACCAAGGTACAGGGGTGGCCCGCGGGGGGCGGCGGGACCCCGGGGGCGGCGCGCGCAGGGCGCCCTCGGCCGCGCCCTCCGGAGACCTCCCGGGGCTCGGGCGCCCCTCCCCCACCCCACCTGAAGGGAAGGGAGGCGTCGGGGGGCTCCCCCCGCCCTGTCCTGGAGGACCGGGTCAGGCATTGTTTTCTCGCCTATTGTTCCAGTCCCGCGCCCCCCACCCCAAGTTGAGGGAGTTTGGAGACAGTCGGGGGCAGCGAGCACACTCCCCGCGCCCGGAACCGCCGGTGTCCGGGCTGTTGCGGGAATGTTTACCTACGAGGTGTCCCCTCCTGTCGGGTTATTTTGGTCCCGGCTCCCGGAGGGAGAGGTCAAGGGGGAGTCACCCCCCCTCCCGCTTCCGGATGCTGGGAGGAGCGTATGGGGAAGGGAGGAGAAGGGTCCCAGGGGAGAGGGGACTCCTAAAATCCTCCCGGGAAGCGCTTCGGAAAGGAGAGGTGGTGCAAGGGGCCGGGATCGACAGGAGGGAGGTTTGGAGTTTCCCCCAGCAGCACATGGTTCGGGAGTTAACTCCTTGAGGAATCTTGCCGAGGGCGCAGGCTGGCATCTCCCGCCCGCCTGGCACGGCGGCGGCCCCCCTCCTTCCCGGGACAGCCCTAAGGCTGTCGCTGTCGGCTCTTGCCGCCGCTCTCCGAGGTTACCTGCACTGCACCTACCCCCAGCCTTGACTTTTGACCTGCCCTGTTATAGTGAGGCAGAAGATGAGGTCCCTGGACCCCCAACTTTTCGCCTCTTCCTTTACTGGCCCTTTAAGACACCCCCCCCCTCCCCCCTTAACAACACAAACGTGTTCGCCTATGGTAATGTTGTCCCTCTAGTTTTCTCTATTCCGGGTGATCTCCAGCAGAAACTGGGAAACAGGTCCAGAAAGGAGGGTCTTCTAGACTAGAGTTTAAGGTCAAGGACTCAGACTTCCTGCCCCTACTTGGAGTGCTCGGTTCTGTGGTTGAAGGCTGTCCTGTGGGCTGTTGGGCGTCCTCTGTGGTCCTGCTGGCTAGTTGGTGACCCCCAGACAGAGGAGCAGCCCCCCCTACTGGAACTGGCTGTAGTCCTTTAGAGTCACCCCTCCCCCCCTTACTCTGGGAAAAGCCACTGATGACAAATTTGCTCCATGACTCTCCTCCCCCACCCCCAGCTTGCTATGGCATCGTCCAGGTGCCCACAGGACCCTGGTTCTGCCGGAAATGCGAATCTCAGGAGCGAGCAGCCAGGGTGGTGAGTTGGAGACTCCCCTCCCCCCTCCCACCCATACACCTGAGCATCTCCCCTGCTTACGCTAGGGAACTCCGAGCATGAGACTGGGGTGGGACTGTCACACCGGACTTCCTGTTTCCTGCACACCTATCGCCTACCCCATCTCGCCCTCAGCTCATTGCTCACTCTGCCCCGCCTCAGGCAAGGGGCCCTTTATTTTTGTTTGCTTGCTTGTTTGAACTTTTTATTATGGAAAGTTTCCAACCTGTACCAAAGCAGCAGGAATAGTCTAAGGAACCCTATGTTCCCAACACCCACCGTCAACAGTTACCAGCTCATGGCCAATCCTGTTTGCTCTAGACCCTGACTCATTCCCCCCTAGACAGCTGATCATTTCCTCCCGGGGCCCTCTGCGCTTGGAGGCAGGTCAGCAGGTCCCCACCCCTTTTGAAAAGGCCCTCCTCAATCCCTGTGCCTCCTTGCATTGGCAGAGGTGTGAGCTGTGCCCACACAAAGACGGGGCATTGAAGAGGACTGACAATGGAGGTGAGGGGGGGCCCCGGAGCTCCAGGGCTCATCTGCTGAGGTCAGCAAGGCCCCCTGAGCAGGGTCTGGGAAGGCAGGGGGGCAGACACGTGTGTCTGTGTATGGGGGGTGCTGGATTTCCCTTTCCTGGCTGGCACTGGAATCTGATGGGAAGGCCATGGAGGAGGGGGCTGCCTGCAGTGTGGGGCTGTGAGGGTCTGGGTCTGGGACTTGCCTGAGGCCTGCCCCCCACTGCCCCAGGTTGGGCCCACGTGGTGTGTGCCCTCTACATCCCTGAGGTGCAGTTTGCCAACGTGCTCACCATGGAGCCCATCGTGCTGCAGTATGTGCCTCATGATCGCTTCAACAAGGTCAGCGGCCCCTCCGTGCCCTCCTGCTAGTCCCCTCCCTAGCTGGGTCCCTCCACCTCTCTCTTCATCCCCTGTAACTTGATTCTGTCCAACAGACACTTTCAGGGAACTCAGGAAGTGAGTAGGCACCTTTCAGTCATACTCTGGAACTCAAGCCCTGCCAGGGGGTAGACCTTAGCAAGCAGTCACCGAGCGCTGACTGGGTGTCAAATCCGGGGCAAGGTACCACCAGGCACGCAGTGTTCAGTACCGATCAAAACAGAGGCGCTCCCTCCCCCGTGAAACCCACACTCTTGTGTGGGAAGACTGTAAACATCAATAAACAGGCAAATAACATAAATGCAGTTTGTGATGAGTGCTGTGAAGAAAACAAGGTACTGAAATAAAGAATACCTCGTCGGGGGCTTTAATAAAGTGCTAAAGGAAAGAGACACTGAGGCTAAGACCAGGAGGCAGCCTGGCGGAGAGTGGGGGGTGTTCCGGGTTCAAGTCAGAGGCGAGAATAAGCTGCCCAGTGAGCAAGGCAGACGCAGGCCCCAAGGACTGTGCTCAGTCCCATGGCTATGCACATTACATTAAGTCCTATTTAAAGTTCAGGTCCTCGGCCACTTTTCAAGTGCCCATGTGGTTCATGGCTACTGTGTCGGACAGTGCAGCATAGAACATTTCCATCATCACAGAAAGTTCTGCCGGATAGCACTAACCTAGGGTACCGGGGAAAGGATGGAATTGAGGGGTCCCGTAGGTGGGAGGGAGGAGGGGACGAGTGCGCTGTGTCCTGCAGACATGTTACATCTGCGAGGAGCAGGGCCGCGAGAGCAAGGCGGCCTCGGGAGCCTGCATGACCTGTAACCGCCATGGATGTCGACAAGCTTTCCATGTCACCTGGTGAGACCCCTCCCTGCCCCTCGCCTCCCACTCCGGGGTTCTCTGGGATCCCCGGCCAGCTGTAGCAACCCCCCTCCGAGGTTTGCCATGGATGGCCACCCCCTGGGCTGGTCCTAGCTGCTGTCTCTTTGGTGATCATGGCAGTGCTTCCCTTGGATGGCCTTGGCTTTGCCCCAGTGGGGGTCCAGGAGGGTAGAAGGTCAGAGGCTGGTCAGGTTTGTGGCCACACCCTTCTCAGGCTGACCTCTCTCTGTTAGCGCCCAAATGGCAGGCCTGCTGTGTGAGGAAGAGGTGCTGGAGGTTGACAATGTCAAGTACTGCGGCTACTGCAAATACCACTTCAGCAAGATGGTGAGTCTCGTCTGCCAGGGCATGAATGGGTCAATCAGCCACGGTTTAGAGGGTGTGGGCTCTGGGCCAAGCTGGTGCCTGCTGCTGAGAAGACAGAGATGGAAGGAACCCGTCCCTGCCCTTGAGGAACTCTTCATTGAACGAAGAGTAAATTGAAGTAGAGCCTGAGGGGTGTGAATCAGAGTTAAAACCTAGCAGTCCGTGTGGAAGACAGAGCTCTCCTGTTAGTCTGGGAGGCTTCAAAGAAGAGGTAGCACAGAAGCTAACAGGCGGGAACAATAAGAGCCGACATGTGGGGGTGGGGGCTTACTGCGCCCCGGCCTCTGTACTAAGTTCTTTACATGTATTATTTTGTATGATCCTTCCAACGACCCTAAGAAATAGATGCACTGTATTTTCCCATTTTACAGATGAGTAAACTAAGGCCCACTGAGGTTATGTAACTTACCTTACAGCATGTATGGGGTCAAACAGACAGTCTGATTTGAAACTGGTATGGGCCATGTCCTGAGAGGAGAAAGAAGTTTGTGAGCAGCAGAACAGGGAGTTTGGTGAGGACAGAGCAGGAGATAAGGCAAAAAAAAAATCTCAGGCAGGGCCAGAGCTGGGCTTCAGGGAGCCACGGAGAGGCTAGAGAAGGGGCACTATCTCATGTTTATTGGAAAGACCTGTGTGTTCCAGAAGCTGTGGGTGTCCTGGAGAGGTAGGCTGTGGCCAGATTAGAATTGCAGCTTGGACCTCACCCCCAGGCCACAGGCTTGTCCGGCTGCTTGTAAGCGGGAGGGTAACATGATCAGATTTGTTTGTTCGGGAAGATTACCCCGGCAGGCACGGGGAAGCTGGATCCAAAGGGCTGAGGCTGGCGGCTAGGGGACAGCTGCACAAGGGGTGGGGGTGGGGGGGGGATGGAGGGATGAGGCTGGGCTCTAGAACATTTCTAGGTAGACTTGCCTCTGTGTGGGGGCAGCTGAGGAGGAGTTGAGGGTGGCAGATAAGATCCAGGCCCTCAGTGCTGGGTGGATGGGCTTGAGCACCTGGGCTGTTATGAACGGGCGTGTGTAGGGTTAGCATCTGCCCTGGTCTACCCCAGACAGTCCCGGTTTGTGCCTATTGCCCTGGTGTAATCATTAATAGTTCCCACTTTAAATTTCAACCGTGTCCTGATTTGGATCATAAGTTACGTGGTCACCTTGGTCTCAGGGTTTGATGATGACTTAGGACAAGGTAGGGAGGTCGGTTTGGTTTATAGGAGGTGCCAAGTGGGAATGTTTAGGTTTGGTGGCTGTCAGACACACCGGGCAGGGTGGCAGTGCCAATCCCAGGTGTATAAGGCTGGGGCTGGAATTCCCAGGTGCCTATCAGGGTAGGGAGGGTCAAGGTGTGGAGGGAACCATGAATGGGAGAGTCTTAAGAGCTTGGCATGGTAGTAAGATCAGTGCCCGGGGGAGCGATTGGGTCAGACGAGGTCTGAATTAGTCCTTGGGTTTGGCAATTGGGAGGCAGTGGGTGACCTTAGAGGGAGCAGCTGCAAGTCAGGGACAGGCGAAGCCATCACACTGGGCCTGGGGCATCTGTTATAGTGAAGGAAGGAAGGAGCAGGCCCTGGCTGGGGGGTGGGGGGGCAGCATGAGGGTCATTTGGGCTTTTGCTGTGGATGCTGACTTCCCCCTTCTTCAGGGTAGCAGTTCTGGGACAGAAGGAACCACTGTGTTTGGTGGAGGGGGAAGGGCTAAGAACAAGGGAGAAGGGAGAAGGGCTGATGGCCGGGGTGAAGTGTCTGGAGGGAAGGATGGGGTGTGGAGTGTAGAGGAGCAGGGGTTCCCACAAGGGTCCCCCATACATCCTCTACCCCAGGAAAGGAGGCTGAGATGGGCCAAGAGGACACTGGAAAGAGGTGGGTGGAGAGCAAGCACCTGGGCCCCAGTCCTACCTCCAGCATGCCTTGCTGTAGCCTGGCCTCTTCTGGGCCTCTTCTGGGCCTCCGTTGTTAGATCTGTGCACTGGACACGCTGGGAAAGCTCTAAGGCAGCGGTTCTCAACCTGTGGGTCGTGGCCCCTTTGGGGGTCGAACGACCCTTTCACAGGGGTCGCCTAAGACCATCAGAAAACACATATATAATTACATATTGTGGTTGTGATTAATCACTGTGCTTTAATTATGTTCAATTTGTAACAATGAAATTGGGGGTCACCACAACACGAGGAACTGTATGAAAGGGTCGCGGCGTTAGGAAGGTTGAGAACCACTGCTCTAAGGAGTGCCCTTCGTTGAGCAGAGCATCGTTGAGAACACAAGGTCCTCCTAGGGACGGGCAGGCCAGGGCAAGGGGCCCCCAGGGTCACTTGACCTTCAGGAACCTTTTTCCAAGCTAATGAGAGGAGAGTTTGGCAACTCCTCTCAATTCTCTCCCCAGAAGACTTCCCGGCACACCAGTGGGGGAGGCGGAGCAGCAGCGGCAGCAGGAGGAGGCAGCGGCACAGGGGGCGGTGGCAGTGGCTTCATCGCTGGCCGGAGAAGCCGGTCAGCCTCCCCATCCACCCAGCAGGAGAAGCACCCTTCCCACCACGAGAGGGCACAGAAGAAGGTAAAAGTCTTCTCCCTCTACCTGTCCTGCCACATTCACAAACTCAGACCTCTTTCAAGAAGCCCCCACAAGGTGCCCCACGGCCAAGGAGCCTGCCCCCTTCACTCCTCGGAGGCCAGGGAGGGGGCTGCGGAAGTGACCCGTGTGGATCACAGAGGGCGAGGTGAGGGCCTGGCTTCCCTGGGGCCCTCGTGTTTGTGTGGTTCTTCCAGTGGCCTCCCCATGACACGGCAGTGTCTCGACAGCCCCCAGTACATGGCCCTGCACACATGTCCACAGTCTAGCCTTGTGTCGGCCCAGTTTGTAAGTGTGCATGCCTGCGTCCCCTCGTGCCTCCTGTCACAGTGGGCCTGGCTCCCATCCCTCTGCACAGCTCTGTGTCCCTGCTGGACACCCTTGCAGGTGCGTGCTCCTGTGTGTGGTGCTCTGTGTCACACGTGATCATGGGACAGGCTATTTTTAGCAGGCAGAATGGACGAGGGGCTGTTGGCTCTCAGAGGAACCTGCCTGAGCCACTCGTGTCCAGCCAAAGTCCCCCAGTCCCACCAGAGGGGGAGGTGACATCCACAAAGCCCATCCCGGGGAGGGGTCCACTGTCCGCATGCACATGTCATCTTCACCCCAAATGCCCCCAACACCAATATCTGCTCTCCTGTCCTTCCCCAGAGTCGGAAGGACAAGGAACGCCTTAAACAGAAGCACAAGAAGCGGCCTGACTCACCCTCCAGCATCCTCACCCCACCCGTGGTCCCCACTGCTGACAAGGTACTGCTGCCCACAGCCCAGAGGGATGGCCACAGCAGCGGGAGGGAGGCAGGGTGTGAGGGGTCAGGGTGAGCCAGGGACCTGGGCACCCCCACAACTTCAGGTTAATGTGCCTCTGCTCCCCACCTCAACCCCCTCTACTCCTCAGCCCCACCAACCATTTACCATCAGGAGGGTAGGGGTGGGTGGGGAGCACCATCCTACCTGCTGGCTGCCAGATGTTCACATCTGCCTCTGTCCAGACACTGAGCCTCAGCACGGGCTCTTGTCTGTGGATACACACTCGGTTTTCCAATTCTCCAAGCTCTGGAGCCTGTTCTCCAGAGATAGGTAGAGAGGACCCCATCTCTCTCAGCCCCCTCCCCCTGCACCTCTTCTCCCTGTCGGGAAGACGCCCACAGCCTGTGACCTGACCAAAATCCTACTCTGTGCATGCTGGAGGGACTGAAAGTGTAGCCCTTGGCAGGTCCCTGACAACACCCCGAAACCCCACCCCCCTCATCTCACCTTCCAGGGCGGGGCATGGTATGTCAGGCCTGTCTCCAGAAACAGGCAACATCAGGATAAGCAAATAGCAGGCCCTTCCCCCGAGGCCAGGGCGTCCCTAATCCAAGCCAGAGCAGCCCTCTCTGCCCCTCCTGCCAGCCTGCCCTCCCCAGGGAAGGTGAAAGGGGCCTGGAGAAACTGCTTCCTCCTGTGGCCAGTATTGCTCCATCCACTCCCACTGCCTGAGGAGGTTGGCAGAGCTCTGGGCATCTTATTAGCAGGAGGCTCAGGTATCAGGTTTCTAGGGGGATGTTGCTGTGGCAACTACCCCAGTAACCCTCTCCCTGCCCTGCTTTCCAGGACTCACCTGGAGCAGCTTGTCGTCTCTGCCCTGTGCCCTTTTCCCTGGGGCCTGCAGACAGGTAGAGAGAGAGGGCAGAGACCTGGGAGTAGCCCCCAGTGGCTGGGTAGTCCCTTGGACATGTTGGAGGACTCTGCTCATCCCCTCCACCCGCCCCAGCATTGCCGCTGCCCCTCCCCCCACCCCCTCTCCTCCCTTGCTCTCAGAACCACATCTGGCTCCCTTCAGAACTCCAGCTGTTGAAAAGAACAAAGAAGAAGAGACAAGGGCTCCCCCCAGGGAGGGCAGCACAGGGTGGCTCTCGTTCCCCCATCCATCCTTCCTCTGGCATTGTTGGCTTAGCAGAGGTTTACGAATATCTGGTCTCCACCAGGAGGAGAAACGCCACCCCTGGCAGTAACACAACGCTGTAACTCAGCCCCCACATGCCAGCCTCTCTCCTAGAACGGGGATCTGCAGGGTATACAGGGATTCCCTTGTTTAATCCTCAAAATAGTCCAATTTTATTAACCCCATTTCATAAATAAAGAAACTGAGGTACAGAGAGGTTAAGTAATTTGCCTCGAAGTGCACAGCTAGGTAGTGGTGGAGTCAAGATTTGAACGCATGCAGTCTGACTTGAAGGCCGGTACTCTTAACCACCACAGTGAGTCTCTGCAGTATATTCCTAGCAGCCACAGCCATCAGAATCATCATTATTGACCCCGCAGTATGTACTAGTATCTGGCATTATGTTCCTCATAACTCTCCAAACAGGCATAATTAGCCCCATAAGGACACTGAAGCTCAGAGAGGTGGAGAGACCATGCAACATAAACAAGGCAGTCAATGCAGGGCCCATCCTCCTCCCACCCCTGCCCTGCCCCCCTCAGAGAGGTTGCGGGGGGAGGGGGGGGCAGAAATAGGGACAGTGTATTTCACTATAGGGTGGCAACTATTGGCGTGGCTGCCGTGGGTACACAGTGCCCTGGAAATAAGAGGACGGGTGGCTTATTCCACCCCAGGAGTCCAGGGTGGCTTCATGGAAGAGGGGACTTCCAAGCTGGATTTTGAAGGAGGGGAAGTTTTCCAGGAAGAGTAGTAGGCTCTCCTGGCAGAGGGCTCCGCACTGTAAGCTCAGGTTGTCTAGGAAAGGCACAGAGTGGCCAGGGAGTAGGGTGTCAGCCAGGTGGCGGCAGCTTGGGGAGACCAAGGAGGGAATGGTGGTGACTGGAGGGCCCATAGGTGCAGCCGGGCCCTCAGCGCTTCCCAACACAAGCCCAGCAAGTATTTCTTTTTTTTTTTTTTTTTTTTTTAAATATATTTTATTGATTTTTTACAGAGAGGAAGGAAGAGGGAGAGAGAGATAGAAACATCAATGATAAGAGAGAATAATCGACCAGCTGCCTCCTGCACATCTCCTACTGGGGATGTGCCCGCAACCAACGCACATGCCCCTGACCGGAATCGAACCCGGGACCCTTCAGTCCGCAGGCCGACGCTCTATCCACTGAGCCAAACCGGTTTTGGCCAGCAAGTATTTCTTGAATGAATGAATGAATGAATGAGCAAACGAATGAGTATATTAGTACAGACTCTGAAACTGTTTTCATCTCCTATCGGAGGTGAAGGACAGACAGCTTCTTGGGTTCAGAATGCTCAGCTCTCCTCACACCCAGAAGTTCCACTGCTGCTTCCCCATCTTCCTGGTCTAGGGACTCCCGGCACCATCTCTCTACCCGGAATCCTTCTTGAAGCTAATTGTGGACTCTCCCACTAAAGCCCAGGTCCTGCGTGCTCCTGCTCCACTCCCAAGTCAGGGTAAACCCAGGCCCCGGCAGTTGGTCTCAAGCCTTCCTCTCTCCTCCCTTCTTTAGGCCTCCTCCTCAGCTTCCTCCTCCTCCCACCATGAGGCCAGCACTCAGGAGACCTCTGAGAGCAACAGGGACTCAAAGGGGAAAAAGTCTTCCAGCCATAGCCTGAGTCACAAGGGGAAGAAGCTGAGCAGTGGGAAAGGTGTGAGCAGTTTCACCTCCGCCTCCTCCTCCTCTTCCTCCTCCTCTTCTTCCTCCTCTGGGGGGCCCTTCCAGCCTGCAGGTGAGTGTGGGCAGGTGAGCCTCCTGGAGGAGGCTGGGAATGGGACAGCCTTTGGCCCTGAGCTTCTGTAGCAAGGGCCTTTGCATATTAGTTTGCATCTCATTTTTTTGTATTTTTTTTTTAATCCTCACCCGAGGACATTTTTCCCATTGATTTTTAGAGAGAGTGGAAGGGAGGGGGAGAGACAGAGAGAGAAAAACATCAATGTGAGAGAGGCACATGGATTGGTTGCCTCCCGCACGGACCCCCCACCACCGGCGCTGGGGATCAAGCTGCAACTGAGGCACATGTCTGGAATCGAACCCGGACCCTTTAGTCCATACTCTGACACTCTATCCACTGACCCAAACTGGCTAGGGCTCTCATTTGCTTCTTAGATTGGTTCAGGTTAAAGATGGGGGATCCCCACCAAATTATACTTCTCCAAACCCTTCCCTCAACCCTTCCCTTTTGAGCTGGAACTCTCCTCTCCTCCCACTTTATGGTAAGTGGGGGAGGGAGGGCACTCATCCTGGACACACAGATAGTGGCAGAGCTGGGACAGGACACCCGGCTTCCCCATCCCCAGGACACCAGAGCTCTCCCACTAGTGCATATTGGGAGTGGGAGGCAGTGAGGGATCTGGGATGCAGCTGTAATTCTGTTTTCCTTCTGTGCAGTTTCGTCCTTGCAGAGCTCCCCTGACTTCTCCGCCTTCCCCAAGCTGGAGCAGCCAGAGGAGGACAAGTACTCCAAGCCCGCAGCCTCCACCCCTTCAGCTCCCCCCTCTCCCTCAGCTCCTGAGCCCCCCAAGACTGACCTCTTTGAGCAGAAGGTGGTCTTCTCTAGCTTTGGGCCCATCATGCGCTTCTCCACCACCACCCCCAGCTCAGGCCGGGCCCGGGCCCCATCCCCTGGAGACTATAAGTCTCCTCACCTCTCAGGGTCTGGGACCTCAGCAGGCACCCACAAGCGGATGCCCACCCTGAGTGCTGCCCCTGCGCCCGCTGAAGAGACCCCTGAGACAGGCGTGAAGGAGAAGAAGCACAAAGCCAGCAAGAGGAGCCGACATGGGCCGGGCCGTCCCAAGGGCAGCCGGAATGAGGAGGGTGTTGGGGCCCCAGCTGCTCCCCCACTGCCTGGTGCCCAACTGGCTGGCTTTACCGCCACGGCTGCCTCACCCTTCTCAGGAGGTTCCCTGGTCAGCTCCGGCCTGGGCGGTCTGGCCTCCCGCACCTTTGGGCCTTCCGGAAGCCTGCCCAGCCTGAGCCTGGAGTCCCCCCTGCTAGGGGCAGGTCAGTGACCCTGGGGGATGGTGGGCATTGAGGGCCCAGCCCGTCTAGTGATGGAACAGAGGGATAAGCACGTAGTTAGAAGGGAATGTGATAGAAACTGCTCCGAAGGACGGAGATGCAGGATGGAAGTGACAGTCACCTCTGAGACACTCCTCCACACCCACCCTCTGCATGGTTGTGGCAGGAGATGGTGTTGGCTTGTCAGTAGGACATAAACAGTTTGGTTGGGATATTAGAATAGCTGGGAATTCCCCAGGCCTGGTCAGGCAGTCCAATAAGTAGTCATGTCGAGCAGACACCACCCAGGCCACAAGGGACATCTGTGCACGGAGGAGGTTAGACTGGTGCCAGGTCCAGGGAATGTTCTCCTTGGGGAGGGGCTTGGTGACTCTCTGCTTCCCTCTGTGTCCTTGTACCCGTAGGCATCTACACCAGTAATAAGGACCCCATCTCCCACGGTGGTGGAATGCTGCGGGCTGTCTGCAGCACCCCCCTCTCTTCCAGCCTGCTGGGGCCCCCTGGCACCTCTGCCTTGCCCCGCCTCAGCCGCTCCCCATTCACCAGCACCCTCCCCTCCTCTTCTGCTTCTATCTCCACCACTCAGGTGAGGACTTACCCCTGGGCTCCTCCATCCCTGGGCAGGGGGGCGGGTGCGGGGCCGGGAGGGGGTAGGGGGAACAGGTTGCTAAAGACCCCAGCCCTCCATGGGAACTTGAGATATTGGGCTTGATCCCCAGAACGTCTCCCGGTCTCTGGCCCTCTCTCCTCCCCAGCACACCCGGTCCCCTCCACCCCGTAAGCACAGCCCTGCCCTAGATCTGAGACTAACCACCAGGCTGGACTCTACCTCCTTTCCCTCAGGTGTTTTCTCTGGCTGGCTCTACTTTCAGCCTCCCTTCTACCCACATCTTTGGAACCCCCATGGGTGTCGTTAACCCCCTCCTTACCCAAGCCGAGAGCAGCCACACAGGTATGTGAGTCTCTGACCCCATCCCCCCTTCTTCCCAAAGGTCTGAGGGGCACCCATCACCTGCATGTCTCCCCCCCCCCAAAAAAAAAAGATGGGAGGGCTTCCTGGCTGCCCCCTCCCTCTAGCCATTGCCCACTTTGCTAAAAATACTTTCACACACAACAAACCAGGGTACACTTTCAGGTTAAAACCTGCTGAGGGGTTGGGACAGGACAGGAAAGAGTTACTGCTCCATCTCATGGGAGAAGGGCAGAGAGATGAACGCTCAAGGCAGTGGAAGTTGGGAAACTCTGGGCCCCTGACTCTGACACCCCCCCCCCCTCTTCTCTTAGCTCCCAGCTGGCCTCATAGTGAGTCTTTGGGATCAGCTGGCCTCATAGGGAACCTTTGGGATCAGCTGGCCTCATAGTGAGTCTTTGGGATCAGCTGGCCTCATAGGGAGCCTTTGGGATCAGCTGGCCTCATAGTGAGTCTTTGGGATCGGCTGGCCTCATAGTGAGTCTTTGGGATCAGCTGGCCTCATAGGGAACCTTTGGGATCAGCTGGCCTCATAGTGAGTCTTTGGGATCAGCTGGCCTCATAGGGAGCCTTTGGGATCAGCTGGCCTCATAGTGAGTCTTTGGGATCAGCTGGCCTCATAGGGAACCTTTGGGATCAGCTGGCCTCATAGTGAGTCTTTGGGATCAGCTGGCCTCATAGTGAGTCTTTGGGATCAGAGGTTACTGCGATCCCACCAGCTGGGCAACCTGCCCTCCGGGTGTGTAGGAGTTAAAGGGGCGGGCCACAGGCGCCCCACCCTCTCCCTTGAGAGTCAACCCAGCTCCGGAGAGCTGATTGGTGCAGACACACCACCTGGCCAGCCAGGGGGCGGGGCCTACCACCCCGCCACCAGTTCAGGTAGGCCTTCTTAAAGAGACCTGACCCAGAATTAAAGACGTGACACGGTAGGGTGGCACACCCCTCCCCCTTAACCAATAGGAATTCTGTGTCCCAACCAAGGGTTTTGCCACCTAATTTGTGAGTTTATGAATATAAAAAGTCCTACAAAACCTAACAGATACAATTACTAAGGGCTTCCTGCATGCAGCCTAACACTTCACATTTATTTGCCATATTTGTAAACCTCATGACAATCACTTCCGAGGTTAGTTGCAAGCCCAAGTTCACAGAGCAGGTATCAGGTCCACGTTCGACCCAGAGCTGTCTAGACCCAAAATCTCTACAGCACTAAGCTTCCAGGGAAGAGGTGTGAGAGCAGCCGGGCAGAGGGGGTCTTTCTGCCGAGAAGGGAAGAGACGGGTCCATGGCTTTCCCTCCCACGGGCCGCTTCCAGGCCAGGGCTCCCAGCGCCTTCAGAGCTGGAACTGGGTGGGGAGTCCCGGGGAGGGGTCTGCTGTCAGGTGCCAGATCCCATGCCCACTTCCCCGCGGGGACCGAGCGGCCGGCTACACCCTTTCCCCGCTGACCCCCGCCTCCCTTCTCCTTCCCAGAGCCAGACCTGGAGGACTGCAGCTTCCGGTGTCGGGGGACCTCCCCTCAGGAGAGTCTGTCTTCCATGTGAGGGCGGGGGCGGGGCTGGAGGGGCACCCCGGGAGGAGGGGCACCCCGAGAGGAGGGAGGGGAGCGGGCACCAGGAGAGGGGGGTTCAGACGCGGATGACGGGAACCCCTGGGGAGGGGAGGGGAGACCGGAGCGGGAGGTAAGCCTGAGCCCGGTGTCCCCTTCTGACCCAGGTCCCCCATCAGCAGCCTCCCCGCCCTCTTCGACCAGACGGCGTCCGCACCCTGTGGGGGCGGCCAGTTAGACCCAGCGGCCCCCGGGACGACCAACATGGAGCAGCTGTTGGAAAAGCAGGGCGACGGCGAGGCCGGCGTCAACAGTGAGGAGGGGGCTCAGGGCTGGGACACCTGCCCCAGGACCCCCAGATCCGGTCACCCCTCTCCCCGAAGTTCCCAAACGTCCTTCAGGTTCTGCCCCCAGACCCTGCCCAGCCCTAACTCTTGCCAACCTCAGCCTCACCTTCAGCCCCTTCTCGGCCCTGCTCCCGGCGCCACAGCCTCGGCACCCGCCTTCGTCCCTCCCGGGCTCCTGGCCACTCCCTATGAGCCCCGAGTGCCCGCCCGCCCCTCGCCTCCCAACCACAGGGCCTCGAACCGAGCCTCAGGTCCCGCCTGCGGGCCTCACACCTGCGGTTCCCCAGGTCCCGCCTCTCCGAGCTCACCTGAGCCCCTCTCTAGCCCACGCCTTCCTTTCTCGGTCCGGTTCCGATTCCCTCCGCCAGGCCCCGCCCCGCCCCGCCCCCGACCCTCTGGCCCCGCCCCGGCCCTCTGGCCCCGCCCCCTCAGGCGCTCGGTCCTCTCTCCGCAGTCGTGGAGATGCTGAAGGCGCTGCACGCGCTGCAGAAGGAGAACCAACGGCTCCAGGAGCAGATCCTGAGCCTGACGGCCAAGAAGGAGCGGCTGCAGGTTCTCAACGTGCAGCTCTCTGTGCCCTTCCCCGCCCTGCCTGCCGTCCTGCCCGCCGCCAATGGCCCTGTCGCTGGGCCCTATGGCCTGCCTCCCCAGGGTAAGGGGGCGCACCCAGCCCGCGAGTGGGGGCCTGTGCCGGGCGGCAGGCACCAGCTCCGATTCCAGGCCTGACCGCCTTCCCTGATCCCCCCACCCCTCAGCCGGCAGCAGCGATTCCTTGAGCACCAGCAAGAGCCCTCCCGGGAAGAACAGTCTGGGCCTGGACAACTCGCTGTCCACGTCTTCGGAGGTGGGCACCGGTGGACACCCGGAAGGGCCGGGGAGGGGAGGCGCAAGGGCCTCCTGGTCCCACCTCCACCCTGCAGCCATTGGAGGTTGAACAATGGAGTGATTGGCAGAGCAATGAGTTGATTGATCCTTTCATTCCTTCATTAGATAAGTCATAATTACGAGGTTTCTACTTAATGCCAGGCACTGGCAACGCAATTAGTGAGCAAAACGGACGCGGTCCTGCTCCTGAAGATAGGCTACATCCAAGAAAACAGTCCATAATTACAAGCCGGGGAAAGATGCTAAAATGGAAATGATTTGAGGGCTGTGAGGAAGAATGGGGCTGGGATTCTTCTATAGACCTACGGTGGGCAGGGAGGCCTCTGTGAGGAGGGTTTGTGACGGGTTCATTACAGTGCCTCCCACAAAGAATTCCTGTGTGATTGGGTGGTTGGGGAAGCAGGGACTCGTTGTGTTGTGATTATTGAAATCAAGCAAACTAGTTTCTTGTTCTCTCTGCCACTTACTGTGTGACTTGGGCAGTAATAATCACCATAATAACTAATATTAACTGCATATATGCCCTTTGTCATGTCCGGGGCTGAGATTTTTAAAGCACCGGTTTGTTTCGTCTTCTCTGTGGGATAGGTGCTCATGGAATAGGTACTACTGTTACCCCCATGTTATGAATGAGTAAACTGAGGCAGAGAAGCCCCCCGAACCATTGAAATGGGGACGTAGGGTTTGAACTGAGCCTGTCACCCTAGCTGTCTACAAAGTTACTTAGTCTAAGACTGTAGAGGGAAGACGAGATAGTGCAGGACCCCGAGTCTGGCTTACTAGATCCTCACCACCGTCATTGATGTTTAGTATTAAACAAGGATGGTGGGTGCTGGCCCCCAGGCAGTGGTCCGTAAACATGATTTGTGAAGACATTTAGGATTCTTAGCCTTAACCCCTGGGCCTTGCTTCTTCCTCCTGGGTGGCTCTGCCTGGGGGTGAGGTGGGGGTGGCTGTGCTCTCTCAGGATGTTGGTGGGTGCTGGGCTGGGGGCCAGAAATGTCACGCTGGCCCCCTGCCCCTCTGACCCCTCCCTTCCCCCTCCCTCCCCAGGACCCACACTCAGGCTGCCCGAGCCGCAGCAGCTCGTCGCTGTCCTTCCACAGCACGCCCCCACCGCTGCCCCTGCTCCAGCAGAGCCCTGCCACCCTGCCCCTGGCCCTGCCTGGGGCCCCTGCCCCGCTCCCAGCCCAGCCACAGAATGGGCTGGGCCGAGCACCTGGGGCAGCGGGGCTGGGGGCTATGCCCATGGCTGAGGGGCTGTTGGGGGGGCTGGCGGGCAGCGGGGCCCTGCCCCTCAATGGGCTCCTGGGGGGGTTGAATGGGGCTGCTGCCCCCAACCCTGCAGGCTTGAGCCAGGCTGGTGGGGCCCCCGCGCTGCAGCTGCCAGGTTGTCTCAACAGGTGAGGGAAAGCTTAGCCTGGGGAAGGGAATGGGGAGGCTGGCTACGGGAGGGACTCCCCCAAACACCCACGGTCCCCCAAAGGGGAAAGTGTCCTCCAACCACACAGAATTTAGTCACCTCTTGGCCCCAGGTACTCCCTAGATGTGAGTGCCCTTCGGATGGCAACTTTCTAGGACAAAGCTGTCTCTTTCTTGTACCCCAATCTAGGTTTTCCTTCTGGGGAAGTTCCATCTAACTTACCTCCCGCTGTACTCTCTGAGCTGTCTATCTCTCTCTAGTCTAAAGTCGCACATCCCTGCCTCTCTCCACCTGGGTCTGAGGGAGCCTGGGAACTCGTGGGAGGAGGTGTTTCCCTGTCCCTTCCCATGGTCTGTGTTTTGTCCCCCTGCCTCAGCCTAACGGAGCAGCAGAGACACCTCCTGCAGCAACAAGAGCAGCAGCTCCAGCAGCTCCAGCAGCTCCTCGCCTCCCCACAGCTGACCCCGGTAAGGCCCTCCTTTCCCAGGCCCTTCCCCCACCCCCCTACCCCAGCTCTGCTAGAGGGGCCCATGGCAGAGGGTCTGGGGAGGGAGAACAGCTCCCGGCTGGGCTGACAGTGCACCTGTGGGACAGGAGCATCCTCTATGAGAGCAGGTCTAGAGGGTGGCAGGTCCTCAGTTACTGAGCATTTCCAATCCCAGCCCCAAGGATCTTCAGGGGGAACAGAGTGTGTGTGGAGAGGGGGCTGAGCAGGTGGCACCCCTCAACCAGAGCAGCCCCTTTTGGGTCTGCCTTGTATGTTGGGCTCTGCCAAGGTTTCCTTTCAAAAAGGAGGGAGCTGGAACTATATAAACAATAGTCATTTTCACATAAAGAAACATTAGAAAGAGACACAAGAAACCAATTCAACTGGGTATAAGGGCCAGATGGGAACGGGTAGGAGCAAGATTTCCTAAGGTAAACCAGGATATATTGTTTTGGTTTTCAGAATACTTGAAAATGCTTTGCATTCTCAAAGCAAAAATCAATGAATCTTACATTTAAGAAGGCAAACAAAAAAGAGGGGGAGTTGAACACTATTGACCTAGTTTAATGTTTCTCAAGTTGGGGTCGTACCACCCCTGGGAGCATTTGTTGTTGTCGTAGTGACTGAGGAACTGGCTTGAGCGGGGCGGGGCCCGGGATGTTGAACACCCTGTGGTTGGCCAGTAGTGCCCCACTTGACCAACGCTGACGCTGTGCAACCACTTTCTTGTCCAGATGGGGAGACTGAGGCCCAGAGTGGGGAGTTAGAGACAAGAGAACCTTGACCATCTCCTGCCTCCACTGTGAGGGGATGGGGCCTGGGCCTAGCAGGGCAAGTTGGCCTCGGGAACCACTGGCCAATGAGCGGTCTGGCCTGCTTGCAGGAACACCAGACCGTTGTCTACCAGATGATCCAGCAGATCCAGCAGAAGCGGGAGCTGCAGCGGCTACAGATGGCCGGGGGCTCTCAGCTACCCATGGCCAGCCTGCTGGCAGGAAGCTCTGCCCCCCTGCTGTCTGCGGGCACTCCTGGCCTGCTGCCCGCAGCATCTGCCCCACCCCTGCTGCCCGCAGGAGCCCTGGTGGCTCCCTCCCTCGGCAACAACACAAGTCTCATGGCCGCAGCAGCTGCCGCCGCCGCAGCAGTAGCAGCAGCAGGCGGCCCTCCAGTCCTGACGGCTCAGACCAACCCCTTCCTCAGCCTGTCGGGGGCGGACAGCAGCGGCAGTGGCCCCAAAGGAGGGGTGAGTAAGGGGGCTGGGGCTGTCCTGTCTTCCTGCTCTGGGATAGGAAGGTCCATCATCAGGTGCATCATAAGGAGGAGGAGGAAGTGACCCCTAGGTCAGCAAAGCACCCTGCTCCAGACCCCAGGGCCTCTGCAGGCACATGGGTTCCCTCCTGCAGATCCAAGAAAGATGCGCTCTGAGCATGCGCTAATAGTGAAAGGACCAATTACGAAGCAGCATTCCTCTGGGAGGACCAATTAGAAAAGGCCATTTCCTCTCTCAGTAGAAAGAGATGATGCTCTGAGTGGGCCTTTCTGGAAATGCCCACTTATGCCACTCTGCGGGCATAAAGACAGCATGGGTGCTGGCTTAGGCTGGAGCATGCCCGCCTAGCCAGGCACCCTTGTGCAGAGCACACTCCCCTGCTCCCCCCCCACGTTGTTGACTTTGATGTATACCCATCAGAGCCCAGGTCAGGAACTTGAGCTGGGCTCCCTCACTGCACCTTTCAAAAGCTTTCTTAACCCAAAGAGCTGTTCTCAGCTGGGTGTTAGGACCAGACACCTCCCAAACCCCCAGCCTCCCTTCCTCTCTTTCCAGACCGCTGACAAAGGAGCCTCAGCCAACCAGGAAAAAGGCTAAATCCATCCACACCCCTCCTGACCCCCAAAGTGGAGGGGGCAATCCTGGCTTGAGGGGGTCCTAGCCTGGAGCAGGCACCTGCGCCCAGATCCTGGAGAGTCCCAGCCCAGAGCACATGCTGAGACCTGGGGAGTGTGGGGTGCGCCTGGTGCTGAGGACTGAGACCGGGAGGGGAGCTCCTTCTCTCTGGCCCCTTTCTCCTCTGCAGAGACCCTTTGTGAGGGGCTCAGAGGGAGGTCGGG
This sequence comes from Myotis yumanensis, assembly GCF_028538775.1. Lineage (NCBI taxonomy): Eukaryota > Metazoa > Chordata > Mammalia > Chiroptera > Vespertilionidae > Myotis > Myotis yumanensis. The sequence continues at coordinate 44,208,976 of NW_027223767.1, forward strand.
CTCCAAGCTGACCTAGGAGCCCCTCTCAGCAAACGTGTTGAGGTCCTCCAGGGAGCACAGTGGGCCACGGCATAAGTGGGGGGTTGGTTGGACCCACCACATAAAATGGATCAGCACTTGATGGGACAGGTCCTGGGCCTGCCCCTGCGCAGAAATCTGTTAAGGAAGAAGGGGTGGCCCTACTGGACCTGCAGTTTCTTCCCAACTTGGGCAGATGGCAGGAGGGATCCCTTAGACTGTTTCTCACCTGTCTTCTTCCCCTGCCCCCCCCCCCCGCCCCCCAACAAGGGTCACAAGCTGAGCTTGTAAAAGCCCACAGACTAGGAGGCTGAGGAAGGGGGCAGGACGGCCTCAAACTCAGCCCAAGCCTCCCCACCTCTGGGGGAAGCCCAATGATGGGTTGGGGAGCGGAGGCCCAGCCCCCTGGGTGCCCTGCCCCTTTTTGCACTATTGGATATTGGATTTAGGAGTGCCGAGGGTGGGGAGATGGAGTTAGCTGCGTGTGCGTGTGCGTGTGCGTGTGTGTGTGTATGTACACGTGTGTACGTCTGTCTCCCTTGACCTGGGGCAGCCGAGGACAGGGATAGGAGCAGTGCTCAGAAGGGGGGCTCCCAGCTCTTGTTTGCACCCTCACCAACTTTGGTCCCTTTCTGGGGCATGCGTGGTTAACAAAAATCAGAACAGTACTCCAATACTGGAGAGTAACTGGGGGCTGAGGGCTTTGAATCAGGGTGAATCCTGCCTTCCCTTCCCCAGATCCCTCATGGTCTTAGTGCGCCCTCAGAGCTCCCCTTCCTCCACTATAGTTGGTCCTGCTTCCCTGGCACAAGGGGAGCCCCAGGGATGGGGGGACAGAGCAAGGGAGGGTCAAGTGCCACTTCCTTTTGTGAAGACCCCCCTCCCAGAACTAGCCAGCCTACTTCCTGCACCAGACCGCCACCTCCACCAACCAGGGGAGACTTACGCTTAAGCTGACCTACAACTGTCCCTTCACCCACCAGCTCTTTCCCCTCGGGGTATAGTGGGCAACGCTTAGATTCTCACCTGCCCAGAGCCTTTGGTGGCAAAGGCCTAGGAGCCAGTGGGACAGCCAGGAGAGGGGCAAGGTTGAAGCCTGTGTCTGTTTCAGTTGCACTGGGGTTGGAGCCAGGAGAAGGCATTTCCAGCTTTCCCTGATGCTCCTGTCTTGTCAGTCTCTTTGCATGTGTGGATGTGTGTGTGTGTATGTGTGTGTGTGTGTGTGTGTGTGTTCCTGTTTGGGTTTTTGTTGTTGGTTTTTTTTTTTTTTAATAAAGAAAAGAAGATGTGTATATTTTTGGCAATGACAGAAACGTAGTGCAGATATATTTTTGCCTGTGCTGCTCAACTGGTTTTTTTCTGATACTGAAAATAATATTAATATTACTGTTGATAAGACTTTGTAATATGTTAGGGAGCTGATAATGGAGGGGGTGGGTGGGAATCCTTCCAAGGCAATTTCTTAGGCCCTTGCCAGGGCTTGGGGGGGGGAGGGGTGGCAGTTGTGATGACCTCAGAAATACTCACTTTTTATTAATGCTAAATATCAGGAAGAAATGATAGAATTCAGCATTGTATTAATCTTCATCTGTTAAGCTATCTAACTCCCTGCCCCCAAAATCACTGAGAAGAAAAACAACTTTTTCAGAGATTCTTAGAAGAGTTGTTCATTCACACCCACGCCCTTGCCGAAGGCCAGCCCACTGAGAGCTGAAGTCCACTTCTGTTCTGGATGGCGAGGGATAAATCCCCGAAGGCTGTTGTGGGGGAGAGAGGTCCCATGATTTAGTGCACTGGAACCAGACCTCCTCCTCCCTCCCCCACCCGGAGTCTGGGGTTCTCACCTCCCAGAGTCTGTTTTCCAGCTTTCCCCAGGCGGGCGCAGCAGTGGGTAGTCAGGTTAGGTTTGAAGATGGGACCTGGGCTGGGTATGGACTGGTGCTGTCCCCCCACTGGGGATGGGAAGGGGCCGGAGAGAGGTAGTACCTTTTCATTGTTTAGGGAACTTTATCATAAGAAAGGCCTAGAGATCTTCAGGAAGGAGCAGGGTCCCAGTGTGTGTGTGGGGGATGGTTATACTGACCTAACCTCAGTCCTCTTTCCAGGGAATTTGGATGGGGAGTGGGAAGGGATGCAGATTTGTAGAGCACTCTGTCTAGGGGGGCTGGGGGGGGGGCGGGAAGGATGTGGTTTGCAGGGCGGAAGTGGAGTTTGAAAATGCATGCAGGAGCTTGTGTGTCATCACCCTCAGCGTGGAGATGCGAGTGGGGTGTGCATGCAGAGCCGCTGTCTGGCCTCGGGGTCACAACTGGCGCATGAGTGTCAGGACTGGAAGGGACCTGTCTTTAGGGGTCCTTGGAGCCAGATGCTCTCTTCAAAGGTGATACCTCCAAGCCCAGGAGGGGCAGGGGCTCTGGCAGAGCCAGGACCAGCCCTCAGGACACTGGCCTCCTGGTCCTCCCATCTCCCCCTCCACTGCACCACCTCCACCTGGCTTCCTGGCTGTCCTTGTGTATGTGATGTACGTGTGAGTGCAGGGCTGTGCCGGGGGTGGGGGTGGGGGGGGACGGGGTTATCTGTGTAGCACTGACTGTCCTAGCTCAGAGCTGATGGATCCTCTCCACGGACAATGACACTTTAAACGTTGCTTTTAAAAAGACTTTCCTGTGTGCGAGTTTTTTCCCTCGGGCTCATGGGTCTACTGTCCCTCCAGGTGCCCTTACCTTGAGGCTGATGAGAGCGCCCCAGCCTTTCCTGTTCTGAGTTCCTGGGAAGTACTCCTAGGAAGAGCCCAGACACGTGAGGGGCCAGCTCTGAGGAAGGGCGATCTTCTCCACACCTCTCTTTCCCAAGCTAGAAATGCAGACAAGTTTTCAAAGGCACAGCCTCTTCCTGCCAGCTTCCAGCATCTTCCTTGGTGTGCGGTAGGCCAGTCAGGGGTAGGCAGCTTCCTCCCATTCTCCTTTATCCCAGCTTACTTTCCTGGGGAGAAGTGTCTGGTGGGATTTAAGTCACTTCAGTTGGGAAGCTGGGATCCAGCACCCTGACCCCCTACGGTCACACCCACCAGACTACAAGTGTCTAGTCTAGCTCCTGACCACTCCGACTTGATCTACTGAGAAGTTGGGGACTGAGGGGCTCCTTCATTGCCCTTTGTTTGCTTCCTCCAGCCCAAGGTGGGACTTAGGTGGCAGGACCTGAGACTCCAACCTTGACCTCCCCCACCCCCATTCCATCCCAGCCTGTCTCAGCGTAGCAGACCCTTCCTAGGGGAGCAGGAAGGGGAAGCCATGGTTTGCAAACCCAGGGCTCCTTTTTCATTCTTTCTAAAACCTCCTTTATATTCTCACCCCAAAAGGCAACCCCCCCCCCTCCCCCCGCACACCCGCCACCTCCAAGCCTGGAATTGTGCATAACCTGGATCTTGTATCTTTGTATAACGGATGTTATTTGTACGAAGGGCAGTTCGTAAACAGCACTTGTTCTTTTAATAAAAGAATGTTTTACAAAAAAACCCAAAATCAACCCTCCAAAGAGACCCTGCTTTGTCTGGCTTTACTGAAGGGAAAGGGAGGTGGCCTGCCAACTGTGGGAGCCTTGGGGGGGGGGGGGGGGTTGGCATGTCTAGTACAGTCTTCAAGCACTAGAATAGTTCACCAGAATGCACAGCATCAAGGCTGCACCGCGAACACTCACATACCTGCGCCCACCCACGAGGATGTGGTGCGTAGGCCGGGCTGGTGGAATCTTAAAAACAAGCTCCCTAGGTGTGCCCGCCCCGCTCCTAGAAACACTGCCAGGCTCTGCAGGAGAAACGGCTCCCGGGCGGGTACGGCCCCCGCCCGCGGGTGGGGTGGGGTGGGGGTGGGGTGGGAGCGCACGTGGGGAAACGAGAGGCGGTGCTCCGCGGCTCACCCGCAGACTTGCGGGTACCAAAGGGGGCGCGGGGAGGGGGCCCGCGGAGGCTGCCGGACGGGCCTCGGCTTGGCCCCCGCGGTTGGGGCGGTACCGGACCGCGCGGACCTCCGGCCCCACCCGCGCGGAATCCCGCGGCGTCTTCCGGCCGAGGCGGGGCCGGGCGGGCCGGAGGCGGGAGTGAGCGGAAAGGTGACCCGGAGCGGGGCGGAGCCCGAGCGGCGCGGCTGCGAGGCCCAGCATGGGTGGCGTGGGCGCGCTCCTGCGACCAGCGGCCTGGGTGAGCATCCCCGGCCCGGCGCCGCCCGGCCCTCCGCTCCGCGCCCGGTGCCCGCCCCCCCCCCAGCCCCGCCCGCCTGCCCGTCGGCTGCGCGGCCCCCCAAGTCCCCGCGTCGCCGCGCCGTGCAGCCTCCCGAGCGCCTGCCGCGGGCCAGCGCCTCTCCTTCCTGTCTTGTGACCCCATTCTCTTACCCTCGCATTTCTCCTCCACCCAGAAGCGGTCATCTCTTCCTTCCCAGCTGACTCCTCTCTGGACGCCCTCCGCTTTCCATTGACTTTATTTTTCTGTTTCCAAATCACGGTACTGTGATGACTGCGTGCCTTGCAGAAGCTGAACCAGAGGCGTGACATCTCCTCCTGGCTGGTAAGTGCCCCCCGTTTCCCCTTCTCTCTGCCCAGGTTCCCCAGGCCCCCCAGGTAGAGACCAGCGAAGGGAACCGGGAAGGGTCAGCCCTTCTTTCTAGACTCCAGCCTGCGGTTGTCTTGCCTGTAGCCACCTCCTGATGACTCAGGGGAGGCAGGCTGGACCAGAGGGCGCAGGGCAGGGAGCCAGCGATGCCTGATAAACCCAGCCCCAGGTGCCGTTGGCCGCTTAGGCTGGCAGGATCCCCGCCCTCCCCTCCCAGCACCAGGTGGAGCCAGGGTTTTGAGAGAAAGCAGCTGGGTCTCCAAACCTGCATGCCTATCTGGAGCTCAGGGTACTTAGTGTGTCTTGGGGGGGGGGGGGGGGTAGGCGGAGTGGGGGGGGCAGGAATGTCCTTGCTGGGTGTCATCCGAGGAAGCCTGCCACAAACCAGGCCAGTGAGACACCGGCCGCCATAGGACCAAAGTGCTTCCAGGACCTGGGCTGACCCCAAGCCCCTCATCTTCCCTGCCACAGGCCAAATGGTTCCCCAAAGCCCCAGCCAAGTCTGTGGTGGCCCTGAAAACACCCATCAAGGTGGAGCTAGTGGCAGGGAAAACCTACAGGTGGTGTGTGTGTGGCCGCAGCAAGAAGCAGGTGAGAGACCCTACCCCCTCCCATTGACATCCGACACCCCTGGCTGGGAAAGCAGGGTGTGTCTGAGAGCTCCCTCTCAAGAAAAAAAATAATCAGGCTGGCGCACCCATAGCCTTGAGCTCTGTCTATATCAACCCTTTGAGATGAGTCCGGAGATACAGAAACTCAGTCACACAGCCAGGCGGGTGGAACCCAGGGTTCTGGTTTCTGTGGTTTAAATCTACTTATTTTTATTTTAGATTTAAAAAATCTTTGTTGAAAGTATTTTTTTTAATATATTTTATTGATTTTTTACAGAGAGAAAGGGAGAGGGATAGAGAGCTAGAAACATCGATCAGCTGCCTCCTGCACACTCCCTACTGGGGATGTGCCCGCAACCAAGGTACATGCCCTTGACCGGAATCAAACCTGGGACCCTTCAGTCCACAGGCCGATGCTCTATCCACTGAGCCAAACCGGTCAGGGCTATTGTTGAAAGTATTGCATGTCCCATCCCCCCGCCCCCCCCCCCCCCCACACACATTGACCTCTTCAATGCCCCCCCCAACCCCCACCCCCGGGTTCTGGACTTTGCTTCTGGTGCTCCCTTCTCAGAGGCTCATGCCAGGGTCTGTTCGAAGCAGAGGGGCTTGCCTGTCTCTCTTCCTCTCTCCTTGCTCCTAAGAAGCATCTGGGCCAAAGGTTCCCAGCCTGGGACCCCATCGTTGGGAAGACTGCCAAGTTTCGCTGCCCCCCAGTCTCCTGAAAACCCTTCCCTTTCTGTTTATCTGACTTTCCTGGCTGCCGGCGGGCCGCAGCCTGGCTGCCTGCTCCCTTCTGCCCCAGGAGCCTTTCATCCCGCGGGAACCTGCTCCATCTTCTCAGCCTCCAGGGCCCCTTTCCTTCCTGTGCTGAGCTCTGAACTGTGTTTCTCCATCAGTGTGGCCTGGTGTCAGCAGCCCTGCATGGCCGCTGATTCGATTTGGAGCAGGTCCTCATGAGGGTGGAGCAGGGCTAAGGGAACTTCAGCTGGAGAGTGGCTGGCTTCCTCCAACCCCACCCTGACCCCAAAGTCAAGAGGGCCCACTGACAGCAAGTCGCAGCACCTCCATGGGCCTCGGTTGGTTTCCGTTACCCGGTTCTGCTCGAGCCCCTGCAGGGATGGACGATGGACGGGGAGTATATGCTGGCACCAGGCAGCCAGTTCACTACAGGACACCCCCTTCCTCCCTGGTACACTCACTCCCTATAATACGCCCTGTTGTTTCCTGGAGCCAAAATATTGATACCCCAGTCTGCCTTAAAGCCCTGTGATGCATGCAGGCTCTCTCCAACCCCGTTTTCACCAGGATGGGGAAAGAAATGAATTTCATGAGGCAGTGGAGACTGGGCCATTAAAAACAAAAAACTATTGGTGTAAAACCTAAGGCCCATTTCACCTTGGAAATTCTGTCCTTGTGCCCTGGAGACTAATGCTGTAATGGTTCAAACTTACTGACCACTTACTGTATGCAAAGTGCATAATAAATGATTATGATTTCCTTAGGACAACTCAACTCTTATCCTCACACTACAAATGAGAGGTAAACTAGTGTCACTCGAGAGCGGGAGCCCTAACCACTGTGCCCTGCTCCTCCCAGACCTGCTCACCCCACAGGTGGGGCCAGCGCTCTTAACTTCTCGCTTTCCCTCACCAGCCCTTCTGTGACGGCTCCCACTTCTTCCAACGCACTGGCCTCTCCCCACTCAAGTTCAAAGTCCAGGAGACCCGAATGGTGGCCCTATGTACCTGCAAGGCCACTCAGAAGCCCCCGTACTGCGATGGCACCCACAGGAGCGAGAGGGTGCAGAAGGCAGAAGTGGGCTCCCCACTCTGAGGGGCGGCTGCTCATCAGCCCCAGGCCTCTCTGACAGGCACCCCCTTTGTGGGGAAGGAAAGGGCGTGCCAAGCCAAGAAGTGATCATCCAGGGACCCCAGTACCCCGCTGGTTTATAAAGGACTTACTCCCATAGCCTGACGTCTCTAACCTGGGGCAGCCAGGAGCAGGTCCCTGGATTAGCACCTGCTGGTGGAAAAGGTGGCATTAAACAAGCCTGCCCATCCAGAATGGTATTCTTGTGGTCACTGGGGGGGCACGGGGCATACCCCCGCTCTGGCTCCTAACCCTGGTCTGGGGGCACCAGACCGGCCACAGGAGAGAGGCCATTCTGGTTTATTCCATATGGGGTCTCCCAAGGCAGGCTGAGCCTAGAGGCGAGAGGTACGAGGAGGCCAGGGGACCCACCCATCCTCTCCCTGTCCCCTCTGCCCCAAAGAACTAGAGGCTCTGGAGAATATGCAGCATTTATTACAAAGCCAGGAGATGCAAATGTCCCAGGGTAGGAGGAGGGTACAGTCATAGCACCTCAGACAACGGACCAGGTGCAAACACAGACAAACCCACTGGGGGGACCCAACCCAGACACCTAGGTTGTGACAGAGTCTTGCCTCCTCCCCGATCTGACCTATGTACATTGGAAGAAAACAGGTAGGCAGGGAGATCCCGGGGCCTGCCCCTCAGGAGTGGTCCACTGACCTCTCAGGATGGAGTTGAGGACAGAGCTTACAAGTGTCTGTCTTGTGCTTTCAGGTGCCCCCGAGGCTCTTTCCTGACTGGGCCTCAGCTGGGGGTGGGGAGAGGACTGGAGGGCTGTTTGCCTTTAGCAAAATCTGGGGTCTGTGCTTGTCTGAGGTTAACCCCACTCCACCTCTCCACTCCAGGTCCCCAAGTGAGACTTTACCACCAGGCTGGCTGATGTGGGGGCCTGGGTGGGGGTAGGGGAACCCGGGGGGTGAAGTGGTTCACAATGCTAGAGCCACAGTGGGATGTCAAGGGCGGAGGCCTCCCATGGCCCGAATCTTCTCTTCCACAAGGAAAACGGTGCAAAGGCCACACACACAGGGAAAAAAACAAGAAAGGGCAGAACTAGCTACGCTTTGCACAAAGTTTCCACTGCACGAGGAGGAGGTCAGGGAGATACCATCTCCACCACCCACTCGCTCCCCAAAACCAGGGGATAAACTGCATTTGTAAAAGGCACTGTCTTAGCAAGTCTCTGGACATTCAACATGAGGGGGTGGGGGGCTGGTTGGGTCGGGCCCCGACAGCAGCCAAGATGGAGAGAGAGAGAGGGTGGACCCATCCACAGCCAGTTAAGCGTTGTGCCTAAAGCTTTGGGGGCTGGTGGGCCCTGCAACACCCCATCTGCCTTGGGAAACAGAAGGAGGATGGGGCAAAGCTTTACTGAGCCTCAAGCGGCCCCTCCAGTCCACTTTCAGGTACCCCCAAAAATAGAGTAGAGCAAATTACACAAGACCCCTTCAGAATTAACACCCATCCCCTACACATACACACACACATAAAGTTTGTTTCCTGTGGCATTTAAATTAATCTGGTTGGTCCATAGAAAATAAGTATGTATATTTGGTTTTTCCTATGTACATATATATATAGAGAGAGATTTATTTATAAAACCCACCCGCCACCCCTAAGGTGGGAGGAGCTGAGGAAAGTAGAAGAGGTGGAAATAGGAGCCCAGAAAAAGTGGAGGGGTGGAGAGGCATGGCTGGAAGAGGAGGGAAAGGTCCCTTTCCTCAAGTTAAGGGGGGCACAGGAGCTCCATTGACAGTCATCTTGCGCCCCCTGCTGGTGGAGGATGGTGTCTGCAGGCAGTTCGAGGCGCCCCCGTTGGTAGCTGTGCTGACCCCACTGGCTGCTGAAGGGGGAGTCGGGGAGGTAGGATGGGTGGCTGGGGGCCCATGGGAGCTGGGAGAGCCATGGGAGGGGGTGGCTGGGCTGGGCAGGGAGGAGGAGGTGGCCGGCAGGGTGGCAGGGCTGGGAGCCTTGTCGCTGACTGACTCACACTCTGACGCCCCACTGGTGTTGGTGCCCTCGGAGGGGGTGGGTGCTGTAGGCAAGGTGAGCCGCTTGCAGGCTGGCTGGACCCGGTACTTGAGAGGGAGAGGGCCGTTCTGCAGGGAGAGTGGGGGGAGAGAGGCTAGCCAGGCAGCCACCCACCTTCACCCCCTCATGCCCAACGAGGAAGAAAGGAAAAGCTCAAGCCCTAGAGAGAAAGACCCAGCAGAGTAGGAGGACCGAGGGAAAGCGAGACCTCGCAACTGAGAGAGCCAGGCCGGAGAGCCGGGCACCAGACCCAGAGAGAACGTGTGAGACCAGAGACTGGAGAGAAGAGAGGAGGCCGAGCAGAAAGCAACATTTACTCCTCCACAGCCACCAGACCCTCTTTCCCGACCCCAAACTGGGGCATGTCATCTGCCCAAAGATCCTTTCCTCCCGAGTGTGGGCGCTCCGTGAGAGAGAGCCCGAGGCGGGCTCCCCCGGACATGGCCAGCTCGTGGGACGAGAGATGAGCTGTCTGTCTGTGGTTAGAGCAGGGTGGCTCATGCGGTCCCTGCGGGCACAGACCAATGCCCGACCTGCAGGGGTCCCCTCCCAGCCCTGCTCACCCGCCGCCAGGGGTAGATGTAGGCGATGTCCATGAGGGTGTAGTATTCCTTCAGCGGCTCGTCCTCGTAAAGAACCTCCACCTGGAGGAGGGCGAACACCACAGGCAAAGGAAAGGCCCAGGTGAGAAGGGTCTGGTGGAGCACGGCCCTCACCCAGGGAGCTTTAAAAGACTCCAATGCTTCGATCTAGAGCCGTGGTTCTCAACCTTGCCTGCACGTTAGAATCACCGGGGAATCTTTTTTTAAAATCCTGATTTCTGGGCCTCATCCTCCGGAAATCCTGTTTCTTTGTTGCTAATGTTGTGGCCTCACCCCAGAACAAAGAAACAGAATTTCCGGAGGATGAGGCCCAGAAATCAGGATTTTGAAAAGATTCCCAGGTGATTCTAATGTGCAGCCAAGGTTGAGAACCACTGACCTAGAGCTTCTGTTTAGCTGTTAAGATAGGAGTTGAGTTTTAAAGCTCCCCACGTGAATCTGACATAAAGTTTGGGGTCCACTGTCCTAGACCCTGGAAACTCAACGTGTGCTCTGTAGACCAGTGGCATTGGCAGCACCTGGGGAGCTTGCTGGAGATGCAGAATCTACTGAATCAATCTGCATTTTAACAAGACCTCTAGTCTAAGGGCTCACCAGCACATTCAAGTTTAAGAAGCAATGCCCTGGAGTTCTGTTAGAATTTCAGACTGGCCTTCCTTCAGCCAGCTGGCCCCAGATAAGTCCCTGTGTTTTTGCGCGCGCGCGCGCACACACACACACACACACACACACACACACACCACCTGGTTCCCATGTAGTCTGCACACTGGTTTCAACAGATGCAGACTGCCCCACCCTAATCTTGGTTTCAATTACCTGTCTACTTGGGCTCAATTACACAACCAGGTAGGCCCTTGGTGACACCCAGCCCGCCCTGAACAATGGCTGGGATGCACAGACTGTCAGACACACCCGCCCACAGACACTCACTTTCTTCCAAGGGCCCAGGGACTCACCTTGTACTTGCTGGGCACATCCATCTTGTTGCGGAGAAACTTGGCGAGATGCATGACGGTCATGGCTGCTGGACATCGCAGGAAGCGCACCCCTGTCTGCCAGGGGAGAGGCACCCAAGGGCTATGGGCCACCCAGGCACTCTCCCCCAGCCCACACCCCACTCCTGGGCAGGCCCCAGCGCTCACCTTCTCCTTGTCCCCATCTCCATTCTCCAAGGGGCCCTTCTTCTCCTCCCGGTCCCTGGGGGAGGAGGTAGAACGAAGCTAGGGAGACCCTGGTTCAGGCAGGATTCCCCAGGACACACATTCAGAAGGCCCTCCCTTCCAGGGGAGTGGGGCTGGCTGGGAGAAGGGGGCAACCCAGCCTAGGACCCCAAAAGGACCAGGCATAGGACAGACTTGCCTGACGGTTTCGTAGAACTCGATTGAGAGGCTGACAATCTCATCATCACTCAGAGCCCCCTTCTCCTGCTCCAGCACCTCACCACGGTCCTCGTTGGAGCCGTTGGGGACTGCAGGAGGAGAAAACCGGGGGGCTGCCTAGGGTGGGGGAGAGGAGCCCCACCAAGGGCCCAGAATCTCAGAGCCCAGTGGGGTGAGCCCAGCCACCCTCTGAGCCAAGGAGATGGCATGGTTGTGCATGAAGGATGGACAGCCCAGTGCACCGGGCCCTCAGGCCTGGGCAGAGCCTCACACTCACACGGTCCCAGGCCTGGGAGCACACACATGAACTCACCTTCCGTCAGGGGGTACGCGGCATAGAAATCCCGCCGCCGTTTCATCTCATCTGAAGGAGGGAAGGAAACAGGGTGAGGAGGGAGCAACAGGCTGGGAAAGGCGGGGCGGGGGCAGGAGGAGGGAGGTGTGTGGATACCTTTAAAAAGCCCAGGGACCAATTTGTAGACTATGTCTTGGAGGGTCTTGTCAGCTCTGGAAAAAAACATACAGGACCCTATCAACAACCCTCTTACCCCGATCTCCCCAGCCAGGGGTCCCGCTGCGCACCTCCCTTCCTTAGATTCGGAGCCTGGTCTCTACCCTCCAATACTTCTCAGCTGGATACAACCCAGAGGGAGGGAACAGACCCTGGGCTACAGGAACAAGGAGGGAGGGACAGAGGGGAGCAGACCCGGAGGCCCGCAGGGGCTGGGGGGGCAGTGCCAGGCCCACCTGATGCTCAGCAGCGGCCGGGTTTTGTGGACCTGCACGTCACACATGGGGCAGTACTTGTTGGTCTCCAGGTAGCGCACGATGCAGGTTTTGCAGACTTGGGGGATACGGAGAGAGGGAGGAGTCAGAGCCCCCTTGGTAACCAGGCCCAGCCCCCGGCCCCTCCGTTCGGGTCCAGGTCTCCCTTCTCCACCTTGTCCAGCAGTTTGGGCCCGTTCAGAGCGCCAACGTGGTGGTGTTCTCAGAGAGGGCGGAGGACAATCTTATGTGTCTATGTGTGTGGATTAGGCCAGTGTCCTGTGTCGTGTATATGGTGAGCCCCAAGTCCCAAGCTCCCCTCATGGAGTACAAAACAGCAGCCAGCCGGCTACACATCTCCGGCTACACATCTCTGGGGGCCCTTGACCTTTACCCCCGAGGCCACAGGGCACACCAGGGGGCACCTGCGTCTTCAGGGGGTGACATTTCAGCCACGGAGATTTCAGATGAAAGTCCCTGGAAGAACTCTGGGTCACAACCTCCAGCCTCCCCTCCCAGGCAGCCTCCCTGTGACCTGGGGACATGTTCACTCTTCAGGGCAGGGTCTGTGCTCCGCCTTCCCTGGGCAGTGCCCCCTCCCCTCCTGCCCCCCCCCCCCAACCTAGGCAGAAGCTGCCCATCCTGAGAGGCAGCCCCTCCCCCAGCTCACAGGAATGCAAGCACTCCACGATGGTAGTGGCATCGATGAAGTACCCCCCGCAGAGGGCGCACATGAGGTGAGGGTTCAGCTCCGTGATTTTGATCCGTGTGGTCCGATGCATGATGCCGGGGAGGGGGCTGGGGGGCTGGGGAGCGTCACCCTGGGAAGTAAAAGTGGAATTAGCAACCCAGAGATCCAACATCCTCTCCGAGGCCAAGGCCCTTCCTCTCGGCCTTGGATTGGGTGCACGTCAGCATCCGGTTCTTTTGGCCCCCTCTGGGTGTTTACTGGGTGCCGGCGGCTCTGGAGGGTCACCCCACCTCGAGCAACAAGATCAGCTCCATCTCAGGAGCAGCAGGAAAGACTGAGGTTAGTCCACAGGAAGTACTACCCAACTTTCCAAAGGCCGGGGGGAGGCAGGAAAATGGAAGAGAACAGACTTTTTAAATATCCCCGTAATCCCAATTCATGTTCACTCAAGTGAGTGCTAGGAGCGAGGAGGAAACTCAAATAAGCTAGACCTCCAGAAAACAAAAGAAGAGAAAGAATAAACTGCCCCTGCCCCTTTCACCCCCTCCAGACGCAAGGCCCCTGACTTGGTCTTTCTACTCCATCCTACCCTCCTTCCATCCCGTATGCTCCTCCTCCAGGCAGCTGGAAGTTTGAAGGGGCCCCCCATCACTTGTCCTCTGGCTCTGCATCCAGCCCTGGCCCCAGAGCAGCAACCTGGAAGTCTACTGACCACGCCGGTTCCAGGCCTGACGCTCACGCAGGAAACGCTGAGGAACACACAGCTCCACCTGTGCCCACAAGCACACACATCCAGGGCCCCCGCCCCATGCACACGCAGTGATGTCCCCACGTGGGCACTGCCACCCACCACTTCCCACCTGGTGACACCTCCTCTGCCACCTGCCACAGGCTCGGAGATGCCTGCCAAGCCTGGGCACAGAGTTCCTGTCCCCAGCCCGCCTGAGCACCCAGCCAGGCTCTGGCAGGGTCCCGGGAGGTCAGGCAAAGCCCCGCTCTGGCTTGGCTGATGTTCTTCTTGACATAAAAACATCAAAGCTGCACAGAGAAGGGGTGGCCCCTCCCTTCTTCCTCTTTCCCAGAGTGAAAGCCCAAGGGGTGGGGCTTGAGAGGGTGGCCAAGTCCGGACTGCTCCTTTACAACACACACCCTTCTCTCCTTTCCAGAAACATTTCTAAAGACACCGCATTGGGTTTTCTAGGACCAGAAATTCACAGCCGGGATCAGCAGTTTCTATAGAGACCCCAGGATGAGTTTGGCCAGGACCCAAACAGCCCACAGAGGCTGGCCAGAGACCGAAAGAGATGGAGAGACACAAAGGCCACACATGGGAGGAACACCAACTCGCAGGGCAGACAGAGCGGAACAAGCAAGCGAGCCAGCCCAGAGAGCCAGCCAGCAGGGAGGCAGCGGCTGAGGCCTGCAGGCCCGGCCAGCGGAAGGCGGCTCTGGCCATACACAGGGTGGACGCCTTCTGCCTTCTCTGCACGGGTTCCCCCTTCACAATTATGCTGCTGGTGACTCCACTGTTTGGTTGTTTCCATGGTAACTTCGTCCCTGGCAAGATGCCCAAATATTATTACAACCATCCAGAGGAAAGAACAAACTCGGAGTGGCTGTCTCACTGGGTGTGTGTAATTTCAGATGCATACGTGCTGTCTGGGCCTCCAAAGGTACTTTGTATGACTACGTGTCTGTGTCTGTGTCCAAATGCACCCGTGTGCGTGCACAGCCAGAAACAAAGCGTTTGGGGCTCTGATAATGCTGGGGGGTCCAGGTTGCCATCAGTGAATGTCACACCCCCTTCTCCTTCTCTCACACACACACGTACATGCACACAAACACGTAGCGCTTCACATTGCCCGGCCGCCTCATTCACACACTTGTGTTTTCAGACACTTACTGTTAAGAATTCCCATCTAGTTGCTGCCAAGCAGACTATGGGCTCAACACCCAGGAGCTCCCGGGCACATGGCCTTAACCCTCACCCTCTCCCTCCCATGAGCATTTGTGAGCCTTCAGACTGAGTATCCCTCAGGTCCTTCTAGATGTGCAGGTGAAGGAAAGAGCTGTGGCACCTACAGAGGAATGAAATGTTCCCGTATCTCCCGTTTAAGAAATGAGCTCCCCTGTGACTCTCCTTGCTCCACCCACCCCATCCCCAGACTCTCAGATTGTTACCTCTGGGGCTGGGGAGAAGCCATGATTGGTTCCTCACCTGATTGCCATGGTTACCTGTTCCCCCAAGGACCTCCTCCCCATCTCATCCCCCCACCAGGAAGCCTCAGGGCCCTACAACTGACACCCAATTCCTCCCCAGCTGCAACTGGCTGGTGTGTTGTGAGAAGCAGAAGGAAGTGGGGTGATAGGTGGCTGGACCATCAGCATCATCACTTTAAGAAAGAGGCGGGGAGCCCTGGCCAGTTTGGCTTGGTGGATAGAGCATCGGCCTGCAGACTGAAGGGTCCCAGGTTCAATTCCGGTCAAGGGCACATGCCCGGGTTGCGGGCTCGATCCCCAGTGCGGGGCATGCAGGAAGCAGCCGATCAGTGATTCTCTCTCAACATTGATGTTTCTATCTCCCTCTCCCTTCCTCTCTGAAATCAATAAAAATATACTTTTTAAAAAAAGAAAAAAAGAAAGAGGTTGGGAGATGGGACTAGCCCAAGGGGAACAGAGAAGGAGAGAAAAATCCAAGAAGCAGAAAAGGGAAGTGGCCTGTGTGGAGTTCTGGGGGCTCTGCCAGGTCAGCCCCAACCATATCCCTACAGTGGGCCTGAGTACCATCACCCACCTCCACTGCCTTCCCCCAACCAGGGGCCAAGTCCCTCAGTGTCTCCTGTCCCCAAACCACTGACTTTACAAGGGCACAACCCCTGGGCGGCCCATGCTTCTGGCCTGGGAGTCCCTGGTCTCGGCTACAGAGGCAGGAAGGGAGATTGACCAGCACCCAATTCCCACTCCTCCTTGCCTCTCAAGCTTGGCATTTGTCTTTCCTCGCCCTCAAAGTCCCCTACTAATAAAGACCACCCTGCATCTCTTTGTTTTAACCAAGCTCTTTCCGGAAGCTCCCCCAAGATTTAGGCCTCTCTTGCCATCAGTTTCTTTCACGCTCCCCTGCAGAAACAGCCGATCTCTGACAATCCAGAGGCCCCTCTGCTCCTTTGGATGCACAGGTGCAGCGTTCTTTGCTCTGCTTTTCCTCCAAATGAAAGTAGCCCGACTCCCTCACTAGAAAACCCCCAGGTCTTGGGAAAAGTCACTCAAGGTCACACATCCAGACGTCTAGAATCGCAGAGGGAGAAGGAGTCTTAGAAAGCACCTTGTCCATCATTTCATTTTACAGATGGAGAAACTCAGAAAGCAGTGGCTTGCCTAACGGTTACACAGCAACACAGTGGCAGTCCTAGGACTAGACTGGCTCCCAGTCCGGTGCTCCTGACACACTGGCACCTCGGCCAATAAGCCTGGCCTTCCTCCACCCAGGAAGGGGGATGTAGGACGCCACGTTCCCTGGAAGACAGACCACTCAGTGAGCCTCCTAGGACGGGTCACAGTCTGGCCAAAGACGACAATCAGCACACATTCTCACCTTGAAGTACCAAGAGGGAGCAGAGCCCTCATCCCCCTTCCATGGTGCAGATGGGGAAACTGAGGCCGTACAGAAGCACAGCGAGCCAGAGTGCACTGTCAAGACGCAGACCCCAGGATCTAGGAGTCCTTTCCTCTCCCAACAGTGTAGGTGCAACTGTGTAAGCCCCATGGATGTGGGAGGAACATGGGCAGTCCACCTGGGAGCACGGTTAACCCCTCAATCTTCCTGGATGAGGATCTGCTCCCCAACAAGAACACTAAAAAAAGGCTTCTAGCCTCCTGGTGCTGGGCTCACTCCATCCTTCCTCCCTTCCCCACCTCCTAGCTTCTGAAGATCAAACAAAGACAAAAACCCAAAATATACACACACAGCCAGACACACCTCCTCCATCTCCCTCACACTCACTACACACAAGGCCAGAGACACAGCACGTGCGCGTGCGCGCGCGCACACACACACACACACACACACAGCCAGACAGATACTTGGCCAGACACACACACAGACACACCCACACAGAGAGCCAGACCAGAGCCCGGCCCACATCTGCCAGATGCATATAGCCACCTCCACCCCCATCCAGGAGCACACAGTCTGACATCCATCCCCGGCTGAAACCAGAGCTGCAAACACACACTAGCCTTTTGTGCATCCCTGGCCCACCCAGTGTAAATTATAACACAGGTCTCCTGGCAACAAAGACAGTGCGGCTCCTCACCTCCACTCTGGGGGCCAGAGCCTGAAAGAGTGGGGGTGGGCGTCTGACCTGCACGAAGATATAACCTCTTCCTCTTCAGATTGTCTCCATTCCCATGGCAACAGCTCCATCCACCAAGATCTCTCCGGCAAGGGCAGGGCAGCAGAGAGCCCCCTTCCTGCACCCCCACCCCAGGACTTCAACTTGAACCCCACCCAGCTACACAGTGTCTGGATGCTAAGCCCCAGGTCTGTTCCCTGCCTCATTCCAAAGACGGCTCTAAGAACGAACGCAACCCCCAACTCCAAATGAGGGAACCCCTGGGAAAACCTCACCACCAAAACACTGCAACAGAGCCGGCTTTATGCTTCTTTCCCAAGTGCTAACACCTTGGAACAGAGTGGAAGGGGGAGGAAGGCGAGAAAGAGTTTCAGGAACAGATGCAAACTGCAAGAGGCCCAGAGAGGGAGCCATCAGAATGAAGTGGGAGGCGACCAAGGGACGCCCCCTCCCCTCCCCGCTACAGGAAGCCCTGGAGAGACTGAGGCAGCAGGGGTGAGGGTGGGGGATTAAGGGGTAACTCTTGAGAGACGAAGACCAGGGGCACTTCCACAATATTTACAGGCACATTCACCACCCCGGCCTCTTCCAGCCATCCGGAGCGATTCTGGGCAGATGGGGGCCTGGGGGAGGGGGGGAGGCATGCCTGGGCCCAACGCGAAGACAGGAAGGACAGGGGTGTCTACTCGCCCAGCCCCCCCCCCCCCCGCCCCCCGAGCTAGCAGCAGGAGGACCTGGGGAAGGAAGGGGCAGTCGGTCAGACCCCTCCCGCCTCCGCTGGCGATAGGAAAGGCCGCGATCAACCTCCCCCCGCATTTCCATTCTACCCGCTCCGCCCCGGCTGCCCCCGGAGCTGGGTCAGAGGACCAGAGACCCCAGTGGCCGGGGGGCCGCTGCCGTCCTCCCTGGAGCCAAACTTTCCGCGGGGCCCAGCTTAGGGGGTTGGGCGGGGGCGGGGCGCCCAGTCCAGGGATTGGGGGGAAAGGGACCGGCTGGGGGAGGTGCCCGAGAGCACCGGGCCCCGGGCAGGAAAGAGCGCCCTCCCCCGGCCCCGCAGCCATAAGAAAGCATGTCCCCTTCCTCCCGGCCTCAGGTCTTTGCACGTCCACGACGCCCGGGGGTCCCCCGAAAAAAACAGAGAGCGACCCCTCCCCAGGCCGCGGGGGGCCGTGGGCCAGAGCCGGGGAGCTCCGGGTCTCGGGGAGGGCCAGCCGGGCAGAGACCCACCCCACACGGAGCCCCGAAGCCTTTGTGGCTGCCTCGGACCCTCCCCCTCGCCACCTCGGGGGCAGGTTGAGGACGCAGCGGCGGCACAAAGAGGTGGTGGTCCAGGGAGACGCCGAATCGCGAAAAGGGGAATCGGCTTCGGCCATCTTGGAAGGGAAAGAAGGGAAAGGGGAGAGAAAAAAGGGAGGAAGGACGGCGGGCCGCGCGAGCCGGACCAGGGCTGGCGGGGGTGGGACGCAGACCGAGCAGCAGGCCCGGCTCGCGGCGCCCTCCTCCCGCGGGGATGGGGAGAGGATGCGCCGGCCCCGGCCCATCCCCAGACGGTTACGGGGTCGGAGGCGGAAAGGGAAGGGCAGTCCGTGTCCGCTTACCTGGGCGCGGGGTCTGTGGGTCTCGGGGAGGGGGGATGGGAGGGAGGGAAGGGAGGGGAGGGGGACCCCAGCCGTGCCGCTCGCTCGGGCGGCGGGAGGGGAGAAACCTTCGGTAAGAAAGGAGTTTGCGAAAGCGGCTCGGGGTGGGAGGAAGAGAGGGGAGGGGAGCGGAGGGGGAGGGGAGGGAGGGGGAGGGGAGGGACCGGGGCTAGGGGGGGGGGACAAAATGGCTTTTTTCCTCCAGACAAGAGTAGGTCCCGCCCACCACCCACCCACGTGACCTCATTCCTTTAGGGTGTTTGCGGAGAGGGGCCGAGGAGGAGCGGGTAGGGGCTCTCGCGCCTGCACCCCCCCACCCCCGGGACCAGGCCCCCTAAAGTAGGACAGCCCTTTACCCTTCCCAGACAGCCCGACCCTGGAGGAAGGAGCCTCGTCTCTGCAGCTCACTCCTCCTCCCGGAAAATGCGTGTGCGCCCCCCACCCCCTGACCCTGCGATCCCCACCCCTAGTTGGGGCGCCTAGAAAATGGTGACATCAAGACGGGGCTCCACGCGCGGTGGCTCGCTTTGCCGGCCTCCTGCCTCGGCTAAGGGGCGCTGGGCTCGGGCGAGGGACGCGACGCCTCCGCGTCCACGCGTCTGGGCCCTTTCCATTCACTCGAATAAGATTCCCTTAAAAATAACAGCTGCATCTGCAGGCGCGCGTCCTCCCCGCCCTCCTCGCCCCTCTCGGCGGCCCGGTAGCCGGCTCTGAAACGCAGCACCCGGGCCCCAGCCGGGGCGCCTCGAGGGAGCAACCCGCCTGGGGACGGAGGGCGAGGCGGCGGGGGTGGGGGTGGGGGTCGCCGTGGTGGAGGCTGGCGCCCCGGGTGTGGGGGAGAGTGGTACGCAACCTGGGCGGGGAGACTCAGGCCCCGGGCCTGGGACACAATCACCGGGCCGAATGCGAGCGGCCCGAATAAACTAGAAATCCCGGCGCCGGGCTGGAAGGTGGGCCCGCGCTTTTCCACGCCTCGCGCCGGTGCCCGCAATGTGCGCCGCGGCGTGGACCGCGCTGCGCGCTCGGCGCGGTGGGTGCGCCTCCCTCCCGGCGGCGGCGACCTCGCTCCCGCCGAGGGTGCGGGCTCCGGTCCCCAGGGGATCCCGCCGGCGGGGGTGGGGGGCGGAGGAGGAGGAAGGCTTGGACCAGCCGGGAAGCGGGGGGCGGGGGCGCCGGGGGGAGCTAATCAATACTACGTTTCGGCGACGCCCGCGGGCCTGCCTCTTGAAGACGGTCGATTCGCGTATTCGTTAGTCGAGATTTATTGGGAATGTTCACTGTGTCTGTCCCTCCAAAGAGCGCGACCATCCGGCCAGAAACGCCATTAAGTGCGCTGGCGGTGGCTCGCTCGAGTTAGCAAACTGGGAGACGACTCTTCGGCCAGCCTCGGAGCGCCTGCCTCCGCCTCCTCCCCTTCTCGCTCGCAGGCCAGGCCGCCCCGAAGCTGGCGTCCGCGGGCTGCATGCTTTCACTCGCTGGCCAGAGACCAGGGTCACCCTTTGGCCGCCAAGTGACCCCAGCTTCAGCCTTCAGCCCACCCTGGCCGAGTGGGGGCGGGGAGAGGAGGGCGGGGGGCGGGCTTGGTTACCTGCTCCACACTGTTTGCATGCACAGACCAGGAGTTCGCCACTCATCTGGGAAAGGGGGTTCTGGGGATGGACGCACCCCCTGTCCCTAGGGCAAGTGTGTCGCCTGAACCTTGGACTCTGCCTGGGAAGACCCAGGCATCCTCTTCTGTCCCGGAGTCGCCCTTTGGGGAGGGGAGCGCAGCAGGGACGCTTGGTCTGCCACTCCTTTGGGGCTAGAAGATCCGGAGCAAGAGCAACCTGTAGGGGCTTCGATATCTCAATCCCACCCACAGTGCACACGAGCATCCAGGGACTGGCCTTGGTTGTGTGTGTATTTGGGGCGGGGAGGTATCTGCTACTGCCTCTGAGCCCTACTGCGGTTCTTTGATCCTGGGGTGCGGCTAGAAGGGATACCGTGCTCGGTGCTCACCTGGGATCCATTCACTTGTTCCTCAATTATCAAGCACCAGCCAGGAGCAAACCACAGGACAGAAGGAGCAAGCTGAAGACCCCATTACCCACGAACACTTGCATCATTTCTGTCCTAGGCAGCAGGTCCCCATATCCCTGGCCTTTCTGGTTTAGCAGGAGAATCTTATGTCCCAACCTTCCCCACATCTGAATGTGTCTAGTGTTCGGACAAAGAAGCACCTGTAGTGTCAATGCAAGTACTGCTCTGGGCACAGGGCACAGAACGCTGATGAGCCGGGCTTTCCCGGGCTGGGTACTCACAGCCCCATGGCGGCAAATCCGGAGGGTCACACAGCCTGTCTGGTGAGCTCCCATGGCACTGTGTACCCTTCCGTGTCCCCCACCAGCGGTGTGAGAGCGGGGCAGGGAGGGTGCCCACTGGCAAGGGCTTTCAGAAGAGGCCTCCTGTGAGCCCAATCTTGAGAAGAGACCAGACGTGGAAGAGAATGGCTTGAGAGAGTCCTTTGCTTAGCTCTTTCATAAAAGTGGAGGCTCCTACCCCCTGCCCTTGGAACGTGCTTCTGGGAGAGGTCAGGTGCCAATTCTTTATCTCAATCTTAGTTGTAGTATCGCAGGTGATTCTCTTCCTGACAAGTACTCATCAGAAGAATCCACTTCCATAGGGCAGGGACCCCGGAAATCGGGGTGATCATTTCTGGCTCATACCAAGAGCTATTGCCAGGTCAGATTCCCTCGAAGATGAGGACAGTGGTGGGAGAGAGTGGCTCCTCTCGGGATTTTATGACTGCCTTTCCTTCTTTTACCCACGTCTCCCCAAAACAATGTCCTTTGTCAGTTTCTGCTTCTATTTCCCAATCCTCCTCACTTAAGTGGGTGTATTTCTAGAAAAAAAAACCTGTTTTGTTGTTTTCCCTTTTTTAATGCTTCTCATATTAACTGCTCTTTTCCTTCTCTCCATTTCCTCTGGGTCTTCCTTCCTCTGACCTCGCCTATTTCCTCTGTCATATCCCCTCTTCCTGTGTCCGCATATCACAGCGATGTTCTCCCTTTCTCACCTTTCTCTTCATCCCTCAGTTTGTCTCTGCCTTTTTCTCACACGCTTTCTTCCCCTACAAATGTAACAGTTCAAGATTGTAACATTGACTGAGACCGACAATGGAAAACTATCTAACCTCCACTGGAAATTCGTTCTTAATCCTACAAAAAATGCAACCTGAAACGTATTGGTATTGCCCGGTAAGACAAAAATCTGTTATTCCTGCCGTCCAGTTTTGGGGCAGAGTGGTAGAAGAAAGCGCGGAGAAATTATCCCATCACTGAGTAAACAACAAATTTCCAATCACAGTGACCCTTTGAGGTGCTATAGAAAAAGTGTATCTCTGCCATTTCAACACCAAATTTGGGGACTCTAGCAGTTAGGATAATTACGCTTAGGAGGGAGGAAAACAGAGCGTCCCTGGGTGGGCTCGAACCACCAACCTTTCGGTTAACAGCCGAACGCGCTAACCGATTGCGCCACAGAGACTGTCGTGTCTGTTGAGGTGGCGGCGAGTCGAGTCAATAGGAGTGAGCTTGCGACGAAGCAGAAGTCAGAACAGCAACCCTCGCAGACGTGCAAAAACGGACCCGAGGGAGAAAGGGCAGGGTCTTGATTCGTGGAAGAAAGCTGGCAGGACAGGCACGCCTTCCTCCATTGGCTCTGTAGGGGTGGGCGCCGGCTGCCTCCGGATCTTAGATAAGGGAAAGCTCGGAACGTCCCTTTTTAGAGTGAGCTGAGATTTGGGATACTTGAAATCGACCCCAGAGAACAATGTTCGGCCTCCAAACCTCCCCTTTGCGGCTGAACCCCTGCAGCTGAACACTCGCGACGCCCACCTACTGCCCTCCCCTCCTCGCATTATTAAATATGCACTTGATGGCGCCTCTTAAACACCAGGCACCGTTAATATCCAGAGCTTGGCACACAACAGATGTAAGGGTTTCTGGAATAAATAAATGAAACCAGCTAAGATGAGTGATAAGCTCGACAAGCAACACTGCAGCCCTTCAGCTGCGGCTGCAGCCGCGTATCTACGGCTTCAGCAGCCCAAGCGCACGCAGATCCCGTCTCCAGTCTGTCGGGTCCCGAGACCGGGTCCGCCGCGATCCCAGCCTGCACCGCGACGCCAGGTCCTTCCGCACTCGCCGTGACTTTTCACTTTCCGCTTTATGGTCCCGGGTTTGACTTCTCAATCAAACTTCCCGTGCGGGTGACTGACAGAGATATTCAGCCAATAGAAAGCCAAAATATCCCGGAAAGACCGGCCTTCCAGCCAATAGAGAGAGAACAGCGAGGGTGGTTGCGCAGTGAGGTCCCCGGCCGGTTTGCTGGAATTGTGGCGGTCGGAGGTCCTACTACACCGCAATCATGGTGAGATGGGAGCGAGGAGTAGGGGCTCGGGGTAGCTACTGAGAAACGGGGGTCATGGGAGGTTTGGGAGGCAAAGAGGGCCTGGTGGTCGACTGAAGGAAGCGGCTCCAATTTGAAGGGGAGCGCACCGCGGTGAGGACCATGGTGGGTGAGGCGAATGCGGCTCCTCGCAGCCCCGTAGGGCTGATCTCAGATCTGGAGTTCGAGGCCTCCAGGCGCCTCCAGAGTGGAGGACGGTGTGGACGGGAGCCTCCGGATCAGGGGCTGGGCCGGGGTCTATGGCCGCCTTTGACCTCGCGCTGAGCCCTTCCCCCCTGTCTGCCCCAGTCTATTATGTCCTACAATGGAGGGGCCGTCATGGCCATGAAGGGGAAGGACTGCGTGGCCATCGCCGCCGACAGGCGCTTCGGGATCCAGGCCCAGATGGTGACCACGGACTTCCAGAAGATCTTCCCCATGGGCGACCGGCTGTACATCGGCCTGGCCGGGCTAGCCACCGACGTCCAGACCGTGTAAGTGTCGGGGACCCCCGCCCACATCCCGGCCTCTCCATGGACCAGCCTGGCCTGGCGTCGTGAGTGGCCCGGGCGTCAGCCATCTCCCCAAAGCTCCAGTGAGTTCGAGCCTTTGCGGGACACCACGCATGACAGAGCTGTGTGCTAGTGACTTACACGGCATTGACTCTGTGCCAGGCTGTGGAAAGCACCTGACCTGCGTGGGCTCGTTTAGTGACATCACCACGGTGCCCTCGGTCCTGTGTTGCAGATCAGGGAGCCGAGGGTCTCAGAGAGCATCTTGCCCAAGATGCAAGCTGATGAAGTTCAACCAAGATCCCAAACAGGCCCCTCGGAAGCGAAAGCCTGCACGCTCCCTCTTTGAAAGACTTGAGGTCTAGTGGGGACAAGGCAGGCATACAGATAGAGAACTGACCCTGGTGCCGACCGGGTGCTAGATTAGCTTCTAGTTGGCAGTGGTTCTGTGATTTGAGACAAGGGAGGGTCTGGGAGATGAACTCGGTAGCCGTTGCGATAGTCCAGGCGTGCTCCTTGTGGTCCTGGTGGGGTGGGGGTGATGGGAAAGGAAAGGAAAGTATTCCTGAGAGTTGTTGCTGGCCAGCCGTGGTGGCTGCTTGGATATTGTGAGGCCAAAGAGTCCTTCATTGAGGTTGTGGTTCCTCCCTTTTGTCCTTACTAGTGTCTAAGCTAGTACCCGGCATGTAGGCCGTCCAGAAATGTTTTCAAGATGATTTCTGTGTTGAGCCTGTTGACTGAAACATGGGCATTGGGAGGACTTGCAGTGGTTCTCAACCTTCCTAATGCCGCGACCCTTTAATACAGTTCCTCATGTTGTGGTGACCCCCAACCATAAAATTATGTTCGTTGCTACTTCATCACTGTAATTTTGCTACTGTTATGAATCGTAATCTAAGTATCTGATATGCAGGATGTATTTTCAGGGGTCGAGACCCACAGGTTGAGGACCGCTGTTTTAGAGGGAGGTGACGGCTTTGATTTTGACACTAATTTTGAGGGGACAAGGCATGCCAAGTGGAAACATCTTGTGAGCATTTGGGGTATGAAGCGCTATCTCGGGGCTGGAGAGGTGTTGGTGAGCTGTCAAATCTATGGGAACGGATTTTGGAGAGACAAGGGGGAAAAGTAAGCTGAACTGCATAATGTTAGCAGCGGGGTCAGATGAGAAGCCAGAGGAAAAGAATCAAGATTGAGTTTCCAGAGGGAAGGTGTGGTCACAGGTGCCGGGTCCTGCAAGAAGCTGGCGGCCTAAGAAGCGGCGGTTCCTGGGCTTTGTTTCTGGAAGACCGAGGGACCAGTCCGCTAAAGTGGGTGGACGCTTGGCAGAAAACGTTCTCTGCCGTGTCCCTGAAAGACCCCTAAGTCTCAAGAACATAGAACTTGGAAACTCCTCCTGAGATCTAACTGAGCCAGCCGACCTTTTTCCGGTTCTGGTGGAGTCTGGGAATGGTAGCTGAGAGTTCCAGCCGGTGTGACGGCGCCCACCCGCCGCCCTCCCTCCGGCCACGGGCGTCCTCACACCCTTCTTTTCTTCGGGAGGCGGTTCTCACGGACTTTGCTTGTTTGTGGGCGGTAATGGCTCCCTTTGCTAGGCCGTTGCTTCCTCGCCTGTCGGATGAAGCTTAGCTCGTGTCCGAGGCTCCTTGTCCTGGGGGCCTGTGTGGCTCTTTGCTTTGCTTCCGGCAGGGATGCATTAGTCTGCTCCCGGCAGGGGCCCATTCCTGGGCTTGCAGATGGCACTGGAGGATTTGTGGCCTTTTTTTCTTAGTCACTTTCCGGTCCCTTAGTGTGGCTGCTG
The DNA here is from genome assembly GCF_028538775.1 of Myotis yumanensis. Classification (NCBI taxonomy): domain Eukaryota; kingdom Metazoa; phylum Chordata; class Mammalia; order Chiroptera; family Vespertilionidae; genus Myotis; species Myotis yumanensis. Next base: position 44,234,278 of record NW_027223767.1, read on the forward strand.
CTTAAGACATATCAGACTTTGCAGTTTTCCAAGCACCTTGTCATATGCTTATACATTGTCTCACCACCAGGTGATTGACTTTTTCCTCATCTTGAGGATGAAAAAATTAAGGTGGAGGATGAAGGCTTAGCCCAGGTCAGCTCTCAGTCCACTGCTCCTTCTGCTGTGCATTTTATTGGGTTTGATTCCAGTCAAGGGCACATGCCTTGGTTGCGGGCTCCATCTCCAGTAGGGGGCGTGCAGGAGGCAGCCAGTCAGTGGTTCTTATCATTGATGTTTCTATCTCCCTCTTTGAAATCAATAAAATATATATAAATCTCCCCTCTAAAAAGTATTCGGGGGGGGGGGGGGAGGTTATTAGAGTGGTGTGTCCAGGTGTTGTGTTGGGCAAGTCCTGAAACATGGACATGAGGTTGGACTTCTGGTGAGAAAATCCCTGGGAGGGGAAGGGAGGAGCCATGGCAGGGCCCAGGTGGTGTCTTCCTATGTCCCTCCTGACCCCCGCAGGTTGGACACTAGGGGACAGTGGCTTACTAATTCTTCTGCCCTTCCACAGTGCCCAGCGCCTTAAGTTCCGACTGAACCTGTATGAGCTGAAGGAAGGGCGGCAGATCAAGCCTTACACCCTCATGAGCATGGTGGCCAACCTCTTGTATGAGAAACGGTGAGTGGAAGTATCGCAGGTCCTAGGATGACATTTTGCTCAACGTCGCTTTGTCATAACGATGAGATGCCATAGGAACTTGTTTGTATCAATTGATCTATGGTACATTTGGTTTTGTTATATATCATTTCACTTAAAGTCACAGGATCTATCAATGATGAACCACCACGGTGCATATTGGTAGGCCTGCCTGGTGTCCCTCACCAAGGCCTCCTGAGCACAAGTTCATTTCCGCCATATTGGCACAGTACGTTCCTAGCAGTTTGGTAAAAAATTAACCCAGAAACTAGGTCACATAAAACTTATTGAAAATGAAGAAGAAGAAAAAAGAAACATCAGTGATGAGAGAGAATCACTGATTGGCTGCCTCCTGTACTGCACGCCCCACACTGTGGACCAAGCCCGAAACCTGGGCATATGTCCTGAACGCGAATCGAACCATGAATTCCTGATTCATAGGTCGACACTCAACTACTGAGCCACGCTAGCCAGGCAGGACTACCATTTTGTTTTTAGACATAAGTTCATTTCCTCGGCTGTGAATTGTCTGGTATATAGTAACCACATTTATCAAAATCCCACATTGAGAAAGGCTTAACAAAAGATTTTTTAAACTGATTCATATGACGGGGCTTTATAAAATTTAACTCACATTAAGGTATATATTTAATGGCTCATGTTTATTGAAAATAATAAAAAGGCATCGAGGTCCAGCCAGTGTTGCTCAATGGTTGAGCATCAACCTATGAACCAGGAGGTCACGGTTCGATTCCCGGTCAGGGCACATGCCCGGGTTGTGGGCTCGATCCCTGGTGTGGGGCGTGCAGGAGGGAGCCGATCAATGACACTCTGTCATCATTGATGTTTTGATCTCTCTCTCCCTCTCCCTTCCTCTCTGAAGTCAATAAAAATATAAGTAAATTTTTAAAAAGGTGGCCACAGGAAAAGGAGATTTTCCCAAACAGGCCCTCTGTTTTCCTCCCTGGGTCTGGGCCAGGGCCTTGTCTGACTAGACCTGAACAGGAAAGGACTTGTTCTTAAGTTCTGGTTTCTCTCTGCTCCTGGCCCTACAGGTTTGGCCCCTACTACACTGAGCCAGTCATTGCTGGGTTGGACCCGAAGACCTTTCAGCCCTTCATTTGCTCTCTAGACCTCATTGGCTGCCCCATGGTGACTGACGACTTTGTGGTCAGCGGCACCTGTGCCGAACAGATGTATGGGATGTGCGAGTCCCTCTGGGAGCCCGACATGGTAAGTTGGTGGCGTGAAGTGGGGTCGGGATCTGAGGTGGCCTCCTCTCCTTGATCATCAGGGGAACATGTGTTTGCCTTGCAGATACTGGGGGAAATGGTGTGGGTAGGGGAGAAAGCCACAGCTGCTGAGCCAGAAACTCCATCTGCCAGGGCCTTGGTGTGGGCCGGCGGGCTCCAGGGACCCCAATTAGATATTTGCTACAACAAATAACTCCTCACACTGGGTTTTCAGGGTTCTCACATTCATTCAATTAACAAGCATTTAACAAAATGTAAAGTGTAGTTTTAGAGGCAGCTCAACAGAATGGGTTCTGGGTTGGAATACCAGCTGCACCAACCGCTTAATGAGTTCTACTCTTGGGTAAGTCGATGTACTTCTCTGCCTCCATCTCCTCAGCTGTAAAATGGGGTAACAGTAGCACCTACCTTATCCATGGAGGTGTGAGGAAACACGAGAAGGTGGAACAGTGCCTGGCAGTGAGGGTTGTCTGCTGTGCCGGCTTGGTCAGACTCTGGGGAAAGCAGGAAGTCTGTCTGCAAGGGCTCACTGCAGTCTAATGAAGCAAGGCAGACACCCAAATATTTGTTAAAATGCGTTTGCTAGGAAGAGGGGGAGAGAAAGGGCCTGGTTGGCAGAAGGAACAGCTTGTGCAAAGGGGCCCCGTGGTCAGAGAAGAGAGCTCGCTGTGGCTGCAGGAGTGTGAGCGGGATGTGGGGTGAGGTGATGAAGGAGAGTGAGGTTGGGATGAGACTGTGAAATACCTTGAATGCCATGCCCAGGAGTTTGAACTTTTCCTTCTGGTGCGGTGTCAAGGGCAGGAAGGAACCTTCGGGAACCAGAGGCCTGCAGGTAGAAGGGACAAGCTGTTGTGGTGACCGGCAGGAGGCTTTAAGGTCCTGAGCAAAGATTGTGGCAGTGGGAGGGTGAGGCAGCCGTGGTCTAGAGCAGTGGCCGGCAAACTGCGGCTCGCGAGCCACAGGCGGCTCTTTGGTCCCTTGAGTGTGGCTCTTCCACAAAATACCACGTGTGGGGGCACATGTACAGTGCGATTGAAACTTCGTGGCCCATGCACAGAAGTCGGTATTTTGTGGAAGAGCCACACTCAAGGGGCCAAAGAGCCACATGTGGCTTGCGAGCCGCAGTTTGCCGGCCACTGGTCTAGAGGACTTGGTCATTTAAAACAAATGAGGGAGGTGGAGATATTAAGGACTCCTGAGTTTTCTAACTAAAACATCAAAGATAGAGAATGAAGAACAGGTTTGGGTGGAAATGTGTTGTCATGGCTGGACAGGTTGAGTTTTGAGTACGAATGGGACACCCAGGCGGAGAGCCCATCAGACAGCTGACAGAGCACATGGGAGCCAGATGGGGAGTCTTCTCCCCATTGTACAGGCGAGGAATTGAGGCTTAGTGAAGGGAGGTATGACTTGCCCAAGGTCACACTGCTGATGAGTGGAGGAAGTGCAGGGCTTGAACTTCCCCTTATATAACCTGCTCCCTTCTGGGAAGGAACAGAGGGGGCCTTTCACTTGAGGCAGAGGAGGGCCACAGCTGGGGTCCTTGAGCCTAGAAAAATAGAGTGTTAAGGAGCCAGACCACGTTGGCGTCCGAGGTTCTGGGGATTGAAAGGCTTCTGCTCTGTTGGCAGGATCCAGAACACCTATTTGAAACCATCTCACAAGCCATGCTGAATGCTGTGGACCGTGACGCCGTGTCAGGCATGGGAGTCGTCGTCCACGTCATGTGAGTATGAGCTGCAAGTCCAGAAGCTTTGCAGACACTTCCCTCTCCCCTCCCACACAAACACCCCCATCTTCCCAGCGCCCTGGCAGATGCGGGAGAGCAGAAATCCCTAAGGGTGGCAGCTGGGAGCCTACCCAGGTTCCCCTGGCCTCAGTCAGGTGAGGCTCCGTGACCCCGAGTCTCCCCTTGTTCACAACAGACATTTCTTTCTCCCTTTAAGTGCCCCCCAAATCTCAGGGACCTGTGTGGTGATGAGCCACAGCAGAGCTACTGCAGACAGACTGAAATACTGGGTGGCTCCCGCATCTCTCCCAGTTCCCACCAGTGTGGGACTCAGTGTGTGAAGTGCTGCGCCCTGGGAACTGTTTTCCTGCCCTCTGCCTGCCGTCCCCTTTTTCCTCTTAATAGTTTGGGGCTGTCACCAGGAACCTAGCTGGATGGACTAGGTGTCCTCCCAACTGCTTCCCTTCGGTACAACCAGAACAAGTATTTGGAGCCTTTTGTTATGGGATATCCTGCTTAATCACCATAGAAACAGACTGGGACTGACAGTGTTATGTCCATCGTGAAACCCATCGCATGTCCTTCCTAGTTCCTCGTTCTCTAGGCCTTGGGGGAGCGCCTTCTTTTCTTTGGACAGCTTCTCAGTCCAGCCCTGAATCATCTCACCTCCTGATGGTCCCACCTATGGGAGCTTTCACCAGTTTCCCCACTTCTCCATGCTCCCCTTCCTCAGCACAGGCTCCATTAACGTACGTGAGCAAAACAGTTAAACCCAGTGAGAACGCCACCTGTTCTGCAGTCTTAGGATTTTCTCCCCCTGCAGTGAGAAGGACAAAATCACCACCAGGACCCTGAAGGCCCGAATGGACTAACTCCCGTTTCCAGAGCCCACTGTTGTTTTTTGTTTTGTTTTTTAAGTAAAATTTTTTCTTTCACTCCTGTTTCTTTGATCTCTGTCCCCAGCTGGGAAGTTACAGATAGGTACTCAGGGTCTAGCTCAGCCCGCAGGTGGCCTTGACTTACAGCATCTCCACCGATCAGAAGGGATAATGTCTGCACATCATTTGTGTGCCTGTTATAGGCCCTGCACAAAGTGCTTTACACATTTTGGAACTTAAGTTATTTAATGACTTAAGGTAGTTAAATAACTTGCGCAAGGCCACTGTAGTAAGTGGTGGTGCAAAGGTGTAAAAACCCACATTCCATTTGACTTCAAAGACTAGACTCCTTTTCACTCAACTCAACTAGAAACCCCTTAAATCTTCTTTCATTGTTTCAGGTAGAAATTTGGCCGAGTACCCACAAGTACTAGCCTGTAGATCCGTGTTTCCTAACCTTGGCTGCACATTAGTCACCTGGGGTGCTTCTAAAACAGATACTTTGATCCCATCCCTCAAGATTCTTATTCAATTGGTCTTTTAAAGGGGCCTGAGCACCTGTCTTTTCTGAGTTCCCCAAATGAAAGAGTCTAGACTGAGAACCTTGATACAACATGGAGGTAACTTGTTCAAAGCCAGCCTTAGAGCTGGTGTGTCAGGTGTGTGTGGTTCTACAACAGCTGGAGAAGGGAGGGCGGGGGTCTGTCCATTTCCCAATGTGCGCGGGAACGACAGCTGACAGACGAGCTCCCGTGCCTTGCTCTTCATAACCACGTCTGCAAGTAGGTGACCAGAATCGAGTCTTTCTCCAAATGCAAGCCATACATTAATTTAGCCCAAGCAGCCTCTGACACTGGGACCACAGCCTTTTAATTTTGAAAAAAAGGAATGAAAGGCTCATTTCCGAAGGACTCACACATGACAGATGTGTACACAAAGCTTTTTAAGTTTTATTTTCCTTGGGTTGAAGATTCATCGTAACACGCATGCATTTTAAAACAGTAACAGGGTCTCGACTGTTCTGAGCAGACATTAGACAAGCACAGGGGGCTGAAAATTCCTATTTAAAAAATGGAAATCGCAGTGGGAAATGGAGGTCACACACATATGGTGGGGTGATAGTTTATCCTGCTCCCCCCAAAATTGAATCTATACTTAATTCACATTTTTTATTACAATGACCTGACCTGGTGCTTGGGTGTGCTGAGCAGCACCAGGCCTTCCCTCAAGGTGGTTGGTTCCTACTTCCTCCTAAGCAAGAGGAAGGGGCTCCTCCGGAAGATCCCTCTCCAGCCTCCGAGGATCTCAGCACAACCCGCTGGGAAAGCCAGTCTCTTCCCTTTGGAGGCACCCTCATGAGTGGCGCATCTCAGGGAGGGGAGGGCCATGTCCCTGCCCCTCCAGACCGTGCAGATGGCTGGTACATTGAGGGGCAGTTACTTGAATGTTTTCCCTTTGATTCCTGTGCTTAGAGTGGACTCCCCCTCCACACATTTCTGACAGAAAGAGGTGAGGTCCCTGTGCTGAGGGAGGCCAGAGCTCTAAGGGTTGTTGAAACACTCCCAGCCCCTAACCTAATAGCTCCAATGTTGGGGAGTGCTGAAGTCTTCCTCCCAACTTGAACTGGTAAAAAGACTAGGGGGTGGAACTGGCTACTGAGAAAAGTCCTGGGTCTTTGGTTCACCTCCCCAGGGCAGATCCTGGCAGTCTGTGAAGAAGGGAAAGCGCTAGGGCAGGAGTCTGCAGTCCCCAGTCCTGAGTACTACGAGGGGGCCTGCTTGAGGCCTAACGCACAGGCAAGAGGAACAAGTGAAGTAGGAAGAGCTGCCTGTGATGGGAACTTGGGGAGTGCCTCTGAGAATAGCCACAGGCGCGACCTGTGGCACCCGCCACAGACCAGTAGCTCCTGAGCAAGATGAGGATCGATGGAGCACTGCTTCAGCTGTGCTCCTGGACCTGCGGGCTTCCCAACCCTCCCGTTACTCCCACTGCGGGGCATGGGGAGGAGCGCCCACCGGGAGGGTAAGACTCAGTGGTTCACGAACAGGAACAAGGGCCAGAGGCCTTCATCTAGTAGTCTCAGTGGAGCTCTCAGACAACCCCTCGCTTTGGCTGGGAAACCTGGAGACTAGTCTCTTAGCTGTAGACGTTCAGAACAGGTGCAGGATGGGAGAGACTGGGATACAAGTCCTGCCCTCCAGGCCTCACCCAGTCAGCCATGTCCTATTCTTACACCTTTGCTCTTGGGAGGCCCAAAACTACTCTAGGATGCCATAAGGCAGGTGAGTTTCATAGCTCCAAAGAGTGAGGTTGGGGGTAGTTACATCCCCCTCAGATGCCTTCTGCTCAGAAGGGGAATGGTGGGATTTGGGGAAGAAAAGTGGGGACAGACAAAAGCTTGGGGATCAGTTCACTTTTCTCTACATTCAGACTGCAAACCAAATATAACATCTTCATCATTATAAAAAGAAGAGAAAGAAAACTTGCATAAACCAAGATCAATAGCTTTTAAACATTTGAATGCCAAAAGAATTAGAGGGCCAAACCCAAGGTTTTGAAAATAGCACAGAATGACCTTTAAAAAAAATCTACAGTTCACCAAACCACACCTTAAATGTTCCGACCCAATCAACAACACTGTCAGAAACACAAAAGAGCATTTGCAATAGGATGCTACCTCTCAAAATGTAAACAATGTACAAAAAATAAACCGCACAAAATCACAAAAACTCAATGTTAAACAAGTCATACTTGGTAGCTCATCTTTCACTGATAGGATTATTACATGATTCATACACATCATGGCAACATGATCAGACCAAATGCAGGGAGCCAGTGGGAGCCCGAGGCTACGGAGGCTGCTGGGAGACAGCCTGCCAACCTTTGGAGATGCTGGGCCTATGAGCAGATCCAAATTTCTATTCTTGATTAGAAGGTGGGGAAATCAAGTCCAAACCTTATTCCTATAATCCCTTCCTAAGTCAGTTTTTTTCCACGTGCCATTTGGTTTCAAGTCCTTCCTCGAGTCCCTTCATGGTCTTACTGCTGATGTTTAGAGTTACCTATGGCCCCTTCCTGGGGCCAGGGCAGTTGTCTGACCCATCTGCTGCTTCCAGAGGGGTCCCCGGCCCCAGAGGAGTCCAAGATGCTGTCTCCATTCCCTCCTGACCTAAATGCTGCAGGTAGGGCAGAGACGGTGATGGTTCCTGCTCCAGAGGCTGAGCTTGGCCAAGTTTGGAAGGAACCATAGGAAACCAATCCATTCATTCAAAATGCTTCCACAAACTTCCTTCGAATCTGTGGGGTTACCTACATGTTTTAACATCTCTCATCCTAAATCCCGTTCCTGATGAGGGGTTGAGAAGGTGTGGGAACGTACCTCCTCCAGCACAGGGCTGTGTTCTCCCCTAGCCAGACCAGACGGCTCTGATGTCACCACAGAATGACACAGCTCAATTCTGAGGCCTGGATAGCAAGGCTCAGAAGGCGGGTGGAGATCCTGAAGGAGGCCGAGGATGCCACTCCTCGGGACGCCTGTAGGTGGCAGATCTGTTAAAATCTAGATGGGGCACCGAGGATGGATCCAAATCCAATCCCACCTCCAGCCTCCACACTGGATTCCGCGGTCACATCCTCAAGCGATCCAGAAACGATCAGGCTTGGGCGCCACATCCAAGGTGGGAGGCGTCACTCCCTGCTGGCCCTGACATCCAGGGACAAACACAGGCACGGGGAGTCAGGTCACCTGCATGGCAGCCCTGGGACCCAAGGCGGAATCTCAGCAAGAAGCACCCCGGCACCTGGAGATGTGCCCCCAGCTGAAAGCTCACCTACAGTGAGGGTGCCTGGGAAAAGGTCAAAAGGAAGTAAGTGGATGGAGGGCACGGCCCTCATGTGATACTCATCAGCGTCTGGGGTTTCTCCAAGGGGAAGAAAACCATTTAAGCGCAAAGGTCCTTTCTTGTTCCTCTTGACCAAGTGGGAGGCAGGCTTTACCGAGAAGACATCTGAACTCCAGGGGCCCAGAGAGCCCAGCGGCTGAGCGGCACGCCCAGGTTCTCTGAGAACCGGCAGTCAGAGCCCAGCAGCAACCCCCGCCCTCGCCAGCCAGGAGGACGAACTCACTCCCCTCCGAGGTCTTTGATTCTGATCCAAAATGACCGGTGTTGGTCTGGAGTGTTCCTTCAGGACAGCGTTTAGGTGGAGGCATCACTTGGATCCGATGAGGAAAGGTGAAGGAGGCTGTGCACAATACTTCATAAAATTAAAAGTTAATCCAAGAGGGATGAGGCGTCTGACCTCTCCTCTGGTGTCAGAGCACTTGGCTCTGAGAGGACCCTTGGCGGGGTCTGCAGGGTGCCTGTCATTGAAGGGACTAGGGCAGGGATGGGAGGGTGGATAGGGTGATGACATAATCATTATAAATAGCAAACCTAGGGCAATGACATTTCAGAAAAACCCAAATAAACCCACAGTCACCTCTAGCCCCAAGGTATTTTAAAAGGCTACAAGGTAACAAAAAGGAAACCCCTTTTTAACCTGGGTCAAATGGAGTGGGGGCGTCAAAGGTAAGAAGGAGGTGAGGCTACATCCTGTGAGCATGAGCACACAGCACATCCCCCTCCTGAGAACCTTTCAGTGTCACAGGCTGCAGTCTCACTGCTAAAGCCCTCCCCGGCCCCCCACTCTGCTCCCACCCCTCCATCGAGCCCAAATACACCCTCTCCCCCTTCCGATCCCCAACCCCATATCTCATTCTCTGGCTGTGGCTGACGGCAGAAGGTCACTACGTCAGGATGTTGGACATGAACTCGTTGAAGCGCTTGGAGTACTGCTCAGGGTTCACAGTCGAGATCTCGGCCCCCGCCTGTAATACAGAGATTGATTCAGGTCCAGCTCCTTGGCCCTCCTCAGCAGGCTGCACCTGGGACAGGCCTGGGTGTTCAGGAGCCTCTGGATCAGCACTAGAGCTGAATACAACGCCTTGGACTGGAGAGGTGGCAGCTATGTCTCAGAATTGCCCTGGCCCCCTCCTCTGATTCCCAACCCCAGGGACGCACCCACTAAAGTCGAGGCCAGTGGTGGGGAGGCAGCAGAGAGACTCCTGATCTCTGTGGGAGCCGCTGTTTGGAGAAGAGGAGCTTGAAGTCCATGGGGAAATGGGCCTCTGGGGCGCGGTGTGGACATGTAAACAAAGCTGTTACTGGCAGTCAGCAAGGTGCTCCGCGTGCCCACAGCCCTCGGAAGAGGCACCAGTGGCTCAGTCCCGAGGGCAGAGAACAAAGGGAAAAACAAGTTGGCATGTTACCCAGGGGTGGGTATAGACGGCAGAGAGTGAACACCAGGCAACCAGGCAGGCTGCTCTTCCTGTTCCCTGCCCTGGGAGAGGGGGCGGGGGAGTGTCGCCTTAAAGCAGGAGGCCTGAGAGTCAGGGCCCACCCACTGGGCCTGGCTGGAGACACGGAGAACTCACCCCGTGTTTCACCGTTTTGGCTGCATGTGCAGCTTTCTTCTTGGCGTCATATGGTGTGAGGATATCAATGATGGCCATGAAATAGACCTCCTTCTTGGGGGAACCTGGAGGGGAAACAAGCAAGGAGGAAGAGGTGGGTCCATAAACCTTCAGACAGGAGATCCACATCGATCCCTATCATTTTGGATCTGAGAAAAAAAAACGGTTAATGGAATCCTCAGAAGCTTTTTAAAATTATTATTATTGATTCCAGAGAGAGTTCAGGAGAGAGACACACATCAATGTGAGAGAGAAACATCGATCAGCTGCCTGACTGGGAATCGAACCCTCCACCTTCTGGTGTATGAGACCACCCTCCAACCAACTGAGCCACACTGGCCAGGACCTCACAGCTCCCTGTGGGGTTGACATGAGAGTATTTATAAAGTTTTGTCCATCCCATGAGTCAGAGAACTATGCCTCAAATATCCAGGACAAGCAGAGAGGATAAGAAAGGCCTAATGGAGAAGAACCCCAAGGCCCAGAAGACAAAGTTACTGGTGATGACTCAGTGTGGGAGCCTGGAGGCAGAAAGAGGCCCAAGTCAGCTATTAATTAATGAGGTGGAAACTCAGAGACCCACAGGGACAGCTAAACAATGGGCCCAGGTGGGAAGGATGAGAGCCAGCCGTGGGCAGGGCAGGCACAGGCTCCTACTTACTTTCATGGCTTTTCATGGCATAAACATCCACAGAGGGATCGAATTCCCCAGGACCGAAGAACCGAGGAAAGCTGAGGAGGTTGCCGGGGCTGTCCGGAGGTGTGCCGTAGGAGCAGAGCAGGTTGCCCACCCCGTCATTCTCACACTCCTCGTCCTCTGCCCGCTCCTCCACCTCCATCTCCTCCTGCTCTGCCCGGTCCACATCGTGGATGCCCACCAGCAGACTGTAGTCCATGATCTTCAGCTGGGCCAGGAACTAGGGGAAGGAAGACAGAAGTTATACAGGGCATCTCAGGGGCATCTGGAAAGGGGAGACAAGGTGTTCCTTTCAACTCAACTCTCCAATTTGGAAACACAATAGAGAATGAGACATCAGAGTCTGTGCTCAGTGGGGAAGACAGTCATTCCACAAGGGCACGGAGCTGCGGGGTCCACAGCAGTGGAGAGAAGGCCTCCCTGGGAAAGGGCTGAGGCTGAGCCTGGAGGGTGAAGAAGAGTCAGGCAGGCAGAGGCTGTGGAAGGAAAGGTAGAACAAGCACTGCAGGAAGAGGGAACAAGGGAACATGTGGTCTGGGACCAAGAGGCCACGGCCGGTGTGCGGAAAGACACCATGGAATGCTGCACATCATGGGATCTGCATGGAAGAGGCTAGATGGATGCAACATAGCAGTGTCTTTCAAATCATGAATCTCATGAATCATTGAGTCCTAAATCCAATTTAGTGGGCTGAGACTAGGACTTTTAAAATTATTATTAAATATTATAAAGTAGAAAAAAAGGCTCTGGCCAGGTATCTTAGTTGGTTAGAGGATCATCCTGATACGTCAAGGTTGTGGGCTTGCTCCTCAGGCAGAGTACAATACAAGAAACAACTAATGAATGCACGAATAAGTGGAACACAAATCAATGCTGCTCGCTCTCTCTCCCTCCCCTCCACCTCCATTCTGCTATCTATAAAATGGATTAAAAAAAATTAAAACATAGTGAAAAATAGAGTACATAACATGAAGTAAAGGTAGATAGTATTTCATTGTGTGTGTGTGTATATGTGTGTGTGTGTGTGTGTGTTTTGAGTTGCAAGGTAAAATGTACTTCCAACGGGGTAATAGGCAAAGTTTGAAAAAAAATGCAATTCAGCTTCTTTCTACTCAGGGTAAAAATGGGGAGAAAAATAAAAGGAAACACGATGTAAGAATGACAGAGCCAACCAACATTCTGAACTCTCCCCTCAAGGTCAGAAGGGCTGTGTGGTGCAGGGGGAGGATGCTGGCGCCCTCCCCTTGCACTGTGGCTTCCCCTTGCCGATTCCCAGTCTCCCATCTATATAATGAGTGTTGTGAGCAGACGGTGTCTCAGGACTCCTGATGTAGGACTCCAGGTCTCGGAGAAGAAAAGAGTGTGGGAATAATACAGGATGGAATGGTCAGCAGCATTCCAGTCTGGCTAATAGCGAGACCAGAGTCGCTGGTCCAAATCCTCCATGAACCAGCCAGCAGCCACCAGCAGCCACGTGCCAGGCACTCTACCACGGTCACAAACTGAGCCCGCAGCACCTGGAAACTGTCGAAGTGACCACTGTGACTGTGGAATGAGGAGGAGAATGAGAACAGGACCAGAGAGGCTCTGCACACAGGCCCAGAAACTGAAGGCACAGGAAGCCCTGACAACAGAGATCAGCAAACTCTCCTCGATGGAGAAAGGTGGGGGCACCATTCCAAGCACCTGGACAAAGCCTTCCCCAGGCCTAGGGAGAAGGGGCCGGGATCCCGGAAGAGAGAGAGTCCCTGAACCACACCCCCTCCCATCCACTTGAGAACATTTATCAAGCAACATGTAAGTGAAAACAAATGAATTCTGTAAACTGCCTTTAAAAATTCTTAGAAGCAGAGTAAGGAGAAAAGCAGAAAAGGGAGGAGAAAGACTGAACCAACTGAGCATCAGAATAAAGGCACAAACATAGCAGGGAATGATCAAGGAAAAGCTTCCCAGCAAAAGAAGTCTATTAAACTCACGTTCACAGCAGCATTAGTCACAATGGAGCAACCCAAGTGTGATGGTTAATACCACGTGTCAACCTGACTGGGCCACCAGGTGCCCACACATTCGGTCAGAGGTTACTCTGAGTGTGTCTGTGAGGAGCTTATGGATGAACTGACATCTGAGTCGGTAAAGTGAGTAAAGGGGATTGCCTTCCCTAAGGGGGGTGGGTCTGAGGCCTGAACAGAACTAAACAGCGGATCCTCCAGCAAGTAAAAGGGAACTTCCTCTGCCTGCCTCTCAGCTGGGACACCATTTCTCCTCTCTTCAGACGTGGACTGAAACATCCACTCCTCTGGGCCCGAGCCTCCGGCCTCCAGACTAAAACAACACCCGCAGCTCTCCTGGGGCCCGACCTGCCAGCTGTGAGGGTTGGGACTTGTCGGGCTCTGTAATCACGTGAGCCAATTCCTTATAATAAACATCTTTCATCCGTCAATCAATCTGTCTATCTACTTACATTCTACTGGTTCTGTTTCTCCGGAGAATCTTAATGTACCGAATGGCCACTGGTGGATAAATGGGTACAGAATGCACCTGTGCCGTCAGGACACACAATGGAGATCTCAGCCTTCAGAAGGAAGGCCATTCTGACACAGGAATAAAGAGCAAGTACTGCATGAGTCCACATGTACACGAGCTTCTAGAGGAGTCAATTTCATAGAGCCAGAAAGAATGGTGACTGGGATTAGGGAGAAAGGGAAATGGGAAATAATGTTTAATGGGTATAGAGTTTTCGTTTGGGAAGAAGAAAAAGTTCTGGAGATGGATGGTGATGGCTGAACAACAATGTGAATGCACTTAATGGCACTGAAATGTACACTTAAAAATGGTTAAGCCCTGACCGGTTTGGCTCAGTGGATAGAGTGTCAGCCTGCGGACTGAAGGGTCCCAGGTTCGATTCCGGTCAGGGGCATGTACCTTGGTTGTGGGCACATCCCTAGTAGGGAGTGTGCAGGAGGCAGCTGATCGATGTTTCTCTCTCATCAATGTTTCTCTGTATCCCTCTCCCACTCCTTTCCTCTCTGTAAAAAATCAATAAAATATATGTTTTTAAAAAGGTTAAGATGATAAATTTTATGTTATGCATATTTTACCATAATAAAAAAGTAAAAACAATTTTTTAAAGTTTATAGGGTTTGGTTTTAATGAGCAGGCTCCCAATTTATTTAAGTAGAAGGAGACTGGGTTATCAGGTGGTCCAGATATCGCAATCACTATTGAGCACATGTCCTCGAAGCTTCGCCACAAGAAGTGCCATCCTAATCAGGTTACCAGGTAAGTGGAGAATCAGAGCCAGTGCCAGGCGTGGTTGGTGGATCTCACAGCTGGCTTCCTGTTGCTCCGATGGCTGGTTGCCCCCTCCACTATGGGAACCACCAGAGAGGAATTGTGAAGGAGTCTGAAGAAGGCGTTGGGCAGATGAGGGAAAGCATTCCACCCTAAGTTACCATGGTGCTACTGGCACAAATTGTGTCCCCAAATGGAACGCTCATTTGCACTGGCTTTAGGTGCACGTAACGACCCACCTGCTCAAATCCCCACTCCTTCTGTCTACACTCTTGGGAAGCAGTGAATTCAATTTTTCTTAAAGAGGCACCTGCTCTGGGGACCAGAGGCCCTGCTCAAACAGGGGGGAACGAGCTGCTTGTACCTCCACATCCCGCTTCAGCTTCTCCAGGAAGTTCTTCTTACTCTCCTCGCCCACCCGCAGCTTCTGCCCTTCGTTGAGGAAGTCGTTGTCTTTAAACGTTGGCAAGTCCTTGGCCTGGGGGGACAGCCGCAGTGTTAGCTGAGCAGCCGATTCATTCACCCCCAGGATCCCTGCTGGGGGCCATGGCACAGAAAGGGGAAGGGTCTACACCGCACAGACGGTCAACCTGCCACATCAACAGCTCAGCACAGGAGGCTGCAGTCCCAGGCTTAGGGCAGACAGGGATGGCAACTGCGTGGCATCTGCCCAACAACGAGGACTGACCACAGCATGCCTTCCTGCCGAGCCTGGCCTACCGCAGGGGTCAGGCAGCCACCCACTGACTCAGGATGGACCATGACGTGGACACCGCCAGCCCTCCAGGACGATGAAGAGCCCAGCAAGGGCCAAGCTAAAAGGCTGGAGACCGCCTGGCCGGTTTGGCTCAGTGGATAGAGCGTCGGCCTGCGGACTGAAGGGTCCCGGGTTCGATTCCCGTCAAGGGCATGTACCTTGGTTGTGGGCACATCCCCAGTGGGGAGTGTGCAGGAGGCAGCTGATCAATGTTTCTAACTCTCTATCCCTCTCCCTTCCTCTCTGTGAAAAATCAATAAAATATATTAAAAAAAAAAAAAAAAAAAAAAAGGCTGGAGACCAAGGCGAGGCTGAGCGGAGGCTGAGGCTGAGGCTGAGGCCAGGCAGGTGCTTAGAGCTCTGGCAGACTGCACATCTGGGAAGTGGACTAGGGACTGTGATGGAGGAAGGGACAGGATGGCCAATAGGTGTTTCGCATTCCAAGCCAACCCATTCTACGCTTGATCAGCACCAGCCACAGCATACCTTCTCCTTGTCACTCGCTTCTCTGGCAACAGTAGAACCCTGAAAGGATAAGAGGCATCAGGAAGGTCCAGCTGAGGCAAATTCCATTGAGCGAGAAAACATGCCCCAGTCTTTGGGGAGAGGCAGCAGGTGGACGGAAGTAGGCTGGTTAGATCCCTAGAGGGGCCAGGAGGCAGCAACTGGTTCACTTCCTCTGTCACAGACGGTTCACAGAGCTCTGACCACACCCACGTCCTGCTCAGGAAACAGGACTGTGCCAGGGGTTTCAGTGCCTGCCCGTGAGGAACTTCCCTTCCAACAGGGGAGACAGGCACTAAGCAGTAGCTACACATGAATTAATCCATTAACCACAATGGTGCTGAGTGGTCCAGGAGAGGACACAGGATACTCTGAGAGCCCGAAGCACAGGGAGGGGCCTGGATTGGAGAGGGACGGTGGCCAAGGCCTGCTTCGGGGAACAAGTGATACCTGTGCTGAGCTCAGAGGGCGTGTAGGAAGTAATTAGATGGGGGAAGGTGGAGGTAGACAAAGGGCAGGGAGGGAAATAATTCAGGCAGCCTGCGTGGGATCTCGGGGAGGAGGGGAGCACAAACTCTGCAGGGATGGACCGGAAACCAGTGCCGCTGCAGCAGGGGGACAATGGTGCAAGGCAACTGGTGAAGTCAGGAAGTGAGGTGCCAGCACAGCGAGCGCTGTGGTTCGCAGACAAAGTGTGCTCTCTTCAGTGCCTAGAAAAGCACTTGTGCTGTCAGTCCACGGGGCCTGGGCAGATGCCAGTGTGTGTGCATCTAGAACAGCCTGTCCCATCCCACTGCCAGGAGTCACAGAGCATCAGTCTATATATGTAAAAGCCTAAGCAACCAGCCGACTGGCCAACCGGCCAGTAGCTATGATGTGCACTGACCACCAGGGGGCAGATGCTCAATGCAGGAGCTGCTGAGCTGCAGTCACTTGGCAGCTGCAGTTCTTGGGTGATGCACCCGGAACCAGAGAGGAGGGAGCCCGATTTCAGGGTGTGTCACCCGAGAACCGCCCTCTCACAATCCGGGACTCCTCGGGGGATGTCGGAGAGCCGATTTTGGCCGGATCCCCACTGACCAGGCCAAGGGACCCCACCTCTAGTTGTTACATAGATGTGGTACAGTGGGGGCTTAAGTAACCTCCTGTCACTGTCACCTGGACGTCACACAGCCTTTGGCCCACAAGAACTAGACATAATCAACTCCAGAGCTGCCTGTCCATGCCGCAGATGTTCTGGCTTTCCCATTATGTGGCAGCTGGAATTGCGGCCCTTCCGAGCCCCATGGGGGAGAGCAGCCACAGAGCTGGGAAACGCAGAGCCCTTTACCTTGAGGTCATACTTGCGGTGTACAGTGAGCCGATGGCTGAACACGTTCCTGGTGACCACCATGTAGGTTTCCACACCATCCACGGTCAGGCGGTACATGCCCAGGAACTGTGGCAAAAGGGTGTTGCCGTGACACTCCACTATGAACTAGAAAGGAAGGCAGGAAGGCTAAGGAGCGTAGGAAGGTGCCAGGATGGACGGGGCTCTCCCCAGGCTAAAACGCTCCCTGCCTGGGACTGTAAACTGGGTTATGTGAAGTCACGGGTTCCTTAGACTTACAACAGGCAGCAGCCACCCCCACCCTCAACTGGCATAGCAGAGCGAGAGGCTGAGCAGGCAGTGCAGAGCCCTGTGGTTTCATATTGCTGGGGTTCCTCTGTAGGAAAATCACCAGTCTAGGCGGCATCTCCTCTGCGGCCTGAAATGGGGAAGCCACAGGGCAGAGAGGCTGCAGAGGCCGCTGTGACTGGCTGCTGGGAAAACAGAATGCTCCCGACCACACGCTCTCACCCGGCCCGGCCCCAGGGTTTCTGGCTGTAATTCCCCAAAGACTAGACGTCCCTGTCACTTCTCAGGTGCCCCAGAGAGCAGCCAGCTTTTCCCGAAGACGCAGGCAGGCTGGGGGCAGGCACTCAGATCATGCCGCCGCACTGCCCGCTTCTCTCAGGGACCGGCTCCAGATGAGTGGGGAGGAGGAATGGGAAGAAACGCAACCCTGCTGGGCCGAGGGGACCTCTTTCAGAAGAAATGAGTGTGAAAACTTCCCAACTCTGGCAAGAAGCAGCAGAGATCGACCAAAGGACTTGAATGCACGCATATAAGCAAAACCAATGGACACAGACACCAGGGGGGTGAGGGCATGAGCGGGGGGTGGGGTGGGGGGGCAACAGGGGGGTGAGGACACATACGTAATACCTTAATCAAGAAAGAAAACAAACAAACAAAGCAGCAGCTGTTCAGCTGGGACAGAGTCAGGAACATGCCTTCGTCCTTCCCTTTAAACTTCTCCTCACAGACACGGGTGCCAGGAGGGCCACGTGCCTGGCTGTCAGGAAGCAGCTCCGTCACCAGGGGACCCGTCTCTCTCCAAGAAGCTCCCCAGGGCTCGCTCCCTCTCCCAACCCACCCTGCGGTCCAGGCTCGGGACTCACCATACCTGGTGGTACTTCTTTAAGATGTTGTGCATCTCCGCCACATCCTCACTGGAAACGGTCTTGATGACGAAGCGCCGGTCGTAGGTGGTGAGGAAGCGCGTGCCACAACGGCCCTGGCTGTCACTGTTGATGGGGGCGCTGCGCGTCACTGAGTTCTGAGGGACCGAGACAAAGAGAGCTGGTCTTGGGAGGGGAGCAGGACTCTGACTGAGTCTCCTGTTAGGGGCCGTTGCTCTGAGGCCAATGACACGGAGACAGACGGGACCTTACTCGCCCTTTTACTCATGGGAAGGTCACATCTCTCCCAAAAGTCTTCCCCAAGAGTGACGAGAGCTGGTCCCCATCTTTGACTGGGACGGGAAGAGGATTTACTGTGAAATACTTCCTTTCTTTCTGATCCCAGACAGCCACCCCCGACGGTAGGGACCTGGGTTCTAATCTTGCCACTCGCATGTGATGTGACCCACGTAACTTCTCTATGCCTGCGTTTCCTCACCTGGCACACCAGGAGGCAGAGCGAAGGGATTTTCCCGGTCTCTTAGGATGACAAAAACAAAGCTCAGGAAATATTGGAGAGGCCTCACATAAATGAACGATAGGCAGTGGTCTCTCTTCCCTGTGTGTGCCCTGCAGCTAGGAAACCCTTCCCTACGCAGGACGCTGGTCCCACCTCTCTGCCCAACACCTCTCCCTTCGCCTCACACTCCTGCTTATCTGTGCAGGGCGGGGCGTTTCTGGTCTGTACCTGCTCCTCCTCGAGGCCCCATCCCATTAGGATCAGAGAGCTGTGGGAGCCTCAAGAGGAGTAGGGGGAGGTGAGGCAACCCAAGGGGATGTGTTCACCAAGCAGACACTGGGAAAGACCTTTGGGAGGCAAGGCAGGGACGGAAATGCCAGGAAAACACAGAGATCTGCTCACAGAAACGCCTCCTCTCTCAGCCTTTTCTCATCTCTTACCTGGGACCCGACTCTAAACCTTCACCTCAAGCCTCCTCATGAGAAGGGAGCACCACTAAAGTCTGACGTGGTGAGAGGCGCTCTAAACTAAAGGAGCACGCCCCAAAACAGGGTGTCCCAGCCCTACGTGACTGAGGGCCTCATTCTCCCAGCCTGGTCCTCCACCAGGAAGACGGAGAGGCCTCAAGCCCAGTGGGAAGACTAGCTGCATCCCTGCCTCTTTCTCAGGCAGCATTTCTGACTCTAAACCATTGGCAGTCCCAGAGGACAGAGTCCCTCATTGAACACCATCCTCCCTGCCCTATTTCACTTGTGAGCACAATCATTTGCCCACGAGGCTATTCGAGAAAAAATGCAGACACGGAGAGGGTGTGGTTAGATGGCCAAGGGGAGGGGAAGGAGCCGCAGTGGAAGGGAGAGGTCCGAGCAGGTGACCTGGGTTGCAACTATGGCAAGAAGTTTTCAGAAAGTCTCAGGCTCCAATCGGTCATGATTTCCTTTCAGATTTGCTCCTAACCGAGGGAGCTGGAGGGACCTCCCAGTACCTCTTAGAGCTTCCCGCTCGCCCAAGCCCCTGGCATCTCCTCCTCTCACATGCTCTCACCCTCCCCTTCAGGACACACATCTTTGCAGGAGGCCTTGCAGCGTGGAGGAGAGAGGGGAGGGAGGCTCACGCATCTGCTTGTCCTGAACTACGCTGGGGAAGGCGGGCTGGGCGTGGGGTGGAGGACTTAGTGTTTTAAAAGACTGGGGCATCGGTTTTAGATTTCGGCAGGGGAAAGGTACACTCCTTTCCCCCCAGACAATGGAAAGTCAGCTGAATGTCTTACTGCTACAACAGTGAAGGGGAAGATTCTCCACCAAAGGCTGTCTACCGAGGGAGGAAGGTCCAGGAAGGTGCTAGGTGGGGAAGTGACAGAAGCCACAGACTGTACGTTACACTCAGATGTCCCTGGTATTGGGATTCATTCCTCCCAACAGGACCAAGTCCTCCGTGACAGGACCACCCCCTGAAGGAGGCAGTTTCCTGCCATGCCCTGCCCCCTCCCAACATCAGGACAGGGGCAAGTTTAGGAGGGGGCACTCCGACCTGGCAAGAGATCACACTGCCCTTAAAGTCCCCCTTTTCTAATCTGTCTTATGTGCTTTAAGAGGCAAAAAGTGGTTCCTGAGCCTGTGAGGCATCACAGGAAGCACTTCGAAGGCCCCCCCCTCCAAGAGCCACCAGCACGGAAAGAAGACAGCCTGGGCTGGAGCGAAGCGTGACCGGAGGCACAGCCCAGGAACAGTAGACACTTTTGCTCGACTTGTCCTGTGGCTTCCTGGCCCCACTCCGCTCGCTAATCCGTCCGATTTTGCGAAGACACCTGTACCTGGTAATCCTGATCGTCAATCCCAAATCTTTCCCGAAGATTTCGAAACACCATGGGGCAGTACTCCTTAAACTTGAAGCGGCTGGGGAGGTTCTCCCTGGGGAAAAGCAGAGGCAGGTCTTTGTGAACATCTTGCTTATCTTAATTCTCACATCAGAACTCTCAGAGTATGGTCCATGGATCACCGGGATCTGAACAATCTGCAGTGCTTAAAATGGAAGGTTCTAGCCTCCAGAAATTCAGCAGGTGAGCCTGGAAACCTTCTTTTTTTTAAATTTATTTTTTTTAATATATTTTTTTGCCCTGACCGGTTTGGCTTAGTGGCTAGAGCGTTGGCCTGTGGACTGAAGGGTCCCGGGTTCGATTCCAGTCAAGGGCATGTACCTTGGTTGCGGGCACATCCCCAGTAGGGCATGTGCGGGAAGCAGCTGATCCGTGTTTCTCTCTCATCGATGTTTCTGACTCTCTATCCCTCTCCCTTCCTCTCTGTAAAAAAATCAGTAAAATATATTTTTTAAAAATATATATATTTTTTATTAATTTCAGACAGGGAGAGGGAGAGATAGAAACATCAATAATGATAGAGAACCATTGATCAGCAGCCTCCTGCACGCCCCCCATTGGGACTGAGCCTGCAACCCAGGCATGTGCCCTTGACTGGAATCAAACCTGGGACCCTTCAGTCTGCAGGCCGATGTTCTATCCACTGAGCCAAACCAGGTAGGGCATTTTTAAAAATTTAAACATTTAATCCTCAGCCAAGGATATGTCCTCACTAATTTTACAGATAAAGGGAAAGGGGGAGCGAGAGAGAAACATCGATGTGAGAGGAACCTTGATCGGTTACCTCCTGTTTGCACCCCAACTGGGAATCAAACCCACAACCTAGTTATGTGCCCTGACCTTTCGGTGTACAGGACATGCTGCAACTAACTGAGCCACAACGGCCAGGGCCAGAAAGCTTCATTTTTAACAAAAACTCTAGGTGATTTTGTGCATGTGAGTTTATTTATTTTTAAAATATATTTTTATCGTGTTGTTGTTGTTTTTTTGAGAGAGAGGAAGGGAGAGCAAGAGAGAGACAGAAACATTGATGAGAGAAAAACATCAACATCCATCGGCTGCCTCCTGTACGCCCCCAGCTTCTAGAATAAGATGATGTTATTACTACGGCAGAAAGAGGTCACTAAGGGACATTTTCAAATCAAGCTTCTCCTCCCACCTAACAGTCTGAGGCTGGAGGGGTGACAGAGCCCCGCTGGTGAGGTGGTGAGGACTGTGGAACAATGGAGAGTGAAACCAGGATTCAAATGCAGAAAGGAAGAGAGTGTGAGCAGAAAACAGTTCCTGAGATGACCCATCTATATAAATAAAAGCCCGATACGCAAATTGTCCCCTCAGGAGTTTGACCCAGAGACCAGGATTTCGATTGCTTGCTATGACATGTGCTGACCACCAGGGGGCAGTGCGGAATGAAGGAAGGCCCCTGATAGCTGGCCAGGCCTAGGGACCCTACTAGTGTATGAATTTCATGCACCAGGCCTCTAGTAATAGGATAAAAAGCAAAGTCTCCAAAGGGCTTAGAGCAGTGGCCGGCAAACTCATTAGTCAACAGAGTCAAATATCAACAGTACAACGACTGAAATTTCTTTTGAGAGCCACATTTTTTAAACTTAAACTATATAGGTAGGTACATTGTTATTAACTTAATTAGGGTACTCCTAAGGCTTAGGAAGAGCCACACTCAAGGGGCCAAAGAGCCGCATGTGGCTCGTGAGCCGCAGTTTGCCGACCACTGGCTTAGAGTAGACCCCAATCTGTGCCAGGTGAGATGGCTGCTTCAACAAAGCCTGAGACAACTTTCAGGCCCTAATGTTAATCCAAGAAGCCACAAGGAACAAAAATGGGAAGAATTACTTTGGATAGCACCCTCGGGCACCATGCTCAGCCTGTTGATCACACACAGTTGGAGAGAAAAGAGCTTGGGTGCATCCCAGGCCAGAATCGTGGCAGGCAGCTTCTTGCCTCAGACTAAGCTCAAGATAGGGCCACTACTGTCAGCCTCATACGAGATACCTCAGCTCCTGAGCAGCTCACTTCTCAAACTGGCCCTGGATGAATCACGCTGGGCAGAGCCACATGCCCTGAGGGACACTGGAGGTAGCTGATAAAGGATGAGATGACAAGACAACTGGGAGAGAGGTCCATAATGAATGCATTTTTCCAGCCAGTTTTTCAGCTCTGTCATCCAGGTGTCACTATTACACCCTGCCAGGTGCTGGCTTGCCCCGCCTTACACAAGGTGTCAGAAGCTCTTTGCTTTAAGGGAAAGGATTGCCCACAAAACTTGAGTCCACTCAACAGGCAACTTACTTATTGAAGAGATGATTATCCACCTTGATCTTGCTGTACGCTTTGAAGTCATCTGGCATCAGCATGACAGGAACAGGGACATTGCTCAACTCATTGATCTGTAAAGCAAAGGAGAAGTGAGGTCCGCAGCTCGGAAGCCTCCTGCCTCAGACAGACACTATGCTACAATGTGGATGCCACCATCTCACCAAAAGAACATGTCCAAGGATTCCCTCCTTGTCTTTATTTCTGCTCTTCTCTTCCCAACCTCATCTCCATCTACTGAAATTCTCCCCACCTGATAGGGTCCAGCTCAAAAGGCACCTCTTCCATAAATCTTTCCATGATTCTAGACCATAAATGTTCTTTCCCATGTTAGAGTTCCTGGTGTGTCCATCTTTTGGCCATCTCACAGCCTCCCTCATTTGTAGTTAATGCTTATTAACCTCATAAGTCTGCTAGACTATAACCTAGGCAAGACTGTAGTATTGATCTTTGTAAGCAAATATCATCTAACTGATCTTTAGGGGCTCTGTAGTACTTGGTCCCAGGATGTGCATATAGCAGGTACTATATAAATATTTGTCAAATGCAATAATGGATCAATGAATAAATGTCACCCAACCTATGTGAGTATCGAGGCCTTTGAACACCTTCATACAAATTGTGGGTCACTCAAGAAATCAGCTTAGGCCCTGGCCAGGTAGCTCAGTAGTTTAGAGCATTTTCCCGATATGCCAAGGTTTTGGGTTCAATCCCCAGTCAGGGCACATACAGGAATCAACCAATGAATGCATAAATAAGTGGAAAATGTCTCCACCCCCCACCGCCCACACACACACACACACACTCACTCTCTCTCAAAGAAAAAGAGAGAGAGAGAGAGAGAAAAATCAGCTAGGGCAGGAAAAGAACTGGGTATATAACTCATCTCCAAAGTAAATTTACAGCGAGCAGAAGAGGTAGAGATAGCTGGCCACTGTCTCACTTTACTCTCCTGATTAGAACAGGGCCGGTTCTTAAAGCTGTGTCCTGCCTTATGGTAACCGGGGGGGGGGGGGGGGGGGGGTTCTTTGCCCCCACTGCAAACATTCCTTCTCCTCCTCTTTCATCCCCCTTGAGGGAGCTGAAGCCGGGACAGGGAGCTGGCTTCCCATTGGTGCAGAACTGAGGGTGAATCCTTCACTGCCCCATTCCCAGTTTGCCAATTAGTGGGCTAATTAGCCACAGATGTCCTCTCCCATCACAGCAGAGTATTTGACATTTGACCCTCAACTCAGTTGCCACTAATGCATTCAGGATTTACACTGGAAACCTCAGTCCTGACTTAATGGATGGCGGGGAGGGAGCGCATAGCCTGGGTCTCCCAGATACTTCCCTTGCAAACCTTATTATGTCAATGGGGCCCCATGTGGCAACCAGGGAAGCACCTAGAGTCATTAGGCCTCCTCCAGAACCATAAATGGGGGGAAATGGCATTTAATTGGCTGCCCCTTTTGTGTTCCAAACCATTTTTATTTAGAAATATCTGAAGAGAGAGGAAGTTCAAGTTAATGCAGTAACCGGGCTGGTGAATACCTTCCTGGAGTTGGTGAAATATCCAATTGACACGTGGGGAAATTAAGAAAGGCAGAGAGTGTGTGGGGAGGAGGAGGGACCGTAGGGTGGTGGGAACTGGCAGTGGGGCAGAGACACGATAAACAGACTAGCACAGACACAGGGGTATAGACTGTATGATTCCGTCGATACGACGTTCTAGAAGGAATCCACGGTGGGAGAAATCCACTCCGAGGTGGCCTGGGTTGGCTTGGGAGGGAGCTAACTGTAAGGAAGCTGACAGGTGGGATTCTGAGGTGACAGGAATGTTCTCTGTCGTCTGGAGTGATGATTACACGGGTAGATGTACGTCTGTGGAAACTCATCAAACTATACTTAAAATGTCCAGCATCCAGCTCTGCGATGCCTGCCATCGGCTAAAGGGCCTCGCGCGCGCACACACGCACACACACACGCACACACACACGCGCACACACAAAGCCACACCAGCTCCCACTCCCAGGGTGCGCACAGGGACCCTGACTGCTAAGTGTGTGCCTACGGAGGAAGCCGCTCCACTTCCTTGCTTTTCTGCCAACAGAAACAATTCATGGTGACCGTCCCACTTCCTTTTTCCTGGCAGGGTAAGCTTGGCTCTGAGAGTTGAAGAAGTTCGTGGCTCTTAGCAATTCTGCCTTTCCTAGCTCATATCATCAAGCTCGAAAGAACGTACCACTGGCTCAAAGAGTACGGTTTTACACCAGAATGTTCTAGCACGTGCTACGAATTGGTTCTGGGTTGGTCTCATGTCCAAGCTCGGTGCCGAGGCCAGGGCTTGATACTGGAGAACTAGAAAAGACTAAAACATTTGCCCGAGAGGGGCCAATGGCCCCTCAGCCAGGAGGAACTATTCTAACAGGCGCTATTCAGGAATGCTCTATTCACTAATCCTCTCGGTGACTCTTAGTGCAGCGCAGTTTGAATGGTTGTGAAGCCGGTTAGTTTTTGGCTCTCATTCCATCTCGATTCTTGACCACACAACCTAATAGTGGGAGACTTCTGAGATAATATATTGGTCAACAATCCATACATCTGAACTATGTAGATGCCGCCTCATTCCCCCTGGACCACATGTGGATGATTCACTCCAGGGATTAGCTGTACCTCTTTATTTTGGTTGTGCTAAATTTTTTATCCTCAGAGTCCTATTCAATTTCAACTGAACAAGCACGTACTGAAATACCTACTACATGCTTCATGTATGTTAGGGAAGAGGGGCCACACAGTGGGGGGGAACACTGTGCACACCAAAGTAGGCAGCTGAGCCTCTTATCAGGGAGACGAGACAAACCCATGCTCAGTGGACGTGGAAGTCAAGTAGAGTACAAGCCAGTGAGAACGAAGGGACGGGCATCAGGAGCAGCTGGTGTTCAGAGGAGGGCGAGGTTGGTATGGGCAGTCAGACTCCTTGCCTCACACATCAGGTTGGAAACAGGGCACCTCATGCCCCTCCTGCTATTGCCAAGAGCACTTGACACTGGAAGCATCTACAAGATCATGTTACACCCCAGCTTAAAAACCTCCCACGGCTCATCCACCTCAGGGCCGTTTTAACTCCTTCCCCTCTAAGGCCTTTCCTGATCTGGCTCAGACTCTGCCAAATTTCTTTCTCTTCAGTTTACTTTTCTACTCACTGTATTGAGGGCCTTACTACAGGCCAGTCCTGTGCCAGAAGCTGGGGACACAAAAAGTGGTAAGATGTGTCTCTGTTTAGCTGGGAAGACAGACAAGTAACTAATACAATGTGAAGATGCTGTAGCTATAAAGGGAGATGGAAAAACAGATTAAGAAATGATTGATTCATCCGGCTGACGTAGCTCAGTGGCTGAGCATCGACCTATGAACCAGGAGGTCACGGTTCCATTCCCAGTCAGGGCACATGCCCAGGTTGCAGGTTTGATCCCCAGGGTGGGGTGTGCAGAAGGCAGCCCATCAATGATTCTCTCTCATCATTGATGTTTCTATCTCTCTCTCTCTCCCTCCCTCTCCTTTCCTCACTGAAATCAATAAAAATATATTTTTAAAAAGAAAAGATTGATTCTGCCCTAGTCCGGGTTCTCAGTGGTTAGAGCATCGGCCTGAGAACCAAAGAGTCTCGGGTTTGATTCCCAGTCAAGGGCACGTACCTGGGTTGCAGGTTCAATCCCCGGCCCCTGTTGGGGGGCGTGTGGGAGGCAACTAATTGATGTGTCTCTCTCGAATTGATGTTTCTCTGTCTCTTTCCCTTCTTCCCTCCTTCCCACTCTCTAAAAATCAATGGAAAAAATATTCACAGGTGAGGATTTAAAAAAAAAACAAGTGATTGATTCTGACTGAAGAGAGAGAGTTGGTTGCTAGAGGAAGTCACAGAGAAATATACATAAGAAAGGTCTAGACTGGTAGATCTCAAAAAAATGAGAGGAAGGGAATTCCAGGCTGTGAGAACAGTCGGAACCAAGGCTCAGAGTTGTGTCCAGCCAAGGTGGCTCAGTGGTTGAGCGTCGACCTATGAACCAGGTCAAGATTCGATTCCCAGTCAGGGCACATGCCTGGGTGCTCGACTTGACCCCCAGTAGGGAGTGTGCAAGAGGCAGCCAATCAGTGATTCTCTCTCATCATTGACTTTCTCTCTCCCCCTCTCCCTTCCTCTCTGAAACCAATAAAAATATTTTTTAAAATATATTGTTTTTTTAAAAAGTAGAGAGATAATACAGGAAAGATAGGTGATGGTCTAGCATATTATCAATTAATAAATAACATCTGCTTCTATTTATTGAATGCCTGTAAGTGCTTTATATTATTGTATATTATATGTCATAATGTCATTCATATTCTGTCTCTGCTATTATTTCTATCCTTAATAGTTACATAAGGCATTAATTTGATTTTGCAAAAGAGGTTCAAGGTACCTTGCTCAAGGTCACACAGATATATGTGTAGACTCAGGATTTGCTCCCAGGCCTGTCTGGTGCCAACACCTGGGTTCTTCATACTGTGTTGTTCAATCCTTCTCATGGACAGCTACCTCGACTAAGGTAGTGTTTTCCTTTCCTAATAATCTTCAGGAAAAGTGTGGTGCTCATTTTAGGGAAAATGAAATGCAAGAGAGAAAAATTACTACTCAAAAGCTATACCAACAACCAGGGGGAGAGCCTGGATTTGAACTTAGGCTTGTCCACTAGATGATAAATTTGGACTCAACTACGCAGGCAATGGGGAGTCCTGTCAGGTTCAAGTCTGGCAATTCACACAATCAGATGGGTGATACAGAAAGGTAATTCTGGAATCAAAATCAAGTAAGGACCGGAAAGGGCAAAAACAATAAGCAGTACAATCACTTATGGGGCCATTACTATAGTTTAGGCGACAGACTGTGGCAGCAAGAGTAGAAGAAGGACTAAAGCTAGAGAGTCATCTAAGATCTGGCTAAGTGACACTTGCTCTGCAAGAGCTTCCTTGCTCCCCCAGGTTGATTTAGTTGCTCATTCCTCTGTGCACCTTTATATTCTAAGTGTCACATTCACTTTGGTAATTATTTGTTTACATGTTTAATTTCTCCACTAGGCTGTGAGCCCCTACAAAAGAAGAGACTATCTTACCCATTATTCTGACTGGCACATAGTGGTTGCACAACAGACGCTGGGTGGAGGGATGGATGGCTAGAAAAAGGGGATCGAAGGATGGCTAACATTAGGATAAAGACAAAAAGATACCGCAAAGCTGGTGTGACCATGCCAGGGGGTCATGGTCCGGAGGATGGGAAAGAAGATTAACATTAGTTATTGAAGCTATGACCAGACTGCAAAGAATCTTAAATGCCAGGGAGAGAATCAACTTTGTTTGGTCGGCAAAGGGGAGTGACTGAACGTCTTGAAGCATGAAAGGTCATGACCAAAGCAACGTTACAGGAAGATGCGCCCTTCCTTCACTATCTGCACATTTCTGGACCAACCTCTTGCACCTTCAGCAGAAGTGCACTGTGGAAGGCTAACGCATTCGAACGTCACACTAAATATAACATGTGAGGACGGTAAGTTTGTTGTGTCTCTTTTCATAGAAGTGGTTTTGGATTATCCACATGATTAACTCCATGAGCCATTAGCATAAATACAGAGGAGGTTAACCAAGCTGAATGAGGAACAACTTAAAAGCAGAGTTCACTCTATGCTGATCCGACTGGAGATGAAAATTCAGCCACCAGTTCCAGTCTGATGAATTGCTGATCCCAGAAGCCTCCACTTCCCTGTGTGACCTTCACTGGAACTGCTACCCAGGAGGTGTGGGCTGGGCATACAGGAATCCTGACACGTCCCAGGGTTCCGAGGGTGACTCAGCTATGGGCTGGCTACCACTGACAAACATTTGTTACCTGCCACCATCCGAAAACATGACGTATTGGGAACCACACTCTCAAGACCAAGAGCCCCAGCAAGACCTGGAACTCCAGAGAGCCACAGAGGCCAACAAATTCACCCCTGAGTTAATTCCTTGTTTTTATACCTTGGCTTTCCTTCTCCTGTTGAATCCCACTGTCCTCTATGAGGTCGGAAAGCCTGCTAAAGGACAAATTCATCCAAAGGCCTCACTAGAGCAGAAGTATTTCCTAAGATTTTTAAAGAAACAGGTCAAGAGAAAAAGGCAGGAAAAGTAGGTTCTGGGTCTACACTGAGCAAGTAAAATGCATGGACAGAATGGGAGTGAAATCTGGGAGAGGAATGAGCAAACTTAGGAATGAATCTGGCCCTGGCTGGTTTGGCTCAGCAGATAGAGTGTCAGCCTGCAGACTGAAGAGTCCCAGGTTCAATTCCGGCCAAGGGCACATGCCTGGGTTACCAGCTCGATTCCCCCCCAATAGGGGGCATTCGGGAGGCAGCCAATCAATGATTCTTCTCTCATTGATGTTTCAATCTCTCTATTCCTCTTCCTTCCTCTCTGAAATCAATAAAAAATAAATAAATAAATAAATAAGACTTAAAAAAAAAGAATGAATCTGTTCCTCACAGCATACATAAAATTAATGCAAAATGGATTACAAACCTAAATATAAGAGCTAAAACTATAAGAGTTGTGTTTTTTTAAAGAGTTTTTCTTAGGAAAAAATGTAGGGGAAAAAATCTTCATGACCTTGGGTTAGGCAAAGTCTTCTTAGATATGGCACCAAAAGCACAAACAATCAAAAAAAAATAGATTAAGTTTGAGTTTATTAAAATTAAAAACATGAGCTTCAAAAGAAAACACCAAAAAAGTGAAAAAGATAACCCAAAGAATGAGATAAAATATTTGCAAATCATATATCTAATAAGTAACTTGTATCCAGAACATATCAAGTACTCTTACAACTCAGTAATAAAAAGACAAATAAACCAATTAAAAGGTGCAAAAATGTTCTTTTTTCAATGGGCAAAGGGACTTTTTTTTTGCAAAGCATCTTAATAGACATTTCTCCAATGAAATAAAATATGACCAATAAGCACGTGAAAAGATGTTCAACTTCACTAGTTACAAAAGAAACAAATTGAAATCGCAATGAGATAACATTTCACATCCACTAGGATGGCTACAATAAAAAAATACAGACAGTAACAAGTGTTGGCAAGGACCACACACACACACACACACTGCTGGTGGAAATGTAAAATGGTGCAGCCACTTTGAAGACCAAGGCTGATGGTTAAACATAGTTACTTCTAAGTGGGAAAACATAGTTACCATCAATTGCTCCTATTCCTTCTGATCACCTGGGTGAGGATTCACAGACGCCTGGTTCCTAACATGGGCAACATGTTATCAAGTCAGGTCTGTCTCTTCTGGTCTCCACCCCCCCCCACCCCCGCTCAAAAGCTACCTCTTCCGTAATTCCAGACCCTTTGAACTGTTTCATCCATTAAAACTTCAGTTCTCCCTGACAAACCCAAAGTCTCTTGATTTTTCTCCCTGTTTCCTATACAGTCTTCCTCCACCAAATTCATGGGCTTCATCCTAGCTCAGTGGTTCTCAACCTTGGCTGCACGTTAGAATCACCTGGGAATCTTTTTAAAATCCTGATTTCTGGGCCTCATCCTCCGGAAATTCTGTTTCTTTGTTATGGGGTGGGGCCACAACATTAGTAACAAAAGAAACAGAATTTCTGGAGGATGAGGCCCAGAAATCAGAATTTTAAAAAGATTCCCAGGTGATTCTAATGTGCAGCCAAGGTTGAGAACCACTGCATTACAGGCTGAGTTGAAGCAACAACACTTGGGACTAAGTGACCTCTGAAGCTCACTCAGCCGGTCCGGGGCTGTGGTGCCTCCAGCATTTCCCCTGAGGTGCCTGCTCATTATGCCCAGAGGCATGGCTCTTGCTTACAGTCAACGCCTTCCCAGCTGGCCCTCAAACAAACTCTGAGAGTTAGCAAGAGGGTGACCGCTGTGCCCAACTGAGTAGGAATCACAGATACACCTGTCCACCCGCCAGCCCGAGGCTTCCACCTGATGCCCCCACTTGAGCCGATTACTTGCCTATCAGAAAACCAAGCACCACGCACACGCCCCTGCACAGGTGCACACAGTGGAGCAGACACTCAGGTTCTCTAACAAGACTATAATTCCCAGCTGTCCCTGGCACTCGGCTGAGACAGGACAAGGAACAGGAGGCATAGAAAAGGAGACACGCCACGCAAGCACCACCACTGGCCAGCACAGCCCACAGCGCCGGACACACGAGCTGCGTCTTCTGGTGCGACCACAGCGCTCCTGGCTCAGATCTCGACCAGCTCTCTGCACAGAAAGGATGCTTTCTAGCGAGAGGCAGGCAGCAGGACAAAATCAAGGACTGACTTCTAGGCAGTGACACGGGGTTCCCATTTTGATGTCACATGACCCCTGAGGTAGCACGAAGCAGGAGGAACAAACTCGGCTGGACTATTGGCCAGAAGCAGTTCCCAGAGGCCTGGGCATTAAACCCGCCGCACTCCCTGCCGTGGCCAGGGCCCTCACCTCAGTGCTGAAAACAGCATCCTGCCCAAGAACCAAGAAAGACCTCGCCATACACAGGTGCTTCCCTATATTAGAGGTAAAGGTCTAAAATCATGGCTCAGGCTATGGGTTATCCATCTACCAAACCAAAGCAAAGTCCTGCCGGGCCTGGGGCCCTCCATCATCATGTAGTCTATTGGCCATCTCAGGTGTTCAGAAAAGCCAGGGGGACTAAAGAATGGAAATGCAAGCCATTAGCTTCCTCCTCCTCATTGCAAACTTTTACTTGGTGGAGCTGGTTGTTTCGGGTCCTTTGACTTCTTTTGCTCATTCCTGGCCTCGGGACTCACAATGAAATGGTCAGAGTGCAGGGGGGCAAGTCATTGGAAGAGGAAGAAACATAGACCCTAAACGCACAGGACATAAACAAAGCCCTCCAGCTAAACTCTGGGCTGGGTCCCAGCTTCTTGACAGGGAGCGTTGGACCATCTCAAAGCACCCCAAGGATCCAGGGGACCCCTCTCTCATCCCAATCACCACCCATTACCACACCCTGCATGGCCATACAATAGAAAGCGAAATAAATGAGAAGTCAAAGGCTTGGACATGAGCAGCATAGGTCCTATGCCATCGGAGAAAGCAGGAAGGCATTATTTCTACCATGAACGGTCCTTAAAACCCGGCCTCACCTCTTCTCTTCTCCCTAACCCGGGAAGACCCTGGTCAAGTGTCTGCGGTTCAAGGAAGCCTGTGCTTCTCCAGGTGGCACATCTTGTTCAAGTAGGAAAAAAGGAAACCCAGGAAGGACTCCCATAGCCAGGAGGACGGGAAACTTTGAGGAGCCACACCAACCAAACGACCAGAAATAGAGGCACAGGCGGGCAGGCCAATGCCACCTGCCCTGTCACCTAGACAGTGAGCTGGCAGCGGGTTATAAGGAGCCGGGGTGAGACACATGCAACCCACCGGGCAGGGCGCAAAGAGAGGGAGAGGGGATGGGGGCGATGGCCCCGCACCCAGGCCTTCCCTCTGCGCTCCAGGGACGGCCCGAAGCGAGCACTCCCGACGCAGGAAGCCAGCGGGGCCGGAGGGAAGGGGAGGCGGCCACGGCGTTCCACGGAGACACCAGGCCTCGCGTGGCGCACGGGGAGCGCACACCCGGCCGGGACGGCGTGCAAGGGCGGGGTGGGCGTGCAAGTGGCTGGGCGAGGGGTGGCAGGCGTCGCCGGCAGGGCCCGCGGGGCGAAGGCCGGGGGCGGCGGGGGGCGTGGGAGCGCGCCGGGGAGCTGGTTACCGTGTGGTTCACCCCCCACATCAGGACGCTGAGAATCGGCTCGCTGGCCCGGAATAGCTTCACTTTCTGGCACACAAAATGCTTCTTCTTGGTCTTGGTCTTGCTGGCGCTCAGCGGCGCCACCGCCACCGCCGTGGTGCTGGTGCAGTTGGACGACATGCCCGGGGCGGCGGCGGCGGCGGCGAAAGGGGGGGCGGCCGAGACAGCGCACACGCCAGCGGCCCCAGGCCTCCCCCGGACCGATCCCCACCCCCGCTCCCTCACCGCTCCATGGTCGCGCCCGTCCCGTTACCTCCCCACCCCGCCCCGGTGGTTCCGTCCGCCCCACGCCCCGCCCTCCCCGCCCCGCCCCCAGGGAGCCGGCCAGCCCGCTCGGCACCCCGCCCCCGGGCGGTGGGACCGTCCGGCCGTCCCTCGAGCTCCCGGCCGGGGTGGTACCGCCCGTCCCCCCGAGGCTGCGGCCGCCCCGCCCGCCCCTCCTCCCCGGGCCTGACGGGAACCCGGCCGAAGCCCCGCACCGGAGCGAGGAGGGGAGAAGGGCTGGGGGGAGGGGTCCCCGTTCGGGCCCCCAAAGCCAGGGTTTGGCTATTTCCTGCAACCTGACGTGCCAAGATGGCGGCGCAGGGAGGGGAGGAGGGGCGGGAGGCGAGGAGGTGGGACGTACCATCCCCACCCCGGGGGGGAGGAGGAGCAGCGGAGGGAAAAGGAAGTCCTGCAGGGAAAGCCGAGGAACGCCCCCTCGCCCCACCCCAGCGTGGGTCTTTCCACTCCCCCGGGCCGAGGCAGCGTCCCACCCACAGGACACGCCCCTCCGCCCCAGGGCCAATGAGAAGAGCCGGCCGGGAGCCCAGGGTTTTATGAATGGGCTCCCCACTCACCCACCTGCTGCCCGGGCCTCCTCCCGCCAAAGGGTCAAGTTAAGAGACTGCTGGCACCTTAAGACACCTGTCCTACAACAGTCATAATCATCTTATTCTCCGGCTCACTTCATGAAATGTTACATAATTCCTCTCGGACCAAGGATCTCCAGGTATTTGACCTAAATGATGGGTCATAGTGCTCTGAATGGAAATATGCAAATTTGCTTCTCAGCACGTGGTAGCTCTTTAAGGAGTTACAAAATAAATGTAGCCTTTATTACCAAGTAATATAAGATACATTATTAACCCTATCATAGGGGAAGAGAATGAAGTGATTAAATAAGTAACAAGTTTGTTACTTTCTCTCTGGAGAAGGACTAGGTTTTAAATATTACAGTGCCTTGTGTTATAAGTGCTCAAAAATATAAATCCAAATTTGTTTTAAGCAGAATTAGGAATTAGTAGAAAAGGAATAGCTCAGCTAATGTGTGGGTCAAGAGTGCCTCTGAAAGAGTTCATGGTTCAAATGGCTTGTGGTGAAAGAATAGAGAAGGGAAAGAAGACAGGAGATTGGAACCATAACTTTTTGGGTTTTTTAATAACTGACTAAAAAATAGTAGCAAACAACTTCAGGAAATCTAGAATTATTGTAATAGGATTACTACATGATAAAAGGAAGCCATAAAATATAAACAGCTTCCATTTTTTTTTTTATTTTTTAAGAGCCAGGGAGCATACTGCCAATTTGGTCCTGACTCATAAAATCATTTGACTTCATCATTGCACTTCTCACATCAAAGACTCTAAGCACCCAGCCCCTCCTAAACTAGCTGGATTTGCAAAGGGGGAAAAAAGCTGACCTGCTTACTGTATTACTCAATAACAAGATACAATGCGGTTCCGTTACATAGTAAAGTCACTTACCAAACAAGATATTCTCACAAAGCTAACATTTTTTAAAAAGCATGTAAAAATTACCATTTGTATGTGCTATATATATATATATACATATATATACATACATACATACACACACACACACACACACACACACACACACTATACTTTTACAGTTTGAAAGATAGTCCAATGGTTCCAACAGTTCACTTAGGGATTTTAAAAATATTTTCCCCTTCCAGATTCTTTGTCATTCCCTTGGCTCTGCCCTAACCTGGTCTCACCCTGTCACCTATCTACTAAATCAAGTAAATGTTCATTTATCCTAGTAAGCTCAATCTATCTCAGTGCCTGGAGAGTGAGGTTCCTAAAAGGACTGGTATATGCCGAGGTGGTAGAATAGGTGTGTTCACACAAGTGGGAGGAAAGAGGCATAATACGAATCACAACCACAGGAAGCAGCCCTCCAGAGTGGCAGGAGTGCTCACACCTACATGGTCCAGTGCCCACCATTCAAAACAGTCCAAACCCACTCTGCACCCAGCAAAAGTTGCTGAGGGTCCCCTAAAGCAAGTTCGCAAAGGACGTAGCTGTTTCAGGAGTCAACGGAGGAGAGTCACTTTGAACAGTGGTGGTCTGACGTCTGTGGAAGAAGTCACTTGAACTCTTATAAAGAGAATTTTTAAGGGTCAGCAGCTTCCCTGAACATTCAGGAAAACCAGCAAAAGGGGATGGTTTCATCTTTTCATAAAGTTCTTCTCCAGGGCTACCGAGGTTCTCTGTAAAGAGTAGATATTCCGCTTCACCCGGTCCTCCAGGGAGGAGGTGGACGCACTCTCTAGCTTCATGCGGCTGGGGAGAGAAGACAGACGAATGTAAGTGACAAACGTGTCAACTGGTCATCTAGCAAAATTAGAAGAAACAGGTTGCTAGCCACAAAACAGCTGTAAAAACACACCCTCTTCTAAGCCCACATATATTACTTTTGCCTCCATCTGGAACTCAGTTATTTAAACCAGATTCAAAGGGAAAATTTATCTGTTTTGGAAAATAGTCAAAGCCTCATTGGAAAAAGACTTCCTCAGCCATGAATTCTTATTTAAAAGGCAGGCCAAGGAGATTCA
Source organism: Myotis yumanensis (assembly GCF_028538775.1). Lineage (NCBI taxonomy): Eukaryota > Metazoa > Chordata > Mammalia > Chiroptera > Vespertilionidae > Myotis > Myotis yumanensis. The sequence goes on from NW_027223767.1 coordinate 44,269,453, forward strand.
GTGAAAATACCAATTCACTTCTCCTCCCCTCAAATTAAAAACATCCTGCTCTCTGGCCAGCTCTGGCCAGAAGCTAGGAGTGGTAACAAAGATGGTCTGGAGACTGAGCTCCATGTTCTCTCTACACAGACACACTGGGAATACAAGGAATGAACCAGCTGCCCAACTGCCTTCTTGGGATCATCGCTACGAAAGCCATTGGGCAGGAAGCAGATGCACTCACTGGATAAACTTCCCGTCCCGAGAGTCCAGCTTCTCCAGCCTCTGCTCCCTCTCCTCATCCTTCGCGTGCTTCTTAAGGATGTTCAGCCTCTCTTCCTCCCGCCACTTGGCATTTTCCATCATTTCTTGCCGTTTTCGCTCAAGTTCCTCTGATGAGAGCTTTCTGTTGAACACAAAAATCATCCCAACATGTCTACTTCTCTACTAACAAAAAAACCGGAACCACCTCGGGGAGAAGAGAAATCAGGTAGGACCTCAGGTTCTACACCTCCTGCTCTTTCCACAGACATGCCTAACCTACTGTCAAACTCAGGATGAGTTTCTTTCCTTCCAAATACCTTGCTTGGTCAGGCAGGAAGTTGCCAGTCAAAAATAAATCTTTTAGCCCTAGATGGTTTTGCTCAGTGGATAAAACATCGGCCTGCAGACTGAAGGGTCCCGGGTTCCATTCCAGTCAAGGGCACATGCCAGAGTTGTGGGCTTGATCCCCAATAGGGGGAGCGCGGGAGGCAGCCGATCAATGATTCTCTCTCATCATTGATGTTTCTACCTCCCTTCTCTCTGTCCCTTCCTCTCTGAAATCAATAAAAATATTTTTAAAAAGAAATAAACTTTTAAAAAAAGTTTGTGCCCTGGAAACTTAGAGAATCAGGCAATTAATAGTTAAAAGGGACCTAATATCCACCTCTCTTCTAACAACATAGTGAATACAAGAAGTTGTGGACTCTCAGTGGTTCTCAACGTTGGCTGCACATCAGAATCACCAGGAAGCTTTAAAAAAAATACTGATGTCTGGTCCTAGCCAGTTTGGCTCATGGATAAAGCGTCGGCCCATAGATTAAAGGATCCCCGGTTCGATTCCGCTCAAGGACACATACCATACCTTCAATTGCAGGCTCGATCCCTGGCCCTGGTCAGGGCGTGTGCAGGAGGCAACCAATCGATGTGTCTCTCCCACACTGATTTTTTTTCTCTCTGTGTCTCTCCCCCTCCACTCCATTCTCTCTAAAAGTCAATGAAAAAATATCCTCTAGTGAGGATTAACAACAACAACAAAATACTAATGTCTGAGCTCACCTCCAGAGATTATGATGGGGTGTAGCTAGGTAATGGGAATTTTTTTTTAAGCTTCCCAAGTGATTTTAATGTGCAGCCAATTTATAGGGGCAGTAAAAGGAAGTTCATAAAAGTTGCTCATTCATCTAAACTTCTACTAAGAGCAACTGCAACCCCTAGGGACAGCCTTTCATGGGCACAGCCTCAGATCCCAGGGCTGCACGCCTATATTCTGTCTGGCCCACTCCACACCCAACTCAAACACAGAGTCCTGTCTGCCCTCAGGAGAGTCCCCTGCTTCCCTTTCAGCTGATGCCTCAAGTAAGGGACACACTCTCAAGAAAAGCTTTTCTATGGAAATCTTTCAGAGAATTTACAGATGTTGAGAGACAATTAATTTGTCCTTTCAATGTGCCTCCCACTGTGAGGGGCAGACGTTTCAAAGCTGACAAGAAGAATAAAAAAAGCTGGTTGGGCAAAAAGGTGATAGAGATGGTCCGCTTTGCCCAGGTTTGAACCGCTCCTAGACGCAGGCCTGCAGGGCTGAAGTTTATCTGCTGGGCTCTTGACTCACCTGGTATATCCAGGTGCATGCCGCCTTTGGTAGACCTCTTTTTTAGGTGATGGGCTCCTAGTTCGGCCTCTCTCTCTCCTGTTTACCTTAGAGTTGTGCCTGTAACAGACACAGAGGGCAGAGAGGAGAAAAGTTTTTTCAACACAAGGGCTTTTATCATGTTCCTCAAACGATGGAAGAAAAGCTAACTGTGTTAGAATTATAATCCAAATTGAAGAGAACAGAGGGCAGAAGTGGAAGGAAAACAAAGGCATAAAGGTACATAAGATTTGATATTAAACTTGCTCTAGAGATTCCAAATAGATAAATATGTAGTTCTAGCCTGGCCAGCATGGCTCAGTGGTTGAGCATCGACCTATGAACCAAGAGGTTCACAATTCAATTCCCGGTCAGGGCACATGCCCGGGTTGTGGGCATGTCCCCAGTGGGGGCATGCAGGAGGCAACCAATCAATGATTCTCTCTCATCATTGATGGTTCTCTCTCTCTCTCTCTCTCCCTCTCTTTTCCTCTCTGAAATCAATAAGAAATATATATATTTTTTTAAAAAGTGGATTGCAACCACTTTAAAACATTAAAAAAAATATGTCATTCTAGAGGCCTGAGCTTTACATTGAGGTGAGGGGCAAATGATGTAAAGGGAGTAACAAAGCAAAGACATTTAGAAAAATTAATAAACAGATATCACCAAAAGCCAATCACCTGTTGTGACCAGCCCCCGGCACGCACCGGTTATTTCACAGTGAATTCCAAGACTCACGTTTTGCTTGGCCGTGGGGACCGTGACCTTCTGTCCGGGGATCGAGACCTCCTGTCCCGGGACCCTCCTTCTCTGGTGCTCTTCTTGCTGGCATGTCTGGGAGGTGAGGGGGAGGAGCTCCTGGACCTCGAGTGATTCTTCCACCCATGCACTCCTTTTGGCTCAGCCATCAAAGGGCCCTGCAGACGCTGGCTATGGTCAGAGTCCCTGATCTGTATCATCAAAGAAAGGAAGAAAGGCTATTCCTAGGAAAATCCAGCACTCAGGAGAAAATGCAGTGAGACAAGAAAATGGATGAGCACTGAGGTTCTGTAAGGAGACAACTGGGTAAACCAATCCCTTCACAGTGAAACTTAGGAAAGTTATCTTCAGAATTATTTAAAAGAGTGTACCCACCCAACCACCTAAACTGGCTTGGTTCTTCACCGCAGCCTGAGGAGCAGCAAGAGGCAGAGCATGGAGCACAGGGCCTAAAGTTAAACTTACTGAGGGGAAAGAAGGAATCCAGAGCGGTGTGCATTTGCTGAACATTACCAACCTGTACACTTAAAATATATGCATTTCATGTAAATTATTTGCAGAGGGATGGACAGAATGCCTAAACACTCCCCTGTGGTTTAGCCTCTCTGCCCAGAGGGCCCTCAGCTCAGGGCTAAGGCATGGGCCTGTTTCCCAGCAGCCCCAGTCTTGGCTGCTCAAACTCGCTCCTTCCCACGTTTGATTGGCTGCTAAAATGCTCTATATCTAAAAGGCTGTCAAGTTGGCACATTCAACAGTCCCACTCCCTTTGCAAAGCCCACGTCCTTACCTGTAAACCATACCCAGGAACTTTGGATAAAACAGAGGAAGAATTTACCATCTTCTTTTGAGACCTAAAAGATTAAAACACACACTCATTGAAAAAAAAATGCAAAAAGGTCCAGTTTACATCTCTTGTGCTGAAATGTGCTTCCTGCTTCAATGGTGACCTTTCCCACCTCCCAGCTATGACCTGGGAGTGTGTCTCTCTATTTGGACTGTCTGCTGGAAGATGCATCAACACAGTCATGTTTTTCCTGTAGAAAAAAAACAAAAACAAAAACGTGGGCCCAGCTTTTCAGCCCTGATGCCTGAACACATTCTCCTCTCACCTCGTGCTGCTATTCCAGGGACTAAGAGTGAGTCAGCAGTGACAATGCTGACTGCTCCCACAGAGAAGATATACAGAATGGGCCGAGATGGGTCCATTAAAGCATTAAAAAAAAAGCCTACATAAAACTCGCTTCAGTCTCAGAGAAATCACCAGCTGAGATGAAAGTCATACCCAGGCTGTCTGACCGAAGACCCACAGGGCTATGGGGTCACGCCAAGATCTCCAAGGAACTCCAGTGCTAGATGGCCAGCTCTGTGGGCACAGGGCCGTGTATGAGTTCACCGCTGAAACCTCGGGCCCTGGCAGTTCCCGGCATGGAGTAGGCGTTCGGTGTCTGTGGAATGAATGAGTGAATGAATCCATGAGGGAGGCCCGCCTCCACATGCTCACCTCCCCGAGCTGCGCTCGTCCTCGCTGCTGCCACGATCGCTACTCGAGCTTCTGTGCTTATGTTTCTTGTGCTTCTTTTTCTTCTCCTTCTTTTTCTTCTTCTCCTTTTTTTCCAGACTCATTTGCAACTAGAAAATGCCCAGAACATAATCACACAAGATGACTGAGACCCCTGTCAATCCTTCTGAGTGGACTGGGTTATGCACAGACTACCTAACTCCAAGCCTCTGGATCCACAGGGGGCCAGGACATTATCAGGGCAGCCCTGTCAACAGCGGGAGGGGCTTACCCCTGGTTGTACACAAATGCCCCAGACTAGTGAACAGAATCTCTGGTGGGTGGGCTAGGAATCTGTGTTTTTAACCAGTCCCTGGAACCACTGCCTAGCACATCCATCTGTCAAAAGAATTCCAACTTCACTGAAAGCATGTGGGAACGGGAAGATCAATCTTCACATTTTCCTTGCCAACTGATCCAAGAAATAATCACATAATATGTCATGTGAATGCTGCATGGACCCTAGAAAGTCTGCCACCTGCTCTCCTGAACACACTGGATGATCATGCTTTCCACAGCCATAACCCATACCCCTCTTTTTCTGGAACCATGCCATCACATGGTACTTTCCCAACCAAAAGACATAAAACAGAAAATCAAGCTTAAGCTTGATAAATTGAGATTGCATAAAATCACCAGGAAAGGTCTCTAAAAGACAAAAATTTTTAAAGCCAGTTTTCTTTCTCGTAAGGTAAGAGTAAATGGAGTGAAGTTCTCATGTTAAAGTAGCTAAAAGATACTCCTGGTGCTCATTTGATACACTACTTACCAATTCTTTGATTTTCTTCATTTTCACAGGATTATTCAATACCTCTCTTTTTTTCTCTTCTTCCTTCTTCCTAAAGAGAGAAAATTATAAAAATCATAACAACTTATTTTAGGAAGGAGATTAAGTCACTCATTCCACTCTCCACAATTCTATGTAGCAATCTTTTTTCGAAAGGCATGTAGGCAGGTCCTAGGTTGAAATCTACATGAAGGTTTTGAAAGCCAGAAACCTTCCCCAAATCTGCATAAGGGACTGAATATTGTGAGGAAAGTCCACGCTGGTTCCCTGTGGTGCAAGAGAGCTGGTGTGTTTCTTGTTAGGCTTCACCCTCAAGGCTTCCCAATAGTCCGGTAAACGGGGTCAGCCTGTGTGTCAATTGATGGCCGCAGATCTCCAAATTCCCAAGAAGCTGCCCTCTTCCTCACCTTGCTTCTACCTCGCATTTTTTATTAAGGGACAACAGTAAATGAATAAATCTGGTCTGGTTTAGTCTGGTCTGGTCCACTTGCTAATCTCTTCCCATATGGCCTATACCAGGCACCCATAATGGAGCCTCCTTCCCAACATCAAGCCGCCCAAATGGAGACAAATTCTTTTACATGATATATAAAAGCTAAGAGGAAACCAGCTGTGAAGTGAGAAGCTAAATAACACTTCTACTAAGCATCTCTGTAACAAAACCCCTCCCAGCTCCTCCTCAGTACCTGATGATGAAGAGTGGGTCCTCCCGGATCTTGCTGGCCATGTCAAGGAGGGAATTGGCACCCGAAGGGGCAAAGATAGAGCCTGGGAGGAGTCCTGTCTCAGAAGAACAGCCTGCCTCCTTCTCCTCCATCTTCTCAAAAACGTATTTGTCAATGGGGCGCCCCAGCAAGTACTCATCACGGTTCACCATCCCACCAGGACCCTGGTACATCCAGTCCAATTTTTCTTCTTTCTTCCTAGATCAAGAAAAAAATAGAAAAGAAAATGTAGACACCTACACACAAAACCTGAACACAAAGGATAGATAACCATAGCTGGTCAGAGCAGGACTCATTCTCCAGGCACCTAAGATGGGCTAAACACAGTACTCCCCATGGCACACAGGGAGAAATGGTGCCTGCCAGCATGAAGCTTACCACTTAGCGAAGATCACTTTCACCACCTAAAGCAATTTATGAGGAAAAACTGTGTTCCTCAACCTGGGGCACAGATCTTTTGCCCAGGGCTTCTACAAAGCTTTTATATTATCCTTTCATTTCTAGAATAATCTGAAGCAATAAGCATGTTCTGATAATCTCGTTACCAAGACCAATTTCAGTGACCACATATGCAGTTGTGTTCACTGTGTGTTTTGGTGCTCATTGTCATATTGGCACAAGCAGTGACACTACATTTATGGAGACGGTGAAAAAAGACCAGAGATAACCTGATCACAAAATTATGCTTTCACGCCAAAAGAGGGGGGCAATTATGTCACAGTATCATGCCAAACAAATATTTCCCTATAGTTCTGAGAGAAAAAAGTGGTGAGAAAACTGAACCCTCATACAACAGACAACAAAGGCACGCTGAATTCATAAAAGCTTATGTTGAAGCAGCTAATACCCCATTCACACTGCAAACAGCAATGTTTTCTCATCAAAACAGCATTATCTATAACATTAAATTAACTGTTTTTTAAATATGATTTTTTTTTGTTTTTGTTAAAATTATATAACAACCATGAGCATAAAGAACGTCTTCTTGGTTACATCCTTGGACATTTTAAAAAATATTTTTACTGATTTCTGAGAGAGAGAAAGGGAGAGGGAGAGAGAGAAACATCAATCCAAGAGTGAAGCATTGATAGGTTGCCTCCTGCATGCTCCCTACTGGGGATCGAGCCCACAACCTAGGCATGTGCCCTGACCAGAATCAAACCAGTAACCTTTTGGTGCATGGACAACGCTCAGCCAACTGAACCACACTGGCCAGGGCCTTTGGACATTTAATTTTTTATTTTAAATATGTTTTTATTGATTTCAGAGGAGAGAGAGAGAGAAACATCAATGATGAGAGAGAATCATTGATTGGCTGTCTCCTGCACGCCCCACACTGGGATCGAGCCTGGAACCTGGGCATATGCCCTTGACTGGAATCGAACCCAGGACTCTTCAGTCCACAGACCAATGCTCTATCCACTGAGCTAAGCCAGCTAGGGCCGGGCATTTTTTTTTTAATATACTTTTTTAATATACTAGAACCGAACTATGGACCTCCTAGTTCATAGGTCAACGCTCAACCACTGAGCCACTCCAGACGGGCTAATAAGAATAATTAATGCCCAACCAGTTTCATAATTCCATTTCCATTAACTGAAACTAAGTCTCACATGCACACAACCTTGAATGTCACAAATCCTCCTGTCATGAAATTATTAAGGAAAAACCCTGTGTATCCAATGGGGGGACACATGCTACACACTACCCAGGAGACGTGCCCACGAGGACATAAACAAGAAAAATGATAGATGGCCCTAGCCGGTTTGGCTCAGTGGATAGAGCGCCAGCCTGCGGACGGAAGGGTCCTGAGTTCGATTCCGGTCAGGGGCACATGCCCTGGTTGCAGGCTCGATCTCCAGTAGGGAGCGTGCAGGAGGCAGCCAATCAATGAATGATTCTCTCTAATCATTGATGTTTCTCTTTCTCTCCCTCTCCCTTCCTCTCTGAAATCAATAAAAATATATTTTAAAAAAAGAAAGAAAAACGATAGATTACTCAATTTTAGTCTCCTGTAGCTTTTATTCAATTCTGATTTAGAAATGCCTGCATATTTCATGATTTTAATTTTTCTCAGAACACATTTACTCCCACCTCCTTTCACAAGATGGGTAATTATTACCTGCTACTCCTATCCTCTATTACACAAGAGGAAACAAGTAGGGTAACATCGAGTGGGACTGTCCACAGTCACACAGCTTTCACTGACAGACACACTATCCACCTCCTTCCATGCGACCTCACTGACCCCCCTAAAACGAGCCTGCAATACGTAAACAAACAAAAGCAGGAACGAGGCCTTGACACACACCAGAGGCAGGTAGTAGCAATCACCCTCAGCTGTGGTTATTTGCCAATCACCTACCATGAGCTTGGCCTACACCAAGCCCTCTACATGTTATCTCTGTCCATCCTCCACAAACCTTAGAAACTGGGAACGCTCACTCTCCTGGGTCTAGTGAGGTAACCAAGGCTCCCAAACTTGCCCCAATTACATGGTGAGGCTCGTCCATGCAAAGCCAGCCTCAGAACCCAGGTCAGTCTGACTCCAAAACCCCTGCTTTTAACCAGCTACTGTGCAACAGCTGGATGCTGCACCTGTGGGCTGGTCCTGTCGTTCCCCACACACCAGGACACCTGCAGCCCCCCATGCCCACCCTCAGCCCCGGCTCACTTGACAGCGCCAACATCCTCCGCGTAGCGCTGCATCTCCTCCCTGGCCCTCTCCTCCCGCAACTCCCGCTGAAGCTCCTCGATCTTCTTCCGCTCAGCCTCATGCTTCTGCTCAGCCTTCCACACTTTCTCCACATTGCGGAGTGTCTGCGGGTGCCAGCTCTTCTTCAGGTTCTGTGGTAATTGAAAGGAGGGAGAAACAATTCAGGGAGTGTATGGGTGGTAAATATAACTGGCCCTGCCTCACCCACCCCTCTGTACCCTAATCACACCAAGGCAGGCGTATGTAAGGTCAAGACTGTCTTTAACAATGACAAGGTTGGCACCCACAACCTCTCACACACCAGGGGGTTTTTGGTCAAGTGCATAAAGCTTCAGGATACAAAAGGCCCTTCCTGAATTCCCTTCTAATACTTTTAGCCTGAAATGCATATAAGTCTGACTTCCATTCGCTATGTCTGAAGTGAGGGTTGGTGATGACAATACAGGAGGAATGGGGCAAGGAGATGGAAGGGTATAGACTCTGCAAAGCAACATTCATTGTTATGAACACAGCCTTCTTTTTTCCTTCATTCAGCTCACTTAACCTGCCTCACACTTGCACGGTTTACAACCCCACCTAGTACCTCTTCCAACCTTCCTTCACAGGACTCTCCCCTTGGTTCTCAGCTCCCCCCACCCCTCACCCTTCTCCTCTCCATCCTCCCCAAGAGCCACTGCTCTGGCCCAGCTTTCCCAATCAGGGAGAGTTTCCTGGAAAAAATGACATCTCAGAACAATTATAAATTAACCTGGCAATGTAGAAAGAGGGGAGGCAGGGGTAGGATTTCCAAACAGAATAGCACACACAGGTGAAGGCACAGTGGTGAGAAAGACTATAGCACAAACAGTTCACGTGGCTGGAGATGGAGTGCAAGCTGATGGGGAGGCAATGTCTAGAGACATTTTTGGTTGCACAACTGGGGGAGAAGAGTGGTACTAGTGGCTAGAAGCCAGGGATGCTGGTAAACATACTACAATGCACAGGAACACACACACACAACGAAGAACTATCCAGCCTTGAATGTCAATAGCACTGAGGCTGGGAAACCCTAGATTAGAGCTTTCCTGTTCCACATACAATTAGGTGGTGAGAGCCTGGGGCGGTGGGGGCTGAAGGGAGTTAATGGGGTGAAAAAAGGAGGACATATGTAATAGTTTCAACAATTTTTTTTAAATTTGCATTTTCCATTAAAAGAAAAAAAGAGCTTTCCTGTCTCTAAATGCAGTTTTCCGAAGAACACACCAAATTCAAGGAACCTTGATGGAGTACTGGAACTCAGTAATATCTGACAAACTCTAACAACTACTGGACAGGTGACTTAATTGATGTGCTGATTCGATTAGCTAAACTTCCAAGACGTTAGCATTTTCCTGGTGTTGCACCATGCTCTTGTGGGTCACTGCCCAATTTAGGGCCTCAGCCCTCCACAAATGAACTATTCTGGTTAAGAGCAATGGCCACTTAACGTATATTAAGTGCTATAAATTCAGGAGAAAACTCTGACACTATAGATAAGAATGCAGCACTGGGGGGAAACGGAAAAGGTGGACATGAACATCCTTTCAGGCTTAAAATGGACCCCAGGACATGGCTCAAGGGAAAGAATGGGCATAAACCACGCCCACTACAGCCCAGGACGTCGCTCTGAACTCCTAGCTGAGAAAGACAGATGTGTCCCCAGACAAGATATACAAAATAATGCCTGCGGGACCCGTCCTCGAGACCTGCCTCCTTTCCTACCCATGATTTCAACCCTGGCCCCCGGGCCTTCCCCTGGAGTTTCCAGCCGAGGGCCCCCCTAACACACACACAAACAACACCTGCCACCACTGGGGACACACCTGGCCCACCTCCCCAGGTCTCCGCTCAGTCCTTCCGTGGCCTTAGCGATCCGTCCCCTCTCCAGGGCTACGGCATCCCCACCCCCCCAACTTCACCCCCGCGAAAGCGAGGCTGCGTTGCCACGGTTACCCACGCCCACCAATTCCGTTCCCAGCCCAACCCTGTCTCCAGCCCCAGTACTCCGGCCGAGGCCTCCCTCACTTACCAGGTCTCCGCCCCCCATGATGGTGGAGACGTGTCCTCACTCCGTGGACCTGGAAGACTCAGGGAGGAGCGAGAGGAAACGTAGAGAAACAGCTCAGGTGCGACCGCCCCCGGTCTGCTCTCGGGGGCCACCGGCAGCCGCTTTCACAGCCGGATCTACATTCTACTTCCGGGAGGGCGTACCAATACCGCGACGGCGTCGCGGGGTGATGACGTTGTTACTCTGTGACGCTACGTAGCAGGAGCGTCACGTGTGGTGTTGCAGTTCGAGGCCCTCAGGTCGCGGCATCCGCGGCCTCGTTTTGGGCACTCGGGTTGGCACCACGTCTGCCATCGCGATGGGTGTGTTCAGACGCCGCCGCTGTAGTCAGTTACGTGGCTAGTAGGCCTCGCCCAGCAGTTCGGTTGTCATGGCAGCGCGCCGCGGCGTCCCTCTCGGGGCTTCCATCGTTGTCTCGCGGGGAGGCCCCATCGTGGACCCCCCAGCGTGGACCAGCTCCGGTCGCCTCGCCCGGCACCTCCCCCACACACCCCGGTTTTCCAAACGGCTTTTCAAACCCGCACTCTCGGGGCGGGCGGGGGGGGGGGGGGGACGGGGAGGGTGAATAGTCAGTCGGGGGAAAAGAAAACAAAAAAAAATTGAGGATTTTTTTTTTTTAAAAAAAAAACGCATTCTCCTCAAACCTCGACACAGCGCCGACTGCCTTAAATCAGATCTACTTTATGGAGGTTAAGCAGAAACAAACCGAAATTCCATCAGCCACCCTGCACCAAACCTTCGGAATGTGCCAGCTTCCCCATTTCCTTTCCCTTCGTTTGCTGTGGCCACCCTGCTCGCTCCATTCGTGGTGGAAACAGTAGCCAGCTCTGACCTAGCCCTGCAGATGTCTGGGGGGGAATTGTTGAGAGCTAGGTCCTGTGGTTCCTCCTTATCACACTGGCAAGGGAGGACTGAGCCTCGCAAGCCTGGCACTGGTTGGCATGGAGTGTACAGGCACAAGCCTGAGATGCACTTTCTCCTCTCACCTCCTCTCCACTGGGGAGAAAAGCTGAGACTAGAGAAACTAGTCCCGTCCCCCCCCCCCCAAACTCAGGGAAGAAACAGCACACTTGGAGGCACCGATTAAAAACAATGTTTATCGAAAATGGTATTGGGAGTTCATCTAAGCACCTGTCATAGAAACTCAGTTCAAGGGGTATGAAAGGAAGAGCTGCTGTTAGAAGAGAGGGAGTCGGGTGACCTCTCCGAAGACAGATGGGCACTGGCGGAGGGCTGGGGTGTTTCTGCGGTAGCCAAACAGACCGTTGTACCCCCTGATCGCTTTCACATCAGCATTGTAGTAGTCATGGCCGATCACCTGCTGGAAGGAATGCCCTGGCGGGTGGAGAGAGAGGCCTGAGCCTGCGGGCAGCCCCCTCTTGCTTTCTTCACTTCCACTGGTATTAGGAAACCAACCCAGCTACAGCTGCTGTGCTCCCGGTGTCTAGCGGAACCTTCAATCCTCAAACGTCTCAAGCCTCTTTACCGAAAAGCCAAGGGTTGGTGAAGTCAAGGAAACAGATGGCTGCCTAGAAACCCAACCTCATACCAGGAGGAGTATGAGTAGCGTGCAGGAGGAGTATGAATGGTGCATGAGGGTCAGACATTTCTGGGCTTGGCCAAACTTGCCTTGCTCCTAGAACTGAGAAAATTCCATCCTTGCCTCTAACCCATCTGGAGAACACTGATGTGCTCAGTGTGGCCGAATGTTACAGAGGGTCATGTGACTATAGAGCGTGGCTACAGGGTGGTGGGATTGGGGCGGGAGGAGTGTTTACCCTTTCAGAAAAATCTCTCTCAACTCTCCCATTCCTGTTGCTGCTTAACTGTGCCTGTAAAATAATCAGGAGACAGCCTGCCCAGGAGCAATGAGAGGAATAAAGGCTTTAGAGTTAGAAAAGTGGAATCCCAATCCTTGCTCAGCTCTTCTGAGCAAATCACTTTAACTCCCTCGGTCCTAGTTTCCCAGGTTGTAACATGGGGGTAGTGTGAGGGTAAAAAGCACCTGACATGCAGTAGGTGCTCAATAACTACCTATGGGGAGTACTGTTTCAGCTTCTGCTCTTATCTAAGAAGAAAAGCTGGAGGATGCAGTCCCTGGCCCTCTTCTCCCCAAACAGGTCTCTCTACACCTACTTTCTCTCAACTGTGGGATGCACACCACTCTTCCTAGGTGGGACCACTTGCCTGCCCCTGCCCAGTTTCTCCTGTTGATGTATTTCTGTTCTTCCCCGAAGATGTGGAAATAATCCACTACCCAGCCGTCCCTTCCTGTACCTCCACGATCCTGAGAGTGAGGGAGAGAATACAGAAGACGGTTAGGAAAAAAAAAAGGACTGTCAGCCACCATGCTGAGACATGCACAATGCGGACTCCGCTGTGGCTTGTGGGGAGGGTGTAGGGGTCACAGCCAGGGGTAAGAGGGCCAGAAAGATTAAATATACTTATGATCTCTATTGCCTCGCAGGGAGAGGCTGTGTAGCTTGACCCTTCGGGGCTCAGTGTCTGCTGCCAGACAGTTTCCAATTCCAGCTCCGCCACTAACAAGCTGTGTGACCTAGGCCAATGACACAGCTTTTCTGGACCTCAGTGTCCTCAATCAGTAAAAGGAGGGTTGCTGTGAGATTTAAGTGAGATGTTTCAAATAAAGGGCCTGGCATAGTAAAGGTTCAATAAACCTTATCTTTTTTTTAACCTTATCTTCATTTAAATGAAAAAAATACCTACCACAAATGGTGGTTATGACAATTAAACTACTTACAAAACGGAACAGAAAATTTCAAAAGTGTGTAAGCCATATTCTTTTCAAAGGTCTCCCCATATGACAGCTCCTTCTGTCGTAAAAGCTATATGAGTAAACAGCAAGTACACACTCAAACATGGCATGCACAGACGTGTGTCCATATATACTTGTACTAAACATGCACGTGCACACACAAACACCTGGGATTAAAAAAAAAACCCTAGATTTGTTCATGGAATAACCCCCATTAAGTCGTATTCATACCACTGTGACATATAGGCACCAATATTGGAGGCAAAAGGGGTGACAAGAATGGAACCAGCCCAATCAGTGTGGCTCAGTAGTTGAGTGTGGGCACATGAACCAGGAGGTCACAGTTCGATTCCGGATCAGGGCATATGTTGGAATTGCGGGTTCGACCCCAAGTAGGGCGATCAATGTTTCTCTCTCAGCGATGTTTCTAACTCTCTATGCCTCTCCTGTCCTCTCTCTCAAATCAAGAAAAAAATATATTTTTAAAAATGAATGGAACCATTAGCAAATAGCCTCAGAATCTTTGACCCCAGGGAAGTAGTCTGCTGGGGAGGGGCAAACCCCGCCCTTTCTCCCCGGAAAGGCCTGGGGAGAAGGGAGATCCAAGGAGGGTTGGGAGGTTTCAGCTAGAGGTTCCTTGGAGGGAGCCCCACTGTAACTATGACATCACCGAGCAGAGGGCGTGGCACTTGGTGGGTCTTTGTCTTGTTCACTGAGGTCACAGATTTTCAAGCTTTTAGAGAATTTGCAGTGTGAGGTCACCCCAAAGGGCAGGTCCATGACGTCAAAAAGGACAATGAAATCGGTTTGGGAGAAGCGGACTTGGAGCCAGGTTCCCTAGGCTTGCAGAAACCCAAAATGAGATCATTCTCAAGTTCAGGGATAGAAGGTGATTCTGTGAGCCCAGTGAGCTCACGCTCAATGCCTGTCATCACCTGGGCCAGGTCCGTGTGTTCATGAAGAAAACTGAGGGGCGGGGGGGGGGGGGGGGGGGCGGGGGAGAAGTGGGAACCTCCCTGGTGGGAGGGCGCTGGAGTGAGACGCCAGGATTTGGGAAATCAGTCCGCCACCAGGGACAACCTCTGCAGGCAAACAGTGGGGTGCTTTGGGGAGTGCCTATACCTGACCGGTTTTCTGCAAAATGGGCGGAACCACACGGCTCCTGAAGTACCGACGGGCGTGGTAGTCCTGCTGCGCATTGTAAGGCGGAATCGCAGACCAGACCTTGGGCTTCAAGTGCTCATAGTTGCGGGCCATGGTGCTCAGGGCCACCCCATCCAAGATGAAGCCCTTCTGCAACCGCAGAGGATACTCGCGCAAGTGCACCATCCCGACCACCGCCCTCCAAGGACCCCTCTGGTGGGAGTGGGAGGCGCCAGGCAGAGGGCTCCCCCGCGCATTATTACGTGGTCTCAGGACAGGACGCCTGCGACACAAACCCTATTGTCCCATCCAACCGGGTGGGCGCTTAGAGCTGTGGGGGAAGTTGCTTGCTTGGCCCAGCGGGATGAGCAGGAGGCCATGCACGAGACTGAAGGGGAGAAGGGATTACTGAATGCGGGCCCAGCTTCCCGCTTTCCTTTAAGAACAAGGTTCTCTGTTCCCACCTTATATGCATTTTCCCAACTCAGTTCTGTTGAAAATCATGTGCCCAGATGAATCAGAAAGAGTTCAAATAGCATCTACTTCCAACTCATTTTACAGAATTGGAAGTTGAAGCTAAATTCATTTACTGGTGGATCCAGAACCAGAATTCAGTCTCCTGACTTCTAGTTAAGTGCACTTAAAGCACTTCCTCCCTCCCCACCCAATTCTTTCCATCAGTTAGTATTTCTCTTCCTGTCAACCCACCTAAAAAAACAGGTTGACATATTGCCATACTTTTCCCTCTGGCTAACTTAATGTATATGATAGGATAGAGCAAAACCTAAACAATGATTTTCTTTAGTTATGGCTTCAGGTATTTTTTACTTCCCAAATTTCCCCCTTAAATCCATATAGGGTGCTTATATATCAAAGCACCCTATACCGACTGTTCACACCAGCTCTGAGGTGCTATTCATCCTTTTACAGGCTCAAGGAGGGATTATTTTTCTATTAACTTATTTATTTTTTAAATATATTTTATTGATTTTTTACAGAGAGGAAGGGAGAGAGTTAGAGTTAGAAACACCGATGAGAAACATCGATCAGCTGCCTCCTGCACATCTCCCACTGGGGATGTGCCCCCAACCCAGGTACATGCCCCTGACCAGGATCGAACCTGGGACCTTTCAGTTCGCAGGCTGACGCTCTATCCACTGAGCCAAACAGGTTTCGGCAACTTATTTTTTAATAAATATATTTTTATTGTTTCAGAGAGGGAGAGAGATGGAAGCATCAGTGATGAAAACCATTGATCGGCTACCTCCTGCACACCCACACTGGGGATCAAGCCCATAATCTGGGCATGTGCCCTGATCAGGATTCAAACCGTGACCTCCTGGTTCATAGGTCCACACTCAACCACTGAGCCATGCCTGCAGCAGGGTTTTTTTTCAATAAAGGACCTGGGGGCTTGTCACAGATTTGAAGTTCACCAGGCTGGAGAATGCAGTAGCAGAAAGTCTATTTTAGAGACTTCAATATTCCTGAAACCAAGGCTCAGTCTAAACAGAGCACTGGTTCTTAGTCTTGGCTACAACTTGGGAATCTGGGCAGCTTTCAAAAGTACTGATGCTACCTCCAGTCTGACTTTTAATTGGTCTGGGATATGGCCTGGCCACATTAAAAAAAAATTCCTCCAGTTGAAAATGACTGCTCTGCAATCCTGGTACGTTCCATCCCTCTTCTTGGACAAAAGGTAGATCATCTCAAGTGACTGAGCTAGGCAGGGTTTCATGTACTCTAAGCTTCAGCCTTACAGTATACCCAACTTACAGATAACATTTAAGGCAGAGTATTTTCATATCCAAATATGAAGCTGCATTATTAATCCAAACCAGCAAAGTGTTCTTTCCCCATACCCTAAATATGTCACCTAATTCAGTTTGGAAAGAAAAGCTACAATAAAGGTCAATACCTTCAGGCACAACTTGTCAGGATTTATGCCTATTGTGCTGACACAATTATATCCTCTCCTTTTATTCTCAAAACAGAGGTTGGCATATATATGGCCACCCTGTCAAAACATGGCAGCCCTAGCTGGTTTGGCTCAGTGGATAGAGCGTTAGCCTGCAGACTGAAAGGTCCCAGGTTTGATTCCAGTCAAGAGCACATGCTGGGTTGTGGGCTTGACCCCCAGTAGAGGGTATGCAGGAGGCAGCTGATCAATGATTCTCTCCCATCATTGACGTTTCTCTCCCTTCCTCTCTGATATCAATAAAGATGTTATGGAAAAAACTGCTGCAGATATTAATCATCTACCACAAGAGGCATGGCATTTACCATGTGTTAGGCTTTACAAATATACTGGTTTACATGCAAATCTACAAGAAAACCTGTCAATGCAAGTGTGCATCTAAGTGTGTACATGGTTCCTGACATCACCCCTTGGGCTCCATAAGCATGTCTAGGATCTGAGCAGTCACTCTACCTATCTATAATAATCAAAGCATAATATGCTAATTAGATGTGACATCCAGAAGGACAAAGCCAGCTTCCCGCTGGTCCCAGGTGCCGGCAGCCAGGGGAAGGCCTACCCTTGCTCAAATTTCTGGCATCAGGCCTCTAGTCTTGAATATCTTTCTCACTGCAGTTTTCTGGGGTATCCTATCATCAAGCAGTACCTGCCACTTATTTACGGACTCCAAACCCAAATATCTAGTGTGTTTTTTAATAGCAGAAATTGGGATGTTGCAAAAGTTCTGTACACTCACCACAGTGCAAAGACTATCTTTTTTTTTTTTTTTAACATACATCCATGGAAAGTTTGCGGAGTAGTTTCTGTTTTACAAAGGAGGGGAGAATTACATGGTGTCAAGAAGAGTGCCATGTAGAAATGAACAGAAGGCAAGCATTTCATGTCATCAATTTTTAATCGGTTTTTCCTTTACAAACACACCAGAGAATCATGCAATGCTGCCAGCATTGGATGCAATCCTGGGCCACAAGTCTGCACACTCTTTTGCAACTGGTCCTGTGATGGCAGAACCTGCATGAAAGAAGAAAGGTGTCAGTAAAGTCAGAGGGTCCCTCCTTTGCCTGTACTCCTAAACCCAAGAATGAAATCACCCAATCTCAAAGATCCAAGGAACAAGGTGGTCCTTTCTTACCTTTCATTTCCCCTTTATTGTTTACTATGACCCCCGCATTATCCTCAAAATACAGAAACACGCCATCTTTTCTCCGGTATGACTTTCGTTGTCGAATTACCACCGCTGGATGTACTAAGGAGGAAAAAGGCAGCATTCATTAATCCATCAGGTCAGGTCCCAGTGCCACCATAAGCAAGCAGTTTACACATCGTCTAGTTCCCCAACATTTCCCATTTGGACAGATGTATGCAGGAAGCTTGCTAGACACTTCCTATACTTTTCCCCACTTCACCCAATGGGTGGATACTGTCAAGACCCTAGTATCATAGAGGAGGGAATAACCTGCCCGCCCCCCCTACTCCAGACTGAATACGTGGAGAGGCCAAACTGTTAATTCATTAGGCAATATTCCAACCAGTACATATCAAACCCTCAAGTACATACCTTGATCTAAAAATTACTGCATCCAAGAATTTGTTGGAATTTTTTTTTTTAATATATTTTATTGATTTTTTACAGAGAGGAAGGGAGATAGTTAGAAACATCGATCAGCTGCCTCCTGCACATTTCCTACTGGGGATGTGCCCACAACCCAGGTACATGCCCTTGACCGGAATCGAACCTGGGACCTTTCAGTCCGCAGGCCGACGCTCTATCCACTGAGCCAAACCGGTTTTGGCGAATTTGTTGGAATTAAGTACATTCCATACCTTAGGTCAGGGGTCCTCAAACTACGGCCCGCGGGCCACATGCAAATACAAATATTGTATTTGTTCCCGTTTTGTTTTTTTTACTTCAAAATAAGATATGTGCAGTGTGCATAGGAATTTGTTCATAGCTTTTTTTTAAACTATAGTCCGGCCCTCCAACGGTCTGAGGGACAGTGAACTTGCCCCCTGCTTAAAAAGTTTGAGGACCCCTGCCTTAGGTTTTCCAAATTCAAACTCGTAAGTTTATTGTACAAAAATGAGGCCTTCATTTTTCATAGTTCACCAAGGCTAGAGAAAGTCTAGGTCATTTTTTTAAAAAACCTGCACAAAAAGTTCATTATCACTACCCCACCCCCCCCAACTATTAAGATGGCCTGACCAAATGGAATATTACACCAAATCCTTTAAAGACAAATATCCCAAATGTTATTTCTCAGCATAGGCGCTCTTCATGGCATAGGACAGCATGATCTTAATGAAATCCTTGTAAAGCATCCTTGTAAGCACCAGCTTGTCGTTTCCAAATTCAACAAATGCAATGCCATGCCTCTCAGGCACCCAACATACTTCCTTGAAACCAGGTAACCAATTAAACAGCATAGATAACATCTCATTAGCCTCTTTTGCTAAATTATTAATAAATAAAATATAGTTTGGAGGGTAATCAGGGACCCGAGTGAGAACTTGATGTTGCATTTCCTTGGGTATTAGCTGAATTTTGTTTTCCCTGACCAGGCTTTTTCTTTGCAGTCACTGCTGTCTGTTTCAGTTTGGGCTTTTTTCTTTGTCAGCAAAAGTACCACGAATTTTTGGTATTTTATCAGGATCTGTTTTTGCATGCTGGATTCGATTTGCATTCCTTGTAACTCTCGAGATATTCCAGTTATTTAAACATAGTAAGGTGCCCTAGCCAGTTTGGTTCAATGGATAGAGCGGCAGCCAGCGGACGGAAAAGTCTCAGGCTGGATCCCCAGTAGGGAGCATGCAGGAGGCAACCGATCAATGATTATCACTTGTCACTGATGTTTCTATCTCTTCCTTCCTCTCTGAAATCAATAGACACACACACACCACACTTGGTCAGGGAGCCTGACAATTCTTGAGTCAAGTTCTATGGACATAGACAGCCTTTTGTTCTTAACAAGAATACACAGAGCGACAGGCAAATAGTATTTACTGAGCACCACCTGTTGGACCCTGACCTACTTATAAACCATTTACATTATCACAGGTGAACCTACAGATCTAACCCAGGATCCTGGACTTCCAGTCAGCCCCTTTCCACACTTCTGCATTACATGCTAAGTCTAAGGTGAGAAGTATTTGGTTAGCAGAAATAAGGGCCAAAGAAGACATTCACAGAGTGGAAAAT
This sequence comes from Myotis yumanensis, assembly GCF_028538775.1. Lineage (NCBI taxonomy): Eukaryota > Metazoa > Chordata > Mammalia > Chiroptera > Vespertilionidae > Myotis > Myotis yumanensis. The sequence continues at coordinate 44,289,050 of NW_027223767.1, forward strand.
GCACAACTATTTTTGGAACCATGCAGTAGTCTCTCGTCTGTCCCAATACTGATTGAGACCCACAGCACATCCTGCTGCCATCTCACCCACAGCCATGGCCAACTGCTCTGCCCTTCCCTGACAGCCCCCCAGGCCACACACCAGACCCAGCAAGTGTTCTAAAAGGGAAGCCTGTCCACCCCAATCCACACACTGATTAATCAATACGCAACCACAACGCTACTCCTTACTCCTTGCCCACCAAACCCACATAAGGACATTAAAAGTGAACCAAGTAACGCTTCTGACCAAAAAGCTAAAACGGGAGTGGGGAAGGGCGTATGCAGGCCTACAAGGAGTAACTGGGACATGTGTCTGAGACGTGTCATATTTCTAAGAGATGGCTAGGACTTCTCAGGAAAAGCAAGGCAACCCATGGCAGAGACACACCGACACCTGACACGCGAGGGGGAAAAAAAAAATCAGGAGCTGAACCATGAAAGCGCACCAAGTATCAGAAGCAGTAAAGCCAGATAGGACATCATAAGTGCTCTGAGACCATCCCCTTTAATTCATAAACCTCGCAGGAAAACTTCTGGGAAAGGCAGCTCCCTGTTCTGGTTTCTATCAGAAAAGATTCGGAAGCAACCACAAACGTTTCATCTCATCTAAAAAAAGAACCTGTCTTAAAGAATGAGAAATACCATGTGATACTGATACCTACAGAGTGCTAGGGAACAGGCCCGATGCTCACGCTCAGCACACTGCCCGACTGTACCCACTGGAGGAAGTACCACCATACCCTTTGAAATCAGCACTTCCAGGAAAGGGAACCTGCCTGAGGACAGGTCAGGTCCTAAGGCTGTGATCTCACCTGGGTGAACGCCAAACCAGCATCAAAAACAGGTATTTACTCAATACCACCATACCCACCTGTAGCCCAGGGAGTCAGCAATCAACTCAAGGCCTTAAGAGACAACCCTACATGTCACACACTCAGGGCTTTTGTTTCCATGTGTGTAGGTGACCTGTAATTACCAGCTGAACTTGCTGGGGGAAATGGCAGAGTAAATATTTGGGGGATGGAGCCCCTAGTGTACATGGGAAGTCAATGCAGAACTTAGAATATTGATCTCACATTGCCTCTCAAAGGAAGCGAAGCTTTAAGAGGCCTGGAAAACGGTAAAATTATTCGGTAAAGGGAGAAGTCTCCGGCTGTCCAACAAGCAATGAGGGTTCGGTCACTCACTCACCCTTCTTTCTGAGCTCCGGTTTGCCTTTTTTGACTGTGGCCATCACCATGTCACCCACACCGGCGGCAGGAAGTCTGTTCAGTCGTCCCTTGATCCCCTTCACGGAGATTATATACAGATTTTTGGCTCCTAGAAAAGAGTGTTAGCAGAAGTGATGTTCTTCTGAGGGTCTATTAGGCAGCTCGGCCTTGGTAACGTTTCCCCCAACACTTCCCGCCACACTCACCCCCACCCCAAGGCGGACACCTTGTCACACCACCGATTGAAGCAAAGCAGCACAACACGCTGCCGCTTCACCCAAAAGCGGTGTTTTTCCTTTGCCCTTTCTTGACGGCTCAGTGGGTCATCGGCAAGAGGCCCAACGAGTGCTTTTAAAAGGGGCAGGTGGGCAGGGGCAGCCGAAGCCGCAGGTCTCACCGGTGTTGTCAGCACAGTTGATCACGGCTCCTACCGGAAGACCCAGGGAAATCCGGAACTTCGCCCCGGAGGACCCACCGCGTCCTGTGGATGAAACAGGAGAGCGCTCGCTGTCCGGCCATGGCTCGGAGTCCCCTTCATGCTCAGGCTTTCAATTCACGCGCATATGCTCTGCAAACTGGACACTACGGACTCGCTCTCTCTAGGGCTCCACGCACTCCCTTCCCCATGTGCCAACCAGTCCTCAGGGCAAATCGCCAACTCATTACAACCACCTTTACGTTGAGATTAAGGGGCCTGTACGACTCAAGTCTCGCTCCGACTTTTGCACCACGGCGTTCTCCCTGCAAAGCGGGGGGCCGCGCAAGTCCCCCCACTCTCGGGCCTAAGTCAACCGGGATTCAAGCCCATTCCCGCAGCGCTGGGAGCGCAGCGAGCACGCGGGGTGCGGTCCGGCATCATGTCCGAATCCCGCAGCTCAACTCTCCGGGCCCCCCGACCGCCTCTTTCGGGGGCCCAGCCAGGACTCTCGCGGGGCCCCTCCTCACCCTCTCCGGCTCGGACGAGAGCCAAGCGCCCCAGCTGCCCATGGCCGCCGCTCCCGGCGAGGCCAGCAGCCACCACGCAGCAGATGGAGAAGGATCACCCAGGGCCAAAACCTCACCTCTCTTCGACATCTTGGACGCCGGAAAGGGATGGAAAGGAAGTACTCACAAAGGATGCTGGGATATGAGCCTTTACGCCCCGCCCACGATCGTCACGTGGTCCGGAGTTTGCTCAGCCCGCCCCTTCCCCCAGCGCGACGTGCTATTACGTAACAAACCCTGGAAGTGGGCGGTTCCGGGGTTGAGGGCTGCGGAAGCGAATGAAACCTAGTCTCCCCTCCACGAGTTCGAAAGTAGTTGAGAACACGGAAACGTTGGTTTGTTAACTTACCCAACAGCCTGTTTTTGAGCACTTAGTGCCAGGGACCTGGCTGGATACTACGTTCTGAAATGGTTAAAACATCTGTGCTGTGCAGGGGCCCCCAAAGATCAGGGTGTGGGAGGGCTAGGGGAAAACGCTAAATGGCTTCATTAGGATGTGATTTAATTGAGAAGTGCCATTCTAGCACTACAGATCATTACAACTATAGGTGTGCCTGGCCCCATACCCATCTTGCTTTATTAATTACCCCTTTCACAGCTTCAGCCTCCTCCATTCTCCTGGTTTCTTTCTGTCAATACTACATTCACTTAAATATTAATTGAGTGCCCACTTTATGCCAGATACTGTCCTGGGCATACACTAGACTACATCAGAGGACAAAACAGATCAACATTCTTGCCCTTACGGAGCTCACTGCTGGGTGGTGGTGAAGATGGATATTAGACACTGAACTATCTATCTATATATAGAAATCTTTCTATATAAAAGGCTAATATGCAGAGTGTCCCCTTGGGAGTTCCAAGGGGAGACCAGAAGTTCAATCGCTCGCTATGATGTGTGCTGACCACAAGGGGGCGGCACAGAACAAAGGAAGGCCACGGAGGGCAGTCAGATCACCCGCCAGGCCCAGGGACCCTACCCATGCATGAATTTTGTGCACCAGCCTCTAGTAGACACAATAATTGCAATGTGTAGTATGTTAGATGATGTTAAGTAGTATGAAAAAAATAAAAGCAGAACAAGGTAAGCGACATCAGGAAGTGGGAGGAGGGGCAGCTTGCAATTTAAAATAGAATGGTTAGTGTGGGCTTCATGGAAGGAGGTGACATTTAGAGCAATGACTTTAAGATAAGTGAGTTAGTAATACCAATGTCCAGGGAGGAGCGGTCTAGAGCAGCGGTCGCCAACCTTTCGGACCTCACAGACCACCAATGGTCCTTGGACCACTGGTTGGCGACTACTGGTCTAGAGTCATTAGCTAATAAAAAGCCCTAAGGCAGGAGTGTGCCTGAATTATAGGAACAGCAGGGAAACTGGGTGTGTCTGGGCAGAGTAAGTGAAGAGAAAAAGAGTAGGACACAAGGTCAGAAGCTAAGACGTAATGGAATCATATCCTGTCGGGCTTTGTATACCACATGGACTGAGAAGAGGAACCATTTCCCTGTTTAAACAGGATCTGACTAATATGACAGAAGGATCTCTCTAGTTGAGACTAGACTGTGGGAGAGGACACAAAGATCCAAGTAAAGAGATCTGTTAGGAAGCTCTGGCAGTAACCCAGGAGAGAGAGGATAGTGGTTTGGACTCAAGTGGTAGCAGTAGAGGTTATGTGATGTCATCAGATTCTGGATGTGTTCGTGGGGTGTGGAAAAGAGAGAGGAGTCAAATGTTTCCAAGGTGCCCACTGGTGTGGTCAGTGGTTGAGCATCTACTCATACACCAAGAGGTCACTGGTCTGATTCCTGATCCGGCAGGGCACATGCCCAGGTTGCAGGCTTGATCCCCAGTAGTGGGTATGCAGGCGCCAGATGATGTTCGTCTCTCTCTCTCTGTCTCTACTTCTTCACTTCCTGCATTAGCACATTACTTAAAGACCTGTAATCTAGTTTTTATACTCACTGTATGACTGAAGTTATACTAGAAATTATATATTCACTGAAATTGTACTAGAAAAGTCACCATGACCTACTTGTTTTCAAAACCCAAGGACACTCCTCTGTCTTTACCTTACTTGACCCACAGCATTTCACACTGAGAATATTCCCATCTTTTTAACACGCTTCACTCATGGTTTCCATGATACTAATAATAATAGAAAAATACTATTTGTGGAGTGTTAATAAGTGCCAGTCGTTGAGTTTAGCATTTTATAGGAATATGCCTTCCTGGATCCTCCCAACAACCCTGTTATATAGGTAGCATTCTCATTTTACAGAGGAGAAAACTGAGCAGTATGTCAAGCCATGAGTACAAGATCACACAGATCATGAAAGGCAGAGCTGGAATGCCACCCAATCTGGTTGATTCCAAAGCATAGGCCCTAAGTCACTATGCTACACTGCTCTCTCCTCCTGACTCATGGTCCCCTCTCATTGTATTTCTCTGGGTGATAATACCCACCCAATAGCTTCAATTACCGTCCATATGCTGATCACTTTCCAGTCTATATCTCCAGCCCAGACATTTCTGCTTAGCTGTGGCCAATAAGGATTGTCCCAGATTTACAATGGTTCAACTGAAGTTTTTTTTTTTACTTTACAATGGTGCAAAAAGTGATACATATTCAGTAGAAACCGTAGTTTGAATTTTGAATGTTGATCTTTTCCTGGGCTAGCGATATGCAGTATGAGGCTCTAGGGCAGGGGTCCTCAAACTTTTTAAACAGGGGGCCAGTTCACTGTCCCTCAGACCGTTGGAGGGCCGGACTATAGTTTAAAAAAAAACTATGAACAAATTCCTATGCACACTGCACATATCTTATTTTGAAGTAAAAAAACAAAACGGGAACAAATACAATATTTGTATTTGCATGTGGCCCGCGGGCCGTAGTTTGAGGACCCCTGCTCTAGGGATGCTGGGCACCAAGCCATAGCTTCCAGTAAGCCATGTGATCATGAGGGTAAACAACCATACTCACCAATTGTAGTATTAAATGCATTTTTTACTTAAAATATTTTCAGCTTATGATGGGTTTATCAGGAGGTAATCCCATTGTAAGTCAAGGAACATCTGCCTATGAACTGATGATTGGGACACCTTCACCCTACAGGCACTTGAAACCCAAGCTGTCCAAAACAGAAACCACAGTTTTCTCAGAAAACATGCTCTTCTGCCCGGATTAGTTTTCTGGGCTGGTGCTACCACCAGTGTCTAAACCAGAAAGCAGGGGCAAAATGCATTCTCTTCACCCAAGTTCATGGACTTAATCAGCAAGGTCTACTGACTTAACTCTACTTCCTAAGTTTTTCTATCCAAATGTCTGCCTTTTAGAGGCCATTGCAACAGCATCTAAATGGCCTGACCATATCTCTCATTGCTTAAAACCCTGTGTTGGCCTTCTAGTGCTTACACAGTCCGAGCTCCTTAGCACAGTGCGAGAGACTTTCCTGAAATGACTTCTCTTCTTCCTGGCCTCATCTCTTGTCACCTTGCCTCTTACGCTTCACACTTCGACAATACCAAACTGCTTGGATTTATGGACTCTTTCTTGGTTTAACCAGTATTTATTCTTTATAACTCTGTTCAAATGTTATCTTTTCCTGGGTCATCTCACAACCCCAACATTCTCCGCCCTGAGCCACCTCTTTACTGAGAGCAGTGCTTCTCAAATATTTTCATCTGAGGACTATTTTACATTCTCAAATTATTGAAGACCCCTCCCCCAAATTTTTGTTTTATATAGGTTCTGTCTATTGACAGTTACCAGATTAGAAATTGAAATTGTGAATGTTTAATTATTTGTTAATTCATTTAAAATAGTAAGCCTGGAAAATAACTACAATTTCCCAAACAATAAAATTTAATGAGAAGAATGGCTTGGGGGGGGGGGGGTTAATGGGGGGATGAGGACACATTTGTAATACCTTAACCAATAAAGAAATTAAAGATTAAAAAAAGAAGAAGAAGAATGGCTTCATACTACATGCTTTTGGAAATCCCTCTAATATCTGGCTTAAGGAAAGACAGCTGGATCTTCATATTTTTACATTTCATCTGTTGTGATATCAAATGTCTTGTAGCCTCTTTAAATAAAGCTCCATGTATAAGAACCATCGCCCTAAAGTTGTAGATATCACATTGTACAGTACTCCTATTGTTTGCAAATTGCCCCTGATACTGATTGTGAAATCTGTAGGACACATCCCAGAATGAATTGGTTAACATTACCTTTATTTCCTCACCCTCTTAATGGTTGGTAAGGCTTAAAAGTGACACAGTGAGGGGGCACCTGGATTTGAACCAGGGACCTCTTGATCTGCAGTCAAATGCTCTACCCCTGAGCTATACCCCCTCTGCTGGGAAGGGTGAGATTTACAGCTTAATTGTAGTGCTTACTGACCAGACGTGTCTCAGCTGATTAACAGTAGTCTGGCATTTATGATCAACTGCTTCGGTTTTCCCAGAAAGATACTAAAGAACCAAGAAAAGATTACAGAGGCAATCAGGACTCAAGTGCTAGGGGAAAAGAGCGAAGTCCACTTTGACCTGTGCTTGAAGGTGCTGGGGGTGGGTGTGTGTGTGGTGGGATTCCGCTCCTACATTAACTACAGCCTTCTCTACCTCTGGCATCTGGGAGTTCTTGAAGATTCATTTCCATCCCAAGCGGAAGTGCTTCCCTTGTCTTTCTCAAGACCCTCTCTGCTCCTGTGCCAGAGGTGCCCCTATTGTTTCTATTCTCTCCAGTCACTTCCTCTGCTTCCTTGGCTCCTTCAACTTTCAACAGGCTTCCCTTAAATTAAAAAAAAAAAATAAAATAAATCCTTCCTAAAAAAAACAAAAACAAAAACAAAAAAAACCTCTCCCTTTAGCTGTGATTGCCTGTCCATTTCTTCTTTCTCACCAGCGATTTTAAAGGAAGTCTATACTTCATTTTTCTCATTATCAACTACCTGTCTCGCAGTTCTGCTGCTCTCTGTATTAGCGTTGACTGTCAGTTATCTTTCTCCCCTTGCTGTATATGTATTGTTTCTCCAACTGGAGTCTAGTTACTAGACTGTAAGTTCCTTGACGGTAGGGCCATGTTGCATTCTTTTTCGTATTCCCCGCAGAGGTTGGCACAGTGCCTCGTTCACTATACTAGTAAGCCTTGGGTTGTGCTTGCCGGCCAAACCACAATCCGAATTAAACTCAGCTATCTGATTACACCCAGCCCGCACCCAAAGCAGCTGAATGTTGTTGGAAGAAAGCTTACATGTTTGTGTCCCTCCAGGCTCTCTGTCTAGGACTCCAGCGGCTGATTAGGTTCCCTTTCCCAGTCTCCAAAATGACTAATTCACATACTTTCTCCTGTTCCAAATCTTCCACACCTTATCTCTCCCCCTCACTCTCTTAGCTGAAGAGCTTGACTCTTCCTTTTTAGAGAAAATGAGAACCAGCGAGAAGCAGTGGTATAGTGGTCAATGGCTAAGAACCAGTCTTGGGGGCCCTGATGTCCCAAGGTGCAGACACTCCCACCTGCCAAGTTTCAGTTACCAAAAAGAAGTCAACTGGCGCCCGGTTGGCATGGCTCAGTGGTTGAGTATCATGCCTATGAACCAGGAGGGTCACTGTTTGATTTCTGGCCAGGGGACACGCCCAGGTTTTGGGCTGCATCCCTGGTAGGGGGGCATGTAGGAGGCCGCTGACCCACGTTTTGCTCTCACATGGATGCTTCTTTCTCTCCCTTTTTTTTTTTTTTATATATTTTAATAATTTTTATTTCTTAAAGTATTACAAAGAGTATTACATATGTCTCCTTTTTTCCCCCCCTTGACATTCCCCCGGCCCCTACCCCCCGCCCCCCCCCCGCCCCGTGTCTTGTGTCCATTGGTTACTCTTATATGCATGCATATAAGTCCTTCAGTTGGTCTCTTAATCCCCCCCCCAACCCTCCCCAGGCTTCCCACTGTAGTTTAACATTCTGTTCAATGTTGCTCTGCTTCTGTATCTACCCCTGTTCATCAGTCCATACTGGTCCCCTTTATTTGTCCCAACCTCACTGGAGTAGTCTCAACCTCACCAGGGCTGTCTGAGCCTCACCAGGGCCGTTTCAACCTCACCGGGGCCGTCCCTACCTCACGGGGGCCGTTTCAACCTCACCGGGGTCATCCCTACCACACCGGGGCCGTTTCAACCTGACCGGGGTTGTCCCTACCACACTGGGGCCTCTTTCTCTCCCTTTTACTCTCTCTAAAAATCAATTTTAAAATCTTAAAAAAATAAAGAAATGAAAAAAAAAAAGCTTGATTCTTTTTCTAATCATACAAGGCCTTCTCCAGCTCTCTTGAATCGACCTCTGCTTGTCCACCTTCCTCCAGCCCCTCTAGGCCTAAGGCCTTTGTAGTAGCCATTTTCTTTGCCTGGAATATGCCCTTATTCAGGTCTGAACTCCAAAATCACCTGCACACAAAGGCCTTCCATGATTCTCCCACCTGAAATAGCACCCCTCACAGCTTCCTAATGCAGACTCGTAATTTTTAAAATTTTATTTTAGCTCTAGCTGGTTTGGCTCAGTGGATAAGAGTGCCAGCCTGCAAATTGAAGAGGACCCAGTTTCCATTCTGGTCAAGGACATATGCTCGTGCTGTGGCTTGATCCCCAGTAGGGGGCGTGCAGAAGGCAGACGATCTATGATTCTCATCATTGATGTTTCCATCTCTCCCTCTCCCTTCCTCTCTGAAACCAATAAAAACATATTTTATAAATAAATAAAAAGTTATTTTAGCATTGGCTGGTTTGGATCAGTGGTTAGAAGTCAGCCCACGCAAAAAAAAAAAAAAAAAAAAAAGAAGTCGGCCCACGCACCAAAGTGTTGCAGGTTGGATCCCTGTCCTAGACTAGGGGTGCCAGTGGGAGGCAACCAATCCATGTCTCTTCCTCCCTCTCCCCCTATCCCTTCCTCCCACTCACTCTCCCTCTTTAAAAAATCAATGGAAAAAAATATCCTCAGGGAGGATTAAAAATACAGTTTTAATATTTCCCTTATCACTACTGTGCATTTTCTTGTTTATTCACTTGTGCATTTATTTCTAGTCTGTCAGCAAAGAGTCAGAACCTTTGTGTCTTTCTTTCGAAAGCATGTTCCGTACCTAGAAAAGGTGGTTTGGTACCTAAGTTAATGTTTTCAAAGGGCCATATTTTCAGGTGGTCTTTTAATTTCGTTCCCCATCATAAGTGAATTTGATATAATTTAGGAAGAAGTACTTAATTTTGAACAAGTAAACAATTCCAGTACAAAAAATTAGGATTGGCATAAAAAGACTGTATCAAACACTTACCAACAAAAGAAGGTGGGGCTTTAGAACACAAAGCTTGCCAGCACTCTGGTGTGGGTGGAACCTAATTATATTGAGTCACCACAAGTGGACAGGGAGGACAAACAAAAGACGTCCTGGGGGTATAGCTCAGTGGTAGAGCATTTGACTGCAGATCAAGAGGTCCCCGGTTCAAATCCGGGTGCCCCCTCACATGACCTTGATGTTTTTCTCTCCTCACTCAAGCGTAATCCCATAGTAACACGAATGCAATCCCACTAACACAGGCATTTCTAAGCCAGGCATTTCTAAGCCGTCCCCCACTCAGCAGGGAGAAGCTTACTCTCAATAGGTGGAAAGGAAGCAACCAACTCTTTGAGACTATTCAACATCTATCGGCCTTGGAGGTGTGCAGAGCAGTGTTATTTTGCCTAGTTTATACTCAGACAGGGAAGACTAGGAGAATGAGTCCAAAGTTCAATAGGTTTATATAACTGCAAAGTTTAACAAGACATATACAGATAGCCCAGCCGGCGTGGCTCAGTGGTTGAGCATCGACCTATGAACCAAGGTTTGATTCCCGGTCAGAGAATATGCTTGGGTTGCGGGCTCCATCCCCAGTGTGGAGCGTGCACAAGGCAGCTGATCGATGATTCTCTCATTGATGTTTCTCTCTCCCCCTCTCCCTTCCCCTGGTGGTGGTGGTGTGTGTGTGTGGGGGGGAATACACAGATAAAAGGTGAAAAGTGGACAGCTTTCTCCTCCATATTAGCTCAAAGGAAAGCCTTAGGCCTGGGGTAAGTTTGAGGCCTCGTGTCCAGGAGGGTCTAGGTTTTGAACCAGGAGGACAGCTTTGCCCATGTCCAGCCTCAGACACATCAAACAGTAATGGGAGCCATGGGGAAAATGCACTGGAGTATTCCCCAGGGCCCTGGAGGGATGACACAACCAAATTCCGGGTTTAAAATATCGCAGGTGCCCTCTGACCCTAGCAGCATGCCTTTTCCTTTCTCCTTCATTTTTCCTTTTTTGGGGCAAAGCCTAGTCGAAAGGACTGCCCTTACTCCCTTCACATTTACTGTTTTCCTCTGGCTTAGCAACGATACTGTCAGTGAGGCAACCAACAAATATCTGTCCCTACCTTTAGGCTATGGAACTCGATAGCCTTGAATGACTGGTTTAGTGGTTCTCAAAGTGTGGCCCCTTGACCACAGCATCAGCATCTTCTGGAAACTTGTCAGAAATGCAAATTCTCTCGGGAGCCCACTCCAGGCCTATGGAATGAGAAACTGGGGGTGTTTTAACAAGCCCTCCAGGTAATTCTGATGCACATTCAAGTTTGAGAACCACTGCATCAGTTTAGTCAGTTTGTATTAGGAGGTAACTTTATTTTTGTAAATTAAAAGCTTATGGATGTGCATGGGGCATCTTAACCTTCTCAAAAGTGCTTTGACTCTCTACCTGTGTTATGAGCAACAGCACCTTCATGTCACCGGTAATGAAAAAAAAAGTTGAAGTTTGGAGAAAGGCTGTGGGTTTCTTCCCCTTGACCCACCCACATCCCCATCCGAAACGGAACGCCAACTGGGGGTAGTCATTTTGTCCCCGGAACCCGTGGCCGCGGAAATCCAGACACCTCCGGCGCCAGTAATCTTACGCCAGATTTGCGCACATGTCCACCCTTCCTCCTTCTGCTAGGTGCAAAGCAAAACCGAAAGCTTTCCGCTAAGGTTGGAAAACGAGAAATGCATCTTTGAAAAATCGTTTCTGTTTTCTTTTAATCCAGGACTCAATGTTAAAACAAAAAAGTCAAGAAAGGGGGTGCTATATTAGTCACAGGGAAGAAAAGCCACCAAGGGGGCACCCGGATTTGAACCAGGGACCTCTTGATCTGCAGTCAAATGCTCTACCACTGAGCTATACCCCCGCACCGCTCTGGCTCCTGGAGATGGTTCTTTGGATGCACCGAGGGTGGGAGAAAGGAATAAAGGAGAAAAGGAGGCCAAGCAGAAAGCGGAAGGTGCCCGAATCCAGGGAACTCCGGGAAGGCTGCGCGAAGAGGGAAGAACCAGCCCGGGCTGCGAGGCGCTGAGAACAGGCGGGAGGGACAGGTTCCGCCCCGCAAAAGTGGGAGAAGATATGAGGGGGCAGGGAGGCTCATGTAGGTGTGGGGCAAGGGGTTCCCATTCCGTCCGTAGGTTCATGCCAGGTAGCGACGGGTACAAAGGAAAGTCCCCGAATGTGGTGAATCTGTTCGGGCCTTCAGGAGTGTTCCAACCCCACCCTGGACGGGAGGCGCGAGGTTTGCCCGCCTCCCGGCTGCCCCAGATGTCCCGCCACACCGGCCCCGAGGCGCCTTCAGCGCGGGAAGGGATCCGGGCATAGCCGGCGTCTCTCCAGGGCGCCTCCAGCTCGGGAGCACCCGGGCGCCAGGAGCCCTCGGGACTCACCTAGGCACGCACCCCGCGCCCCACACCCCGGGCCGGAACCCGCCTCCGCGCAGCACCCCGGCTCCAGGGGAGCGCGCCTGGCCGCGCGCGCCCCCGCCCGCGCCCGCGGCGCGTCCCCGCCCCGGTGCAGCCCCTCCTCCCCGCTGTGTTTATTAGGGGAAGGAGGGCGGAGGCGGAGGCCAGTTCCCTTGCTCCAGCCGCCGCCGTCGCCTGTGTAGTTGCATCCGCGGCCGCCTGCCGCCAGCTCGCTCCGGGGAGAGAGTGCGCGCGCGAGCCCGGGCGTCCCCGCCCCAGCCTTTCCCGGAGCCATGAATCCCAATTGCGCTCGGTGCGGCAAGATCGTGTACCCCACGGAGAAGGTGAACTGCCTGGATAAGGTGAGCCCGGGACCGGGAGACGCGTGTTTGCCGTTCCCGACCAGTGCTCCGGATCGGGGGAAGCGAGAGGGGCCGGGTCCACGCCGCCTCGGCCCCGCGATCCCGGGAGGAGGAGGGAGGGCGGTGTCATGGGGTGTCGGGGGACAGACCCCAGTCTGGAAACCCGGAGATCCGAGGCGAGGCAAGGAGTCCACGCGTGCCGGGCAGCCAGTATTGAAGAGTGGGCTCTGTGCCCCGGGGTTGGGAGAAGGAAGAGGGGCAGGGAAGCCAGGCCACGGGGTGGGGGCTGGGGGAAGGTTAGGGGTGCCGTCCCGCCCCCTAGGCCCGGGAGAGTGAGAGAGACGGCCGCTCCCTCTCCCGGCCGCCCGGAACGCCAAGTAGGCGGAAGCTCGGGGCTCTGGGGGAGGGGGCGGCGGGGCGGGGGGCGGGGCAGAGGCTGGGGGGCCCCAGCGCAACTGTCCGCTGTGACCGCGAATGGCTGGGCTTCCTGGCCTGGAGCCTGGGTTTGGGGGCTCCGGCGGGCGAGTGTTGTATCTGGTGAACTGGGCTGCGGATAGGACGTGAGCCCCACTGCGAGACCCCCTGTTTTGGACGATCTGTAGTCCCCTTGGCGGCTCGGCGGCTCCTAGACCGCGGGCTAATGGTAGCTTCCCAGCCCCCACCTCAAATTAGAGGCCAACTCGCGGCGCTGGGCTGCTCCGCGCGAGCGGGGCGGGGTCGGGCGCTGGAGTAGGGTGGATGGCGGGTGCTCCGCGGAGATCCCCTGAAATTGTGCTCAGAGCTTGAGACCGGCTTGTAGAACAAAGAGCTAACTTTTCAAAGCAGGTTTCCCCAATGGAGGGTGCGGTTGGCTGAATTCAGGGGAAGGCAAGAAAAGGGGGAGGTGTTTGGGGGGAGGGGAGGGTGGCCTTCTGGAAATTCACTGTCCCCTGGGGCCCTGACGATTGCGCCCCCCCCCCCCCCCATGCTGGACTTGTTCATCTGGTTGCCATTAGGCTTTTGGAGGGGGTGGGGGTGGAGAGGAGGACTGGGTGTTTCCAGCAACTTGGGGAAGGATCTGGTCCTCTTTTTAGCTTCCTTAGATCCCGAGGCAAAATGTGTCTCCTCTGCACCCCTCTTCAGTCTAGAGGAGGGGGGCTTTGTGATTTTGTCCCCTTCCTCACCCGGGCCACTTCCCAAAGCTGGCTCCAAGTCCACATACTCCCTCTTTCTTTTCTGAAATGGCAGGAATGGGGGGCATGGGATGGAAGAGGGGTGCAGAGCCCTAGGGCCAAGTTCATTGCTCACCTGACGCCATGTTGGGTTGGGAAAGGACAGTTCATTGGATACTTAACTCTCCCCTTCCCCTTGGGGTTGGAGCTTCCTCAGTGACCTTTGGCCTCTGCATCAGGGTGAGAGGGTGTGGGGTTCCAAGGTTCTGAAATACTTTTGAACCTGTTCTAGCAGGAAGGGGCATGCAGGGCTGTTGCAGTTTCACTGTCCCTCTTGGGCTTGGCCAGGCAGGAGGAGAGGAGGGCCATGTTGTGGACACAAAGGATGTGGGCCCTGACCTTCCCGGTGACTGTGCCAACCTCGGGAGGGTAGGACTTAAGCTTGGAGGCACTAACTGAGGAACTGTTTGTCCTTGCACACGGGTGTTTGCCCTTCCCTGGTGGTGGGGATTTTGGCCTCTGTAACTTGAGTTCCCTGTGCTCTCCTCCATAGTCATGAATTGGCAAGAGGCTGTGGGCACTTTTGCCCATATAAGGCAGAAGCAATATAGATGAGGAGACAGCTAGCCCATCCTGATTCCAGGTGTTTTCCCACCAGCTTTATGAATGGCTCTAGGCCTCAGTGTTCCATATCTGTCAGGTGGGTATGATGTCATTTCCTTGGAGGAGGGGCAGTGCACTAAAGCGCCGGGATGTGGTAGAGGCTGTGCATTCCCTGTCTTTCTGGGGTACTCTATCTGGCCCCACACCTGGCTCCTCTTGTAAAGAACGTTGGTGCTGTGTGTCAGAGGGGAGGAGGGCAGGAATCCTGCAAGGTACCCTTTCCCAGTAGCTGTTCTCTCGTCCCAGCTGAAGAGGACAGTCAGGTGGGGGTTGCCTTGGGAAGTGGGGATTTAAATATGTTTTTATTGATTTTTAGAGAGAGAGGAATAGAGAGATAGAAAAACATCGATGAGAGAGAAACATCCGTCGGCTGCCTCCTGCATATCCCTTCTGGGGATCGAGCCTGCAGCCTGGGCATGTGCCCTGTCCTCAAATCGAACACCGAGATCTCCAGGTTCCTGGGTCGACACTCAACCAACCACTGAGCCATACCTGCCAGGCGTCCTCCCTCTCTTGTAGAGCTTTCCCTAGAGGAGGTGGTCCTGGGGGAATCCTCACCCCCTGCACCCAGCTGGAGGCCTGGAATATCCACGTATCAGACCTCTTCCTCCCACCTCTCTCCAGGCAGTAAGGATTGGCACTTCCTACTGGGAAACTGGTGCCCCAAGGGCTGAGACTTGCAGAACATTCAGTCCCATAAGCAAGGTTGCTAACCAACTTCCCCAGGCTTTCGGTTTACAATAGGAGAGAGTCAAATTAGACCCACCCAGTTCACTATAATTTCCCTACAGCACTCAGCCCACAACCTGACCCAAAGCACAAGGTATATCCTTGGTGTTAACCTTTTCTCCTCCCTGAGCCTTATCTCCCAAAGGCTTAGGTGAGTGAAGGCCATGTTATCCCTGATGGCCACCCTGCCCCCAACTTGCAGTACCCAGTGTGTTCTGCACGCTGGATAAATATGTATGGCTGATGACGGTGTTTGAGCAAGGAGATTGAGGTTTCCTTCCCCAGAGGACTTCTGGGATTAAAGCTGGGGGGGAAACAGGGTGACCTCATTGGCTCATTCACTGGACAAATATTTATCGAGTACCTACTTCGTGCCAGGCACTCTGAAGGGTTGCCCTTGCAAGGCCTTTGGGAAAGGAGAGCGGGGCTGTGCCTCAGAATGTCCTCTGGATTTGGAAAGGTGGATTTGTATCCCAGACCCTGTTAGGGAGCATTTGTAGGTGGGAACCTGTGTTGTCAAGAATCTTGCCCTGCCCCTGTCCCTGGGCTTGCTTTCCTGGGCTCCTGAAAGCAGGTGGAGACAGCCTTTCTGGAAGGGTAGAGGACTGGTGGGTGCCAGCTTCCCTGGAATCCCCCAGTAGGAGGGCTCTCTGCCTCTGCTTGTCTAAATTGCCCCCTACCCTGCCCTCTCGCTTCCATAGGGGGCAGCAAGATAGGAGACTGGGCTGGACACACTAAAAAGACAAGTCCTTGTACTAGCTGTGGTGCCCCATTTTACCAGCTGAAGCTGAGTGCCCCACGATCACCTTGTGGCCACCCATTCATAGTAGCTACTACTTACTGCGAGGGGCCAGGCTCCGTCTTTGCAGCAGCTTCACACCACAGATGTGGTTGCTCCTGTAAATGATGGGCCCCGTACATGGAGGCTCAGACTGTGTGTGCGGCTCATTTCCCTCTCAGCCAGAGGTGGAATTCAAATCTGAAGTTCTTTGTGCCTGTTATGTTGGCAAAAAGGTACTTTATTGCCCAGCCAGCTTGGCTTAGTGGTTGAGTGTCGACCTATGAACTGGGAAGTCATGGTTTGATCGCCCGGCAGGGCATATGCCTGGGTTGTGGGCTCGATACCCAGAGTGGGGCATGCAGGAGGCAGCCGATCAATGATTCTCTCTCATCATTGATGTTTCTATCTCTCTCCTCCTCTCCTTTCCTCTCTGAAGTAAAAAAATATATATTTAAAAATAATATATATATATATATATATATATATATATTTTTTTTAAGTACCTTTATTTACACTATCTTGTTAGTGTCCCTGACCCTGGCCTGAGGAATGCCCTTGGCCTTGGCCTTTCCAGGAGCTGGGATACTAGGAATAATCATCTCCCCTGGGAATATTTGGAGATGTAGCCAAAATCTATGACTTTAAACCAGCGCCCAGGTGACCAACTGAACTAGGTTGGTGACGCAGCCAGGGTGGAGCTGGTGTTACCCCTAGAGAAGGGAAAAGCCGTAACCCTGGGGGACAGGAAAGGGGAGGAAGGTCTCATCCTCCCACCCTGAGTCTGGTCGCCTGGGTGCAGAGGGCAGGATGCCAGGCTGCAGGCACAGTGACCCGAAGCTGGCCGCGTTTCCCTCACCCAGGGCTGCGAGCAGCACTGCCCCACCTCCACAGTGATTACAGAGAGATAGGAGCTGGTCCAGGCCACGCCCAAGGGCGGGAGAGCTTCCTTCTGCCCCATCGGCCTCTGTTTGTCTTTCTGTGGAGTGGGTTTTCTGTGGACTGGGCTTCAGCTTTGGAGCTGCAGGCAAGGAAGACTTGAGGGCAGGGCTGGAGCCTTGGGGGAAGGGCTGCCAAGCTTCGAACAGAGGCCTCATTTTTTGCGGAAGGCAAACCAGTGGCCTTCAGGGCAGTGGGAAGGATTAGGGTTGCCTGCCCCGAGGTGTACTTTGCTCCAGATCCTGAATCCCGAGTCTCAGCAATGCTTCCCTGACATCTTCTTCCTGGGGCCTTTAAGAAAGGGGGACAGGAGAGAGAGGCAGACAGAGAGGGTCATTGTGGGGTTTTATTGATTTATTTCCCTGACTGAGCGGCTCACCGACCTGACTGAGACAGGGAGGGGTTTCCTGGGGCTGCCCGGTCCAGGCTTGGCCCTGGGCTGTTGAGTGACTTGCCATATTCTGTCCTCCTGCCCTCCACTTTCCCACCATAAAGAGGACACAGGGGCAGGCGCTGCTGATTGTCCTGAACCTGGAGCCCTTCTCCGGTGAGGGAAGTGACCTGACGCAGCAGCCAGCTCCCAGTGCAGCCAGCTCGGAGTGTGAGTCATCTCATCACTCCTCCCCGCACCTCTGCGGGACCCTGGTTTTAGTTCCACTTTACAGCTGCAGAGTTTACTCCTGACCCTGAAGGCACTCGGACCACCTGTGCTTTTTATTATTCTGCTCTCGAGCCCCCGTAAGGGAACAGAGAGCATCACCCCCAGACCCTAGTATATCTAGCTGAAAGCAAGGGGCGTCTGGGGGTGAGGTGGGGAAGAGCTACGGATGGAAATGGGTACCATCCCTTCATATCGGGGCTCCCCTACAAATGGCAGCCGGGAGGGGCCTTGTGGAACCCCTGGATTGGGTGTTGGCCCTGAACCCCCAGCCCAGTCAATATACCCTGCCCCTTCCCAAGGGGCTTGACACCAGGGTGAGATCCTAGCCATCTGCTAGGGTAGGGGTATCTATATCCTTTCCTTTGCCTTTGTCTCCCCCAAATCAATCAGGAGGCAGCTTTGGAGGCCCCCCAGTCGTAGGATAGTGTGTATTCCTACAGATGTGTGTGTGTGTGTGTGTGTGTGTGTGTGTGTGTGTGTGAAAGTGGGTCATGGTCTGGATTCCAGAGAATATTTTTCCTGGCAGGCCCCTGTGGGGGTGGGAGGAGGCAGGGGCCTGGGCAGCTGAGCAGGCAGAGGCCAGCAGGGTGGGTGGTGACAGGGTTGTGGCGCTCTGCCAATGCCTCCCAGGTATTGGGGGAGGGAGAGGGGCTGCCACTGTGGGCACTGACCGGGCAGGGACTACCCTCTTTTATTTTATTTATTTATTTAAATATATATTTTTATTGATTTCAGATAGGAAGGGAGAGAGAGATAGAAACATCAATGATGAGAGGGGATCATCGATTGGCGGCCTCCTGCATGCCCCCTACTGGGGATCGAGCCCGCAACCCATGCATGTGCCCTTGACCAGAATGGAACCTGGGACCCTTCAGTCCACAGGCTGATGCTCTATCCACTGAGCCAAACCAGCTAGAGCAAGGACCACCCTCTTTTAGTTTTTCTGGTGGGTTATGTGTTGGGGTTTTGCGCCTGGAGTCTGGGCTGGGCTGTGCGATCGGCCTTGGTTGGGGTGGGGGCTAAGCTGAGATCAGCCAACCCTTTGCCTCCAGACTTCCTGCTGGCCTTCTTCCCACAACAGTGGTTCTTCTGTCACTTCATTTACTGTTGTGACCCTGGGGATTCCTCGGGTCCCCCTGGCAGGGGAGCACCCTATTAGAAGGTGATTACCTCCCAATTTACCCCTGGGCCTCTGGTATCCCAACCTCCCAGCTTCTTTTTTTTCCTGTCCCCTCCTCCAAGGTGGCAGGAAAACATTTTGAAAGGCACTGCCTTGGGGGAAATTCCTTGGCAGATGGCCAAGAACCAGCCCCGTGCTGGTCACCTTAAACATCTCCCTGGGCCCTCCCCTGGCTTCTGGCCTTCCCTGCGGGCTGAGGAGTGTCTCCCTTGACTTCTGGGAAATGGGGCAGAACCAGGCCAGTTGGGTCACCCAGGCAGCCTGGATTCCGGGGTCCTGGAAGCTGGACTCCTGGTCAGTGCAGATCCCAGGGCCAGACTTAGATCGCATGTGTGTGGGTTTGGCCCAGCGTCAGCGTTGCTCAGGGTGAGGTCCCTTGTGTTGCATCCTTTCCCCTCCCTCCTGTTCCCCTCCATTGGCCATGCTGGATTGGCGCTGGTGGCTCTTTGCTGGGTCTCTTGGCTTTGCTGGAGTCTTACCTGTCACTCACCCTCACCCACATTGTAGCTGTGGCTGGGCACAGTGAAGCCCCACCTGCACCCGACACACAGAAAGTTCCCGTGTGCGTCCCCGAGCCCTCTTGGTTGGGGTTCATGTCTGCTGTGCCCCGCATCTAACATTCGGGTACTTAGAGGTGCCAGGTGCTGCGCTGAGGGCTTTGCAGGTGATTTCTCATTGAATCCCCAACAGTCCCAGGAGGAACAGATCTGGAAACGGCTCAGCGGTGTGGTCCCTGGCCAAGGTCACATAGCCGGTCAGGGTGGCGCTTCGATGTCCACTATGAGGGCTCCCCTTCCAAGGCTTTTAGGCTGAGCCCTTCAGTGCCTCACAGAGAGCTGCTGGGCGCTCTCCTGAGTGAGGGCCTGGGAGAAGGTTGCGGGAGGGAGAAAGGGTGCAGGCGTGGTGGTTAGAGCTAGGGCACCCACTCCTACCCTCTGGTGGGGGGGTCCCACAGGAAGTGGGAGGTGTCAGAACTGGACCCCCTGGTGTGGGAGTTAGGAATGCTTGGGGGCTCCGGGCCAGGCCCTCCTCCTCTGCCCCTCATGTTCAGTAGCGGCCTCTTAGCAACCCTGGTCCAGCTTTGCTCAAGCAATGAGGCTACTCCAGCTTGGGGGCAGCAGGAGTGGTCTGAGAGGTGGAGCTGACCTTTGGGGACAGCTCAGCACTACTATTACTGGCCTCTTCCCCACTCACCCTACACATCTGCTCTTCTCCCCATCCTTACAGCTCAAATGACTGATTGTGGGGGGAGGTAAAAAGGGGGAGAGTGTCATTAGCTGCCAGAGCTGTGACCTGCGATGTCCCCAGCTCACCTGGTGGAGCTGGAGGGAGTGCTCCTTCCTAGGGCCTGAGCCCCCTTCCTGAAGTCCTGTGTCTGACGGGTGTCCTCCCTCTGCCTCTGTCCCCAGTTCTGGCATAAAGCATGCTTCCATTGCGAGACCTGCAAGATGACACTCAACATGAAGAACTACAAGGGCTACGAGAAGAAGCCCTACTGCAACGCGTAAGTCCTGCCTTGGGCAGGAGGCCGGGCGGGTCCCTGGGTGGATCCCCGGGCGGATCCCTGGGCCCCCTTCCTCATTCTTCCTTCTGTTCTAATAACCACAAGGGCACATTGCCGAGCACGTCCACACTCTGCTTGATCAGTGTCAGTCCCATGTCATCTTCACCACAGCTGGATGAAGTCAGGGCTCTTATTCCCATTTTACAGAGAAGGAAACTGAGGCTTGGGGAAGGGAAGGGACTTTCTCAAGATTACATGTCTAGTGAGAGGCTAGTTCAAACCCAGTAAAATAAGAGTGTTCCTCCCCCTGCACCCGCGGGGGAGGGCGGGATCCAGAGGAAAAAGCTAGCGGCCCTGTTTCTGCCTATTTTTGTTCTCTGTGTCTCCTTTCTCCTGTCTCTCAGAATAGCCGTTGAGTGTCTCCATCTCTCTATCTGCCCCCTGCCAGGGCCTGGGCACTAATTCTTTGGGGGCTCCTGGCTGAGCCCTTCCTGGTGGGGCAGCGGGAAGGGGTGGCCTGGCTCCGGGCAGAGCTCTTCCCCGTCTGGTGAGGGAGGCTGTGGAGACCTCAGTCTTTTCCAGTGGTGTTGGCTTGGACTCCCTCCCCTCTGCACGGGGACCTGCAGCCTGGCCTGCTGCGGGGAGGTGGGCAGGGTAGGGTCCCCCAATCCCATGCTGTTCCAGAGGGTACAACACCTTCCACCTTCAGGGTGACCTCGTGTGCGTAACAAGTGCAAACTCATGCCGGGTCGAGGGCACATGCAGCACCTCACAGCCACTTGCCAGGTAGGGGTTTTCGAAGGTCAGGTCCCTTCAGGTAGGTGGCAAGACCAGTATTCAAAAACAGTTCGGCAAAACTCTGACTTGAGTCCAGCTTTTCTTTAAAATTCCCAGTCAGGAGGCTCTTTGCAGCTGAAGGAGGGGAACCTTGGGACTTGTCTAAGTGGGGTTGGGGTCTTAAACCCCTTTGAAAGGCTGCCTCCCCCTTTTGGCACCCCCAGTGCCCTGCTGATCCCACAGCCTCCTCTCCTTGGTGTTTTTTTTTCACTCATTAGGTAAGGATTGCCTGCCCGCTGCTACATGCTAACCTGTGCCAGGTGCTGGGGAAACAGATTTCTGATAAAATCTTACACTCAAGAAACAACATGTGCGCTGTCCCTTCTGGGAGGGCTCGGGGCACTGGGAAGGTTGCCTGGGTCCCCCTCTCTTCCCTCAGCTGCTCCTTCTCTTCTATTAACTTACCCTGGTCCTCTCCCCGCAACCTCTCCCCGCCCCCCCAAGGGAAATGGGACATTCCTCGAATTCTTAAGGACTCACACAAGCCCTGATTCTCTGCCACTTCCTCCCTCTGTTGGGGAGTGGGGTGGGGTTCAGCGAAGCCAGAGGCTGGGGCAGTTTTAACCCCTTGATGGCTGGACCACTTCAGGCTGGATTCTGGGCACCGAGGCTCCCCTGGGGGCAGCCTCTGACCCTCAGCCTCTCCAGGCAGCAGCCTGGCTGAGCCCCCAGCCCCGTGGGTGGCAGGGACCGGGGCTTCTCTGCGGCTCTTCCCTAAGACTGCAGTAGCCTAGAACTCAGGGAGCACTGGGAGTTGGAGACAGAAATCAGAGGCGTGTCCCTATTTTCTCGGTATTGCCTCAGCCTCGAGCCACAGTCCCAGCTCACTTTTCTCACTGTCTTCTGGGGAGGCTGCAGGAAGTGGGGTGGGGGGCCCCTTGCATCGGTGGGGGCTCTGGGGGAGGCGGAAGACAAGCGCTCCTCCTTGCTTGGATGCTGCTTCCAACCTGCCTAGGCAGGTCTGTCTCCTGGCTTCCAGCCAGAGCAGCGGGTTGACCCCTCTCCGTTCCCCCAGCCTTTACGGGCCTTGGCCTATGCCCGGCCCAGTTGACCTTTGGCCCAGCTGGGATGTTACCTGGGCAGGAGAAGACCTGGGGGCTGTGGTCCAGCCGTGTTTCACTCCAGTGTAGTAGCACCTTGCCCGCGGCATTCTCACTCCTCAGCCAGCTTCCTCGGAGCGGTTGTCTGTGCCAGCGATCCAGACAGGGAAATTCCAGGATAAACCCGGTGCAGGCCTGGCCTTCAGGAGCTCCCTGTCGACCTGCCCGAGCCTCGGTTTCCCCAGGGTTCCAGCTTCCTACCCTGGGACGCTGGCCCGGACACCAAAGGAGACTGAGTACCTGCTCTGTGCCAGGCCCCGGGCTGGGGGTTCACTCTCCTCCCGTCCTGTTTTCTCCCTGCCTCTGGCCCCCTCCTCCAGGGACATTCAGGTTCCGAGTCCTGGGGCGTCCAGGGTGTAGCTCTGCCCTTTGCTTTGTGGACCAGGCCTGGCTTCCTTCTCAGCAGCACCTCCCGCTCGGAACCCAGAGAGGCAGGTGGTTCCTCCTGGCACTTTGCCAGGGAGTTGGGCCCACCCAGTGAGTGAGTGTGAGGCCTCCGCCTTCTGCCCGCCTCTGGCTCGTCCCTCGGCCAGGATCTTGCAGGGGGATGATCAAGGGAGAAGAAGCCTGTCTGTCTTTTCCCGGCGGCATCTCAAGACGAATTTAAGTTCGGGAAAGTGACTGTAAGCAGCAAAAAGGCCTCTTCTCTTCCTCCCCTTGCGCCAGACTTGTGAGGCATGGGGGAGAACACAGGCCAGAGCTCACAGCTGGGCTGCTGGGCGGTGGCGCACCCCTATGGACACGCACTTACACATGTGCCTGGTATGTGTCCAGACATACACGCTGCCGGACGTGGGGCTGGGGAGAAAAGCCAGGGAGGTCGACTGGATAGGGTGTGCTTGTGTTCACACTTCCCAGGCCACAGCCGCCCATGCGTTGCTGTGCTGTGGGCAAGGGAGAGGGGGTGCATGCCTGTTTTTGCACCGTAGCCAGCAGTAGGAAGACCTATTCATTGAACTCTTTCTTGAAGTTTCTAGGTAGGTGGGGTGAGTCTGCTCCATTTTGGTTAGAGGGATGGTTATACCCTTGGTTATTTGTTTTCTAAGCTACGTTTTATGAAAGTGGGGCAGCTCTGTCCCCACTGCAAACCAGCTGCTTTGTTTTCAGGCAAATAGTCTAGGAGTCTGGAGGGCAGGGGCAGGGTGGGGGGTGGGGAGAAATGTGCTGTTCTCTCCTCCTTGGGGGCATGACTCATGGAGGCTGCAGATTGTGGGGTTGGGGGGTGGGGGGTGAAGTTGCAGGCCAGGCCGAGAGGGGAACTGGCTTTTAGGGTGTCAAGTGGGGGAGTAGACATGGGCCGGGGAAGAAGGAGGGGTGCTCCATTGTATCCTTCCCCTCTTCCCTGACTGCAGATATTGGGGCCCATCCTTCAGGTTCCTTGAGCTGTGGGCTGAGGGGCTGAGCAGGATGGAGGTGTGCCTGGTTCTGGGGAACAAGGGACTGTGGTCCTGCGCCTTCCACCAGGCCTCAGGGAGTGGAGTGGGCCTGTGCAGGGACTTGAAGTGTCTCTGGATTCTAGCAGACTCTCCAACCCCAGCTGCTCTTGGGGGGGCGGGGGGGCACAGTAGCGGGCAAATCCCGGTCTGTGGCTTGGGGCTGTTCCCTCTCCCCAGAATTTTCTGCCTCTGACTGAGCAAAATGGGATCAGATGTCTTAGGGAGCCAGGTTGGCTCCAGGAGTGGGAAGGGTTTGCGTGGAGTGTGTTTGGGACAGGGAGACATCCTCAAAGGGGCATCCTCCAGGCAGCCCCTGCCCCTTGCACTCAGAGATGTCAGGGCCCCCAGGAAGCTCAGGGTTCCTCATACTCCCATTTCATAGATGAGGAAACTGAGGCCCCGTGTTTCCAACCCTTGGCCAACTTGGCAGAACCATTCCTTTTTATGTATTGCCATCAGGAGCAGTAGCTGGCTTTGATTTTGCAGTTTGTCTCCAACCCCTGAGGGCTGGTAAGTTCTTCTTCATGTCTAGCCTTGATCTTCTTGGCTGCTCGTTTTCTTCCTCTGGTCAGACAATGCCTCCTTGTTGCTTCCTATCCCCACCACTTCAGCCCTGAAGCCTGGGGGACTGGTGAGAAACTGGGTTAGACAGGAGCCCTCCCTGCGCCCCTGGGCAGTGTTCCCAGCTGGGGATCAGCGGCTCCTTCCAGAGGCAGGATGTTGGGACTGGTGTTTCTCTCCCCCCACCCCCTCCTTTTGGTAAAACCAAAGGCTCCTTGTTGCTTTTGTTGATGTATTTTTGTTCCTCTTTGAACAAAAAGCTGTGGTTTTTGAATGAGTCTGAGGCTGGAAGAGGCGAGGGTGCGTGCAGAATGGGGCGCGGGTTTGCTCTGCCTCTGGAACAGCTCATGGCAGGACTGGGGGTGGGGCTCTGCCCTGCAAGCGGTCCCTGTCCCAGGAAGCCCATAGCCCAGCAGCTTCTCAGCATCCTCCCTGCCCTTACCGGTGGCTCAGAGGCCCTCAGGCATAACCCCGCTCCTGGGGCAGGCCCCTTGTCCTGCATCCCTGCAGGTCATTGTTTGGACTCTGACACCCTCTTTAGAAAAGTTATAAGGAGCAGGTGGTTTCTGACTGGTGGTGACTGAGACCCCAGAGGGTCTCATCGTGGCCACGCTTGGAAACAGGTTGGGTTTGAAAGATGAATCCCTTTGTTCTCCACCCACCCTGCCAAGCACATCTCTCCCCAGAGGCCTGAGAGCTGGGGCTGGACTGGGGTCCCCTGAGAGAGAGAGAGAGAGAGAGAGAGAGAGAAAGAGAGAGAGAGAGAGATGTCAGCTTGCCCTCAGCTGGCGGGGTAGCGATGGTGGAGGGGAGAATGCACTGGGCAGTGCTCCTGGACACGGAACCTCCATTTCTTTCTCTGTAAAATGGGCACATTGATCACACTGACTTTTCTAGTCCGTGGCCTTGTGGCAGATTTCAAGAGGGAATATGCATGGGACACAGTCCCTGTTCTTGCCCCCATGGATGCAAGATCCCGTCCCCTGTCCTCCAGACTCCCTGTCCTGTGCTGTGCTCTCTCTCAGCCTCTCTGCCTCCGAGCAGCCGATCCTGCTACCGAGGGTGGGGAGGGACGCTGCCGAGGGCCCACCGCTGGGAATGATCAGCGTGGAGGCTGGCCACGGAGGGACAAAGAGCAGCTGTGCTCTGGGCCCAGCTCCAGGCCAGGGTGAGGACGCCCGGTTCTCCCCATGCTGCCCCTTGTTCCCTCACCAGGGCCCCATCTGTTGGTGGGGCTGGGGTGCCAGTGGGGTCACTCGCTGGGGGCGGGTGGCCCCTCTTTCAGCCTCAGTGCCCACAATGGCACACACACACATCCATTCATCTCTGGGTGAGGGTAGTGGGTGAGCAGAGCTTCAACCTGAGGACGGAGAGGGAGGGAAAAGGTAAAATTCCCAGCAATTGTTTCTGGAAGGAGGTCAAAGGAGCCCTTTCCAGGGCAGTCGTGCTGGCGGGGGAGGGGCGCAGCTCTGCTGTTGCTGTGTCCACCCCTCGAAAGACAAATTTCTGGCACCTGTCCTCCTCGCCTAAATGTCTGCAAGGATCCTGCAGACACAGTCTCCTGGCGTTGTCCTCAGCGGTCCTCTGCAGTTGAGGACACCCTTGCTGTGCCTGTGTCCTCCCCACCCCCACAGACCCTCTCTCTCTGTCTGCGCTCCCTGCTCTCCTGCCTGGAGCTGAGGATGAGGTTGCCATGGGAACCTGAAGCGCAGTGAGCAGGGGAAGGGAAAGGCAGGGTTGTCAAGCCAGGGCTGGGGGCTGTGGGGAGGGACAGGGTTGACCCAGCAGGGGGAGGACAGCCCGAACTGCATGTCTGCCTGCCTTCCTCTGGCCTGGGGTTAGGTTTTAGGAGGCGGGGGTAAGAGATGGGAGGCTCTGCACTCCTCTTAAATCTGGTTCATCTGATGCAGGATTAAAATCCCTTCCCTTCTCCTGCCACATGAAACGAGTCCACATCTAGGCTGGTTACCCCTTCCCTTCCGACGGGGTTAGCGTTCGGCCTTTGGGAGGACTGATATCTGGGGGTCATATGACTCCAAAGAGGGAATGAAATACCTGCCAACCCCACCCACAGGTTCTTGCTGCATGTGGGGGGAGGGGGGCTCCTGAGACCCTTGTGGGGGAGTGTGTGAGTGTGGCCTGTAATGTGCCCTGTCCTGGGTGGACCTGCTGGCCTCCGTGTCTAGGAGACGCGTGTCACCGCGTCAGGCTCATCCATAGGTTTATGGCGTGTGAGGAACGCGGTGCATGGAGGACCCTCGGAACGGCGAGTGGGGTGCGTGTCAGGTACACGTGTCTGGCCGTCCTTGGGCCACCGGAACCGGCACTCTGTTTTAACCGTGTCCACTCAGGCGGATGGGAAACCCCGGGTGTGCAGACTGGCTCCCGTGCACATGGGTTTGCCTTTTGCCGAGGCTGCTGGCTCCCCTTCCCCACCAAATGCTGACCGGTGCCATCTTCTCAGGGTTAACCCTTCAAGTTGCGGGCCAGAGCCCCCCGTAGTCTCCCTGGTCCCCCTGCTTTAGGTCCCCCTCCTCCCCGCCACAGGAGTCTGTCCTTACAGATGCTCTCCTCACCGCCACCCCACCCCACCCCTCGATGCCTTCACAATGGCTCTTCCTTGCTAGGAGGGTCGTCTCTGAAACTCTCCCTCTGAGGACCTCAGGGCCAGCCAGTTCTGCTAGAGAGCTGACTCGGATCCCTCTTGCTGTTCTCGTCCTAGCCTCTGGGAGCAGAGTCCCGGTGGATCCTCCCTTTCCCTGGAACAGCTCGGGAATTTTGAATGGCGCTCCTCAGCTGTGGGTGGCCCTGGTTTCGTGGAACTGGGCCAAGCCCGGGGACTGGACCCACAGCCGTGGCCCCACATTCATCCGCAGGCCATGCCAGCTGCAGGCACCTGTGTTTACTCTTCAGTCTCCTCTCCTTCCTCCCTCTGCTGGGGCAGCTGCGGGCCTGGGCTGACCTGGGAGGCAGGAGCCAGGCTGGGCCGGGGGGCTAGGGGTTGGGACACAGCTAGATGCACTTAGGTCCAAGATGGTGAAATGAGCCCAGAGGGAACAGGGACTTGCCAGTCCGCCCAGCGAGCCCGTGGCAGGGCCAGAGTCCAGCACTGTGCCCCATCCCCTTGGCCCCCCTCCAGACTCCAAGCCCTGCTCGTCACTGAGGGAAGTCACGTGTTCACCAGTAGCTCTGGTTCAGGGTGGGGCGGGTTTGGTGAGGACACCGAGACCCGAGGGCTGCTCACGGCCAGCTCTAGGTGTGTCACCGACTGGGGAGGACCGTGCCTGGAAGGGGGCAATCCTCCTGACCCGGGGACCTGCCGGTGGTCACAGCTGTGGTGGGGTGTGGTCACTCAGGGCTGAAAATGCCCGGATCTCAGCTTCTGCTGAGAGAAGCCACCCGCCATTCCCAGAAATAGTTGGGGCCCATGCCGATCCCCAACGGTTTCACATTCCAGCACATGTACACGCACCACAGCGACTCAGGACCGCCTCCCCTTCAGCCGGTGTGCTGGGGACTTGGTGATGCCCTCGTGGGACGTAGGAGACCCGAGTTCTAGTCCCGGCCCAGCTCCAATGCTTGGTGTGACGTTTGTTTATTCAACAAATATTTGTTGGATACCAGGTACTATTCTAGGAGCCTGGGTACGTCAATGACCAAAAGAGATAAAAAAAACTACCCCCTCACCTCATAGAGAAGCAGTGGAGAGAGAAGACAATAAACCGATGGGATAAATAAGTTAATTATAATGTCACCTAAGTGCTGAGTACTTGGTGCCAGTGCACTGTGTGCGTGTGGGAAATGAGGGGGTTGGGCCAGATGGTCTGAGAGGCCCCTGCAGATTAGCTGCAAGGGCTTCCCTGGCTCCTGCTCCCTCCACGGCAGCCCTCTTTCTGGGGGACAGGACTCTGGTCTGTCAGGTGCCTGGAGACCAAAGGGTTTGGTTCAGGGTGCTGGGTCCGGGGGAGATTGTCTGGGTGCCAGGAGACCAGCCTTGTGACTTGTGCCTTGGCCACATTCTCTAACCTTTCTCAGTTCAGTCATCTGTCAGAGGGGGACAGTAGGGTGCGTGTGAGAATTTGATGAACTGAGGCATGCATGCCTTTAGCACAGGGCAGACATGGGCCATGGTGGCAGTGTTATCTGTCGCCCGAGGGGGGGGTGGCCTCTTTTCTGGCATCAGGCTGATCTCTCATCTGTACTCCCTTAGGTTGGACCTTGTTGGCCCTTTGAAATACCACTCTGGATGTGTGCACTTTCTCTCACTGCCTCTTCCTCCTCCTTTTTCCTCCTCTTCCTCCAGGAAGCCCCCCTGGATATGCATGTCCCTTTCCCCTTCATTTCGGGCTCCGTATCCCTCCTGACCTTCCTCTCCTTGGTTGGCCTCCATTTCTGGTTTTAGCTGAAAGCTTTGTCCTGACCCCATCCTCATCTCCGCCCCCTTCTGGCCCAACGCCCTTGACTTCCCTGGTCGGTAGACTCCTCAGGCATGGATTATCCCCAAACAAGGGTGATCTGCCACCCTCAGGGTGTCCCTATGGCCTCCCTTTGGCTCAGGTTAGTTCTCCATGGCCCGCCAGCCACTCAAGCCATTTGTGTCTCTCAGTTCTGCTCAGGCTGAGTCTGAGCGACCCTTGCCTCCCTCTTTGTGGCTGGTGGACACTGGTCCTGCTCCGAGGGCAGGGGCAGGACCTGCCCGCGGGTCAGAGGTAGCAGCCAGGAGAGAGTCAGGGGTCTGTGAGAAGCCCAGAGGTTCCTGCCCTTTCCCCAGAGTGACCTCCACTTGTTCTTTTCTGTCCTGCAGACACTACCCCAAGCAGTCCTTCACTATGGTGGCTGACACCCCTGAAAATCTCCGCCTCAAGCAACAGAGCGAGCTCCAGAGTCAGGTGAGGGGCGGGCTGGTGCGGGGGCCTG
This sequence comes from Myotis yumanensis, assembly GCF_028538775.1. NCBI lineage: Eukaryota > Metazoa > Chordata > Mammalia > Chiroptera > Vespertilionidae > Myotis > Myotis yumanensis. Next base: position 44,317,862 of record NW_027223767.1, read on the forward strand.
GCGGGGAGGGAGGGCTGTCGTAACCCCTGCGTTTGGCAAGGGCTCCTTCCCGCTGGGGTTACTCAGCAAGGCCAAGCTGCTGACATCCTGGCACTTGCCGGGTCTCCCTGCCCCCAGCCCTGTTACTTCATATTTCCTGACTTGATCAAAGGAGGGGAGAGCTGCCCCCCTTCTTCCCTAAACTGGGTTGGAGAGGTGTCGGTGTCTGACTCCTTCTGCTCTGGGAAATCTCACGTGGGGCCCCCGAAGCTCCTCCCCACTCACCCCCACCCTCAAAGGAGGGAACTCACCTCTCCAGGCTCATGCCGGTCTGAGGTTACCAGCCCAGCCTCTGTAGCCATGTCCCGAGGATCCTCTCTCATCATTCATGTTTCTGTCTCTCTCCCTCCTCCTTCCTCTCCGGAATCAATAACAATATATTAAAAAGAAAAAAAAGGAGAGAGGCAGTCAGAGCCCTGAGGAACCTGGAGGAAGAGGTGTGGGCGGGGAGCGGGGAACGGTGCCGGTCCAGGGGTGAGGGTGTGTGTGCACACCCTCAGGTGGAGGCAGGGGAGACGCACACGGCCAGACTCTCAGGAGGAGAAATTCAAACCGCACTAATTCCCCAGCCTTTGTTGGTCTCACAAAAAGCTTGGCTTCAGGTCTTTTTTTGTCCCTGGAATCCAATCCCTGAGGGGAACCCCTTGCTCCCCAGAGGCCCTCCTGAGTCATCCGGGTTCCAGGCCTCCTGACTCTGAGGCAGGCTGGGGCAGTCATGAGAACGGCCATCACTCTGCGGTAGGTCCAGGCCTTGACCTCCTCTAATCCTCACAGCCAGCTGATGGAGGGACTCTTGCTGTCCCCATTGTACAGATGGGAACACTGAGGTTTGGAGAGGCCATGCTACTTGCCCAGATGCAGATTTCAAGCCCTTTGCTCAGAGCAGTTCCGCAGCCTGCTGTGGCCCCCAGCCCCATGCTCTCAGCCGGCAGGATGCACCAGAAGGGACTGGGGCCTTGTTAGAATGCACCCAAGGGGCTGGATGGGGCCCAGGAATCTGTGTTTTGACTGCCCTGGTGATTCAGGTGAAAGCTTTTAGTCTCACAGACATAATTTGAGAGGCTTAGAGCTGGGCTGGGGATCAGGTGGAGCTGAGGGACCTGAGCTCACCCTCTTTCTGCTGTGACGGGCGGGTGGGAGCCCTGGGCGTTAGGGCTTGGCATTGGGGGCATAGCTCTAACCTCCTGTAGCTGGGCTCCTGAGGGGCTGGGGCTGGGGTAGCAGAGGGTGGAGGCAGGACCTGCCCTCTTTGCAGGCCCCTCTCCTGCCCCCAGCTGTGTGGTGGGAGCTGGCTGCTCACCTCCCCTGGTAAAATGGGGACAGCAAACCCCAGTTGCCTACAGGTGGGGGCTGGGCCTGCTGCTCTGAGGCTTGGAAGGGCTGAGCTGGCCTGGCTGGGGGTGGTGACAGGTCTGGTTCCTGTGGCCGCTGTGGGGGCAGGGCCTGCTCTAGCCGCCTGCGGCTGGCGGGAAGGGAAGTGGGAGCCTCCTCTGCTTACCCTGCCCCACCCCCCGCAGGGCATCAGCTGGGCTCTCTCCAGGGGCCCTTCCTGGACGGGCATCCGTGTGCCTCAGCCCTTCTCAGTCCCCGGGAAGCTGCCTGTGCTATTTCAACTTTCTTTTCCCGTCTCCAGATGGGTTCCCCAAATGGTTCTTCGGGTGTCTGGGGCACCTGGAGCCTTCCCTCGGGGTGGTCCAGACACGGCTGGGCTGAGGCAGGGAACTGGCAGCTCTCCCAACCCCCACCCCAGGCTGAAGGGAGGCAACAGCTTTGGGGTGGGGCTGAGCTGGGGATGTCTGTGTAGCCCCTGAGCCCAGGCAGAAGTGCAGAGAGAATGTCTCTCATTTTCCCTCTCATTGTCATACCTCCAGGACTTGCCCAGGGGGACAGGAGAGCCCCAGGCCTGCCCTGGAGCAGGGTCCCTACTCCCTTCTGTTGGACCCAGTGACCTCAGATAGCATATCTGTGTCCTGAGCCGATGGCCAGAGGTGACCTCCTGGATGTCCCACTATTAGCTACTGTGACCCTGGGCTCGTTATTTCAAGTGTCCGAGCCTGAGTGCCTTACCTGTAAAATGGGGATTACCTATAGGTAGTCTCTCTCCAAAGGTTGCTGTGAGGATGTTAGTATACAGCAGGCATTGGGGACAGTTCTGGTATACAGTCAGCACTCAATAGCAGCTTGCATTCCTATTGTCCTGGGAAGGAGAGGGAAGGGAACTTGGGCATGATGCATCCGAGGCACAGACAGGGACCTGCTGCCCTCGTCCAGCACCGACCTTTCTCATCGGGTCTCCTCCCCTTCTGTGTGTGTCGAATTTCAAACCTGACTTCTTTTTTTGTTAGAGGGGAGTGGGTTACATAGTACATGGGCCCAGCAGGTAGTGGGCACAAAATAAGTGGTAAAATTGTTGGTATTATATTTTTTTAAATGAATTGTTAAAAAATATATTTTATTGATTTTTTTACAGAGAGGAAGGGAGAGGGATAGAGAGTTAGAAACATCGATGAGAGAGAAACATCGATCAGCTGCCTCCTGCACACCCCCTACTGGGGATGTGCCCGCAACCAAGGTACATGCCCTTGACCGGAATCGAACCTAGGACCCTTGAGTCTGCAGGCCAACGCTCTGTCCCCTGAGCCAAACCGGTCAGGGCTTCAGTGAATTTTTTAAAGTCCCGATCTTTCCTCTTACGTTGGGTCAGTAAAGGCAGTTTTTTCCAAACTGTGCTGCATGTTTGGAAAGTTTGTGTCTCCATTCAATTCATTCATCATTTACTCGACAGATCTTTCTTGGTACCTGCTGTTTGCGGGAATAGTGATGAACAGGATAGACCCTGGGAGAAGACTGAACACATCCTCATATAGAAAGCAGAGTTGCATGGTGGTGGTTGTCTGGGCTTGAGGAGCCTCAGGCATCAGTCCTGGCCCTGCCTTGGGGGTTTGTTTCCAGGACGCGAGGCCCAGGCGCCTCCCAGGCAGAGAGTCGTCCAGTCACAGCACGTAGTCTCCTGTCCAACAGCTGGGCTGAGTGAACTTGGGCAGGTCCTTTCCTCCCCAGAGACCCTCATTGCATCCTGGTGAGCCATCCCAGATGCGGGGAACACTCCTGAGTGGGTGACAAGGAGCCCTGAGGAGGGGCTCCAGGCAGAGCCCCCCACACTCCTGGCTCCTCGCTCTTTACCTCTCACCCACTCCAACACCTAACAGCCTTTCAGAGAACCTTCCCCACCTCCATTCTCCGTAGCTAAGGCCACAGGTACTTAAAAATGGTCACAAATTCCAGAGCGTGGAGGGCTTTTAGGAATCAGCTAACTAGTCTCTTGAAAGGGGGGCTGACTTGTCTAGGGACACAGCAAAGTGGTGCTGAGCCCAGGCCTCTGCCCTTTCTCAGCGCGGACTCCATCCCAGCCCTGCCCTCTCGGGACCCCCTGGGCCAGGAGTGAATGAATTACCCTCCCCAGCAGGGGAACTCGCTGGGAACCCGCTGATGTCACCACCGTGTCGCCATGGCAATTATTCCCCTGGATTAGGGGCCTGGCCCTTGCCAGGCCAGGAAGTGGAGGAAGGAGTGGGGAACTGGCATTTGTTCAGCACTTCAGCGTTGACAAAGCACTTTCACAACTGCCCTTATCAGAGTGTGGTGAGCCCGGCCGCGTGCTCCACAATGTGTTGGCTGCTGTAGAGCAACTGTCTACCATCTGCACCATTGATCGGGACGGGTGGTATGATTGTCCCCTTTCACAGATTTGTAAACCGAGGCCCAAAAGGTCACGTCATTTGCCCAAGGTCACTTGGCAGATGGAGGCTGAGCCTGTGCTAGTACCAGCTCCCTCTGGCACTTTGCCTTGGGGATAGGAAGCCCCCTCCCCATGATCCCTATGATAACCCTTTTACAGGTGAGCAAACCAAAGTCAGAGGCCTTGCATTTGGGGCTTCTGTATCCAGAGCTACATTGTTCTGGCTCTAAGTGCCTTACCTGCCCTGCTGCCCGCTTCTCAGAGCGTTTCTGCTCCCCACCCCAACTAAGAGGCACCACGCTAGCCCAGGTCTTCCCGGATGGGCCGAGGCCGGGCAGTTCTGGGCCCCTGGGTGGGTTGGTAGCTTTATCATTGTTAATTTTTCTGTCCAGGCCTTTGTTTTCAGTCTGGAGCAAAACAAAGGAATTTCTGGAACCTTTTAGGAAGAAGCCCGTGGACGGATGAGTTGGGGCGCTAGGGGACAAACAAGGACGCCTGAGCTGGGGGGTGGGCAGGGTACAGAGGAACTGACAGGTGTGGCCGTGGCTGCAAACATGTGTGGCCGGTTGGGTCATAGTGCAGCTCGGCACTGTGGCCAGATGATTCCATGCCGGGAGCTGCCTGGGCTCGTCATCCTGGAAACGGCCAGGGTCCTGGGCCTCATGTCCTGGGCTGACCTTCCAGGACAGGGCAGCCCCCGTGGAGGAAATCCAGGCAGCTGGTGGGGTTTGGGACAGCTGGCTGCGGGGGTGCACAGGGAAGTCCCTGGAAGCCAAGGAGCAGTTCTCCGCCTCATGGGCATTTTCAGCCTCCATTCTGCTCTTTAAACCACCAGGCGAGGACAAGAGAATCCTCATTATTTCAATGCCTCGAGTGTTTGGGAAGTCCTTTCTGCTGTCTGACTTGAGTCCCTCTCTTGGAGGATCCATGGGATTCCCAAGAGAGGAGGGCAGTGGTGGGGTGGCGTGGCGCCCTGTTGTGAAGTGCTGTCTGTCCCCCAACAATTTCATCCTTTCCTGTGGCGCTGACCCCAGAAGCCGGCTCCAGGAAGCCGCCAGAGCCCGTCAAAGGCTCATTGATCGAGTCTTCCGAGTGGCTGTCTCCCTGCCCTCCTCTCTGGGCACCAACTTTGTCCCTTGGCACAGCCCTCACTTAACTGGTCACTCAGAAACTCCCCTGGGCTCTCGACCTCGACGGGCAGGGCCACATCCTGGCGAGGGTGAGGGCTGGGGCAGGCTGCGGAGCTGTGGGAAGAGCCTCCTTCCGATAGCTGTGTGGGAGGAGGGGTGGGCGGGGAAGCGTCAGGAGTCAGGCAGATGAGGCTTTGCATTTTGGTGGCTCTGGACTTTTGCTGCTAAGCTGTGTGACCTTGGGCATGGACTCTGTGTCTCTGTGGCTCAGTTTCCTTACTTGAAATGGAGTTAATAGCCCTGGCCAGTGTTTCTCAGTGGTTAGAGCATGCACTGAAGGGTCGTGGTTCGAATGCGGGTCAAGGGCATGTACCTGGGTTGCAGGTTCGATCCCCAGCCCCGGTTGGAGCGTGTGCGGTAGGCAACCAATTGAGGTGTGTCTCTCACACCAATGTTTCTCTCTCTCCTTCCCTCCCTCCCATTCCTTCTCTCCCTTTGCTCTCTAAAAGTCAATGGAAAAAATGTCCTCGGGTGAGGATTAACAACAACAACAAAAATGGAGCTAATAATAGTATATGGTAAGATTTAAACGAGGCAGTTCGTGTAGAAAGCACTTGGCACTCAGAATGCACTGAATATGTGTTGATGGATTATCATCCTTATTTTAATATTTTTTAGTTAAGACTTCTGCTTTGAGTTGGGGGGGTGGATGTCACTACAGGGGGAGTTCTGGTCAGGATCTCTCTCCTAGCGGGTTGCTACCTCAGGTGGCCACAGGCTGGGGCCCTTTCTGTCCCCCTGGCTTGACTCTGGCCCCTCTCCCGTCTGGTCCTCCAGGTGCGCTACAAGGAGGAGTTCGAGAAGAACAAGGGCAAGGGCTTCAGCGTGGTGGCGGACACGCCCGAACTCCAGAGGATCAAGAAGACCCAGGACCAGATCAGTAACGTAAGCTGCCCTGCCCCTGTGGGGCCACACCACCTGCCCCCCATCTTCGCCGTCTCCCCCCTGCCAGCCTGGCATGGGGCCCGTGGGCGGGCCTGCTGACGGCTGCTTGAGCAGAGGGAAAGGAAGGGAAGGGTTTGGGGTACAGATACCTTTTCTTTGTACCCCAAACTCTCCCTCTGCCCACAGAGCAGAAATGGACTGTACGTTGGGGAGGGTGCAGGGAGGCCTATGTTTAGCTCAGTCATGCCCCTCTCTCTGAAGTTCCGTGGGTTTTTTCCTGGCTGGTGGGTGTTAGGGTCCAGAGTGGCTGTTTTGTCTGAGCACAAAGGTCAAAACTTCAGAACTGGGTGGCAGGGAGGGGAGGGGCCAGCCGCCCCGTCTGCCTTTGGGTGCTGACACTGCAGTCATTTCCGCCCTCCTCAGCTTCCTCCCCCACCGTGGCTCACTCTTCCTTCCTGTGTAAAAACCCCAGCCAGCACGGCCTGCTGGCCCTGCACCCCTGGGCGCAGGATGGTCAGCAGTATGTGCTGAGGCCAGGCTGGGTGTGGAGAGTGGGCGGTGGGTGGCTGGGCCCCCTGAGACCTGTGGCCAGGGAACAGGCCTCAGTTTCCGGCTTGGCTGAGCCATAGACCTGCAGCCCGTGCGGCTTTGGGCTTGTGGGGAGGCTGTCTGGGGGGCTGTGAGCATGTGGGGGTGGGGCGCTGCTGTGAGCCTCAGCACGGAATCTGGGCTGCAGCCCTGTGCGTGGGGTGTGGGGCACGGAGCTGCAGGAAGTGCCCCGTCCGCTGGGCCAGGAGATCCTACAAATGAACTGGGCAAGCGGCCGTCTTCATGTCTGGAACGGGAAGGGGTTGGCGTGTTGCCCGGTGTCACCCTGGGCTGAGGGACTGGAGATCGAGGCTGTGGGGGCCTGGGTTTCAGGTGGCCCAGCCGGCATCCACCCCTGGGCTCCCCATCCTTCTCCCTGGCCTCGTTGTCAGGACGCCCTTAGAGCTTGGCTGGGCTCCAACAGTGGCTCAGGTGGCTGTCAGGAGCCAGGGCCCACGCCTCGAGGAACAGCTGTGCCCAAGACCATGGCTTTCAAACGTTGACTGCAAACTGCCATCTGGAATACATTCCACACCGTGACCCCTACCCAAACCGGCCTGCTTATTTATTTAGAGGGAAAACAGAATCGAAACTTTCATGGAAGAGTCCTTACTACTGGAGGGCATTCAGATATTTTCTATTGTATTTGGTAAAGATGCTCGTTGCAGACTTCACTGAATGGGTTTCACAACTAGGTTGTTGACCTGCAGTTTGAAATTCGAGGCTTGGGGAAAGGAGGGCTTCCCTTGGGCTGGGAAGGCGTGCCTCACAGGGCTGGAATCCCACGCCCTCCCCCCAAAAAGTCTGTCTCAGTTGCTGCTCTTCAAGTCAGGGCCTGGCCAGAGGTAAAGAAGAGGGACAGAGGGTGTAGCTTAGAGCTCACCAGGGGGAAGCTGGAGGGAGGTGGGGGGGAGGGGGGCGGGCGGGAATTATGGGGAAGAGCAGGAATGGCTCACAAAGCTGGAACCTTTTTTTTTTTTAATGGTAAATTTTATCTTATGTTCTTTTCTTTTTAAATATATTTTTATTGATTTTAGAGAGGAAGTTAGAAGGAGAGAGAAACATCAGTGATGAGAGCGAATCATTGATCGGCTGCCTCCTGCACACCCCACTCTGGGGATGGAGACCACAACCCGGGCATGTGCCCAGAATGGGAATCGAACCGTGAACTCCTGGTTCATAGATCACCACACTCGACTACTGAGCCATGCTGGCCGGGCAAAGCTGGAATCTTAACTCTTTTTTTTTTTTTTTTTTTTTAATATATCTTTATTGATTTCAGAGAGGAAGGGAGAGGGAAAGAGTTAGAAACATCAGTGATGAGAGATAGAATCGTTGGTTGGCTGCCTCCTGCATGTCTCCTACTGGGGATCAAGCCCACAACCCAAGCATGTGCCCTTGGCAGGAATTGAACCTGGGACCCTTCAGTCTGCAGGCCGATTCTCTGTCCACTGAGCCAAACCAGCTAGGGCTGGAATCTTGACTCTTAAGCCTCTTTGGCTTTTCATTGTGAAGACTCTTGCCTTTTATCATTGATACTTGTCTCCCGTCTATAACCCTAATCTCCGAATACCTTCACTCATTGCTTCTAGCCCAGCGGTTCTCAACCTGTGGATCGAGGCCCCTTTGGTGATCGAACGATCCTTTCACAGGGGTCACCAAAGACCATCCTGCATATCAGATATTTACATCACGATTCATAACAGTAGCAACATTACAGTTATAAAGTAGCAACGAAAATAGTTTTATGGTTGGGTCACAACATGAGGAACTGTATTTAAAGGGCCAGAAGGTTGAGAACCACTGTTCTAGCCTGTGGGTTTGAGCCAGATATGTATGTGGGGGGGGGGGGGGCGGGGGGGGCTGGGTGATGACAAGCCCAGTGTGTGTGTGTGTGTGTGTGTGTGTGTGTGTGTATGGGGAGGCAGGGTGATGACAAAGCAAGCCTCCCTTTCTGGAAGGCTTCCAGAATATTCCACATCCAGACTATGGTACCTGCTCTTCTTCCCTCCCCCACTGACCAGTTATTGGAGGTGTTACTGTCCCAGGAGTCCTGGTAATAGAACTCAGTGTGGCCAAGACATTCACACCTAAGCAGATAACTATCTTATCATTAACCACAGGACTGCAATTAGCTGATTGTCCTCTGCTCTGAGGTGGGGAGAGGAATTGAACCTGACCTGGTTCTGCTTTTGCAGCTTTAGCTGGGACGTGTGAGTTGTGACCACAAAGATGGAGACTTGGTCTTAGTGAATGCAGTCAGAGCCTGTCAAATGTGGGCCTCCCACCGACTGCACTAGAATCCCCGGGGAAGGCTTATTGAAAATGCAGGCTCGCAGCCCTGCTCCCCAGGCTGCCCGAATCAGTGTCTCTAGGGGTGGGACCCAGGGACCAGCATTAAAAAAATCCTTACTGGAGGATATTTTTTCCATTTATTTTTTGAGAGGGAGAGAGAAAAAACACACACACATTGATGTGAAAGAGACACATCGATTGGTTTTCTCCCAAACATACCCCAACAGGGGCCGGGGATCAAACCTGCAACCCAGGTATGTGCCCTTGACCAGGAATCAAACCCGGGACACCCTTTGATTCGAGGGCCGGTGCTCTAACCACTGAGCATTCTGGCCAGGCCTTGGGAACCAGCATTTTCTGTTCACCTACTGAGGTGCGTGGGCACCAGCATTCTAAGCACAGTCCTTGGGCTACTTTGGTGCTCACTGAAGTGTGAGAACCTTCACCTAAGAGTCTGGAAAAAACCTCAGGCCTAGATCAGAGGGTGCCGAGCCTGGCTGTGTCCCACACCCAGAAGAGTTTTGGGCAGGATGGTGTTTAGAGCCACACCTTTTGTTTTGAATCCATGGATATAGCCTGTCGCTCAGTTGCCAGGTCAGCACCCAATGACTCCTAGCTGTTTCCAGAGGGCAGACCATCTTGCAAAGAGATGATTTGCCTCCCTGGAGGAATAGACTAGGTTTACCAGTGAGAGCATTTTATTTTATTATTATTTTTTAAATATATTTTTATTGATTTCAGAGAGGAAGGGAGAGGGAGAGAGCGATAGAAACATCAATGGTGAGAGAGAATCACTGATCGGCTGCCTCCTGCATGCACCCGACTGGGGATCGAGCCTGCAACCCAGGCATGTGTCCTTGACCAGAATCGAACCCAGGACCTTTCAGTCTGCAGGCCGACGCTCTCTATCCACTGAGCCAAACTGGCCAGGGCCAGTGAGAGCATTTTAAAAACGAGTGTCTGCTTTCCCCAGGTGATGTTAATGCTTCGATATGTGTGGTCTGTCACCCGTCCTGCTGAGAGGCAAGATGGTGAGGTGGAAAGAGCCAGTGAGAGCAGAAACCCAGCTTCTAGCATTCAAGAGCTGGGCGGGCCTCGCCGAGCCTCGGTTTCCTCATCTGTAAAAACGGGAGCACGGGCCCTACCTTAAAAGGTGGACGCAAGGAAACTGTCTAGTCCTTGGCATTCGATAAATAGTGTCCATTATTATTACTTCAAAGGCAGGCCTGTTTGCTTTCTATTTTGTGGCTGAGGAACATGGAGTAAAGTTTGGCTGAAAAGTTAGACCGTTGTCACCCTGGCTGGGTAGCTCAGTTGGATGGACCATTGACGGATACGCCGAGGTTTTGGGTACATACAAGTGAAACAAGTTGATGTTTCTCTCTCTCTCTCTCTTTTAAATAAATAAATAACTTTTTAAAAAAAAAGTTGGGCCATTGTTTAGTATGGAGAATGTGTGGGAAAATTTTAGGCAAGATACTGGGAAGTTATACATCTGGTGAGTGATTGTGTCATCAATTAAAGGTACCTAAAGGGATGAGAGGCAGGGCCATATGCTATGGGGTGGAATTTGTCCTTTCAGAATCCTGGCCTTTGGCCGTGAGCTGTAATGGCTATATGGATGGGGAACTCTCATAGCTGAGGCCCCTTTGTGGGAGCCACTGCCTTCAAGCAGAGGAGCTATGCTTTCATTTACCTACGTATTTACGTGTGTAGTGATTTTGTGTATACAGTGTTATGTCTTTCAGTTTTATTTTTTGTCTGTGAAATAGAACACCCAGTCACCCGCTCTGTGTATACTCAAGATGCAAGTCAAGAAACCGAACATTCCTGCACCCCTGTGAAATAGAGTTTTCAAAGTTAAAAAACATCTCTCATGCAGTGAGCATCGACCATACATTTAACTTATTTGCGAGGAACCAGCTGGAGGAGATGACAGGCAGAGGTGATGCCTTGTCAGTGAAGGAAAGTGCTGGGTACAATTAGATACAGACCTGGCCAACAGGACCATAAAGGCATAAACCTCAGAGATACCCTTGTTCCAGGCAGAAATCCTTCACAATTCCACAAAACAGAAATAATTAGTTGCTTATATTCTTAGGTTAGCTGCAGTCTTTAGAGCCTGGGCCTAAGCAGTGGTAAACAGTGAAGTCAATTAAAATTCCAGCCCCAGACTCAAATGGCCTGGAGGCAGGCTCATTGGACAACTCTGTAGTTTAATTTTTGAAAGTGGGTGCTATCCTTTATAATGTTAATATGTAACTATGTATTTCTAGAAACGACAGTTTTGTTTCGAACTGATTTTTTATATATAACATGCACACTTTTATATCTTGCTGGGCAAAGTTGGGTTTAAAGAGAAATTTACACGTTTGTGTTCATCCCTTTTCATTGCTGTATAGTACTCCATTGTAGGGTTATGCCAGATTTTGTTGATTCTGGTGTTGATGGGCATGTGGATCATTTCCATAGGCTATGAACATCGTCATGCAAGATGCTCCCCGGCCTTCTCCCAGCATGCCTCCTTGCCTTCTCCCAGCATGCTCCCTGGCCCTCTCCCAAAATAGAATAATTAATTAATAAATAAAGACATCCTCATTCTTTTTCCTAGTGTGAGTGTGGAGTGGAATTGCCTGGTCTTAGATGTGTTCCATCAACCTTATCGGCTAATGTTGAACTGTTTTCCAGGGAGCTGTGCTGATGTACTCTCTACAGTGATGAGCGTTCCCCTCGATCTGCATTCTTAGACTTGTTCACCTTAACCATTTTGATGGTGTGGAGTGGTTTCTCATTGTGGTGTTCTCTTGCACTTCTCTGATTACTAATGGGATTGAGCACAGGTTTCCATTGGTTTTAAGAACAAAATATTGTTAGCCTCGAACAGGGAGCTGTATTCGTGGAGAATTAAGGATCTGATGTTAGAACTGGATTCTGACTTACCCACCGTTTAACCATCTCTTGAGCCCTGGTTTCCTCATCCGTAAAACGGGGATGATGATAAACATTTTTCTTGGGCTGGCTGAGAAAGGAAGGTGAATAAAGCATCTAAGGACACAGAATAGGCCCTCAACAAATGGGAGATGTTGTAAAAATAGACCCTGGCTGGTGAGTTGATTGTTCCATTCACAGCCTGATGCTCCCTAGTTAGCCATGATGTGGAGTCATGTGAGAGCAGCATGTGGAGTCAGACCTTTGGTTTTCACCGCAATCGGGAGAGCAGGGGCGCTCAGGAAAAAAAACAAAACAAAACATCAACTAGCAGAGAAAGTGTCTTGTCTTTAGTTTTGGACTGGACCCTCAGTTAGTCATCCTGCAGTCCTGGCTTGCAGGGCCTGGATCAGTGGGCAGGGTCCTTAGGCCTGGGCCCCTCCACCCACGTTCATTTGGACGTCATGGGCACAGTCAGAGCCTGGTGTCTTTCCACGGGCCCAGGATGGTTCTTAAACTGGGGCTCCGCTGACGTTCCTGGACTTATGGGGGTTGCCGTTTGGAGCTCTCAGAAGATCAGAACTTTGCTGAGCTTGGAGCAGGCATCAGCCAGGCCCTTGGAGTCTAGAAAGTGTTTCTTTTCCTTTCGGATGTGCTAACACCCTTTCATGTGCCTGTTTGATTCTCAGACCATTGGGTGGGTCAGCAAAATAACGAACTCCGTTTCCTCATTTGCTGGGGAGGGGAGGGAGCGGAGGTTGAGAGCACTGGGCTGACTTTTATCCAGGTGGGCCCAGGCGGAAGGGAGCTGCGGCCTCCCTCTTCTCACCCATCACCTCCTCTGGGCCGCCTCTCCCGAGTTTGCCTGCCTGGTGCTCTCTTCTCTCAAAGTTTGGGTGACCTTATGATTATCATTCCTGTTGAGAGTGAGAGGGGTGCTGTTCATATTTATTCCAGACCAGGAGACATGATCCAGGGCTAGAGGCAGACGTGGACATGTGGTCACCAGCCTCCGCTCTTACTGAGAAATGAAAGCTCTGCCTCACAAAGTCATTTAACTGCTGAGCCTCATCTTCCTCTTCCGTAAAATGGGAATTGAGGTGTACCTGTCCGACTTATTCTTTAGGGCGATTGTCGTGAGGGCCAAGGAAGATCATGTGCAAAGAGCATTTATGAACTTAATGTGAAGATTATTAACAGCTAGAGGCCCGGTGCATGAAAAATGTGCACGGGTAGGGTTCGTAGGCCTGACCGGTGATCAGGGCCGACCTGTGGGGTGACTGGCAGGGCCATCAGGGCCCCCGCTCACACCTGCTTTGGCTGACCTGGTGCTGCCCACTCACCAGCCCCGCCCCCCTGCCACCTTGGGTCGGGGCCTGCGGGCTGGGGGCAGCTTCTGCATTGAACATCTTCCCCCGGTGGTCAATGCGTGTCATAGCGACCGGTCGTTCTGCCATTCGGTCGATTTGCATATTAGGGTTTTATATAGATAGATAACAATAAGAGGTGGTACCCACAAAGGCGGGGGGCGGTTCTTTCATGGTCAGGCTGTCACTATGCCATCCACGTGGGTCAGCTGGCCCTAATTTTAGAAGCATTTGTCTACATGTAGTGGCTTCTTAAGGAGCAAGATCAAGCCCACTAGTTACTTATGAGGCATACACATCCGTATCTGCTTTCAGCTCTAGTTTCATTCGGTTCCTAGAGATGCTCAAGAGCCTTAGGGCCACCTGGGAGCAGATGGTATCATGGTGTTTACAGATGAGGAAACTGAGGCCCAGAGGGGAAGGGATTCTCCCAAGGTCACACAGCAAAGGTCACAGGGATGAAGCATGAGAGGAAGGCTCCGCTCCAGCTTGCGATGAGTCTGTAGGACCCAGACGGGGGCTAGCACCAGGCCGTGGCTCAGATGAGCTGGGACCAGACCTACACTCTTTCTCAGGGCTCTCTGTCACTTCTCTGCTGATGCAGATAGAGAACAGGCCCCTAGCCTGAGGGATACTGTCCCCCCAGCCCACCTCCTGGCACCCTCGGGGCCCATGGAGCCCTCTGTCCGCCTCCCCATATGCACTCTCCCTCCCCTGGTCACCGGCTCCTGGTTAGGCCTCTTTTCATTAACAGAAAGTAAACATGGGAAGCTGACCTTTCCCACTCCCAGGACAAAAGTCGGAAGGGCAGCTGTCTTGTGAGCCCAGAGGCCTCAGAAGGGGTGTCACCCCCCTTTTTGTCCCCTCCACCCTACCCATCCCTGGATGGGGGACAACTGAGGGAATGGGGCTCAGGGAGACTCACCTCCTGTCCTCCCTTTGTTTTAGGAACCTGAGAGCAAGGCACAGACCCTGTGTCTGAGAACTTCATCCCTGGGTGCCCTCCTCAGAGGGAATTGGGAGATCTGATGGGTTTTCTAGTCAAGGCTGGCTCCTCCCCCTCAGGGATAGACTCAGCCTATTCTTTTCCCATTTGGGCACGGATCCCTGCTTGGGCAGGAAGGGAAAGGGCAGAAAGAGGAGGGGCTGGTTCTGACCCAAACCCCTAAGAGAGGCTCTCTCTGCCTTCAGACTGGACCCATTCTGAGCTTTGATGGTGCCAGCTGGTCCTTCTAGCCCAGGCTGCAGTGAGGAGCCATCATTGGGGCCAGCAAGAGGATGTAGGTGTGCCCAGTGGGCCACCCCCTCGGACCTTTCGCCCATACTTTCCATATTTGTGAAATGATTAGCCCGGTTGCTAATGTGTTAGCCCTGCCCAGCCTGGTGTTAACTCTTGTCCTGTGGGAGGGGATGGGCAGAGGGGACTCCGGGGGCTGGACAGCTCGTCGGGCCTTGGCCAGGGGTTCCAGGGCGCAGGATCGCAGGTTCCTTCTGCTCCAGGACTCAGGGCAGGCTCTGCCCCCGTCCTTGCCCATTCCTCCTCCGCACCCCATTTTCTTTAAAAAAAAAAAAAAAAATTTTTATTGATTTCAGAAAGGAAGGGCGAGGGAGAGAGAAGGAGAAACATTAATGATGAGAGAGAATCTTTGATTGGCTGCCTCCTGCACGCCCCTCACTGGGGGTCAAGCTCCCAACCCAGGCATGTGCCCTGACTGGGAATCGAACCCGCGATCTCTTGGTTATTCGGTCGACGCTCAATCACTGAGCCACGCTGGCGGGGCTGCCACCCCATTTTCTACTGGGAGAATCACAGGGCAGGACCCTGGTGGACAGGAAGTGAGAACCAGCTCCTAGGCAAGTGGTCTGAGGCCTGGAGAGAATTCAGGGTCTGGGCCTGCCTGGAATAGGACCAGCTTTTCTCAGTGTCCTGCTTTCTGAGTTTCCTCTGGGGGTGAGGAGGGCTGGTCTGTGTCTCGCTGTCCCACTTCCTCCCCCACACCCAGGCCAGCCCAGCCCTCCCGGAACACTCAAACCATGGGCCCTAGCACCCACAAGTCTCCTCTCTGACAAGCTAACACACCCAGGGGCCTGCAAGGTGGGGTGTGGGCAGCGTGCCACTGAGGGTGCAGGGAGAAAGCCTTACCGGTCGAACTCCTGGCCCTTGCTCTTTCTCATCTAATACCTTCTTTTATTCGTATTTTTTGTGTACGTTTTATATTCTACTTTCCATATTTGTAAAATGATATTTGTATTTAATTTATAAACCAGAGGTCATTTGAGAGGGTTGTGCTAAAACCTTTTACATGTTGCATCCAAGTACTGGGGCAAGCAGGGGTCAGCAGACTTCTCCCGTAAAGGGCCAGAGAGCAAAGACGTCAGGCTTTGTGGGCCATTTGCTTCTACCACAGCTACTCAGCTCTGCAGCGATAGCGCGAAAGCCGCCACAGATAATAGGGAAACGAATGGGTGTGGCTGTTTCAATAAAACTTTATTTCTGGGCACTGAAATTTGCATGTCATAGGAAGTTCATGTGTCACAACATATTATTCCTCTTGGACCCTCCCCAACTCCCAACATAAAAAAAAAATGAAGTAAATTATTCTTAGCTCACGGACCCTGAGCAAACAGGCCGAGGCCCCTGTACTGACCAGTTTGCCGACTTACTAGTGAGCCTGCTTCAGGCTCACCTGGGGAGCTTTCAAAAATGCATAGTCCAGCCCTGGCCTGTTCTGCTCAGTGCATAGAGCATCGGCCTGTGGACTGAAGGGTCCTGGGTTCGAGTCCGGTCAAGGGAATATGCCAGTGTTGTGGGCTCGATCCCCAGTAGGGGGCGTGCAGGAGGCAGCCAATCAGTGATTCACTCTCATCATTGATGTTTCTGTCTCCCTCTTCCTTCCTCTTTGAAATCAATAAAAATAGGTTTATTTTAAAAAAGGCACAGCCCAGAACCCCAGCCCTGGTTTTGTGGACGCTGTGGGAGGCCCTGGAGCCTGCGTTCTGACCAGCGGCACAGGTGGGCTGGGAGCAGCTCACCGGAAGCGCCGACTCTGAGGAACGCAGCTCTGGGAGGTCTCCTTGGCGTGTTCTTGCTGAGTGGTGGGGCCTGTGACGTCTCCAGGCCTCCTTTGCCCATTTTTGGAATTCAACCAGCGGAGGAATGCATCTCCAGGAAGACGTCGGCCTGGCGTCTCATCTCCCCGGGGGCCGGGGTCCTCAGCAGAGCATTCTTCGGCTCTGGCCTCCACGGCTCATGCCTGTGACAGGCAGAATCCCCTAGTGATGAAGGACACGGGCTCTGGGATTTGTGTGCTCTTGGGCAGTTCTCTTTGCTGGTCAGTTTCCTTGTCTGTTGAAGGGGGACTGTAATACACCCCCCGGGAGGCGCTGACAGGTCAAATGAGCCGCGATGTGGAACCCGAGGCACAGTGCCTGGCACCTAGTAGGTGCTCAGTCAGCAGAGTGGCTGCTATTGCTGCTCTTCACCAGGTGGAAGCGGGGGAGCCCAGCCCCTGCCACGGCACCATCCAATTTGTCTGGTGCCGCAGTGCACATGGCCCTTCCCATCGTCATCTCATGGCTTCCTCCAGCTACCCCTGGGGCAGACACCCATGTCCCGTTGGAAACTGAGGCCCGGCAAGGTTATGTAGCTCGTGCACCCCCATGAGAGCCTGGCGCTCTCTGCCTGCAGCCCTCGAGTCTCTCTCATCCGGGATCTCGGGTGACCATGGGAGGAGCTTAGGTTGGTTTTCTGTGGGTCTTTGACCCTGTGCTTTCTGCCCTTGCAGATAAAATACCACGAGGAGTTTGAGAAGAGCCGCATGGGCCCCAGTGGGGGTGAGGGCATGGAGCCCGAGCGCCGAGATTCCCAGGACAGCACCAGCTACCGGAGACCCCAGGAGCAGCAGCCTCACCACATCCCGACCGGCGCCCCCGGTGAGCATGGAGCCTGTGGGGTAGAGGACCTGAGGCTGGGCCAGCTACCGGGTGGGGAGAAGCCTCATTTACACACACACATGTGCGCACACACGCACACACACACACTGTCAGGTGTCAGGTCTCACCCCCCCTCCCCCGAGGGCATGAGCGCTGGGGGCAGGGCCTCTGCTGGGCCCCAGGGTGATGAGGGGGAAGTACCACCTTTGCTGTAGAACAGTGGTTCTCAACCTTCCTGATGCCGCGACCTTTAATACAGTTCCTTTTGTGGTGACCCCCAATTTCATTGTTACCAATTGAACATAATGAAAGCATAGTGATTAATCACAAAAACAATATGTTATTATATATGTGTTTTCCGATGGTCTTAGGCGACCCCTGTGAAAGGGTCGTTCGATCCCCAAAGGGGTCGCGACCCACAGGTTGAGAACCGCTGCTGTAGCATATGGGACACCTGCACGTGTGCACACTCAGACTTCGCCTTTGAGAAGTGGGCCTTGAGCAGGCCTGTGGGCTTCCGGGAGGCCCTGGGAGGGGCTGTTTTTGTCAAGACAGTTTCTGAGCCCTGCCTCCTCCCATCTTGCAGTTTACCAGCAGCCCCAGCAGCAGCAGGTGGCCCCCTCCTATGGTGGCTACAAGGAGCCTGCAGCCCCAGTCTCCACGCAGCGCAGCGCCCCGAGCGGGGGCGGGGTGAGTAGCCCCGGCCCAATGGAGAGGTGGGAGGTGGGAGGTGGACGGTTGTGAGGCCTGGGGCAGCCAGAGATGGGTGGGCCTAGGGAAGAACCTAGGTCATAGATTCTTCTTAGAAACCCTGCCCAGCAGGTCTGGCTTTTCCTGGCTTTTGACCCCAGTCTCTACATCACCTGCAGGTGATAGGGATCTCAGCCTCTAGAGCAGAGGGTCAGTGTGGGATAGTGGGCAGAACCCTGGGCTGGGATAGGGGCCCTGGGCTCCAGCTAGGCCCGCCGCCCCGGGTATCTTACTCCGGCTGCCTGGGAGCACGTGAAGCACCTTTCTGCGTGGGGCCCCCCAGACCTGGTGCTTGGTCCCCCCTCTTCATGAGGATGACCCCCTCTCCCCCCGTGTTCTTCAGTTCTCAGCCTGCTCCTTCCTCAGAGGGGCCCTCCCAGACCATCTCATGTCAAGTGGAAGGTGGACGGTTGTGAGGCCTGGGGTAGCCACTCTTTCCAACATAAAACAGTTCTCTGTTGATTAGCTTCTGTCTGTGTCCTCCACTGGACTCGAAGCTCTGTGCAGGCAGGACACCGTCCCTTTGGTTCACTCGCTCTGAGCTGGGCACAAAGCGGCACTTGTCAACTTTGCTGAATACGTGATGAGTAGGAAGCGAGGTGTTCTTACTGGTCCCTTAGAGTTGAGGTTCCTGGGCTGTAAGTCCTGCTGCTCACAGGTGTGGCTGAGCCGCCCTTACTCAGCTCCTGGCTGAGCTCAGCTCTGTTCTGGGTGCCTGGACATTTGAGTAGCTCATGTAGGAGCAGGAGGGACAATACTTAGAGAAATAAAGTAGCCAGTCCTGCACATACTAAGCATGTCCTGGACAGGACAGATATAGCCTTAACCCGGTTTGGCTCAGTGGATAGAGCGTCGGCCTGCGGACTGAAAGGTCCCGGGTTCGATTCTGGCCAAGGGCACATGCCCAGGCTGCGGGCTCGATCCCCAGTAGAGGGCATGCAGGAGGCAGCCAATCAATGATTCTCTCATCATTGATGTTTCTATCTTTCTCTCCCTCTCCTTTCCTCTCTGAAATCAATAAAAAAAGACCTCCAGTCTGAGATACAAACACCGAAAGGTCAGATACATGAAGAAAAAGATAGCAGGGTAAGGGGAGAGAGCAGCAAAGTCCTCAATAAAGTGAAGGAGCGAGTGGTGAGCGAGTGGTACAAAGGCCCTGGGGCAGGAATGTGCTAGGAAAGTTCAAGGACCAGCAGGAAGGCTAGGGGGACTAGAGAGGGCAAGAGGGTAGGAGATGAGGTCAGATTATGCAGGGACCTGGGACTGGACGGCCTTCGGGACTGGTGAGTTACACAGGGTGACGGGTTTGACCTGTGTTTTTTTTTTTTACGCTAACCCCTGTGTTGAGAAGAGGCAGTAGAAAGTTGAGGGTGGAAACAGGGAGATGAGTTAGGAGGCTGTTGCAGAACATGGATATAGATGGTGGCTACTCAGCCCAAAAGATACAGGCAGATTGGTAGTATGAGAGACCAAGGTCACCATGTGAGGGCTGGGATGCTCATCCCATAGACGTGGGGGCTAATGGAGTAGGTTTCTGTTGCTTGGGGGGAAAAGTTTGAAATTTGGTGCTAAAAAGGATGGGGACCTTTGAAGGACTTAAAGCCAGGGAGTAACAGGATCAAGTTTGCATTTTGGAAAGTTCCCCTGAAATGACAATGGATGAACAGTTGGAGGGGGCAGACCAGACCAGAGACTGGAAAGAGGTCTGAGCAGGGTCCTGGCAGGGGAGTGGAGCAGTGGACATGGGAGGTCCCCCAGGGGCACCTAGCCCTCGACCAATTGGCAATGGCCCCATGCAGTTCCCAGGGCCTGGCCTGGGGGGCCACCAAGGCTGAGCTGACCTCCAGAGATAGGTCAACTTCAAGGGCAGTAAGGTCAAGAGTATGTTAGAATCTTATCCACCTCCAAGACCACAGTTGGATTTCACGTGCTTTTACTGGACATTTCCTAGAGCTTAAGGAGGATTTGGCTGAAGTTGCAAGGTGGAAATCTCTTGTGTCACCTGGAGATTTTTCTCCCAAGAATAGGTCTTTGTCCTGAGCTTGGGAGTGAAGCCAGACTTATCACAACTTCGAAAAAAGAAGACTGGCGCTCACGATAACGCAGATAATAGGGTACAGGGCATAGCCTATTTCGCAACACTAACTGGCATCGTGTCCATGGGACCTCCCTGCATTCCTGTTTTGAGAGGTGGAGCAGGGCTATTGTAAACTCAGATCCTGTCTTGTGCCTGCCTTTATTTTATTTATTATTATTTTTTAATTCTCACCTGAGGATATGTTGTTACTGATTTTAGAGAGAGGGGAAGGGAGAGGGAGAGAGAAACACTGTTGTGAGAGAGAAGCATAAATTGGCCGCCTCCTGCAACCTGGGTATGTGCCTTGACCGGGAATCGAACCTGTGACCTTCCGGTGTTTAGGGCAGCGCTGTAACCAACTGAGTTACACCGGCCAGGGCGTGCCTGCCTGCCTTTTAGCAGATGCCAAATAGATTGGACACGCTCAGAAAGTGACAGTGAGAAACCCAAGGCAGGGCCCAGCCCTTCCCTGTCTCTGGCTCCCGGGTCCCTGCTCACCCGGGCTCTGCTCCTGGGTCCCGGGCAGTTAGGAAGGAAGGCTGGGCCGCAGGCTGGGCCCAGGGCTGACTGTGCGCCCCCCGCCCCCGGCAGAAGCGGTACCGCGCTGTGTACGACTACAGCGCCGCGGACGAGGACGAGGTCTCCTTCCAGGACGGGGACACCATCGTCAACGTGCAGCAGATCGACGACGGCTGGATGTACGGGACCGTGGAGCGCACCGGTGACACAGGGATGCTGCCGGCCAACTACGTGGAGGCCATCTGAGCCCGCCGGCCCGGCCCGCCCCGCCCCATCCTTCAGCGCATTCCACGGCATCGCATCTGTCCTGGGCGTGACCTGTCCACCCGTCAGTGTCTCTGTGTGTTTAAATCTGCGACAGCTTGTTTCTTCCCAGCCTCCTCCAGCTTCTTTTGCCAACCGAAGCCTTGTTCTGCCGCTTCCTTGGGCTCCTTCCTCGGGCCGGTTTCCCCCTGGACCGACTTCTTGGTTTTCTCTCTGGGCGGAACAGGTGTGGGCCTTCTGGGGGTGGCCGAGGCCCCTGGCCTGGTCTGGAGTGGGAGGTCCATCGGCTCCCAGGCCTCCGCCTTCTCTCTTTCTCGGCCCCCTCAGACCCTCCTGCCCCCCTCCTCACACAACCGACATTCCAGGGCTGGGGTGAGCCCCAGACCCCCAGGACTCCAGGGAGGGGCTCCATGCATTCCCGGGGGTGGAGCCCCACCGCCCTGGCCCCTGGATGGGGACAGGCCGGGGACTGCCACTGTGTGGGCACCAGTAAGGGGCCTTTGCTTCTCAAAGATGGGGCTGCTGACCCTCTGGGGGGTCCCCTCACCACCCTCTCTTTTCTCAGAGACAACGAAAGAGGGTAAAGTGCCCGCCCTGGGGTTCATTCATCCTCCCCACTCGTGTTCTCCTCACACTGTGATTTTGCTCTCCTGCCCACGGAGACCCGGTGTGGGCCAGGAGCTCCCTAGGAAGCACGGCTGGGTCACGGTCTGGCCTTTCTTACTTTCGGGACAGCTGCAGGAGCGAAGGGGACAGGCTGTTCTCTCCAGAGCCCCTTTTTCTCCGCACTCCCACCCCCAGCCCCCGGGAGCCCTGGCTCTCCTCCAAGGTCCCTGACAGGTGGGGCAGGAAGCCCTGAGATCTGGGCTGGGCGGGCCAGTCCTCCCTACTCCTCCAGGGAAGATACCGTGTCCCCTCTGCCTCCCCCCTCCCCCAAGTGCATAGGAACTGCAAAGCCACAGGACCCTCTGCATCTCCAGGACTAGCGTGTGGGGGAAGGAGCGTGTGTGTCTGCAGGAGTGTCAGCTAGTGTGAGTGTGAGCGTGAGCGTGAGCAAAGGCACAGGGTGTGGCCTGCAGGAGTCTCTGGGCTTAAATGAGGATGCACAGAACTGTTTCCCCCTGATATTTTCCTCAAAACCCACAGTGAGGGGACAAGGGAGGCCCTAGGGGACAGAAGTTCCTTATACTTTCTTTGGAATGAAAATTCCTCCTCTGTCCCCCAAATGGAGGAAGCCCACCTGCCTCCACTGCAGTGTGCTGGGCGGAAGTAAGGGAAGGACTGAAGATGGGTGGGGGCTGATTCAGCCTTCTGGGTGGGGTAGGGAGAAGGCTCCACGCCTCCAGGCATATTCTCTCCCCCATCCCTGCCCTGCGCTGCAGACCAGGGGCCAGAGGACCCTGTGTTACCCACACTGTGGGTGCCTTACTCTGGGGGCTCTGCCCCCCAGGCCTCTCCCTTACTTACCTAAAGCCCCCTTGAGGAGTTAGGAGAGGGTCCCAGGGCTACAAAACTGGAAGCACAGGCCCCGGGATGCGGAAGGAAAAGATGGTGCTATCTCCAACCCCTTCTGTCCCTCGCTGGTGGCTGTGACAACCCCTGCCTGGCTTTATTCATCTCTGGGAGTCCACTCAGGCCCCTGCGTTAACATCGTTGCATCCTTGTTCCCTGCGGCGCTGGCTGCAGGCATGATCGCTTCCTCTCTGCTTGTGGGTTCAGTTGGGAATATTTAGCCCAGATCAGAGAGCTCAGGAAATGACTGGGGGGGACAGGAGTGGACCTTTCTGGGGGAGGCCGAGGCTCGGCCCCAGCCAGGTGAGGGTGGATGGAGGGTCTCCCACTGGCCGGTTTGGGGGTGAGGGAGCAATATTGGAAACCTGGGGAGCGGCGCCGGTCCATTCCATTTCCTCTTGATCTCAAAGCACAACATGGATTCTGGGACCGAAGGTCGGAGACACATCCTGTTGGAGGACCTGCGGTTGGGAGGGGAGTGAGAGGTGGGAGGGGGCCTGGAGGAGCGAGAAATAGCCTTTTCGCTCAGCTTAATTTTCCTTCCAAAACAAGGCGAGCCAGCCACTGGAATCTTGCTGCCCGGCTCGCTGCTCCTCCCGTCCTAAAAATAGGGGACCTTTTTTTATACAACCCACAGAGAGGAGGGGCTGTCACACTGGTGCTGAGGGACCCAGGGGCTGCTGGGAGTCCTTGTTCCTTTCCAGAACCATCCATCCCTAGAAGAGCACAGAACCTGAGGGCCGGGCGGAGGCCCCGGTCTTCTCTTACAGTTCATAGAGGTCTTTTAGCCAATATCCCAGGAAAGAACATCAAAGCTAGAATGTGAATATGACGTTAGTGGACCAATAATTGCAAGAAGCCCAATGGTGAGAAAAGTGAATTCTCTCAACACTGCTTCCTGTTTTCTTCCTCATGTCCCTCCAGGGAAAACTACTTTATTGCTTAATTTCTGCATTTGTTTTCCCCTTCACGTATGCACTTTTGGGCCTTTTTTTTTTTTAATAGCTGGAAAAAATATACCACCTCACAAACCTGTATTTAAAAAGAAACAGAAATGACCATGTGAGATTTCCTCTGTCCGAACATTTCATCCGTGTGTGTGGAGCCGTCATTCATCTTTTTATACGGGGTGGTCGTCTCTCCTTGGTTTGTTTGGTCCCCTCCCTCGTGGGCTTGTGCTTGGGATCAAATCCTCTGGCCTGTTATGATTCTGAACGTTCGACTTGGACCACAAGTGAATCTTTCTGGTGACTCAAATAAAAATATAATTTTTACCTGCGGACTTCGTTTTCTCTCTGGCTCTGACAGCTGTTGTGTGTGTGTGTGTGTCCCTCTGTTTGGGGGCGTTGGCCTGAACCCCTCCTGGGAGCCCTGCCATCCTTCGGGGAGAGAGACCAGTTTGGAAGCGGTCAGTCAGCCTAGAGTGGCAATTTGCCTTGGCACCTACTCCCTGTCGAGAACTCCCCACCCGTCTGCCCCTGGCTACATCCCTCTGCCCAGTTTGGTGACACTCCCAGGAACTTCCGAGTTCCCATATTCTCTTACTGTCTGACTAGCTTCACTATGCACCTGTCTCCCCACTAGCCAGTGCGCTCACAGGGCAGGTATTGGGTCTAACTTATCTTTAAACCCCCAGTGTTTGCCCAAGGCCAGGCACAGAGTGGCTCAACAAACGTTTTTGAATTAATGAATGAGCTCAGCTGGTGGGCCGTTTTAGCTCTGCCTGCACCTTGAGGAATGAAAGGACAGAGAGACTGGGACAGTTTGCGGTGGGATAAGCCAGGGATGAAGCCATCTGTTGGGTGGTCTGACAACCCAAAGCACTATTCATGATGCCTTACAACTGTGATCTTTAACACACATGTTTAAATCTGATCTCATTAGCCATGTGAGAGAAAGAACTACCGTGGTGTCCATCTTATAGATGGGGTTCACTGAAACCCAGAAAGACAGTGGTTTGGAGGAAGTCACAGCTGGGCTGGAGGTCTTAGGACCCCCGATGCGATGCTCACAGTCTCCTGCTACCTTGCTAGGGTGGGCTGTCTACCCAAGCCCTTTGCTCGTCTCATTTTAGTATCTCCTGTGCGTTGTTCTTTGCTCCAGGAACCCTGGGTCTAACGCCTAACCAAAGGCCTCCTCTCCTCTGTCGGGCTGAGGAGAGGGCAGTGGTTAGAGGAGGAATCCAGACCCTCCCCCCCTGGCTCAGTGCCACCAGTAGCCTCCTGTCCAGCTGTTTGGGGGGGGGGGGGGGAGGCATTTCCCACCCGGGGCTCAGAGTGAAGGCATTCCCTCGCTTCAGGGTAACAGCAGGGTGGAGAGGAAAAGGGCCTTCGAGAACTGAGCCTGAACTGAGCTTCCTAATGAAGGGAATGGTGACGGGGGAAGGACAGGCCGGGTCAGCAGGGCTGAGCAGCGTGGGCAGTCAGGCGGCAGCGGGTGGGATAATTAAAGATAATACTGACACCTGCTTCTCTGAAGGAGCCGGCTGCCTCGTGTGTTCCCACTGGAAGGGAATGAGTTGGCAGATCTTGCCTCCTGTGGGCCTGGCCCCTTTTGTCAGAGAGCGGAGCCCCCTCTCCCCAGGAGGCTGGTTCCCCTGAGCAATTAGAGGGGGCAGTCCTGCTTGGGAGGGGATCAGCGTGCCCCCTTCTGGGCACAGGCCAACGGGAGGAGTTTCTAGACCTGCTTCTAGAAGTGGCCTAAGTTCCCGAGACCTAGCATGAGGAGGGGGGATACTAATGCTTCACCCCCAGGCCCCTCCCAAAGAATTACTTGGAGGTGGAGCCATGGACACTAGGCCTCAGAGATGTCACAGGAAAATTTTTTTTAATTTAATGGGAAATAAAACATAAAAAGGCTTAAGAGCAACACAATACATAACTGAGCACCCACTACCCAGCTTAAAAAAATAAAACATCAATTTTTTTCCCCTTTCCCCTCAGAAGAAGCCACTTGAACTTGCATTTCTAGGCACAGGGGTGGCCTGAGGATTCTTTGCTGCCCTTCTGGTGTAACAGCACGCGGGACTCTCAGAAGAGGATATAAAAGAGAACAAGAACGTGGGCGATGACCACAGAGAGACGGGCAGAGAGACGGGAGAGGCCTCTGGCGCTCACCCTGTAAATGGAGTGACCTGAGCAAGTGCCTCACAACCCGAGCCGAGGGGCAGTTCAGACTGAGAAGGTGGGCCGGTCTCGGGCGTGTGCAAGCCGAGTTCTGAATCCTGGTCTCTGCCATTTCCAGTGAAACACTGGGCAATTCCTGACCATCTCTGAGCCTCATCTATAGAAGACCTGTAGGGAGGTTGAAATTACACCATCTGTGCAGTATCTGGCATAGTCTAGAAATCCCGCATGTGTTAGCCCATCCCAGAGGTGCCGGCTGAGACTCACATGAGACCTTTTCCCACGTCCCTCCATAACGGGACCGTTACACCTTGCGAATGGCCCACCCAACTCCCAACCATTATTCTTCTGAGATAATTTGCTGGGGGCGTGTGAGGGGAAAGGGGAGAAGAAAGGCAGGACGATTCATTCCTAAGGGATCTGCCTAGAGATCAGATCTCCTCCTCCGTCCATATCATGCAGACTCCACTTAGATACAAAGGGGTGGGATTGGGTTCCTGGGGAGAAATTGAGCCTCTTAGGTTCTGCTTGGTCTCAACCCAGCAGTTCCTTGGTTACCCACTCCCGGGCTTTCTGATTGGCTGGCTGTGGTGTATGGAGGGGTGGGGTAAAGCAAGCTGCTGATGGAATTGCAGCATCCCTTAGTCTCCGGCCCTGGAAGGGGGAGGGGAAAACGAGGGCTGAGCAGTGGAGGGAGGAGGGAGCCATTTCTCTCCACTGACTGCAACCTCCGTGCTCACAGCTCACATTTCCCTGCAATCCAGAGGCCTCCTCGGCCAAGGACTCCATCATGCTGGATATTTTCATTCTGATGTTCTTTGCCATCATAGGCCTGGTCATTCTCTCCTACATTATCTATCTGCTCTAGTGCCTGCAGCTGCGGAGCCCACAGGAGAACAGCTCAGGGGAGAAGGATGAAGCTGACTGGCCGAGCATCCTGCTTGCTGACGCACCGCTGGATTTTTGCTTCTGGTCATTATTTCGGGTATTGATTCAAAAACAAAATTAAAAGAGATCTTGTTTTTGTATTTTCCCCCCTCGGATGCATTGATGTAGCATTTCTCAGACCACTCTGAGAAGAATAAGAAATGCCGACTTTTTTCTTTGCGACCTCATTTAAAATAGGATTAAAAAAAAAATGAAACCCACTCTGTGAAGGATTTTTAGGTAGAATGAGTTGGGAGTGGTGTGCATGGTGGGAGGGACTATAATTTTGTAGTTTTTTTCTTCAAGTTGCTCAAACTCCAAGTTATCCGTTCTCTTCCGGTAATTAAAGGTTAAAAACACATCATTATATGCCAGCAGAGTGGTTTACAATTATGCTTGCACAATTGCATTAATGAGTGACTCATTCTCACTTGAGGATGAGCTAGGAAATGAAATTCACTGAGGAGTGGGGTTTTGGGGGAAAGGAGAGAGGAACTCCTATTTCTTTCCTTAGTCCCCAAAGACTAAGTACTAGGAACTGAGACCTTTGCTGCCATTCCCATCTGAACCTTGTTGTTTCTGGGTTTCCCACAGTTCCCGGTCTCCAGCCAACAAGAGGCCTCTTATCAACAGCAGCTGTCCTGCCGCCCAACAGACCTCCGCCAGAGCCTTCCGGAAATGGCTAACCCCTGTCAAGCAAGGGACTTTTTGAGTTCAGAGTCTGAGGCACTCGGCTGGGACAGGAGGAATTCATGGCATGGCTGGCAGGTGTGCGTGCTTTTGAGCTATAAACTGAAAAGGACACAGAGAGCTGAAATGTAGAGTTACTAACATGCTCACGGAGAACTTCTCAAATTCATTTTGATAGGAGAGCCTTTCCTTAGGTCTTTTCTGTCCCTCACACGAAGGTGTTCCTTTGTTAAGTCCAAGACCACATCGTCTCTCGTGACCGAGTCACTTTGTCACTGTCTGTGGATGGTATAATCTGGGGTGTGCGGTTTCCTTTGACTTAGTCTCTGGCCAGAAGGAACTTGTCATTTGAGCTTTTAAGATTTACTTTCCCCACTCCCTACCCTACCACTTGCGCTCCAGCTTCCCATTTAAAGAGAGAAACAGTTGGTTCTATAGTTCTCATTCTTTGTGCTTGGCTGAGTCATAAATTATTGAAACAAGATGGCTATGCTTGTTATTTGGGAGAAATCTCTTACTGCAAAGTAAATGCTTTTTTAAGTTGTCAAATGTTCCTTTTCTGGAAAAAACCTTTCAACGTATTTTCTGTCCAATTAAGGTTGAAGAAACCATATATTTTGGGGTCCAGAAAAGACTTTGAAAAATCCATCATAATTGTTTTACATTTGATTTTTTAGCTTAAAAATAAACAAGAAAGATGAACTTAATAGTTTTTACCCATAACATTGTGTTCCATTTCCATGTTTTAAAAAGAAATAAAATTGAGGCAGTATACTATAACGTCAGTTAAAATGAAAAACTTTTAGAATTCTGGCCAAGAAAAAACACTGTTCTAGAAGCTTTTTGTCTTGGAAACAAATTATGTGACTTTCAAGAAGTCATTGAACCTTTCAGGGCTTCATTTTATTCCTACAAATGGAAGCAATGGACTAGAAAATTGTTAATATCCACTTTAAAGTTCTACAATTCCAGGATGCATTATCTTTGAAAACTACATCTTTGAGAACAGAAATCCCATGAAAAAAACTCTTAATAGTTACCAGTAGTCCACTTTACTGCTCTCTCCAAATGATATTTTATGATGAAAACTCAACTACAAGACTTTTTTGGCACACTGTGAAGGAAAAAATGACTATTTTTTACCCCAAACATATATCAGTGATACTTTGCCTAAGCTGTTTACATACTACATGGTGATATGTGACAAAAATAGGTAATCTGACAGACACACCAATGCAAAAACCTGGCTCTGAACATTAATACTTTCAGGAATGATCTTTAGTTATCTGTGGAGTCCTTGACATGACATTTCCCAGTAAAACATTCCTCTGACTCTTTGGCATAGCTTTTCTTCTTCGAGTCAAGATAACAGCTCTATGTCCTTACCTAGGTAATTAGAGAAGTGTCAGTATTTTGGAGGGGTCCAAGTAACACAGTTAATTATTGTGGTCTAATCTTCATGGTATAGTCTCTAACCAAGCTCGCTCTGAAGTTTATGAGGTCAAGGCTCTTTAGTCTGTATTCATACAAAGTTGAAGTGACTAATCAATTCAGTGAAAACAATCAGCCAATTTTCAGTTATACACCAGTGATATATACCACTGGCACTGGGCACAATATAAGGACAGAAAGATTATCCATATTTTCAGTTACTTGTGAAATAATTACATTTTGGAAGAAATTTTATGACTTTGTGCTTATATCCATCCTATAATAATGCCAGTTTATAACAGTGTTTTATAGTGCTCATCATTTTGATAATTTTTAAAAATTTCATATTTAAACTTTTTGTATATAAAACACTGGAAAACATTACTTCTGTAATATAAGGTTTTGTTTTGTTTTAATCCTCATCCGAGGATATTCTTCCATTGAATTTTTAGAATGAGTGGAAAAGAGAGGGAAAGACAGAGAGAAATATTGATATGAGAGAAACACACTGATTGGTTGCCTCCTGCTTGAGGCCCTACTAGGGCCCTGGCCGGGGAGAAGCCTGCAACCAAAGTACATGCCCTTGACCAGAATCAAACCTGGGACCCTTTGGTCCACAGGCTGATGCTCTATCCACTGAGCCAAACCAGCTAGAGCTGTAATACAAGGTTTTGGATAAATTTTACAAATCTGTGTCATAGGGCAATCATGTCCTATGAAATGGGGATTATACTTGGCCCACACCAATGCAATAAAAACATCTCTAAATAATTGTAGATTACTTAGAAAAAATTAATGTGGCATAATGCTAAGAATTATTACACTAATACCTGCTTTCTTGATTAAAAATAAGGGGTTTGTATGGAAAAGGGATGTATTTTATTTCAGGAGAAAGAGGATATATTTTGGGAAACAAATAATGGAAAGATAAATGTTACTAAGCTAGAATCACCTAAGACTCATTGCTCTGGGTATATGGAATCAAATCCAAACTTTCAGAGTTTGAAGCTTAGCATGACATTAATGTATTAATTTTCAGAAAATGTTTGCTTTTAAGAGGATTAATATTAGCATTATTCAAATTTCAAAATCCCTTGAATATCATTTTAATTTGAATTATTTTAAAATAATGGTAATTTCCCTTAATAGAATACTAAAGAATAGTTGAAAGGAAAAATTATCTTTGTAAATTACATACTTTGCCTTTATCAACCTCTAAATGTTTGTTACAATGGCCTCTTCTAAGTTAGTTTTGTCCTCATCTATTTTAAACAAAAATAAAAGCAAAGTCATATATAAAGGGGGAAACAGAAAAAGTCATTGACACAACTTCCATTATCAACTCAAACATACTAAGGAAGACATTTAGAAATAGTTAACAACTTTTTGTTCTTAGAAAAACACTGCAAGATCTTGTAGTCGTGGGAAATAACAGGTAATACACAATACTTAATTACATATTTTGTTTTTTGAAATTAGTATTAAACTCTGATAATTGTAGCATATCTATTTTAGCAGCAATTGAAATATTAATTGGTTGGGAATTTGGTATCTGAGTTAGATAACAGAATAGTATAGAATACTGTTGTAGTTACAGATTATTATACAATTTATGAATTGTTGCTAGCAAATGAAATTATTTAATTTATAAACTATAATATTAAGTATATACATATACATAAATATATAGCTAAACATTATTTTATGTTAAGACATTTATATTTTGATCATGGTAGAGCTTTAACAGCTTCAATAAAAACAAGTTCCTCCACAAAAAATAATTTAAAGGAATTTATACATTCAATGACTTGCATAATGACAAACTCTGGACAACTTAGAAATGTTTCTAATTTTATTTTTATTTTATTAATATAAATAAATAAATTAAATAAAAATGAAAAATATTAAATATTTACGTATCAAAGACATTTTACCATAAACACAATACTTTAAAAATAACAATCACACTTTTTAGTTTGTGCACCTTGAAGCAATGATCTTAGAATACCTATAAGCATTTATTTTGTTTTGTTTTTAAAAGGCTTTCAAGGGTTAAACTAAGTTTGTTTTTTTTTAAGTCTCTAATTACTTAAAGAGTTTTCTGGAGTTATATTTGCTTTCTTGATGAAAAAAAAAAGTCTTCTTAGTCCTTTGGCACTTTTTTTTTTAACCTAGAGAAGACTGTCCAAAACAACTATATTTGAGATCATCTTTCTTATTCTAGTAATGTTTCAATAAACCAAGGAGCCTATGTCCACAGCCTGATTTCTTACAGGGTTCACAGCTGCCTGCTAATGGAATTGGTAAAGAAGTTACATTGCTAGTAAGGTATTCAATGACATATGAGGCTCTTATAGCAGCTTTGTGTTTTAATCCTTCACAATATTTATTGACATAAATATTTGTAATCATGTAATTCAGTACTATTCACTTAAAGAGGTTAACTCAGATAATAACCACATAAAGAGATTCATGTTTGTTTTTTGCTGACATAAGATGGTTCCTCCACTTGTACCTTCTGCTGGGCACATCACACTTGCTCTAATTTCCAAAGGTGAATAATTATCATGGCAATAAAATCTTTGTTATTAACAAAACAACTGGAAGCATGAACTAAGTTATCAGAGGATGGGAAAGGTGTGAAATAGGTGCCTATTGTTCATGCTATGGAGAGCAGCCTTGCACTCTTAAATGCCTGAAAGGCTTCCCAGGTACAGTAATTTACTGCTGGGATTGTGAAAACAATAAAGTTGAGGAGGCAGAAGGGCATGAGAAGGAATTCTCCAAAAAAGTGTTAAGAATAGATGTTTTAGCCAGCCTGGTATGGCTCAGGGGTTGAGCATTGACCCAGGAACCAGGTGGTCACTGGTCACTTGCCTGGGTTGCTGGGCTTGATCCCCAGTGGCGTGCATGCAGGAGGCAGCTGATTGATTATGTTCCTCTCTCATCTATGTTTCTATCTCTCTATCCCTCTCCCTTCCTCTCTCTCTCTCTCAAAACAAAATCAATAAAGACATATTAAAAGAATAGGTGTTTTATGGTTTCATAAGGTACAGAGTATTTATCACAAGAAATAAACTTTAAATTAGTGTCTAAGAAATGTGGCATCATTAGTTTGTTATTAGTACTATTATGGTGTCGTGTGTGTGTGTGTGTGTGTGTGTGTGTGTGTGTGTTTAGAAACAATAGTAAAGTTAAATGTAATGCTGTCATTGAACTTTTTGGGCTTGCCTTCTAGTGGAAGTAAAAATCATCCTACAAATAAAAGTCAAAGAATTCTGAGGAAATCACTACCAAAAGGAAAAAAAGAGCTAGAAGCCCAGGCTAATCTTCTAATTCAGAAAAAAGTATAGGATAAATGAATGATTTGAATTGCTAGTATTGTTATGTTATTATGACTGTTCTAGAGTCAGCTAGAAGTGAACAATCTCCTAACATCTTTAGGCTATTCATTTTGCACATGCACCTTTTTTGTGGCAATATGATTGCATATACCATCACTTAAACATCAATATTAATGATAATACATACATATATGCTTTTACAATTTAGCCTCCCACTTCAAAATTTGATATCACACTTTATTCCTAATGACAAATATATTCAGCAAAAAACTGGATTGCTGTCCAGCTGGGCTCAGGCTTCATTCACCCTTTGGAAAGATAACCACCATCTACCTTACTCGTGTAGACTTACTGCAGCCTGGTTTCTCTGTTACAATAAAATTACTGTTGACCCAAAAAGTAAAAAACAAAAACAAAACACAATAAAAAAAAACAAAACTGGATTGCTGAATTAAGGAAACTGCAAATTTTGTCTCAAAAGTTATTTTTATCTATTGATAATTGAATGAAGAATTTTTCTATTTACTTTTTATTGGTAGCAAGATGATGTCATTTATCTACTGTACCTAAAGAATGAATCAGATTTTTTATGTCCCAAATTTCTGGGGACGGTGAGACAACGATCTCACAATTATCGAGAATAATGCAATAATGTGTTTTTCAAATTTTACAGCAGCAGTCATGTCAAGTGTGTGAAGAGATTCAAAATCCAGGTCAAAATCTTTTAAATTAAGCCATTCTTCTTTTGTAAACTTCTGAAAATAACTGCTGTAGAGACTTAGGTAATTCAAGGAACACAAGGAAACTTCACAATGCGAAATTGCTTCTCTAAGAGAATGAAACTTAACATCTATGTAGTAAACTATTTAAAATATTCACTATTTATATTAAAATTTTTACTTTCTTTCCTTCATTTTTCTTCTCTACCCACCCCCCCCCCCGCCCCCAAATAATCTAATGGAGTATATTCTCAACTTGGAATTACTAATATTTTGATAAATAAATGGGTTAGGTTTTCCAAAGCATGTAAGAGAAAAAGAGTGAGAGAAACAAAAAAGCTAATTAAAATGTTTTGTACTCTGGTATCTGCCAACTTTTAATCTTCATAATTTAGTGGTGAACTGGAAGGAAGAAAACGAAATTAGAGGAAGAAAATGAAACTAGGATAAAAGCAAGGACTTGTTTTTTTGCATAAATATGTAAATGCTAAACTCTGGAGAAATAATTCCTGCAACCGATGGAATTGCAGTCCAACAATCCATCAAAGAAAGGCAGTTAGTTTCTGACCATCCATAAAAGAAGGTTAAGTGCTTATGCTACTGAAATATAGTAAAATCTTGTTATCAAAATTTACATTTTCTCCACAAATTTCACTCTTCCTCAATCTTATTAAATCTCTTACTAAACCCCACTTGCCAAATACTTGAGAATTTTCCACAATTTCTATCCTACTTCTGCAGGTAATTTCTATATCGTCTAGTTATTTCTCCCCTTTATCAGCTCAAGAGGTGAGTTAAATCAAGGGCTTAGAAAAAGAAAGCCAGTGTCTGAAAAGTCGAGTGGGAAACGTTGTGTGTTCAACAGAAGTAAAATGATCAAACCCAAGGAGAAGAAAATGGAAAATCCAGGAGAGTTCCAGCATTATTTCAGCCTCATTGGGCGCTATTGTTTTCTACTTTAATAGTAAAAGTGATGCTAGTCAGACTGAAATAGTCCTGGAGCTTCTTAGAATTCATTTACTTGAGTGAAGAAAAACCCCACTCCTGGGCTGCTTTAACATTCATGCTTCCAGTTTCTTCAAGTTCTACTTTTCAAGACAGGGAGAAAAGCTTTAGGAGGAAGTGCAAATTATTTGTGCATATTGTGCTGGCATCAGAATAGGTACTTTTCTTTCATTTTATATTTTCCCTTATTTGCAACATTTTACTCTAATCCCCAGAAATAAAATATGATTTGTATTAAAACTATATACCCCTCTCTCTTTATAGACTTTTTGTATGATTTGTCTTAAAGAAACATATATATATTTGTGTATATGTACATATATACATATTTATGGGTATGTATATACATATACACACATACTTCCTTTGGTTTTTGATCTGTTCATACAAAACATGAACAAAATATAATGTTCTTTGTAACTACATGCCAACCAGGTGGTTTAAATGTGATTTATATCTGCACATTCCAAAACATCATATTGCAAACCTTCACAAAACATTCTAGGCTAGGTCTACACAATCTAAGCACAGTGAACAGATACATACTAAAGTTGGGTCTGCTCAACTATAAAAGAAAATTTTCTCTTGCTTCAAAGACCCATACATACAGGCTGGCCGGCCCCAGACTCTTGGAGACTAAATTTTGGTGTGAGGTTTATAAATTCTGGAAGAGGCACAACTTGTTTTCCAGAGAAATCTCAATATATTCTTGGGTTTGCCTATAATTTTTATATTAATAATGATATAAGGAGTTGCCACTAAAATTCTGTGCAACTTTAGAATTACTTGGGTGAAAAAAAGTTCTTTGGGTGCTATTTTTTGATTGTGGAAAGTAGCATTCTTCTCATTGTTAGTTCAGTGAGGTAGTCTCTAAATGCACGCGTAGCTTTCTGAGTATTTAGGTAGAGATAGAATTGATGGTCAAATACAGGACCTCCTTATGGAAGTTAGCTTGAGCATGCACAAGATGGAACAAATTCAAAAAGATTCTGTCCTCTTCATCTCGATCTCCTATATGCCATACACAGGAATGGACAGTGGGGGGAAAAATGACAGTTAAGTTTTAAAATATATGATCTATTTAAAACATAAGATGTCCAAATTTTTTCTAGCAATATGTAACAGAAGACTAGTTATTGATCTTTATTTAATCAGATGTTAACCACTGAGAGCATGGAATTCTGTAACAGCACTGAATTAGAAGTCAGAAGAAAAGGATGCTGGTCCATGTTACTTTTAACTTTATGACCGCGGGTAAGTCAGATATTCTCTAAGCTTTAGTTTTTTCATCTATAAAATAGGGTTAATTATCATGTTGTCTACCTAATAAAACTGTAAAAAATATACATTAAAACTATATAAATACAGGATATTATGATGAGTATGATAGTTGATTAGTGAGCAAGTTAAAATTTTTTGTTGTGCAGAATAGAAATTGGACCCTTTCAGAGCAGACTCTTTGACTTTGTTTTCCATTAAAACTAATATCAGATTTAAAAAGTGACAAAACCAGAAACTAAATATATCTCATGGAAAAACAAACCAAATTATCTACTCCTTCTATTCTTGGTTTAGAACAGTGGTTCTCAACCTGTGGGTCGTGACACCTTTGGTGGTCAAACGACCCTTTCACAGGGGTCGCCTAAGACCATCCTGCATATCAGATATTTACATTACGATTCATAACAGTAGCAATATTACAGTTATGAAGTAGCAACAAAAATAATTTTATGGTTGGGTCACAACATCAGGAACTGTATTTAAATGGCCAGAAGGTTGAGAACCACTGGTTTAGAAATAAAAGTCTATACCGAATTATCCCTATCTCAAGTGGAGACTAGAATGCATTTTATTCACACCTGTGCACCATCTACATGCATACTCACCAGACATAATTGACTGCAGCATTTCCATTATAATACATGCAAATGCATTCGCCACATTCTGCAGGAAGTTGTTTTTTTCAACTGAGGTACTAAAGACTTTACAGACTTTTTGCATCATTTTAACTGCCCAGTCCATGCAGTATAGTTCTTTCTCGCACACCTGATTTAGACATACAAAGCATTATGGAATATCTTCATTTAAAGAAAGCTATACATGCCCTAACCGGTTTGGCTCAGTGGATAGAGCGTCGGCCTGTGAACTGAAAGGTCCCAGGTTCTATTCCGGTCAAGGGCATGTACCTTGGTTGCGGGCACATCCCCAGTAGGAGGTGTGCAGGAGGCAGCTGATCGATGTTTCTCTCTCATTGATGTTTCTCTCTCATTGATGTTTCTGACTCTCTCTCTCCCCCCCTTCCTCTCTGTAAAAAAATCAATAAAATATATTTTTAAAAAATCTAAAAAAAATAAAGAAAGCTATACAATTTGAAAATTGTATTAACTATGATGGTTTATGATTTTTTAAAATATATTTTATTGATATTTTACAGAGTGGAAGGGAGAGGGATAGAGAGCTAGAAACATCGATGAGAGAGAAACATCGATCAGCTGCCTCCTGCACACCTCCCACCGGGGATGTGCCCGCAACCAAGGTACATGCCCTTGACCGGAATCGAACCCGGGACCCTTCAGTCCACAGGCCAACGCTCTATCCACTGAGCCAAACCAGTCAGGGCGATGGTTTATGATTTTATATAATTTATTACACATGGCATTATATTGAGTCTATAAGTGAGAAATGTTTCTATATCTAACATTCCTTTGCTTTCAAATGAAAACTCTGGTTCAAGATTATCATAGAATATATTTAAAAATTTATATATATTGTTAGTCCTCATCCAAGGATATTTTTCCATTGATTTTTAGGGAGACTGGAAGAGAGAGAGAAAGGCAGAGAGAAACATCGGTGTGAGAGGAACACATTAATTGGTTGCCTCCTGCACACCTGATCAGGACCTGGGCCAGGGAGGAGCCTGCAACAAAGGTACATGGCCTTGACCAGAATCAAACCCAGGACCCTTTGGTCCACAGGCCAACGTCTATCCACTGAGCCAAACTGGCTAGGGCAATTTACTTTTCAATTACAGTTTACATTTAACATTATTCGGTATTAGTTTCATATGTACAGCATAGTAGTTAGAAAGTCATGTACTCACTGGTCCCATACATAGTTATATTATTAATAGACTATATGCTCTATGTTGTAGTCTACATATCTGTGACTATTCTGTAATTATCAATTTGTACTTCTTAATCCCTTCAATCATTTTTACACAGACCAACTGTCAGTCTGTTCTCTGTATCTTATCATAGAATATTATTAATGTAAGAACTAATATTGAAAACAATTATTATTTTTATGGAAAATAAGACTTCTGCCCATTCACTTATGCAATAGATATTGATTGAGCACATGCTAAGAGGTGGAAATACTATGATAAGCCATAAAGACGGGGCTTCTATTTTGAAGGAGTCTAATCAGGGTGACAGACAAACAAGAAATTTCAATAGGCAAGAGAACTCTATAGTATTATCAACTTTCCATCTTGAAAGTTATAGGAACTATTTATCTCTTTATTGTTTAAAAGATAAATATTTAAAGAAAAGACTACATGTTAATAGTTAAAACTGAAAAGAAAAAGGTTTACTTACTAACATTCTAAATGGCCATATTGACACATTGCAAAATAATATACAGCATGGAAATAAACTTTATAGTAGTGTCACTAAATAATATTAATCTGACAGGAAAGATGTATTGCCTACTTATGTATAAGGAATGGTACAAAGCACTATGAAAAGCACGTGACATAGTCCTGGATTTCAAAGAACTTGCAATCTGTTTTGGGAGATAACTTACCACTCACATAAAAAGGCTTAAGAACACTAGGTAAATGAAGATAAAGAGAAGACAAATCTGAGGCAGTTTAGGGAAAATTAATGATCAGAGTTGAGATGGTAATCAGGAAAGGCTTTCTGGAGAAGGCTTCTTCACCCAGTGACTGCCTCTCCATTCTGTTTGCTATGGTGCTGTCAAAGTGACCTTTTAAAAACTTGAAACTGATCACATCACTCCCCTTCCTAAAACTTTTCAGCAGCTCCCTGTTAGAGGATGTGTTCAAGCTCCACAGAAAGTCTACCAGGCCCTTCATTGCCTAGCCTTTCCCTTTCTGTCTAATCACGCTTCCTCCTCTTCCTCTTCTTTACATTTTACCCTTCAGAAATACTACTGAGCTACTTACAGTCCTGTGAATATAGCCATGCAATTCTCTTTCTCTTCCTCTCTCTTTTGGAGAGAATCTGTTTAATTATTAAAATAAATATTTATATTGAAATTACAGTTAATTTAGTAGCTTTATTCACATTTTTAAAAGAGCCACAGAGGTTTCATGCATGTTTTAAGCAGTTGAGTTGGTAATGACCCTGTCTCCATTTCCTAGGAAATGAATTATATTCAATTATTCCTCACAACAGCCAACTTGAGATTACGTCATTGCTTTTGAAGCATTGGTTGAGCTGGCATCTGCGATGGTAGCCAAATAAGTGATTTGCCCTCTCTATCTGCCTTGTGAACTTCTATTCATTTTTTAAAATAAATTTGGCTTGAGAAAGCCCTCACTATGCTCTACTGTCATCCATATTGGCTCCTCTTTGCTACCTCTGATTGTATCTTTCTGCATATATAGTTTTGCACTTATCTCACTGAATTTATTTACATATACCTTAATATCACTTAAAACACTAAAAGCAGCTTTCTGTCAGAGAACTGTTTTATGAATTTCCATAGTCCTAGAATCTCACATAATGTATGGTCTATAGTAAAAACTCAATTTTTGTCAAATGAATATTAAATATATTTTTAAATGTTTTGTTTTGAAAAACATTTTAACTATAGAAAGTAGAGAGAGCCCTAACCGGTTTGGCCCAGTGGATAGAGCATCGGCCTGAGGACTGAAAGGTCCCAGGTTCGATTCTGGCCAAGGGCATGTACCTTGGTTGCGGGCACATCCCCGGTGGGGGGTGTGCAGGAGGCAGCTGGTCGATGTTTCTCTCTCATCGATGTTTCTAACTCTCTGTCCCTCTCCTTTCCTCTCTATGAAAAATCAATAAAATATATTTTTTAAAAAATAGAAAGTAGAGAGAATAGTATAATGAACCCCGTGTATCCACTTTCCAGCTTGCCAATCTTGTTTCACCTTTACCTCCATTCACTACCACATCCTCTCCCTGCTGTCCATTGATTATTCTGAAGCAAATCAAATAGAGTACTTTATTTTTTATTTATTTAATTTTATTGATTTCAGAGAGGAAGGGAGAGGGAGAGGGAGAGAGAGAGAGACATCAATGATGAGAGAGAATCATGGATCGGCTGCCTCTTGCACGCCACCCACTGGGGATCAAGCCACAACCCAGGCATGTGCCCTGACTAGGAATTGAATCCAGGACCCCTCAGTCTGCAAGCCAATGCTCTATCACTGAACCACATCGGCCAGGGCAAGTACTTTATTTCTTAATAGAATTTTTGAAAAAAGAATATAACTTTCAGAGCTGTATGAT
The DNA here is from genome assembly GCF_028538775.1 of Myotis yumanensis. NCBI lineage: Eukaryota > Metazoa > Chordata > Mammalia > Chiroptera > Vespertilionidae > Myotis > Myotis yumanensis. Next base: position 44,356,690 of record NW_027223767.1, read on the forward strand.
GACAATCTAGACATAAAGTGGGGAGAGGTTAATACAGAGAGTAATTCCAAATATGATAGTTTATTAATATTTATTTATTTTTTGTTAATCCTCACCCAAGGATATTTTTCCATTGATTTTTTTTTTTTAGAGAGAGTGGAAAGGAGGGAGGGAGAAGAGGGAGGAAGAGAGATGAGAGAGAGAGAGAGAGAGAGAGAGAGAGAGAGAGAGAGAAGAGATATATGAGAAAGATACATTGATCTGATCGGTTGCCTCTAGCCCTTGCCCCGACTGGGGCCTGGGATCAACCTGCAATCCAGGTACTTGCCCTTGATGGGGTGAATGGAACCTGAGACCCTTTGGTACATGGGACGATGCTCTACCACTAAGCCACACTGGCCAGGGTTATTACATATATTTTACAATTTTATAAGTATATATTATAAGATATATACTTATATACTTATTCTTTCAAAATATTTTGTACATATTTCAGTTCCTTCAGGGCAGCTTCCTGGCAGGTCAACTATAATGTTAAACAACTTGTTAGAGAAAACTTATTTTTTACTTACCAAAGCCAAAAAGACTATCAGTCTTGCCAGCTCAGCGGTCCGTCCATTCACAGCTTTACTAGCCATGAAAGTGAAACAGATGTCGTTCCCACTTAGGATTAGGAGACGTGCATTATTTTCTAGAAGCCACTCACGAGGAACCACTTTTATTAGAGGAAGAACAGTTACTTAATGAGAAATTGCACAATAGCTATAGTAAACATCATTAATTACATGCAATATTACATCACTTCATTGGAAATATGATTATTGCCAAGGGAAAAGCTCAGAAAAAAATGCTTTAGTTTTTTAATTACAGCATTTAACTGGAGACAGAGATTACTGCCATGTCATGGCAGCTCTTATACATGTACTAGTAATACAGTCAAAGCATTTTTCCTACAGATAGATCAACAAGCAAGGTGGTCTAATCCTGTGAAAGGAAAGAAATCTTGAAAACTTCAGAATCTAAAGAATTTTGCATAAATGGGAAAAACTGTTTCACCTCTGCCATACCATTAAGAGAGGGTTTCTTCTTATACAACCAAGGAAGGTGTTTTTGAGAACTTGCAAAATGGGATTAATTAAATTATGAAGCTTTCAAATAATAATGATAATAAAAATATACCTATAACATTCACAATTAAAAAAAAGTAAGTTAATTATATCCAGTCTCTTCAAACAATGCCTAATTCTTTAAATATTTTAAAGCATTTAATGGTAGGCAAGTCATTTCTTACCTGTAGAATTACTATTATAATTTTTTAAAAATATATATTTTATTGATTTTTACAGAGAGGAAGGGAGAGGGATAGAGAGTTAGAAACATTGATGAGAGAGAAACATTGATCAGCTGCCTCCTACACACTTCCCACCAGGGATGTGCCTGCAACCAAGGTACATGTCCTTGACTGGAATCAAACTTGGGACCCTTGAGTCCGCAGGCCGACCGACGCTCTATCCACTGAGCTAAACCGGTCAGGGCTACTATTATAATTTTATAACTGTATTCCAATAATAAATTATGTTACTCTGTGTGATAAATATGTTATTTTACCTGATAGTTCATCTATAAGACTGATAACATCATCTGCTGTCCACTCTTTGATGCCTGTGTCATATAGTAATTTAATGGCATCAGCCAGACCTTTCAGACTAGATTCATCTGTAGGTTCTTCTGTCATTTTCTGCCAAACCACTTGTCCTGAATGATAATTGAAACAAAAATTAGGTTATGACAGAATAGTTGACTTTGTGATAAAGACTTCATGGATTATTTAAAAAGCAAATTGGATTGCATAATGGAATTCATTACTTATATGTGCTACTTTCATAATGAAAGTCAATTCCGATAACAGTATAAATTTGAATGTCTCTGACTGATGTGATGAAGCACAGCCATAATAGCTAAATGAAGTAAAGAAAAGGTAGTTTCACCAAGCAGAACAGTACTTTTAGTTAAAAGATAATGCTACTCTGGTAGAAAAATTGGAATAAATAATTAATGTAATTTTACTGAAATAAAATAAAATCTGAAAAAGAGAACATGCTATATTTGAGGATCTCCCAAACACTTATATCAAAACAGAGTAATCCAGTTGATTTTTTATTATTTACCTATGATCAATTCTCTTTGTGAATTATGCAACAAAATTTAATTATAGATTGGCTTCTTGCTGCTATTCAACATAATTTAAACTAGTTACCTCCTGATATAAGGCAATGTGAACTAAAGAACTGCATGCTAATTTTAATATTAATCTAAATTTAATTAGAAAGGCAAAAAATTTTTTAAAAATCATATGCACCCAAAATTAAGTAAAACATCAATATCAATACACTACTTTGATTTAATGGCACTTAGTCCCCTCCGGCAGCAAACATAATCTTGAATTAAGATAATGTTTAAAAATGAAAAGCAGCTATTTCCTATCCAGAGATGATAGGAAAATATTTGGTAGTGGCCTGCAGGGAACAATTTCCATCTTGAAGCGTAAGTTACGCACAAGTTAATGTAGTATAAATTCATGAAATCATGAAACATTTTAGTCATTAGGAATGATGAAACTGAGCAGGTACAAAAAGATATGCTTCCTAAGTAAAAGTAATTAACCAGTTTTATAACGTATCTTGCTAAAAAATAGATGCTCACCATCTTGAGGAGATATTGGTCCAAAGATGATATATAGTAATCTTGCCTGATTCACCATTGGCCATGGTTTTAATATACGTGTCAACCAAAAAGCAGAATCACTTCTATGTGTCCAATGATCAAACAGGACATTCCTACAGAACAGTCTGATCCTTAACTCTAGTTTTCGGGAATTTCCTATGAATACAAAAGGCTTGTAAACCATTTTTCCTAGAAAGGTTGATGTGCATAATAAATAAGTCAAATTTATTATTATACAATTGTTAATATACTAAAAGCATTAATTCGCTTTCCTCTGTAAAATTTTTAGATTATTAAGGGATTGTTTTTTAAATATATTTTATTGATTTTTTACAGAGAGGAAGGGAGAGGGAATGAGAGTTAGAAACATTGATGAGAGAGAAACATCGATCAGCTGCCTCCTGCACACCCCCTGCTGGGGATGTGCCCACAACCAAGGTACATGCCCTTGACCGGAATCAAACCTGGGACCCTTCAGTCCACAGGCTGACATTCCATCTATTGAGCCAAACCAGTCAGGGCTAAGGGATTGTTTTTAAAAAGCTTTATTGAGATATGATTTACATAGCATACAATTTCCCCATTTAAAGTGTACAATTCAATGGTTTTTAGTATATTCACAGATATGTGCAGCTATCATCAAGTGAATTTTAGAATATTTGAGCATCTCAAAAAAGAAATTCTGCTCTGTTAGTTACCACTCCCAGTCCTAAGCAACCAATAATTTATTATTTGTCTCTATAAATTTTCCTCTTCTGGGATTTCATATGAATGAAGTCATACAGTATGTGGTCTTTTGTGACTAGAACCTTTCACTTAGCATAATGATTTGAAGGTTCATTAATATTATGGCATGTATCCAGCTTAATAAAATATTATTAATACAATTGAAGCCCTCTGAGTACTTCTCTTTCTCTACTCACATGCCACTTGAGCCTCACTATCCAATTCAGTGTTTATCATTCTCTTATATTTGTTGTTTTACTATAAACAGATACCACAATTTATTTTTAAATATTCTTTTGAACTGTGCTTTTTTTCTATTTTAACTTCTGTATGTTATTTCTGAATTTTGGTTCTTTACCTGGTTTGCTGAAGACAATGGTCTGCATTTTGCGGGAGAGATCAGTCAGCTCACATAAAAAGTTAAAAACACGATGGCACTCAAGTTCATCCCAACCTGCTGTTAAGGTCTGAGGATAATAAAATAAATGAAACATTGCAGATGTTTAGACCTCAAATCAAAACATAAGTCACTATTGCCTTATGAGCACATAACTGTCATAGCACGTGATCCAGGTGATTTGTAATTTTTATCCACTATGGAACTATTGACATTAATAAGATATTTTACATAAAATATAGGAATGCTCCAAATCCAGTTTCTTTTTCATTGTAAAGGGAGTATGTTTTCAGAGAACTTCTAAATGATACTGAATCTTGAACTCTGACAGTATGAGGAAAATAACAAAGGCCCAAACCCTCAAACACAGCTTTAGACATCTGACTCATAAGCATACTGTGGCTTAGTTTTAGACTACAGTAGAACCCCTTTAACCCCCTCTAGTTATCATTATGATATTGCTTACAAAGGATAATGATTTCATTTTAATGTGACAATTATGAGCATTTATGACATTTGGATGTGAACAAGCAAAAAAATTTATTAGAGCAAAATTTAGTAATTATTTTTGAGCAAATCCAAATGTATAGTTAAACATCTATGGAAAGGAAATTCAAATGCTATATCACTATACAGTTGACTCTTGAACAACACAGGCTTATAATGCGCAGGTCCTTTATGCAGATTTTTTTCAGCAAATACCTGTAGTGTTTTCAATGTGAGGTTGGGAGTACACAGATATGGAGAGCTGACTGAATGCATTGATCTATGTCATTTTATATAGGAGACTTGAGCATCATGGCTTTTGGTATCTGTGTGGAGTCCTGGAACCAATCCCCCTAGAATGCCAAGAGACAACTTACATTTTGGGAGAGTCAAAAGTTATACACAGATTTTCAACTGTGTGTAGGTTGGTGCCCCTAATGCCTGTGTTGTTCAAGGGTCAACTGTAATTAGATTTTTAAGATTTCTTAAAATAGTTGACCTGGATTTCAGTAGTGTATAAATTAATCTATTATCTCTGGAAGGACATACAAGAAACTGCTAACATTGGTTAATTCTATTGAAGGGCACTCAGGGGACAAGGGACAGGTCTTTTCACTTTACACCTTTTTTATTTTATATAAATACACGTGCTTACATTACCTGCCCTCTAAAAGAAGAAAGAAAGAAAGGAAAAAAATCTATCTTGAAAGAAGGCTAGTAGAAGGGCCTACCCTGGGATCAGAAGGCGGCTATCAGGCTGGGACATAAGCAAGATTGTTGTAAGACTGCTGTAAACCTCATAAGGTTGTTGTAAGTTTTAAAAGTTAGTACATGTAAATTGCTTAGAATCGTATAATATATTATCAATATTGAATAACATTACATTATGTTATTATCTTCTTTGTTTATAATAAAAGTTTAATTAAGCCCGGGGAGTGTGGCTCAGCAGTTGAGTGTCAACAAAATATTCTTAAAATAATACAACTGATTTTTTTCTTTTTTCCTAGCTCTACTGAGATATTACTGACATGTAAATTAAAGACATACAATGTAGTAATTTTATATATGTGCATATTGCAAAATGGTTACCAAATGGGGGTTAGTTACATCTATCACCTTAGTTACAATTTTTTCATACAGTTTATTTCTAAAATCACATCTCAAATAACTAGCCCAAGACTTAAAACTCATTACACACACATACACACATACCTCACCTCACACTATTTCTAGTCTTTACAACAGTGGCTAGAAATGTTGAGAACATTGGTATAGAGCAGGTAAATGTTAAACATTTCTTACCAGTGAGAAACCCAAGAAGAAAATTTGAGGTGGCAAACATTATTAGACTAACACGTCAAATTTTTACAATTTTATTTTGTTCTTTTTAACATTTTTAAAAATATACTTTTATTGATTTCAAAGAGGAAGAGAGAGGGGAGAGAGAAACATCAATGATGAGAGAGAATCATTGGTCGGCTGCCTCCTGCACGCCCCCTGCTGGGGATTCCTTTTACTGGAATCAAACCCGGGACCCTTCAGTCCATAGGCTGATGCTCTCTATCCACTGAGCCAAACCAGCTAGGGCTATTTTGTTCTTTTTTAAGATTATTATTACCTTTATTTTCCCATGGAACAATGGATTACATGCTCTACTTGTCAACAATTCAAAACCATTTTCTTCTTTCATTAAAAAAAAAGTATTGCCCTAGCCAGTATAGCTCAGTGGATAGAGCATCGGCCTGCAGACTCAAGGGTCCCAGGTTCAATTCCAGTCAAGGGCATGTACCTTGGTTGCGGGCACATCCCTAGTGGGGAGTGTGCAGGAGGCAGCTGATTGATGTTTCTCTCTCATCAATGTTTCTAACTCTCATTCCCTCTCCCTTCCTCTCTGTAAAAAATCAATAAAATATATTTTAAAAAAAAATTTTTAAAAAGTACCTGTAAAAGCATGCCATAACATGATAATCCTGAACACTGCATAGGAGCTGCACAGCCATTGAATTTAAAACAGGGAACCTGTAAAGAGAACAACTATTCATTCCTTCTTTTCAGTGGAACTGTACAATGATTTGACGTTTGACATTCAAATTTAATGGAAATGTAAACATTTTTTTCAGTATTAAGTGAAAATAATGTTAAGTAAATAACATTAAATAACACTGATTAGCATTGTTATATAGGTGGGGATTATGAAAGAAATATAAAGCAAAGGCTGCTTTCAAGGAGCTCACAATTTATTTAGGAGAATAAGATATACACATGTGAAGTTACTTTGATGATTTAAGGTTAGAATATGTGTAAATGGCAAAATGACCACAAAAGTACACCAGTTATTATGAAAACAAGGAAATGATAAATTTGATCAAAAAAGCTTATGAAGCATGTGAAACAAGCAATGTCTAAAGTAGGACTCAGACATAACAAATGGAAAAGATTGGTGAGGGAAACAATAAGGGCAAAATTGTATAGAGGTAGGAATAAAAAAACTTTATTTGGGAATAAAAATACCATCAACTTAACTAGACTCAAAGTAATAGGAAGTACAGTTGCATGTCAGGGAGAACCTTAAATACCAACTATGAACTTTGGACCTTATCTTGCTGAAATTGAGTAGCCACTGAAAGATTTTTAAGCAAGAAAGTTAACTTGATGAAAGTGATGCTTCAGGAAGAATAACCTTGATTCATTGTCTTGGGGACTGAAGAATTGGATGGCAGAAAGGTCATCTGGGAAGCTGCTATAATAATATAGACCTGAATTCAATGCAAATATTGACATGAAAAAAGCTAGTGCATGAGAAATAGTTTGCATACTACTGAATATAGAACTGAACCATCAGTATTTGTATGTATGTTTGGGTTTCTTACATAGAGATTATGATACATTGATACGCATTTCCAAGTCATAAATTATCATAAAAGGGTTATTTTATATATTAAAATACTTTCCTATGTTTTTTGTATATTTTAACATTCAGAAATTACTTCATTTTAATAAAATATCTAAATCACCAGTTTAAAACATCCTCATGATTCTCATGTGGGATAAAAATACTTCTATACTCTGATAAACCTAATAACCTTAAGTGATGTATTTAGTTATATAAAAATTTTTTTACAATAAGTAAAAGATTACTATACTACATTTTGGTGTTTTATAATCTTTGAGTGCTTGGTAAAGTATTAGATTATCATCAATTAATTTTTTAGTACTAATTCATGAAGTTTTACTAATTAAGAATAGAACTTAAATGAGTATAAGACAATCTTACTGGAATTCAAGATTGCGAACTAATTCAGAAGTATAATCTTACTTCTGCGAGTATCTTGTGAATGTACTTTAGTCTTTCTTTTGTGGGTAGCAACAATGTACATCTTTTAAACAGTAAACCTGAGAAAGTAAAACAAACACATGTAAAAACAGTGACAACAATTAAAAAATATCTATAAAGTGCAATCAATTAAAATATATCTATTAAGCACTGCATAATGTTTCCTGAAAGTTAAGTATAGTATACCACAGTGAACTGTGAGCTGATAGATTTTTTTAAAAAGGAATTTTGGGAGGAAGGGTATAACATTTATATGTTGAATACCAAGTGACTCTGATGTCTACCTAAGAGGCACTGATATAAAATCTTATAAAATATTATGAAATTGATACTATAGGACAGATATGGAAACATTTAAAATTATTTAGATTTTAAAAGATACAAGACAAAAAATACACTAGGAAACTTTATATTGTCTTTATTCCATAGAAAACATATTACAATATCTCTTGAAATCAGCCTCATGTCCACAAAGGAAAATGTTTTGAATTGCAAAACATGGAAAAATGGGAAAAGAGATTTTGTATTCCTTTTGGAAAAAAAAATTAAAGTCATAAGTCCTTGAAATTTCAGAGGTTTGAAGTCATTTTTGCTCACAGAAAATATCCAGTTTGGATGAAATATCTATTTCTTCCTTCAAAGATATCCTTTTATGGTGTTTGCATGTTAAGAATGTATAGAATTTTGTGTTCAGATATTTAAAAATGAAAAAAAGCTCTTCAATTTCCCAGAGAGATCTGTTACTTCAACTACAGTGACAGGAAGTGACTGATTTGTTTCCTCGAACTTTAAGTGGTCTGTTTTCCTAAAATGGCAATACATAGTTAACATTCCTATGAGGGCAAATATCCTCAAATTAAAAATAAGATATATGGAAGGAAAATATATGCCTGAATATCATGGCTCTATTCAGTTTTTATTTTCTCTGCATTTACTTTTTTTTTTAACATAATATAATTACTACTTCATATAATTCTGTAGACTATATGAGAATCTAATTTATTTTTAGAAGTTGCTATGTTTGGATAACACATGACCAGAATTGACTTTTAAACATAAACCCTCCCTATTTTTGTACATAAAAAGACATTTTCAGTGTTTGGTTTTTAGGCTGAGTTCTTTTCCTTTCATGTTTTGGCATTCAGTCCCATGGTATATCATAGCTAGGGAATTGCAAGCTATAATTAACGTTGGTTGCCTTTTCTAATGTAAAACTCCTCTATTTTTAAGGGTTGCAATTCACCATATAAACCAATACAGGCTGACATTTTTTTTTTTTTTAAACACAAGTGCTCTGCTATATCCTTTGGAGACCAACTTCTTTAATTTCTTCCCACTAAAATAGTCAGATGTAATGTTCTTTCCCCACTGGCCATCTGCTCTGTTTTGTATGAAGAAGCAAATTAAAATTTATAATATTCAAAGAGCAGGAATCTGAAAATGTTACATTAAAGTCTGAAAATAAGAACAGATCAGATAGGAATAGCAACATGAGAAAATGTAAGTAAATCAAACATTTACCTAAAGAATCAGTCATAAGCCAGATATCTCCATCAAAATTAAAATAAGGTTACAATCATTACATGACTAAAACTGTTTTAAAAATGTAGCTATTAAGATCAATACACATTTGTGTTTCTTGAAAATATACTTTTATTGATTTCAAAGAGGAAGGGAGAGGGGAGAGAGAGAGAGAAACATCAATGATAAGAGTGAATCATTGATCTGCTGCCTCCTGCACGTCCTCTGCCGGGGATCCAGCCCACAGCCCACACATGTGCCTTTGACTGGAATCAAACCCAGGACCCTTCAGTCCGCAGGCAGACACTCTATCCACTGAGACAAACCAGCTAGGGCACACATTTGTATTTTTAACTGACTTATCCATATAATTGTCTTAATGCTTTGTTTGTTTGTTTAAGCAATTGAGCCTTGGTCAGGGGAAAAAAACTTTTTCAGATCAAAACCAAGAATAAGCTCATTACCTAACCAAGTACCACTTTCTCTGCAACTAATGATGCTTGAAAAAAGATATTTACAATAACAAGTAGCAAAAAGTAACTGCATATTCTGTTACAGACTTTACTAAGCCTAATCATAAAAGCTGAAGCCAATAACACTGTAATCAAATTATATACCTTTCATTTAGTCTTGTTAAATATACCTGTCAAATACAGTTTTATATATTTACACATCTATATAGTCTTATTTTATTATCTTAAAGCTAGGCATCCTTGGGCTACTAAAACATAATATTCATTAACTCACCTGTATACCTTTATTTAAATCTTAAGATCACGTTGATATTTGGTTTTATTGTCATGCTTTGGTTAATTATAAAGTGATTTCATAATTAAATTGTTGTCATTAATTAAGTAAATATAGAATTTTATTTTAGCACTCTTAGGAAAAATAAAATCAATAAATGGAGTGAAAGACAAATGAATACAAATCAAGGGGAAAAAGATTATGTAAATTTCCTTTGGTAATATTAATTTAATCATAACATAATGACTTGTTAGTAAACTGTACAATGCCTAAAAAAAAGCCATTGTTTCTGATAAAAGAATAAGTGATCTTCCACAATAAAGTGTTTAAATTTCTTTTCTATTTTAAGGACCAGATTATGGTTGAAAGGGAAAAGAGGTATAAAGATGAAACTCATTAGGATTATGGTTGAAAGGGAAAAGAGGTATAAAGATAAACTCAGTAGATCCACAGGAAATAAAATACAATATACATCAATTTCCCAAACTGGTAAGCCACCTAGAAAAAAAGCACAGGTGACATTGTATCCACATGAAATCACAAGGGCTGACACTTTACATTAAAGGGCATTCTCTTGTCTTTAAAGATAAGTGTAAGAGACTGCTGTTAAGAGAAAGTCCTCACATTGAAGAGTAAAAGCATCATAGAAATCGGCACATATTAGGAAATATTTCATTTCCCATTGAGTCTCACAGAAATGTATAATAAAATCCCATTAAGTATAGTTCTTTGCTTGTTACAATTCTTATTACACAAATTACCTAGAGATCTGTAGTGTTCCAATACAGCGGAGTCTTGTCTCTTGCCAGGCAGCTCAAGGTTATGAAAGTCCTGTAGTAAAAGTCTCTTGCTTCCTGATGAGGTTGAGATATAATTAATAATGTGCTGGCTGACTGTTTTGGACACCATGCTTAGCATGCTGACATCCTTCACTACCAAAGGAAAAATATATACAAATATATGAACGGCTTAAAGACAAGAACGTCACTGTTAGTACAGTGTAATAATTGATAAGTTTGCTCATTAATAATGATACTAAATAATAGTGAAAATAAAGAGGAAAATCTTAAAATTGTTTTAAATCCAGTGCTCAATAAATTAGGAACATTTTGGGATGTAATAGTCAAGTTACCATGTCATTATAATTAGAAGCATGCTTAGAGAGTTTGAGTATTGTACTTTCTCATTGTATCTCTTACCTAACAATGATGAAACTTTGGAAAATAAACTTACTGTGAACACCATTAATTCTAGCATGGCCAAAGATGACAAACTAGTTATTGGGAAAAACAAAAATATAGTCCCCCTCACCTGATAAATATCTTAAGATTATTTGGAATATTTCCAATGGCAAGGCTCTAAAATTTCCAAGTGCTGATAAGGGCTGAGAATCTGAGTCCAGGGTGTTGGAAACATGGCTGGGTCGACGACTACTACGTCTATATTTCTGGTTGGGAATCAAAGTGAAACTGGTATTTACTCTAGATGCCATCCTTTTTCTTATCTTGTGAATTTATCCTGGTTAGAAAAAACAAAGTACAAGAGACAAAGAAGAAAGGAAATTATACTGATGAAGAACTGTTGTTTTTTTTTAAATGAAGAGGTTGATATTTTGATGGGAAATAGTGGCCTCTCTATATATTTACAAAGATTTTTAATATGGTGTCCAATTTATGGAGTTCCCACCAGTACAGTCATTACGGCATGATAGGAAATATTTAAAAATATTTCTCTCTTAGCAAAATATTCTAAAGAGTTTTAGTAGAAAACGAGAATGTATTTGGATGAAATCTAGTCTAATATGCAAACATTTTATTATTTTATTTTATTTTATTTTTAAATATATTTTATTGATTTTTTACAGAGAGGGATAGAGAGCTAGAAACATCGATCAGCCGCCTCCTGCATGCCCCCTACTGGGGATGTGCCCGGAACCGAGGTACATGCCCTTGACCGGAATCGAACCCGGGACCCTTCAGCCCCCAGGCCGACGCCCCATCCACTGAGCCAAACCAGTCAGAGCTAATACGCAAACATTTTAAAAAGAAAGACTTAACACAAAAGAAAACAATATAACAAATTCAACACATTCCATTTCTGTCAGTTACTATGTTGCTTTTATAACCTTTACATGAAAAAGTCAAAATATTGATGTAGCTTTAAATTTTTGTAGTAATGTTTTTTTTCTATTTCTTTAAAACTGGGCACTGACATCTTTTGTTGGAAATAATAAAAACAAAGAGATAAAAAAATAGAGACAAAGTTTAGAGCTTTGGAAGTTGTACTCGCTCTACGGGACTCAGAAGGTGGCTCTGCCACGAGCAGCGACACGCTGTGTAAATCTATAAATAAGCAGTGAAATGAAAGTCTTGTGATATTAACAAGACAAATCAATCCATGAGTCACCACGTCCCCTCGATTTCACTTTTGGTTAATCAGAGTCACCGATCGGCCTCAGGAAAGGCCTACGACAACCTGATTTCAAAATGAACATTTCTTAGGGGTAACGAAAAACCACCGATATTTACTGATACGAAATAATAATTAAAACACACACACACACACACAGTGACACGGCCACTCGCTCCCGTTCGGAGAAACACGGTCTTTCACCGGCGGACGCGCAGCCTCGGCCCCGGGCCGGGGCCCCGGTCTCCGGAGGGACAACCGAGGCGCTCCGCCCGCCGCAAACTCTCTGGCCAAAGTGCATGTCCTCCCTTGGCCAGAGAACTGCCGCAGCCACATGGTGACTTATGCGGCCTGGAAGGTGCCGGAGCGGCCTCAGGGCAGTCACACATCCGCACACGCGGCCGGGAAGCCCCGGGCCTCGTGCAAAGCGGAGACCCGCCCGGACCGGCCGCCATCGGGGCCGCGCACCGCCGACACGCGCACACCACGCGGCGAGACAAAACTAGGAAGACTCAGTCTGCTTACAGACGCGCTGGTTTATGTCATCCCAGAACCTCACGTATATATTTCTTTATATTAAAAAAAAAGGGGGGGGGAATCACTCTTCATACTATTTTGTAACCTTTTTAAAATTGTAATTAAAATGGTCATTTCTTCCCATGCCCATAGATGCACGTCCACAGGGAACAGATCCAAGGGCTGCCTGTGGTCCACCCAGTGGGAGAGTCAGTTCCTTCACCCCGAGCGGGGGGTGGTGGTTTCCCTCCCAGGGGGCATTTTAAAGCATTTTCGCTTGTTATCCAGACAAATCGGGCCCGGGGGTCGCTCCTCCGCGGGCCTTGGGAGGAGGGCGGAGGGTGGGCCTGTGGGCGCCTCCGATTCACGAGGTTGGAATATAAATATCGTGCCTCGCAGGGACATTCGGGGCGCCAGCGGGTGGAAGCACCGAGCCCGGGGCCTTCCAAAACCAAAGCCTCTTCTCACCACCGGGTCTCCTCTCACTCAGACCTGAACGGGTAAGACTTTTCTGAAAAAGCTACCAGGTGTCCCCCCCAGATTGTTGCTGGGTTCCCCTCGCCCCTCTGGGGAGCGAGAGCCACACCCCGAAACAAGAGCAGCACTGGTTCCGTGCCCTCGGCCCAGCCCGACTGTTTGCCAAAGGCTTGGAGCGCCCTCTTGGCGGAACTTTTTCCTCCCTTTCGGGGAAAGTCGTCCCACAGCGATTCGCCGGGCTTTCGATTTTGTTCGACCCTCAGAAAACCTTCTGAAGAGGCGCACCCCGTCTCTCCGGGGATGAGCCCCGAACACCTCCAACGCGGCCAACGAGAGGCCACGCGAGGGGAACCGCGGCCCACGGACCACGCCGCACCGGGTGCATCTCTCACCCCCTTCAGTCCGTCAGGAGAGGGAAACTACCTCAAGAAAAGACGGGGGAAACAAATCTCTTTTTACCACAGAATTTGACCGTTTTCCGGCTAAAGAATCACAGGAAGATGGGAGTTAGTCGTTGTGCCCCACCATCCTCAAATTTCTTAAAGTTTTTTAAGAAAAAATCTCCTCAAGGTTTTCCGGCCGGGAAGAGAGGTCCGGCTCGGATCCGCTCCGGCGCTGCGGTCGCGCCTCCCAGGAGCCCCAGTGGCCTCGAGAAGACTTTAGAATCCTCCCAGGAGCCCCAGCGGGAGGGAGGCCCCGCCCCTCATGAATATTAATAAGAGTGCCTCCCCTAGTGTCCTCCTCCATCTTGAATAATTAACGAGTATGAGGGCCCTGGCGCCGGAACCCCGGACACAAGCCATCCCTGGCTCCCAGCGGAAGACAGGAAGGGGTGGAGCCGTTAGAGTCCGGGGGCGGGGCTGGGACAAAGGAAGTGCCCCGACCTGGGGAGCCATCCACCTGCCCTCAACCACTTCCTTCCCTTTCAAACTAGTTTTGAGTCCATTTTTTAATTTCCCTCAGCCCCACCCCAATAGGGTAAGTTACAGGATCTTTCATCAGAACTTCTGCGGGGGAAAAACCTCCAAATGTTCCTTTTGAAACCCATCTGGGGGCCTAGAATCAGAGGAAGAAGAGTGCCTCCAGCCTCCCAAGATGGAGCCCACGGCAAATCTTTCCGGCTTGGCCCTCCTCCCTCGAAGATGAAGTTCTCCTTCATTAATCACAAATTCAGCGGCTAGTCATTGAGGCCTGCTCTGCACCAGTCACTAGAGTAGGTCCTAAGGATACAACAGAGAACAAGACAAAGTTTCTTGCCTTCATGGAGCTTATTGGTGTTATGGGAAGATAGAATAAACAGACAAAATAAACTACAGATGGAGAGCAATGTTATGGAGGAAAGAAGGCGACAGAACAGGTGGTTGGGGGGGCACCTGTGCCTACTTTAGATGGTCAGGTCAGGGGGGTCCCCTTGAGGAGGTTACTAAGTGGAAAACGAATAGGTGGGAAGGAGCCAGTCAGGATGAGTGTTGGTTGGCGGGAGGAGGGGACACGGGGAAAGGTTTTGGTGCAGCTTAGGAATTTGCAAGGCTGGCTGGCTGAGTTTAGCGAGCAAGTAGGAGAGTGGCATCACGGAGATCATGGAGACGCAGGCACAGATGGGGACGTGCAGGACCTTAAAGGCCTGAAAGGGTTATTTTAGAACCCCTGTCGGCCCTCGGTAGTCCTGTTTGGGAGGACCTCCTCCACATTATATTCAACAAAATACCATGTACCCACATCCCTCATTAAAATAAAATATACAAGTAACTACAGAAAGGTTGATTTGAAATTTAGGATTAGTTGACATATTGTTATATTATGTAGTCACACACATTTATTAATTTTGATTTTGTAGTTTTTTGGAGTCCGTTTCCCCTCCTCCACCCCCTCCTGTCTCAAATACTTGTTATAGGCACTTGACAACACCTCAGCCCCTAGGGCCAGCGGTTCTCAACCTGTGGGTCGCGACCATCGGAAAACACATATAGCATATCAGATATTTACATGACGATTCATAACAGTAGCAAAATTACAGTTATGAAGTAGCAACGAAAATAATTTTATGGCTGGGGGTCACCACAACATGAGGAACTGTATTAAAGGGTCGCGGCATTAGGAAGGTTGAGAACCACTGCGGGCCTAAGCAGTAGGCCATGAATGAAATGCCTAGTGGATACAAAGAGCCTGAGTGTTGAGAAGTCTAGATTTCATCCAAAGTGCCATAGAAAGTCATAGAAAAGTTTTAGCAAAGAGTGATATGAATCAGAGTTACATCATTTAAAGATTTCATGGCTTTTATGTGGAGAATGAATGAAGCACGTAGGAGAGGAGATGAGATCTGCTAGGATGTTTTTGCAGGACTAGGGTGTTGGTCCTGGAGACATAGGTTTGAAATGTTTTGGGCACAGAAGTAACTAAATTTGCTGATGAGTTGGATGGCGTGGGGGAAGGAATGGAAGGAGATAGGGATACATTTAAGAGGTTTTTTTGCATTTGAGGGATATTGACATTCAGAAATTGGGAAAAGGAGGACAAGGTCTCAAAGAGATTGAGGAGTGTTTAGTGGAGTAGCCTGGAGAAAAACAGGAGAGTAGGGAGTCACATAAGCCTGAAATGAAGTGCTTCTAGAATGAGTTGTCAGCTGTGACAAATGCTGCTGAGTTCAGCAATGTGTCCCTTAGAAGTATTGCGGGTCTGCTGTGTCATTTCCCAGCCCAGGAACCTGTGGTGATTTTGCCTTGCCAGCTACATCAAACTCAAATCCCTCTGACATTTCTTCAATGTCCTCTATTCTCTGTTCCTCCCCTATGTGTTTACTCATTTGTTACATTTGTCTGATGCCTATTTTCGGCCAAACTCACTGTTAGCTGCAGGATATGTATAGTTTCTGCCTTCTAGTGGCTCATGGTCTACAAGCACCATCACCCCTGGACTAGTAGGTATTCTGTTTCTTCTTAAGGAAACAAACCTGCTACTTCAGCAGGAATGAGGGGAAGAAAGGGAGGAGGTGGGGAAGTGTCTCCTCCTTAGCAGATTTACCCCCGACCTCTTTGGGCTGAAGCATCCATCAGAAATGACTTTCCTCCTTTACAAATCTTCCACCAGGTCCTTAACAATTCACACACCATAAAGCTTGTTTCTTCTTTAAGCATGCTTTCTCTCCTAAAGGACAAAGTAAACTCCTTGAGATGCTTTGTATCTCTTTTGTATCTTTTACATGCAGAAGAACAACAGAGATGGATCTACCACGAGGCATGGAATCTTAAGCTTTAGGGCCTTCTATTTGCATAGGCCCCTTCCAATTCTGTATTCAGAAACAGCAGGTGGAAATTGAAGACATTTTCTGGTAGACTCTAAATGAACTAACTTAAAATATTGGTTGATTTATTAAGCTTGTTTTGCTTGTAAGGATTTATATGAGAATTCTAGTTATTGATTGTATCATTGCCTTGCCCAAAAGCTAAGTGCTGGCCTTAATCTTTTTACAGACAGACTTTACTTTTTAGAGCAGTTGTAGGTTCACAGCCCCTCTTCGGGTAACCGGGATCAGCAGCACCCATGGAACTCCAGGAGCTCCTTCAACGTCATGCCGCTGAGGGGCCAGGGACCAGGAACAGACAGGTTGCGACTCCGGCCCAAACTCTGGCTCATGTCTTTTATGTAATTGACAAGAATTAAAGCCACTTCTAACTTCCCTTCTTTAGACAAAGTAATTTCCTTTCTAGTTTGCTTCCCTTAGAGTTTCCAAATCCTATTCCATCCTTCTGAGATATTTCTTATCTCGTATTGATGTTGCTTTATTTTGGTTCCCTACATTTGTTACTTTTTCTTCCTACTAAATCATAATGATTTGAATTGAATGGAAATATAGCGATTTCTATGCTACACTTTTATGCACTTATGTATTTGAATACTTAGAGTAAAGCCCAACCATAAATTATTTTTAACTTCTCTTTTGTCCTTTTTTTTTTTGGTGAAGAAGTGGAAAAGGAGTGTTTAGTGGAGTGGCCTGGAGAAAAACAGGAGAGTATGAAGTCACATAAGCTTGAAATGTTTTCTTTTTCTTCTTTATTTTTAAAGACTAGTCAGCTGAATCCCAAAAATTGCTAGCAAAAATAAAGTGATTTGCATAGGGGCAGTTGGAAAAACATATACTAACACAAACATTTAAAAAGGTATGCAGAACTAAGAGCTGTTACATAGAGTCCTTAGGATGCAACATGGTGACAAGATTTCATCCAAAAATTGGCTTTGCAGGAGAATAGCAAGAAATGGTTCACTTTTTAGACAAGGACACCAAGGTCCGAGGAGTAAGCGTCTTTCCCAAGGTTTTCAGCTCCAGCATCTTAGCACGAAGCCAGTTTGAGAAATTACATTTAGGTCATGCAAATTTTGTCTGAAAAAGTGCTACATTAAAAAGCCTACTATGAAATAATATGTACAGTATTATACTATTTTAAAAGAAACATGTATACAGGAGCATGTTAAATACTAGAAAGAATGGCACTGTTCACATGACAGCAGTAGTTATTTTTGCACGGCAATATTGTTTTTCTTTTGTATTATTAGAAAAACGTTTAAAATATACAATGTTGCATATTAATGTACCACAAATGAAAGAGAGGGAGAAGGTTTGGAAAGTAGTTTTGGATGTTTTTAAATGAATCTCATCATACACTGAAAGATGGTAATGAATAAATGTACTCAAATGTTGAAGCCAGTTCATAGGCCTGTCTGGGACATTCTGAGGCAGAAGGAACCAATAGCACGGCAGTGAGTGGGTATCACTTCCTCTCGCAATCTTTCGCCAAAAGAAGTCCTGCCCCAGGATCAGTGTTTAGAAAGGTGTAGGGTCCTGATTTTGTTACCCCTTAGCGTCAGGCTCCAGGCAGTTCTACCAGAAAACCCTGAGAAAATGTGATTCATATATAAAGGGCCTGGCTATTGGCTTCCACCCTCTGGAGCCAGCTCAACCCCAACTAGCAATACATTTAATCCCATATTTTATATTTTGTGATTGAAATATTTGGGCTTAACTTTTAGCTTTATGCTGGGAACTCTGGAAAGTAATTTTATTTTATTTTATATTTTTTGAAAGTGATTTTAATTGTTTTAAAAATTCAGGCCAATGACTGGGAGCAAATACCTGCAAAAAGACAAAAAAACAAAAAACAAAAAAACACACCCATATCTGATAAAGGGATGTAATCTAAAATATATTTTAAAAAACCTCTTAAAACTCAACTATAAGAAAATGAGCAACCTACTTAAACAACGAGCAAAAGACCTGAACAGATACCACACCAAAGAGAATACACAGATGGCAAAGAAGCATCTGAAAAGATGCTCCACATGATGTCATCAGGGAAATGCAAATTTCAGTGAGATCCCATTACACACCTATAGCACCAAACGCTGGTGAGGATGTGGAGCAGTAGGAGCGGTCATTTATTGCTGGTGGGAATGCAAAATAGTCCAGCCGTTTGGGAAGACAGTTTGGCGATTTTCACAAAACATTTACCCAAAGGAGTTGAAAACATGTCCACACAAAAACCTGCACATGGATATTTATAGCAGCTTTCTTCATAATTGCCAAAATTTGAAAGCAACCAAGATGTCTGTCAGTAGGTGATTAGCTGAATGAGCTGTGGTACATCCGGACAGTGGAATATTATTCAATGCCAACAAGAAACGACCTATTGAGCCGTGGAAAGACACGGAGGAACTTGAAATGCATATTACTAAGTGAGAATCTGAAAAGGCTACATACTGTTAGGGTTTCAACTACATGATGTGTGAAAAGGCAACACTATGGAGACAGTAAAAAGCTCAGTGGTTGCCAGGAGCTTTGGCGGAAGGAGGAATGAACAGGCAGACTCTAGCGCACAGAGGGTTTTTGAGGCAGTGAAACAATTTTGTATGATACTATAATGATGGATATATCTCATTATGTTTTTGTCAGAACCCATAGAATGTACACCAAAAGTGAACCCTAACATAAATTATGGACTTTGGGTGACAATGATGTATCTATATAGGTTCATCATACTCTGGTGGGGTATATTCATGCTGGGGAGGTTGTGCATGTGTGTGTGGGGGGTGGGGGCATGGGGTGGTGAGGGGGGAATCTATGTACCTTCCACTCAGTTTTGCTGTGAACCTAAAACTGCTCTAAAAAGTAAAGACTATATGTAAAAAAAAGTAAGGCCAACACTTAGCCTTTAATTTAGAAAAAATGTTTTCCAGTTAAAAATCTAGACTTTCTAGCCAGAAAGCAGTCATATTTTTTTTTAAAAATGTGTTCATTCATACGAGGTTGTGTGTGTATGTGTGTGTGTAAGATGAGCCATTGTATCCTTGTCTTCTCGAAACACAAAAATGAAATGTTTCAAAATCTTAAAAAGATACTTTAAGAAAAAGAAATGTTTTGTTCTGTTAAATAATTCTTATCAGACCTCATGAATGTGACACCAACAGCAATGAAATGAAATTCCGTGTGAGTAGTTTGGCAGGTCATTGCAAAACACGGGACAAGTATGACTAATACTCGCCCGTGGGATAAGCTGCTAAAAATTTAATTTCCAGATGGCCAAAGTGTAGGCTTGACTTATTTGGAATTCTTTACAAATTGAAAACCCAGAAAACCCAGAACACTACAATTTTTGTTAATTGACTGAAATTACTAAGCAAATGAGCCACAGGAACAAGGGGACTGACTAGGTGCTGTAATTTTCCAGCAGGTGGCAGCAGAGAGCTGTATAAGATAAAATCTGTTTTCTCTAAAGAGGGGTAGAAACCCTTAAGGTAGAGAGAAGTGGAAAGCACTTTAGCTGTCACAGAACACCCTCAGTTTTCAGATGAAGAAACTGTAAATCCAAAGAGATTACCTGAGCTTCCAAAGGCAAAACTCTTCACTGAGATAAATTTCTTGAAACATGTCTGGCTAGGCAAATTTCACTTACAATGACATGACACTCAGGCAAACAGATTTAGATATGAAAAAATACAGCATTTCCTATAAAATATTATTAGGCTAGAAAAGCCTTTGAAGTATTTCCAGAAATCTTCTCCCTTTTTATTAATACCTTTATTTTAAGTCCATCTGAATGTTTTCTAGGGGAAAAGTACACATTTGGGAAGCAAACCTGAATTTGATTCTTCAACTCATGTCTGCTGTCTCACCTTACATATATTATTCAAGCTTTGTGTTCACTGTCAACTGCAACAATAATGTATACCCCATAGGGTTGTTGCAAAGTTTAAACGAGACCACACCTGTAATGTTCTTGGCTCATACATAACAGGCACTCGATAAATGCTATTTCCTTTTTCCCGCTCACTCTGGGGAGCACAGAGGTGTGCAAGTCAGGTATGTCCATTAATAGAGCTACCAAATAAAAATGCAGGACACCAAGTTAAATCTTAATTTCAGGTAAACGACCAACTCTTTTTTTGTGTGCAAGTATGTTCCAAATTTTGCAGGGAGATACACTAAGAAATGCTAATTAAAATTTTAATGGACTGTCCTGCATTTTTCTTTGCTAAATCTGGCAACCCTCATTTTTTAAAGTTCTTGATTTATTACAGAATGAAGAAGCCCCAGAGCATTTAAAAAAATTATTGATAAAATTTTAAATATTTATACTTAATAAGTTAGAATGCCAAACTAAGAAATACATTGCAATATAACTGCCGGTCACAAATAATGATAATAACAAATATTAACTCACAGGGCACTATAGGAAGTGTGGTCTGGTATCGGGACATATGCTTAACGCTCCACAGCAACCATCTTCATTGAATCTTGTCTATGTGTCTTTGTGACTGTTACCTCATGTGGCTCCCAGCTCCCGAAGGCCCCGCACTCTTGCACCGTTATAAATGCTACTGCCCTCACCTCCTTGGAGACAAGGCCAAGGATCTAAACTTGAAGTCCTTTGAAACTTGAGGGCTCAGCCAAATGGCCCTCAGCCCCTGTGATAAGCCCTACTCAATGTTCTAATATAATAGTAGAGACACCTCGTACTTTATCCTAGAAAAATATTTCCTTTGTCAACTATGACAGGATCATTCCGTTGGTTGTATCATGTGCATTCTTCCTTTATTGATGTTGGGCAAGGCAAAGGAAGCTAGTGGTCTGAAAGCAACCACAGGACCTAGTGGCCCAGTTTCTACCCTGTAAGGAGCCGGAGAAGCTGCAGCAAAAACCTTAAAATACCCCACGGCAGGGCACGTTCTCCTTGTATCGACTTGCATACAGGAGCGCTGGGGTGTATTATGTGCTAAAGTTGTCTGTTCATCACATCACAAGTACTTTTCCGACCACTGTGGTCATCTGATGGCACCGCACGGCATCAGGAAAGAAGTGGCCTGGACAAGTCTCATTAAGGAGCTGTCCGCAGTGTTTGTCACGGGGCCAGATTTACAAACAGAGCCAAAACTTTAAAACATGTACTATCAGGGTTTTCTTTTAAATTACATTTTATTAAATATGGCATAAATAAAAAGAATACTTGCAAAGTATATGTAAGAAATAAGGGATCATGAGGTATTGAACTCTCGTGTATATCCACCTCTCAATTTTTAAAATATATATTTTTATTGATTTCAGAGAGGAAGGGAGAGGGTGAGAGAGAGATAGAAACATCAGTGGTGAGAGAGAATCATTTATCAGCTGCCTCCTGCATGCCTCCACACTGGGGATCAAGCCCACAACATGGGAATTGAACCATGACTTCCTGGTTCATAGGTTGATGCTCAACCATTGAGTCATGCCTGCAGAGCCACCACTCAGTTTTAGAAGGGAAAAAAAATCATCATGATCTCTGAAGTCCTCTGGGGTCCGCTCCCAGAGGTAACCATTATCCTGATTTTGTGTTTATAAATTCCCATGTTTTTCATAATAGTTTTACCATGTATGTTTATATTCCTAATATTTATATGTATATACATGCTTAAAATTTTAAGAGCAATACATCACCCATGAAAACATATGTTTAGTTTTTTAAAAATATTTTTTATTGATTTTTTACAGAGAGGAAGGGAGAGGGATAGAGAGTTAGAAACATCAATGAGAGAGAAGCATCGATCAGCTGACTCCTACACACCCCCTACTGGGGATGTGCCCACAACCAAGGTACATGCCCTTGACGGGAATTGAACTCGGGACCCTTCAGTCCCCAGGCTGACGCTCTATCCAGTGGGCCAAACCCGCCAGGGCATATATGTTTAGTTTTTAAAAATAATGGTAAAATGAACACTTCTGAATCTATTACCAGGCCAAGAAAGAACGTTATCAAGACCCATGTGAGCACCTCTTCAATTGTATCTCCTTTCTTCATCCCAGAGATGAATATTATCTGGAACTTTGTATTAACTACTTTTCATAGGTGTCAACTGTGCCTAACATGTACCATTTAACCGTTTTTAGGCGTACAGTTCAGTGGCATTAAGCACATTCGCACTGTTGTGCAACTGTCACCCACCCGGCGTTAGGGCCTCACCTGTCGGGGAGAGTATCCAGTTAGACTCTCCACCTGGGCTCTGCCTCCTGTCCTTGGAGCTCTGTAAGTCCTTGAAAACTGAGAGCTAACTGGTTTGGCAATTGCTCCATTTATCTCTCTGGGATCCTACTGTCATTTGGTTTTGGCTGATGTGGGAGCCCTTGCCAGGTCCTCGGACAGTCAAGGCCGGTGGGAGCACAAAGGCCTTGTTATCAATACACCAGAATGGCCAAGGGTCCCTCTGGGCATGTGCCGGAATGGGAATCCTAATCAGGCCGAGATACCACGAGCGGGTGCAAGGACACAAGGTACACGGCGCCCTTCTGTAGCAAATATGATGGATGTCACTGTTGGCACGAAGCCTTCTTTGTCTAAATGGTATAAAAGTAGGTTACTGACCAGCTAGTTGGCTGGTCTAGGCTGGGGTAGGCTGGGGTCGGCTGAGGATGGAGTGTGAAGAAGTCTGCTAGAGAGAGCAGCTGTGCAGGAGAGTCAGGAGAAGCTGCTGAGCCAGAGAGCTCAGGTACCGCTACAGTGTGAGGCGGTGAGTCTAGGAGGCAGCGCACGGCTGCTCAGATAATAGCTGTGGGTACAGAGATGGATGCTGCTTTATGGGAAAGATATGCATTCACCATCCAGTGTCCTGCTGCCTGCCTGTGTGGACCTCGCTGAGGACTGTTCTTGTCTAATGACTATATGGCCACTGGCTTCAGTAATAAAGACTCATTCTTACACACCTACACCTTCTCCATCTCCTTCTCCGTCTCCCAAGACACTCTGCCCAGCTCGGCCCAGACTCAGGACAGCTCAGAGCACCAGCCCTCGTGCAGAGCTCCTGCTGTGTGCTCCGACAGCTGGCTATTCCTCACTTTAATTCACGTACTTAGAAGCAGATGCAGTGGGGCCTTGACTTACGAGTTCAATTCGTTCCGTGACGGAGCTCGTAACTCAAATTACTCGTATGTTAAATCTTAAAGTGAACGAGTGAGACACGTGGTGCTGGGCTGATGTTGTGGCGTTCACTGTGACGTTCGCAGAGCCAACTAGCGGTGGGGTATCTGAAGCTGGCTGATGTTGTGGCGTTCACTGTGACGTTCGCAGAGCCAACTAGCGGTGGGGTATCTGAAGCTGGCTCGTAACCCGAATTTTAGCTCGCAACTCAAAGCAAAAAGTCGGCTGAGAGAGGCTCGTATCTTGAAAAACTCGTTAGTCGGGACACTCGTAAGTCAAGGCCCCACTGTATTTGTAATATTTTATCCATAACTTTTAGTTGTGTTCAGCAGGAGAGTCAGGTAAGGTGCCTAAGCTCATTATATCATCTAAAATGGAAGCCTGTGTCACTTATTTTTTAATAATATTCTTAAAGTTTTTCAAACAAATACTCAGGCCTTTATATGCATTGCTTCCCAAGTTATGTGTGTTGCTTCTCTTGATGTCATTCTTTCCCCTCAATACCCTGTCCTTTAAGTATGACACATACTGAATTCTAGCATGTGAAATTGATATCTTTGGCTGGTGAAGAATTATGTAATGTTAGGCAGAGAAAAAGAATTTAAGGGCAGCTGAGGTCTGCAATGTTCATCCAGTTTTGGATTATTTTTGTTTCTTGTTTTCTCTGATGGTTTCCACTTCACTTTTTGAAATGCTCCTAAATAGCCTTATTGTTTATCTTCCTCATTAACATTTCTGGTAAACAGAACAGTTTAATGTTTATCAAAGGAACGTTTTTAAGGACAGCATGAGCACATTGGATGGTCTCCCTTTTCAGCATGTCTGGTCCTGAAGCACATAATAGACACATTTCGAACATCTGATTCTCCACATTTCATCACGTGACGTGCTTTATTTTCTATGAATGCACTTGATTATTGCAGCAAGAGTCAAGAAAACACAGCCAAGAGCAGATGGACTCACTCTCCATTTCTCATCTTAAAAGCCTTTTCTTTTTCTCCCTTTCCTTCTATTTCCTAAAGCCTCTCTGACCAGCCTGGAGGAAGCCATCCGCCCTCCGTCTGAAAGAGTGAAAATAGTCCTCTTCCCAGTCCTCTAGCATCCTCTCAGGCGACCCGCTTCGTCGCAGTTTTCTGGAACATCATTTTCCAACTTTTTTCCTCTCTTAGTTCTCTGACATCTCCTCACCTCCTTCTCAGGTCTATACTCTGGACCAACTTCTTAAATGCCATTGCTCCTTAAGGCTGTGTGAAAGACCATTTTTTTCTCCAAATACCTCCACCCTTGACTCCAACCACTACTATATATATATATATATATATATATATATATATATATATATACACACACACATGTATATGTATATATATATATCACAAAGATGTATCTCTAGGTCAACATCCCCATGAGCTCCTGTACCTGGATGCCCCCTGGGCTTCTTAGCCCATTATGTCCTGAACTCATTTGTCTACTCAACTCCCCACCTCCACCAATATCTGCTTCTCTTCCTGCCTCTGTTCATCCCAGAACCTGGAATCACCCTCTGTTTCCTTATTTCCTTATCTCCTTTTCCCTTTAAGGCTGGCCAGTTCTCTCTTCATACATACATACATATATACACACACACATATACTTATACACATATTGATATACATACATGTATAATATAAATATAATATTACACTGTTACATTATATTATATATTCATTCTCTATTCCATTATAAATGCTACTGCCCTCATCTTCTCTTGCCTAAACCACTACATTTGCATCTTAACTGGTCTCCCTCCTTCCTGTAACATTCTCCCTCTAATGCATCCTTTACACTGCCTCCAGGGGTCCTCCAGGTGATCACTCTGATGATACCTTTCCCTCACTTAAAATCCCTCACTTAAGGACTCAATCGAGTTCCTCAGAGTAGCATGCCACGCTCCCCCACGCCCACCTTGGCACATGCCGTGCCTGTACCTTGCCACGCCTGCCATGTGTTCCAGCAGAGTGAGGGGCTCACAGCTCCCGAAGGCCCCACACTCTTGCACACAAATCTCCTTTGCTGGGAAGGCCTTGTTGCCCACTGCTCATCCATCTCATTCTTGTTGATCCTTCCAGACTCAACCCAACATCCCCTCCTCTTGAGAGCCTCCCTTGGATCTAATTCATCTCTCTTCCTTAGTCTGAATCAGTGTCCTCTGGTGAGTACATTCAGGTCCTGGAGCGTATCTGTCAGCAGCGTGGAGCTCAGTCTACTGGATTGTTTTGGGGGATCTTTGGCGCCTAACACTCTACCGCAGTGGTTCTCAACCTTCCTCATGCCGCAACCCTTTAATACAGTTCCTCATGCTGTGGTGACCCTCAATTTCATTGTTACAAATTGAACATAATTAAAGCATAGTGATTAATCACAAAAACAATATGTAATTATATATGTGTTTTCCGATGGTCTTAGGCGACCCCTGTGAAAGCAATTGCAAAGGGGTCATGACCCACAGGTTGAGAACCGCTGCTTCTCCCGGCATAGCAGGCATTTCATCAATGAACGTTTCTTTTTTTTTTTTTTTTTTTTAATATATTTTATTGATTTTTTTACAGAGAAGAAGGGAGAGAGATAGAGAGTTAGAAACATTGATGAGAGAGAAACATCGATCAGCTGCCTCCTGCACATCTCCTACTGGGGATGTACCCGCAACCAAGGTACATGCCCTTGACCGGAATAGAACCTGGGACCTTTCAGTCCGCAGCCGACGCTCTATCCACTGAGCCAAACCGGTTTCGGCCAATGAACGTTTCTTGATGGACTTTTTGATCCCAGGTTCTGTTTATTGGATGTGTGATCTTGGGTGAGTCATTTAACTTCCTGCGTTTTTGTAAAAAATAATAATGTGCCCATCACAAGAACTAAATGAGATAAAGCCTATATAAATGCTTTGTTGATTGCATCCTACTGCTTTTCAAATGGAAGGACTCAGGACTATCACCACTCATGTACTTCTTTGATCTGTAGGCTTTCAAAACGCGTCCTCTCTCGGTTTCCCCTCCTTCTCTGGGACCGTGCTCTGCTCCCCCAGTGTCCCCTGTCTCCTTCCTTTTCCACCTCACTGCTTCCTTCTCTTCTGCCTGAAAATCTGTTCTCATCTCATGCATTCTGAAAGCCCGTCTTCCTCCAACCCTACCTCCCCCTCAAGCCGTGGCCCTTCCTTTCTGCTCTCCACGGCTGCCAAAGCCCTTCAAAGCGAGTCTTAGCTGGCCGCCTGCTGCCTCTCACCACCCACCCCTTTCTTACCCGGCGCAATCTGGACGCTCTCTCAGAGCATCGCAGTCCTTGCACCCTCGGAGGGCGCTTGTGACCCCCTGTTGCCTAATCCAGCGGGCTGCTCGTCAGCCCTCCTCCCACGGGGCCCCTGGAGCGTCTGGCCCTGCAGCTCCCCTCCCCTGCTTGACACCCCCTCCTCACTATCCCCATCCAGCACTTTCTCAGTTTTCCTGTTCCCTTGTTCTCTTCCCATAAGTGTTGGCTTTCCTCGAGGCGCTGCCCTCCAGCTTCTTGTTTTCTCTCTTCTCTGCTGGGCGCTCTCACAAACTCCCCCAAACTCCCCTCTTTGCAGATGCATGCCTTCTTCAGTTCGCACGTCTAGAGCAGAGGTTCTCAACCTTCCTGATGCCGCGACCCTTTAATACAGTTCCTCATGTTGTGGTGACCCCCAACCATAAAATTATTTTCGTTGCTACTTCATAACTGTAACTTTGCTACTGTTATGAATCGTAATGTAAATATCTGATATGCAGGATGTATTTTCATTGTTACAAATTGAACATAATTAAAGCATAGTGATTAATCACAAAAACAATACGTAATTATATATGTGTTTTCCGATGGTCTTAGTCGACCCCTGTGAAAGGGTCGTTCGACGCCCAAAGGGGTCTCGACCCACAGGTTGAGAACCACTGGTCTAGAGCAAGTGCCCCTGAGCTCCCGGTGGCGTGCTGCTGGCTGGACAGCTACCTTTGGTGGCCCTATCAGGACCTAAAGCTCAAAATGTCCAAAATGAAAATTATTATTTTTCTTTCCTCCTATTTTATTTCTATTAATGGCCCCATCATTCTCCCAGCCACCCTACATTCCTCATTCTTGCTTTCCTTCCACCTCCAGTCACTTGCCAAGTCCTACAGATGCTCTAATGGACATATCCGAGGCTCCCCACCTTACCATTTCCACCACCCCACCCCTACAGAAAGGCCTTTATTATCCTCCCACAAACCATCTCCCTAGCCTATCACATTTGCCTTTTTCTCTTCCTTCCGTCCCTCCCTCCCTCCATCCTTACCTCTCTTTTTCTTTTTCTCAACAAATATTTGTTGAGCACCTGCTATATATCAGGCAATAGGGGAACAAAAAATTTCTGCAGGGCAGGCCCATTCCTCAAGATGGTTAGAGCCCGAGGAAGGCTTATTTCTAGAGGCCCACATTCCAACGGGGGGGGGGGGGGGCTGGATCAGGAAGCAGCTGATTACTAAGTGTCCCCTTCTAGCGGGTCCCCTGGCCTTTCCCCGCCCCACCCCAGTCCGTATGACTTGCCGTGCCAGGTGCACACATTCCTAGGGCACGGGACCTGCTGCCAGGTCTTTCCTTAGCTCCCCGCTGCCCGCTGGTCCGCAGCATGTTTTTAGGGGTTTTCACAAAATGCCCCAGGCTGCTTCTCCAGGCGCACCGCCACGTTCTCCCACCCCCCCTTGCTCTCCACCTCCGTCCAGCCTCCAGCTGGAGTTCTCAGAAAATACTCTGTTCCCCGCCTCTCCTTTCTTCTTCTCGTTCCCTCCACCATCACCTCTGCCTGTAAAAATCCCAACCCCAAGTCCATGTCCAGCCCTGACCCCGGAAGGTGTAACTCTTTCTTCCCACGGGGCTTCAGGTCCCCCGTCGTCCTCACGGTGCCCAGAAAGCGGGTGACTGGGTGAGCGACCCCATCTGCTGGATCCTCTCGGCCTCACGCGCCTTTGAAAGAACACGAAGCCTTTTTGCCTTTTTTCTTCCCGTCAAACTCCCCGCGAGAGGGACTTCTCCGTCGAGGAAAAAAAGCGCTTCTGTTTGGGTTAAGAGGCACACCTCTTGCTACAAACTCGTCCTTTCTGCAACTATGCCAAGTGCCCATTAGGAACCAGATCTCACTGTAGGTGCTTTATTAGCCTAGCCTGCTTTTAAAAAGGAATTGCAACAACTCGTCGAATGTAAAAGGAACAAGAAGAGTAAGCCCTGTGCCTCATTGATGTACTTACAGCCAGCCGTGGGTACGAGATCCTCCTTCCAAGTGAAGCACTGAGGCAAGGTCCCAGGGTTTGACTTCTGCAGGCTGAAGGCTGCAGTATTGTTTCCTGATATCCCCCCACCCCCACCCCAAAGAACATGGAAATGAGTTAGTGTTTTGAAGGTAAATGTAGAAAGCTAAGGATGAAGAGTGATGAGATGTACGGTGCCTGTTTCCTTGAGTACGTCCTTGAGTAATGAGAGTCTCCCCGCTACCCGCCCCCCCCCCCCCCCCCCCCCCCCCCGCCATACACACAGGGGCACAAGGGTTGGTGACTTGTCTCCATTCTGGGGTGAATGGGAGGCTTTCTCAGAGGGAGATGCCAACTGGCTGCTGGGCAGAGCGCCCTCTTCTGGTGGAACAATGTCTAAACATGAAGACAGCAGAAATCGCCCGAAAATCCATTCACTGCCCTGAATCACAGGTCGCACTGTGTCCGGTCATTAGCAAGTGGAAAAGAAGCCAAGACGGCTGCAGCACTTCGGAGTGCATTGCTTGGCTCCAGGCACCAGAATGTTTGATCTTCACAAAGACTGATGGGGTGGGTGCTAGTGTTGTCATCGCTCCCATTTAACCAACGCTGAGAGGGAGCAGGGACACCGCGTAACTCACTCGGGTGAGGTCACAGAGGTGGGTGTGGCATCACCAGCATTGAACCCAGGCTGGTGGCAGCTGGGCCCACGTGATCACCGTCATCACCGGCCACCCACACACGCCGGCCCCAGAGCCAGCAGCCTGGGCTCTCCCCGTTCTGTGTGGTCATGGGCAGGTTGATCTCGACTTTCAGGAGCCTTGGTTTTCTCTCTGTAAAATTAAGGGGTTGGAGGATTGAACAAGAGAGCCATTCCTGTAGACTGAGATAATAGACAAGAAAACAGGGAACACCCTCTAAGATGTGTAGCCCAAAGGATTCAGGGAGCACTTGGTCTATGGGAGCTGCCACCGCCACCACCACCGCCGCTGCTGTCATCGGCATCTCTGAGAACACAGGTAATAGACCAGGCCTTTGTCAGTAACTCTGCGAAGGCCCGATTTTATTAGTTTTGGTTCCTCCTTCCCAGTGAAGAGGCCTGAGTGCTTGTCTCTGGAGGCAGAAGGGGACATTTTGCTCGGCCCATGGAGGGCTTGGGAGAGAAGAGGCCCCAGGAAAGGCGGCTCTGGAGAAAGAAGAGGGTGGGCCCTGGGCCTGATGCCTTTGGCATGGAGGAGGGGCCCTTGGAGTTACGTATGGTTCCCCGAGAGAGGGGGTCAAGGCAGAAGGTGCCTGACCCACTGCATCTGAGTCTATTGGGAGCAACGTCACTGAATTCAAACTGGGATCTAACCTGAGGGGACTGGAGGGCAGATCAATGGAGGAAAACTATCTGTTCTTTATTTGAGGACTAGAGGCCTGGTGCACAAAATTTGTGCACTCGGGTTGGGGGCGTCCCTCAGCCCGATTGCGAGAGAGTGCAGACCAGGCCAAGAGACCCCACCGGTGCACAGTTGGGGCCAGGGAGGGACGCAGGAGGTTGCCAGCCAGAGTGGGATGGCAAGAGGGCTCCAGGGCATGTCTGGCCCATCTTGCTCTGTCCTAATCAGCTGGACCCCAGCAGTAAGCTAACCTACCGGTCAGAGCGTCTGCCCCCCGGTGGTCAGTGCAGGTCTTAGCGAGGGGTTGCGTGGCCTTAGCATATCATTAACATATTACACTTTGATTGGTTGAACGGATGACAGGACGACCTGACACTTAGCATATTAGGCTTTTATTATATAGGGTATCCAGACTTTTCTCAGCTGGACATGGTGAGTCTTATACCTTTTAGACATTCCACCTGATCCCTTGGTGGTGACAATATCTGGGAGGCGGGGGTTGCAGGGGGCGGGGTGGTGGTCAACAAACTTTGAAGAGGAGAGACTGAAGCTGGCGGGAAGGTCTAACCCAGGGCTGGGACTGTGTGATGGACTGTTATTGGCCTATATTCAGATGTCTCTTCTCTGGCGCTTTCGTTTTGTGGGAAACTATGGTCATGGTTTCGCTGTCTCTAGAGACCAAATGTAACAATGTTTTAAGAACATCAGGAAAATCGTCCCCCAAAGAAGTTCTCTTTTGTTTTTGCAACTCAGATGAGCATTCCTCCCTTCCCACTTCCCTTCTCTCCCCCTCCTGGCTAAGGAAGTAATTAATTGTCCTCTCTTCTATTCAAGAAGAGAAATAGCACAGAGGCCTGGCCTTGGTGTTCTGTGAAGCCTTATGGAGAGTGCTTCCAAATCTACCCGGGGGCGGGGGTGGGGGGGGTGGGGGGGGAAGGGGAGTGTCTGTGAAGGAGGCAGCAACAATGAGGACATTTTCAAGCTCCTGGGGTGTGGAAATAAATAGACTATAAGCTCACAGTTTCAAGAGCCAAGAGTGTGTATCTGAAGTCATCGCTGTGCGTACTGAGGCTCTCCACAGGCCTGGGCGGCCCCTGTTTAATCTACAGCCTGTGTCCATGTTAAACTGTGGCCATGAGGTTCTGGCGCGGCCCCATGGTCCACAGGGAATAACAGCAGATGGCACCTTGAAGACCTGGGTTTGGGGGATTGTCTGGGCTACTGTACTTCCCACTGTGCGACACTGGGCAAGTCACTTACTGCTGCCTGGCACACAGTAGGTGTTCAATGAGTATGGACCGAAATTAGTAAGTAAGGCAGCAAACCACCTGTGTGATCCTCAGTGTCCTCATCGGGGAAATGGGGCATGATATTCCCCAACAGGCTACTGTCCTGTCGGTAAAACTACCTCCTAGCAGTGCTTCTCCCGCTTGTTCTCATTTCACGGTGAGTCACCCGGGGCTGCTCCAATGCAGATTCCTGCTCCAGGCATCTGGGAAGGAGCTCTGCCTTTCCAACTACCCCAGGGGATCCCTGTATGGGTCACACTTTGAAGACTCTAAAATGCTCGGAATTAGTAACATTACCTCTTCAGCCAATGGGTCTGGATAGACTCATTGTGCCAGTGCCCCCCCATGGAGGGGTTTCCTGGGACACGGGACTCTCAGTGGTAGAACTAGAACGAGTCGGTCGCCCTATGAAGATACTGGAAAAGAAAGGGATGCTTTGGTCTGAGCTGCTGTGGGAGCTGAAAACCAAACCAAACCAAACCAAACGAAAAATAAACCGGCGAGGCTGTTTGCGAAGGAGAGGAGTATATCCCCATCTCAGGTCAATTTGTTTTCTCACCCCCTTATTTCTCAGAGGCCCAGAGAGGTTGGGTGGCTTTGCTCACATCACACAGCTCCTGGGGGGGGGGGTGGGTGGCGGGGGGGGGGGACAGGGCTGGGGCTACAGCTCTTGCCTCTGCCTCCCCACAGAGCCGGGCGCTCTCTCGACCAGGACCAGTCCACGTTTGCGTCTCCAACACATTCCTCTATCTGGCAAACACGGCCTGTTTATTTATAAATTGGCTTCTTTGGAGACTGAAATTTGGCATAGGTGATGTTGGCTGTGAGGAGTTCACATTTTTCCTCTTTGTTTTGTGTTGCTTAACCATGTTTGTGAGCAAAAAAACAACACAAACACAAAAATGAAAACACAGTAAGGCTGCTCAAGTGGTTTGAACACAAACCTTCCAGAATTCGGCCCTTCAGCTTACACGGGTTTAATTTGTAACTCTAGAGAGCAGACTGGAAACCCAGGAGGGTCACCTTCAGGGGTTGACAAACCCCCAGTCAATGGCTGGGTCTGCCTCTGTCCAGGCTGCTTCTCCCCTCCACCCTCCCCGTGTGGGACTGAGAGGCTGGG
Organism: Myotis yumanensis; assembly: GCF_028538775.1. Lineage (NCBI taxonomy): Eukaryota > Metazoa > Chordata > Mammalia > Chiroptera > Vespertilionidae > Myotis > Myotis yumanensis. Next base: position 44,389,503 of record NW_027223767.1, read on the forward strand.
AAACCCCCCTGCCGGGCAGGTTGCTGGAGGCTGCTCCCAGGCTCCTTAGTGAAGGTCCTTAGAGAAGAGGTCTGTCATCAGGACTCTGGTCTATGAGGCAGTTTGCAGAATGTCATTCAAAATCCTTTGTCGTTTATCTTGCACACGGCAGAAATCATAAAAGATATTATTATTAACACTTGAGCATCCGTGCATAGAATTCACACTAAGCACGTGAATACATTGCATTTAGGAGAGCTAGGTGCCCTCAATAGCTCTCCAGATCCTCCTTCGAATTGTGCTGTACATTCAGGTTGGTTTTTGTTGGGAGGGTGGAGGAGAAGAAGTTGGGGGGGAGAGAGAGAGAGAGAGAAAGAGAGAGAGAGAGAAGCTACATTTTAACTGAGTCTACCCTCTGCCTGGGTGGCTTCTCCAGGCCGGGAAATCTGGGTGTAGCCCCATCAATATTCTGAGCAAATCTGTTATCTGTTCCAGGACACAGAGGAGAGCATCTTGGCTCTTCTCACCCTGCTCACAACCAGAGGAGAGATGAGCTCAAGCGGTGAGCGCTCTGCTTCTCAAATGGTGTGGTTGGCTGGCGGCTTTGCCACTGTCTTAATTTCACAAGCCCAGCTACAGGCTGAGCACACTGCAGCTTCATCCAATGTGTGTGTGTGTGTATATATATACACACACACACACACACACACACACACACATATGCATAAAAATATACACACACGGGGTGCATCACACAGGGGAGCTCTGGTAAAACACAAACATTGAAACACTTGGTTCCATGGGTCCATAGATAACTTCTAATAGTGACAGAGGGACACTTCAACTTCAGGCTTCAGGCTGAGACCTGCAGAAGTGGCCCCCAGAGCCAGGGGTCTGCTGGGCTGAGTGGGTGACGCCTGATCATGGCGAGAGGGAGGCGGGCAGTCAGTCACACTTGGAAATGCGGTCGGCTGCCCGGGGCATTCCTGGGTGCTGCGCTCAGATGCACTCGTTCTGGGTGCAGAGCCCCCTGGGACCTCACTGGGGTGGGTTAAAGACGAATGAGGTTGTTCTCAGAGCCTGGTCCAGGGTCCCCTCTCACACTGGCCTCTTCACTCCTCTTCTTCTTCCCACGTTTTTGTTGGCTCTCTAAAGACGTGTGTAAAACAGAGCCTCCCTGAGAGCTCTGGTTTCGGGGTCCAATGCAGACAGCTCTCCAGGGCCCTAGCTCACAGGGTTAACACTTCCTGTCGCAGTGATGAACTCTCATGGACCCTGCCCTGCCACCTCCCAGGGGGATCACGGTGGGGATGCCCAGGGACACCTTGTGGAGAAGGTACCTGCCAACCCCCTGCTTTCCTCGGAGATTGCTTAAGCCTGTGGGGTGGAGGGACGGAAGCTAGGAGCTCTCTGTGGTTGATCGTGCACAGTACATGAAGTGCTACTCTAATATATATATATATATATGCCAAAAATATACACACACGGGGTACATTACACAGGGGAGCTCTGGTAAAACACAAACATTTAAAAACTTGGTTCCATGGTGTGGGAAGCCATCCATTGTCAACATTATCGTGAGAGTGCATCAAGGAACTAGGAAGGCTGATGAACCTTGAGCTTTAGCAGGGCTAAAAGCTATGCACCGATTGTCAGCCAAACCTGGAGGGTTGACCATGAGACCCCGATGTCTCCTTCTGGTCACTCTCCACAGCTCCCCAGCCAACCCGCACTAAGCCTCAGAGTAAAAGCCCAGGGTCCTAAGCATAGCTGGGACCCAGCCTTAACCTCATGAGTGCCTAGCTCTCTTTTCTGGGGCTACATGTTCTGGCTGGAGACATCCAGAGGCTCTTAATGCCCGGAGGCCTCTCTTAATGACGGATCTTTAGTTCTTTTTGCTGTAAACCAACCAGGCCGCCCGCTGCCAGACAGCTCCACGGCCATGCGCCCTGTCCTCCCAGGGGCTCGCCAGGCTTCTCTGACCCACCGCCAAGAGCCCGGCACTTTTTCTCCACCTGCAGTGGTTATGACAGTGGCCTGAGCGCATCGCCGCCCCTTTCTCCAGTCTCCCTGTTCTTTCCGTTGGGGAATCCAGAGCGGCTGGCGGAGCTCCCACGGGGAAGAGCGTGCTGGATTGGGAGTGGGACACTGTGCACTGCATCTGGCCACCACAGAAACCGCCCACAGGCCATTTAGACACATAACGTTCTTTGTGTCCAGATGCTTTGCTGGTCAGGCAAGGGCAACACTCACCCTCCTGCCAGCCAGGGCCCCCGGCGGGGAGCCCAGATCATTTCAGGACCCGGCTGGCCTGTGCGTCTCTCAGTGAGGGCTGTTCCCAACATTTCTGTCCCCAGAAGCTTGTAAAGAACCTGTTCTCTCTGTGGCGCTTTTTTCTTTCTCAGATTCTGACCTCCCTTGCTCTCCCTGGTCTGGTTTATGGAGGAATATATATACCTGAGGGCTAGCCGTTTCCTACTCTGATTGTCATCAGCATCCTCAGTGAGGACAAACTATGGAGTGACTGGAAGACCACCGTCAAGTGTTTGGATGTGTCTGGTTATGTGTGGACTCCCGACCCCTGACCTCAGGAGGCCAAGCACTTAAACTAACTTCTTCCTTTTGCAGGTTCCCCAATGACAATGCATGCAAGGGTGTGACCAAGTGGAGACTGATTTACTATTTATTTACTGACAATTTTGTTTACTTTGGATGAGGGTGAGCTATAGATTTCCATTTTATTTGTGTGTGTTTTTTAACATATTTTTCTATTGATTTTTAGAGAGAGAGGGAGAGGGGGAGAGAGAGAAATATCAATGTGAGAGAGAAACATTGATCGATTGCTTCCCGCACACTCCCCAGCTAGGGATTGGACCTGCAACCTGGGCATGAACTGAACTAGCGGCCTTCTGATGCACAGGATGGTACTCAACCCACTGAGCCCCATGGGCCAGGGCGATAGATTTTTGTTTCAAATGCTCTTCAGAAACAGTTTCAACTCATCGCTGGAACAGAATTCCCTTAGAACCAGCTTACGTTTGGGAGCTCAAACTCTCTGACCGCCAAAACTTTCAGCAGAGCCGAGGCGGTGAAGGCATCTCTCCAGGTCACGATTTTCTGTAGAAAGTCCCTCCTTCCCCTGGGAGTGTCCTGTGTCCCGTGTCCCTACCGTTCCGGTGGCTTTGCTGCTCAACAGACTCCAGCGGGAGTTCTCTGCTGAATGTCTCCATAAACCAGCCTTCAATGGCGGCCCACATCCAGCTTGGAGGAGGAAAAAGAGTAATCAGGAAAGCTGTGCACTGACAGAGGAAAAGGCCAGTGAGCACAATGGACATGCCCCGTGCCGCTGGAATAAAGAGCCCTCAGGGCCCGCCCGCCGAGGCTGGGCCACAGCTGGGCTAAACGGGCTGCACACACGTGCACACACATCTGACACAGAAGTACCGGTTCCCAGCAGAAAGGGCACGTCGAGGGAGCAAAGCCTAAAGATGCAGTTTCCCCCGGAAGTTCTCTTCTCCCCTCTCCTTCGGCTCTCCTCCATGCGGCTTGGCGAAGGGCTTAGAGCTGCTGACCCTGTGTTCACGGATGGAGAGAACGCCTTCTCCAGACTCCCACAGCCACAGGAGCGGGGGCGGGATGCGCCGGATCCATAGCCATGAGGACCAGCTCTGGAGTCTATGGACCCTGGGATGTGGCGGCCCAGGTCAAGAGCTCAGTTCTCTTGTGTCCCATGCAGGGGCATGAGGTGACCAGGAGCTGGGCGTCTGGTCATCTCCAGGTGGGACGGGGTCTCTGGGGCAGCTACAGAGTAGACCACTGACAGCCCCAAAGGGGAGACCCCTGGCATCAAGAGAGGACGAAAGTGGGTTATTGTTCCTTAAAAACTCAATGTGGTTGCTTTTCTGCCCCTGCTTCCGTAGTGGGGTGTGAGGGCCAAACTGCAGCTCTGGCACCACAGACCACCACGGTCCCAGCGTCCCAGCCAGCGTATGTTCGGAGGAGGCCAACAAAAATCACTTCTCCGCTTCCTTTCTCCGCTTCCAAGGTGCCACTTGGCCTCAGCACTGCTCCGCCTCCACGAAGCCCTCCTTCTCGTGGCCAGAGGGCTCCACCTCCGTGTAGGTGGAGTGGTTGGGGTGGTTGCGGAATCTCATGGCCGGCCAGTGGTGAGGTCTCCTCTGCGGGGAACAGAGCGGAGTCAGCGGGTATGAGCTCACCCACTGGGGACCACCCCCTCCCGCCCCAGGGACAGCGCTGAGCACCGAGACTCTCTTTACAAGGACACCGGGGGCCTCCTGAGAGCTGGGTGAAGGTCAGGGCCTCCCTCCACTGCAGGGAAACCTGCTGGGAGGTGAGGGCTGCGGGACTCAAGGTGAAAGCTTTAGCGACACACGGAGTGGAGCCCTGAGACAGTGGGAAGTGAGGACGTAGGTGAGAGAGGGAACGATCAGGGAGGCTCTGGAAATGCCGAGAGAACGGGTCCTACTACAGAGTCAGTTGCGGAGCTTATGAAAATGCAGATTCTTGGGCCTGTCTCAGACCTGCCTCGTCAGCACCCCTGTGGCTGGGGATGCCAGGTAGGCTGAGGCTTACGAATGACTGGTTAGGATTCACAAGAAACAGGGGCGTCTAACAAAAAGGAGGAAACTCCCCGGGTCTCTGGGTAATGAGGTCAGTGGGTTTGTGCACCCCAGGAAGGAGACTGTGGTCACAGAGGTGCCACCGCTGTGCCAGGAGGGGAGCCAGTGAAAAGCCAAGCGTGGGGCTGGGACAGGAGCTTCGGAGCTCTGTGGCCCAGTATGAAGAGGGCTGGGCCTCACTCCCAGGCTGCACCGTGGGCCGGCTCTTCCAAATTCTGAGACATGCACAACGGTAGCATCCGCAGCGAAAGCTCCCAGAGAAAGCAACTCATTGTGACTGTGGTTTGTGGAGTCTGATCTAAAAAACCCAGACAGCAGTGAGCTCTCCCTCCTGGGGGCAGGCCCACCCTTTCTTCCCTCCAGGGCGTTCATCTCCTAAACTCTCAGGGTCCCGGGAGACTTGCAACCCGGGGAGCAATGGGCAACGGCAGCTCGTCCTGGCCTAACCCCCTGGACCTGTCTCCAGGCCGCCTTTTCTCTGACCTTCCAGTGAGTCAAGCAGCCCCGCCTCAGCTCATTTCTTTCCCGTGACATTTCTAGAGAGCAAAAGCAGCCCTGCCTCCACGCTCTCCAGTTGCTTCTTCTGTCCTACGCCCTTCCTTGTTTCACTGTCCCCATCTTTAGTAAACCTACTCTCAAAAAAAAAAAAATTAAATGAAATTTAAAAAATAAAAAAACAAACAAAACCCTCACAGCAAAGAGGCAGAGACCTCAGTTCCATTATGGCTTTGAATAAACACCGGCCTGGAGTCTGGCCATGAGGGACCATAGATCACTAGGGATTGGCTGCACAGCACTCGATGGCCATGTGTGGCGCTTCTGGCCTCATTTCTTTTCCCTGGGGCCTGATTTCACCAGCGGGAGAGCAAAAGCAGACAGGACAGGAAGCCTGGAGGAGTTCCCTGGGGTTTGGGGACTAAAAGGGCACTAGCCAGTGTGAGATGGGCCTGGATGGAGTCGGTGAAGGTTCCTCGGGTGGGAAGAGGCGCCAGGCGAGTGGCGGGGGAGGGATGAGCTGGGGAGAGGCAGGTACTGATTGGCCAGGGACACACAGATGCAGAAGCAGAGCGGGGAGCCGACCTCGATGAAGAAGAGCGCAGCGTTGGAAGTGGGGTGGCCGCTGATGTAAACCCCCGCCAGGATGATGGCCGCCACGACGAGGACCGCCAGCACGATGCCCACGATGGTGCCCAGGTGCACCGGGGGGCCCTTGGTCTTGGGGGACAGGTTGTCCTGAAGGCCTGTGGGGAGACCGTTAGGGCAGGGCTGCTGCAGGGAGCCAGGAAGGTGGGGCCATGGCGTCCTGGGTGCTGACAGAGCCCCGGAGACGGCAGCTGACAACACCTTCGATCTATTTATCAAATACACACAAAGGTGGGGCTGGAGTGGGTGGGGCTGAGCAGGGCGTTCACATTCTGGGCGCGGTTCAGGTGGCTTTTCAAAATCGCTTCACATTGCCCAAATGTCGATGGAATAAGGATCTCAAGAGAAGTTCTCTCTGATCCCCAGGCCACATAAGTACTTTTAGGGACTCCACACTGTGATGGTGAAGAGTTTGGGAGCTGGAATCTGGCTGCCTGGACTCAAACCCAGACTCTGCCCCTTACCAGCTGTGTGGCCTGGGGCACATTATTTAACCTCTCTGTGTCTCCGTGATCATGTATGCAGAACAAGGGTAATTACTGTGACCTGCTGGGGTTATTGTGAGGGTTAAAGCAAAATAATGCTTGTCAAGTACTGAGGACCCTGGCTGGTATCTCGGAGGACCTCAATAAGTGCCAGGGATTATAATAGCAAAATGGCCACATTTTTAGCTGTCACTGTCCATTACACCAGACTGCGACCCCGTGAAGGGCAGAGACCGTGCCTTATTCCTCTCTATGTCCTCGGCGCTTAGGGGAAAAAAGGCCAACCCATCGTAGGAGCTCAATAAAAGAGATGAGCGAAGACGTCTGAGGGCCCATAAACCAGCAGCCACTCTCTGAGAACACCCCAAACATTTGTAATATATTCCGTGGAGGAAACGGAGTATTTCCATAGACTACGGAGCTGGACGCTCGTCCAGTCCCACCCTTCCCGAGTGGCTGAGGTCATGGAAATACAGAGAGGCGGAGGGATTTGTCCAAGGACAGAGCCAGTGCCAGCTAACTTCCCCAATACCACCTGGCTGTGTGCGCCTCCTCCCGACCCTAAAGGGATGTGGAGATAATGAAATAGACACAGACGGGCATGCAAACGGCGGGAATATCTGATCTTATTTACTCGGCTAGTGGGTGGGATGGGATTGTTCAAAGACTGTTACATGCATCCAGAATCATTGCCCTCCTCAAGCCTTCTTCTCTGCAAGCAGGGGAAACCTGGGGGAGAAATGCCCCTGGAGCACTCGGCAGCAGGGTCTGTGCATCTGTCACCAACAGGTGGGGGAGTTGAGGGGAGACGCCCCCAAGCTGGCCTCCCCTGACCTGGTCAGCAGCCGGCCAGCAGCCTGCAGGGACCCTGGGGATCTGATGGTCAGGACTTGGGCTGATGAACACATGGTTTAGAGACGGGAAGGTGGCTCAGCTGCGCCCCTCCACCCTGCGCCCCCCCCCCCCGCCCCCCGCAACACACATGCATGCTCACACCTCCTGCCCACAGAAGAAGAACAGCTCCATCTCTGGTGGGAGCCACCATCAAATTGTGCTGCATTAATAGCCTCTTCTCTCCTGCTGGACCCCAACCTCCCAGGCCCTGGAGTTAGGGGCACGTCCACCACCCCTCTGCAGTGTTGGCAGCAAAGGCCCGAGCTGGGTCTGGGCAAAAGCAGGAAAGGTGGGGCCACCTCACCTCATCAGCGAGACAGGCCTCCCAGGTAATCCTGGGGGAGGGCACCCCACCTTCGGGGCCCTATAAAAATTGTGGTGAACAATGTTGGTGTACTCTGCCAGCCCAGGTGGGGAGTCAAAGGAAAGTTGACGTAAGAAGAGGCTGAGGCCCATGGGGGCAGGAGGCCGACGGCCACAGGCCGCACACCACCACGCTGCCCTGGTGCAGCCCCGTCGCCTCCTCTCTCTCGTTTTAGGGGGCGGATAGTCAAGAGCAGAGAACCACAGGAGGTTCCTAAGATGGGAAGTTCTAATGGAGATACTTGTTCCTTCCATCTAGGGGGCCTGTGCCCAGAAGCCCCGGCCTTCCCGCCCAGCAGGAGGTCTAGGAAGCGCTGAATGCAAGCCGAGGCCAGGCACTGCTGCCCCCTCCTCTGGGGTGGGTCCAGGAGGCTGGGCTCTGAAGAAGAGAGCCGGCAGCTCTGTACTCACCGTCTCCTCCCGCATAGGGATTCAGCTTAGTGTCATCTTCCAAAAGAAAGGAGAGAAGGCGGAAGATTAGTGGAATCCTTACGGCCTTTGTCACTCTAGGTCCGGATGGGACTTTAGGGAGGTTCAGTCCAAGCCTTCATTTCAGAGGCAAGGAAACGGAAGCACAGAGAGGGGAGGTGACTTGCTCAAAGTCACACAGCAGTGCAGTGGTAGAAGGCCGTGAACAAGCCAGCTTTTCCTAGTCTCGTGTTTGTTCGTTTGTTCATTCATTCAACAAATACTCATTGAGTGTCAGCTCTGGATTGAGCACTGGGAGTAGGCACTGAGGACAGACTTGGTCTCCGCCCTCAGGGAGTTAACAGGTTGGATGGATGGAGGGAGGAACAATTAAGATCCAGCCTAATGAAGCTCTGACTGGGGGCCTCAACAGACACAGGGAGACAAGAAGGAGGGCTGAGGAAAGGGTTCCAGACGGAGGGAGAGCATGGGCAAGGGCCCAGCGTCAGCAAGAACTTGCCCAGTTGAGAAATAAAAAGCAGCCCAGTGCAGCTGGAGGGCGGTGAGGATGGGGGGCGGGGTGGGGCACGGCTGCTTGGCACCACCTTGAGGACCTTTCACGTTCTCCTAAGGGACAGAGGGAAGCTGAGGAAGGACTTGAGGAGCGGGTGAATGTGTCACAAGATCAGATTTGCCTCCCAGCAGGCGTGCCTCAGAGCATTGACCTATGAACCAGAAGGTCACAGTTCGATTCCCGGTCGGGGCACATGCCTGGGTGGCGGGCTCCATCCCCAGTGCAGACTTGCAGGAGGCAGCTGATCAATGATTCTCTCTCATCATTGATGTTTCTATCTCTCTTTCCTTCTCCCTTCCTTTCTGAAATCAATAAAAATAGATATATTTTTTAAAAGATCAGATTTGCCTGGAGACTTCCCCCAGGGTATGACGTGGAGGACAGATTTCCACACCCACACCCAGTCTGTCTCTACCTCAAGGTGTGTGTCCTGTAGGTTCCTAAATACCTTCCAGTGGTTGACCCTCCCTGTGGCTCTTCCCCGAAGTCCTACGGGGAAAGGACGTGAGAGCTCCTGTCGGGAGAATGCCGTAGGACTGCTTTAAGCACCAGCACTCTAAACAAACGGAGCCGGTCCGCAGTTTAGGGCTGCCAACATGTGTCCTGTTCCTCTTCCCCCTCCAGCATCTCCACCATCTATGTCATTTCACTTATTTATTTATTTTTGACTTTTAGAAACTGTTTATTTTCCATCAATCTCATTTCCGTTCTGTTAAGAATTTGTGGAAGAACAGCGTAGGACCACTCAGAGGTTGTTCCTACCCATTCAGTAGCCTGAGCAGTGGGGGCTGCAGACCAGTCTTCAGCAGGAAACTGCTGAATGGGTACAGAGGGCACCTGCACGCCTTCAGACCAGTCTGTAACCTCAGGCTGAGCAGCAGTGAACTCAGGAGCAGGAGCAGTCCATTCACCCTGAAATTCCTCCCTGGTCACGGCCTTTTCAGCAGCAGCCTGCTCCTCCTTTTCAATCTCTTCAGGATCTCTGTAGAAGTAAAGAGCAGGCATGACTTCCCATGGGTGTTCACGGGAGATGGTGCCATGCATGCGGAGCACTTCCCGGGCCAGCATCCACCACATCAGACCCACTGAGTGAGCCCCCTTGTTGCAAGGGATGGCGATGTCCACATAGCGCAGCGGAGAGTCTGTGTTACCCAGAGCGATGGTGGGCGGGGTAACGTAAGACGCCTCTGTGAGAGGCTGGTGGTCAGCCCTGGGATCAGTAGCCACCAGAAGTCTTGGCTCCCGGAAGGCTGCCTGGATCTGGTTGGTGAAGGTTCCAGGAGTGAAGCGGCCAGCAATGGGAGTGGCTCCAGTGGCAGCAGCGAACTTCAGCACAGCTCGCTGGCCAGGACTCCTGGACGAAATGACCCTGACGTCAGCTGGGTTTTCGATGGCAACAGTGGCAGGAGCTGCCAGCAGAAGCTTCTCCCAGGTTCTCTTCAGATCAATGATGTAGATGCCATCACTGTTCCTTTTGTAGATGTGCTGTTCCATTTGGAAGTCAAGGTTGGTGCCGCCTAAGTGGGTTCCTGCTGCAAGGAACTTGAGGACATCCTCCTCCTTCCTTTGCAGGACACCAAGGGCTCCGGTCATTGTGAGAAGTTTCCCTTTAAGTTAAGTGGGAACCAAGAACAACGCCGTATGGAGCCCTCCCTGGGTAGCGAGGAAAAGTCATTTATTTTTTTTTAAATAAAATTTTATTTCAGAGAGGAAGAGAAACATCAATGATGAGAGAGAATCATTGATTGGCCGCCTCCTGCACGCCCCCTATTGGGGACTGAGCCAGCAACCGGGCATGTGTCCTTGATCGGAATTGAACTCGGGACCCTTCAGTCCACAAGCTGACACTCTATCCACTGAGCTAAACCGGTTGGGGCACCATCTATGTCATTTTGAAGGCTTTGCCAGCTCCTCTCTGTCCATAGGTGTTCAAGGCCCTTGCGATCTGTCCCCGATCTTCTTTTCTCATGTCACTTGCCACAACTCCACCCTCGGCTCGCATGTCTCCGAGCTGCTGCATATTCTGTTCCTCCCTTCCTCCCCTTCACTTATTCCTCCTTCAGGAGTCCCAGCCCTGAACCGACCTCTGTAGGAGGGGTTAGGGCTGGAATTAGGGCGAGACAGTGAAGCAGGGTCTGATCCTGTCTTTACTTACAATTTTGATATTTTGTTCATTATGGAATTTTTGGCATGAATTTTGGTTTTTACAAATGTTGCATTAAAATATTATTTATCCTGATTGTTGCTTTTTTTTTGGGGGGGGGGGTGCCTCCTAAAGTTTAATACCTGCATTGAGAGCCTCACTTGCCCTGTATCTACAAAATGGGCCTGTGGCCGAATAGTGTTGTAACATATTCACTTCTTCTCTCCTTTCCATTTGCCCCTTTCTCTTTTTTTTAAAAAAATAGTTTTTTAATAATGTCAGAGAGGGAGAAAGAGATGGAAACGTCAATGTAGAGAGAGAATCATTGATTGGCTGCCTCCTGCACGCCCCCTACTGGGGATCAAGCCCACAACCCGGGCATGTGCCCTGACCAGAATCGAACCCTGAACTCCTGGTTCATGGGTCAACACTCAACTACTGGGCCATAGCAGCTGGGCCCATTAGGCCCTTTCTTTTTCTTTTTTAATATATATTTATTGATTTCAGAGAGAGGAAGGGAGAGGGAGAGAGAAACATCAATGAGGAGAATCATTGATCAGCTGCCTCCTGCACACCCCTTACTGGGGATCAAGCCTGCAACCTGGGCATGTGCCCTGGCCGGGAATTGAACCATGACCTCCTTGTTCCTAGGTCGACGCTCAACCACTGAGCCACCATGACCAGGTAGAGTGAGTCTATTCTTTCCACCGGGATGATAAGACCTCAGGGTTCTATGAGGATGGCTAGTAAGATGAACTGAAATATGGTATAAAACACCTGGCCATGGGCTGGACAATCATCTCCCCCCTCACAGCCCTGACGTGGGCCAGCACAGCGTTAGAGCGCGGTGGAGTCCCCTCATTCTAAACTTGGTTCTGCTTCTCACCAGCCAGTGACCCCAATGGGGGTCTCTGAGCCTCAGGCCCCGCGTCCGTGAAAGGACAGGGCAGTTCTTATTCCCTGAGATGATCCCTGTCAGAGAGGGGATACTCCGGCCAGTCGCCCTTCCCCGGGGCTTCTCTCCCTCCTCCCCCGACGTTACCTTCCGTGGTGAGGCTGTCCAAGGAGAGGAAGGAGGAGGTGGTGCTGTGGTCTCCGTCCAAAGGGCTGAAGGAGCTGCCAGGGGAAGACGAGTAGTGGCCCTCGTCCTGGAAGTCCTCGCACGTCCTGCCCTCTGCCTGTAAGAGAGACCCGGCTGCCCTGGACAGAGGCCTCGCTGATGGGCATGCCAACAAACGGGGATGGGGGGGGGGGGGGCACTTTCATCCCTGGGTGGTCAGAAAATGTAAGGTTCCATGCATGGTCCACGCATGGCAATCTAACCAAAGCTGTACCCTGCATGCCTTTAAGCTTCCCGCTTTATCCTGAGAGCAGCCTATCCTTTTTAAAAAATATATTTTTACTGATTTCAGAGAAGAAGAAAGAGGGAGAGAGAAACATCAATGATGAGAGAGAATCATTGATCGGCTCCCTCCTGCACGCCTCCTATTGGGGATCAAGCCCACAACCCGGGCAGGTGCCCTGACAGGGAATGAAACTGTGACTTCCTGGTTCATGGGTCAACGTTCAACCACTGGACCACACCGGCCAGACCGGAAAGCATCTCATCTTACAGGGCAATGTATCTGTCTACTGTTTTGAATCCTTCCTCAAGGAAGGAGCCGGGATGCTAGCTTTAAATAAACAGAGCGAATCTGTACATTCACCAATGGCCGACGGCGGACGTAGGCCCTGGACAAGATTCTTTTAAGGCCAGGAAAAGACTGCTCACCCAGCCTTCCTCATAAAACAGACGGTGATGTGTGCCCGGCAGTGGGGCCTGGGGGTTTACGTTTAAATGCTGGGCCCAGCACCTTTGCCTTCTCACCAACTGTGAGATGCAGGCCAAGGCTCTGAGCCTCAGTTTCCCATTCTGGCCAGTGGGGCACCAGCCCCCAGCTCCTGGGGCCATGTGAGGAGTAAATCAGAGCACACGCAGGGCAGCCTGCAGGGGCATGTGCTTGCACTGCAAGAGGAGATGGAGAGGAAGGGAGGGAGAAAGGACACATGGATGACCCACATGATAGTATAAGGGGTGACAACAGGACACTCCCCACCCAGGATCAAAGTGCGGAGCGTTCTGGGAAATCCCACTAGTGAGAAAGAACAGGTATGGGGGAGCCTGGAACAGCCCTCCTCACTCCCAGAATGACTGCCAACCCCTGGAGACACAGTTGCTTCACGAATGTCACCGGGGGCACAGCCTCCCAGAGGATCTGAGTCCCAGGGGGAGGGAACAATTTCACCGAGAACCAAAGACACCTTGAGAGAGCTACCAGGCAAGGGCCTGCTGACAGCCCTCCTGCTCCCCACAGCCTGGCTCGGGTAAGCCTCTCACCTCCTGGGCACAGCCGTAGGCCAGCCACTCCTGGCGGTAGCGGTCAAAGCCACTGGAGCATCTGCAGGGGGAACCAGAGGTCAGAGCGCTTCCCCTTTCTTTCCCCCCATTCAGTAACAGCTCTCCCCGGGCTCAGGTGGTCAAGCTCCCGAGACCACTGGGCAGCTGCCCTCAGCACCAGGCGGCTGTGGAATCAGGAGTCAGACCCTCCTGGACCCTCTATTCCTTTCCCAGGAGGAGGGGAAGGCATCTGTGAAACCCTCGCTTTCTTTCTGACCCAGCTCCCGAGGACCAAGCCCTCCTCTGTCCGGACAAGTGTGTAGGGGGCCATGACCTTTAATGACCTTCAGATCCCCTTGACTTGGGGCTGCCAGGAAATTGCTAACAGGGAATTCACACGCGTGTTCTCATCTGGGGAAGTCTTGTTCATTCCTCGAGACCCTTTTTTGGTGTGGAAGGGCCTGCACTTGGCAGGGAGAGGCTGGGTGAAGCTGGACATCAGCAGGTTTAGACAACACCCCCCTGTGTGACATGAAAGGGCAGACAAGAGGGTCCTGCCACAGGCTGGGAGAGATGAAAACTGGCCGACCAGGGCTCCCGGGGAGGACATTGTGCAGCTCAGCTGGGCTGCAAGGTGCCGGGCACTTCTCTAGGGAAGGGGTGGAGGCGTGAGGGTACACCAGAGAATGTTCTCCATGGCCTCGTGCTCAAATTTCCGATCTCCACTCTTTGGTGCCAGGGGAATCCATCAAGCGCTACTCAAGTACAGGGACATCTGCATGGGAAAATAACATCACGCGCCACCCGTGCTAAGAAGGAATTCATGGCTGGTTCACGTCCTGCACCAGCAACTGCCTGCCCATCTGCCCGAGACCTGGGAGCCTGAGGGCCGAGGTTCCCGGGGAAACCGGCAGCCGTTCCTTCTGAAGATGACTCTGAGCTGCTCCACCTGCCGCCCCCAGCCACCTACCCTCCTCTCTCGCAGGTCCTCTGTGCCCCTGCTGTGGGGGATGGAGGATTAGGGGCACTATTGGGGGATGGGAACTAACCTCTCTTTTAGGCCACAGTGATTCCTTCAAGGACTGAGCCTTAATATAGGTCTAAGAGCATCACACTCCAAGCCCTGAGCCAACCAACCCCGATCCCAAGAAGAAGGGCATCAGAAATGGCCGTTAATTGAGTGCCTCCTGAGTGCCAGGTGCTGCCCCGGCAGCAGGCTGCTCCCGCACCATCTCCTGGGACCCTCCCAATGGGGAGGGAAGGCTCATTTCCTGAGCCAAATCCTGGAGTTAAGGTCACCCCTAGACTCCAGAATGGGCCACCGGGGGGCAATGTGGGATGACAGGAAAATGCCAAGGTCCGTGAAATTGTCTAAATCAGCTCCAGGCTCAGGGCAGGGAGGGGGAGTCCTGGGAGCCTGCAGAGGCTGGCGGGTGGAGGGTGGAGGGGAGAGGGTTAGCCACGAGTCCACGTGGTGATTGCAAGCAGCTGTTGGTGGGAGAGGCCACGGTGGCCGGCCCCAGTGCACCAGCCCTGCCCTCTGACCTTTTAGGGGCTGGAGAGAGCTCTGAGTTGGAGCTGAGGCTCCAGAGAGCTGGCAGTGGCTGAGCCCAGGCCCACGGGTACCTGAGGACCGGAGGTTTCCAGAACCTCCCCCACCCTGACCAACCCTCGTTAAACTGGCGTGGTCCCTGGCACCAGAGCGAAGATCTGGGATTGGGTGTGTGCGTGCTGCGGGGCTGTCCGTGAGAGGTTGGCTTCCCTCTGACCCATTTTGCAGTACTCATGGCTCAGCTGTCGCTGGATGCGCAGTGGCAGCCAGCCCCAGGGTTCCAGGGCTCCTCGGGGCTCCTCTGGGTTATCGGCCCACGCCGCCCGCCGAGACGGTGGCTCTCGAGCTTGAAAGTACACAGGATGGGCCAGGCTGCGAGGCTCCGCTCATAAAAGAACCAGCCTGGGGCCCACCCCATGGATTCTCTCTGAGGCTCTGTGCCTTTCATGCGAAGGGGCCTGAACACTTTGCAAAAACGCTGTTTGGTATTTGAGGAGTTAAAATAACAGCGCATTTCTCACTCCTGTTTCTCTGACCACACAGCCCCAGCCCCTCTTACAGGGAAAACAAACAGTGAGTAAAAGCTGTGGGAGGAACACTGGGAGGCCTGAGGGGGAGGGGGAGGGCAGGGTGGGGGCTCTCTCTCCTCCCAGCTGGACCTGTGTCCTGTGGGCTCGGCAGGCCACCTGTAAAGGTGATGGCTTCTATTTCTCTGCCGGGATATTGGAAAGGAGCAAAGGAAAGGCTGACAGATGTATCTTGGCTGTAGGGGGCTCGGGGACTCTGTAATTTGCAATTTTCAAGATTGCCTTAAAGGCTCTCAGAGTTCATCGGGCATCCCACTCTCAGGAGAGGCCTGGCGCCCCTCTGCTGTTTACTTATCTCGGACAGGAGAGCAGGGCCTGAGCCTCATCTGTGAGGAAATGATTTGAGGACCAGGAGGGGAAGACGAGCTGATTTAAGAACTTTATCCCTGAACCCGCCTCTCATCCTAAAACCAAGCAAACACAGCTTTGTTTGCCCAGATGCCTGGCATTTCCGTGCCCCTGGTTTTCAGGAAACCCTACTGCAGCCTGAGAAAGACCTTTTGGGGTCCTGGAGCTCTCAACCCAGCAGCAGTGGGTCTTTGGGTCACCCCGCCTCTGAGCCGGCAGGTCTCACGCGTGTGTGCACATGAGGCGCCGAGTTGACATGCAGGCTCCGGGCTTCTCTACCAGAGATGCGGATGCAGGGCCTGGGGCGCGCGCGTCCCAGGGACCCACGAGCCTCAGTGCTCGGATTCTGGAACGCTGGAGGCTGCAGGCCTCTCGGAGAAGCCCTGCCCTAGAACCAACCAACCCTTTCCAGGTGTGAGGAGGGGGCCGCAGGAGCTGGGATTTCTAGGAGCCCGATGTCATCACAGGGACCCTGCCACACAGGCACCTTAATTGGTCACAAGCCTCAGGGAGAAGCTCATTCCTGTGACCTTCTTGACCTCAGGGTCAGAGTGGACTAGCCAGAGACCCCGTCACCTTGGCAATGAGGCCTGAGGCGAGGAGCCGGGCCATGCTCCCTCTGCCCCTCCTCCACAGGCTGCCTGCGGGGACCGCAGGTCAGTCCCGCACCAACCTCTGGAGGACGTGGCACCAGCTGCAGTTGAAGGTCAGGTCCGAGGACACGCAGGCGTCGCAGCTCCGATGCTGCAGGCAGGCTGCAAGAGAGGAGGCAGCAGCACCTCAGCACCAGGCCCCCCCAGACCCCCCAAAGTACAACTTTCCTGAGTGCCGAGTCCTTACTGAACTGTGCCGTCTCCGACTAACAGGAACCCTGGAGTTCACTAACGCCTCCCTCACTTGAGTCCCTTCCTCTTTCCCTCCCTCCTTTCCCCCCTTCTTTCTGTCTCCTGGGGGGGTGGGGGGGCAAGGAGGAAGGTCAGGCCCTGAGCTGGTGCTACCGCAAAGCCCAGCACTTTTATAAGGAGAGACAGGCCCTTGCCCAGAAAAGCTGCCATCGAAGGCGCATCTGATGAGCAGCTGAACAGAACACATTGACAGAAGCAACACGTGACCACCAACCACAGAAAAGTGACCCCTCGTTTGCTAAACATCGCAGGCGTTTCTTCGCTGTGTGAGTTTTCATGGGTCTCTCCACAATCCGCCAATCAGGGAATCCATTTGCATTCCATGGGCCCCCCAAGATGGAAGCTGGGAACCAGCCCTTGGCCAGTGGGAGAAAAGCCGTCGTGGGCACAGAGTAGACACCATTAGGAGCTTTGAGGGAGGGACTGACTGTAGGCGGCACCTCGTCCCGTCCGTCCGTCTGTCTGCCAGGTCTTTGCAGGCCTGGGAGGGTGGGTGGAGAGCCACGGGCAGGAAATAAGCAGAAACTGGCCTGGCCTGAGAACGAGAGCTCTGGCGGGTTTGAGCCCTTGCGTGTCCAGGGGGCCTAGAGCAGTGCCTGGCATGTGGGAGGCAGTTCACGTGTTTACTGTTATCCAGATGCTGCTGTTTTCCTCATCGTACAGAAGAGGGAGCTGAGGCTTGGGGAGAGTCACTGAGCTGAGAGCGGCAGGTCTGGGTGCTCTATCTGAGCAGAGGGTCTGAGCGCTTAGCCTCTGTGGGGTCCCTCTGCCCCAGCACCTGCCCTCACCCCACACCACCTTTTCATGAGCCTCTTCTAGAAGAGGGACCAGCCGAGGGGGGCAGGGGCTTGGAGATGGCCCGTCCACACCTCTGGAAGAATCTTGGATTACCCTCCCCTCCCCCCCAATAGGTAAGGAAGCGAGCCTGAACTGGGGGGGATGCCATCTTCAGAAGGCAAAGCTAATTGGCCTCCCAGGGGCTCCAATCACAGCCTCTGTAACACTGTCCCCTCCCCCACCAGCTGCACCCACAGGGGAGCCCATGTCCTGGCCATTCCCAGTGACTCTGCAGGCCCCTAAATGGCCCTCGTTAAACTGAAAACAAACCCTGGGTGCCTCATGGGTGTTGATAAGACCCACTGACCTTCATTTCTCATCTGCATTTCGGATGTCCTGCGTGCTAGCCAGTGCTCAGCACATCCATGGGAGGGTGGGAAGCAGCTCACACGTACGAACAGTGTCCCAGAAACTCATTCCCAGGACAGTGCGCTTCCTCCGCCCGCCCGGGCGGTCAGCCCTGTCCTCGGATGTCCCTGCTCCTACATGAAGTGTGATTCAAGTCCTAGGAGTGGAGATCTGCTCTCACCAGTTCTTGAGAAACCACCGGTTCTCAGGCCCCAGGCCTCTCCGGCCCAGAGGGAGGGCTGAGGCCTGCAACGTGTCCTCGCCCTGTGACCCCACGGTGTCTGGGTCCTTCCTCTTGAGCCCAGACTCAGACTTGTGACCTAGCATTTGAGACCCTCCTCCTCTTCTTTCTCCATCCTCTGCTCCCAGAACCTCCAGGGAAGAGGAGAAGGTGGAGGTCGGGAAACAGGCAGGGGAAAGGCCATGGCTTCAGAAGCTGGGAGGCACCGTGAGACAGAAGAAGAAATTAAAACCCTCTTTAAAAATCCAAGGACGGGAGTGCTGTCCTCTCCCTCAGCCCCCCAGCTGCTCTGACCAGATCCTGACGAGCATCCCACCCTGATCCTTCGGGTAAACAGCAGCAGCAGGGGCCTCGGCCATGACCTGCTTTCACCTGTAGGTGCGTGGGGTACAGAGAGGGGAGAGGGCCAGGGCCCCATGGTTCTTGGAGAGCTGCTGGCGAAATCCTTTTATGGCCTTCAGCCTGTGGACTCCAGCATCCCGCTCCTCTGAGGAAAATCCACTGATAATGCATTGACCCATAATGCATTTCCACCCTTCTCTCCCTGATGGATCAATTCCGTTCCTGGATTATTTTTCCCGGGGCTCCGTCTAACTCTCCTGGGTTTCAATGATGTGTGAATAACAGTAGCTATCTGTCAAGCACAGACCACACCCCAGGCCTGAGAAGTGCTGGGTAGTGTCAGAGCTGCCATTCGTGTCCTCAGCTCTCCCTACTGTGGTTCTAACCCTGACCAACGCTCTGGGAGGGAGGTGGTGGTAGGCCCAGGTGACAAATGAGAAATGGAGGCCCAGAGTTGCTCGGTGGCCATCCCCCACACAGGGGTCGGTGGTGGGCCTGGGAATGGCACTCGGTCTGTTTGACTCCAAAGATCTTCCTAGGACACAACTGTCCTAGACTGCCTTCCCCTGTCAGTAGGAACCGCCCCTGCTTACTTGGCAATGGGGTGAACTCCACGGCCGACGTGCTGGTGACCTTGCTGGGGTCCAGCTCCACACGGTGGTATTCAAAGATGGCCCTTCGCCGGGATTCTGAAACAGAGGCAGAGCCTATCATCAGGAACAGGCCACGGGCAGAGGGCTCTGAGGCCTGAACCAGGAGCCTGAAGGGGGGCAAGAGGTCGTAGTGAGTGGAACTGAGGGCAAGAAGTAAACCCTTCAAGCTGGGATAATGATGCAGGCGCTGCCGGGAGACGGAGGACAGGTGGACAGGAGCTGACCTTGGGAGAGCTCTGTGTTATCAGCAGGTTTAACTACTCGGTGCAGAGGCCTGGCTGCTCCTGGGGTCAGGACACAGGAGATGCCACGCTCCTGCGTGCCTCCGTGTCTTCACAGCTGCTGCTCACTTGTCCCATAATGCATTTCCACCTTCTCTGCCTGTCAAGCTCACCCTTCCACATCCAGCTCAAAGGCTACTTCCTCTGACAAGCCCCCCTGGGCCACTCCCTCTTCTTCCCCACCCAGGCCAGGTGCCCTCCTCCTACTGCACTCACCACCTTGCGTGGTCACTAGGTTTCATCTGGAGGGTGGGGGCATGAGGCTGTGAACATCTGGTCCTGAACCTGACCCGCAGGGAGCACTCTGCACGTGTCTGTGGAAGGACAGGCTGTGACCTTGGAGAACCTCTTCCTTCCTGGCCAGAGGGGGGTTCAGGGCCTGGAGCCAGGCTTATGTCCTGCCTCAGTCCCTGCAGAAACTTCCTACAGGACCTCAGAGTCAGGACACCCAAGTTTTGATTTGAGTTTTGTTCCCAACTCACTGGACAACCTTAGGGCCTCAGTTTCTTGTCTGTGAAGTAGAAAGACAAAAAACACATGCTACAACACCCTTTGGAATTGTGGATGCAAAGACTTTTCCTAAAATGGCAATCTGAGATGCTCTGACATTTCCCACCACACCCCCATAATCACCCAAGAACCATAACTTGGGGTTGGTTTCCTGTGGCTCTGAAAAGCAAGAAGCCAGCCCCTGCGCTTTGTGAATGGGTTCCATATGAGGGGAAAGGGCCACTTGGTGTTTGGTCGACCCAGCATTCTTCTTCTTCCGGATTGCTTCTTCAGTTCCCTTTGGGGGAACTTCCCCCACCCCCTGCCTACATGATCTGCGCAAGTTGCCTTCTTCCTCCATGACCCTGCCTCCCTGGCCACACAGTGATTGGTCCAGGGCTGAGCATCTGATGGAAGCTGGACCAATTGGAGACCTTCCTTGGGACTTTGCAACTGTAACCAAGAGCCCCCTTTGCTCTTTACTAGTGAAGCTAAGATGCAAGCTTGGAATCCATGAATGGCCACAGTTCCAAGCTCATGGGGAAGGCCAGGAAGTGAAACTATCTTGTGGAGAGAAGCAGAAAGGATGGTGGCATTCCAGGCTCTGCAGTTCCAGATGCTGCCCTGGTCCCTGTCTTGCCCGTTGTCAGCTCTCCTGTGCTCTGTGGGCTACTTCAGTATCCCCAGTGGACCCTTTCCCCCACATAACCTAGTCCAGTGGTCGGCAAACTCATTAGTCAACAGAGCCAAATATCAACAGTACAACGATTGAAATTTCTTTTGAGAGCCAAATTTTTTAAACTTAAACGATATAGGTAGGTACATTGTTATTAACTTCATTAGGGTACTCCTAAGCTGGCCTTCGCTAAAAACGTCCTCAATCTGATTGAGGTACGTTCGCTGAGGTCGACCCCTTCCAACTCTCCCATCCACACTCGCCTTGTATACTTGTTTCGTCTATCTCCTTTCGTTCATCCTCTCTCTATGTCCAAACCATCTCAACATACCTTTCTCAATCCTCGACACTACATCTTCTTTCACTCCACAACGTTCCCTAAAATTAACTTAATAAACTTTAAAGTTTTAAGTCAACTTCGCACTGTACGTGCGTGCCCACACGTGGTATTTTGTGGAAGAGCCACACTCAAGGGGCCAAAGAGCCGCATGTGGCTCGCGAGCCGTGGTTTGCTGACCACTGACCTAGTCTGAGTTGGGTTTTTGTCACTAGAAGCCCAGAGTAGGCGAGGATATAATTTTCTCATTCAGCTGAAGGTGGTTTGGAGGAAAGTTGGTAGAACTCAGTTGGGGCATCCATGAAAGAGAGGGTGTTCTGTGCAATTGCTGGGTGCCCGTTTCCCTCCTTTATGAGGAATCTGATGCTTAAAAATTATCTCATCTTGGGGTGGTGAACACACAATACAATATACAGAGGGTGTACTATAGAATTGTACACTGGAAACCTATATAATTTTACTGACAAATGCCATCCAAAGAAATTAAATTTAAAAATTACATATAAAGAATATCTCAGCTGTGTTTCTTTCATTATTCATTCCCTAATCTTGGAATTGTTCCTTCCTACGTAACCCAGCATTGAACCCCAGGTGGGTCTGGTGCCCAAGCAAGCTCTCTTCCCACCCACCCCACTGCCCCCCCGCAGAGTAACGGCGGACACCTCGGCCCCTGAAACCCACGAGACCGCAGAACATCCTCGAAACACATTCCATGCAAACCGCTCTGGCTTCGATGCCAGCAACGCTCCCCTGGAACGAAACAGGAATCTGCAGCCCCACCGCGGAGGCCTGTGCCTGCGGTGCTGGCGCTCCCCGCTCGCCTGCCACCAGGAGGGTCTGTTACCCACGGGTCAGGGGCCGCTCTGGGCCGAGTGGGAAGGGGAGGAATGTGTGGGGACCCACAAGAATGCGGAGGAAGAGAAGCGCTGCCTCCGGAGGGGACCACACAGGGAGGGGAGGCTTAGGCTCTGCCCTTCCCATCTGTGTGACCTTGGACATGGGACCAAGCTCAGTGAGCCTCATCCACAAATGGAACTAGTTATTCTACTCTTAGGGGGCTGTTCTGGGAAGTCAAGTAGGCAACTCCGGCCGGAGGGAGGAGCCACTCACAGTGTGCGGCTCCTCTTCCTCCTCACCACCCGCTCCTTTTGTTTGGTTTTCCTGTGGCTGAGACTCCGGGGCATTTTCAGCCTCTCCCAGCCCCACACTCCTTCCGCCTCCCCACCCCAGCGTGTTTCCTGTCAGTGATTCTCGAGAGGGTCCCTCAGCTCCTCGGCAAGTCCTGAGGCTGCTGTGGATGGAGCGACCCCCTGAGAGGCAGCCGACCCCCGGGAGTATCGGTGACCCTCCTCTGAGCTCCAGGGCGCCCTGTGCAATGCTCCCTGTCATCTGTTACACTGCCCCACCTACATTCACTTTGCTGGCCACCTGCCCCTCCAGGCCGCCAGCTCCCAAGGACAGAGCCTGCAGGTTACTTGTCTCTGCCTCCCAACCCCAAGCACCAGGCCCTGCACATAACAGAACATCAAAACATGACAGTAGCCCTAGCCGGTTTGGCTCAGTGGGTAGAGCGTCAGCCTGCGAACTGAAGGGTCCCGGGTTTGATTCTGGCCAAAGGCATGTGCCCAGGTTGTGGGCTCGATCCCCAGTAGGGAGCATGCAGGAGGCAGCCGATCAATGATTCTCTCATCACTGATGTTTCTCCCTCTCCCTTTCTCTCCGAAATCAATAAAAATATATATTTTTTAAAAATGACTGTGCATGAATGCACAAATGGGTTACAGATAGAAAACCTCAGCAACATATTATAACTTCAGCCCACAGCCCAAAGGAAGCACCCCCTTCCTCCCCAGCCCAGCACAGATTATGGCCTTTCTCCGAAGGGCCACCCCACTGGGCCAGCGAAGGCCAGAGAAGTTACAGCTCCAAGGAGACGAGTTGGCTGGCGGGACTTCTCCGCCTGCAAGGCTGCAGGGACAGCCACCCTCGGCTAGAAGGACAGTGAAACGGAGGGACAAAGGGACTCAGGGTTGGGACACAAAAGGAGACAGGGGTTTGTCAAGGGAGCCGATGTCAGAGACAAAAAGCAGCATCCAGGGAAAGCGGGGTCCCCAGCAGAATCTGGGGGTGGGTCTCCCCACTAGCCGGGCTCGAAGTGGAGTTGGGGTTGTGCCTCGAGTGAGGGGCAGCCAGAGGTGGTCAGATGTCCTCCAAAGGCCACCACGGCCCTCCCAGCAGGGCAGGGGGACCAGTGTGGCAGGAAGGAGGCGGCGGGTAGGTGTGCGCAAACATACCTCTGATTTAAAATACTTGCTCATTTCAACCGCCAACGTATACTTATTTGAGCGTAAGGCTCTGGTCATACTTTTCTTTCTTCTGTAAACAGAAGCCTTCACATCCCCGCGGGCCTATTTGCTCTTGGATTATTTTGCCAACATCTGGGGCCGGCCCGAGGACAATGACGTCCGTCGGAACGGCCAGCAGATCCCTCCCGGAACCGAGACGGAGGCCACCCCAAAGCCACATATTTGGCAGTTTGAGGCGTTCTGTTTTATCTCTGCTTCCACTCATCAAAGACTCAGAAATCCTAAGGTCCAGGCACGGGAAGTCCTGCACCCGATTAAGAAACGCCCAGGGTGCAAAAGAGGGGTTTCCGTGTCCCGTTTGTTGCCACACAGACACCATGGAAACGGCCTCGTTCGGAAAGAGAGCTGCATCGTCCGGAAAAACCAGACGGGTAGGCCCCGCTACCAACGTCCCTCCGAGATGGGTGGTTACGGTATAAACCAATGTCAGACGGTGGTCTGGGGGAAAGTGTTCACCCGCTCATGCATGTATTTGCTCATTTGGTTATTTCTTCAATAATTATGCATCGAGCCTCAGAGATGAACACGATGAGGGGCCTGCCCCCGAGGGGGGTCCCTCCTCAGCATGAAAGCCAAGTAGGGAGGGGCAGACCGAGGAGAGGAAGCAAGAAATGGCCAGGCTCGGCGAGCAGCGCCGAGGTAAAAGCAGAAGCAGAAAGAGGGGAGGGAGACAGCGCCCCCAGAAGGATAAAAAGCTCCAGTGGAGGGTTCTGTGAAGGACCCTTTATCCAGAGAGGCCAGAGGCGAAACAGGCCCAACCCGGGGATGACAGGTCCCCGCCCACCACGCCCTCACTTGGCTGGTCCTTCGCCCTCTTCTGCAGCCAGTTCCGGAGCCTCCCACCCAGCGGCCGGCACAGGCCTCTGACACATTTCTGGACTCACATCTGCCTTTGAAAGGAAAGGAAAGTTCTGGTAAAGGAGAAGGCCCACATGTGAAGGGCCATCCGAGGCCATTCTGGGGCCAGCCAAGGGGCAGTCTATAACTTGGAGCCTTTAATAATGAAATCTCCCTTAATTGATTCCACTTACTCAGAATCTGTCAGTCCTGACATTGGCTACACTCAAGTTGCTTTTTTTACTGTCCACAAAAGAAAAGGTTTCTTAAACAAATGAATAGGTTGAGGAGAGCGGCTCCCGCCACGATGGAACCACAGAAGCGCAAGGGTCCAGAGTTGCCGCTGGTTCCGGTCAAAGGGCAGCGGCACGAGTTGCTGTTGGGAGCAGCGGGGTCGGGCCCCGGAGCGGGACAGCAGCAGGCGGCCCCGGGAGCTTTGCTGCAAGCGGGGCCTCCAAGGTGTTCCTCCCTTCAAGCCCCAATCATGCTTCTCTCAGGACATGAAGGGGACACGTACTGCTGCAAGTTTCACCCCAATGGATCCACCTTAGCATCTGCAGGATTC
Source organism: Myotis yumanensis (assembly GCF_028538775.1). NCBI lineage: Eukaryota > Metazoa > Chordata > Mammalia > Chiroptera > Vespertilionidae > Myotis > Myotis yumanensis. The sequence continues at coordinate 44,413,873 of NW_027223767.1, forward strand.
GACCCCCTGATGTTGCTGTAGAAGGTCTATGGTGACTGTGATAACTATGCAACATCGAAGGGACACGGCGGAGCAGTGATGGACTGTAACACAGATGGCAGTCTGCTCTTCTCAGCATCCACAGATAAACTGGCAGTGTGGGACAGCGAAACAGGTGAGCGGGTGAAAAGGCTGAAGGGACGTGCTTCCTTTGTGAATTCCTGTGATCCGGCCAGGAGGGGCCCCCAGCTTGTCGGCACTGGCAGTGACGATGGGACCGTTAAGCTTTGGGACATGCGGAAGAGAGCAGCCATGCAGACATTTCAGAATACCTCCCAGGGGTTGGCTCTGACCTTCAATGACACAAGCCATCAGATTATTCCTGGTGGGACAGACAATGATATCAAGGTCTGGGACCTGCGTCAAAACGAGCTGACCGACACCACGCGAGGCCATGCAGAGTCAGGGACTGGCCCGAGTGTACGTTCTGAAGGCTCTTATCTTCTGTCCGATGCAACGGACAAAACAGTGCGGGCCTGGGATGTCCGGCCACTTGCTCCCAAAGAGAGATGTGTCAAGATATTTCAAGGAAGTGTCCACAACTTTGAAAAGAATCTTCTGAGATGTTCTTGGTCACCTGAGGGAAGCAAGATGGCAGCTGGCTCAGCCGACAGGTTTGTGTACGTGTGCGACCCCACAAGCCGGAGGATGTGGTATAAGCTGCCGGGCCACGCTGGCCCCATCAGTGAAGTGGCTCTCCACCCCGGCGAGCCCATCGCTCCCTCAGCATCCAGTGCCAAGAGACTGAATATGGCGGAGGTCCAGTGAAGAAAGGAATGGAAGACTCCGCGGCTGCCTGACCTCAGACTGCATCCGTGGCATCAAGTGGTGGCCAAGCCAGCATCCTCCCTTCAGATGCAGATCAAGAAACCAGGAGGAGGTGGCCGTAGCCCAACAACCACATGCGTCTCATTTCACCAGGATGGATGATTAAAGCCAGCTTACAGAGGCCTCTAAAAACCGCCTGCCAGGTTTCAGGGACGGTTTGGTTTTTTTCCTTCTTTACTTTTTCTTTTTTCTTCAAAGGGACGGACTTTGGTTGGTTTGTAGCTTCCCGTTTTCTCATCCAGATTGAAGACAGGGAATGTGACTGAAATTTGCTTATTGGGGATTTATTTTAATAATTGGCTTGTATATTTTATTTCTGTGTTTCTCTGAGTCATCTTGTATTAAAAGCCAAATAGATGCCTTTTTACAAGAAAAAACACACACACACAAATGGAGGAGATGATATGGACATCTGGGACCCCCTCCGGCCGAATGAAGAGTGGGTTTCGTGCGCCTCTGCAGAAGGGTGCTGCTCACTGACACCACTCCTTTCCCTGCGTCAGCGCACCCTCTGCAGACTCTGCTCCAAAGCCCGTGCAGCAGTTTATAGCAGGAAGTGGTGGAAAGAAAAACTGTCCTTCCCTCAGCCCCAGGAGTGAGAATGCGCAGAATTCCCCGGCCCTCAGGCTGGGCAACCAGAAAGTCTCTGGACAGGCTGCTGTCATGGGGGGATTTTTTTTTTTTAATGGATTAAAGGGTTTTGTGGTTTTTAAAAAATATATATTTGTATTGATTTCAGAGAGGAAGGGAGAAGAAGAGAGAGAGAAACATCAATGATGAGAGAGAGAACCATTGATCAGCTGCCTCCTGCACAACCCCTACTGGGGATTGAGCCTGCAACCAGGGCATGTGCCCTTGACCAGAATTGAACCCGGGACCCTTCAGTCCACAGGCCGACACTCTATCCATTGAGCCAGACCAGCCAGGGCTGGACTCTTGAATAGGGAGGAACCAAACTCCACCCCTCACAGTGCCCCAGGCAGGGAGGAGCTGAGCTTGGGAACAAGGACAGCGATGCCACCCATTCTACACCGAGGTGGGCTTGGCCCGTGGGGGTATCCTTGGTGACCACAGGGCGCCAACCACAGCACTTCCCCCGAACTCCGTCTTGTTTCAGCCCCGGCTGTTTGGGGTTTACTGTTATCTGCCGCTCAACCGAATCCAAACGAATTCCCCGCCTCCCGGGTTGCATATCAGACCCAGAGGAACCTGACCGCTCAGCCACGTAAAAGCCACGATTCCCCAAAGCAGAGATCACGGCTCATTTTAAAACCCAAGGAAGGCCATGGCGACTGTCCCAGAAAAGCGCTCGCCTGTGCATATGCTCCACCCGCACGTGTAGGCCTGGAGCCCCAAGCTAAACACCTTGACAGACAGACACCGTGACCAACGCACGTGCCCCCAAACCTAAGTGGTGTTAGGCCCTGCTCTCATCTGGGCTCGGCAGAGAGCAGAGGCCAGCGGCACTCGCTCTGGTGTGACTCGCTGTTGGAGCACCTGCCTGCCACAGGAACTGGACAAAGAGCTGGGGCCAGGTGAGCTCTGTGGAGCACACGGCTAACTGGGGAGGAGGCGGATGAGCAGGTCGTGTGATGGGTTTAATAGTGAAGGTATTATCAAAGTGCTAGGTGAGTGGAAAAGGAAACCAAGGATTTTGTGGCAGGGAGGCGGCAACAGCTGAGCTTTGCCAATTGATAAGAGAGGGGTAGTGGATACAAGGAACTGTGTCACAGGGATTTAGTTTGCCCTCGGCATGTTTGGGGAACACCGGGCATACACACCAGTGCTGCCCGGACAGAGTGGTGGGCAACAGGAGGGTTTGGAGCTGAGGCTAGAAAGTCAGGCTGTGCTCGGCTGCACGGGGCCTCGAATGCCACTCTAAGGATTGTGACTGGATGCTTCAGGCAACAAGGAGCCGGAGAATGACATGAGCAGATCTGTCTGGCAGTGACAAGAAGGACTGGGGGCCAGGCTCAGGCTTCTGTGGACACAATAGCCCAGCACAGAGCACGTGGAGTCACCAAGGCCAGCAGTTCCCACGACAGAGCCCCTGGGCCTTCCCCGGGTCTCTCAGGAACAGGCGCAGCTGCCTGCCTGTTTTTTCAGGTGCACGGTGCTTCCGCCCACCCACCCCCCTTCGCTCCGCCTCCCTGCATCTCCCAGGCTTGCTCTCAAACAGCCTTTCATTCCAGAATCACAGAGAAGCCTCAGATGCAGGCACTCCCAGGGGATCTGACTTCCTCTAGTTCACCCTCATTCAACAGCTGGATCCAACACACATTTCCTGAGACTCTGCCGTGCACAGCCCTGCGAGGGAGACGCAAACGGAACGGACTGGATCCTGCCCAGCGGTTCAGTGATGGCCGGGGCGGTGGGAGTGTGCACCGCTGTCCTTCCTGCAAAAGGCTGGGGTGTGTGCACACAGGGCTGTGGGTGTTTGGGGGACTGAGGAGGAAAGGATCACCCTTCTGGGTGGAATGGAAGTGGGTCAGACTCAGAAAGTCTCAAGGGTGGACCCAGAAGATCTGGTTTTCACGTCTCCCTTTCACAGCTGTGTGACCTCAAGCAAGTCACTCCACCTCTCTGAACCTCTGTGCCCTCATGTAGAAAGGGACAAACATACAGTCGTCCTCCTTTATCTGCGGGGATATGTTCCCCGGCCCCCAGTGGAGAGTACCAAACCCTATCTATACTCTTTTTTCCTATACCTACATACCTGTGATAAAGTTTCACTTATAAATTAGGCGCAGTAAGAGATTAACAACAACTAATAATAAAATGGAACAATTATAACAATATTCTGTCATAAACGTTATGTGAATGTGGTCTCTCTCAAAATATCTTAGGCCTGTACTCACCCTTCTTGTGATGATGTGAGATGATACAAGGCCTACGTAATTCGATGAGGGGAGGCGAATGATGTAGGCATTGTGACGTAGCATTAGGCTACTACTCATCTTTTGTTATTTTTACTTTTTATTTTGAATCCTCACCCAAGGATATTTTCCCATTGATTTTAGAGGGAGTGGAAGAGAGAGGGAAAGCCAGCGAGAGACATCGATGTGCGAGAAACACATCAACTGGTTGCCTCCTGCATGCGCCCTGACCAGGGCCCAGGCCAGGGAGGAGCCTGCACCTAAGGTATGTGCCCTGGACCAAAATCAAACCCGGGACCCTTTGGTCCTCGGTGGATGCTCTATCCACTGAGCCAAATTGGCTACAGCTACTCATCTGTTTTTATTTATTTATTTTTTTAAATATATTTTTTATTGATTTTTACAGAGAGGAAGGGAGAGGGATAGAGAGTTAGAAACATCGATGAGAGAGAAACATCGACCAGCTGCCTCCTGCACACTCCCCACTGGGGATCTGCCTGCAACCAAGGTACATGCCCTTTACCAGAATCGAATCCAGGACCCTTGAGTCCGCAGGCCAACGCTCTATCCGCTGAGCCAAACCGGTTAGGGCTATCTGTTTTTCTTTTTTTTTCTTTTTTTAATATATTTTATTGATTTTTTACGGAGAAGGGAGCGAGATAGAGAGTCAGAAACATCGATGAGAGAGAAACATCGATCAGCCGCCTCCTGCACATCTCCCACTGGGGATGTGCCCGCAACTCAGGTACATGCCCTTGACCGGAATCGAACCTGGGACCCTTCAGTCTGCAGGCCGACGCTCCATCCACTGAGCCAAACCGGTTTCGGCGGGCTATCTGTTTTTAATTAAATTTATTCGGGTGACATTGGCTAATAGGATCATAGGTTTCAGGCTTCCATTTCTATGTTACAAGATCTGTGCATGGCACTGTGTGCCCACCACCCAAGGCGAGTCATCGTCCATCACAATATATTAACCCCCCTGCCCCCCATTCACCTCCTGATGAGACGGCTACTAGGTGACTAAGGGGCGGGAGTGTACGCAGCGTGGATACGCTGGACAAAGGGATGATTTATGGCTGCTACTCAGAACGGCGTGCAACTTAAAACGTATGGTTTATTTCTGGAATTTTCCATTTAATATTTTTGGACTACGGTTGACTGTGGGTAACAGAAACCATGAAGAGCAAAACCACGGATAAGGGGGGGACTGCTGTACGTTCGCTTCCAATGTTGGGAGGAAGATCCAATAAGACGCTGTAACGCTCAGTGCCTGGGGACGGGGTTATCAGCAAGGAAAGCAGCCTGCCTCAGGGTATTCACACTCTCCCGTCCTGTGTGTGGACTGGGCCTCCTGACTTGCTTCCAACCAGTGGACTACGGCAAGGAGCGATCGGATGGTGCTTCTAAGATGAGGTGACAAAAGGCCTGGCTCCCATCTTACTCGCCCGCCCCTGCTGTCCGCCTTGCCTGCTCTGATGGGAGCCAGCTGCCAGGCTGGGAGCTGGCCTCGGGGAGGTCCGCGTGGCAGGAACTGAGCGGGGAGCTGGATTCTGCCGAGACCGTCTTGCAAGCGCTCAGAAGTGTATCTCTCCCCCAACAACGGTTGAGATGACGGTCGCCCTGGCCTGTGGGAGACCCTGAGCCAGAGGACCCAGCTAAGCTGCGCTTTGCTTCGTGATCCACAGAAACGCTGAGATAACGTGTTTGCTGCTTTAAGCCAGGAAGTGTCGGTGTGACTTGTTATGCAGCAGTAGCTAACAAATACAAGCAGGGTGATACTGAGACCACTAAGCACCCAGCTCAGCACCAACGTTGATCAGTTAGAGCAGATGCTGACAGCAGCAATGGAGCAGGGTCCTGCAGGTCCCCGCTGAGCCGCCAGCTAGAGCACGGGTTCAGGAAGGGGGCCTGGGGAGGTCAGGGGAAGTGGTGGGGACCCATCTAATGGGAATACTCACACAGGGGCGTAAAAGTACCTACTTGCAAGAATATTCACTGCAGCATTGTTTTTTATTTTATTTTTTTTGTTAATCCTCAGCCAAGGATATTTTCCCATTGATTTTTAAGAGAGTGGAAGGGAGAGTGAGAGACAGTGAGAGAGAGAGAGAGAGAGAGAGATACATCGATGTGAAAGAAACACATCGATTGGTTGCCTCCAGCCTGCAATCGAGGTACATGCCCTTGACTAGAATTGTGCCTGAGACCCTTTAGTCCACAGGCCAACGCTCTATCCACTGAGCCAAACTCGGGCCATTGCAGCATTATTTGTTGCAGCAAAAGATTAGAAACAACTGAAAAGTTTGCACACAGGGAACTGGTTAAGGACGTCCATGCCGTGGGTATCACGCAGCCAGTGGACAGGATGAGAAATGTGCTGGCGTGGAACGAGGGGCAGGATGTACTTTGCTCAGGAGAACATAGCATCATAGACCACCATTTGTGTTAAATGTATGTACACACTTATCTGAGGGCTTGTAGCTCTAGAAATAACCTGGTAGCCCTGGTTGCCTCAGAAAGGGAAACTGGGGTGGGGGTAAGGGATGGGAGAGAACCCTGATTTTTCTGTCCCCTGAGCCCCCTGTGATGTTCCTCCCATCACCTGGGGTGGGTGGGGAGGCAATGATGGCTGTGTTCTGGGGAGACTCGTAAACCCTAACTTGGTGTCTGGAGCTTCTCTAAATGAGGGGTGCTGAGTGGCAGGGCCCCGGCTCATCTGCCTCCAATAACCAGAGCAGTGCCTCCTGCTGAGCTTTTATTGGGAAAACGGTTTCTCTGCTTTAATGAAGATGCCTTGGGACCTCGAGACGCCCCCTTTCTTCCCTCAGTCCCATTCAACTCTCCACCCATCCACCTGCTCCCCACCACCCCCACCCCCAGCCTGGGTCCGTGTGAGCTGAGTCCAACCCAGTGGAGCTCTCTGCTGGCTCCCTGGGGACTCACCTGGAACGTCAGGGGACGTATTGAGCGTCATGAAGGCGTCTGATAGGCCGGCTTTGACGGGGTGCTGGGAGGAGCTGATTTCCAGGACAGACATGGGGATCTGCAGCAGGGAGAAGAGGCTCCATCTATCCCCAAGCCCTCTCGGGCCAGCCTAGCTTCCCCTCAGAGCCCCAGCCCCACTTGCCTGCTTGGCACCGCCTCCTGGAGGGTGTGGAGACCTCTCATACCCAAGGCCTCCCCCATTCAAATGTCAAGTCTTCCCCACACCACCCCCAGCACATTTCCTTGCTCTACACTCCATCTTCGTGAATGGCATCTCCCCGCAGGCCTGGGAGTCACCCCTGCCCTTCCCTTTTCTTCATTCCCCCCCTCTTCCATCTAATACATCTCTAAATCCTGTTAATTAACCAGCTAACTGGCTCTCAAACCTGCCTAGTTCTCTCAACCGTCCCCCACCAGACTCCAAATTGGCAACATCTCTTTCCTAACTCATCCCCCAGCATTCCCTCTGAGCCCCCAACAATCTGTTCTCCGCTCAGAAGCCAGAATGACCTTTGTGGAGGGCAAATCGGGTGTGCCCTTGCCCTGTCTTGCCCCTCACTCTCTCCCCTCCGGCCGTGCTGCCTTCTCTCAGTACTGTGTACCAGCCAGGATCCACCCTGTCACAGGACCTTTGCACATGCTTTTCTTCCTCCCGGAACACACCTCACTCTCCTCTTCGCTTCCTTAACTCCTATGCCTCCTGCAGATTTTAACTCTTTTCCTTAGGAGCCTCTCCCGGCCCCCACTGAGAGAAAGAACCCATGACATGCTCCCATGGCACCAGGCACCTCTGCTTAGGACCTCTTGTTACCGTGACAATTCTACATCTGTCTCTGAAATTGCTGACCATCGTCTCAACAAGACTGACCCTCTATGAGGGCAGGGGTCACAACCACCTTACGAACTGCGGATCCCCAGCACCACGCCCTCTGCCAGGCACAGTTCAGATTCCCTACAAGTGCTTGCTGAACAGGAAAACAGCTCCCCGGGACCCAGGCCTCTCTCACTCACCTCTTTGTAGCCAAACACAATGCGGCCGTCACGGTGCAGAGCCGCCTGGAAGGTGAAGCTGCCCCTGTCCTCCCGGCCTTGGAGGTAGACATGGTCCCACTGAACAACAAAGACGGTCCCTGTGGAGAGCAGCAGAGACCTGGCTGTCAGGGAGGTGGTGGAGGGGGAGGGCGCTGCAGGAACAGTGGCCTGCGTGGATTGTCAAGGGTGGGGCCCCGTAGGGACGATGGGGGCAGTTTGCAAATTTGACTGAAGGCAGGAGCTGGGCAACCCACCAACATCAGCCTGGCTCCCACGCTGGGGAGGAACCAGAACACCCTATTTCAGCCCCAGATACCATGCCTGAGCATCTCTCACCCCAGGCACGCCCCTTCCTGCCTCCTGCCTATCCCGACCCTTGAGATAAAAAGGAGGAGCAATAGAAGGAATGCCAGTTCTGGGATGGGAAGGTGGGTGCTTGGGGGACAACATGGCGAGAATAAGAAATAATAAAGGTCTCTAGTATTTGTTTCACCGCTACGAAGAGCCAAGCGTGTTCATCTCATTATCTCCTCAGATCCTGCTAGGAGCCGGCATCCTGTCACCAGCTTACAGGCGAGGAAACAGTACAGAGAGGTGGGGTGGCTGGCTTGCTGTGTGACTGTGCCAAGTCCCTGGCCCTCTCTGGGCCTTGCACGTATCTAACGGGGCTGGGCCAGGGGAGCCCTGGTGCGAGGGGACTTAAACTCTGCCGTCTGGCCTCACCATTGTCAAAGTAAGCCACTGTGGAGTTGTCGGAGTAGCCGGGGTTGAAGTTGGCCATGAGCGGGGCCACGTACTGAGTCGCCGTGAGCATCCGATGGGTCACGTCACCAGTGAAGATGAAGCCTGGAGGGGAGAAGCGCAGAGGAACCACCGGCCATGGCCCAGAGGGGTCGCTCCTAGGCTCGTCCCCCAAGGGCAGAAGGAGCAGTGCAGGCAGGCAAGGCTTGAACCTCTGTCCCCTCGGCCCAATGGGTGGGCTCAGGGTCAGGTGTGTATGAAGCAAAAGGGTCCCAGACCAGAGAAGGTCCTCCCTGCCCCTCAGGAGGCACAAATCCCCCCTTTCCCTTTCCCTGGGAACATGCACAGGAATCAAAGATGGGCTCCTGCTCAGAGCCGTCTCCCTTCCCCTCCCAATCACAGACTCAGAAGCACAGGGACCACAGGGACTGCCCACACCTGCTTGAGCTGGCCCAGAGGGACACACACACACACACACACACACACGCACACGGACACGTCTGCTGATGAGACGGAGGTATTCGGACACAATCCCTGACCTCCCTCCTAGAGTGGGCTCCCGAGACAGCCAATGGTGGGTCCCTCTGCATTCCATCTCCAATGACCCTCCCCAGGTAGGGCCCCCAAGTTCCGGCTGAGAGCTCCAAATCCTCCCCCAGCCCTACTGGCACAGCCTTACCTCCGGTTGCTATGGTGATCTGCCGCAGAGGATGCCCGTAGAAAGGGAAATCAAAGGACAAGACCACTCTCTGCGGGGGATGGGAGAGAGTCAGCAGGGGCCAGGCTACCGGCCAGGGGGCTGGGCGTCTACACTACTTCATGCTTGTCTGGACAGGGCGGGGGGCAGGCTGCCAGACCACAGGTGGGCACCCCAACTCTGGCCAAACCACCCAGAAACCCCCGGAAGGCACCTCCCAGATCACAGACCCTAGGCCAGTGACGGCGAACCTATGACACGCGTGTCAGAGGTGACACGCGAACTCATTTTTTTGGTTGATTTTTCTTTGTTAAATGGCACTTAAATATATAAAATAAATATCAAAAATATAAGTCTTTGTTTTACTATGGTTGCAAAGATCAAAAAATTTCTATATGTGACACGGCACCAGAGTTAAGTTAGGGTTTTTTTTTGTTTTTTTGTTTTTTTGTTTTTTTTTAATATATTTTATTGATTTTTTACAGAGAGGAAGGGAGAGGGATAGAGAGTTAGAAACATCGATGAGAGAGAAACATCGACCAGCTGCCTCCTGCACATCTCCTACTGGGGATGTGCCCACAACCAATGTACGTGCCCTTGACCGGAATCGAACCCGGGACCTTTCAGTCCGCAGGCCGACGCTCTATCCACTGAGCCAAACCGGTTTCGGCAAGTTAGGGTTTTTTAAAATGCTGACACGCCGAGCTCAAAAGGTTCGCCATCACTGCCCTAGGCCATGCCCACTGACCCGGCGGTGTGGGTTGGTCCCCAGCCTCCCGGCCCAGGGCAGCGCTGCCAGGAACTGGGCACTCACCGAAGCCTGCCGGTGGGTGTTGGAGAGGATTCTGTGGACCTTCACGTGGCTCCGGTTGGCCTTGGCCACGTCCACCCACAGCTCCCGGCTGCGAGGCTCGCTGGGGCCGTACAGACGAGACACATAGTAGCTGTGGTTGTCCTCCTGTCACCACCCAAGACAGAGCCCACCGGAGGCATGAGGGGTCAGGCCTGCCAGGAACCACCTCTGTGCCTCCCCGGCCCAGACCACTGGATACAAGAAATCCTGGCCCTCCCAGGAAGCTGGACCGGTGGCCCAGGTGGCTGGCGTAGGCCTGGTAGCCCCTGGGCCTCCAAAAGCTTAGTACCTGGCCTCTAGCTGTGCCCATGCAGCTCCGGCCCCAGCCAGACCCACACCTGCTGTCCTCAGGCTCCGCCTGCCATTCCCAGAGAGGCCAGGAGGCTTCGCCTGCAGCCCGAGTCCCCGTAAAGCGAGCTCGGCTTGAGGCACCAAAGAGAAACAGACAGAGCAGCCCCAAACAGAGCCCTCGTCTTCAGGGAGCTCCCAGGCTGAGGGGGAGAGCTCCCCTGCTCTGGGAAGTAGCACATATATAGCTGATTTTAGAGAGGAAGGGACATGGAGAGAGAGATAGAAACATCAATGATGAGAGAATCATTGATCGGCTGCCTCCTGCACGCCCCACACTGGGGATCGAGCCTGCAACCTGGGCATGTGCCCTGACCGGGAATCGAACCATGACCTCCTGGTTCCTAGGTCGATGCTCAACCACTGAGCCATGCCAGCGGAGTAGCCTTTTTAAGGGAGAAGAAAACAGTGCATCTTAGAAGCTGCCAGTCTAAAGATGGAGGCGGGCCCTTGATCTTGGGGACTTGCTAGGCTGAGGGAGGAGGTGGGACTTATGCAAACAGAACACACAGACACAGACCCTCACGCCGAGGGATGACACAGGGCCCACACTGCAGTCACTACAGGGCTGAGAAAGGGGGAGAAGCAGGAAGAACCTCTAACCTCCACTCTGTGCCCAGTGCGGACAGAATAAAGAACGAGCCAGAACACAGCTGCCAGGCGTGACTCCGGCAAGGCCTGTCCGGCACAGGAGTGTTCAGCGCCAGGATGGCAGACGCCGGGAAATGGTGGGCAGAGAGGGTAGAAGAGCCAGAAGAGGGGACGATGTCACAGCATTTCAGCAGGGGGGGTGGGGGGCGGGCAGCCTTAGGAGAAACGGAGGCAGAGCGGGCAGGTTCACTTGGCAGCTGCCGCAGAGATGGGGCTGCTGACCCGTGAGGAGCCCCGAGCGTCGTGGGTCATCAATCAGGCTGCCCAGCAGCAGCGGCTGCAGACACAGCAGAGCAAACCACGTTCGCTCTGCCAGCTGCCAGCTGCCCAGCCAGCCCTTGCCCTGGGCCCAGCATGAGCAGGGACGGGATGCCTGCTCTCCCCACCCCCCAGCAGGGAGGATCTGCTCTTCTGACAAGTGACACTCTGGGAATCTGGGTCGGGCAGAGCTGGGGAAGATGAGCAGACACGTGTAGACGGGGTGGGGGTGGGGGGGAGGTAGACTTCACACTACCATTGCCTGGTTTCACGTCCATCAAATAAATCTAAAATATTTAAAACCACATCGCTCTGCTCACAAGTCACTGGGGCTCCCACTGCCCTCGTGACAGAACCCAAACCTCAGCCTGGCATGCAAGGCCGCATCAGTAGCCAGCTCTGCATTCTCCCTGGCTTCCCTTCTCTCTCCTTCTCTCCTTCCCCTGGGCATCCTTGTGCCCCCACCCACCAGACCAGGTCCTCTGCAGGCTCGGGCCACCAGTGGTCACTCAGGCCTTTGCACATGCTGATCCTCCTGCCTGAAATGACCTTCCTTGCCTTCTCCCCCTGGTCGATTCCTGTTCCTTTAATGCTCAGCTTAAACTTCACCTTTTTAAAAAAATGTTTTTATTGATTTTGAGAGAGAGAGAGGAAGGGGATAGAGAGATAGAAACATCAATGAGAAGCATCATCTATCAGATGCCTTCTGCACGCCCCCTACTGGGAACGAGCCCCAAACCCGGGCATGTGCCATGACCGGGAATTGAACCAGCAACGTCTTGTTTTTGTTTTAAATATGTTTTTATAGATTTCAGAGAGGAAGGAAAAGAGAGATAGAAACATCAATGGTGACAGAGAATCATTGATTGGCTGCCTCCTGCATGCCCCTCACTGGGGATCAAGCCCGCAACCTGGGCATGGGCTCTGACCGGGAGTTGAGCCGTTGACCTGGTTCCTAGGTCAATGCTCAACCACTGAGCCATGCCAGCTGGGCCCTTCTGACCTTTTATAAGAGAAGAAGGGACCGGTGCCTGGCATTGGGTTGAAAAGTTGGAAATAAACCGTCTCCCTAATTCCTGGGCACCTTTTCATGACTGCGGGTGAGGGGGAAGTGGGTGGCCCAGCAGAGCAAAGCCGCGTCTAGGGGCCACTCCTGTGTGCTCTCCTCAGACACACTGTGTCTCACAGAGACGGATGGATGTTCCAGCCCCAACCCCGTACCTGCGACTGTGACCTTATTTGGAAATAGAGTCTTAGCAGGCCCTAGTTCCAATGATGGATGTCCTCATAAGAGGAAGGAGAGGGAGACCTGTTTACAGAGCCACAGCGGCCACACAGGGAAGAAGGCCATGAGACAACAGACAGAAATCGGGGTGAGGCAGCTTATGAGCCAAGGAACACCCAGGGGTGCCAGGAGCCACCAGAAGCTACGAGACGCGAGGCAGGACTCTTCCCTGAGCCCTGAGAGGGACCATGGCCTGGCTGGCGGCTCGATTCAGGCTCCTGGCCTCCAAGGCTGTGAGAATACATTGCTGCTGTTGTCAGCCACCCAGTCTGTGGTCATTTGGAAACAAAGGCATTTGCCCACGGGGTGCGGCTGTGGCTCAAGCGGGGTGACCCCGAGTCGTCTCCCCATCCTGTGTCGCTGCCCTGTGGCTGCCCAGCTGCTCTCAGATTGAAGGCCACACTCCGCACCACGACTCACTAGGCCTGGCGGGGCAGGCCCGGATGTTGCCTACCCACTCTCCATTCCCCCTCCACTTCTTCACGAGCAGAACATGGATTCTGGAGCAGCAGCAACGGAGCCAGCTAGAAACCTCATCCCCTGGATGGGTTACGTGCGACACATGTGACATGGGACAGGGGCTGGCCAATGAGACAAACGGAAGGTTCTAGTGGCGCCTTTTGAAAGAGGTCAAATTCGACTGCTTGGCCCTCTTGCCTTTGCCCTTCTTATCCCTGCCTGGAATGGAGGTGTGATGGATGGAGCTCCGGCAGCCATCCTGTGAGCATGAGGACAAGAGCCACAATCTAAGGATGGTGGCGGAAAGAGCTGGTTGGAACCTGGGCCCCTGATGAGGGATGCTCGTTAGGTCCTTGGATTCAGCCTTCAGTTACACACACACACCCTCCCTTCCCCTGCTCTCTGCACTCCAGCCCAGCTCCGCTTCTCTCGGTTTCTGAACTCGTCCAGTGCTTGTCTGTCTCAGGACCCTGGCACTTCCTGTGCCTCTTCCAGTCAGAAGCCGCCTCCCCTTCCCGTGCCTCGGGCCTCAGCTTCGCAGTCCTTGCCTCCCTGAAACCCCGGTTACACTCTCGTCACCCCCTGGGCTTCTCCCGCTCCACGGGCCACACACTCCTGGTGATTTATTTGGCTTTCAGACTTATCTCCACACCTGCCTTTCCGACAAGTTGCCCATAGGTGAGGTCAGCCTTTATCTCTGGAGTTGAAGCACGGAGTAGGTGCTGAGTTGGAGGATTTGTTAATGAATGAGTGACCATTCCGAGTTTCATAGTATAGTGCGTCCAAGGCGTGCCCACCCGGTCTGATTGCTGCCGCCACGTATTCTGGTGGCTGGACGGCGTGGCGTCACCAAACAAGGCAGGACAGCAGCGAGCAGGGCCCAGGTGCTGGCGGTAGTGGAGGGGTCCATTGCATGCAGCTGCCCACGGGGAGCCCGAGCAGGCCTGTGCTTGACGCGCTGGCTGCAGGCTGGGCGAAGGGGCCCGTTTCCATCCCCTGCTTCCGGGGACTCCCCCCGGGAGAGTGTGCACTGAACCGCACGCGGTGGAAATGAGGCCCGGACAGAAGCCACGCTCTGCCGCTGTGAAGCCCAAACATGCTGACATGTGTCTCGCTGCCTCGCCTAAGAGGCAAGTAGTGGGGTGACTGGGGACGCAGCTCACCAGCCCGTTGCTCCGACTCCTCTATTTCCCACGAAGGAAAATGGCCCACCCCCAGCTGGTCCTGCTCCCCTGAGGAGCCAGGCTGGTGCTGCGGGGGGCTTCTCGGACAGAATCACCTCACTCTTGGAGTTCCCAAGGACACACAGAGGCGTCTTCACTGACAAAAGGTCTTTGTCTACGACTCGAGAAGCTGCTGCCTCTACCTCCTAAACCAGCGGTTCTCAACCTGTGGGTCGCGACCCCTTTGGGGGTCGAACGACCCTTTCACAGGGGTCACCTAAGACCACTGGAAAACACATATGTAATTACATATTGTTTTTGTGATTAATCACCACGCTTTATGTTCAATTTGTAACAATGAAATTGGGGGTCACCACAACATGAGGAACTGTATTAAAGGGTCTCGGCGTTAGGAAGGTTGAGAACCACTGTCCTAAACAGTTTCTCTCCCGTGAGCCAGCAGGTACCTGCACAGACGACCACACGCAGGCCCAGTGGCTGAGGCCCAGGCTCTGCTTCAGGCCTCGGAAGTGCCAAGTGCAGTGGGTCTACCCGAGGAAGAGCTGCCTCCGGGCGCGGCACCACGCCGAACCTGCCCGAGTCCCACACAAGCCCCAGCACCACCACCACCGCTCTTGGCGGGTGACTGAGGGTCCCCAGGCCAGTGAGCCAGAAGCTGTCTCTAGATTCTAGAGCCCTAGCCCGGGGATGCTCCATGGTGATGGGGGAGGCCAAACTTCGGCCTAGAGAGGAAGGGACAGCTTGGAGCGGGGGTCACTCCTGGGCAGAGCCAAGAACAAAGTCCAAAGGGTTGTGGGGGAGGGTGCTGGGGGAACTGGAGGAAAGAGAAAGGCCGCCAGCGTTGGCAGAGCTGTGACACTTGCATTTCAGATGCATCACCGCATGACAACCCTGGCTGGTGAGTACCAACATGAGTCCCGTTTCCTAAGTGGAGAAACTGAGGCCTACGTATCTATCTGCAACCAGGTCAGTCTCAAACATGGTGCCTTTCCCTCTGTTTACTGCTTCTCAGGCCTTTAATTCACTGCCCCACGAGACGAAGACTTAGGCCACCTGGCTGTCATGGGTTAAAATGTGTCCCATCAGAGGGACCAGCACGGGTCCTTTAAGGAGCACAGAGCTCAGGGACCGTGGCGCATTCTCCTCCTCACCCCTAGCACCTGCCTGGCACCGAGCATATTGTAGGTGTCAGGAGTCTGCCTGCCACGTGAGCTCAATCACACAGATCCCACAGCTGGTGGTGCCGCAGGCTGCACGGAGAATGTGCGGCGTGGCTCCAGCAAGGAGAGCTTCCCCCCACCCCCGATGTCAGGCGGCACCAAAACCTCTTGTGAAGGACCCGCTGCCCCCTCTGGGAACCCAAGTCCATAGAAAGCATTCCCATTGCTGGGACAACCTGCACACGGGAAGGCGTCTCCCGATTCCTCAAGCTTGTGGAGGGAGGGGGCGGCAGGGGGGTGGGGTGGGGGTGGGGAGAGGCTACATGCTGACCTGACAAGCTCAGGGAAGGCCTGCATGGCAGCCTTGCAAACTTAAAGACCTAAAGTAACCACAAAGGATGGGCTGAAATTAAAACTTTAACTACAAGCAGTTATGGTGGGTAGTCATGTCCTAGGCCGGTATTTCCCCTGATGAGATCCATTTTTTACCTTAGTTGAGCCTACTGTCTTTTAGCATCTAGGATAACATATCCTTGAAATGTCTGGGTAACTTGTAACTTCCCTTTTTCTGGACCCCTTGGGGCATAACCTAGTGTGCCTGGGCGCCAGGACAGACAACACAAATTCCTTCATTGTTGCTGTTATCTTGTTAGTTGTTGACTATTAACTACCCTGCACCCCCTAAGTATGTGTCTTTCATTTGACTTCTTATCCAATCCCAGGGGCTTGCCCGCTCTGCTTTCTGCCTCCTCTCTAATCTATCACCAATAGATTTCACATAACCCACCTACGTCCCCTCCTTCGACTGCAATGTATAAAAATAGATGGAAAACACGGCGTTCTCTGGAGCATTATCCCAATCCCAACCCGTTGAGATACTGCTTCCCGGCAATTGTCGACAGGTGGCTCCAATAAACTCACAAAAATTCTTTGCAGGTTTGAATGTTTTTACGTTAACAAGCACTTCTCTGGGAAGTGAAGCTAACATGGGGGACGTTTCGGGGCCAGGACGAGCAGCCTGGCTCCCCTCAGCGTCAACGTGGGAGAAATGCCTTCGGGCAGGTGGCTGGCAGCCCAGCAGGGCAGCACGCAGGGGACATGGTGACTCTGATGTCAACAGGGTATTGTCCTGAGTGCAACGGCCGGTCGGTCCACAGGAAAGAGAAGGAGGACCTTACAGGCATCTGACTTCAATACGTATGTGCTGGGTACGTGAAAAGGAGACGGGATTTGAGGCGGGCGGGGGGCAGAAACTAGAGAGACAGACGGCAGCCCTGGTTCCCAACAGCTTTTCAGGTCCTTCATCTCCACCCCGGAGCCCAGAGTAGGTCCCTGCACCCTCAATATAAACCTTTCTCCCGAGACGGCTCAAGTGGCTCCTTGGAACCAAAAGGGCCCTGACCAGAACAGTCTTGCTCACGGGGTGATCAGAGGAAGGACTTCCAGGGACACCCCGATAGCCCTGCTCCAGCACAGACAGTGCGAGTCCAAATGGGAAGAGAATGAGAAGACGGAAGTGAGAAACCCCGCTTCTGAGAGAACTTTCCCCTGGCAACGCCCGGCCCCCAAGGTTTTTTGATTCTACAAAGTCAATCACTGCTGGCTGCTGCTTCTTCTTCTTTGTTTTTTTTCATGAGAGAAAGTCTATTTAGAAGCCACAGAGGTAGAAGAGAGCCATAGAAGAAGTGGGTTCAGGAAACAAACTACAGAGGCGAAGAAAGGGAGCTTAGGAGAGGAAATGATGGTGACTTGCTTCCGGGAGAGGAAGAGAGGGAAGTTAAAGGTGAGGGCTGGCTCTTAGGAGTGAGAGCCCTGCTGGGTCCTCCGCCCTGCCCGAGGGCTTTATAGGGTGGATCTCAATAGAATATTCATCAGCTTTCCAGGTGTGTCCTTTCTGGGTCGTGGTTTCCACTGATTGGTCAGCTCGGCTCCAGGACAGGGGGTCATTAGTCAATGCAGCTGGCCCTGAGGTCAGCCATAGCTTCGCTTGTCTGGTTTCGCAGCTTTTCTGGGCCTGGGGCTGAAACACAGCTGAGGCCTAGATGGACGTGATGAGGCCAGGATCTCGTTGTCCTG
The DNA here is from genome assembly GCF_028538775.1 of Myotis yumanensis. Classification (NCBI taxonomy): domain Eukaryota; kingdom Metazoa; phylum Chordata; class Mammalia; order Chiroptera; family Vespertilionidae; genus Myotis; species Myotis yumanensis. The sequence goes on from NW_027223767.1 coordinate 44,431,345, forward strand.
GGGGCGTAATGCTTAAGGGGGTGTTCATGCAGGGGCCCACCCGGGAGTCACAGGAATCCATTCTTTGGCGTGCCCCACCCCCACTTCATCCTCTAAGGGCAGCGGTTCTCAACCTGTGGGTCGCGACCCCTTTGGCGGTCGAACGACGCTTTCACAGGGGTCGCCTAAGACCATCCTGCATATCAGATATTTACATTATGATTCATAACAGTAGCAACATTACAGTTATGAAATAACAACGAAAATAATTTTATGGTTGGGTCACAACATGAGGAACTGTATTTAAAGGGCCAGAAGGTTGAGAACCTCTGCTCTAAGGGGGTCTGCCACATGACTAGCAACATGCCAGGGGAGGAAAGGTCAGGGGAGGGTCCAAACCGAATGGCAAGCTGCCGGCTTCTTGAGTGACCACTGGACAAGAGTCACGTGGTCTGGAATTCTCCAAACCTGGTGGCACCTCCCCTCTACCACTGCAGGCCCCTGATCATGCTGCCACTGGCACCAGCAGTGTTTTGTGTGCGTATGTGTGTTTAAATATATTTTTATTGATTTCAGAGAGGAGGAGAGAGGGAGAGAGAGAAGCATCAATGATGAGAGAGAATCATCGATCAGCTGCCTTCTGCACGCCCCATATTGGGGATCTAGCCCATAACCCAGGCATGTGCCCGTGACTGGAATCGAACCCGGGACCCCTCAGTCCGCAGCTGAGGCCTAGACGCTCTATCCACTGAGCCCAACCAATGACCATCCTCTCCTTCTTCCTTTAGTAGCAGAACCTCCCGATTTTAGAGAAGCACATCGCCACCCAGTTAGACTTTTCCCAGCCCTCCTTACAGCTGGCGTGGCGAAATGGCTGTCTGGCCAATGGAAGGCGGGCAGAATGACTGCCCTCAATGGGAATGAGGGGCCCTCGCCTTGCTCGGTAACCGTTGGCCGGGATGCAGATGTGATGGTGGGAGCCGCAGCAGCCATTTTGGACCACAAAGTGGAAGGCACTTATTGTAGAAGAAAGCTGGGTCTCCAACAGCATGGAGATGCACTACATCAACCCCTGCCTACTTATGCTCTCACTGTGACCGGTGAGAGAATGAATACATTTCTCTCAAGTCTAAGTGCCTCGGCAGTTGTTACAAGAACTGAGTTTGCCCCCTAATTAATACAAGGTCCTAAGGGCCTCCTCAGGCCAGTCAGTCCAATGGCTTCTTCACTGTGGCCCATAGATATGTCTCTTCAAAAGGATACAGAGGCCTGTGCTTGGCAGTTCGCTTGCCTGAGGAAGTCACCCACCTCACAGCCGTCCCCGCATTTGACCTGTGTCTGTGGGGCAGCCCCCTCCCTCCAGCGGGCAGCCCTCCAGGCACCTCAGGCTGGAGGCTGGAGCTAGGATGGGCGGCCTGACCTTACAAAGGGCCAGGGAGCAAAGCCAGACCACTTGGCAAGTCCACCAGAGGGAACCAGGCGAGAAGCCCTGGTCCACAATCCCCCTTCGTCTGAGGAAGCAGCATGAGGATGTGATTTCAAACATTTGGGGCCATGAAATCCTTTCTCCCAATTCATCTTCCATGGACGCTCTGTACATGACTCCCATCAGAGGGCGGCCACTCTGGGAGAAGGAAAGAGAAGGGCCTGGGGCCCGGCTGAGCTACTACCTTCTCTGCGCCCTCAATCCACAGCAGCCAGGAAGCACCTATGGGAACCCTGAGGGTTCCGTGGAGTGCAGTTTGAAAACCACCGCTCTGGGATCCAGTGCAGGGGCTGTGGCATCAGACAGACCCGAGTTCAAAACCGGGAGCCACTGGAAAATCGTCTGAGCCAAGCATGGCTCTCCCTCCCGAGTGTCTGCGCCGAGTCCGTGAAAGGCTTCCACCGAACACGTCGATGGTGAGCCCCCAGCCCAGGGCCTGGCCCTCGGCAGATGCTGGACGAGTGGGAGCTGTGATGCTGATGTTGGATCTTTCTAGGAAAAGGATTTGATTGTGGCGGCTGCCTCCTCAGCGCCATCCCCAGCTCCATCCTAAACGTCTGCTGTTACAGTGTCCCTCTGTCTCAATTATTCATGCCGGAAGCCTGCCAACACTTCATTTCTGACAGCGGGGCAGCATTTACCTTGGCTGAGCTCAAGACGGTTCTGGACAGGGATTCCGGCTAAGCTGTCACCATCGGCCCACCACCTGCCTGCCAACTGGCAGGTGGAAATGCCAGGGCAGACAACCAAGGGCATCCCGCAGGGCCTGCGGGAGAGGCCGGGCCAGCCAGGCATGTCAGCTCCAGGCAGCTGGGCTCAACCCAGGAGGAGCTGATGGGATGAGCGGGGTAGGGGCACCCGAGCCCCTCCTCTACCATTCCATGAGGCCTTACCACACCAACAGCAATATTTTATTTTATTTTATTTTTTAAAAAATATATTTCTTTATTGATTTCAGAGAGGAAGGAAGAAGGAGAGACAGAAACATCAATGATGAGAGAGAATCACTGATCGGCTGCCTCCTGCACGCCCCCTACTGGGGATCAAGCCCGCAACCCAGGCATGTGCCCCTGGCCGGAATCGAACCAGGGACCCCTCAGTCTGCAGGCTGACGCTCTATCCACTGAGCCAAGGTGGCCAGGGCAGCAATATTTTCAAGAGCCCTGCTCCTCCAAGTACGCACCGGGGACCAGCGGCATCTGCACCACCGGGGAGCTTGTCAGACATGCAGAATCCTGGGCCTAACCCCAAACTTGCTGGATCAAAACTGCATTTGAACTAGTTCCCCAAGAGATTCTTCCGCACAATAAAGTTTATAAAGCGCTGGTCTAGAAGCACCCTCTGTTTCGGCCAATATGTCCCTCATCTTTGTCCACGAGGAGACAGTGGTTAAACGTTCAGACCCCGAAGACAGAAAGACCTAGGTTTTTGTCCTGGCTCTGCCACTCGCTAGCTGTGCAACCTGAGTAAGCTAAACATAGAATTACCAGATGACCCAGCAATTCCATCCGAGGTATATACCCCCAAATAGTTGAAAACAGGTACGCAAACAAATACATGTACACATGTTCATAGCAGCTCTGTTCACAACAGCCAACAGGTGGAAACAGCCCAAATGCCTAGGAACAAGTGAATGAATAAGCAAAATACGGTATATCTGAACAATGGAATGTTATTCGGGCATAAAAGTAGATGAGCCTCAAAAACATTGTGCTAGGTGAAAGAAACCAGCCACAAAAGGTCCTATATCGTCTGATCTCATTTACATATGAAACTTCTAGATTAGGTAGATCCGTAGGAACAGAACACAGGTTGGTCGTTGCCAGGGGCTTGAAGGGAGGGGAGGATGGGAAGCAATTGCTTTAAGGGTACAGTATTTCAATATTTCCTCTTAGGGTGATGAAAATGTTTGGAACTAGACAGAGGTGTGTTAAATACACTTCACTTTAAAATGGCTAATTTTGCCCGACTGGCATGGCTCAGTGGTTAAGCATTGACCTATGAACCAGGAGGCCACGGTTTAATTCCCCATCAGGGCTTGTGCCTGGGTTGTGGGCTGGATCCCCATTGGGGGGCGTGCAGGAGGCAGCCAATCAATGATTCTCTCTCATCATTGATGTTTCTCTCTCTCTCACCCTCTCCCTTCCTCTCTGAAACCAATAAAAATATGTTTTAAAAATAAATGAAATAAAAACATTTTAAATGGTGTCTTTTATGTTCTGTGACCCATACTTCAACAAGAAAGATAGAGAAAGCCCTAACTGGTTTGGCTCAGTGGATAGAGCGTCGGCCTAAGGACTGAAGGGTCCCAGGTTCGATTCCGGTCAAGGGCATGTACCTTTGTTGCAGGCACATCCCCAGTAGGGGGTGTGTAGGAGGCAGCTGATCGATGTTCGATGTTTCTAACTCTCTATCCCTCTCTCTTTCTCTCTGTAAAAAATCAATAAAATATATATTTTTTTAAAGATAGAAAAAAAGAAACAAGAAACCAACCTGCTCAAGGGAAAGAGAAAGGGTGAGCAAGAGGGATCCACATGGGGGATGGACCTCCTGGGGCTGAGCACCCCTCGGAGGTGTCGCCGGGGGAGACACAGGGACTGCGATCCCATCAGGTGCCTCGAGGTCTGCTTTTAGGTCTCACCCCTGTGAGCGCACTATTTGCCACGCTGTTTGGGGAAGTTGACGCCATGTCAGGTGCATTAGCTGAGGGGCCAGGTGTCCCGAGGTCGTGCGCTGGGGGGTGCTGGGGCCAAGGCCAGGGCTCGAGACTGCCAGGCTTTCCACAGAGCTGGGGACTGGACCTCTGGCCTCCACCTCCACCTCCCACCTCCCTGGACGCCCTTTCTCCTCACAAAATCCACCTTCTCTCTCCTCCAAATTCCACTCACTCACAACCTTCCCCTCCGTCCACCCACCGCACACTCTACTCCCCGACCTCTTCCCCTCTGGGCCTCCTCACCTCCTCCCTCCCCGAGTGCACGGGTACGTGGGGTTCTGTAATGAGCGCCGCTTGCTCTTCCCGTGTCTGTGCTACGACTCTGTCCGTCTGTCCTGTCTCCTCTAGGCCCTTGGGTCTGGGAAGGGGCCCTCCGGAGGGAACTGCCTCTCGGGAGGTTGTGGACACCCGGCAGGAATCGCACTCACTGCTCAGCCGTCTTGGAGGACGTGGTGCCTCCCCCGTGCAGGGCCCTCAGCATTGCTGGGCCTGCCATGGGGTGGATGAGCTGGGAGTTCTGTGTGGACAGAGAGGAGAGGAATTGTTCCAGGGCCTAAACTGGTCTTGGTGGAGAATCGCTGGGAAACCTGAGTTCAGACAAGAGTCGATTCCCACTGGGAAGTGGTTTTGGCGTGGGCGTGAGAATGAAGCCCAAGGAGGTGGCTCTGCCCTGGGGCCTGGGGCTGTCCGTTCACCCTGGGTGCAGGCTGGTCCCCCCAGGCCTCAAAACAAGAGGGTCTGAACTGCAAGAAGCCCTGTGCTGAGGTGGCCAGGCAGGGGTGCTGGGCAGAAGGGGCTGAGCAGAGGGGATGGGCAGGAGGGGTAGGGAGGGGGGCTGGGCAGAAGGGACTGGGAAGAAGGGGTTGGGCCAAAGTGGTTGAGAAGGAAAGATGGTCAGAGGGGGGTGGGCCTGAGAAGGCCTGGGTTGGAGGTTGAGCAGAGGAGCTGATTGAGAGGACGGGGCCAGGGGCACCTGGCCAGGAGGGAAGCCACAGCCAGAAGGATGTACTGAGGGACAGCGAAGGAAGATGAGGGGACAGAGGGGATGGCAGCTCCCCTGCCAGGCCCTCGGCCCGTAGATACGGCCCCTGAGAACAGGCACCGGCCAGGCTGTGATACGGACAAACAGTGGACATGTTTTCCTGTTGAGACCTAGAAAACTTCCCGAAACAGACAGAATAAAACTTGCTGAAACGTTTCCTCCCAAGCCCTCCCCTCTTGCCCAGCCTTTGCTGCCAAGCTCTTGTCTAGCCTGGGTTTCCTTAGCCAAAGAGGCCCGAGCTCTCAGACATGCTGGCCACAGAGATGCGGGAGAAGCAGGCCTCTCTGGGCGCCTGTGCTGGGCTCCGACAGGGGCTGAAGCTGCCCACGTCCTGGTCAGTGGGACGTAGCCTGGGCGGGGGAGGTGTTGGGGGGGGGGGTGTTGAGATCTGGCTATGCTGAAGGGGGGTGATCATCGTGTTCCCCGTTGATCAGTGCAAAGCCTAACAGGTTCAAGGTAAGTAGGGAGGGCGCACAGGCCCCTCTAAAGATTCAGGCACAAGACCAGCGGGTCATGGGTGCATGTACCCATGTGCATAAGAACTGACGTCCTCTTACTAGTATGAGTGTGGGAACCCGAAAGTCAGTAGAGTTGGGGTCCTCAGAGGCCACTGAATCCAACAGCCCACCCCAGGCACAACCTGTTCTCTTCAGTCACCCTCTTTCGAGGCCTCTGGGGACCAACAAACCCTTCAAAGAAAGAGCTCCCACCATGTGCTGGGCACCGGCGACAGAGCCATAAAACAGTCTCTAAAACAGTCTGGGGTCAGGTCGAATGGGGCTTTGGTCCCAGCGGGAGGACAGGCAATGTCAACAAACAAACAGAATTCAAGGCAGGACGGGATAAGTGCAACCATCTATTCCCCTGCCCCAGTCGCAGCAGCCCCGCAGCGATTGGAAAACAGCCACATGTAGAGCCTTCTCTCTGCCAGATTCACTCCTCCCCGCCCCCCCTCCGCCCCCCCAGCTCCTGCAACCATTCAGCGTGAGATTGGTTTCTAGGTGACCATCTAAAGGGAGGCCCGAGCCCCGCGGCCGTGGTCAGGCTGGGAAACACCCCACAAGCCCCCCAGAGCCCGAGCTCGGTGCCAGGGTGGCTGTGGGTTCCCATGAGCACAGCCGGCTCTGCCACCTCCATCCTTGGCAGCCTCTTCTCACTCCTGACTCATCCTCAGCCCGCAGGCAGTGAGGAGCCCGGAGTCCTCCTCCTGAACTGCTGCTGAGCCACGTCCCCCACCTTATTTTAAACCCAAGTGCCAGGATTTGTACTCATCCTGGTAGTTTCACCCGGCGGGAGGCCAACGATCCCCCAGCCTGTCCCGGCTGGAGCCTCTCCCAGCTCCCGGGGCAGTCTGAGCCTCCTGTCTCCTGGGCAGAGCTGGGCACAGCCCCTCGCACGGTCAGAGGCACCTCCTGCCAGGTGGCCCTGCTCCTCCCCGGGGACTCCGGTGTGTGGCCGCTCTCGGAGCCACGGAGCCCGTGGACGTGGAAGCCTGGTGGTCGAGGACAGCCACGCGGTGCCTGAGAAAGGCCCCTGCCCTGCGGTCAGTCTGGTGACCGATTTTGAAATTGGTTTGAGGTGTCACGTGTCAGCCGTTCCCACACCTAGATGACCAGGAGAATCCCGTGTGGGGACTTTTAAAGAAACACGTTCCCATGCCTTGGCCGGTTTGGCTCAGTGGATAGAGCGTCGGCCTGAGGACTGAAGGGTCCCAGGTTCGATTCCGGTCAAGGGCATGTACCTTGGTTGCAGACACATCCCCAGTGGGGGGTGTGCAGGAGGCAGCTGATCGATGTTTCTCTCTCATCGATGTTCCTAACTCTCTATCCCTCTTCCTCTCCCTTCCTCTCTGTAAAAATCAATAAAAAAAATATATTTATAAAAAAAAAAAGAAACGCGTTCCCAGGCTCCATCTGCAGTTTCTCAACAAGACAGTGCAGGGTGGAGCCCGAGAATCTGGGGCTATTGACTCCACGCCGGCTCTGACCGGCCCCACTGCCCTTCCCCAACGCCCACAGACGATTGCTTCCAGAAGCCCAGTCCCGCGGCTCTTCTGCGAGTCCTCTCTGGAGCCTGGGACGCCCTCTGGCCATGGCCCCTGGCCCAACGCAAGTGTCAGTTCCGTGACTGACGGCCCAGCTAAGCTGGGGGACGGAGAAGGGTGGGCCTCCAGGTGCCCCTCACTCAGGGGGCCGCTCCTGCCATGGCCTTCCTCTCCCTCATCCGGCCATGGCTCCTCGACTCTGAAGGATGGAGAAGACGGGCAGCATGGGGAGTGCCTGGGGCTGTGTGAGTGAGGGCGGGTTCTACCTCAGGGCCCGGATGAGGGTGCGGAGAGCGAGGCCCGGACCCCAGGTGCAACATGTAATGACCAGCACACTCAGTCATCACGACAGAGAATAGTCAATGCCCTGTTTTTTAAAAGTCAAAATTAATCCAAGTAACTATGATGAACAAAATATCAAAACAAGAAGGGGAGAGTCAGTAAGGGTGCCAACCATGTCAGAGGCTGCGATAAAAGGAGTAATCAGCCATAGAAGCGATGCAGAGAGGGGAGAGTTCAGAGCATGTGCTACCCAGCTCCCTCCCCCGCGGCTGCAGGCTGGCAGGGTCCCCCTCCCACCCCCATGGCTACAGCTCTTGCTGGTTGGGTAGCCACCTCGCTCCTCTGTGCTGCTGCTCCTCCCAAAGTGCTCCCCACCCCCTGTTGTCCTCCTTCACCCGGCCCACTCCTGTGGAAAATGTCCCTGAATTAAACAGTCCCCCAGAGAGAGAGAGAGAGAGAGAGAGAGAGAGAGAGAGGATGCAGAGAACAAAGAAAAAAAAGGATGCAGAGAGCAGGAAAAAGTGTTAAACATTTTAATTTTAAATATCTTTAGAAAGAGAAGATCTTACATCTCTGGCACAAGAACAGGAACCTTTTTAAAGAAAAGAAATAATCAGAAAATAACAGAGCACTCTTGGAAATTAAAAATGTAAAAGTAGCGGGGGGGGGGGGGGGGGTTGTTGGAATCGGCAACATTAAGAAAATAAGGTTGCCCGGCTGGCATAGCTCAGAGATTGAGCATTGACCTATGAACCAGGAGATCACGGTTCGATTCCCGGTCAGGGCACATGCCCAGGTTGTGGCTCGATCCCCAGTAGGGGTCGTGCAGGAGGCAGCTGATCAGTGATTCTCTCTCATCATTGATGTTTCTCTCTCTCCCTCTCCCTTCCTCTCTGAAATCAATAAAAATATTTTTTTTAAAAAAAAATAAGGTTGAGGAGCGACCACCACTGAGTGGTCTTCAAGCTGTTCTTCCACAAAAATTTTTTTTGTAATTTATTGATTTTAGAGAGAGGGAGATAAAGGGGGAGAGAAAGAGAGAAACATCACTTTGAGGGATCAAACCCACAACCCTGGGGTATTGGGATGACACCTAACCACCTGTGTTACTCAGCCAGGGCCCACAAACTCTTAAACAGAATGGAAATGAGGATGACAGAAAATAAAATTTCTAAAAATTGGGGAGCGGGGGAGAAAAAACAAGAAGACTGAGAAAATCTCCCCAAAAGTGGAACAACAATAACATGCAAACTAACAAATAAACAACAAAAAGTATGCCCAGCCGGCGTGGCTCCGTGGTTGAGTGCTGACCTATGAACCAAGAGGTCGAAGTTCCATTCCTGGTCAGGGCATGTGCCTGGGTTGGGGACTCCATCCCCGGTGGGGGGCGTGCAGGAGGCAGCCAATCGATCATTCTCTCTCATCATTGATGTTTCTCTCTCTCTCTCTCTCTCCCCCTCCCTTCCTCTCTGAAGTCAATAAAAATATGTTTTAAGAAATTAAGTAAAATAATGCAAAGGGACAGACAAAAAACAGAAGCGAGAAGAAAGTTTGAGGATCGTTCCCCAGGAATGACGTCAAATCCAGGGAAACTGTCGAGAGAAGAGAGTGTGGAAGGGAGTGTGGAAGGGAGACGATTGTCAAAGAAACGAAGAGCAAGACTTTGCAGAACTGGTAGATATGAGTCTCCAGGTTGAAACGGTCCATCAAACATCCGGCCACAGCAGAGCCCTCACCCTCGGAGGCTGCAGGGAACACCGGAAGCTCCTGGAGGAAGGGGAACATATACAAAACGGGGGCAGAAGAATGGCCCCAAACCTCTCAACAGTGACACTGGAAGCCAGAAGACAATGGCGAGGTGCCTGCAAACTTCTGAAGGAAAATTATTTTTAATCTAGAATTCTATATTCAGCCAAACCATCCATCAAGTGTGAGATAGAATAAAGGCATTTTCAGACGTACAAGCTCTCAAAATAATTTTCTCTCCTACGTAACCTTTCTCAGGAAGCTAAACAAACGAGGGGGAGAAGCAGGAACAACACAGGGCCAATAGAACAGGCTGGCCCAGCTGGCGTGGCTCAGTGGTTGAGCATCGACCTATGAACCAGGAGATCACAGTTCGATTCCCGAGCAGGGCACATGCCCAGGTTGTGGGCTGATCCCTAGTGTGGGGCCTGCAGGAGGCAGCCAATCAATGATTCCCTCTTATCATTGATGTTTCTATCTCTCTCTCCCTCTCCCTTCCTCTCTGAAATCAATAAAAGTATATTTTTAAAAAGAGAACAGGGTGCCCAACACAGGAGAGAGATCAGAGGTCCCAACGATGAAGGAGAGGTCTGAGGATGGCTGTGGGGAAGCAGGGGGGCAGCCAGTGCAGGTTGGAGCAGGACTATGAGAGGTTTCGGGGGGTGAGGGTGGGGGCAGGGGAGAACTGGCAGGTTTGACTACCCTGAAAATTATAATTGAGGCTGTTCAACAACAAAATTCAACAGAGTGAACTTTAAATATCTTACTGGTTTCACTGAACTATTGATGAATCGGGCAGCACCCCATCTAGCAGAGAGAAGGAGGGTTCTAACCAAGGTCACCTTCGTTCAGAGGATGACAGGGGTCTAGCCAGCAGTTTACCTCATTAGAGCTGACCAGGTCATTCCAAACTGACTGGTTTAAGATGCCACTCCTGGGAGAGGCTGAAACTGTAATTAAATTAGCTATTAAGTGTTGTTTTTCTGTCTTGTGGGTTTAGCACAAGGGACTCCATGTTGAGCCTGTGGTCTCTTTTTCAGCAAAGCCAATGGGTGTGTAAGAATATAGAGTTGTAGTAAGTACAGAAAACTAAGCAAGTGGAGAGGGTAAGGGCCCAGGAAAAATAAAAACTCTATAAGAAAGTAAACAAGGCTATCATCTGCTTGGATTAGTGGTGAACAGTATTTACATGATTATCATGATATAAAGCAGAGCATATGGATTTAACAAAAATATTGGGAGGAAAACGACCCTCAGGGGAGTCTGTAAAAGGCAAATCTTCATCTACACAACAGGCAGTCAGCACATAATGTGCAAACGGATTAATCAGGAAGCAGCAGGATGAGCAAGTTCCTTAGAAATGGGAAGGGCACCGCCAGCTCCTCTGAGCCGGGGGCGGGGGGTTGGGGGGGGCCTACTGTGTTTTATTTTTTTGTATTTTTAAAATATATTTTATTGATTTTTTACAGAGAGGAAGGGAGAGAGATAGAGAGTTAGAAACATCGATCAGCTGCCTCCTGCACATCTCCCACTGGGGATGTGCCCGCAACCCAGGTACATGCCCTTGACCGGAATCGAACCCGGGACCTTTCAGTCCGCAGGCCGACACTCTATCCACTGAGCCAAACCGGTTTCGGCTGTGTTTTGTTTTTTAATCTTAGCGTCCTTTGACCTTTTTGACTATCTGTAAACACTTATTTGATTTTAAAAAATGTTATGAAAACATAAAGAAATCTATACTGAGCCCTAGCCGGTTTGGCTCACTGGATAGAGCATCGGCCTGGGGACTGAAGAGTCCCAGGTTCGATTCCCGTCGAGGACATGTACCTTGGTTGCAGGCACATCCCCAGTAGGGGGTGTGCGGGAGGCAGCTGAGCGATGCTTCTCTCTCATCGATGTTTCTAGCTCTCTATCCCTCTCCCTTCCTCTCTGTAAAAAATCAATATTTTTTTTTTTTAAAAGAAATCTATACTGAGAAACACATCCTCTTGTTCCTTCTCGTTTCATAGTTTTTTAGCATCCAGAGAACCCCCCACACTTTACTCCCAGCCACAGACACGGACACTCTCACCAGGACACACACACACATTCATGATAGACGCAAAGAGCTCATGGTGACAGACAACCAGGAACATGTACATCATCACCAAACCCTCAGACACGCAGGCAAACACACTCCCGCCAGCATGCACACATGAATACAGACTCACCCACACATATGCAGAGCCCCCCCGCCCCCCGAAAGCCAGCTGCAGGACTGCACTGCCTCCTGGCCTGGACCCCCTGACCTCCTGCAGCCCCACCCCCGGAACTGCCCCAGGAAGAGGCGGGTCCCTCCTGGGACTTCACCCCATTGCTTCCTCTGCTCAGAGTTCCCTGCCACGAGGCTGAGCAGCCATGAACCCTTTGGGGACACTCGGTCTGTGGGGCCAGAGCTGGCAGCTGGATGCGGCCAGGAAGCCCCCTTCATCCAGCCTTTGCTGGAGGCCCTAAGCAGTGGAAGAGTCCAGTGTCAGGACACGCTGTGCATCCTGGAGCAGATCACCTTACCGCTCTGGGTCCACGAGGAAGTAGCAGCCTCTGTAACTCCTGAGATGCCAAGATGTCATGACCCAGGCTGGGCCCTGCTTCCGTCCCCTCTAGATCCCTAGCTTCACACTGGCCTCCAGGGCCAACACCAAAGGACAGGTCTTTCTAACAAGTGTACACGGTCACCTGGTGGCCCCCCCCACCGCCCCGTCCCTCCCCCCGACGTCCCTCCAGCACTCACCACCACCCTGGTCCTGTTATCCGGCAGCGTGTCAATGGCCAGGGTGCCCCCACCCAGGTCCTGGCTCAGCTGGGTCCTGTCCGGCTCCGACGCCTGCCCGGGGCTCTCTCGGGCTCTCCGATTCCAACCCCGCAAGGTCCCCTCGGCGGCCCATCCAGAGGCTTGGCCTGCATCCGGACCTGGGAGAAGGGGACAGAAAGGTGAGTCCTGGGAGTCCGGAGTGAAGGCCTGGTGGGGGGGAACCAGCCCACTTACTCTGCAGAGCCCCTGCCCCCTGCCACCACTGCCTTTGGGGACACTGACTACCAGGGCGGGAGACACCCACATGCACCGAGAGACAGGGACCCAGCCCCACTCCATGCACTTTGCACATGTGACCCTTTTAGTCCTCACCCCGGCCCTCCCCAGGAGATGGATGCTCTCCACTTCACAGACAGGGGTCCGGCTCCCAGCAGTCCAAGAAGGTCACACAGCAGGTTAGGGATGGAGGTAAGTTTCAAACCCAGGTGGACCTGCCTCCTAAGCGGTGATTACTCTTAACCTCAGCTGCCCTGGAATCATCGGGGATCTTTAAAAATCCCTGATGCCTGTGTCCCGCCCCTATGGGGTAGTGCAGTCCCTGGTGTGGCCTGAGCACTGGGATTCTTAAATGACCCCCAGGGGAGCTATTGAGAAGCCCTGGCCCGGCCTTGGTGGCTCAGTGGTTGAGCACTGACCTATGAACCAGGAGGTCCTGGTTCGATTCCTGGTCAGGGCACATGCCAAGCACAGGATTGGAAAGTGGTGGCACCCAGGCCATTTAGCAGCTATTCCTAGACTCAATGTTCTCTCCAGTTCCCTCATTAGATTTATTCTAAATGACACAGATACCATGCTTGTCCATTTCAGAAAGATGGACACAGATGTGTCCTAGATTGTCACTCCAATAGCCACCCCTACGAGGGATGTGTATACAGGACACAGACCACCAGACGAGTGCATCTGCTAGTCCCCGCGACCTTCGTCAATGTCAGGCCCACCCTGTGTCAGATGCCTGTCTCCACCCACTCCCCAGAGCTCCTGGATGTAGCTCTTTCCTAGAGCATCCACTGGTGTTGTAACTACCTGCCTGTCTCCCTGCTGCCCCCAGGACGCTCCCACCTTCTGCAAATGTGTATCCTCGGTGCCTAGCAAACACTAGGTGCTCAATCACTGCATAATTGAGCACACGAGACTGGAGGTAACCTGGGAGCCAGCAAGCACAGAGATTGAGACGAGGTTTGGCCAGGCCCAGGCCTGGGGCTGGGGCCAGGACTCTTTGCTGTGAGGCTCTGGTTTGTCATTAGACATTTTATCCAATTAAGTCATTCTTGGCTCTGGCGCCTGCTGGACCCTTGCCGGCCCCCTTTTACTTCTCTGCCCCTAATCGCAACCAGATGCTCTGGGGAAGCTGGGGAGAGGGGCGGCCTCCAGACCCCTTCCCCACGATGCCCGCTGGCTGAGATGGCCCTGGGCCCGGTGCTGGGAAGACAGCCTGCCCTCGGTCCCATCCCAAGCCAGGGCTGCCTTGCCTTTCTCGGGCGAGGCCCACAGCTGCCTCTGGAAGCAGAACTGTTTGTGCTGGGCTGGTGTGCCCCGCTCCCCGAGTCTCCTGCAAGCAGCCCTCGGGCCTGGGCGGGAGCCAGGACAGGAAAGGAGCATGTGCCGAGCAAGGAGAGGAGCTGGGCCGGCCTGGGCAGGGATGCTGGGATCTGCAGGCATCGCAATCCTGCAGCTGAGACGGGCGGGTGCCTGGATGGTGGGGGCCCAAGGCCTGGGGAGAGGGCAGGGAGGGGGTGTCCAGCTAGAGGTGGGGTAGGGGAGGACACAGCTGTACCCACAAGCTGTTCGACCTTGGACCCATCAGTTTATTTCTCTAAGCCTCAGTTTCCTCATCACGAAAATGGGGTCAACAATCACACCTCTGAGAGGCTTTATAAACAGAGGCTCAGGGTCAAAGGCAGAGTCCCTGAAGGAGGGCAGGGCAAAGGATAGACAGGAGTCAGCCCTTCCCTGGCCTAGTCTTGAATCTTGCCCTCCCAAACCACACACTCCGTCTCCCTGCCACCCTCCCCCTCCCAGCTGGCTGGGACAGGACATCATCCCCTCAGCCCGTGGACGGATCCAACACAGCTGGTGGCTCACGTGTGTGTGTGCAAGGGCCCACGTGCCTGTGCATACACACGTGGGCGCGCGCACACACAGACTTGCCTGAAGGCCCTGGCCTCCTCCCTATGTGTTCACACCTGTGTTACACACCTATCCGAACCTCGGCTGCTCCCGGCTATACCTCTGCCTTGCGTTGGGGAGCCTCTGCGTGTGAGTGAGGGCAAGAAGCTTCCAGAACACACTGTCCATTTATTCCTCCACTCATTCACCCATGGCCCCACGCGGCATAGGGTCTAGTCTAATGGGATGTCACAATAGTAATAGGGATCGTGGGAATGACAGCTAGCTGTTAGAGAACGGCTGACACTGCGGGCGCCGTGCCAAGCGCTTTACACACATTAACTCGTTTAATCCCCACAGTAAGCCCAGGAGGTAGGTGCTCGTTTTACATCTATTTTACAAACTGGGAAACAGACACAGCTAGTCGGCGGCAGAATTTGCACTCAGGCCAGCAGGCTGGCGCCAGGCTCTGTCCGACCACAGAAAGCGCAGCAGGATGTGAGCAGCAACGCCAGCTGCTGCCCACAGAGCAGGGGCAGCCCCGGGGCAGGACTGGCATGTGGGTTGGGCTCCTGGATGCCCTGCTCTGAGAACCACTGGACCTTCACCTGGGAGCTGCCCTGGGAGACTGTGCCCCCTGTCTTGGAGGTAGTGCCCCAACCCCCTTCACATGCCACTGCCTTGCTCCAGGGCAGGAAGCAATGGGCCGATTTCAGGAGGGCAGGTCATGCCACCACAGTTCCCGGTCCAAGCCACCCTCATCCCAACCATCACCAAGCTCGCCATTCCAGGCCCAGAACCACCACTCGGTCCAGCAGCTACTTCGGCCTCCACCTTTTATGCCCTTCGGCCGAGCTCCCACCTGCCCGCCAGCGCATCTAGGGGACAAACTGGGTGCCAACTCTCCCAGGCGTCCCACTCGCCACAGGCCTCCAGCTGAAGATTCAGCAACTCTACCCAGCATCCAAGGCCCTTGTGACTGGATCCCTGCTCCCTCTCCCGCCTCCTGACTCCCTAAAGCACCCAGCCCTCGTCTCTCCGGCCACAAGGCTTCACACATGCAGTTTCTCAGCCAGGATCACTCTGCTCCATACGTAAACCCTTCTCCCAATGAGCTCTTGCTCATCCTTCAGGTCGCATGAGATGTCACTTCTTCCCAGCGCCTCCCCGGGTATCTCTCCCCCTCTCCCAGAATGCTTCCTGTGGCTCCCCAGCCCCGATTGATTGATTGATCGATCGCAACATATCGCTGCTGCCTGTGCATCTGTAGGCTCCAGGTGCCTGGCACAGAGCAAACACTCAGTAAGCTCAGAGACCGGGACTGAGGGGAAGAAGGAAGTGAGGGAGGAAGGGGAGGAGGGAGAAAGGAGGCCAGGAAGAACCTTTAAATGCCCTGAGTACGAGACCCACGAGGCTGACAGGCCCTCCCCTGGGGCAAGGCCCCACTGGAAGCCTCACTGTCATGTCCCCGCAACAAAGGAGCACAGGTGTGGGATCAGACAAGCCCCAGAAAGAAGCCTGAATCCACGCCTTACTGCCTGCAACACTGGACAGACTGCAAACGCTCTCTCCGCTTCAGCTGCCTCCTCCGTAAAATGGGGGTGGTAAGCCCTCCACCTGGCAGGTCGCTTTGAGTCTTTAGCAAAATAACGTACACAAAGCATCCCGCGGGGTCCAGCCTTCCCTGGGTCTCGCATGAGGACTGACTTTCCGAGGGGCTTGGGACAGGCCCCAGGCCCTGAGCGGAACCCCTGCCTCCTCGCTACCTGCCCCACCTGCACCCTCTCCCCTCCTGCTGCCGGCAGGTCCCACCGAGGACCCTCATCTGGGGAGAGGGAAGGAGAGAGAAGAGTTTGGCTCCCTGTGTGTTTTTCTCGAAGGAAGAGAGTCTGTGACCACCTCTGATCCACTCACTCATTCAGAACGTTTATTGAGACCCTGCTGTGTGCTGGGTGCCATGTTGGCTGCTGGGGTGACAACAGTGATCAGGCCGACATGACCCCTGTGCCTAAGAAGATTCCAGTTGCTAAGACATACACAAGATTAATAATGCAGCTGGGCCCTCTGTCGACTTAGGCCTAATCTTCCGGTAAGTAAATTACCGTGTAATGAATTCTCTAATATTCTATGGAGTTGTCAGCTTCGTCTTGTGGTCTGAGAAACCTTCATGTGACGGTGGCCTGTCCACCTGGGACAGGTCTCAGCTCCCTCCTGAGCCATCCCCCCACCCAGCCCAGAGGACGCGGGAGCCTCGGCGCTGAATGGCAGAACCCCGTCAGGCCCAGCTCCCAGCTGCCCTTTCACTCGTCCAAGGACTCCACCACCCATCAGAGCTGGGCTGTCCCTCCTTAGTGGCCTCCCCCAGAATGTCCCACCCCCACACCTGTTCTCTGCCCAAGACACCCGCTGCCTCCATTCCGCCCCTCTGTCCAATCCAGCCTGGCCTTGGGGAAGGAAAACTAAACTGAGAGTCAGCAGCTACCCGCTCTGGCTCCCAGAGCTTCCTCAGCTCTAACAATCTCTCCTCTGCAGGGAAAGTCCACTTCTCCCGCCGAGTCTGCCAAAGCCGAGAAGATGGCAGATTCGAGCTCTGCCTGCCCGCTCTGCCTGGCCTCTCCTACCTCAACCCAACTCTGAAGAGGCAGCCTTCGGCCAGGCCTGGGTCTGGCCACAGTCCCCCAGCACATCCTTGTTATCTCCCAGCTCCCTTTCCCAGACCTTCCCACAGACCTTCCCACGGCTCTTCCCGTTCTGCCGGAGTTCATTCAGAGCCCTCCCACATCGACCCCGTACATCCTGAGTCCAGAAGATCCCACCAGGTCGGGGCTACAAAGGAGCTCAAACACTGGCCTGTCCAACCTCTTCCTTTTTATAGTTTTTAAAATTACCAATCACCCAGATATATCATAACAAATCAGAAAAGAGGCGACAATCATCAAAAAAGAAAAAAGATCTTTCATAATCCCACCACCAAGAGTCAGACTTTGCCCGCAGCCTCACTGTATAGAGGCAAGAGGCCCAGAGAAGGAAAATAACTTGCTCAAGGTCACACAGCAAGGGAGACGCTGGGCAGAGAAGCCAGGCCTCCGGCCATTCTCTGCGTGGGCTCCCTGAGAACTGGTGGCTCTGCCCCAGCAGCCTCTGCCACATCAGCGTCCACTGCTCTCTGCCCGCATCTCCGCCATCAGCCCCCTTCCGCACCCAGGCCTTTATCAGCTGCAGACAGGGACCACCAAAGTCAAGAATGCTGTCACAGACACTGTGCCTCCTGCTAGCATCCCCCTGAACTAGCGGCCCAACTGCAACATGTCCTCCCCCGCCCCCTGCCACACACACACACACACACACACACACACCCGCTCTGTCCCATCGGAGGGACCCCGGTGCCAGGGAGGCATCGAGCTCTATCTTCCTGCTTCTCTCTGTCAAGAGGCTTGACTGCAAATTCCCCACCTCCCCAACCCCGAGGTGGTCTGGGTGCACGAGGAGGATGTAAAATTACCTGTTGGAAAAACGGTTCTTTTCTAACATGAGAGATCCGTGGTGGAGCTCAGAAAGGACTCCCAGGAGGGAGAGATGGTGTAGGGAAGGGGAGTGTGCAGACAGGAGCCCCAGTCTAGAGCCAGGGCAGCTAAAGGCCACCGGGCAGGGCAGGGCAGGGCAGAGCGGGCGCGGCAGGAGGACCGGGAGGCTGGGGGGTAGGGAAGCCGCAAGTTCCTTCTTCCTGGGCCCAGGACTGCTCTGCAGGTACCGGGCGGAGAGGGGAAGGCTCCAGCCCCAGGCCGCCACTGCCCTTCCTCTGGGAGAGACCCGGGTCCCCACCATCCCCCTGGCTGCTCCCACCCAGCCCCCAAGCCCAACTCAGACCCAACCTGGGCCAGCTTGGGGGAGGCGGGAGGGAAGGGAAAGAGGAGGCGAAGCTTGGCAGACTCCCCATCTCATCAGAATTAGCCCCGCGCCCTGTGGCCAGGCGTCCTATGACCCTCACACTGTCCCCCGGGGGCCCTCAGCCCCCGCCTATGGAGCCCTTCCCCGGGGGGCCCCTGGTGTCCCTCCCGGAAGACAACTGTCGCTGCCTCCACCCTCACTCGCACCCCATGTGTTCGGGAAAGTGGGGTCCCGGTCCACCTGCCACAGCCACGGAGTTCCTGGCCTCCGCGGACAATACCCCCCCAAACCCCCTCCACCCAACCCAACCCCGGCCGACCTCACCAGCCGGTCGGTACCTGCCCCCTCCCCGCCCCGGGCCCACCCGGCCAACTCCGGCCGGCCCTACCTGCCCCGGGCGGGGGGCTTAGCGCCCGGGCGGCCCCCCGCAGCACCAGCACCAGCAGCCACAGCTGCCCCCGCATGGTGGGCGCCGGGCCCGCCCCCGGCCGCTGCCGCCGCGGGAGGAAGCCGCTCGCCGCGCGGTCCCCGAGGCCGGCGGGCGGAGGGTGGGAGGCGAGGCGGCGGCGGAGCGCGGGGCCCGGCGAGGCGGCGGGAGCGGCGAGCGCGCGAGCGGGCGGGGAGCGAGCAGGCGGCGGCGGCCGGGGCCGACCGGAGGGGGCGGGGCGGGGGCGCGGCGCCGCCGGAGCTCCCCAGGCTCCCGGCGCGTCCCTCGAGCTCCCGCAGCCGCTCCCGGGACCGCCAGGGGGTCGGGGGGCGGGGCGTGGAGCACCCTAGGACTGAGAGAACCCCGAAGAGCATCCGCTGCCCCCCCCCAACCCCGCACCTCCGTTCCTGCCTCCCTTCCCTCTTCCACGCGCCCTGGGGAAGCAGCAGAGAGATCCGCGGACCAGCCCCTCCTCCGTCCTGGGCTCCGGCCATCCCCCCACCATGCCCCAGCTCCGCCAGGTTTCCCGACTTTCTGGGCTGCTCCTCGGAGTTCTGTGGGTGCCCCCACCCCCACCCCGGAATCTCCCCTTACGGCAAAGACCCACAGCTCCTCGCCCAGCCGATGCCTGGATTCCACCCCCTCCCAGGGCTCCCGTCCGCTTTGCCACGCAAACCCCCATCTCCAGCACCGTGTTGCCCCCCAGCCCAGCACACCTGGGGTGGAGGGGGCCGGCCCACCCTTGATTTCAAATAGATTGGACCTCTCCCCATTCCTAGAAGGTAACCCAGGCCACCCCTGGGGGACCCCAGGCCTTCTCAGGGCCCGACCCAGTCTTCAAAGCCAGCCGCAGAGCAGGAACACAGTTCACCCCCCTGCCTCTGCCGTACAACAGGCTCTGG
The DNA here is from genome assembly GCF_028538775.1 of Myotis yumanensis. NCBI lineage: Eukaryota > Metazoa > Chordata > Mammalia > Chiroptera > Vespertilionidae > Myotis > Myotis yumanensis. The sequence goes on from NW_027223767.1 coordinate 44,450,814, forward strand.
GGATAGATTTTTTTCCCTTCCAGGACAGAATAAAAATACCCGCAATTTAGGAGATTTAATAGCCGGCGAGAAATCAGGTCAGGACTCGGAGGTGCCTCTTTCCGCCCGTGACCTACTTCATGTGACAGCAGGAGTCCGGGTGCTGGAGAATGGGAGAGTGAGGCGTGGGGGGCACCCTGGCTTCCACGGGTCTGGGGCCTAGGAACTGGAAAATCGCAGAGAGGGGTGTGGACGGAGCGTCTTTGGGAGGATTCCCCAAGAGGAAGGACGTGCGTGGGAACCAGAGAAGGAATCATGTGAGCTGGAATAAAAAAGGAACTCAAGACTCTCTAATTTTTCAGAAGCCCAGTTCCTCCTCCCTCAGGACCCAGGGTCCCAAAAACGAACGCCCGCAGTCCTAAGCCCTCTATTCCCTTACGGAGCAACGAGGCGAGGCCTGTCTGCAACTCCTTGTCTAATGTAAATCCCGACTTCGCAGACTCTTAAATGCAATCAAATAGGCCGCCGCTTCCAGCTTCGGCTTCTTGCTGCCCTCTAGTGGCCACGTGACGACCCGCAAGGCAAAAACCGTGTTTTGCGGTTTCCTTCACTTTCCCGAACCTGCCCAGACGCTGTCCACTGACTCCGGCTTCGGCCCGCTGGTCCACTTCTCCTCGCCCCTACCTTCTGGGAAGTCCCTGCCTTCGGAGAGGTGCCAGGACGGGACTGCAGCTCCGGCCTGCGACTCTTTGTGCATTCCCCAGCTCGGGGTGCCTCGCAGTCTGTTTTATAAGGTCTACAAGGGCTCAGGCGGAAACAGCAACCTGGAAATAATTAGAAACAAATAACATGTAAATGTTTAAAAATGTAAACCTGTAGAGCTTGAACGTACATCAGAATCACCTGGGGAACTAGTTTTAAAACAGATTTCCGGGCACCACCCTCCAAGTTTCTAATTCAGTAATTCTGGGATGAGGCGGAGAACCTGCATTACTAACATTTCCCCAGGTGGTGGTGCTGGTCCCAGGGGTCGTAATTGAGAGCCACTGCTGTGGAATTCTGGTTTCTTGCACTCTCTCGTCGCTTTTCGTCTGCCCAAAAGAGACGTAACGAACGAAATTTCAATATGAAATTGTGGGAGAAGAAGGGAAGAGCTTTAAGGAAAATTGTTGTTTGACTCACCGAATGTGGGGTCTGAAAAGAACAAGGCAGGGGGCACCCGGATTTGAACCGGGGACCTCTTGATCTGCAGTCAAATGCTCTACCACTGAGCTATACCCCCGCTGCTGGCAGCAGCGCCGCCGAAAGCTCCTTAACGCTCTTCTACAAGACGCCCCGAGGAGCTGCGAAGAGAAATAGGGTCCAAGGTTTACAACAGCGGGAAAAGACATAAATCTCCAGCGAATACACATCTGAATGCAGGGTTTGTTTTCTGAAGCACTGAGCTAAAGGCTTCTACTGATGGTGTAAGAAAAAAGGATTTGAGCCTGTGGAGTCCCTGGAGATCTTTCGAGATCCCTCACTTCCGGGAGTTCCTTCGAGCCGCGATCCCCTTCTTTTTGCCCTGCTATCGCCCCCTTACTGCTGCTCAACGCCCCTCTCTCCTTCCTACACTGTGACGCGGATTTCTCGGGGGCCTTCCTTCCCTAGCCTAAGCCTCGCCCATAGAAACTAAGCCTCCCTCCCTAAGAACTGCCCTCGGGTCACTGGCCAGGCCGACCTAGCAGTGTGCCCACCTGCCCGCTACCGAGGAGAGTGGGCCTTATGCACAGTCCACATGGGTCAACCCGAAGGTCCAAGTCCTCTCGCGTAATGCATTCCACACCGGAAGGTCCAAGGCCCCCTCTCGCAATGCATTCCACTCTTAGACACACACGAAGAGAGCTTGTGGATTGGGCAGGGCCTGGGCCTCGGTCCTCAGTGACTGCAAAAGGGGTTGGCAGGGCCCGGGGCCGCATCTCCTGTCACCTCTAGGAGGACTTACAGAAATAGATCGCAGAACTAAGAAAATTGGAAAAACCTGGGTGTGCAGAGGGGGCACCCGGATTTGAACCGGGGACCTCTTGATCTGCAGTCAAATGCTCTACCACTGAGCTATACCCCCATCTTGTAATGATGTTCTTGTTAGGATCACTTTCTTTGGAATAAGGACATGGTATCAATTTGTGTTTTTATCTGAGGGTTATGCCAGAATAATTTAATGGGGGTGAGGGGGTGAGGAGGGATAGGGACTGCTGCTAGAATTCCTGAGCTCCTCCTTCACATCACGCCTCAGGAAAACCATCCTGGTCTTGTGGGGTAATAGCGCTGCTCCCTGTATCCAGGCAGCCTGGCTTTCCATCCTGTCTCTAGCTCAACCTAAATAGGACGCCTGAGTTTTCCAACTCCTAAGCACCCTTCGTCAAGCAGACAGAAATAAGAAGTGAGTACTTTTCAATGCCATTTATTACACATTTATAAAAATATTTTTAAAAACTCTAATACAGTGCAAAACAAAATCAATACAAAAAGACTGACAAGATACACGGGTGGTCTAGAAACCTGGGTCATTTGGCAGGAGTGGGATTTACCTTGGAAGGACACTGGGCGTTAAGGGCATAGTTGGTGTGGCTTAAGGCGCGAAAGCTGTGGTCGGAGCCAGAGCCAGCACCTCGGGGATTGGGAATGGGGGGGGGGGGGGGGGGGGGCGGGGAGTGGGACTCCTTTCAGTGCCAAGGACTGTTCCCCTCCCACTCCCTCTCCCTTCCCAGCTGCTTTGGGTCTGCCTTCCTTCCCCTGAGCCCACCCCTTTTACCTTCTAGAATATCCTTTGCCCAAAGATGGCTGAGGAGCCATGAAGCTGGGGTGGGGGTAGGGGTGAGGTTGGGGGTGGGGGTGGGGTGGGGGTAGGGGTGGGGTTGGGGAGGGGTTCTAGGAAAGAAAGGCCTCTCTTACTCTGCCCCTCCATTTTTCCTACAGAACTGAGGGGAAGAGGCTCCACTCCCTAATCCACCCAATGTTTCCTTGTGTCCCAAGAAGAACGCCTGCTTCCCTGGAGTGAGGGGCAGCTTTACCTGCTGTCCCGTCTGCGGCAATTCAGAGTGTACAGTCTAGCTCCTGTGTGGGGAGTTAGGTGGGCAGCGGCTTCTCCCTGTCCATAGCTGCCCCTGCTCCCACCAGAGAATCATAGAAAAGTAATAAATAGTCACTTGGGTTTTCCACCCAAGTAGTCCATGCTAAACCCCGAAGTTCCCGGTTGGCCTCCGTCTGGGACATCAGTTGGCAGTGGCCTGAGATTGCATCCACTGGAGCCCAGCAAGCAGCCTGCAGGACAGGAGGGACAGAGCAAGGATCAGTATATCCCATGAGGATGATGGCCCGCAAGCCCCCCAGCCCCTGCCCAAAGCCAACTGAATGTGGCAACTGACGTTCAGTCAATAATATAAACAGACTGAGTGTGTACTATGCACCAGCTACTGTGCTAGGCACTGTGGTTACCGGTGAAAAAACAGACACGCCCTCTGGGGCTTACATCCTACAGAGGAGGTGGCTATTAAACAAATGATCATGCAAATAATTCCATCACTACACACTGTAATAAAGGTTAGGAAGGAGCTGTACAGAGGCCTCTGGAAGTCTGGGAATCAGCGGGACTTCTCTAAGGAAGGGGCCTGGAGACCTACCTTAGCAATGTCTTTGGGCAAATCTCTAGCGCTCCCTTGCCACCGGCTCCATCGAAGGAGGCAGGGCCAGGGTGACTTCAAAGGCGTGGGAAGAGACCCCCATAAGCAAGTTCTCCCATTAGACTGCTAGCAACACCAGAACGAAAGGCGGCGGGGATAGGGTGGTCTTGGTCATGACTTTATCACCTGGCACAGTGCATGGCACATGGGGGTACTTAGGAAATGCTGGTTGAATTGAGCTGACTGGGGGGGGCGGGCGGGCGAGGGGGTCCTCTTGACCCAGGAGGTAGCAAGAGACCACCGGAAATGTGTGGTTCCTTGGCTGGCCTGACCAAAGCCTCCCCTTCTTTAATCAGCCATCTAGGTCCTTGGCCTCTGTGATTCCACCTGAGAAGGGAAAGGGAAGGGCTCTCTCCAGACCTGATACGGACCCTAACCCCCTCCATGTACTTCCAATCTTCTTTCCTACCTGACTTCCCCTGAGCACTTAGCACTTTTTAACTTACTACATATATTTTTATTTTTATTGTTTATTGTCTGTTTCCTCCCCCCACCCTACCCCCACAGGAACGTAAGCTCCAGGAGGGCAGGTATTTTTGTCTGTTTTGTTTACCGATGTTTCTCCAGGGGCCTAGAACAGTGCCTGGCGCCAGTAGGTGCTTAATACACGTTGAATGAGCGGTATCCTTTACTCTCTACAGAAACTCTGGGAGGAAGTAGATTTAATCACCCTCCTCTTTAGAGGTGAGGAAACCCAAGGTCAAAAAGAGTTGTGATTTCTGCCTCGAAGGCTTGTCCCAGGTCTTCCCGTGGCTCTCTCCCCTTCATTCAGATCTCAGCTCAAAAGACATTCAGTAGAGGCTGTCCCTCGCCACCAGAGCTAAACCAGACCCATCCCCACCCCTCTGTCACTGTGGTCCAAGTTCACGTTCTTCATAGCACTTGTGAGCACCTAAAACGTGTGTGTGGGGGTGGACTGTCGCCTCTCCCGCCACTAGAACAAGCTCCTGAGAGCAGGGGCTCTCTTGCTCACGGCTCACCCACAGCATCTCAGCTGTGGGAAGGCGCATAACTGACTTGACTATGAACCAGATTCTGACAGGAGAGGCAGGAGGATGTTCTGATGGTCAGTCATTCATTGGTACCAGTCCCAGGAGGTCCAGGTGGGATGGCCACTAACCCTTCCCCGGTGAGGGCACAGCAGCCCTGTATGTGCCATGGGTGGTCTTTGATGGCACTCAGGGTGAGGAATTGGGAGATCTCCACGGTGGTCATGGAGTCCTTCAGATCCTGCTTATTGGCAAAGATCAGGACAGAAGCATCTCGCAGAGCCTGTGGACAGAGGAGCCCAGCCCGTCAGCGTTCCAGGGCCCAGCCTCCCCTCCCCAGTGCCCCTTGAGTGTCCCCTGGCTCCCCTGCTGCCCCAGCAAGAGAAGCCCAAGCTCAAGTGGGGTTGGCATGGGGGCCTGTCCCAACATAGCAACCCCAGCAAATGACACTGACAGCTCACAGATGCCTCCAAGCCAGCTCATAGAGTCCCTAACAGTCCCATGACATAGGAATCGGATGATTCTCCCTAATTTATAATTGGGTAAACAGAATTAGAGAGGCAAAGTAGCTTGCCTGGGGTCCCACCGTGAGTGGGACATGGTTTTAGAACCTGAACCAGCAACTTTGGCTTCTGTGGTCAACTGTGCTGCGGGCATTATCGCCCTTCATCTGAGATAAACTAGCCCTGCCCCAGCTGCTGAGCTAGAGGCTCTCAGAGGCCGAGTCACAGGAATGAAGCTCAGAGAGGCCACGTGAATAAGCTGAGGTGACACAGGGAGCACACTGGGCCCTCTCCCAGCCGCAGGGGGCTTACCTCATGGGCCAGCATCTTATACAGCTCCTCCCGAGTGGTCAGCAGCCGGTCCCGGTCCGTGCTATCAATCACAAGGACGATGAACTGGCCAGCAGAGGGGGACCATGAGTGGTGGGCTTTCCCTTTGGTGAAGGTGCCCTCTGCCCAGCTGTGCTCCCCGCTGGCCTCTGCACTTCCCTGATGCGAGTCCCACAGAAAACAAACTGTCCAGTCTCAAGATCTCACTGCCCTAGTCCCATTTTTTTGTCTTACATTTATTTGTTTTTATTCTAGTCTCATTTTAATCCCCCTTTCCAACCAGACACCCACAGTACACAGCATGACCTCAGATTTCCTGCCAGAGGCGATGCCCTGGGCATTCATGAGTCCATTTAGGCCTCACCACAGCCCTTTGGAACTGACACTGAAGTTGACCCTTGAACAATGCAAGGAATGGGGCAACCAACTCGCACACAGTTGAAAATCCACATATAACTTTGGACTCCCCAAAACTTCAGTCCTCGGTATCCGCAGGGGACTGGTTCCAGGGCCCCTGTGCATACCAAAATCTACGGATGCTCAAGTCCCTTATAGAAAATGGCATAGAACAACGCATACAGTTGGCCCTCTGCGTATGTGGACTCTCAACCACAGTGCCATTCCCGGGAACGCCGAAGGCTGGCTGTCTATATATTGAAAAAATTCACAGATAAGTGGACCCATGTTGTTCAAACCCAAAGTTTTTCAAAGCTCAAGGGTCAACTGTATTATTATCCCCATCTACAGATGAGGAGACTGAGGTGCAGCAAGGTGACATATCCTGCCCTCAGCCACACACCTGGTGAGTGGAGTGCTGGAATTTAAACTCGGCTCTCTCGTTCCAGGAGTGAAACCACTGGATTCTACTGCTTCCAGAGTGAGTAAGTGAAACCCCCGGAGACAAGGGTCTACCCCATCCAGTGCATCAAACGGAAAAGTGCCAGCCAGCAGACAAAGCTGCTAGGAAATATTCAAACATGCCCACAGGCACTGTGCTGTGTAAGTATTTGACAGGCATGCATTAGCTATTGTTGTATTATTCAATTTTCACAACAACTCAGGGAGGTCGTAAGTGGGGGAACCGAGGCTCAGAGAGGTTAAGTCGCTGACTAATGTCACACAGCCCCTGCAGCCCCGGGCCCACCTCACCTCCGTGTTGGAGAAGTATGTGTTCCAGGTGGAGCGCAGAGCCTCTTGGCCCCCTATGTCCCACATGAGAAAGTGGGTCTTTCGCAGAACAACCTCCTCCACGTTGCTGCCGATGGTGGGACATGTGTGGACCACCTCATTCATCAGGCTGGGGGGGTAGGAGAGGGTACCAAGAGCTCAGCCCAGCTCACTCACAGCTCTCACCTCCGACCCCTCTGCTCCTAAGTCAGGCTGAATCTGGTTCTGAAGAAATCAGCCCAGGTTGACCGAGCCTCTGCTGAGCAGGAGTGAGACCAAGTCCTGCCCTGGCTTGGACCCCAGAGAGGGGAGACTGAATCGAACAGTCTCCCCAAACTTTGATATGCAGTTGAATCACCTGGGAGCCTTGTTAAAATGCAGATTCTGATCCAGTGGGTCTGGGCTGGGGCCCAGCGCTTTGCACTTCTAACAAGCTTCCAGATGCTCCACCGCTGCTGGTCTGTGGGCCACACTTTGAGTAGCGAGGGATTAGACAAACGAGACAGACACTCGTGAGGGCCATCCGAAAGGTGCTCTGGCTACAGTGACACAGAAAACACACACCCTTTCACCTGCAAGGGATTCCTCCGGAAGATCTGGGAAGTCACTCCCTGTGCTCTTGGAGTTACAGGTGAGAGAGAAACGTCCTTTTCACTGTATACTCCTGTGCTGTTAGGATTTTTCTTTTCTTCTCATTTTTAAAAACCATTTCTATGTGTCACTTTTTCAGGGGAGAAAATCTGCCCTAAGTAAACACTCTGGAGGCTCCAGAACCGGAGAGATACCATCCGGGGAGTGAATTTCGGGGAAAACTCCGATGGGTTATTACTCAGCACATGTGCCGGACTCTGCCGGACCAGGGGCCACGGAGCCCAGCGGACCCAAAGCTGGCCCTCCCTTAGGGTTGGCAGGAGGAAGGCAAAGATGCAAAGGTGGAGGGAGCGCAGGAGTTGAAAAGAGGGGACCCGCCGCTAGGGGGTAGAGGAGAGCAGGGAGGCGGGAGGAACCTGCCTGCCCACCAGCCTCAGCCTGTAGCAGAGCTTGGCAGGGGCCGGGGGCAGATGGCGGGGCGCAGTGGGGTTGCCCATACCCAGCAGCATTCGAATGCCAGGTCGAGGGGCCACTGATCTGAGTGAGGGGCCACTATCCCAGGAAGGTCCCACTAGCGTTCTCCAAGTCACTCCTCCCGGGAACCCAGGGAAGAGCTCCGGTGATTGGCTCACGTGTTTGTCAGTCTGGTGGAAAAGCACAAGCCCCGCCCCCCACCCCGGGAGTCACTTACAACTGGTAGAGGATGGTGGACTTTCCTGCGTTGTCCAGGCCCACGATGATAACCTTGTGCTCTGCAGGCATCCGAGGGGAGGGCAGGGTCAGGGCCCAACGCGATGACCAAGGGACTGTGGGACCCACTAGACCGCCCACGAAGGAGACAAGTGTCCCCAGCAGTCTGGGGGACTTCCCACGGTACCGCTTCTGCTCCCCCGCCCCCATCTCCCACCCACCCCCCAAAAAAGAGGTGGGGGGGGGGGACCAACAGGACAGGTTTCTTTCCCACGGCCCCGCATACCAGCCCCACCTCCCTCGCTCCACAATTCCAGAAAAGGGATTGTCTGAAGGGTCCGGGGAGCTCAGGGCTTGTCAAGACCCGGAGGGGTCGGGGAAAGAACCGAGCGCGAAGTCACGATCGCAAGAAGCCGGCGGCGGCGGCGGCTTTTGCCCCGAGGATGTAGCTCGCCCAGCGCTGTGCCCTGGGGCGCACCGAAACCCGCGACCCGCGAGGAGCCGGCAGGGAAGGGGCAGGGGAGCCTGCGCGTCGGGCTCGGGGCGCCCGTGCAGGACCCTCCGGGTCCTAGGTTACCCAGCGCATCCCAATCCCGGGAGACCCGGGCGGGAGCCGGATCAAAGCGATCGCTTGGATGCCCTTGGGCGCCCCTTACCCTGTTTCCCGAAGATGCCCATCAATTTGGCCATCAGTTGTCCCATGGCGCGTCCGGGGCCGAGCAGGTGCAGGACTCAGTGGCCCTCGGGGGCCGGGGTTGAGCCCGGGCGCTTGGAGCCCCGCCCCCGGGGGAGGGCCAGACGGGGTCTATGAGGTCACGGGAGCCTCCTGAGTCTCCTGCAGGGTCTGGGAATTCCCTGAAACGCTGAGCCCTCAGGGGTGCTATGGACGTCATGTTGACAACAAACTACTGTCCAGAGCCCTGGGGGTGCGAGCAAAGTGGGGTCCACATCCTCCCCGTCCCCCCGAGAAAATCCCAGAGTTCTCTGGGTGGACTGTTCCCCCACCGCCAATCCAGGAGACTCAAACGGTGTTCCATGACCATGTCCCAGCTCTTCCTTCTCCAAGCGCCTTGTCTGGAGCATGAGGCTAAAGCAAAACCCTTGGCCACCCACCTTCTCCACCTACTAGCTGTGTGGGGTAGACAGGGCTCACTGATCCCCTCTCTGAGCTGGGAGAGTATTTTGACCCTCGACAGATCTCTAGCTGTTCACTTGTGTGGGTCTTGTAGTTCCCTAGGGTCTCCCTCCTTTTGCAGGTCCCTTGGTGACAGGCAACTTCTATGATTTACTGACAACCCGACTGCTCAGGCACAGCTCCGTGAACCCAGAGGGTAGGCATCCGAAGACAGGGATGGAGCAAAAAAGACATCTCTCAGCCACAAACCCTACAGAGGGATTCCAGATACTAAGACTCGGCAGAGGAGGAACAGGAAGGGGGAGCCGTTCGTTGATGTTTGTGAATTTTCTTCTTGCTTAAACTGGGGAAAACCAGAAAACAAAAAGAGAAGTGGGGAAGGCAAACCAACCGCAGGCTGCAGGGCAGTTAGGAGACACCAGCCATCACCCAGGGGACTTGGCTCCTCCCACCCCTCCGCTCTAACGGGTCTCCCCTTCCCAGGCATCTCCTCACAGCCCTCGGTCCTGTTAACCTTCCCAGTCTGTTACTCCACAGCTCATAAACCTTCAACGGTTCCCTATTGCCCGCTGGATTCAGATCAGTCTCCTCACCTGAAATTCAGGAACCTCCATGAATAGCCCCCATCTGCCTTTGCAGCGTATCTCCCAGGTTTGCCCACAACGGTCCTTGCTCACACAGGCACAGCTCTTTCCAGCTGTGCTTTTGCCTCTGCATTTCCTCCACCTGAACGCCCTTCCCTTTTTCAGAAAGGAGGGTTCCTGAGCCCCATCCCACTGGCTGCCTGCCATAAAAGCCACCTACTTGCCAAGCTCCGGCCTGGTTCTCCAGCCATATGGGGCTTCTCTCCACACTGAGACTGCGGACTGGACTGGCATGCCTGTTTCTTCCGATCATCTGTGATTCCTAGCGGGCGGGGTTCGTGTCTTGTTCACCTGTGTGCCCCCCACCTGGTCCAGTGCCCGGCCCACAGTAGGAATGTGTTGCTATTGGATTGAAGTACAGTGAGTTAAGCTACAACCTGAGAAATGGTTTTGGAGTATTAAAAAAAAAAAGCGTGAGTACAAGTTGAAGAGCATGGAGGAAGACAGGGAAGTTTGTGAAGAGAAGAGAGAAAAGAATTCACTTAATACAGAATTTTCATTCACCCCACCCCCTACTCCCCAGATTCCTAGCAGAGTGAGAAGGAAGAAGAATTGGCTAGCAGAGCCCATCTGGCTGATTTCATTTCGGCCCTAGGAAAAACGAAGCTGGGGCTGCGGCTGGGTGCAGCGGGGTGAGGGCACAGGAGGTGCTGAGGGAAGCAGCAATGTGTTAAGCATTCTCACCATCTGTTTCCTGGGGGTGGGGGGACCTGTCAGTGTACCCTGCCTCCTCCGCCACCACCACCACTTGCAGAATTGAAAGTGACATTCGGCCAGCTGGAGCACATTCAGTAAACAGACCAGAGCCCAGCCTTCCTTGAGGCCCAGAGCTGGATCTTAGGGGCATTTCATTCACTTTTCATTCATGTGACGAATATGAGTCAGGAGGTAGGAAACATGCCAAGCAGACAAAACAGACCCAGTCTGGGTCTTAGGAAGCTTACTGTCTAGTGGGGAGACAAATACATATACCAAAAACAAACCCACAAAAACAAACAACCAACCAACCCTGGGAGGCAGTAGATGGGAAGGCCCGATTTAGAAGGGAGCCAAGGCACTCTTCTCTGAGGATGTGATCACGGGAGCTAAGTCAAGCTTTCGCTCTAGAGCAGGGGTGGGCAAACTTTTTGACTCGAGGGCCACAATGGGTTCTTAAACTGGACCGGAGGGCCGGAACAAAAGCATGGATGGAGTGTTTGTGTGAACTAATATAAATTCAAAGTAAACATCATTACATAAAAGGGTACGGTCTTTTTTTTTTAGTTTTATTCATTTCAAACGGGCCGTAGTTTGCCCACGGCTGCTATAGGGCGTGGGAGTGGAACACCCTCTCACTTCTGGGCCATCGTGGCCCTGCTCAGCTCATTTCATTCTTGATTGGTGGAAACCTTCAGCCACACCTAGGACTGAGGCTCGCTCTGGTGCAGAACATATTGCAAAGACAGCAGCAGCCAGTCAGGTGTGTGTATGTGGGGGGCAGGGGAGATCCCCAGCGCCTCAGTTCATGAACCCCTGAGGTGGCTGTGGTAGCAGAACCAGCCTCTCTGGGCCTCATCACAGCCAGCTTCATGGTTGTTGACGTCCCGTGCTGACTGTGTCGGTTGAGGGCTTGTGGTTACCAAGAGACAAGTCTCTCTCTCTCTCTCTCACCTCCCAATATCTCCAAGCCACCTAGAGATGCCCTTGCCTGTATGTTCTGGGCAAATGCAATTTCAGGCAGAAGGCACATGGGGAAGAGACACATATCCAGATACCTGTTTTCCCCTCCCTCCCCCGCTCCGCTCCCAGAAGCTGGGCCATCCTGGGGCAGGGGAGTTAGCCCTAGACTTGGGGGTCACGGACACCACAGAACTTGAAATCCACACATCTGAGTCCAAGTTCTTGCTCCAGTGCCGTGTAACTATGGACAAGCTGCTGGATCTCTCTGAGCTTTATCTGTAAATGGTAGTTAATAATCCCCGCCCTCGGTACAAAAATATCAGGCTCCACGCAGGATGGAGCTCTCTGCCGAGCACTCGGCTGTCTTCTGCTCTTCTCCTCTGGGCTGTCCTCCTACAGCACCATAAATCCACCTTGTCCAAAGCTAGGTATCGTTTCTGCCTCTAACTTGCTTTCTCTCTATAACCCACAGTCACCCCAGACACCTCTCTCTCTCTCAGTGACCATCTCCAGTTGCTCCTCAACAGCTCTCCATTCTGTTCGACATCCCTGACAGCCACAGCCTCCTTTCCCACTCCACTGCTGAGGTCTAGTGCAGGCCCTTCTCATTCCTCACGTGGAGTACTGCAGGTTTCCAGGCTAGACCTTCCCGTCCGCTCCAAACTGCAACCAAGGCAATCTTGCTATTTCTGCACACCAGCTTCAGGACAAAGCCCAAACTCCTTAACGTGACTCAAGATCCACGGGGACCTGCTCCTGCTGACCCTTCTCTGACCACACCTTGCGAGCATGCCTTCAACACTCCCCCACTCCTCTGCTTCCAGCCTCTGCTCAAGCCTTACTTCCTTCAGGAAGTTACTCCTGGTCTCCTCAGATTTAGGGGACTCAAGCCCTGACCCCTGTCCCAGGTTCCCCCAGAACCCAGTGCTCCCCACATCAGACAGCTCACTGTTCTGTCCCAAATTGCCTGTGGCTCCCATTTAGACTTGTGCCTGGTACATAGTAGGTGCTCAGCAAACGTTTGTTCAGTGGTTAAACATGGGAATGGATTGCACTGAAAGGCAGTGCAGAGCCCTACACTGGGAGGCAGAGACCGGACTCCAATCCCAGCAGCGCTTGAGGGCCGTGGGTGGGCCCGCCACTTGACCTGCGGGCCTGCCCAGTTCCTCTCCCCTTGGGTCTGCTGACCCCTCTTCTAGGGAGGTCTGGGTGTCTGTTGCCCTCTCTACACACACACACAACTGCACACAGCATAGAGGAGCACTCAGGTTAAAGACCCAGGAGCTCATCCTTCAGGTCCAGCACCACCCCAGAATCAAGAACCAGGTGCTCCGAGAGACAACAGCAGTAACAACCTTCAGAAGCGCGCATCCTGCCAGCTGCTGAGGGCAGGAACTGGCAGCACCTGCTGACTATCTTTCTCTGAAGCTGGGACTGGGGAAATCCCCATTCTCTCTGCCCCTCCCCCAAGGCTGGTTAGCAGGGGCTGGGTAGCGGGTAGTTGTGGGGGCTTTGGGGGAGTAAGCCCGAGACTCAGTCCCTCCCTCTCCTGAGGTGCTGGGGAGCAGTTGAGGCCAGAGGAGCAGAACAAGCACACGCCTTTAACATTGTGCCAGTGGGTCTGGATCTCACCCACTGTAGGACACCCCATTTCTCCACCTCAGCTTCCCATTTTCCCTGGCTCTGCTTAAGGGGAGAGGGGCTCTCTGCGGAATTTGGCGCTGAGTGGGGACCGAGCCAGGCTACGCCGCTCAGTCAGGTCTGAATGTAATGCATCAGAGTCACAAATCACCCTCATCTCCTGTGGCGTAAACAACTCCAGGCACAGCTTCCTCCTGCACGCCCCCTCCCACCCCCCCGCCCCCACCCCGTGGGAACAAAGCAGGCTTGGGAGGCTGCCGCAAAGGACAGGATGGTGGTTTTATATGTGGCAAAATACTCCCAGGGGAGTAAAGACGAACAGACGGACAGACGGAGGCACATGATACCAGACAGGAGGGGGAAAGGTTGGGCAGTGGTCTCTTCTAACCAGTAAGTGGAAGCTGCATCCCACCCCCAGGTGGGGGGTGGGACAACATTGGCACAGGAGGTGGCGAGACAGGCATGAGGTGCCCATCCCTGAGGTGGGCAGCCGGGCAGGGCCCAGTCCTCGTTGGCACAATCGGCTCTCTCTGGCCCAGCTGGGGTGCTGGGGAGGGCAGGGCTGCTGGGCTAAGGGGATGCTAGGCCGAGTGACACTCAGGTCAGAGGGGGATAGGAAGGCCTCTCCTGGGGGGAGTGGAGTGGACGTGGGTAAAGAACAAGAGGCAAATACAGAGCAGCAGCAGCAGCAGCAGCAGCCAAGCCCCCCAGGGGAGATCCGTGGTCCCGAGGCAACCCCTGGGGCAGGGATCATTTCTTGGGCACCAACCCCAAGGGCCTCTCTCCTGGGGTTTTGGGGTGGGAATGAAGGAGCAGTTTTTGGTTTCAAAATGAGGCGGACCAGTGTTCCATGGGCTCCACACCCAGGTGGCACAGGGACGTGGAGGGCCCCTCTTCTGATGGCAGCAGGCAAGGGACAGTGTAGGCAAAGCTCATTCCTGGGGCAGGTAAAGGCTGAGACATGGAGGTGGGGGTGGGGTGGGGAGCGTCTCCGATTGCCCGCTCCTCAGGGTTAGGTCCTGGGTGGGCAGATGGCACTACATCTGATGCCCATCAGTTTCTACCCAGACACCTCCCCAAGGGGCTTCCTCCTACCAGACGATGCTGCCAGAAAGCTGTGGGGAGAGGGGTGGGGAGGGTTGGGCATGAGGAGGGACCCTGGGCCTGGAGTTTGGGAAGAGAACCCTCTTGGAAAAGCCTGTGGCCTCTCTCTCCAGGAAAAACCCCCTACCCTTCCCAACTACTCCAGGTGGGGAAAGGGCCACCCCATGGAGAGTCCCAAGTAGAAGGAGCTAAGGAAGTGCACCTTTTCTCTGGGAGAGAGAGGGGAGAGAGACCCCCGAGGAGGGGAAAAGGAGACACTGCAGACAGGTGGGCATCCCCCATCCACCCACCGCAGGGAGATAAAGACCTACAGCTGGAGCGGAAGGGACTCCCAAGAGCTGGGATGCTACCACCTAAAAAAAAACCAACACTGAGCAAAGGCATCTGAAAGAGAAGCGCCCCCTGGAGGTCAGATACACCCCGGCGGTGAGCGAGCTGCACCTCCCCTCCCCTGGGCTCAGAGTCCTTCCTCCCAGTGTGGCCCCGGCCTCTCAGCGGATGTACACGCCCCGCCCCCAGCCCTCCAGCTCGTTCTTGTTGCGCCCCAGCACGGGCCCCCCGCCCTCCGCGCAGTAGCGGGCCTTATTGCGGCCTCGATTCCGGTTGTCAGTCAGCTCCTCTTCATAGTCGTTTTCTTCATCCTCCCAGGATCCCTGCCGGGCGGGTGGGGTACCGCCCCCGGCGGGGTCTCCAAGCCCTGGCCCCTCGGAGGGGTCAGTCTCCATGTCCACGCACGAGTCTCCCGGCTCGGTGTAGGTAGAATTTCGGTTGCCAGAGGCGTCGGCATCAAACGTGTCTTGGCGGGACAGTGCCCGCACGGTGCCCACCCGGCCTGGTGGGTGGCTGCCGGGGTAAAGGCCTGGGGGCTGGCCCAGCTCCCCCGGGTACTCGTGCACGCTGGCATGCTCCCCGGTGGCCCGGTCCAGCGACTGGTCCCCAGAAGCAAGGTAGGGTCCCTGGTTAGCAGACAGACGGCACACACCATGCAGATCGGGCAGGGGTGAGAGAAACACAACAAGGCAATGCAGGTTAGTGTTGGCCCCGAGGCACCAACCTGGCTGAGGGAGGAGGGGGCTGGCTCTAGGCAGGGGATGGAGCCCGGCCAAGGACTCTAGAGCCCGGACCTCAGGGCATTTGCTCCTTTGTTAGGACGGAAGGGGGTGCCCCACCTTCCCAGGGCTGAGGAGGCCTGAACTCTCCCGGCTCCCATGACACAGACCCCATGACCGATTAGTCATCGCTTCCTCAACACACGTCACTAATGCTGTTTTGGGGTAAATCATCATTAACATCATTAACAGCTCATTAGTATGGCCACGTTAGTGGTCGATTGGGTTAGTCATTGCTCCAGTTTTCCAAATACACTCAGGGGATTTCAGCTCAAGCTCCCTAACCCCAGCTCCTTCCGCCCAAACCAGACCCTCATCAGAGGGTTCTAGAACCCCACACTCCCTGACCCAGGTTGAATGATGGAATTCCTCCTCTGCCCCCAGCAAAGACTCAAAGCAGCAGGATAGGAAAAGCTGATGGGTCTCCACCCCACAGGAGATGATGAGGTGGCCCCATGTCCTCAGGGCCCGATGGCCACTTCCATCACAGAGGCCACTGGGAGGGTGCACAGAGGCCTGGGTCCTAGTCCTGCCCCTTTAAGTTGGGTGATGCTAAGCAACTGACTCCCCTTCCTGTGGCCCAGTTTCTCTGTGGTGGTGTGATCGAGGTGAGAGCAGCAGTTTCCAAACTGTTCCCCTGAGATCTGGGGTGGAGTGGGAGGGCACAGAAGTGCTTCAGGGGTCCCCGTGGAGGTGAAGTGGAGGCCAAGCCACTAGCTCCCTCTGAGCAGAGCAAGGATGGCTTCTACTGAGCTTCCACATAAGACTCAGCGAACGAATTTGAAAAGCAATGGTCTAGAATGTTTTTTTTTCTGGCTCTAATGGAGAATCAAATACGTCATGATGTGATCTCAGGGATGGGCCATGGCTCCCACAGGAGGAGGGAGAGGCAGGGTGCCCACAGGAGGGCCTTTCCTGGAATCTGTTTAACTGGGAGAAGAATGGAAGGTTCAGCATCAATCACAGAAGATGCTACTTTCTGGGTCCCTTCTGAGGGGCCTCCTGTGGTTAGGGCTCTAGGGAAGGGGACAGTCGCTTTGGGTTTAAAGGCCCCTGCGTTGTGGGATTCCCTGCTCTGTTGGGTCTACAATGCTGTGACCACTACTGAGTCTAAAATGGGCATGGAGTCCAGCGAATGACTACCAGTCTTCTCCATGTTTTCTTCCAAGTCACTTGACTTACAGGACCCCCAATCAGGCCTCACACCCAAAAGCCCCCAAGGCAGCGGATGTAGTCCTATGGCACCAGGCCCAGGGAGTACCATCAGCCCGCCTCAATCCCATAAACAAACCACAAACACCAGAAGCTGCTGCTCACCACATTTTTTTTACAAAATAGAGCTCTTTCCTTCCTTCCCCATGATCCCTGTTCTCCAATTCCCGGCCATGGGCAGGAGGGGAGATGTGGGAGGAGGGGGTACCTACATGGCGTGCTCCTGCAGCTGGGGCACCGCCCCGGCCTGCTGTGAGGCCTCCAGCCCACCCCAGAAGCTGAGATTTCTCCTGAGTGAGGTGAGCACCTGTACCTGGAGGTTGGAGACAGGGGCAGGGCTGGCAGCCAGGGCTGCAGTAGCCATGGTGCGGTTCAGCAGTGGGTTAGGTGGAGTGCTGCTGGGCGGGTGTGTGGCCTTCCAATAGGCTTCCAAGTATTCCGCCAAGTGCTCACAGGCATCCTCCAATTGGTTCTCATCCAGGATGATGTCAAACATTTCCTGTGGAGGCGGGGTTAGGGGGAGGGCTAGGATGAGCCAGGCAGGACCTAGGGGTTGTGGGTATGGCCTGGGCACGGTGGGCGGAGAGCCAAGGGGTTGAAGGGCAAAGTTAAAAAGAGACTTCTGGATGTCCAGAAAGAGAAGGGGGGCTCTCAGATGGGCACTGGCAGAACCACAAAGGCTCTTGGCACCCACAGAGTCCAACTCCCTCAATCTAGATTTAAGGCTTAGACTCCCCAAAGAGAAGTGGTACTTCTGGGGCTTGAAGCCAGTCTGTGACTGCCTGCCCAGCACTCCTTCCCAGAAGTCCATCTGCACCGCTGGACCCAGCCCAGGTGTTCCTGGCCACTCTGTCTCCCGGGCAGGCCAGAGGAAACCAGAATCCAAATGCCGCCCCCCAGCCCCGGGGTCTGAGCACTCACAGGCGGACACTGCGCCAGCTTCTCCGAGGCCGCTATTTGCACATTGAGGTGTTTGGACTGCGACTTCCCTCGAGACTTGATGAGCCTCTGAAGTACCTGGTTTGGGGGGGAGAAGAGGGAATCCCAGAAATGCACCAAGTCAGAGAGGCAGGTCCTGGTTAAAGCTGGCGTGGAGCGCCAGTGTCAGGGCGAGGGGATGTTGAATGACTCTCAGCCCTGGCCACCTCTTTAGAAATCACCTCACCAGCTCTGTATCCATCCTACACACTGGCCAGCCTCTCTCCTGGGTCTCATGCCAACATGTCCTAGAAGTTCTCGTCACAGTGGCTGTCTGAAGGGCATACAGCCCCGTTCCTCTAACCTTCACAGCTTCATTGTCTAGGCCAGTGATGGCGAACCTATGACACGCGTGTCAGAGGTGACACGCAAACTCAGTTTTTTGGTTGATTTTTCTTTGTTAAATGGCATTTAAATATATAAAATAAATATCAAAAATATAAATCTTTGTTTTACTATGGTTGCAAATACCAAAAAATTTCTCTATGTGACACGGCACCAGAGTTAAGTTAGGGTTTTTCAAAATGCTGACACGCCGAGCTCAAAAGGTTCACCATCACTGCCCTAGGCCAACTTCCCCTCCATGTTAATGTTAACAACAGCCACGCTTTACGGGGCACCTGCTGCGTATTGGCACAATTTGGTACTTTTTACACGATCAATTCATTGAGTCCCGACAATAATCCCATCAGGTGGCCCCTACTATCATTTTCACTCAATCATAATAATGACAATAGCTGAAACAAACCCATAACCTTAGCTAAATGATCAAAGCTAACATCACCGATGATGCAGCAAACCAGTGTCATATGCCTCTTCATGCAATGCAATCAGGACACATGGCTTTGGTGAAAACTGAAGATGGACTGCATTCTAGATAACACTTCCTGAATCTGACAATTACACTGTGGTTAATGTCCTTGTTCTTAAGAAATACATGGTGGGATAAAGGCATACAATCCCTATAACCTACTCTCAAATCGTTATGTGTACATAATATATACATACATACATACATATATGCATAAGATAAAGTAAATGTGGCAAAACGTTGAAAATTAGTCAATCTGAAGAAAATGGAATTGCACACTTTCAATGGCTGAATTGAATGGTCCATAAATTATATCCCAATAAAGCTGTTAAAAAATTAGCAAATCCAAGTGAAGGGCATTCAAAGGATGAGAGTTCTTTGGGCTATTCTTGCAACTCTTCTGCAAATAAAAATCTTTTAAACAATAAAGTAGATATAGTGCTTAGTAGGTACCAGCCACTTTTCGTGGTTAATCCATTTATTTGATCTTCACAATCACTACCTGAGGATCCCTATTTTACACATGAGGACACTGAGGCACAGAGATGTCAGGTGACTTGCCAAAGGAGCAGGTAAGTGGCAGCCCTGGGACATAAACCCAGGCAGTCTGGACTCTCAGAGTCCCCACCTTTAACTTCAGTCAGTTGCTCGTCCATGGGGGATGGGCGTACTGGTACTTTCTAGATCACAAAGTGTTGTTGCGATCTTATTGGATCCTTTCAACCATTCCAGGAAGTATTTAGATTCATCATCCCCTTTATACTCATTAGAAATTTAGGACTCAGAAAGTTTAAGGAACGGGTGCTCAGCTCCCAGGGTGCTCTCATGAGGTAATAACAGTTACCACCCCTGGTTGCCATCATGAACTCTGGGCTCTTTATTTATTTTTTTATTATTATTATTTTAAAATATATTTTATTGACTTTTTAAGGAGAGGAAGGGAGAGGGATAGAGAGTTAGAAACATGGATGAGAGAGAAACATCGATCAGCTGCCTCCTGCATACCCCCTACTGGGGATGTGCCCACAACCAAGGTACTGGAATCAAACCTGGGACCTTTCAGTCCAGAGGCCAACGCTCTATCCACTGAGCCAAACCAGTTAGGGCAAACTCTGGGCTCTTTACATCATTACCTCAAACCCTCTCAACAATTAACACCAGGGAGGGATTATAATCCCCATTCTACAGGGGAAGAAAAGGAGGTCAGAGGCCTCAATTTCAATAAAAAATAACAACCAAAAAAAAAACCCCCGCCTTGACCGGTTTGGCTCAGTGGATAGACCGTCGGCCTGCGGACTCAAGGGTCCTGGGTTCGATTCTGGTCAAGGGCATGTGCCTTGGTTGCGGGCACATCCCCAGTGGGGGGTGTGCAGGAGGCAGCTGATTGATGTTTCTCTCTCATCGATGTTTCTAACTCTCTATCCCTCTCCCTTCCTCTCTGTAAAAAATCAATAAAATATATTTTTTAAAAAACAACAACAACAACAAAAACCCAACAAAATCTAATTAATAAGCCAACTACAGCTCGAATTTGAACCCCATGCTGTCTTCTAACTTCAAATCCTTCACCTACACTTGTCCTCCATGCGTCTCAAACCCCCACTTCTTCACCTACACTCGCCCTGCATGTTTCTCCCCCATTAACATCTAGGAGGGAAAACTAATGGAGCTGCAATATGACAAAGACGTAAATCCTACGGATTTCATCTCCATCAAGGTCCACATGAGGACAGTGCAGCAAAAAGGGCTGAAACCAAAAGGCAGGAAGGACCTCCCAGCTGTCAAGTAGCTGGGTGACACCTGGGACAACACGCACAGAATTCCAGTGTTCTGGATCAAGAGTGGGAGGTTAACCAGAGCGGAGCTAGGGGACTGGCCTGCATGACCCTAATAACAACATTTATATTAAGATCTATAGAGTATTAATAGCTAATACATGATGAGGTCCATTATACCGGAACCTTTGCTAAGTACTAAGTATTCACATTAGGTTGAATCTTCACAATATCCATGTGAGGGAGTTTTACAGAGCAGGAAAGTTAGGCTGGGGGGATTCAGCCGCATCTTTAGGAAGCAGCAGCTGGGATTTAAACAGGCAGCTGGACTCCCAAGAGCTCCTGTCCCCTCTCGGGTCCGGCCTCTGCACCCACCTTGGGAGAGGTGATCTTGATGTAAACAATGATGGGGGCCAGTGAGGTCTTGGAGAGTTGGGCCGGGTGGTTGATGGTGTCGGCGTCCAGAGCAACCAACTGAAGGGTCCGGGCCAGCTCGAAGATTCGCTCGATCTCGCTCTGAACCTCAGCTGGGGGTACATGGAGTCATGGAGAAGGGGGAATGTAAGGGAGGCAGCGGTGGATAGAACACTTCTGGAGATGCCCCCCGCTCTCCTCCCACGTCTGGCCCCAGAAAGTCTGGCCCCAGAAAGCAGGGGATGGGGGGGTTTGAAGGGGGGGCTCACCCAGGCTGGAGCGTGTGTTGGAGCGCTCAATGATGATGTGTTTGCTGGGGTTGTTGAGGACTGAGCGCTTAGCCAGGGAAATGTCCGCTGTCACCCGAGTGATGGAGATCCTGGGGGATGGGGCAAAGGGAGTCAGGGCTCAGGCGGGCTAGAATGCCCTGCCCGCTCCGCAGGCTCTAGGCCTGCCTCCTACCCCTCAGTCCGAGAGTCCCGAATGATCACTCAAGCCATCCTGCCCATCCCCAGCAGCAGAGGACTGCGGTGGCAGTGGGGACCTAGCTCCCGGGGTCTTACCTGCCATCAAACCGATGCTTCAAGAAGTCAAACAAAGCCTTCTGCATCATGTCTGTAACCTGAGGGTGGGATGTGGGGTGGGGGAGAAGTCAGGTGTTGAAAAAAGCCACTCAGCAAGAGTGGGCTGCTGGGTAGATGCACCCTCCCACGCCATTTTCTTCTTAAATTCCTGAAATGGATGGGACCCTGGGGGAAGGAGGCGTCTTCTGAGTCTGAGGAGCCTCCAATGAGCTCTCAGATTCCAATGGTTCTTCTAGGTGGTACCTCTGCGAGGACTCTTCTGGGGATTTGGGGGGAGGAACTCGGCCCTCTGAGTGGGTCTCCCTGTGGGTGGGGCCCCTCTGGGGAATTTCTCTGAAGGTCGGTAGCCCTCTGGGGAAGATACCCGGGAACGTGGGCCCTTCGGAACCTCTGGAGTCTCTTTGAGGGCCTGGGCCCCTCTGGGTCCACTCCCCGCTACGGGCTCCTACCTCATAGCCCTTGAGCGACGGTCCCACCAGGATGATGGGCCTCATGGAAGGCACCACGTCATAGGGGGGCACATGCTCTGTCTGGAGGGGAGGCAGGGAGGGGAAACCCCAGAGTGGAGATGGCATGAGCCCCTCTCCCCCAGCCTCCAGGCTCCCCATGCATCCGTTCCTCCCGCTGGTCCCAGAGCCCAGATGTGGGGATCAGGGTGAGGGCGGGGAGGGATGGCAGGGAGAACCAGGAAGGGTGGGGAAATGGGTGTTAGAAGATCCCCCTAGCTCATCCCAAAGTGTGGGGAGGGGGGACACAGAAAGCTGTGATACTCACCGATTTCTGCTTCTGTTTGGCTGGGTCCAGAGATTGCCAAGAGGGGGAGGAGGGAGAGAAGGGAGGGCACCCAGGCAGGGGCAGAGGGCAAGGAAGGAGCCAGGACAAGAGAGGGAGGGAGAGCGGGCAGACGAGGAGAGATAACAGGGCATGCGTGTTAGTGACAGACAGAGCCAGAGAGAGGGGACGGGACCCCATGCCAGGGGGAGCCAGAGGTGGCCCTGGATCAGGGCTGGGAGCCGGACTATCAGTCAGTCCAGGGGATTTGAGAATATTCAGACATACCAAGACCCTCTTTCTGGGTCTTGGAGAAGAGCTGCGAAGGCTGACAGCCCCTAATTTGTGCCCACCTCTTGCCCCAGTACAGCCAACCTGCCCATTTTAAGAGTTCTCTTAACTGTCCTGCTCTGCAGCCAGTAGACCCCCACATGCCCACCTAAGACCCATGGAGTCACCGTTCCACGCCCCCTTCACATCTGGGGTGGGGGCAAACATGGGGTATCACAGTGGCAGTGAGGGGAAAGGTCAGGTTTCATTACTACCAGGTTCTACTCCTCGTTGGGGAGGGGGGCAGCTTTCCAAGGGAAGGGGTGCTTGGATTTCAAGAACTACCCCTTCCTGTGGAGCGGGCCAGGGTAGGGTTTTGTGTGGAGATAGACACGCCTGTCCTCTGTGCCATCCCACCCCTCCTGCCTCTTCAGCAGGAAGCCCCGATCCCCGCCGCAGAATCAGGCTGCTACCACATCTGAATCCATTCCGCGCCCCCAACCCCCAAGATCTGGGCCCTGACCTCCTCCCCTCTCACAAGAACCCAGCAAGGATTACCTTCTTGAAGAAGGAGATGCGTTTGCCATGAGGTGACGGGGTGGTGACACTGCTAACACTAGTCTTGGCAGAGCCACCGGGCTCTCCAAGCTCAGCCTCCTCGTCCTCTAACTCTAGGGGGTCTAGTTCAAATGCTAAGTTAGTCATTTCGTTACCTGGACCGCAGAGTCAGGAGAGAGAGGGAGGAGGGAGGCGGCGAGGTGGGGAGGAGTGAGATGGACAGGGAGACACAAATACAGAACGCAGGGATGGGATGGGGGAAAAAGAAAGAAGAAGAGGTGAATGGAACAGGGCTGGGAGAAATGAATAGGGGGAGGGGGAGGGGGGTCAGGCAGAGAAATGGAGCTACCAAAGAAATGGGAGAGGAGAGACATGAGAGGATGGGTGCTGACTGGCCCAGCTCGTGGGGTGCCCTACTCTTCATGGAGAGGGGACCCCTGGATGTGTGTGGAGGACTCAGGAATGGGGTGCCCTGTACTGCAGGGGAAGGAAGGGGAGACCACCCCACCCGGAAGCTCCCCATGACTCCCTGGGGAGGCAGCAGCTCTTACCACTGGCAGGGGGTGTGGGGCGGCGGGTGCCCGTCACCACGTCTCCCAGGCTGGAGCTGGAGTTGTCACCTGATTTGCTGTGTGGGTAGAGAGGCAAATGGAACTGTGAGCTAAGGGGTGGGTGTGGGGGGGGGGGGGGGCGAATCTCATTCTCTCACATGCTGCCCTGCCCCCAAGATTCTCCAACCCCACGGGTGATACCACAGGCAGCTCTGTGCCCTCAGGGCCACCCTGAGGTGAGGCCAGGTCCTGGCTGAATGGCCTCTCCCGAGGTTGGCAGTGCCCCCCACACCTCCCCGCCAGACACCTGGAGCTGAGGCGGTTCTGGCGCAGCTTCTGTTCCTGCAGCAGACGCAGGCTGTCCAGCTTGACGGGGCTAGGGATGAAGCCAACCTCACAGCCCTCCTTTACCAGTCGCCCGATCCACCAGTCATTATTGTATTTCTGCAAACAACGGCAGGTGGGGTGGGAGAGACCAAGAGGGAGATTGGAGGTGCAGCCACCCTGCGGGGGAAACTACCCTCGGAGTTGCCTACCCCGCCCAGGGGGTGGCCCCCTCAAAGAGCCCCACCCCTGGCTCCAGCCTCTGAGGACAGCCCCAATTTTCAGGACCACTCCAGGACCAGCATCCTCTTGGGCCACGGATCACCCTGCCCCCAGCACATCCCCGTTCCGAGAGTCCTTCTTCCCCACGTGTCCGTCCTGCCCTGGAAAGGCGGGAAGAGAAGCACACGCTGGCACCTACGCGTGCCTGGCAAGCTGCCGCTCCACTTACAGGCCTCACCACAATCCTGCCCAACAACCTTGTGGCCTGGGCATGACCACCCCGTTTCACCAATGAGGAATCAGAGGCTCAGAGAGGTGGAAAGATTTGTCTAAGGTGGCACAGCAGCCTCAGCCCAGCTCTGCTTGGCTCAGAAGTCTTTCTCCAGATGCCCCTCCCCTGGTACCCCCTACCCTCCAGATGCCAAGTGCTCTCTCCACCTCTTTGATGTGCAGGAAGTCCTTGGGCTCGAAGGTGATGGCCACTCCCTGCACAGGCACCTCATCCCCTGGAGATGGGTTGTAGCCGACATTCGTCCGAACAGCAAATGCCACCGGCTTGGTCTAGAGGAGGCGCACAGGGAGGGTGACAACCAGAGGGTTAGACCATAATGTAAAAACGTACAACTTCTTGACTGGGGTGTTGATTATGTGGAGGTTTGTATCATAAATTATTCATTAAAAGCTTTACCGAATGGTTTGGTAGGGTTTTTGCATATATGTTAAATTTCACAATAAAAAAGAAAGCAAAAAGTAGAACTCAGCCCTCTCAGGGTGGAGGGGGACACTGGGGAGTGATAAGTATTAGGGGTGGGGGAAGCCCAGAACGACACCCAAAAGGAATAATAATAATCTATAATAATAAAAGCATAATATGCTAATTAGACCAGACAGCCGAACGACCTTCCGGACAAAGCCAGGGCTGCGAGAGCTGAGCCCCTTGCATGAATTTCATGCATCGGGCCTCTAGTAATAATAATAAGCTACTGTTTAGTGTGCCAGGTACTGTGTTACATGTTTCACATGCATTACCTCATTTATTTATCACAAAAATCCTAAGAAGTATTATTATCTTCACTTTAATGAACGAGGAGACTAAAGTTCAGAAAGGTTAAGTGACTTGCCTAGGATCACTGTACAGTTAGTAAGAGCAGCCCAGGAAGTTTGACTCCAGAAAGAAGTGTAAATTTTTAGCACTTCTCAAGCTCCTATTATGTGTGGAAACAGTATTAGACACATTATACCAGGGGTCCTCAAACTTTTTAAACAGGGGGCCAGTTCACTGTCCCTCAGACCGTTGGAGGACCGGACTATAGTTTAAAAAAAACTATGAACAAATTCCTATGCACACTGCACATATCTTATTTTGAAGTAAAAAAACAAAACGGGAACAAATACAATATTTGTATTTGCATGTGGCCCGCGGGCCGTAGTTTGAGGACCCCTGCATTATACTGTATAAACAGGCAGTATTCTAGCCCACATTTTATAGGTGAAAGACAAAGGCCCACTGAGGCCCAAGGGTATACCAGCTAGAAAGCGGCTGGGCCAAGACTTGACCCAGGGTCTTTCTAGGCTGTCTCTAAAGCCAGGCGGGGGGTGGGGGGGTGGGTGGGACAGCACAGCCCCTCCCTTCTTTCTCACCTTGGCTTTCTCAAGCTGGGCTAACGCCTGGCGCTCTGCCTCCTTCCTTAAGGCTTCTCGGTCCTCTTCCAGAGACACATCAGAGTCGGATGGACGGCTGGTGTAGGACTCCGCTGAGCCCTGAAAAGACAGGGCCAGCTCAGGGCCAACACTGCATCCCCAGCTCCTGGGCCTCAGAAGGCATGGAGATGCCACCCATCATGGATGCCTCAAGCCCCAGGCAGCCCAGCACGATGCCATGGCGCTAGAAGAAGGTGGTATTAGAAGGGACTGAGGTTCGCAGGCCCACAAGAAAGGTGTGGCCCTAGAAAGGGTGACGGCAGCCAGCCAGGGGTTAAGGCAGGTCCAAGGACAGCTGCTCGGGCCGGGAGGGGCGGGAACCTGATAGGGGCAGCGCAATAGAGGAGTGCCAGGGGACGAATCTCCCCACCCTGCTCCTCGTTCCTTCCCCTCCCCTCAGCACCAGCCGAGACAGACTCAGCAGAAGCCCAGTGGGTCCTTCCAGGGACTGTAGCCACCAGCATAGGCCTGAGCTTTCTGCACTGTTGGCAGTGGGCAGCCTGCTCTGTATGACGGGGCCGCCAAAAGTTCCGCTGTCTTGTGCTCAAGGGTGAGGGAAGACAGAATCCTACCTCCCCTGGCAGAACCAGGGGAGCCCCAACCCTGAGGCTCTCAGAAGATACAAAAGAAAGTCCAAGATTCCTGAGATGGTGCAGGCAGCAGAGGCCAGTGAAGAGCAGAACATGGGGCAGGCCTTTCCTTACTGCCAGAGCTGCAGCTGCCAGGGGTAAGGCCGGCTCAGAAGTGGGGGTGCGCCAGGACCACATCGACCATCCCAGAGCATAACTCCTTCAGCGATGCAGGCACATGTGTAAGACACGAATAGTCCAGACACGCAGTGTGAATGAACACGCTTACTCCTGGGGACGCTTGGATGTGCAACTTCAGGTCCATTTAGGAGGGTGTGTGCTATCGTATGTGCTGGATGTCATGACTGAATGCAAGCAGGTATCCATGAGCACATACAGGGGGCACCCTAGGTGTCAGTGTCCCTGAGGGTGTGCAGCACCTGAGGCCAGGAGCCAGGAGGCGTGGATTTGTGTGTCTGAGCAGCGGTGCTGTTGCTACAAGGGGTGGGAGGTGACGTGGGTAAGAACAGGACTGAGGAGGTGTGGGGGGTTTTTGTTCCTGAGGGCACGAAAGGGTCACTTGTCCAGAAATGCCCATTAGCTTGGTATGGAGGGGACCTGAGGAGAGAAGACACAGTCCCACCTCCCTCAGAGGGCCCTGGTCATTAGCTAGTGCAGCTGTCCATCCTCTTCCCAGCCAAATCATGAAAATGGGAGAGTCGTGAGGGGACAGGTTGGAGGTGGGGGGTGAAGTCACTAACAGAAGCTGGAAAAGAGACGTAAAGGAAGGAGAATGGAAACCAGTTCGACTACCACTCTTCACCCCTCCCGACGGGAGCACTCAGAGTCAGGGAGACAGATGCACAGAGAGCCAGAGAGAGTGACAGAGAGGCACCTACTGACCGACACACACATGCACACGCGTTCACGCACATGCACGCACACAGACATGGCAGGAATGGCAGGAGACAGGGAAACAGTGAGGAGGCAGAGAGGCAGGCTTCCTTGAGGGGCTGCTCCCACCCTGCCCCCCATCCCCAGCTCACCACCACGAGGGTCCGGCTGGGCGCCTCCATCACAGCGCCCTCAGTGCCTGGCCCCGCTGGCCTAGGAGGTGGCCCAAACTGCCCGCTCCCCCAGGGGGCTCAGATTACAAGCAGAGTTGCTACATGTGCAAAGTGCTAGGGTATATTTAGCTCAGAGATGTGGCAAGGACTGCCCCCCCCCCACTCCCTGCCACCTACTGGGGGTCAGGACTAGGGAGATGAGAGGAGAAAGGATTAGAGACTGGGGTCTGACAACCTGGGTTACCAAACACTGAGGGAACCAAGTCCTTTTTCTGTCAAGAGGGGTTACACTGACAGCACAGCATCATGCTTCCTAGCCCGGTCCTAGCCCAGTCCTGCAACAGGAGGGATGAAGGAGAGACTGAGGAAAGGACTTCCTGTTTGTGCACTTAAGAGATGCTAGGATGAAGGGTGCCTTTCCTGGGCTCACATGTGCCAAGTGCTGGGGAAAGAGGAATCAAAAAGAAGGGCCTCACTCCAACCTGTGGTGGATCTGCCTGGTACCATCCTCCCTCTCCTGGTCCAAGAGGGGGCTTGACCTCCAGAGGGCCCTTCCTCCCAACTACCCCTGCCCTCAGATGCCCCGCCCACTTCCTCTTCAACATACTCCTTTCCTTGTCTGATCCCAAGCCCCTCTCCCTTTTTTGTTGAGATGCTCTGTAGTCATAGCAACCGCTTGCTTCTCCCTGAGCCTGAGATGGCCTGGGGTTGAGACTTAGAACAGAGATGAGAACGGCGTCCTCCTGACTGAGCACAGAAGACCCCAGAAAGCTCTTCAGTGACCCTGCCTTCAGTCAGGGGTGCTGGGCTAAAGTCCTTTCTCAAATCAACTCCCTCCTGCCAGTACCCCACCTCCTTCAACACACGTTCTCTCTGCATATTAAAGAACAGTCACATCTGGATATGAGGAGCGCCTTTCCCTGACCCACACCTGACCAGGGCTCCAGGGACTCAAATGTCCTGGCTCCTCATTTCTTAGGACTTGCCTCTACCCAACGCTGTCACAGATTCTGGGGGAGGACGTGGAAGCAGACAGCCGGCAGGGGGAGTGGGTGACAGCCTGAAGCAAGCTAGGAGGCAAGCCAGGCTGTCCCTGAATGAGATGACGCAGGCAGGCAACAGGGGTTGGTGCCTGGTGCTGGGGGAGGGGCTGGGCGGGGGCTGAGGGCGTGGTTACAGCTGACAGTACAGGCAGGAGAGGTCATGGGGTGTCAGCATGATGGGTGGTTCCAGGCAGGCGACAAATGGCATGGGGGAGGGTGCCTGGAGAAAGTCTCAGACCCAGCTCACCAAAGCCGGGTTCCAGCAGCTAGCCACCTCCCTCCTCTCGGCCCAGCACCCCCATTACCTGGCGCACAAAGCTGTTGGATGTGGTATCCGAGGATGTGCTCCCGTCCGACCTTTTGAACCGTCCTTTCCTCTTGCTGTATTTGCCCTGGAGGAGCCAGGAAGGGACAAGAGTGGAATCAGAAAGGCCCCTTCCCAGCCCTTACCCTATCCGGCCGGCACTACAGCGGAGCCTTGGAAATATCATTCCCTGATCTGAACAGCCCCCTATATTCTTCCTGAGATGGTACAGCCCGAAGGGGAGGGAGGGCTCAGACCACAGCCATGGGGTCGGGGGACAGTGCAAGAGAGCCCTCAAACTAAGCCAGAGAGGCTGGGAAGGGGAAGGCACTGAGGAACTGGAGGCTCATTAGGCAGCAAAGCTAATTACGATGCTGGGCAGGCTGCAGAGGCCTGGAGGGAAGGGAGAAGCCGCCTGCAGTGCTGGGGTGGTGGTGGTGGTGGTGGTGAAGAAACCTGGGGGAAGTCCCTCTCCCGCTCCCCCTCAGCTGGAGGGGAGCAGGCTGAGTGTGCCTGTGGCCCCTAGAGAGAAGAGGAACTGCCAATTGCCAATAGGGCCCCGCTTGGCTTTTCTTGTGCCCAACTCTTGCTTTCCTTTTTTGCAGAGCGGGGAGGGGAGGGGCAGCTTTCAGCCCTAGGAGACCCCACACTAGATTTCCAGGGAGGGGGTGAGGTGTGTGGTAAGTAAACTTCTAACCCTGGCCCACTGTCATGGGGCATATTTAAGCTCAGCACCCCCTACCCTGGCAGGACTTTTTCTCAGGCCTCACCTCTCCCCAAGGGGGCAAGAGGGATCGAGCACCCTCCCACTAACCCCCAGCTGCCACTGCCAACATCCTGTCCCCATGGTACCCACCAGGCTGCATTGATCTAAATGCCCCTTGGCCCTGCCCCAAGATGAGCCTAGGAGACAGCTCCCACAAGCCCCTGGGGTAGGCTGGCTCAGTCTCACTGAGGAGGCTCCTGTCTTGGCTGGAGTGGACACTGCCTGACCACTCAAATAGCCGCACATCCAGCTATGTCCAGGCCTCCTGAAAGGGGCTTCTTTTTAGCCCTCCCCAACTCACACACACACACACGGACCCCAGGCCAGGCCAGGCCAGAGGAGGGGGTCATGATGAATGAGGGTTTAGGCCCTCCAAGCTCGTGCCCCCAGCCTGCATCCTAGAGTTTCTTTACCAAAGAAGGTACCTAAGCCATGACCAGAGTAGGATCTCTGGTTCCTTGGGCCTAAGTACCAGGAGGAGGATGAATAGATGGCAAAGAAGGGCACCTGGGAACCCCAGAATCCTCCCTCCTATACCCCTCTTTAAACCAGACATACACCCTACCTCTGGAATTGGGGATCCCTACAAACTTAAGAGGATCACCCAGGAAGCTCGGACTCGCTCTCACACCACCACCCCAGGCTGGGAAAAGGGAGTGGCACCCAGAGGACAAGGGACAGCTGAAAGAAAGGCCAGTCAGCTGCCTCGCAGGCTCCAAGGGGCCGGGGGTGGAGGAGGAAGGTATTTTTAGGTCTGGCCTGACCCCCGCCACACACACATGCAGATTAACCACATGATCAGGGCGGTTACAGTTGCTCCACTCCGGCCACAGCCAGAAAAGAGTTAATGCCATCCCGGCCTTGGGGTGTTGCCAGATTAGAGAAGGACATGCCCAGAGGAACCAGCCCAGACCTTGCTCGTCATGCACGGGCACCCACCACACCCAAGAACGCCCCTTCCTCGGAGTCACCCGTGGGCACAGCTATGTGTTCGCGGGGGCGGGGCAGCAGCCCTCCTCCCCCAGGTAACACAGCTTCTTCCCCTCCAGGACAGCGAGTTGGCATCCATCCAACTTTCCAAACTTTGGAGGCATTTTTCCGGGGCTGAGGGGGGAGGGGAGGACTGGCGGAGAGCGAGAACGTGGGTGTTGGGGGCGAGGAGCTGGTCCAATAGAGGGGTGTAGCTGACGTGGCCGGAATGCGAGCCTGGCCCCTTCCCCACGCTCCAGGGCCGCGGTCTGCGGCTCCGAAGGCCTGCTGGCGCCGCCCTCTGACTAGCGCCTCGGCCATCGCCCCGAGCCACCCCCGCCCCACCCACCCCCGCCCGGCGCCCAAGAGCGTGCTCTGCGTCGCCCCCTTGGCCTGAGCTCGCTCTCCAGCCTCCCTCCACCCCGGGATCCCCCCGCCGGCACCCCCACTCTCAGCCCACGGGAACCTGTCCCCGAGCGGCAGGGACACGAGGAAGCGAGGGTGACAGGCGCTCCGCCTGCCTCCTCCGGCTCCGCAAAACCGCAGCCCCATTCCGGGCCAAGCGCCCATCCATCATGAACCCGCAGGGACTGGGGGCGAGCAGGCGCCCCGCTCCCCTCCGCGCCGAGCTGATAGCCCCTGCCTCCCCACGGTCCCTCCGGCCAGCCTCTGCGCCTCACCTGTGGTGGGCTGGGGTCGAAGACCTCCATGGGGATCTCCTGGGAGGGTGGGTAAGGGCCCCGCGACATGCTGGTCTTCTGGACCATGGAGAGGAGCCTCCCCTCCGGCCGCCGGCCCGGCCCCGCCGGGCGCCCTCAGCGCACGAGAGGCCGGAGGAACCGAGAGCCGCGCCGCGCAGCCAGCACCGGATCCAGCCACCTGGCCCTGCCTGCGGCTGCCCTCTTCCTGCCGTCCCTCCCTCCTCCCGCTCGCTCCTCTGCCGCCGCCGCCGCCGCCTCCGCCCCTGAAGGCTCAGCATCTCCCCCCGCCCCTCCGCCCGCCCCGGCCCCGCCCCCCGCAGCCCCTCCGCGGGCTCCGCGCGGACAATGGCGGGGCGGCTGGAGGGAAGCGCGCCCCTCCCGGCCCCGGGGCAGAGCGCGCGCTGGCCTCGGACCGGCCCGGGTGAAGGCGGCCCACGCTGCGGGGGCAGGGGTGGGGGTTAGAAACTCGCCAGAGGGTTGGGGGCCGGGGGTGGCGGTCTGCCAGGGATGCCAAGCGCTAATGGAGGTGTAACGCGGCTTAGCGTGGCTGGCACCGCGCCCCCTCTTCCGTCCCAAACCGCTGTTCCTGGCTGGTCTCCCCATTCCAGCTTGGGCCACCGGAACGTCTCGGTCCCGGGGACCGGCTTTAACTGCTTTCTCCCCTGTGTGAGCCCAGGTCCCCTTGAACCAAAGTCCCCTCCCCGCCTCTAACTCTGGGCTGGCCGGCGGGGGCTGAGGCTGGAGTGGGGAGGGTGTCCAAAGGGAGTCCCAGCTGAGCACACGAAATCCCAGGGACCCAGGAGTCCTTCTGTCCTGACTGCTAGTATCCCAGGCCCTTCCAAAAGGCCGGGATGGGAGCTGGGTGAGGTCCGTGTACTTTGGAAGAGAGAAGAAAAAGGACGAAGAAATGAGCGGAGAGGAGAGACTGGCTAAAATCAGATCTAATGACCATTGACTTAGGATTGCTCCCTCTTCATCCTTATTTGGGGACAAATATCCAAGGCCTGGACTCCACTTACCATGCATGATCTTCGGAGAGAGAAGGGGTAGGGGATTCTGGCAAGAGACCTTGGTGCCAATTTGGCTCAGGCCCCTTCTGGTCATGTGGCCCCGGACAAATCACTACACCTTTTCTGTAAAATGGGGTTGCCAGTACTGTGGTATCTTGGTCGCCTGGGATTATTGGGAGGATGAGGGAAAATGAAATTAAAAGATGGATTGCTGGGGCCTTTGGAGATGTTGTAAGGTGCTGTGTAGGGGTCAGTCGTGACAGGAGGACCTGTTATCTCCCTAATCTACCCCTCCCGCTGTTCCACAAAGAGGAGAGGTGAGAAGAAGAATGGAGATTTGCCCAGGTTTAGTGACCCTAATATAAGGCCGGCCTGCAACAAGTAGATGGCCAGCCTACATTGTTTTTCTGATCACATCGCTTTGAGAGAGATTGCAGCTGAAACCCATTAGCATTGTCCTATGAGCAGATCCAATCCGGAGCAGGGTCTCCGTCGGCCCTTTAGGCACAAGAGAGCCTGGCATGACAGAAGGCGTGGGTTTTGCAGTCAAAGACCTGGATTTTCCATTTCCGTTACCTCACTTAGCTGTAACATGACAATGACACTAATTGTGTTGTGAGAAAGTGGCATAAATTTTGCTCCTGTTTCTCCCTTTTTGACACGAGCTCTGTTTAGCAGCCAGGAAAATTCAGATAGAGATGGGGTAATCAGGTGGAGCCAGCACTCAGATCGAGGTTTCTTGGACCCCAGAATATTCTCCTTGGGTTTTTGCACTGGGTACGCCAGACCAGGAGGGAAGAACTATGGGTTGTGCGGTCATTCGAATTGTTTTTAAACTTTCACAGCTATGCATTCACTCAGCCAAAATATTATTTCTCAAGTATTTACTATGCTCTAAGCTCTAAACCTGCTGTAATGCAGTGTAAGCCAAACCATTTTCCTACGATCAAGAAGCTTGTCTTAAAGCTTCCCTTTGCGAGTTGCAAACATTAACTCACGTGATTTTCACAACTGGATTACGGAAATATTACATAGGAGAAAGCTGAGGCTCTAAGAGATTAAGAACCACAGTGGTGCAAAAACAAGCTAACGTCTCTGGTGACCTATTCTGCACTCCAGGGGCTCCCGATCTACGGAGAAAATGAATAAAAAGGTGGCTTTTGCCTAATATCTGCCCTATTATTTTCTTCCGCTTCATTCACTAATGTGGTCCCCCCGCTAATAAAACATCTTCCCAGAGAATACAGGGTGCCTGTAAGGACTGGGCCACTCTAGCAAAATCCCCTACCGCGCCTGCGCATTCCAGCTGACATCCGGCTCCCACTCACCACGTGATCCGGCTGCGCGTGCGTAGCTGGAAGTCGGACTATACCACTTTGCCTTACCAAAGGGGTATATTTTCTATGTTTTTAGGTTTAAAACGATTCCCGATATCACGCTCCTATCATCTCTGGTATTGACACTCGATGTAAGTAAGTTTAGGATGGCGGAAGATGAAAGGACAAGAGGGGAATACGGCTGGAAGCGGAGCGGGGGGTGGCCTCTCCCCTTCACAGATAATGGGAGGAGCCGGGGCGGAGTGAGTCTTTCCTTTCGCCGCTGCGGCAGCAGCCATGAGGTGAGTGCTCGCGGGTCTCCGGCCTGGGGTGATCCCGGCTGCCGGGGACGGCGGGGCGCGGGGCCGTGGCCCCCGATGGGAGAGATGAGGTGGAGGCGGCCCTGACGCGGCGGGTCCCCGAGTTTGGGGTCGGCCGGCCCGGCACCCTAGGCCCCGGCCTGGAGGGGTTGGGCTGGCGGAGCGTCCCGAGAACTGCAGGCCGCGGAAGGCGGGGCGCCGCGCCGCACGCGGATCGGGGGCGACCCACGCGGGCGGAGGGACGGTCGCGGCGGTGGCTAGGCCCTGGCCTCCATGCTCGCGGGGCGCTCCTGCATCCGAGCCGATCTCCGCGCCCATGAGATTGGGTCCCAGGCCTCCCGGCTGCCAACATGGGCGGAAGCCTAGCGCCTCCCTAGACCGCCCATGAGAAAACTAAGGGCAGCTGAATCCCGCTTCTTGCTGTGATGAGACGAAGGAAACGAGCCCAGGAAGCAAGGGACTAGACTAGCACATCAGGTCTAAAACACTTGTTTTTAGAGCTGAATACCAGGACGGGCAGAAGCCCCCTCTTCATCCTGATTTCACCCGTTCTCATTCGCCAGAGGGGAGAGGGAATGATACAGGGAAGATCTGGGGGTGTGATGGCAAAAGTCTTAGGGGAGGAGATGTGTTTGCCCCTAACACTTGTCTGCGCGTGCGCATCCACTTCCCCGTGGGTTAGGCTTCACCGCCTTGGAAGACCTGGGAGGGCAGATGTGCGGGGATTCTCGTTCCTTCCTAGCAGTGGCTCCCAGGGCCTGACCGTGCTTTCTTTCCGCTTGCCGCAGCATGCTCAGGCTTCAGAAGAGGCTTGCCTCCAGCGTCCTCCGCTGTGGCAAAAAGAAGGTCTGGTTGGACCCCAATGAGACCAATGAAATCGCCAACGCCAACTCCCGTGAGTTCTTGGGTCTATGTTCCTCCCTCACCCTACCCCTCACTCATTCTTCATGAGACGGAAGACGACACAGTCATGTTGACTTTATAGTCTGCGAGGTCTACCAAAATGGAGGGATCACAGAAATAATGGAGATGCCAGAGTTTTTATTCCGGCCATTCGCCAAAATGGCAGGCTACAGATCAATGGACAAACTGTTAATAGAAAAAAAAATTTTTTTTTTAATTAAAAAGTAAAAGAGCTAGGATTTCGTTTTAGCTCTTCCTAGAAAAAAAACACCACAAGTGGATGGAACCACCCAGTGTTACATTAATGACTATTCTTAGAGTGGATTCTCTATTTTGTAGCTCTGTGAAGGATTTATGAAGAGAGTAGAGGCACTGGGGGGTAGAAATGACCAAGGAAATAATGATGTGGGAAGACCTGGGGCCTCAAACTGAAGAGATCCTGTTGGCATATTCGAGGCAAATAGATGTCATTCCTACAGAGAGCATCATACCACAATACTTCCATATACTATTACAGGGAAAAAAGTATTCGATGACAATTGTAAGGCACTTTATTTGGGATCATTGTGATAGGTACAGGAACCACTGCAAATGGGCTTTGACAGTGGGGGAAGGAGATTGGGCTCAAATACAAATACAGCGTGGGCAGGCAGTTTATAGCTAAGGCAGGCACACAGTGTAGAGGGTCAGTGGATGGGAAGTTACCAAGAGGGAGTGGAGGTAACAAGGATTTTGGTTAAATGGACCTAGCAGGATTCTTACTGAAGACGAGCCAGAGTGATGAGACATCACCTGGGACGTGGTGATGGCTATTTTGAGTATGCTACAAAATGCCTAAAAGTGGGGGGAAGTTTTGAGATCACTGGGCTGGGGGTGTACCCAGTGTCCATGGCCTGTCCTATTTAAGCTCTGGGTTATGTCTTGTATTCTTGGAGCAGGGCCCTATCTGACTGACCAGGTACATGATGTTTTCCCAGGGCAGCAGATTCGAAAGCTGATCAAAGATGGGCTGATCATCCGGAAGCCTGTGACTGTCCATTCCCGGGCTCGATGCCGGAAAAACACCTTGGCCCGCAGGAAGGGCAGGCATATGGGCATAGGTTAGTGCATTCTTCTTCCTCTGAGACTTAAGAAAT
The DNA here is from genome assembly GCF_028538775.1 of Myotis yumanensis. NCBI lineage: Eukaryota > Metazoa > Chordata > Mammalia > Chiroptera > Vespertilionidae > Myotis > Myotis yumanensis. The sequence goes on from NW_027223767.1 coordinate 44,486,352, forward strand.
GATGGATGTTTAAGTCTAGACTGAAATATATTTCGGATCTTTTCCTTCCCGGTCTGTCTAATCTTGAGCCCTTTTCTTACTCTGATATTTGATGTGCTTTCTCTGCAAATCAGAAAGTATGGCGCTAGCGTCGAAATTGAAAGTACAGTATTGGTAGAAAGAGGTCACATTTCTTGAGCACCTACCCTATGCCAAGGATTCTACTTGGTACTTGAAAATGTCCAATAAATTCTAAAACCACTTTCAAAAAGGGTCAGGATGATTTAGGGAGATGAAGGTCACACCACCCTTAAAGCCCCTTCCAGCTGACCATGCTGCCTTGGTGCGTGCCCATCATATCCACATTCTGTGCAAAACATATGGGGAAGAATTGCCTTCTTTATGCTTCCTTTAAAATTTAATAAGTGAAAGAAATAAAATATTTGGGATCATCTGTAAAATGGAAATGTTACTTAAAATGATAGCATTTGGCACATGACCTAGTAAATTATAAAGGTTTTCACAAGGTGGAAGTTGGTGGCTATCATTATGACCAGTCAGCTGGCTTGAATAACGCCCTGGAGATCTAAATGCACGAGAGTGGACCTAACTCATCTGCCTGCAGGTAAGCGAAAGGGTACCGCCAATGCTCGGATGCCTGAGAAGGTGACCTGGATGAGGAGGATGAGGATTCTTCGCCGGCTACTCAGAAGATACCGTGAATCTAAGAAGATCGACCGCCACATGTAAGCATGTCTTCCTCTTGGGCCCACCAAGACCCATTTGCTGCTCTGATGGCTTGTTCTTTGTGCAGACACAATTCTAGCTCATTGGCCTTGGCTAGGGAGCTATGTGTGTTGAGTAAGCTTAGAAAATTCTTTCATTCTATCCTACTTTGTTTGTTTGTTTGTTTTTTGTTGTTGTTGTTTTTAGAGGGGTTTGGGGAACAGACATCAATGTGTTGTTCCACTTAGTTATACATTCATTGGTTGACCTCTATATGTGCCCCGACTGGGGATGGGGATAGAACCCGCAACATTGACGTATTGGAGCGACACGAACCAACTGAGCTACTCAGCCAGGGCTAGCTGTTTTTCTTCTCATCCCACCCCCATACATCATCTGGGTAGTCAAAGTATTGAATTATCTGCCAGACGAGCTCTTCTGGCCAGAAAGTTTTGGTTTGGGGGAAAGTAGTTCATCAGCAACAGAAGAGAGGAAAGGAACCCTACACGCTTTAGGGACTTGGTGTGGAGGGGCCAACCTCTGATCCCATCACTGGCTAGAACCACTTGCTCCCTACATCCTGCAGGTACCACAGCCTGTACCTGAAAGTGAAGGGTAACGTGTTCAAAAACAAGCGGATTCTCATGGAACACATCCACAAGCTGAAGGCAGACAAGGCTCGCAAGAAGCTTCTGGCGTAAGTTTCTTCAGGAATCGGCCTCTGTGTCATGGGGCAGGTTCTTTGACTTTTATTATTACAGGTGTTCCTCTGAGACGGGCGGGGTAGGGACTAGGTTAGTTGAAGTGGGAGTTCTTCATAGTGAGAACGGCATGTGCTTCCGTCTCCCAGCAGCCTCTCTGTTCTCAAACTGACCCATCTTTTCCATTTCTCAGTGACCAGGCCGAGGCCCGCAGGTCTAAGACCAAGGAAGCCCGCAAACGCCGTGAAGAGCGGCTCCAGGCCAAGAAGGAGGAGATCATCAAGACTCTGTCCAAGGAGGAAGAGACCAAGAAATAAAGCTTCCCCTCTCTTCCCTGTACATCGTGGCCTTGGCAATTCCATGGTTCAGTCATTTAATAAAAGCAGCCTTCATCTACCTCTCTGCTTCTTCCAAAGTTACTGATTGTGGGTCTTCACTTATTTATGTATTTATTTAGAGAGGGAGAGAAGGAGAAACGTTGTTTTGTTCCCCTTGTTTATGCCTTGATTGGTTGGTTCTTGTATATGCCCTGACCGGGGCTTGAACCCAAAACCTTGGTATATCAGGACAACACTAATCAACTGAGCTACCTGGCCAGGGCGGGTCTTCACTATTCAGGGGGCCAGAATGACCACACTGAGGACAGATATAGGCCCTTCCAAGGTCGCTGTTACATCTCTTGACCTCTCCATCCAGGATAGAGGGGATTTGTGTGTGTTTTACCTTGTTTTCGTGGGGTGTAGAGCCACTTTGCAGGGAGGGAAAGAATGGCCTCTACCCAAGCCTCCAAAATACTGTGCTTCAGAAATGCTTTCATAGCAGAGCATGGGTGGCACCTTAAAAGTGGTCTCAAATGTTGGTTGTGAACCAATAGTTGTCACATAGTATTAAAAATAACAGCAAATATAGTGCTTACACTTCTCAACTGGGCACTGAGGTCCAAGGTTGAAAGCTGCCCTATAACATCAGTCCAGAAGTTACACCTGGACTTCCCTAAACAGCTGTACTGAGGTGTAACAAGCTGTCACCGAGCATCACAATTTCTAAGTCGGTATACATTCCTGTCCTATCACGTTTTGGGGGGTGGGGCTTATACCCGTCACTTAGGGGATAAAAGAAAAGGCTTTTTCTCAGAAATCGGAAAAAGGCACATGACATACAAAAGCTTGTCAGTCATTGTGAGTTGCTTAGTGAATTGTAGCCCCTTTTACAAATAGGAAGTTTTATTTTGCAACTATTACTGGGGGTAATAACTGCCAGTTTTACAAGAAAATAACTGAGAGCCCAGAACTTTAACATTGATTCTAGTCTTTGCAACATTTTCAAGTAGGGTTGTTACTGTCTCTGTTTTGCAGACATTTGGATTCACACAAAAAAGGCTAATACAGTGTTGGGGTGGGAAAAGTGGGTTGAAGATATTTAGGAAGTGAAACAGCTTCGTATACATTGATTGTGGGGGCTGAGGAAGAAGTCTGGGGTGGTCCCAAGGCCTTGAGCTTTGGAGGACTGGCAGGGGATTCCTTTAGTGATGAAAAGGAACCATTTGAGGTGGGGAGAAGGACTAGAAGAGCTGAGCTTTAGATAAATTGAGTGGGTGGCAGTTTGCGGGACAGAAGTCCAGGTGGAGGATGTCAGCCAGTTAAATATCGGATGAGGAAGAAGTCTGGGTTGGGAGGAAGATTGCAGAGATGGGGCCACCTCCTTTATATGGTCCTAGCTCAGTGGTTCTCAACCTTCCTAATGCCGCCACCCTTTAATACAGTTCCTCATGTTGTGGTGACCCCCAACCATAAAATTATTTTCGTTGCTACTTCATAACTGTAATTTTGCTACTGTTATGAATCGTAATGTAAATAGCTGATATGCAGGATGTATTTTGTTACAAATTGAACATAATTAAAGCATAGTGATTAATCACAAAAACAATATGTAATTATATGCGTTTTCCGATGGTCTTAGGCGACTCCTGTGAAAGGGTCGTTCGACCCCCAAAGGGGTCGTGACCCACAGGTTGAGAACCGCTGCCCTAGCTAGTTACCTCCCAGTCCTCCACCCCTCTCCTGAGGAATTTTTGTTTTGGGGGGACCAATACAAAGCCAATTGGCCTTCAGGGGGTGTACTTGGCAGACATTCTCATCTGCACTTGGGAAAGGCAGGGCTAAAGTGGTCTTGGGGACAGCAGACCCCTCTCCAGCTCTGCCTCGACTGTCCTTGCCCGGTCTGGACCAGAAGGGGGAAGTGGGTGGCCCAAGGCAGGGAAGCCCAGATCCAGTGAGAAATGTTCAGAGGACCTCCACCACCCATGTGCATCAGAGCCTGGGACGAGAGCACTGGTTTGAGGGTTCCCTGTTGCTACTGTGGCAGCCTGTATGCACTTCATGTTTTAGCTCTTGCTCCAATCCTTTGTCGTCCAAGTGGGGAAGCTGTGGCCTAGAAGGGGAGGGCCTTGGACAAGCTCTCAGTTTGGAGTATGGGACCCCTTCCCAGTCATGGACCAGAGGAGGAAGGCCATTGGAGGCCACTCCACCTCCAGTCCCTTCAGGCAGTTAAAGAGCGACAGAAAGGAGGTTATGGCAACAAACATGGCACCCGCACCTGGGCTCCTGCTTGCAGCACAGAAACCGGTTTCTACCCTGGACCAGGAGATGGTGCTGTTCTCTCACCGGTGGTTGCAGAAAACTGCCTCACATTTTGGGTTGTGGGGAGGATTGGCCGGGGAAGGAAGGGTCATGGGTTGTAGGAGCCTAGCTCTTGGGAAGCTTTGGGTTAGTTACTTCCTTTTTTCTTTTTTTATTGAATTTATTGGGGTGACACTGGTTAACAAAATTATATAGGTTTCAGGTGCACAATTCCACAACACATCATCTGTACACTGTACTGTGTGTTCACCACACCAGGTCAAGTCTCCTTCCATCACCATTTATCCTCCCTACACCATCCTCCACTACCCAGCCCCCTAGTTCCTTCTTCCTGAAGCTCACCCCAGCCTGGAAAGTTACCTCTTTCCACCATGGGCCTCTAGCCCCTCCCCAGAGCCGTGCTTGGGAAGGCCCTTCGGTAAGCAGAACCCCTGAAGTCACCCCTGGATCTCTTTTAGGTCTGGAAGCTTAGGAAATTCTGATGAAAATAGATGTCCATTCTCTCAAGCATATACAATTGGTCCCCTTATATAATTTGCATACCCTTTAAAGGGGTTCATTGACCCCAGGTAAAGATTCCCTGAGCAAGTCCATTTCTGGAGGAGGACACCGAGGCCCAGAGGGGCCAGCCGCTCCCCAGAATCTCAGCATTGCATGAACACAAGCACCCGTCTTAGAGTCTTCCAGGCGTGGGAGGGTGTGACTCAGAGTGGGTTGCAGCAGAGGTATTGCGCACAGTGGCGGCTGCAGAGCCACGAGCTGGAAAAGGGGTGTAGGTCCCTCTTCCCAGTGCTCTCTCTGATGCTAAGAGAGGGACCGCCTAGGCCGGCTCCCTGCAAGCACGGAGGTGGGGGGGAGGGGGGGGGCGGGCGGCTGAGGCTGGGCGTGCACTGCCGTCTTCCTCGCACTCCTCAGTAGGTGTCCCACCCCGCCTGTCCCAGGCATTGGGAGAGATGGGCATGGGGAGGGGGGGTGCGGAGAAGAAGGTTGAAGGGACCAAAGGGAGTGTCTGGTGCTGGCAGAATGGGTGGGACTGGACAGAGAGGCTCACTCTGTGACTCCCTCCTCCCACCTCGGGTATCCATCTCTCTACCCTTTTAGGCCTCTCCTGTCTCTGGCTCCCAGCTTCCCCCTCCTTTTGCATCTCTCCTCAGCCTAGGCAACCTCTGTCCCCACACAGTTAAACTCAGGCCGAGGTGGGAGGATGCAGGGCACATGTGGGTCAGACAACAGAGCCAAACGGTGGGTTGGCACCACCAGCAGTTTCCTGGGTGTGCTCTGCCCCAGGCCAACGGCGCTGCTGGTCCAGCCACCCACTGAGTGGGCACAGAGGAAGGCAGAGGCCATAGTGAGGGCACCAGCTGTTCCCGGCCGTCAGGCTGTGAGCATGCTGTCAGTGGTTCAGCCACCCGAAAAAGCTGTTGTGCTCAGCAGTGCGGCAAATGGGCTGGGGAGGAGGCCTGGGTCCAGGCCAGCTGCTGGCTGTGGCAGATGCGAGTGGGGTGTGCAGGAGGGTTGGCTGAAGGCTCCCATGGTCTCCAGTGGAGTGGGGTCTTGATCCCCGGAGCCCCTGGCCCAGCATCTGGGGTGTCTCTGTTTCCATCTTGCTGGTTTAAGGCACCCAGAGACCCAGGGCCCCAGTGGGAGAAGAGCTGACTGGCAAGAGATTCGATTTCTCAGGGGCTTGACTCTATGCTGCTGGGTAACCTTGGGCAAGTTACTAATCCATCTGGGCCTCAGTTTCCCCGGGGGAACAAAAGGGACCCGGTTCACCAGGATCATCCCCACGACCTTGGAGAAGCCACCTTATATCTCAGGGCCTCCCCTTCTCCGTCCTTCCTCATCGGGTCATTGACAAGATTAAATAAAATCAAGTTCCTGGCTTGGTTCCTGGAACACAGTCGGTGCCTATTATGTGAGTTGCTCTCTCTGTAAGCCTTTGGACTGGATGTGTGACCCCTTTTTCCCCTCCCACCATCAGGGGTCCTCGGAAGAGGGGGTCATCCTCCTCCTTCTCCCCACCAGCCCTGAGGCCCTTCCTTGGGTGAAGGGCCCAGAGAAAGCCCAGGGCCGGGTCCCACCTGGCCTACCTTGCGTTGGGGGCAGGGCGCCGGGGAGCGGACCCGGGGGCGTGCCCATGGGGAGGAGCAGGTGCCCCGCCCTGCAGCACCCCAGCAGGTCCCGGCACCCCCACAGCCCGCCTCCCGCTGCCTCCCCGCTCCCCTCCGCCTATAAATAGCCCGGGACGTGCTCCCCGTGACGCGGCCGCCCGCAGGGCAGGGGGGGTGCTGTTCTGCCGGCGCAGGTGGGCGGGGATCTCCGTGCCAGGCTCCCGATTGAGTCATCTCCGGGCCCCCCTGTCCGCGACGGTCCCCGCCGCCAACGTGCGTAGCTCGGACTCGGGAGGCGGCGGGGGCGAGGCTGGTCCCGGGTGGACACTGAGCCCCGCAGGCCCGGGCTCGCAGGGCACCGCCGGGCGGGCGGGAAGCGTCCAGGCGCGCGGAGGTGTGTGCCGCCCCCTGCGCGACCCGGGCGCGCGGGGAACCGGAAAGTGGCCGCAGCCCCGCCCGCTCCCCCTGCCGCACCCCCAAACCTTGCTTCCCCCTTTCCTGGGGTCCTTCCCACGATCTTCTCCGCGTCGGCTCTCCGCAGCCCCTTCTCTCAAACACCTGCCGATCCCGCTGAGGCTGCTCGAGCGGAAGGGGGGGAAGAGGCTCGGGGACCCCTCCCGTGTCAGCCTCAGCTCCCCTCCCTGAGATCAGCACCCTCGGCGGCCTCCTCCCAGCTCTCCCAGCGCCCACCCCACTCCCTGCCCCTTTCTCCCTCGTTCCCAAGCACATACACAGAGCAGACCGGCCGGGACAAGAAACGTTTAATTAGGGCCCGGGGCTTGGCGGTGCCCCAGCAGACCGTCATGCAGCCGGATGTACAGTGGGCAACGGGCCGCCCCTGGGGTGTTGCTGAGGGGCCTCAAGGCAGCAAACAGGGCAGTGTGGCTTGAGTCCCCCTCTGCGGGGGGCGGGGGAGACGTGGGGCAGGGGCCAGTGGGCAAGACCGCGTGTCCGTCCTACCGCATGGGAGGGCATGACTGTGCCCAGGGCGGGGGTGGCGTCAGCTGGCACGATCAAGGATCAAGGACACTAGAGGAGGCTCTGAGCTGGGGGGAGAGGGAAGCTGGCACCAGAGAAAAGCAACCTGCGAGGGAGTGTTCATCTCAGTGTGCCCACCCGCCCTGGGGGTGCCTTCTCCCTGCCTTTCCTGGTGGCCACACCACCACCCACCTTCCCAGCCGCTCCCGCCCTCTTCCTCCCAGGGCTCTGTGTCCAGGACAAGGGAGCAAATGCAGCCAGAAAAGGACCCTCACTGCCGAGCGCAGAGAGAGGGGTGAGGGAGGCCGTTTGGAAGGCAGCCCTGAGGCTGGGGCTCCTGGGGCCTCCTGTCAGGCGCCCCTGGCTGCTGGGTCCTGCTGCTGGGGGGCTTTTCGAGTCCTGACAATGCAAGGGGTGTTTTGTTCTCAGTCGGGTTTCTGTGTTCAGGCTGCTCTTGGCCGTCCTTTTCCCGTGAGCCAGGGTTAGGGTGCGGCTGCTCTGTGGTGACTGTTCTCCAGGGGACAGTCTCTGATGTGCCATACATCCTCCCCAGCCCTCAGCCCTCAGCCCTCCCCTCCTCTGTCCGCCCAGATTTCAAGTAATGGGAGAGGTTCCTGCAGGACTTTCCTGAGAATTGATGGAGTGACAGAGGCAGTGAGACCAGGAGATGGACTCAGGACCCTCCCGTGGCCCCGAATCCCCTCCCACCCCTTCTGTCAGCGACACAGAGCAGCACTTTGGGGCAGAGGCTGAGAGGCCGGGAAGGCACTCACTGCCACGGGGGCAGCGTGGCCGTGGCCAGGCCACACACAATTAGACCCAAGCAGAGGCTCCGCGGGAGAGGGCGTGTCATGCAAAGCTGGTGTGGGCACAGGGAGGCTCTCGGGGAAGAAGCAGCAGGGACGTTCCCCCAAGAATGCCCCTCAGGGCTGTGCTCAGCACGGCAACTGGACTGGGGGTGCCTGGGCACGGGGTGGTCCTACCTGGAAGCTTCCCCATCCCCCCCATTCTCTCCTCCACCCCCATGCCCAAGTCTCAGAGGAGCGCATCTCTCAGGACACCGTGGGACCCAAGAAATGAAACCTTCCTCAGTGCAGAAGCCTCCCAAGCCATGGTGAATGGCCGCCAGGAGAGAGGCAGAGGGGGGAAGAGTGTGGGCAGATGCCTGCTCCCCTCCCGGGACCAGAAGCGAGGGCCAGGCACAGGCAGGGGTGGCATCTGGGTTCTCTTGGCTCCTCTCAGATCTCGGTCAGGGCGTCGGCTGGCACCAGGCCCCGCTTCTTGCCGCTGCTGACGCGGATGAAGCCGTCAGCATCCTTGCTCCTGCCCACGCCCACACAGATCTGAGCCAGAGAGACACGGAGCTCAGGCCTGGCACTGCCTGCAGCCCTGGCCCCGAGTCCTGCTGATGGCTCCCAGGGGGCCCGCTCCCGGGAATGAGGGAACGGGCATCAGATGTGGCTGGAGACCTCAGCTAGGGTGATAGGAGCAGATCCCATAAGGGTCTGGGGTGCAGCAGCAAGACCAGGACATCAGCAGACACAGAGCAGCACTTGGCAGCTGACTTTGAGATCAGCTGGTCTAACGCAGCCCCTCTGCCATATTGCAGAGGGAACAGAACTTGTCTGAGGTTACACACCAAGCCAGAGGCAGAGCCACCATTCGACCCCAAGCCTCTGGACTCCTAATCCAGTGCTCCTCTTCTCCCCAAAGCTGTCTCTCCTGTAATTCAGGCCCCTGCCTGTGGCCACCAACCCCAAGTCCCAGCAGGAGAGGACTAGAGGGCCCTGCAGTCCCACCTCCTGTCACCGCTGCAGGGCCCGGGCACTCACCTGGTTCTCCTTGAGGCTCAGGTAACCCTGTTCCTTATTCCCGGAGAAGGGTTGGCAGCAGCGCCAAACATTCTCGCCCGGCCTCACCCGCTGCACAAAATTGGCCGGGAAGAAGCCAACCCGGTCGCCAATCTTGCCCTGGGGATGAGGCTGGCATGAGCACCAGGGCCACCCCCCACTGCTCTCTCTAGACCCAGTGACCACTGAGAGCCAATGCCAGAGTCTGGGTTCTCGGTATTCAAGCCCCCAGTCGGGTGGCTTCTGCATTGGGAAGGGCATTAGGTGGGCAGAGGGACAGAGCTGGGGCAGCTTGGGGGGGGGGGGGGTTGGTGTCAAAGCAAGAGCAAGGTCTGAGGGTTGGTCCCAGGCTTGGCTGGAGCCAGTGGCTGGAGGAGGAGTGGTCTTTGGGGCCTGGAGAGAAGGTGGGGCAGTGCCCGTTGAGGGCAGAGGTTGGTGAGATGCCTACCAGGGTCCCTCCGTCTCCCACCCTGCCCAGTCACCTTCCACCAGTCCTCGTTAGAGTCATCCACCAGCATGATCCGATCTCCAGGCCTGGGAGGAGAGAGCGGGGCAGCATATGGGGCAAGGTGGGCTTGCCCCCTCTGCACCCCCACAGTCCTGGACCCCAGATCCCCTGCATGCCCCCCTCAGCTGAAGGAGGATTCCTGATGCCCTCAACAGGGGGACGCTGTGTGACCGCAAGGACAGCAGACATTGGCCAGGACAGAGCTGGGGCGGGGGCAGGAGCCATGCCATCAGCACCCATTCCCTCTTGGACCCGGGGCTGCCCCGCTCCTCTCTGGGCTCAGCAGTCTCAAGTACGCCAGGAGAAGGTTCCTGAAGGCCCCTCACACTCGTGTCCCAAGGTCTGGGAGTGCAGAGCACTGAGGTTGGAGCCAGGCGGCCACCGGGGGGCTGGGCACATGGAGGACTTACTGTAGAGCCAGGTCGTTGTTCTCCTGGGGCAGAAACTTGTAGAGCGCAACATAGGAGTACATGGGGCCCACGTCCTTCCGCAGCGGGTGCTTGGGGGGCTGTGGGAGGGCTGTGGGTCAGTGATGGGAGGGCCACACCCTCTTCACTCCACCTACTGGCCTTGACCTTGCTACCTGGGGGCTGGGAGGTGGGACACAGGCTCCTGGGTCAAGGATAAGGAGAGGTCAGCCTCTCCCATCTGCTGTGCTCACACACCCCAGGGAGTGCTGGGCCAGGACGGAGAGGGGGATACTGTGCTGCCTTCTGCACCCTGAAACTGCCCACCCTTGGGGAAACAGGAGTGGGAGCAATAGGCATTGGGTGAGTGGTGGGAGGGTAATACCCCTGCCTCCTGTGACCACTCCCCCGAGCATGGCCCACCCCTGTAGACTGCAGACTGAGAATAAATGATGGAGCAGTGACCCTCCCACTCACCCTGTTCTCACCCACCTGTGGGTCAGTGACATTCCTTCCCCACCTGGCCTCCTGGGGCTGGTGCCAGCATCACCTCACCTGCTGTCCAGGGCTCTTCTCCTCTGGTCCTGACCCTTCACTCTCTGCCGGGGCTGTGAACACTGCAGATGCCAGGGGCGGGAGACAGGGTGTGAGGCAGCAGGAAGCCACCGCACTGTGACACTGTGACCCCTTCCTGCCCCTGGGCCTTAACCTCCACTCACCATTGTCGCCAGGGCCCTCCTCGGAGCTCCGGATGCTGCTTTCCCCATCCTCCGTCAGCTCTTCCCGCTCGCTCTGGGGACAGAGAGAGGGAAGGGTTCAGCCCCTGGACCCTCCTCCTCAGAGACCCCTACCCCCGAGGTTCCCCTCTGGTGCCCACCATACCAGGCTCCGTGTGGGGGACTCGGAGGTGCTGCTGAAGCTGGAGCGGTTCATCAGTGCCAAGGAGGTGCCATAGCGGAGGGTCTCATAGACGGGGTCCACCTTCCCGCTGGCGCCTACCAAGGATCCACCTTCAAGGCCAGGCACCCAGCTGCTGGCCTCGCTCACCCCTGAAGCCCTGGACCGCAGCCCTGGCTGAACTCCGGTCTCCCCTCATCTGCCCTCCCCATTCTCCTTCCTCCTCCCATGGAGCCCATGCAGAAACCGTGGTGTCCTGGACCCCTCACTCTCCTCACTGCCCTTATCACTCCGTCATTTAGTCCTACCTCCCGAATGTTCTAGAATCTGCCCGCTTCCCTCCATCTCCACCGCTACCAGTCTGCTCCAAGCTCCCCAACTCTCTCTTGGCAACCATCACAACCTCCCCATTACTCTCTCTGCTTCCACTCCAGCCCCTCCAATCCACACAGCAGCCAGAATGCCCTTCTAAAAAACACAAAAAGTGTCCTTAGAATAAAGTCCAAAGAACAATCGTAAAATGGATCCCAAGGCCCTGGGCCCATGGCCCTGTCCCACCTTCTCACTCTCACTCCCTCAGTCCCAGCCATGCTGTCCTTTCTGTGACTGCCCCTTCCCGCCTCAGGCCACACCCTCTGCCCACACTGGCCTTCCCCAGATCCTCAGTGGACTAGCTCCCCACCCTTCACTTCTCCCAGTGCCTTTCCCAGTCTCCATGGTTGAGGACTGTGGCTGCTTTCTCCTCTCTTTATTTCCTATCCTTGTTTTAGGCATTCATCTGAATGATGACTCATTGATAATTGGTGTGATTATCTATTTCATGTCTATTACACACCAAGAACTTCATCTTCTTCAGAGCTATGTCCCTGTGGCTGGCACAATGCCTGGCACTCAGGAGGTGCTCAGTAAAGTTTTTGGTGACGGATGAGTGAATGAAGGAGCCCTGCATGCAGGACAGGAGCACCCACAGAAGGGAGCTGGTAGCCGTGCCAAGAACTGGCAGGGCCCGCGTGACACAGGTGCCCAGATGAGGAATGCATGGGTTGCTCAACACCCCACAACGGGATCAGGAGCAACAGGGGAATACTCACCAGTGGGTGGGGACTCCCTGCTTGTGGAACAGGCTGGTGGCGGCTCATGCACCAGGAGGGGGGAGCTGAAGTTGCGACGGAAGGAGGAGGACTGCGGCAAGAGGGGGCAGAGAGAGGGCCTGAGGATGTCACAGCCCAGGGAGTAATGGATCTTCCTCGCCTCACATGGAGAACCAGCCTTGGGGGGCACTCATTCCCCCACAGGCTGGTTCTGGGGGCTCTCCGCCGGCCATCGCCACTCACCGACTTGACTGGGCATTGCTGGTGGGAGATCTCCTCGGAGCACCAGAGGTGGACACTGGCTTTGCATGTCTTACACCGCAGGCCCTGCTTGGAGTTTCCTGGGAAGAATTTGGGTTCAGAAAAGGAGGTTGATCAAGAGAGGACTCACCCATGGGCGATGGAGCAAAGGAGGCAGGTGAGGGGTGGGGAGAGGGTAGGGGACCAGTCTCCAGGACTAGTATCTACCCCTCGTCCAGTCAGGGTGAGAACTTGCACTGAAGCCCGAGTTGTTAGTAAACACAGCAAGACCGGGCACCCCCCACCCCAACAGAGCTCATTTGTCTGCCCAGGGTGAGGGGCACAGTGAGCACTGGGAGCCATGAATAGCAGGACGTTCCATAGGCCAACTCCCCATGCCCACCCTGGCGCATCACCTTGCCTGCCTCAGGCACCTACCTACAATGAACTGGTGGCACAGCTCACAGGGGTTGGCTCGCTTGAAGACATGTTCCTGGAAGCTGTGCAGCCTCACTGGTTTGAGAGATGCCAGGGGACGTGGGATGGGGCAGGGGGAGGGTGCCGGGGTGGGCAGGCCCCTGTCTGTGGGTGCCCGTGGTGGGGAGGAAGGGGGCAGCGGGGTTGGCGGTGTCAGCAGCACCTCGGTGGGGCACTTGGGCTCAGAGCCTGAGCGAAGGAAGAAGTTCTCCACGCTCTTACTTCGGAGGATGGTCTTGAGGGAAAGCGAGCGCTTGAACCGCTGGAGCTGAGAGAGGAGGAGGGACTGTGAGTGGAAGCCCAAGAGGGTGCTGGCCTCCCCTCCCCCAGGATAGGTCTGTGGGTCAGCAGCAGCTGAAGGCTGAGGGCCAGAGGTGAGATGAAGGACTAAGAGGAAGGCTGCCAAGTTCCAGAAGGTGGCTCACAACCCCAGATGCCTACAGTAAACTCCGTGAGCAAAGCAGTTCGGCTGGGCAGGCAGACAGTGAGGAGTGGTGGGGACTGCGGCAAACTGAACAGCTAGGGAGCCACTGCTGGTGTCCTCTGGCCAATGGAGGCCATCCCAGGACTGTCAAGTTTTTCAATTTTCAAAAGAAATCTAGACTTTCATGGGAAATTGAATAGAAACACATTGAAAAGGTTTCATTTTTTTGTTCCTTTGCAAAAATGGTAGTATACTATTTTTCCTGTGCCTTGCTTTGTTCACTTAACAGTAAATCTTGGAAATCATTCCATACCAATACTTAAAGAGATCCATCATTCTTTTTTATGGCTACGCAGGGTTTCCTTGTATGGGCATACCGTTTACTCGAGTTAAAAAATACTTTGGGGGTCAAACAAAACACTCCAGGTCCCAGTTGTCCACCTGTGTTCTTGAACAGGGTGGGAGTGGGGGAGTGGTCACCCTCAACCCTCATCCTCAGGGCTGTTTTCCCCTCAAAACGCCTCTCCAGTCTGTCCCCTACAATCGCCTCATCACTTGCACCGCCCTGCCCTAATTCAGGCCACAGCACCCCCAGTCTGATTAAGGCCACAATCCTTTGCCTCTACCTGCTAAAAACCATATATATATGTGTGTGTTTTTTGATTTGAGAGAGAGGAAGGGAGGAGAGAGAGATAGAAACATCAATGATGAGAGAGAATCATTGATCGGCTGCCTCCTGCACGCTCCCTAATGGGGATTGAGCCCACAACCTGGGCATGTGCCCTGATCAGGAATCAACTATGACCTCCTGGTTCATAGGTTGATTCTCAACCACTGAGCCACACCAGCCGGGCTGCCTCCATCTGCTTTCCACACAGGGAGGTGATCCCTGACCTTGCTAAAAACTTTTCATGGCCCTAGCCAGTTTGGCTCAGTGGATAGAGCCTCTGCCTGCAGGCTGAAGGGTTCCAGGTTTGATTCCGGCCAAGGGCACATGCCAGGATTGCGGGCTGGATCCCCAGTAGGGGACGTGCAGGAGGCAGCCAATCAATGATTCTCATCACTGATGTTTCTATCTCTCTCTCACTCCCCCTTCCTCTCTGAAATCAATAATAATATATTTAACACAACCCCCCCCCCCAAACTTTTCATGGCTCCTCAGGACCCAGCAAAAGCCCTTGCTCCAGACATGAAACTCTGCAACTTGGGCAAACCTGCTTTTCCAACCCACGCCTTACACCTACCACCCGGGCACGAGGGCTTGGACTTATCCTTGCTTTATGCCTCTGAGCTATGGACTTATTTGTCCCCTTCTCTGCCTCATCCAATTAATACCCTCTTTATCCTTCAGGATTTCCAGCGACTCTTCCTCTTCCGGGAAGCTGTCCCTTCTGCAGGAATTCCATTTAGTGGAGCCACTCCCTCCTCTGGGGCCCGTCGCGCCCAATGCTGACTTCCGTTATAGCTCCAATCAGGTCTATGTTGTTATTCACTTCTCATCCTCCCGACGGACTGTGAGCCAGCCAAGGGCAGGGGCAGACGCCTCCCACCTCACAGGGCCTGCACGCATAGTAGCTGCTCGGTCAATGTTGGCTGATAAATGAGCAAGTGGCTGGAATCCTAAGTGGAGCCATTTGGAGTGCAGAGTGGATCCTGCAGGGAGGCCAGGGCTATTTCCACTGCTCACCCTAACGTACCATTCTTGAGTCTGCCCAGAGCGAGACCTGGAATCTTCTCTACCCAGATTCTCGCCCCACTCCCCTCCAGTTGAGAGCCCCCTTACCCCGGCCTACTCCTTTCCACCAGTGATAGAAAACGGGGGCCAGAAGCCTGGCCTCAGACAGGAAGACTTGGCCAGGGTTCCCAGCTGGCACACCGGGCAGCCTGTGTGCCATGGCAGCCAGCCTGGCAGTGGTGCCAAGAGGATGGAAGTGGTGGCCCCTCCAGCCCTGGGGAGGTCATCGGGCAGCAAGACGGATGAGGGGAGCAGAGAGGGAGATGTCTGGGCACACGGTAGGCCTGGTGTGCCACTGCCAGCTGTGAAGCCAGAACCCTGGGGTGTCTGGCACACCGAGCTGCTCAGCTCCTTCCAAATGCAGCTTCCTGGACAGCACTGTGGGCTTCTTTGTGTGCCTGTGAGAATTGGGGCCCCAGGCCCCGGATGCCTGCACGCTGAGGCAGAGGTGCAGGGCCAGAGGGACAATGAATTAGAACACGAATGTGATCTATGGGCCAAATGTGGCTCTGGGGGCTTTCACAGGCCCAGGGAGGCAAGGGAACCCACCACTGCCCAGAGGCGGTGGACATAGAACACACGAGGTCTCTGGAAGTCTATGCTGGAGGGGGGCGGGGCGGGGGGCGCAGAACTAAACCTGCTGTCTAAAGGCAAGTCACTTCCCTTCCTCTCTCCGAGCCTCAGTTTCCCCACATCCAAGAGGAAAGAGGTAGGACTACATGCTCTCTAAGCAATGCAAGGCTCTGAGTCCAAAAACATAAACTTATAGCTATAAGGGGCTGTCACTGTCAGTGAGCTGGAAGTGAGTTAGCACTTTTTATGCAGCATCTCATTAATCCTGGCGCTACCCTCTGAGGTGGTGACAATGACCCCACTTTCAGATGAGGAACCGAGTCTCATAGGGGTAAGTCACTGACCCATGAGTCCTCAGCTGGGAAGTAGCAGAGCCAGGACTCGAACCAGTGTCTTTAGCTGTTGAGCCCAAGTGAGCAGGAGCCTCCTGGCCCTCTGTGCCCTGCCTTGGCCCTCACCTCTGCCCCTCAGTTGCTCCATGGGCTTGTCTGCAGGCCGGTAATACCATTGGGTTAGCAGGGACTTGAAAGACTGGCTATGTAGAGCAGTCCCACCCGATCCCCCGCACGTCCCCTCAGAGTGGTTGTCTGGCTGTGTGGGTCACTCTGTGACAGGAAGCACATCTCTCTTGGGACAGTCACTCCATCTTTGGGCAGCTGCAACCACTGGAAAGTGCTTCCCTATATAGAGCCGAACCCTGCCTCCTGCCATTTTTGCCAATGGGCCCCTGTTCCTCCCTCCCTTGGCTCCAGAAAGAGCTACTCCCTCTAACACATCCTCCCCAGCCCTCAGCTGGGCACAGTCATGCCCTCCCATGGGGTAGGACGGACACGTGGTCTTACCCACTGGCCCCTGCCCCACATCTCCCCCCGCCCCCCGCAGAGGGGGACACATATCAGTCCTTCAAATATTTTAGGACATCAATCATATCCCCCCTCCCAAGGCCATCATTTTCATAGCAACCTCACAGGATTACCGTAATCCTCCCTATTCTCCTTTCCAGAGGCCCCCTGGCCTCAGGGCCACGAGCCACCTCTGTAGGGTTCCAGAGGCCTCGGGAACAAAAGGTTCCCCAGCACCAGGGCAACCCCAACTCTGTCTGAAACTCACTGGCTCCGTGTGGGCCCCACATAGCACCTGGGGTAGCTGGCAGATGTCAAGGGCTGTGGTTGGAGGGCAGGAAGCATCTCCCCTGGCAAATGGCTTGATGCCTGCTCGCTCCAGAGACATCGGCTTGGCTGCACGATGTCATTTTGGCCCAGCCTGGCCGAGGATTCCCATTCCTGGGACTCCTTGTTCCCAGAGATGATCTTTCCCCATCTCCCCATCAGCTATCTTTTCGGTGCCCGCACTGTTCCAGGACCCATTCCCTGGCAGGGGGAGAACTTGCCATGTACCCTGGTGAGCTGGGCCCTCTCTTGGATCCTATTCCTCCCAATGCACCTGGAGCTTGGCTGGCTTGGAGCCTGAACCACCAGCCCTATTCTTCTGAATTCCTCCTCACTTCCCCATACCCTAGACGAGGGGTGGGAATGTCAGGTCCACAGGCCGTATAAGGCCTGAAAAATCACTTGGTCTGGCCCTGCCAAGGCCTTAGGGGTGAGTTAATTAAATGTTTAACCAAATAGAGCAGGCTAATTTGATAATTTCGTATGGCCCAAGAATGATGTTATGAATATCCAAATGGCCCTTGGTAGAAAAAAGGTTCCCCACCCCTGCCCTTGACGGTCCCTTCTTTTCTCAATTCCCCGTGGTACCTCATCACTTCCTGCCAGCTCCTGAAAGGGCACCAAGCAGCTGGCGGTGGGTATTGGTGGACTTAGCACAAGCTGACTCAGATGGCAGAGCTGGCATGGCAGGGTCTTCCCAAAGATGGCACCAAAGGGGGTGACTGCGGGCCCTATGTGGTAGTATGGGATGGGGACCCAGAAAAGGGGATGCTGACACTAGGAAGGTGGCTGAGTAGCTTGGATACAGGGGTGAGACCCAACCTTAGGGTGGGCAGAAGGATGGATTTGGCAAGAAATGCCCAGAGGGCCCAAACACTGATAGATAAGCCTAGAATGTTGGCTTACTGCCTGGTGGGTACCAGCCCCCTCTGTTGTACCTGCCTCGAACCGAGCTGGGTGGACAGCAGCCAACCCTCTTCCTTTCCTCTCCCCCACTGCTACAGTCTAGAGATAGAAGTTTCTTTGAGACAGGTTGGGGGAGGAGAATGGAAGGAGGCTGGCAAGGGTCCTGAATTATTCTCTCTCTGCCCACCTGTGCCCTGCTGACCCCCAGCCCAGCCTGTTACTATTGAGTTATTACTGAGCCCTTCACAAGGGGTGGCATAGGGGAAGGGAGCAAAGGCACAGCGCGGCCAGGCCAAATGTGCACCCTACCTCCGTCCCTGCTCCTGGACTATCCAAGGCTCAGCCCCAGAGGTGCCTGGCATTGGAGGGTCCTTGGGCGGGGAGGAGGGCAGTGCAAACCTGCCAGGCACAGCCTCCCCCGGCCCACACAGCTGAGCTCGCAGCCTGCTGATTGCTGAGGCAGCACTGCCCAGGGTCCTGCCTGCCTTCACTCCTGCCTGCTTGTGGGAGCTCTTAAGGAAGGGGCAGAGCTGCCAGGCCTTGGTGTGGGAAGCAGACCCCCTGCTCCCTGGGGGGCCAGGAGGGGGATGGTGGATGTCTGTCCAGGGTGACTAGAGGCAACGGAGAAGGTCAGGGGCCTTGGACCTCAGGATGGGGCTCAGCTCCCGGGACGCTCTGCTGGAAAGAAGCTGTCACAAATATTCCACGCACTAGCCTCCTGCCCCAACACCTCTTTCCTTTCGCAATAGACACTTGACTTTCTGAGGGGGAGTTAACTCTGTGGTCTGAGAGCACAGGGTCTCATTCTCACAAGGGGCCAGGAGACGGTCAAATGTATATCTGATAAAACAACAACAACAAAAAGAATTTAAAAATGTCTATCTGAAGGCTTGGACATGAAGACCCACGGGGTTCCTCTGGTTTAGGGATGGGGAGCTTGCTGGGGTGCCTCAGCCAGACTCCACCCTGGCTTTACTCACCTCCCCCTGGTCACTCCCTTGATGACCTTGACCTTGAATTAACCTTATATCCTGGGGGCGGGGGTCAAGACGGAATGAGGAGGAAGATGGGCATGGGAGAGAACTACAGATGGACTGGAGGTACCAGGGGGAGCCAAAGACCCCTTCTACTTCTGGTCCTCACTGCCTTCCTCCTCTGGGTGACAGGAGCAGGGAGGAAACAGAATACCCAGCGGAAGGGAGAGAGGAGGAGGTCTTGGCCGCTCAGGTTGCTTCCCGCAGAACTTCTTGCGGGTCAGTTGTGAGCACCTAACAGTGGTTCTCAATCTTCTGGCCCTTTAAATACAGTTCCTCATGTTGTGTGACCCCAACCATAAAATTATTGTCGTTGCTACTTCATAACTGTAATGTTGCTACTGTTATGAATCGTAATGTAAATATCTGATATGCAGGATGGTCTTAGGCGACCCCTGTGAACGGGTCGTTCAACCGCCAAAGGGGTCGCGACCCACAGGTTGAGAACCACTGATCCTAGAACTTTGGGAAGGGAGCAGACAGATTATGGGGGGTGGGGGAGGCGAGGCTTAAATGTGAGCGACGCCCTCACCCGCTTCAGCGCCAGGAGCCTGGGCTCCGCCTGACTTCACTGGGGAATAATTTATTCACTGTGACTCCCACAGGAGTAACGATCATACATAATTAGGGTTAATTATGACATTCATTAATTACGATGACTTCTCTTTTTTGCTTGTTACGCGCCCTTTCCCACCCCCGCCCCCTCGTCTAGATCGCGGGGTCGGGGGAGAGCAGCCTGCCTTTCTGGTGGAGCCGCAGCCACAGCCCCGGGTCCCCGCCCGCCGGGCCGCGCTGCCGCAGCCCCCAGCGTGGACTCGGCCGCTGCGCACCCCTGGGCCGCGGCCTCGCGTCCCCAGACTAACCCGGTTGGGAGGGGGGACGCAGGACTGCGGCGGGTCGGAGACACTCAGAGATAAACACGCAGAGATGCCCGAAGAACGCGGGAGAGACGCGCCCCGAGATACCGAGACAGAGACAGGCAGGTGGCAGAGACACAGGCAGAGAGACACAGGCAGAGAGGGGGGCAGGCGGAGCTGCACCCCCAGACCCGGCGGACTCCACGGGGATGCGCCTCGCACGCAGCACACCGGCGCGCACACCGCTACACACGGCAGCACACTCCCCCCGCCGGCGCCGCGCCGCTTCCCTCCAACAGCCAAGGTGCCAGCTCCCCGGGGGGTCGCGGGTGCGTCTGCTCTTCACGCGCGCCAGGGCGTGTCGTGCGTGTGGGCTGGGGGCTCCTGGGGGCCCGCCGTCGCGAACCCACTCCCCCGCGCGGAGCCTGAAGAGTCACACCTGCCCCGACATTGCGACCCCAGGGCAGCTGAGCCCGTAGTGGCGGAGCGGGGCGTCCGGCCCGGGAGCGCCTCGGACGGGGAGGGGTCCAGGCCTCGCGCCTCCCCAGTTACCTTGGTTTCGTGGAGGACGGACGCGGTCCCCGGGGCGGTGTGGGTGGCCGCGTCATCCGGTTCGCTCTCCTTCTCGCTCATTTCGGTCATGGTTGGGGGAGAGGGGCCGCGAGGATGCCGAGGCCCGACGGTCCGCCCGCTGCGGGGCAGGCTGCGGGGGGCGGGCGTCTCTCTGGGACCCTGGCGCCCTCCTGCGAAGACTGCCACCCAGTGAACCCCGGGAAAAACGCGCCCGGACGAAGCAACCCCTCACTCCCGTGCGCGGGCGGAGAAAGTTCCCGGGGTGGCCGGGGAGGGTGGTAACGACACCGAGCGAGGGGAGCGGGACGACCCCGGGAGTGAGGACCGAGGGTCCGCAGAGGATGCTGCTCGGAGTCCGGGGAGGAGGGAAGTGGGGACGCGGGGATGAGCCGAGGGAGGGAGCCGTGGAGCTGTCCGGGTCCGGCCACCCCCGCCGCCCTCTGCGCCCGCCCCCCATGCTGCCCCCCCGCCCCGCGGGCCCCAGCCCCGCACCCCGAGGCCCCCTCCGCCCAGTCCTCGCCTCCCAACTTTGATTTAGGAGGTCGCGTGGTCCCGCCCCCTTCCCTCCGCCGCTCCCCCGCGCCGCTATGCAAATCTGCTTCTCAGCGATTGGCTACCGCGGGCGAAGGGGGCGGGGCCTGGGAGGGCTCGACAAGATGGGGCGGGGCTTGGAAGGGAGCGACGTGGAGAGGGCCGTTTTACATTGAAAACCTGGAATGGGTGGCGTGACTAGGTTGAGGGATGGCTCCAGAGGTCATATTAGAGTCTGGATGAGGCTGGGGGCGGGGTGGGGTGGGGAATAGAGATAGGTTACATCTGCAGAAGGATGGCCGAGAGTGGAATCCAAATGAGGACTTCCTGGTAGAGGTGGGGGAAGAAGGGGGACCCTTCTGCCCCATTCAGTACCGGGGTGTCTCTCTGCCCTGGAGGGACGCTCTCCAAACACACGTACCCCCCTGGGCTGAGAGGTGGTGATTTCCTCAAGCAGAGAAGGGACAACTTAACACCAAGCAGGCCTGACAAACTGCTTTTTTGTGGATGAAAAGCTGGACATTGTGTCACTTTCCAGTCTTGTCTGGACTTCAGCAGAAAAGAGAGCTGTGGCCTCAGGCCCAGCACCTGAGGTCCTCTAACCTTCTCCAGGACACGCCCCCTCCTGTAGAACCTGCCACAGATGGAGTTAGACCAGGGGGTAGGGAACGGTGGAGGGGCAAGCGGGTTCTTGCCCACTTGTCTGAAGGTATCTCTTCTAATGCATGCGTGTGTGTGTGTGTGTGTGTGTGTGTACCTTCTATTTCCCCAAGTCCTCCTCCCTCACCTCCCGTCCTGACCAAAAGGTCTAGCTTCCTCTCTTGGCCTGTCCAAGGAAAAGGAGGTAAATTCGGAGTTGAGAGAGTCTTTCCTGGGCCGGGGTGGAGAGACTTCTGGGTCTAAGTCTCCTTCCTCATCTGCTGTGGGTGATAAGATGGGGAGGGGGGACCTCAAGGAGGGCCTGCCTTTATGCCAGCCCTGGAGGAGGGGCTGAACCCTGTGTCTGCCCATGCACATAGCCATCCATGCGATCTCCCTCCTCCCAAGGATGAGCTCACCATTGGAGGACCGCTCAGGTTACTGTGTCCAAGAATAGAGATTCACTTGCCAGTGACAGAAGTAGGACAAGGGCAGACGTGAGGGTTCGTGATTGTGGGGGCTTAGTCCCCTCCCCTTCAGATCCACCCACTGCAGCCATAGACGCTGAGAGCTAGCTTTCCTAAAAGGAGCTTCAATAGAACCTGGCCCCAGTCCTTAAACCAGTCTCCCCAAAGACCCACTCATGACCAGCCTTCTCCCAATCTCCTCAGAGGGCTGCCCTCCTCCCTCTTGTCCAGCTGAGGGCACCCCAAAATCCCCTCCCTGGCCAAATGAGATGTAGAAATGCTTGGAGCACCCTGGTATAGAGTTGTCAGCCCCCTCTCCCCCATCTATCCTGGACTAGAGCAAACAAGGCCTTCTGCATTTAGAGACCTCCTGGGGGAGGTACCCCTGTTTCTCCCACATAGCAGAAACTCGGGGTTCCTTAGAATCCAGTGCCTGTATAGTCACTAATTAACTGTGACCCTGGGTGAGTAACTAACCCTTTGAGCCTTGATTTCTTCATCAACAAAATGGACATAGTGCAGTGTTGGGAGAATGAATGAATGAGTTTGCCCAGGGAAGACAAGCAGGGAAAATTAATTTTCTTCCTTGCCTCCTTTCTTTTGGGATATTTGCTCCTTCCCAGTGCTTTTCCCGAGGCAGAGAGAAGAAACGGCTCCATTCCCTTCACTTTCCTGAGTCATCTGGAGCCTGTTATTTCATGGGGGAGTCAACCCAGAAAAGGATTCTGATGAGACAAAAGGAAGAATTCCCGGGGGAATCGGTGGTACCAGTGACCAAGGCAAGCCAGGAAAGTTGGTGGGTCCTGGGTCTATCTGGTCTCAGCGCCAGAAGCCTGAGGTGGGGCAAATATGGAGGAGGCCAGGGGGCTGGATGCCATGACCTCTGGATGTCCTTTCTGGATGTGTTTCAGAGAAGTCTTTCATACACTAAGTCTGAGTCATTGTCTCGGTGCCAACAACTCCTACTGCAGTGGCTCAGAGACAGGGCAGGAACCGCCGGACCAGCTTCTCCTGGAAGAGGAACATTGTCCCATCTCAGATGCAGAGGCTGAAATAACAAGGGTCAAGGTGCCACGAGAGGATAAATGGCAGTCACACTCTCAAAAGAACCCCCTATTTGACCGGAAGTCAAAATACAACTACTGGAGTGCCTCTTAGTAGGAGAACCGCCTGAATGCCGGTGGGCACGGGGCTCTCAGGAGCCCGGGGACTGAGGGATGGCCCGATGACTTAAACCTGCCCGGGGCACAGTGTCCAGCACGCTGAGAGAGTCTGGTACTCTTCCCAGTCTGCCCTATTTTTTCTGTTCTTCGATTTTGGGCAGAGAGCTGTTCTCTGGAGGGACTTTCATTTCCTTCTTTTTAGACGGGCAGAATTGGACTAGAATAGGTTGAAATGGGGAGTTGCATTAAAATGGGGCAATAGTACTTGTTATTAAGAATTCTTAACCTTGGGCTTGCAGGCAAGCTTTAGGAAGCTCGTGAACCCCTTGAAACTATGTAAAATTTGGAGGAGAAGCACTTTCTGGGAAGAGTCAGAGCTTTCATCTGCTCCTCAGAGAATCTACGATCCCCAAAGGATTAAGATTCTTTGGCTTGAATGACCCCCAGGATTCCTCATGTAAGAGTTTGAGATTCGCTGATGTGAGGGATTGCTACTCCTTCCACAGGACGGACTTATTTTCCCCTTAATCACCTACAGCTCAAGCCCTTCCCGCTGTGGCCTCTGCCCCCAGGGATTGCCCAGGGCAGCCCAAGCTGAACACCTGAGTGCCTGGCCTTTCCCTCCAGCTTTAGAATCAGCACACCTGGGTGGGGTAGTCTGTGCTGCGCCAGCACGGCCAAGGGTGACCCTGAGAGGGGGGCGGTGAAGGATTAGAAAAGACAGACAAGAGAATAAAGCTGGGTCTGGGTGGGACGCTGCCCTCTCTGATGGAGAGAGACAGCGCCACGGACTACAAGCTGTGTCTTTGTTTTATAGCCAGATTCCGCACAAGGCAAAGTAAGGGCGTGGCCAAGCTGTTTACAACATTCTCGTGTATTTCGATCCTACTCAACTACATGCACCTGAACTCTATCAAGCCCACATGACTCAGGCACGTGGGGCCACGTGTTCAGACCATAGGTTCAAGCTCACAACCATAGCTGTTGGCTATCATTGTGCTGGGAGGGCTCTGCCCTCCAAGCTGGGACTTGCACAGTGGTTCTCAACCTTGGCTGCACATTAGAATCACCTGGGAATCTTTATAAAATCCTGATTTCTGGGCCTCATCATTAGTAACAAAGAAATAGAATTTCCGGAGGATGAGGCCCAGAAATCAGGATTTTAAAAAGATTCCCAGGTGATTCTAATGTGCAGCCAAGGTTGAGAACCACTGGACTTGCACGTGGCCATGAGAGGACTGTGCTCTCTCATTAGGTCGAGGCTGACCCTGTCCAAACACTGTAGCCGCTCTCCACAGTAGTCCATCATGGTTGAGGTAAAGTCTGGGCTCTCATCTCCTAGCTGGGGAGAGGAAGAGGGACCGGTGGGGCTAGGGATGCAGAGAACACCATGAGTGGCCTGGCCTTGTCCAGTCTCCCCCACCTCCCCCTGCCGGCCAGCCCACCCTGGGGCCCAGAGGCAGATACCACTCTAATGAGCTAAGGCCCATGGCAGGCCTCAGTAATTACGACTTTATGGAAATATAGAAGGCTCTTACGCAAGTGCCTGACACACTTCCTGTCTGTGGCATCTGGGACAGCCAGGTCCCCAGGGGCTGGAGGAGGGCCCCTCCACCCCCTGCTGCCACCAACCCCTGGAGCTCAGGACACTGGCATAGAGCCACCCTCCCGCTGCTTGTGGCATTGTCCCTAATATGCCTGCCCTGGGTGAGCTGTTCCCGCTCTCTGTGCCCCAGGCTCCCTGGAGGGGAACAAATTGGGCTCCAGTATATGCAATCCCTTCCCTGGCCCCTGCCAAGCCCAGGAGACCTGCTCCTGTGGGAGGGGGACGGTGGGGTTGGGGATGTTTCCCTTTCCTCCATGAAGAAAATCTCTCTTTCCAGGAAGATGTCCCCTTCTATTCTGTTCTTTTTCCCTTGAGGCTGGGGACATAGGGCTGACCGCAGCCATGGTGGGGCGGGTCAGCGCCCCTGGCAGCCCCTCCCAGGCCCTGCGTCAGTTTGCCCCCTACCCACCTCCCATGGCTCTGACAGTGTCCCGAAGCCACTGCTTTCTTTCTCTAGTCCATCCCCCCCCCCCCCCCACAAGGCATCTGTTACCAAGGTAACAGCAATGTCATCACTTTGGGGTGAATGAGGGGGTGGAGCCCAGTGGACTGAGGGTGCTGTTAGGGGTTAGAATTTTGGAGAGATGAGCACTGAGGGGTCCCAAGCTATTAAAGGAGGAGCCTTTTGCTGGAAAGGGGCTTTGGGCACAGCCTGGGATCGAGGCTGTTGCTGAAAGCTGGTGGGAAAGAGGGAGGATGACGTTTGGAAGCAACTGGATGCAGGGTTAGAGGTGAGGGTGGTGATGACAAAGAGACGTTGAGGCAGGGAGGGTGGACCGGGCCTGTAACTCCTCGCTGGGGTCCATGGGGAGAGGTTTTCTGGCTGGGAAAGTCTAGAGCCCGCTGAAAGCTGCATGGGAGCGCCTGGGGCAGGGCTGAGCCCACACCGCCCCCTGCAGGCCGCACAGAAAGCAGCATTGGATGCACTGCAAGAAAGCTGTGCTTAGCGGGGCCTTTGAGGGTCTATCTACATTTGAGACTTCTAAGCCTTCTAATTGCCCGGAGCGGTAACGGACATTGGGGCGCCCGATCCCTGCATTAGAGGTCTTACTGTAGATCCTGACCCAAGGGCGCAATAATTCAGGGGGCCCCTCTGGCCGACTTGGGGGTGGCCAGCAGTTCTAGGCAGAGGGAACAGCCTGGAAAAACGCGCAGAGGTGTGGAAAAGAACAGCCCGTTCTGGAAGCTGCAGGCAAACAAGAGGGAGGGAGGGTGGTGAGAAGGGAAGGCAGAGAAAAGTGGACAAATGGCTTTGAATGTTGGGCCAGGAAGCTGACTTTTCCTGTGCAAAGTGGCTTCTCAAACTCACTCCCTGGAGCCCCACTGAGCAATTCATCAGGGCCGTGGAGGAAGGGGTTGAGGGGGGCGGGGAGAGCAGGCAAAGTGGTTCACTCAGAACTTGAGAGAATTTTTTAAAAAATATATTTTATTATTATTGTTTTAATATATTTTATTGATTTTCTTACAGAGAGGAAGGAAGAGGGATAGAGAGCTAGAAACATCGATCAGCTGCCTCTTGCACACCCCCTACTGGGGATGTGCCCGCAACCAAGGTACATGCCCTTGACCGGAATCAAACCTGGGACCCTTCAGTCCACAGGCCAACGCTTTATCCACTGAGCCAAACCCATTAGGGTAGAACTTAGAGCGCCGGCCTGCGGACTGAAGGGTCCCTTGGTTCCATTCTGCCCAGGGGCACATATGCAGGTTGCGGGCTCGATCCCCAGTAGGGGGCGGGCAGGAGGCAGCTGATCAATGATTCTCTCTCATCATTGATGTTTCTATCTCTATTTCCCTCTCCCTTCCTCTCTGAAATCAATAAAAAATATATATATATATATATATATATATATATATATATATATATATATATATAAAAGATTGGGGGCTTAGAGCCAGGCCTATGCATTGTCCAACCCCAGGGGGCACTGTTCAGTGGGGTGCCCTTTGGAGCTGTGCACCCAAAATGCTCAGAGGCATTTTGCTGGAGGAGGGACTGCCTCTTGGGGGAGGGGAATTTGTGTGCACAGACACACCGACCACACAGGGGTTACCATATGGGACTGTCAGCTTCCTCTGTGTGTGCGCTCCTGTGTGCCTGTGCCTGAGATGTCTAAAGAATCATGCTCTCATCCCTTCCTTTGTAAAATAATTTCGCCTGGAACTCAGGGCCCAGGCCTTTTGCCCTGGATGGACAGGATTCCAGAGCCTGATACATAGTAGGCACTTCATAGCATTTTGTTGAATGCATGAATGAATGAATGAATGAATGAGTGATCCTTCTCCTCTCAGCCCCTCTTTCTTTGAGGGAGGGGTAGACCTCACCCTTCAACTCTCCCACTCTCCAGGTTCGAATGTTGCCTCGGGATAGAAAGCAAAACCAAACAAGACATTTTGGTTAGAGGAGAAAAAGGACATTGAATTGTTATTTCTCAGCATTTTTTTTTTTTTTTTTTTACAGATAAAAAGTTACTTCCTTGGCTTAAGAAGCCCAAAAGGGTATTATTAGGATTGGTTTATGCCATGGCCTAGAAAATGATAGAACATTTTGGGTGGGGAAAAATCCATTTAAAAAAATTGCACCCAAAAAGCTGTCCCTGAAATTATCTGTGTGGGGAAGTTTCTGGGACAGTCACGTCTATACCCCCCAGGACTGTGACCCTGGGGACCTTGCTGGTGCCCCCGGTACCCCAAGGGGAGCTCTTGGGAATTCAACCCTGGACAAAGATGCAGCGCCACAGAATGACCATTAATCCTCACTGCCACACCGGGTGGGAGGGAGGCCTTGCTCCATTCAGAAGGTAAAGAGGGGAGTCTGGGTCATGCCCCTGCCTTGTGGGGGCCTCACCCCCGCACCCAGGGCCTGAGAATCCTCTGAGAGTGCGGTGTCTGCACCAGAAGTGTCCCAAGGCCTCTCTGGGCTTGAGGATGAGCTGTTCAAACTCTGTTCTGTGTTGGCCCAGGGGGCACAGCGAAAGAGTAGGGTGGGGTTGGGGGGCTGCAAGTAGCTAGGTTCCAGCCACTGCCTCAAGCCCAGCTGAGGAGAGAGAGAGAGAGAGAGAGAGAGAGAGAGGGAAAGAAGAAGGAGGAGGAGGAGGAGGAGGAGGAGGAGGAGGAGGAGGAGGAGGGAGAGAGGACAGAGGAGAGAGAGAGAGCCATGGAAAACTAGGAACAGGCCCAGCAACATCTGAGTGGGACAGAGTGCAGAGGGGTGGGAGGAAGGACTAGCAGCCAGTATGGGAGAGATGAACTCAGGGGCGAGAGGGGAGGGTGCAAGCAGGTGGAGGGTGGCGAGAGGGCAGGGAATCGGGTGCTGGAGTTGGAGTCCCACTCCCAGGACCTGCTCTGGGGATTGTCCTCAAAGGGGGCCCACACCAGCCTCCACCTTTTCTACCCCCATCTGCCTGCTTCCCTCCTCTGCCCCACACCCTGCTCCCCCCAGGCCAGGACCAAGGTGGCCAGGACCCCTCCACCCCCTCCCTTCCTGGGATCCTGCTCTGTCCAACCTTGGAGGGCTCCATGAGGGCCTCCTTGCCTGGACTCCACCTTTGGGCAATGGGTGGGCTCTCCAAGTCTTGGGGTTCTTATCAGGGGATCTTGGGTACTTGGGCTCCTTTGGCACCCCTGGCAGGCATGTTCCCATCCCTTCTCCCCTCTTCCATTTTGTCTGGGTTTATGGAAAAGAAAGCAGGTTCAGGACCAAGGGCCAGGCACCTGGAGGTGGAGGTGCCCTGAGTGGGGACCCTTTGGCTTTCCCTGTCCCCAGGCAGGCCCTGCAGAGTCACCAAGCCTGGATAGCTAAGGTCTCATGAGCTCAGGCGATGTGTTGAGAGGCCTGTCTCTCTGCTCTCTGCAAGGCCCTTGTCTGTTTACACCAAACAGTAGTTGGGGGTTGGGCACAGGGGCCTGGGGCTGTCTGTGTACAGTGACAACAGGGGCTGAGCATGGGGAAGGAAGCCCTCCCCAAGGCAGACTGTATTTGTCCATAAACAGTCCACCCCGTACCCCAGGGCAGAGGAGGGGCAAAGAAACCAACCCCACTGGAACTCCTTTCCTTCTACTGCCCTGGGAGGGGTCACCCCCAGACACACCGCTCCTCCCCACAGGCAGGCTCTCCCTGCCAGCACCACGCCCCCGAGTTGTTTCCACAGCAAGCTGGACTATGTTCTGTAAACTCCAGCCCCCTAGCCAGGCAGCCCAGCAGAAGCACAGGTGTCCTGCCATCACTGCACCTGTGTGTTGGGGTCGGGGAAGAGGAGGGTGGGAGGCCAGCAGGGAGCAAAGACCCTTTGTAGGTGCATGTGATGCAGCACGCCTGCTTGTCCTATCCCCTGGGAGGGGTCAGGTTCCTCCCATGGGGTCATGTGAGGGGTCCTAGCCTATGAGTCTCTGGGATTCTACACGGCTCATGGATCTGGGGCCAATCTTGAAGCCTAAGGGTGTCCCCTCCTTGTCCCTGGGCCTCTTGGGGACAGTGGGGGAGTGGATGTGCGTCCCTGTGACTTTGTTTTGCTGTACCACCATCTCCCCTTCAAGTTAATGATTGGTAGGGAGCCCTGGGGACACCATTCCCCCACCCCCTCCTCCCAGCTTAAGCTGCCTAATAGGTCCAGAGTTTCCTAGAGCCCTGGGTGCTCAGCCAATCAGAGGCCCCAGGCCTGACCCCACCCTTTAGTGGGTTTGCTTCTATAAAGAGAGGCTGAGGCCCCCGGTGGAGGCCCAGTGGGTCCAGCCCCACCCAGTGCTGACCTCTCTCTGTCACACACCTGGCCCGCTCCCTTTCCAAGATGCTGTTTTGGCACAACCAACTGGAGCACCTGTGGCCCGGTCCCGGGGAATTGTACCCCGGGCCGCCAAGCAGCTTGCTCAGGTAAGCACCAGAGCCCCTTCCCTCGGCCCCTAGGGAAGGCCCTGGTGCGAGCTGCGGTGGACAAGTAGGGCCTCTGTTTCAAGTAGAGGGGGATGGGCTTCCTGCTCTTGGGTCCCTTTGGGGGTGGGGATGTGGTCAAATGTACCTGGGTTTAGTGGGTCCCGGGACATCTCACAACACCCTGAGCACCACCTACACAGGACACTTTGGTGGGGCATTGACTTGGTATCAGGCAAGCCCTGAGGTTGCACATAAGCAATTGATGCCAGATGTTTGTCGATGCTTGGTAGTATCTGGGATTTGCATCTTAACGGAGGTCTCCCAGAGGCCAAAGGAGTTGAATGGGGGCCCCTTTGGCCCTGGCTGCTGCTGGGGTGCCTGCTACAGGAAACTGGAGGCTCCCAGGAGATAGGACCTGGCAGAGAGAGTCAATGCCCCATAGGGGGTGGGGTGGACAGGGCAGAAAGCTGGCAGGGCCTCCTCTCCCTGCAGGGAGTCCCTGCCCTTGCCCTACCTGAAGCAGGAGGAGCTGCCCAACATCCCCAGCATGGAGCCTCCCTGCCCCTCATTCCAGTACGTGCTCTGTGCTGCCACCTCACCAGCCGTGAAGCAGCAGGAGGAGGCCCTGACCTACCTGAACCAGGGTACGCTGGGCCTGGGAAGGAAAGGGGTCAGTGGGGGCAGCAAGCCCTGGAGGTTGTGCCAGGGTGGGCTGGGGAGGCAGGCACCACCTCTGCCCCTCGGAGTGGGGCTCACACGTCCCCCAATCTCTCCCAGGCCAGTCCTATGAGGTGCAGATGCTCTGCAACGCCAAGCTGGGTGACGCCACCCAGTGGCCACGGCTGCTGAAGGTAGGTGCATCCCCTCCCAGATCCGGCAAAGGCTGAGTCTGACTGTCCCACGGGGCAGGAAGCCAGTGCCATCCCTGTGATGTCACTGTTGGGTAGCACCCTCTCAGGTCCACCTTTTAAGGTGGCCTTCACGAGGTGGGCAGGAATGGTGCAGGCAAGAGGCACAGAGAGGTTAAGTATTTTTCCATGAAACAGAGCCAGTAAGTAGCAGAACCGGGATATAGAAATATTAGTATATTACAGCCCTAGCCGGTTTGGCTCAGTGGATAGAGCGTCGGCCTGGAGACCAAAGGGTTCCGGGTTTGATTCCAGTCAAGAGCACATACCTTGGTTGCAGGCTTCTCCCTGGCCCGGGGCCTTGGTCGGGGCTCATGCAGGAGGCAACCAATCGATGTGTTTCTCTCACATTGATATTTTTCTCTGTCTTTCCTTCTCTCTTACACTCTCTCTAAAAATCAATGGAAAAAATATCCTCAGGTGAGAATTAAGAAAGAAAAGAAAAAGGGGGGGGGGATATGTGTTATTCACACACATAATTACTTCTCTCAAAAAATTATCCCTTTAGCCCTGGCCGGGTGGCTCGTTTGATTGGAGCATTGTCCCATGCACCAAAAGGTTGCAGGTTCAACTCTGGTCAGGGCACATGCCTAGGTTTCAGGTTCCATCCCCATTCTGGGCATATACCAGAGGTAATGGACCAATGTTTCTCTCTCATCTCATCTCTCTCTCTCTCTCTCTCTCTCTCTCTCTCTAATAAAAAAAAGAAGGGAACATGTCCTTGGGTGAGGATTTTAAAAAATTATTCATTAAGCTCCCATTTATTCCCAGAAACTATTCTCTGAGCTAGAGATTCAGCAGTAAAGAGACAGATGTAATTCCTTTCCTCAGGGGGCTTGCATTCTACTGAGTGAGACAAACTTGTAATTACACAAATTATATGCAATTACAAGTCGATTTACAAATTGCAAAATGATAAGTGCTGCAAAGAAAAGACTGCTAGCACCCCCCTTTCTAGAGCGCGCCTGCCTTTCTCCTCCCCTCTTCTTCCCGCACAGGCCAGCTACCCTTGCCTTTCTCTCCTAAGCTCCAAGGGCCCCTCTTTTGCCTCCATAACTTGTTTCCTGAGCCCACACCGCCCAGCTGGTTTGCTTCTTTCTACCTCTGTGATCTTCTACGTAAACTTTTGCTTATCGTTAGAAAATATGTAGAAAAGAGCCCGGTAGAGTGATTAAGAGTGGGAAGGGATTAACTTCCTTATTTTACAGATGAGGAAACTGAGGCTCAGGGTCTCTAAATTACCTCCCCAGTTTCACAGAATGGCAGGTGGGCATCTGGACACAGATCTAGCGATTCTAAGTCCCATGTTTCCTGGGAGTGGGAAGCAAGGTGGGGAGAGGGTGGGAGGGTTGGCCTACCCCAGGTATGGGAACTGGTTCCCAAATGCCTACGCGCGCCACCTTCCTGTGACCACAGAGTGTGGTGCGTGTGGTGTTCCATGACCGGCGCCTGCAGTACACGGAGCAGCAGCAGCTGGATGGGTGGAGATGGAGCCGGCCTGGGGACCGCATCCTGGACATCGGTGAATGGGGAGGGACCCTTTAGGGCCACCATCTTTCTTGAAAGCCCTTACAGGTGGGGAGGGCTGAGCCTTGCTTCCTGCTTGCTACTCTGTGTCTGCAGATGTGCCATTGTCCGTGGGGGTGATAGAACCCCAGGTGCTGCCCTCACAGCTCAACACAGTGGAGTTTCACTGGGACCCAACCAAGAGGACCTCTCTCTTCCTGCAGGTGAGCCTGAAGCCAGGAAAGGAAGGTGAGTTTAGGTGGGGGTAAGGGGACAGTAAAAATCAATCACTTCCAGAAAACACCATGGGGGAAAAATATGGATAAAGGTTTATGGACTCTCACCATAGGGAAGGACTAGTTAAACATTAAAGCAATGGAAGAAACTACAAAACATAGGACTTAGCTTCTAAGAAAGTCATGGTCTGCAATACCTAGGCAAAATTAAAAGGAGACCCCAAATGGGAAAAATAGTTGCTAGTGTGTTATAGCCTTAATAATAAAAAGTTATCATCCTATATAATGAAAGGGTAATATGCAAATCGACCAAATGGCAGAATGACCGGTTGCTATGATGCGCACTGACCACCAGGGGGAGTGCCGCTCAGCCACAAGCCAGGCTGATGGCTGGCAAGCGCAGAGGCCATGGTGGGAGGCCGAACTGAGGAGCCCTCCCTTCCCCCTCAGTGCACGAATGTTGTGCACTGGGCTTCTAGTATATCAATAAGAAAAAATAGAAGAGAGACCAACAGAAAACAGGCAAAGGATATAAGTAGACAATTTATAAGGATACTAAATGTAGACAGGTCAACCTCATAACATGCTAATTAAAATGTCCTATATATCATGGGGAAGTAAAGTACAACATAGGGAAAGAACCTAATAAAGTTACACTTGAAGAATAGACGCTGCTGACAGGTGACAGGCAGGCCGCAGGTTTTAGGTGCAATCCCCCTGGAAGGTAGGTGGGGCTGGGAGTCACACTGCTTCCTCTTTGTTTCTTCTCCGCCTCAGGTTCACTGCATCAGCACTGAGTTCACTCCTCGGAAAAAGGGTGGAGAGAAAGGCGTCCCCTTCCGCCTCCAGATTGACACTTTCAAGCCCAGTGACAAGGGGCTTCCACCTGAACACCTACATTCAGCCGGCTGCCTCATCAAGGTGTTCAAGGTGCAGGCAGCACCGGGCCCCTTCCCCTCCCCCTCAGGGCTTGTCACCCTGCCTCGCTGGCTGTGTGGATTCTGGCCCTGCTTTGCTGTGGATCCTCAGCCTGCGGTGCCCGCTCTGGGTCTCTTTCCTTCTCTGTGCACAGAGGGATGGGGCTGGATGTCTTTGTTAGAGCCCCTTCTGTGAAGAGAAGTGTGCAGGTGAGGAGGGGGCCTCTGAGATTTCCATGTCTCCCTCCTGTAGCCCAAAGGAGCTGACCGGAAACTGAAAACCGACCGGGAGAAGGTTGAGAAACAGCCCCTGCACGAGAGAGACAAGTATCAGGCTGCCTGTGAGAGCACGGTCTTCGTGGAGGTGCGTGTTGCGGGGGCAGGTTTGGAGAAAAGGTCCTCATTTACACCTGGGAAACTGAGGACTCAAGGGCTGTGCCTGCTTCAGGATGATCACAGCCCCCCCGGGATTCCACCCGTTTTCTGCAAAGACCAACTTCAAGACTCCCTGGAGCGGCCACCTTCCAGGCCGCCGCTCCTGTGCTGCCATCGCTGCCACCTCACTGCTGCTCCCTCTGCCCAGAGCAGCTGCTTTCCTGCTGCTGCTTCTGCCAGCTCCACCGGAAGCCTGCCCAACTCCCCCAGGCAGCCCTGCAGGCTAGTTTGCTCTCTTGCTTAGTGTGGAAACTAGATCTGCTTGTCAGCTAATTTTGTAGATGCCAACATTTAAAAAAAAGTGTTTTTATTGATATTAGAGAGAGGAAGGAGAGGGAGAGATGTTTCCTGCACAGCCCTCCCAGGCACGTGCCCTGATCCCTGACCAGAATGGCCGAACTGGCGACCCCCTGGTGCATGGGTCGACACTCAACCACTGAGCCACACTGGCCGGGCTTTTGTCAACTCTTAATAGGCAGTTGGAGGGAGGTGAGGGACAGCTGCCACTGCTCTCCAGCTGTCCATGCCGACCTTACTGTTTGCCCACAGTGTTCACCGTGGCCAGAGCCCAGTGCAGAGCCCCACCTGCCTCTCAGCCCTCAGGCTCTGACCTCCCCCCACTCCTGCAAACTCCTGTCCCCAGAGCGGTGAGTGGGGATGCGCACCTCCCATCAGCCCTTTGGGGCGCGAGTGAAGAGCTCCTCAGCCAAGGCCTGGAGGAGGGGACTGAGAGGTGTGCTGAGGCAGGGAAGAGGCTCAGCCCGGCTTCTGGGGAACACCTGGGATGACACCAGGCAAGCTCTGCCTCCCAGGGTGGGAGACTGGCTGCACTGCACCCAAGAGGCCCTGACTCTCTGCTTCTCCACAGGCTCTGCTGCTCACCACCATTCATCTTGGACACTTTGGGGGGCAGCCCAGCTGAGGTGAGTCTTCCCTTTCCACACCCCCATCCCCGTCCACTCTCCCAAAGCCTCAGCAACCTCATCTCTCGCTCCAGAATAGGGCGGCCCTGCCCCCTGGTGGACAGATGTGGTATGGACCTAGATCACAAAACTTCCCTGCATGGACCCGCACTTCCCACCAGCAGAATGAGCCCCCCCCCCTCAGACTTGGGCCCCCCAAGGGCAGAGGTTGTTTCTCTTCCCCTTTGTTCTCAGTCCGTGGGCTCATGGTGTCCCCTGGACTGCCCTCTCCATGCCTCAGGATCTGAACCCTGGAGCCTCCATCCTGGAGACGCAGCAGTGGTTACATCGCCACCGGTTCTCCAGCTACTGCCGGACACTAGCCAATTTCACAGGTGAGGCTGGGACTCTCAGCAGGAAGCCTGCCTCTGTCCTGGCTTTTGTGTTCCCTTCAACTAACTTTTATTTTAGGACTAAGAGTTGCCAGGCACCATGCTTGCTAGGTTTTTTTTCTCTCATATTATCCTATATAATTTACACACTCGCCCTTGAGAACAGGGCTCAGAGAGGTTCAATACGTTGCAGAAGGACACACAGCCAGCAAGTGGCAGAGCCGGGGTGTGGCTCTAAGTCTACCCGGATATACTAGGGCTATTGGTAGACTCATGTTGGACTGTGTCCCTTGCCAGCCTTGATCCCAGGCGTCTTCCCCAATCTGGCTCTGTCTGCCTCTGCAGGCACCGATCTGCTGAAGCTTACCCGGCAGGACCTTATCCAGATCTGCGGGGCTGCCGACGGGATCCGCCTTTTCAATACTCTTAGAGCCAGGTGCTGGGCACTGCCAACAGGGTCCCCTGCCCTCTGTAGTGGCACCTACCAATTCAGCTAGCAGAATGTCCAAGTCAAGAGGCACCTTGAAGGCCACTTATTCCCCGCCCTCATTTTACAAAAGAAGAAACTGGCCCCAAAAGGACACTGATCTGCCTGAGGTTACAGACTGGCAGGGCTGGGCTAAAAAATTAGGCTCCCGTGACCTCTCCTGTGACCATCCCATCTGCATCACCGTTTTTGGGGACAGATTTTCCTATCTCCTCTCCCCCGGAATCTAGCGTTCATTACATGCTTAAGAAATGCGTGGCGATTTCTCTCCCTGGAGACCTGGGAGGGGCGGGGTCTCTCCCAGGGATGGGGGCTCCAAGCGGGAGCTGATGGTCCAGATAAGAAGGGCTGAGACTGTTTTCCTGGCCCAGGCCCATCCGTCACCGGCTGACTTTGTATGTGGCTCAGGAGGCCTCTAGACAAGAGAAGGAGGTTCCTAAGAACCCGGAACTAGGTGAGGTTCTGGCCTCTCTCCAGAAGAAACGCAGGTGTGGCCGCATGAACCCTCTTCTGGCCTGGGGAAAGGGTGGTGCCCCACCATTTCTGGGACCTGCATGCCCTCCTTGCATTCCCTGCCTTCCATGACCAGACTAGTCCTCTCCTTCCAGGATGTCTCCCTGGGTTTATTCCTCCATGCTCTCTCCCTAACCCCTTCTGATTTTGTCATTCTATTAGCATGTGGGATTAGAACATTATAATCTTGTTCTTGGGTTTCGGTCCTTCATATGTAGATGTCCCATCTCCTCTTTCAACTGGGGGCTCCCCTCAATCTGAGGCCTCCCCAAAGTTGAGGAATAGGAGGTGAAGACTAAGTGGGTTTATAAGCCTTTTTCTTTCTTTACTCTCTCCCCTCACACCCACCATGAGGCTGTTACCGTGCCCTCTCACCCTCCTGGTATCTGGGGCTCCCTCTAGACCCCTCTCCCCACTGACCCCCTGCTGCCCACACCCCAGGCTTTTATCAAGAGATTTCTCTGGATGAACTCAGCGCCATTGAACTGATGGGAAAACTGGCAGAGCTCTTGAACCTCCCAGCCAATCAGATCCTCCGCCTCTTCCACCAGGGCCCTGGGGGTATCCTCATTCTCCTCAGCGACCAGGTAAGGGGTGGTGGTTCCCTATAAGGCTCCACGAAGGCCTGGTCACTCCTTTCCCTCTCCCTACCTACCCTAGCTTATTCCGTTGGGCTATAAGAACGGAATTGTCTTAGTGACCCCTTCTCCCTTGCAGGTGGTTCAGAATCTTAAGGATGAATCGTACTTTGTGGCCGTGGTGAAAAAAGGTAGGAGTTTTAGAGGGAGACAACAGCTGTGTCAGAGACAGAGATCGTATAGCAAAAAGACAGCTTTTATTGCTCAGGAAAAACGTGACTGAATAAATGCATTCTCATAAGTGTATTACCATGGAAGGTAAGCCCCCCCCCCCCTTCCCCAAACCCCACAAACTGCAACAATCAAACGGAAGGGCAGGTGCTTGCTGACCAGTCAGCTGGTAGTCCTGGTTATCTGGATGCCTGCCCAGCCCCTCCTGTGATGCTCCAGTGCACAGGGAGGCTTCCTAAAAAGGTGGATTGGAGGTGAGGGGAAGAACACCTGGGTGTGGCAGATGCGCTGCAGGCCGCTCATTGTTGGGAGTGCATCCTAGTGGTGGCTGGGGGCCAGCCTCACCCCAGTGGTGCCCTTTTTACTGCTTTCAGTGCAGAATCCAGATGGCTACTACCTGGTGCTGACCTAAGCCCAGGGACGCCCTGCTGCAAGAGGAAAATGATGCCGGCCTGGTTCTCCAGAAAATCCTCGATGCTTCTCCAGGCTCCAGGTGAAGAGCCGAACCGTCCTGTATCCCTCCCCTGGGGAGGCAGCAAGCAGCCCAGGCTCACATTTCTTACTGCTCGGCAGCAAATTATTAGAACCTGGGACACAGCTTCCCAAGATGAGCTAAACTGGCCAACCCTTGTGAGGCAAGAAACCTGGCAATATGGATGAGCTTCTGCCCCAAGCAGTGCTGCTGAACAATGAGTCAATTTGTGTTTAAAGTTCTACTCACCCCTTCCTTTTTTGCAAATTGATTTTAAAAGGTATATATACTTAATGCTTGTTCTATTTTCTTGATGATATGGTCCTCTCGAGAATTGTCTTCTGCCTAAACTATAGACTAGGGCAAGGGATAGAGTCTGGGATAGGAATAAATAAATCTGGCTGGATTTTTTTTTTTAATTCCAATTAGTTAGGGCAACAACTATTCACTAAAGCCTCCAAAAGACCATTCAACTATCAAATCGCTGTGCTTATTCAAACTGCAGTTCTAGAGACTTGGGAAATTCTGTTACTCTTCTTAAACACTGAGGCCATGGGGTCTTATTTTTAAAATGCAGTTGAACTTATTAATCTTTTAATTTTTAGGTCTTCCCCTATATTAAGGTCATAAATATAAACAAACATTTTCAAAGTTTAAATTTTTGCATTTCACTTTTAGGTCAATCCACCGGAAACTGATTTTTGTGTGTATATTTTTCCATGCAGGAAACCGATTTTATATTAAGTGCTTTTTAAAACGTGATGTTATTCTGCTTATTTTTTTCTTTTTCAAAAAATACATTTTATTGACTTTTTACAGAGAGGAAGGAAGAGGGATAGAAAGTTAGAAACATCGATGAGAGAGAAACATCAATCAGCTGCCTCCTGTACACCCCCTACTGGGGATGTGCCCGCAACCAACGTAACATGCCCTTGACAGGAATCGAACCTGGGACCTTTCAGTCTGCAGGCTGATGCTCTAGCCACTGAGCCAAACCGGTTAGGGCTGCTTATTTTTTTTCATTCCCTTCCCTCAAAATTTTATCACCAAAAAAAATAAAAAATACTGAAGAGAGAAAACCTATATGCATGGATTGGAAAACAGGCCAAGGCACCCTCTGCTTAACCCCTTTTTAATCATTTACTGGTCATCTTTGGGGAGTTTTAAACCAGGTAGCCTCTGGCTAGCGAGGGCAGGAAGGAAGAAGGCTCTGAACACTGGCTGGAATGGGGATCCTGGCCGGTGGTTAGAGCTTCAGTTCAGACTGAAGGGTCACGCTATCAATTCCAGTCAAGGGCATGTACCTTGGTTCCAGGCTGGATCTCCAGCCCGTCAGGGTGTGTGGGCTAGGGAACCAATCAATGGGCCTCTCTCACATTGATGTTTCTCCCTCTCTGTCTCTCCCCCTCCCTTCTACTCCCTAAAAATCAATGGAAAAAATATCCTTGGGTATTAAAAAATATATAGCCGAAACCGGTTTGGCTCAGTGGATGGAGCATCGGCCTGCGGACTGAGGGGTCCCGGGTTCGATTCCGGTCAAGGGCGTGTGCCTGGGTTGCGGGCACGTCCCCAGTGGAGGGTGTGCAGGAGGCGGCTGATCGATGTTTCTCTCTCGTCGATGTTTCTAACTCTCTATCTCTCTCCCTTCCTCTCTGTGAAAAATCAATAAAATATATTAAAAAAAAAAAATATATATATATCCTTGGGGAAGGGGAAGTCTGTTTATCCTTGTAGACCTAAAAAGTATCTCCCTCAACATACAGGGCTGATCCAACATGGACAACTGCTTGTACCCCTGTAACCCCTGTGGCCTCACCCAAATTACCAACCCAGACCAGGCCTTTACCACGTGCAGACTGAGTGGATTTCAAGAGAGGTCTATGAATCCACAGGTTCCCTGAGGGCGTTTCATGGCAGGATAGACACCCTGAGATGTAAATTTTGATTGCAGATTTGGCTCCCCTGCTCATCTCCACCAAAAGGATAGGGGCCCCATTTCATTAACCTTTGTGTATCTCTCAACTGGAGCCTCCAGCACAGACCAGACACTGAAATATTTGCTGAAATGAAGGGAATAAAGCAGGTAACATGTGAGTGCTTACAATGTGCCATCATTACCTCTTTTAACCTTTACAGCTCTAAAGCAAGATGAGGCAGCAGGTCACTCAGTCATTTGGGTGGAGGTCAGGCAATGCCTTGGGAGCTTGTGTTTAACCATCTTCACTCCTTCCTAGGCGAGGTAAGGGCAATGGTCTGCACAGATAAGGAACTCAGGATGAATTGTTATATCAAATTAAGACAAGAATTTTAGAAATCCTTATTTATATTATGTCTTCTGTTTTTCTTAGACAAGTAGAGCTGTGCATTAAAGAAAGGCTACTAAAAATTTATTAACTAAAGGTTATTAGTTAAATTCTATTAAAAAATATAAGGGTGCCAAAAAGAAGCCCCTTCACTGAGCCTCGGGAGCCTGTGCAGCTCTAGGGTTCAAGAAAGTAGAGAATCACAGCTCCAAGTCAGGCTATTTCCGCAGCAAAATGAAAAGTCTTCACAGCTTATTTCCTTTAATTACATCATAAAACAAAATTAGAACATACAGGAAACAAGAACAGTTACATAACAATTTACTTTATGTATTTATATATAAAAAACATTTCTTTTTAGTCCAAAGATTTTGAAGCAGAAGGAATCCTCTACTGCCACCTTGGCTTTTATTTATTTTAAATAACCCTCCCTCCCCCGCAATCTCAAGCGCCAAAAGTAGTAGTGGAAACAGTCACTTGGACAGCGAATGGAACCTGGTGTCGGGTCACCATGTGGGGAGCTGTCGATGCCAGGGACTGGCTAAGCGCTGGGCAGGCCTAGTGGAGAAGCAGTAAGCAGCAGCTCCCACACACTGAAGCACTCCAGGGCAGGCCAGAGGCTGGGGGAGGCTTAGGCACGCCAGATAATGATGTTTGGTACCAGACCCTGCCAGTCAACCATCCTCTGCATTTTATCCCCTCAAGGGCTGGGAACAGGAGGGGGCCACCAGGTACAGGGGCGAAAAAGCCTGGCTTGAAGATAAAAATTTCTCCCACAGCACCATTTACCCATCCATCTCTGTCCCCAGGCAGAGTCTGACGGGCAGGGGTAGTCCTCACAGTTCTCTGAGCTGTGCACAGGCCGCATTTCTCAGGTCTGTGCTCTCAGGGTCACTGGAAGGTGGGCAAAGGTGAGGAGAGCAGTTGGGAAATGCCCAAGGCAGGTTACTTGGAAATGATTCCTGGGAGGAAAAAGGAAGCGGCCAGAGTGGGAGACATTTGAAAGTTGAGTCATAAAACAGGAATGGAGAAAGGCAAAATTAAGAAGTAACCCTCAGTGCTGGCAGCCACAGAGCCTCAGGGGCCAGCTCCAAGAGAGGCACCCCATCCCACAGAGGCTGTAGAGGTTAGTGTGTAACTTGGGGGTAGGGTGAGGAGGGGAGTAAGAGAAGAAATGTCAGGCTCACCTCTCCTGCACTTGTTAGAAATTAACAGTCATCAGAGAAACACAGATAAATTATTCTTAAGGGAAGAAGAAAACTGTTGTAAACCCAGGGAAATAGCAGCAAAGGTTTCACTTATTACAGATCTATCACAGCACTAGGAAAGAAAATCATTCAAGTCGTTAGGGGGGAAAAGGTAAAATAATCAAACCGCGCCGATTAGAGACTCCTTTTCAAGTTAGGATTTTCTAAGACTTTAGGTTCTCATTCACTAGTGCCATAAAAAAACAAAAACAGAATAATGACTTCTGGTGCTTGGGAAGAGTTAGGCTAAGATAAGAACCACATACACGTGTGTGAAACAGCAGTGTGGTACGGATCTGAATAAGAAACAGTAGTAAGAGACAATGACAAGCGAAATTCAGTGGGGCAAACTTCTTCTTCCACTTTAATATAAAGGTATGTGTCTGGACACCTCTTCCCTCCCACCTCTTCCTGGGTGGGGATTCGCATTGCCTACCTGCTCTTGCCCTGGCGAACACCGTGCCCAGAGCAGCTGGGAAGCCCTGGGTTTCTGTTAGTGGTGCCAATCCCCATTGGATGACTCTGGTTAGGTGTGTGTGGGAAGCAGAAGGAAAAAGGGCCTGGAGTTCATTAGATGGAGAGGAAAGTAAATCTACTCACATGTGAAGCAGGTGTTCCTACATATTCAGGACAGATGCTTGTACCTGAAGCAAAGTACCCCACATTCCAGAACTGATTTTCTCCTTTACTTTGAATCTCACCTACCACTTCCCCACCCCAATTCTTCAAAACAAGACACTGAAAAACAGAGAAAATACACAGGGTCAATTGATACAATTCTGGTCACTCATGCTTCTTTTTCCTAAAGGGCAGTGAACTACCATGGCTGAGCAAGCACTAATCCTCAGCACCTGGGAATCGAACCGTACCAGGGTCTTACTCAAAAAGCACATGCAGCAGGGATGGAAGAAGTGCACTATGGAATTTCTCTTAACATCCCCCATGTGAGCTTGTCCAACACATGTTTTTCCACTGAAAATTGAGTGTAACTCTCTTGGGCTCCAAAGATTCGCTCAGACTTAGCTGAGAGATTTTTATTAACTTTCCTAAGGACCAAAGGCTTCAGAAATGTACAACTGATGTGCCTAAGAATAAAAATGGACAAAATAGGGAGACTTGCCTGAGGAGGGAAGTGCAGAAGCCCTTTCTTGCAGAAAACTCACTTGCCTCAAACGGTAGTGTCTGGCAGGAAGAAGGTCCCAAGTGAAAAGGCAAGCTTAGAGAAGCATGTGTTTGCTAGAGAACCAAGATGGTAAGTCAGGGCACCTGGGTATAGCAAATACAGCCCAACTTTATTACCTGGTTAATTATACACGATTGACACGGTCTTTCACAGTCTTTTGTGTCTTTCAATCTTACAATTAAAATTTATGATGGAAATAAAGGTGAGGAGAGGCTGAGACTCCATATGTCCTCTCACCCTCCTACTGCTTTAGGGTTCTTTGGTCCCAGATCATAATCATTGTAAGGGGACGGACAGGCTCTGCTTAAAGACCAACCAAACATCCTAAACCTCTTCTAAAATAAAACTTGGCTAATTCACATTGCTTTGGTCTGAGGTGGTTGAAGATCCTAGAACTGGTGGGCAGCTAGAGAAGGCAATCGTTTTATAGAATGTTCCAGAAGCTCAAAGCATACCACGGAAAGAGTGTCAGCCAGGATGCACAATAGGGATAGAAATCTAACCTTAAAGTATGCACACAAGCAGGGAAAAGGCAGACTAGACCATTTTCCTCTCTCGTTGGTGGTGACTGTCATGAGCAGTCTGTGATTTTCAGCACAATAAATATTAATTGGCCAAGGGTCTGCAACCGTGATCCACAAGTGTTCCTCCTTTTCAAAACAACAGGGTCGCCTAAGGACATGCTGCCAATACAGGCAGGCAGGCAGGCAGGTAGCCACCCTCTTCTTTCCCATAACACGGTCGCATTTCCTAAAACTTCAAACCAAGATAGGCTCCACGGCATACTTTGTGTAGCCCCTATGGCATTAGTGGGCTATTAAACCAGTAACAATGCATTTTACAAGGCAATTAGAACATAAGCACTTGACTGCTGTAGCATTATAGCTACATTGAACTGTTCGGTTTGGAAAACCCAAAATAAAGCATCATAAAAACATTTACCAGGTTTCTCTCTAAAATGTGTGATCTAAGGAATATATGAAATTTCTGATTTATATGTCTGCTGAATCAGCTTAACTCATGAATGTGGAAATACACACACATACACACAAAAACATTTAAGAAATACTTTTACATCCACTAGAGAGCAGAACAGGAGAAAACTTTTTACATGAAGTACAATGTGCTTTCATATTCCAAATATTGGAAAAAAAAAATGAAGCCAGATCCCCTTTACCGCTCATATCCAAGTTTGATTTCTAATTCAGCAAGCAAATGTCAAAGACCACCCTCAAAGACCATCTGGTGAAAAATGGCCTGAGCCACTGACAGTCACGGATTCAAGGCTGCCCAGATGGTTTGCCTCGATCAGGATAAGGACCCAAAGTGGAAGCTAGACTGGAGACATTTCAGAATCAGTAGCATCATTGGGAGTGAGATGGAGGCTTTAAACAGACAGTGAGGATGGGTGTAGGAGAAAATGGGAGGCGTCAATTTAAAAAAAAAAAAAAAAAAAAGATGGGCCCTGGCTGGTGTGTTCAGTGGTTAGAGTGCTGCCCCATGCATGGAAGGGTCGAGGGTTTGATTCCCAGTATGTACCTGGGTTGCAGGTTTGATCTCCAGACCTGTTGGGGCATGTGTGGAAGGCAACCAATCTATGTGTGTCTCTCTCTCCCTACTCCCTTCCTTCCATTCTCTCTGAAAAGCAATGGAAAAAATATCCTTGGGTGACGATTAAAAAAAAAAAAAAAAAAAAGCTGATGGGGCCAATGAAGAGGATATAAAAGGTACTGATGTAGCAAATGATACTGAGAAATGTAAGGGGAGAAAAGGCTGCTTAGAAAAAAGATGATCTGGATGTTGAATAACTTTCGCCAGAGGACACTGCAATAGTTCCTCCTGGCTATCGGCAGGTTTACGGCAATACCTTTGAGGGTACCTTCTTCCTTCTCCCAAATCTCCTCTCTTCGAGCTGCACCTTTTCATTACAGAAGGCATATTGTGGAGGGGCTGTGCAGCCAGACAATAAGCTTTCCCTAGGGAAGAGTTACACCTGTGAAACCTTACTGACTTTTCAAAAGTGTTCCTGATATTGAAACAGGAAGCACTGTGTCCAGGTGACAGGACCCTGTCCACCTGACCAAAACTTACCATGTTCTGGGTTTTCAGTCCTGGTAC
Organism: Myotis yumanensis; assembly: GCF_028538775.1. Lineage (NCBI taxonomy): Eukaryota > Metazoa > Chordata > Mammalia > Chiroptera > Vespertilionidae > Myotis > Myotis yumanensis. The sequence continues at coordinate 44,529,931 of NW_027223767.1, forward strand.
ATTTCATCAGCTGGCGTGGTTGCAGACTGGCATAAAAAAAATATTTCATTCCAAGCTTGATGGGCCTGAAGTTTTCTTGAGAAAGGAACAGCCTCCTGCCTGACCACATACTGCTGCACATCCAGGCTTTTACCCTCTCACTCCACTCTGTTCTCAGCCCAGACAGGCAGGGGTTGCCTGCGCAAGTCCACATGGACCTGCACGTGGGAACACTCTTTGAGGAAAGAAACAGCATTTCCAAGACACTCATGTACTGGTGAGTAGGATCTTTTAAACAAATATATATATATATTTTTTAAAGTAAAGAAGTACCCTTAATAGCCTCATCTATTGGGCAATTCAAATCCACACTCACTAATCAATCAGGGTTTTATGGCCAATTTGTTCAGGCATTATAAAAAAAATTATACATTAGAGCAGATGGGCCCTAAATAGTTCTTTTTAGTTTTGTTTGAATGAGTGATCTGGGGATCTGAATATTATGAACTACATCTGGAAGTGTGTGTGCGCACATGTATATATTTATAAGTGTGGGGTACAGCCAGGAGAGTGAGTCTCACTTTAAAAAGTATATTCCTTACACTGTAATTTGAAAAGGGGAAGGGGGAATTAAAAAATACAATTTTAGTTTTTAAAAGGGAATAATTAAATAGGATCTAAAATAAATGTAACATATTAAATACTGGTGGGTTGTACACATTTATGGGATCCTTTATGTGAAGGAATAAATCACACGTAATTCTTACAAAAGTCATCCTATTTTAAAAAATCACACATGGTTTTTTAACCTTGGGGTTTAGAAACCTACTTCTACTACTTTAGAAACTCATTTAACTCACTCTGCAGGATTTTGTGTGTGTGTGGGGGGAGGGGAAGCATCTTTGAGTCATGGGCACTGAATACCCTCCCAGCCCTCAGCTCTGATGACCAGGCTGGGCAGAGGCACTGAGACCCCTACTTCCTCTTCCTCTCAATGTTTTCTTTCTGCTGCCCCAGTCCCTTCACCTGGCTACTCTTGTGTTTCATTCATGGGAAGTCTGGAGAACAGGAGATACGGCTGACAGGTTCCAGTCCTTTGAGGCTCCGATATTAAATATGATACCATCAACACTCTCATACAGTTGACCAGCTTTTACAGGGTCCCTGACAGGCTGAAATAGGGGTGGGGGAGAGACACTGATTAGCTAGATGGCACAGTGCCTCTAGTAGCATTTCTGCTAAAATAAAACAACCCCAAAGACACAAATCAGAGATGTCACTGATCACACCTAGATTTCAGTGAACATACAACGTGCCTGAGTGTGGGTGGGGGGTGTCCAGGCTCAGTTTTGGGATTTGCCATCCCACTCTTTACTAATAATGCGTTTTGTTCACCTCATTAAATTAGCAGAGCCTGATGGAAGGAAAAATGTGCAGGGAGTATTGGGCATATCATGCATATTATCATGTATCACAAGATATAACAGAAACCAAAAAGCAAAGTTTACTATCATCAAAATAGTTTTAGCTTAATTTCTTCTCATAACTTTTCTTGCTTTTATAATTGTTTCCCTTCAGACTGGCAAAGATTCAGGCAGGGGCCCCTAATGGTAAAATTTAGAATTAAAAAAATATTTATTGATAATGTCTCTTTTAAAAATGTTTGGTAACCCCAACTAATCATCCAAAATGCAAACTGTAAACACAACAACAGCAAGAGAGTAACAATTGAGTGTGAGTAAGCAGACTATGAACAGGTGACAGACTGGGCAAGAATGCAGGAGGGAGCAACAAAGGACAACAGGTGCACAGTGTGCTACAGACAGTGACAATTTGAGTGAATAAGTAATCACATTTGGACCACAGTAATTTCAATGTGACCATTTAGGAAACCACTGGGCCAAATACTAAACAGGAGGCGGAATGGAGGAGCCTTCTTTGTGAGCATGCTCAGCATGTTGGCATGGGAACGAGGAAGCACAGAAGCTGTGTAGTCATCTCACAATGGATGGCTACCATTTATAGGATGCAAAGAAATTTTCTTTCTGGTCCCTGGATACAACGTATATTGTTTTTCTCTATGCTTTCCTTGACCCTGGAGGACTGCAGTTGCTGTTCCAATATCACCAAATAAACCCCTTAATAAAATAAAGAAACCGTAGTAGCAGTTAACACTGGGTTTGCTGGAACAACCCCTTCCCCCTACCTTGCCTATGATTTTCTTCTGGGAACGTCCAACAGGAATGGCTAAGTTTTATCAATCCACTTGATAAAGCCAGCACAATCTTCAGTCCCCCGTCACAGAGCTAGAGTGGATGGGTATGTATATGTACGTGTGGCTCTGGGAATCTGGACGCTGCCTCACGTTGTAACCCTTGCCCAGAAACACTGGGTCGCTTCCACTGGAGACTCCGTGGTAACTCTAGAAGTGTCATTAAATACTCAGTTCGCCACGGCTGCCACCTCCACTGTCATAGGATGATGCAGCATCTGCAGAAGCGCTGTCTGCTGCCCCCGACTGATGGGGGTGGAGTGACAGGTGCGAAGTAGGCGTGGACTTTAATATTGGGTAAATGGGTCTGAAACAAGACAGAAACATTACTGAGAGAGAGGGCTTAAACAGAAAGAGCAATGTTGCTTTTCAGAACAAACACTGAGTGGCCATGAAAGCAGGGCAGAGGTCGACCACCAGCAGCCAGATGTTGGAGAGGCCTGGGTTCTACTCTGTACCATCCCACGTTACTCTAAATGACTAAATCAGCTCACATAACTTTGGTCCCTGCTTCCATAATAATACAAGTGGGGAAAAACTTCATATTCATTTCTTAACCTGTTCCCAAAGGGATTCCTAGTTTGATTCTCATAGTTGAAATAAACTATATTTCCATAGTTGAAATAAGCTTAAGATTTTTTTCCCAAGTCACTGTGGACAGTCTTTCTTCTGATGACCTGTGGCTCTCCTCTTTGGTGTAGAAGAAATACGGCTGCAAGGACTCCCCACTGCAGCTATGCTCTCAGTCCTCTAGGGCTGAAGGGAGAGGAGGAGCTGAGGCCAAGAGAAAATCAAGATGTGGTTGGTGTTCCTTTATGTGCTCAGGTGCCATATGGTCAACATGGAGTTTTTAGAGGTTGGCTATAAGGGATAACAAGCACAGTGCCTTTCCTACAGCAGGTGTGAAGCAGAAGTTCCAATAAATGTCTTTTGAGCGGAATAATCTAATATATAGATCCGTTCAGCCTTTTATAACCTCCTTTGCTGGCAACCTGTCTTCTAGTCATTTGGCTATGCATGGGTCTCTCTACTACAGGGCAGGGGGGGCGGGGGGGGGGGGTGTGCGCAAACAAAAAAAGGGAAAAAATTACTTGATCCATTTGTTGTCTTAAAAAAAAAAATCCCACCTGGCCGGTGTGGTTCAGTGGTTGAACATGGACCCATAAACCAAAAAGGTCAATTTCTGGTCGGGGCACATGCCAGGTTGAGGGCTAGATCCCCAGTGGGGGAGTATAGGAGGCAGCCGATCAATGATATTTCTCTTTCTTCAATCTTTCCCTCTCTCTTCCCCTCTCTCTAAAAATCAATATGAGCATATTTTGAAATAAATAAATAAAAATCCCAGCAAGAGGGGTTGATATGAAAGAAAATATAAATTAAAAATTTAAATCCTATTTAATTAAATATTTTCTTTGTTATTCCTTTCTTTCCTTTAGAACCAAAATGTGGCATATGCGTCTGACTCCAGGCATGTTATTAAACTCTGGACATTACTGGAGAAACTGCTGAGAGGAGACCTACTTTTCTTCCCTCAGTGGGTATTTTCCTACTACATTTCCACCTGAAACTATCTTCCTGTACGTTTGCTTTCCATTTCTCCCATCTTTGCTAAATGTCTAAGTAAATTTAAAAATCAAAGGAATCTAAACCTAAAAAAAAGAAAAAGAAAGGGTGGTGAGAACACTAGAGCTGGAGGGTGACGCAGCCATCTTTACCCTGAGTCTCTTGATTCCAGCCCGTGAGATCTGCTGGCAGTCATAGAGTTCTATCCGCTCCAGGCTGTGACAGCTCTTCAAGTGCTCCAGGGATGCGTCTGTGATTAGTGGGCAGTTGTCCAGTTCAATCACTTCCAGCTGGTCATGAGCGCAGGCCCCATTCCCCAGGTGACGAATTCCATCGTCTGTGATCAGCTCACAGTGAGACAGACTCTGCAGCCAAAGAGAGCAAGGGAGGACACTGACATATCTTATGGCATTCTTCCAGCAAGAGGCCTGTGTACCATCAGAGAGACCTTTCTAGTTTGATGTTGATGCATAAGGAACCATCACTAGATCCATGTGGTAAATTAAGAAAGCAAATTAGAGTTGCTGGGGTTCTGCTTTTGACAATCAATGATAGACATTTCTCTTTCTGATCGTAAATATACTTTGTGAATTTATGTAATGACTATGAAATAGTTCATAAACAAAATAAAATGCTACCTATTTGCGCGCCCCCCCCCCCCCCCCCACACACACACAAATGAACACTTTTCTTCTTTACAGGGACAAGTGGGGCTCAAGCTTTTCCTGAACAAAAATTCCTAGAATTTGGACTACATATTGATTACCTGGTATACAGGGGGAAGCCAAGTTAATTAAATGAACTTGATTCTGATAGCTGTCAGATATAGTTATCTCTTTATATAAATCTCTTCACTGTATCAATTTTCCTTAAGTTCCTGGTTCCTACACGTGAAACTCAGAACCCTTGACCCAATTTGGATAGCAAGGTGCCACCAAATACACCAAAAATGAACCTAGATACAGAATGATTAAACATGCCCGGCTGGCGTGACTCAGTGGTTAAGTGTTGACCTATGAACCAGGAGGTCACAGTTTGATTCCCAATTGGGGCACATGCCTGGGTTGTGGGCTCAAATCCCCAGTGTGGGGTGTGCAGGAGATAGCTGATCAATGATTCTCTCTCATCAGTGATATTTCAATCTTTCTCTCCCTCTCCGTTCCTCTCTGAAATCAGTAACAAAAAAATATATTTTAAAAAAAGAATGGTTAACCAGAATGCTTTCTTTCCCATAGTGTTACAAGGAACAGTAACAGAGAATTCTCCCTAGTAAAAGCCTTGATTGCTTCTGTTTTGGTCTGAAGGTGAAGCAAACTGTATTTCTGGCCATCAACTCCCAGGACCTCTGGAAATTTTAACACCATTCAGGTTGGAGTTCAAGTGGGAGGGAGAACTCATACTTTCCACGTCAGTTTTCAATTTCCAAGTATTGATAAAGAAAACATCTAACATTTCTTAATTCCTCTCTTGGTCCTCTGTAAGTTGACAATTTGGAGAAATATGCTTTCCCAAAATGGTAGCCAGTAACCAAGAGGAAAGTAAGAGCTGGGCTTTGATTAAATGTAAATATAATAAATAGCCCTGGCTGGTGTGGCTCAGTTGGTTGAGCGTCATCCCATGCACGGAGAAGTGGCCAGTTCGATTCCTCGTCAGGGCACATGCTGTTTGCAGGTTCAGTCCCCAGACGGAGTGTGACAGGAAGCAACCAATCTACCTTTGTCTCTCCCCCCGCTTCCTCTCTCTCTAAAATCAGTATTTAAATCTGGTAAACATATAAAATTTTCAGAGTCACACTCACCAATACTTGAAGTCGAGGACAGTGTATAGAAAGTTGGATTAAGGTGCTATCTGTTATCTGAAAGAAACACATAAGCTTATTTTAGGTATAATTCCAAGAAAAAAAACTCATGGCCCGTACCTCACTCTTGACTATACTTGTAATCTAGACTGATATCCTGATATCAATTCTCAAATAACAAAATCTTGAGGTTGATATCCCAATGGATACCTGAATCATTCTTTGAGAAACTAGGCTTGAATATATCTAGTATTCTCTAGTCTTCATCTTTGAGCAGATTGGTTGAAAACTGTTTTGTTTTTTAAATGAATGAAAATCTGTCTCCTCATAACTTCTACCCACTATACTTTGTTCTACCTCCTTCAAACCATCACAGAAAACAACAAGGAAGATACTGCTCCATGAAAAAAGATTAATGTTATCTTTTGGGTGCCAGTTATCTTCCCAAAGGTGGCACAAAGGGGCTGCTGGAATCTGGGTTACCTACTAACATTAAGGAAGGAAAAACTCCTAAAAGGGAAAACAGTCTTTTATAATTATCTTAGGACAAAAAGTAAATCAGTGCTCCTTTTCAAATTCTTCCAAATCCGAGGTATTATATTATTCTGATATAGAATGTCAAGGGGATGGGGACCTGGAGCAGACAGGTGTGTGCACATCACTCAGGACTAACACTGGAAAGGACACTAAGCATGTGTAAGAGATAAGCGGGCAGAAACAAATTTCAGTTTAAGAAGTAATAGCTGCTAAGTAGTGTCGGATAACAGTAATTTAGAAAAAATTGGCCTCAATAGACCCAAGTATCTTCTTTATTTTGACCATTAATAAAATTCATTATTCTATCTTCTTTTTAGGAGTCTCCCATCAAAGTTTCTCCTCAATCAACTAATCTCAAAGCTCTTAAAATTGGTAAGAAAAGATATTGCTATTAAGGAAGTATCTGGTTACCTGCCTGAAGGACAGGGCTCCATACAGACTCAGGTCTATAGGGCTAAGGGGTCCAGTGTCCAGTTAAGCTAAAAAGGGCAGGGCTATTTATCAGTGTGATGGGGCTTTAATTATTTACTAATATCAAAACCCTGTAGGTCTAAGGAAATATCTTATGGCTTGAATGGGCTTTCTTCCTTTCCAATGGCAACCTTACTGATGACATACATTTTCCCCAGAACACAGATACCATGAGTCCTCTGCTAGGTGTGCCTGGAGAGTCAGCAGTGGAGAGCCAGCAGTGCTGCCAGGCACTGCGTTACACCAGGGGGAGGGAAGCCAATGTTCTCGTGTGCATGTTACATAAGTTTCTATTATATTGTACTTCTGAGTAAAAATCCACAATCTTACTTGAACACACTCTTCCAGGTCCATCTTTTCAAGCTCATGGCAATTCTATAAAACACAAAACCAAACATTACAATACAAATATTTAAAATATGGGGAAACTTTAAGGCCAGAAAACTAAGTGGTGTTCAATATCAATCTGCCTGAAAGCAAAGGTCCTTCCCCTTGTTCCATACATTGGTCAAAGACAGTTATAACTTTAAATACTATAATTATACAAGCTAGTAGCTGTGGCATGAGAACGCTCTGGAACATCAGCCACAGGGAAGTTCCCCCACAACCCACACACCCTTAGTTCTAATGCCATTCCACATCTCCATCCTTGCTCATTCTTCCGAAATAAAAATCCCAAACAAAACTTACATAGAACCTGGAGAAAATACTCACCCTGGCCAGAGTGGTAAAGCCTACATCCGTTAATTGAGAACACCTTGCCACTTCTAATATTCTGTTAAAAAAAACAAAGAGAAAGTAAAGTCCTTGGTCCCTGAAAACCACGTTTATTAAAACAGCAAGAATTTAAGAAAACAACCTCCTAGTCCCTAAGGATTACATAATATAATGACATTAATAGCTAAGCAAGTCTGTATAGAGATCTTGCTAATCATATTCATGAAGTCATCATAAAGTGGTCCTGTAAATACAACACTGCAGATTTATGCAATCAGAAGAATGTAAGAGAAGCTTGTAGTTAATGCCAAAATGCATTTAAAAGACTTCTCCACAGACAATAGAGTGCTGAAGGCTGGGGGGGGGGGGGGGGGGGGGGGAGGGCAGGCTGAAGGGGGTTAATGGGGGGAAAGAGGGGACATATATAATACTTTCAACAATAAAGCATTATTTAAAAAAAGAAGAAAAGCAACGAACAAGCAAAATAATAATAATGATAATAATAAAATAAAATAAATGAAAAGGCTTTTGATGGCATATTGCTTGCACCCAGAGGACAGCCTGCTTCTAGAAAACAAGGGAAATGGACATGGTACTCTGTTAATCTGTTGCTAAAGAAAATTATTCTCTTTTCCTATTTTACATGTAGGCCCACTCAGATTTAGATAGATTTTTAAAATGTTATAAAAGGACTGGTTAATTACAGGCCTATCCCAAACATGAAATTCCATACTTATGAAAAAATAACCTTATGTTTCCTGGCTCCTCCCACATGTTCCCAGGGAGGCCAGTGGAGAGGGGAGCTGAGCTGGCAGCCACTGACCTATTCAGGAATTGCTACACAACAACCTAAATACCAACCACAGGACTGAGAAGTCAAACATAGCTTTTCTGTGAAAAGTTTGGTGGCATCTGCACTATGGTACTATAGAATATTTATGTTTGCTTACAAATTACTTACAGAAGTATAAGAAATCATTATCAACTGACAATCTCTAGAGGGGGTGGAGGCAGGGTGGAGGGAATCAATGGGGGAAAAAGGGGGCAACATGTAATACTTTCAACAATAAAGATAAATTAGCTTGGCCAGTGTGGCTATGTGATTGAGTGTCGGCCTATAAAGCAGGAGGTCAAGGTTCGCTTCCAGGTCAGGGCATATGCCCAGTTGTGACTCGATCTCCAATAGGAGATGTATAGGAGGCAGCCGATCAATGATTCCCTCTCCCTTCCTTTCTGAAATCAATAAAAATATAAAAAAACAAAAATAAAAAAGATAAGAAAAGAGAAGTGAATGCTGTGTCTAATGGAACAACATGAACTGATTGAAGTATCACATCTGAGAGCCTTTCTGTTCTAACAATAAGATAAAACACGAAAGAGGAGGAAGCTGAACGCCCCTCTCTTTAAAACAAAAAGGGACCACGTAAGCCCCAGCTGATTTGGCTCAGTGGATAGAGCATCAGCCTGTGGACTGAAGGGTCCCAGGTTCAATTCCGGTCAAAGGCACATGCCCGGGTTGTGGGCTCGATCCCCAGTGAGGGGCGTGCAGGAGGCAGCTGATCAATGATTCTCATCATTGATGTTTCTATCTCTCTACCTCTCTCAAATCAATAACATTTTTTTTTAAAGGGAATCCTATATAATAAAACCCTAATATACAAATCGACCGAAATGGCGGAATGACAGGTCACTATGATGTGTACTGATCACCAGGGGGCAGACTCTCAATGCAGGAGCTGCCGCGGGGTGGTCAGTGCACTCCCATAGGGGGAGCACCACTCAGCCAGAAGCCGGGCTCAAGGCTGGCGAGTGCAGTGGCAGTGGCGGGAGCCTCTCCCACCTCCACGGCAGTCCTAAGGAGCAGCAAATGGAGTAGTAAGGAGCAGCAAGCAGGTGGGTGGTAAGGAGCAAGGGGTCACAAACTGCAAGAGGGATCCCGGGCCTAAGCTGGTAGTCGGACATCCCCTGAGGAGTCCTGGACTACGAGAGGGCACAGGCTGGGCTGAGGGACACCACCCCCGCCCCCGGCCCAGTACACGAATTTCATGCACCGGGCCTCTAGTGGGTAATATTTTTAGACAGGAGTTTGGCTACCTCCTTAGCTCCTGAATAGAATTCTACTCTAGGCTTCTGATATTACTTATTTTGACAAACAAGTCTATGATCTATTAAGGAATTTTGATACTGTAGCCAGATTTTCTTTCACTAATTACAGTCAGGCCCATGGCCAGATGATTACAAAAAAAGTTTAATAAATGATTATTCTATGTCAAACAAGTGGTTTCTGGAGCCAGACTGCCTGGGTTTGAATCCTTGCTCCTGCACTTACTCTAGCTGTGAGACCTTGAACAGGTTACTTGACCTCTCTGGGCTTCAGTTTTCTTCATCTATAATATGGAGATAATAACAGGGCTTATATGGTGTTTGATGATTAAGTAAATTAATATTTGTGAATCACTTACAACAATGGCTAATATGTCTAATATATAAATATAATATGTTTTATTTTTTTAAAATGGTATATGGAGATAAAAACAGTGTGTTGTGTGCTCTTACAGAATCAACATGGGTTTGATACCATGTGCATGTCAACACAGCATTCTTAATAAATATTTAGCCAAAGAGGTGGAGCCATGAAGAAATAAGGCTTGCTCCAAAATACCATTAATAAGCATAAAGGAGGTTCTCCTATAGGGCTGTTTTTTCTTTTTAAATACTTTCTGCTATGTACCTAGCATCATTATTACAACATAAATGACCACAGAACAGGCCTTCAAAAACTTTCTTCAGAAAGGAATTACAGATACCCCTTGCCTTGTGATGGAATTATGTCCGGACAAACCCCTCAAAAGTAGACAATATTGTTAAGTCAAAAGTCCATTTAATACCCCTAACCTCCCAAACATCATAATTTTAGCCAAGCCTACATTACATGTGCTCAGAACACTTACATTAGCCTCCAGTTGGGCAAAATCATCTAACACAAGCTTATTTTATAAAATGTTGACTATCTCATGTAATTTATTATGTGTATCACCTTCCACCATCATAAAGTCAAAGAATAAGTTGGCCCTGGTTGGTTTGGCTCAGTGGATAGAGCATCAGCCTGCGGACTGAAGGGTCCCAGGTTCGATTCCGGTCAAGGGCATGTACCTTGGTTGCGGGCACGTCCCCGGTGGGGGGTGTGCAGGAGGCAGCTGATCAATGTTTCTCTCTCACTGATGTTTCTAACTCTCTATACCTCTCCCTTCCTCTCTGTAAAAAATCAATAAAAATATATTAAAAAAAAAAAAAGAATCATAAGTTGAACCATTGTAAGCAGGGGACCATCTTACATATGAAAGCATTAGTAAGAGAAAATGCCTCTTTATTTCTTTTCTCAAGTAATAAAACAAAGTGATTTTTTTTTTCTAGTATGGCTAGCAAGAAGTAAAAAATGGAGACTATTATCCGCTGATTCAGGCCAATTACATGTAAATCCAATAAAGTATAAAGCAAGAGGGCATCTAAAAGGGTAGTGGCCTTGTAGTGTCTACCTTAAAAATTTCAAGGTTCCAAGTGAAGGAGTCCTCTGTTCTCTTCCCAATATTTTTAAGCTAAACAAGAAATGTTGCCCTGGCTGGGTAGCTCAATTGGTTAAGGTGTCATCCCGCTATGCCAAGGTTTCAGGTTTGATCCCCAGTCCGGGCACATACAAGAATGAACCAATGGCCCTGTCTGGGTGGCTCACTTGGTTGGAGCGTCGTCCCGTATACCAAAAGTTTGCAGGATGGATTCCTGGTCAGGATAGACACCTAGATTGCAGGTTTCATCCCCGGTTTTGTGTGTATAGGAGGTAACCAATCGAAGTTTCTCTCTCACATCAATGTTTCTCTCTATCTATCTTCCTCTCTAAAATCAATAAACATATCCTTGGATGAGGATAAAAAAATAAAAATGAAAATAAAGAATCAATCAATAAATGCATAAATAAGTGGAACACAAATCTGTGGTTTTTTTTCTCTCTCTAAAACCCAATGCATTTTAAAAAAGAAAAGAAATTTTACCTAAGCCGTGGGCAGTTCTGACCCAGAGCATTCAGGATGGCATCCGTGATGTTGGAGCAGCCGGAGGCACAGAGGGACTGTAACTTATGGCACCCTCTACATATAGTAATGAGACCTTCATCTGTGATTTGCTAAAAAAACAAGAGCAAAAAATCCCCATAGATATTAGTAACTTTGCAGAAAAGGAAAAATGTCACCTGTGAAAAGAAGTACCAAAAAGAAATAAAAGCAGATTTAATATTAATCAGGTAGCAGACCTAAAGGAAAAGGAACACAATTTGTTTTTTTCCTCCCAGTTTCTTTTGATTTAGTTTGCAAGAGAATCTGTGCTCATTTCGGGGACAAGAAGCTATAAAGGGATTCTTTTAATCTAATCAGTTGGGAACTGCATGGGGAGTGTCATGGTGTACATTCAATTAAATGGTTTTAAAACCTAGAAAATCAATAAAAATGGCAGTATTTTAATAGTTTAAACATACTAACAAGTTCAAAATTGATACTAAATTACTAAAAACTTATTTTAAAACACAAAACCACCCGTGGATGACAACTGCAGTCTCATATCAACCACAGATTCATTTATTTCTATATTTTTGTTTTCTAATAAAGAATATTCTAATTTATGGAAACAGTTGTGTCTAGCTCAAATATAATTTTGTAGGTTTCAAATTATTTTAAAATTAAAAAGAACAAAGATGTGTCTGGCTGGTGTTGCTCAGTGGTTGAGTGTTGACCTCTGACCCAGGAGGTTGTGGGTTGATTCCCGGTCAGGTACATGACAGGGTCGTGGGCTCAGTCCCTGGTAAGGGGAGTGTAGGAGGCAGCCAATGGATGACTCTCTCTCATCATTGATGTCTCTATCCCTCTCTGCCTCTCCCTTTCTCTCTCTGAAATCAACAAAAATATATTAAAAAGAAAAAAAAGAACAGAGATGTTACATGGAAGCATGGAACCGAGTCTGGAATCTCTGAGGGAATGTGGGGGAGGGTAGGTGGGTGGGAGGTAATCAACCAAGGACCTTGTATATGCATGGCCCATGGACACAGATAATGAGGCAATGAGGGCCTGGGGCAGGGGGCGGAGTCGGGCTGGAGAAAAGGGGACATATGTAATACTTAACAAAAAAAGAATTATTTAAAAAAAAATCATGCCCAGCCAGAGTGGTTCTTAGTTCATAGGTCCATGCTCAACCACTGAGCCATGCTGGCCAAGCCTTTTTAATATATTTTTTTAATTGAATTTATCGAGGTGACATTAGTTTATAAATCATTTTTAATGTTTTAAAATCTTTAAGAAATTACAGAGGAAGGAGAGGAGAAAAGTAAGTCATATTACCATTACTTTGAATTTTAGAAAGTAAAATTTACTAAAATTCTATGTTTTTAAATGAGTCAAGAAAAAGAGAATGGATCAAGAATGTACTTTTGTCACTTTAATTTGGGCAGGAACATGAAATCTCATGAATATTAAAGCATCACATGGAAGGAATGATGAAGGAGTCACTCATGTCCTAATATCTGGGGGAAGGGAAACAGTAAAATAAATACATGATAGAACTGGTTCTTTATGCTTCTCAACTGTGTTTTTTGCCTGCTGGAAGGGTAAAGGAAATGAAACTACAATGGTAAATGGTAGGTATGGTATATGTGTATGTACAAATGTATATGCAACATATATATACAAATATATACAGAATGTATGCGTGTATATGCATATAAAAATCTGAAGACGCTCAAGAACAGTTTTTTCCTATCATTTTAAGATGATGGTTTCATGTTTACCATAGTTATATAAGCTCTTTCTCTCAGGTCAGTTTCATGAATAAAATTAGGCAAATCTGGTAATGAGCAGCTATGGCAATCGAATTAAAAGGAAGGGGTGGTCAGAATGGAAAAGAATGTCGTTTCTTTAACTCAGTCCCCAGAAGCCTCCTAAGCAGAAGCACCATCCCTAAGGGCTGAAGGGCAAGTTGCTGAAATTGTACAAAATGTGGCAGTTTTAAACTAAAATATCATCTTTAAACTAAGCAGCCACTATGCTCTCAAGTTTTAGGTGATTAAACAAGAAGGGGAGAGTATAATAATCAAAAGGCCTAGTAAAAACAAGGAAAACCCTCATCAACTTTTTTTCATTGCTGAGAGAGGCTCTCATTCCAAAGCAACACACACATGTACTTTCCAAGGCAAGAGAGAAAAGCTAAAGGTTCATTGCCAATGTTCCAGGATACTGAAGTTTCAGCAAATTCTTCAAGTAAAATTGAGGATTTTGGGATAGAAACAAAAAAGTTGATAGTCTAAAGAAACATATGTGAACTGCAAATACTATTCGTGTATAATTTAAAGGGCACATTTTGCTTGCCATCTGTTTAGATCAGTGGTTCCCAATAGTTCTGACTTACTGATAGATCTTAATCAATGGGACTGCGATGAACTTATCAAAAATATTTTAAATACTGAAGCTTGTGAATGATTTAATTCTATATAGAGTAGTCTTATATAAAAAAGAAAGGGAGGAAGTTATAGGTTAGCCTATTTAGAATTTGGAATTCTGAATAAACTACCCATTTATCCATGTCAAAGCCCCTGGGAGAGCCCAGCCAATGTGGCTCAGTGGTGGAGCGTCGACCCATGAACCAAGAGGTTACTGGAACACTTTCCCAGTCAGGGCACATGCCCAGGCTGAAAGTTCGATCCCCAATAGGGGGCAACCAATAGATATTTCACATCGATATTTCTATGCCTCTCTCTCCCTCTCCCTCTAAAATCAATAAAAACATATTTTAAAAATATATTTTTAAAAAGGCCCTGGACTATCGTTAAGTAAAGAATCATCTGACTACTGTGTCCCCTGGGTTAAAGTGGAAAAACTACTCGCCTTGATGACTGAAACTATTATAGTAATAACACAGAAGTCAATTAGTAATACAGAAGAGCTGTAGGAAGGACTGCTTACCAAGCAGGTCTGCAAGTTCAAAGTCACCAGCTCAGGACAGTGTGCACCTATGTACTTGAGAGCTTCATCTTCTAGCTAGAAAGATTAAAAAGAGAGAAAAAATAATTCAAAGGATAAAAGTTTAAGAGAGTACACATTCATCAATATATTTTAAATATAGCCAACCAAGTTCCACTGTTCAAAGGAACAATGAACCATGGTCACATAAAGATGTAATTTATATGATCAGTACATTTTATTTTTTTATCAGTTACCATATCGAATTCTTATTATCATGAAATCAAGAAAAAAATAAACACTGCCTAATGTTTGTGGGTTTTTCTTCTGATAAATATGCTTTACAGCATTTTGCTGAGCATTTATGAACCTAAAAGAATTTTCACATTTCTACAATCCCTGTATTTTTGGGAGCAGGAGCTAAGAAAGGAATCCACAGTTTATCTGCTGCTGAAAGATGAGTGCTATGAGTACAGTGCTGAGAACAGATGGCAAGTAATTGATTGTAATGATGCATTCCAATCAATATTTTTTAGGATTCCGTAAATAACCAGAAGCACAAGCTGTTGTTTGAAGGTAGTCATACTTCCAAAGCTCTGTTTCAAACAATGGAACATCTCCCATCGTGGTGAAAAAAAATGAGGGCATTTTAAATGGAATTCAAGGAATGGTTTGAGTAATCATTAAAAAAATAAGGTAATGAGAGTCAGTCACTTCCAAACCCACTCTTGATTATTCCCATGCCAATGCCTTCCAGTAATGACAAAATATGTTGAATTTGTAATGTGACTGGCAGGAAATAAACATCAACACTATAACATGTAGGCTGCTGTATACTTGGTACGTTTAAGAAAAGCTTCTGGTGGTTTAAAAACTAGTGAAAATTTTCAAGATGGTCTTCCTTGCCTATTTAGTTCAAGGTCTCAGGCAGTAACAATACGCAAGTTTTCTTTTCAGATTAAACTGCATGAAATCCTTCCTGCCTATGGTGCTTGCTCAGTATGATTTTTGTCTCCCCAGTCTGCCTCCCCTCAAAACAAAAATTTATCTTTGGTCAGATGTTCCTTCTTCTTCTCTTCTCTCTCTCTCTCTTTTTTTACTCTAAGGAAAACGGTAATTTTTGGTAAATATGTCTTTGGTCAGTAACACAAAACAATTACATATTCTTTAAGTTTCTCTATCATTCACAAGCACTACATAGAGTATTACCTGTGTGCAGCCTTTTAAGAATAAGGCTTTGAGACCCCCACAGCCTCTCACTAGTGCTTGGATGCCATCCTTGGTTACTTGGTCACACCAGGAAATGTTCAATTGCTCCAACAGTGGACATCCCTCACTTGGTTAAAACAAAATGAAACAAACATATGACTAAATCCAATTCCAAAGGCACCAAAGTCTCATTTTATTGGCCCTTTAGTTGGGAAATGGATAAAGCCCCATGATCTTCCAAGAATATACATATTTACTTAACATAGATTTAGAACACCGGCAATCTCATAATCGCAAAAGTGGGTTTATCGATGTCTGTGGTGTTCGTATGGAACTCTATCACTAGGAGGGCTAGCTCAAATCCAGCTTAGCTAACAAACACCAAGCACAGTATTATTTCCAGATATATTAGATTTTAATGGAAGTTTATACTTTTCAAGTTATATTCTTTTTGTATTTATCACACATTTATAAGTTCCCTAGATAGGAAACAAAAATTAAGTGACTTGTTCAAGTTGAGCAAGTAGTTAATAAAGTTTAGAGTCAAACTCAGATTCTCCATCAAATAATTCTATTACTTATCATAGTACTAATGAGGACATTTAAACTTTTACTTTAAAAATTACAGTGGATCTATAAATATTCCTTATCTGGGAAGCATCTAGAGTACTATTTCTATAAGCTGAATTTAAAATATATTGTATTTGATCTCTGGCTTTACTAGCTTTATCTTTGAACTTTGATTTCCTATATGATCTATGGAAGAATCCAAGCTCTATGACATTCTTTGGAAAATATTGATTTAACTGTTTTACAAAATAAAGCCAGGGGATCTTGGTTCAAGCCCATTCTTCAACATTAATAGTGTGACTTCAAGCAAGTCACTTCAGGAAGCCTGCCTGAATCTCTTTTAACCAAGATTAGACACAGGCACGTCTATGTTCTCCCCTAACTGCTGACCGTACTTCTATCACAGCACTGTATTGCTTCTATTACCACACTGTAACATGATGACATGTTTAGTGTTTTTTTCTCCCACTAGACTCTGAGAAACTTAAGGGCAGCAACAATATCTTATTCAGTTACATGCCATGGTTGAATCACATTACCTGGTATTCAAAAAAGTTTTAGATTTTGTCTGTAAAGTAGACACTATCTATATCTACCTCACAAGGTTATCTACCGCACAAGGTTTTCAAATAAATGAGATCATTTATGTTAATATTTTGTAAACTCTAAATGTTATTATTTTATGCTATTATCCTACACAGCAAACAGCCTTAGATACATATGTGCTTAATATTCATAAGGAAGGTCTAGGAGCCACATTTTTAGATTACTTATACTCTACTTAACTAAATCTTTTAGATTAATTCTTATTATTCATAAATGTAACCAATATATGGACCATAAAAGGCTGATAAAAAATAAAGTTAGAAAGAGAACGGGCATCTCACCTTCCTTTTAAGATACATTTTCTGTATGTATTTTTTAAAAAATACAATACCATTAAAACAATGATAACTTATTAAGTGCTTACTATATGCTAAGCAATTTATATATATTAAGTTAAAACACATGAAACTGTCATTTTTATAAGACAAAAGCTGCTGGAATATTGACAACTTTATATGGTTTGGCTTAATGTTATCAAATAATGATAATACGGTTTAATCCTAGTAACAAACCTGAAATGACAAGGAAAAACTCACAAGGACTACATTTGTTCAAGGTACCTGATTAATGACCTAACTCCAGAGCACTGCTTTAATCACTAAGTGACATTCTGTGTCATTTTTGGGGAGAGGGGAGGAAGCCTCCATAAAAACAACTAATCATTCATGTATAAATAAGCCTTACTTACCTCTAGTCATTTCACCTGTCCTATAATTTGGGCAAGCGGTAAAAGATCTATTCTGAACTGTTGTACATATCCATAAAACACAGTTTCCTTCAATTTCAACTTTATGTCAGTTATTATTTTTTTAAATAAGTTTTTGTTCTGATTGTTGGACAATCTTATCTTAAGAAATTTACCTCAGAGCTTTTAGAGACATGTTTGTTATTGATGTACAGGAAGCCAAGTCAAGGTGCCTGAGTTTGGAACAGAACTTGCTAAGGCTAGTACATGTACTGAAAAATGGAAAAAGGAGAAAATAATAAATAAACAAATAATAACACATCCTTACTATATCATACACGATTTTCATTAAATACATGTACATACTTAAGAACTGTAAAATTTCCATACCCCCAATAAAAGCAGCTATCAATCCTGGAACCTTTCATGTTGAGGAAGAAAACCAGTGGCCTTTATAAAGGATAAAAAAGGCTGTGATGTGTATGAGAATTTGCATGAGGGGAAGATGGTGCTTTATTCACATTTGGAAATATTAATAGCTACTAAAAGCAAACTGCATATGTGCTGATAAATGCACTTTGCAAATTCAGAAACATCAGAAAGCTGCTACCTGCTAGCAAGAGGGGAGACATGAAGACTGAAAGCTCTGTCTCTGCTCTTTCACTGAAATCTCTGCTCAAGATAACCTCTTGCACGGCAGTAATATAATAATTGAATTTTTGCAAGAAATACAGAGGATGGACCAGTGCTGGGCTGAAACAAGTTATGTAACATTACTTCCTACTTTATGAATTTCTTAGAGGCTCTTTTTACAGTGGTGAAGGCCTCAGTTTAATTTTTTTAATTTATGAAAAATTTCAAATATACACAAGAATGAATATCAGAGAAAGCACATGTACCATCATTATGCTTCTACATTTATCAATATTCTATTTCACCCATTTCTCTCCTTTTTTGTTCCAGTATTTTAAAGCAAATCCCAGACATATTTCACCTGTAAATATTTCAGGACATATTTTTAATAGATAAGGGCTTTAATTCCTTAATAACTGATATCACTATATTTAATTTTCCCCAATTCTCTCATAAATGCTTTTGTCAAGTTGATTTGATCAAATTAGGATCCAAGTAAGAACCATACATTCTATTTGGCAGATATGTTTCTTAGGTTTTTGTGTGGACCTATACTTCCATTTCTTCTGGCTAGATGCCTAGGAGAATTGCTAGGTCCTATACTAAGTTTGACTTTTTAAGAAGTTGCTAAACTGCTTTCTAAAGCGGCTGTACCATTTTAGATTCTCACCAGCAACCTATGAAGGCCCCAGTTTCTCCACATCTTTGCCAAATACTTGGTATTGGTCCCCCCCCCTTTTTTATTATAGCCATTTTAGTGGGTATGGAATATAATCTTCTATTGGGCTTTTATTTTGTAATTCTGTAATGAATGGTCTGCATTGGTCAGAATCTCCAAAAGAATGTTAAATAGAAATGGCAAGAGTTAACATCCTGGCTTCTGACCTTAGGGCAGTGATGGCGAACCTATGACACACGTGTCAGAGGTGACAGGCGAACTCATTTTTTGGGTTGATTTTTCTTTGTTAGATGGCATTTAAATATATAAAGTAAATATCAAAAATATAAATCTTTGTTTTACTATGGTTGCAAATATAAAGAAATTTCTGTATGTGACACGGCACCAGAGTTAAGTTAGGGTTTTTCAAAATGCTGACACGCCGAGCTCAAAAGGTTCGCCATCACTGCCTTAGGGTGAAGCATTCAGTGTTTCACCATTAAGTATGATGGCTAGCAGTAAGTTTTTCATGGACACCTTTGACCAGATTGAGGGAATTCCCTTCTATTCCTAGTTTGTTGAGAATTTTTATCATGAATGGATGCTGGATTTTGTCATGTGCTTTCTTATCTAATGATGTACTAGTTATCTATTGTTGTATAAGAGATTGCCCCAAAGAAGCTTACAACAACAAACACTTATTATCTCACAGAGTTCGTGGGCCAGGAATACCTGCACAGGCAGTTTAGCAGGGTGCCTCTGACTCAGGGTCTCTCACAAGACTGTAATCAAGGGATTGGCCACAGTTGTAGTCATCTCAAAGATTAACTGAGTACAGATTCCCTTCCAAGCTCATTTAAGCAGCTTTTGGCAGACCTCGGAAGATCCAACTGGAGGTTCACTCATTTGGTTTTGGTAGGCTTTAGGTCCTCACTGGCTCTTGGCCAGAGACCTCACTTCTTAGCCACAAGGGCCTCTCCACAGAACTACTCAAAACAGGGCAACTTGCCCTGCTCCCCCCGCAAGTCAGAGCCCTGAGAAGTAGAGCAAGACAGAAGTCACAATCTTTTTGTAACCTAACCTCCAAAGTGACACCCAATCTCTTTTGCTGTTTTCTATTGTTAGAAATGAGACCTTAATTAGGTCCAGTGCATGCAGGGGACCTTCACAAGGGTGTGAATACTAGGGAGGTAGGAACTACTTGGGGGCCTTTTTAGAGGCTGCCTATCACACTGGATGATCATGTGGCTTTTGTTCTTTTTTTCTAGAGGACAGTATATCTCATCAGTTACCTACTGTTATATAGTCCAAAGTCAAGAATTGTTCTGACATTTTTAAATGTCAGAGAGAGTAAAGGAGAAAGAGAAACACGGATTGGTTGCCTCCCCATAAGTACCCTGACAGGGATTTAACCCAGACCTGGATATGTGCCCTGACCAGGAATTGAACTGCCACCTTTCAGTGTATGGGAGGACACTCCAATCAACTGAGCCACACTGGCCAGGGCAAGTCACCCTGGCTTTGAACTATGTCTGAGCATCTGTGCTTTGTCTCAGTTTATTTTGTTCATCTCTTAAGGTGTCCAAAGCTTCATTATTTTATATAAATTTGGCTTAAGAAAGGTTTCCTAGGGACACTTTCAGATAGCAAGGGAAATCTGTATACGTATTTAAAGCTATACACTTTTCCCTAAGCACTTCACTGCCTTTGGTGCATTTTACAAGTCTCAATGTTGTGTCTTCATTATCACACAGCAAAACATATTTTCTAGTTTCCTTTGTAATTTATTCCTTGATCCATAGATTATTCAGAAGGTGGTATTTAATTTTTACATTATTTAGATACTAGAGGCCCGATGCACGAAATTCGTGTAAGAGTAGGCCTTCCTTCCCCCAGCTGCTGGCACCGGCTTCCCTCGCAGCCCTGGCTTCATCCGGAAGGTCTTCCGGAAGGACATCCAGTCTAATTAGCATATTACACTTTTATTATTATAGACGTGTTGTTGATTTCTACTTAAATATTGTTGGTGCTATAGAACACATTCAATAGGATTTCAATTCTTCTAAATTTATTGAAATTTGTTTTATGGCCCATTACTTGGTGTGTATTATTGAGTATTCCAAGTGCACTTGAAAAGCTTATTCTGGTGCTTTTTGGTATGGCATTCTATAAATGTCAATTAGGACAAGTTCGGGGGGGGGGGGGCAATAAAATTTATATATAAAAAAAGGACAAGTTCACTGATAGTGTTGCTCAAGTGTTCTATAATTTTACTGGTTTTGATATACAAATTTAATCATTTACTGAAAGATGATGGCACCACTTAGTATCTTTTGCATCCACTCTTCTTCCTGAAGTTTACATCATCAGCTGATATTAATAACCACTTCAACGTTTCTGTGACTAGTGTTTGTAATAGTATATCTTTTCCCATCCTTTTAATCTCTATATTATCTTTAAGTTTTCCTTAAAAATTTTTAGCATATTTGTAACTGCTATTTTCAAACTCTTTATTGTTCAATTTTATAATCTGTCATTTCTGGGTCTGTTTCTATTGGCTGGTTTTTCTTTCTGGCTCTTCTTCTAGTATCATTTCCTGCTTCTTTGTGTGTTGTAATTTTTGACCGAATCTGAAAATTCTGTATGTGTGGGAGGGTTGTTTTCCCCAGGGAGACCACAGAAGGAATAGAAAGAACAGACCCAGCCTTTAACTTTTAGAAATGCATACTTATTGATTAAATAATATAATGTCTAAGATGTTTTTCAAAAGAAGATAAATGAGGGGGTAAGGTGACACAAGACTAGCCATTAAGTAATAAATTCTCAATTATCAATTTGAAGATGGCTGATGGGTTCAATTTTGTCTACTTTGGCATATGCTTAAAATGTGTTCTAAGAAGTCAAAAGTCAGAAGTAGTAATTTCTCTCTGGTTGTTATAGCTTCAATTTGGTATGGCTGGGTTCATGTGTTTTGTTTTTGATTGTTAGGGACTGCTTTGATTTTAGCTTAATTCATGTTTTAATTATGTAGAACATTTACATGGCTATTAAAGTATAAAACATGATACTTCAGAAGTCTCTTTCATTCCTGTCTCTTGGTGTTCTCTCTCCCACATAGGTAACCATTTTTACTAGTTTTTGATTATCTTTCCATTGCTTCTTCTAGAAAATAAGTATGAATATATATTTGTATTATATCCCCTGGCCCTACAAAAGGTATCTTATTATACAAATTCTTCTGGAGCTTGCTTTTTTAACAGTATGTTCTGTCAATCACTCCAGTGTACTATATAGAAAGATTCTCCTCATTCCTGGTTTTTTTGTTTGTTTGTTAATCCTCACCCAATGATATTTTTCCATTGATTTTTAGAGAGTGGAAGGGCGAGGGAGAGACAGAGAGAAACACTGATGTGAGAGAGACACATCTATTGGTTGCCTCCAGCATGCACCCAACCAGGGACAGGGAACCTGCAACCAAGGTACATGTATCCATTGAGCCAAACTGGCTAGGGTTCATTCCTTTTTTTTAACCAGACATCTACTAATAGACATTTGGATTGTTTTCTGTCATTTGCTATTAAGAATAATGCAGTAGTGCCCAGCTGGTGTGGCTCAGTGATTGAGCGTCGACCTCTGAACCAGGAGGTCACGGGTTCAATCCCTAGTAGGGAGTGTGTGAGAGGCAGCCAATCAATGTTTCTCTCTCACCGATGTTTCTATCTCTCGTTTCCTCTCTCTAAAAATAAAAACAATAAAAAAATAATGCAGTATTTGCTATTACAAACAGTAAAAATGAATAGCTTTATACATAAATCGTATTAGATTTTTGCCAGTGTATCTTTGGTATATAAATTCCTAGAAAAATGTGTAAATTATATGTCACTTTTTAGATACCAAGTGGTCAAACTCTTAATCTCTATTACATTAAGTATTCAAAGGAAAAAATAAACAGGTAATTTATCTAAAGTAAATGTTGGGCTACTGGTATAAAGTAATGGTTGGAGGAGGGGTTAGTAAATTGTCTCTCCTATTAAAGATTTCCAAATCAATCCATAGGAGTAATACCTGTTAATAACCATAGTCCTTGTCTTTCAAATACTTTCTATGTTAAAAGTGAACAATGTTGTGACCTCAAAGAAAGAAATAAAATAAATAATGTTCCCCTGTGCTTGGAGTGTCATCCACTTTCCTTCATTCAAGCAATTCTAAAAATATCTCTTTTATGAGGACTTTTTGAACAGGAAAATTCAGTGAATAATTCTGGCCCTTTGCTGTGAAAACATAATTTGCCAATGGTTTCATTTCACCTCACAATAGGCAACAACTTCCCTATCTAATATGTAAATGTTATTTGATACATGCTATTACCAATAGATATTCTTGAGCTATAAAAATGTTTACTTTTGATGTCTATTGTGTCTGTGATGATAAACTCTCAAGGATGAAGGATCAGAATTTATTTCTTTTATATTATGACCAATACAAACACAGTACATTCAAAGTCATTTAATCAATACTCTCAATATTGATTATCACAATGTTTAGTCCCAGGTGTAAGATTTTACATGTTTTTATAAAATTATCTGTTTACCATGTCTTCTAAATGACAGCCACTAGTATCTTCTTGAAATATAAGTTGTCCTAGTAATTTATATCATTATTATCCCTACTGCATATTCAATGATTACTGTTTTTAAGTTTCACTTAAAAGATCAAGATAGGATTTGCACCAGATTCCAAAATAAATGCCTTATTTCATTGCTACTTTAATGTTACTTTCTCCTTTTAAAATATCTTTCTTTTATAATACCAAAATGAAATTTGCTAAATGTACTTAGTAGCATGCATTTAAAGCCTCTATAGGCAAGACACAAAGGGCTATGATTTACCCTTCTAAAACACAAAATACTTACGCGTCTGTAGTCTTTGTACACCCATTTAAATTTAGTACTTCAATGTTCCTACAGTTTTGTGCAAACGTCCTTCACAGGAAAAAAAACAAAAGGTTTGAAATGAAACAGGCACAATTCTGGTATTCAAAAAGTAATAAAGGAGCCGTAACCGGTTTGGCTCAGGGGATAGAGCGTCGGCCTGCGGACTGAAGGGTACCAGGTTCGATTCCGGTCAAGGGCATGTACCTTGGTTGTGGGCACATCCCCAGTAGGGGGTGTGCAGGAAGTAGCTGATCGATGTTTCTCTCTCATCGATATTTCTAACTCTCTATCCCTCTCCCTTCCTCTCTGTAAAAAAAATCAATAAAATATATTTAAAAAAAATAAAAAGTAATAAAAGATACATATTGTAGGGAGCGGCTATAGGGTTAAGCCTTGGACTGACCTATTGGCAAAGCCACAAACAAGTCCCAGCTTAGAGGGCACAGCCCTCTTAGAATAATTAGGCTTAACCTTATGAGCTCCCTAGATCTTACCTGGATAGCTAATGGGCTGAGGGAGATGCAGCAAGTGCTGCCAAAACAAGTGAAACTCACAAGAACATTTTAACTATGGTGACCACTACCCTGTTTACCTCTGGCTATAAAATAAAGGCTCAGCTTGCTGTCTGGGTCTCTCTCTATGGCCTCAGCCAGGCATAGGAAGATCTAGACCAGTGGTTCTCAACCTTCCTAATGCCAAGACCCTTTAATGCAGTTCCTCATGTTGTAGTGACTCCCAACCATAAAATTATTTTCGTTGCTACTTCATAACTGTAATTTTGCTACTGTTATGAATTGTAATGTAAATATCTGATATGCAGGATGTATTTTCATAGTTACAAATTGAACATAATTAAAGCATAGTGATTAATCACAAAAACAATATGTAATTATATATGTTTTCTGATGGTCTTGGGCGACCCCTGTGAAAGGGTCGTTTGACCCCCAAAGGGGTCATGACCCACAGTTTGAGAACCGCTGACCTAGACTCAGCTTATTCTCTGTCTTTTCTACATCCTTCGCCGCGCCCCCCTCAGACTCGCCGAACCCTTGGCTGTGCTGACACGGCACAATATGTGTGTGTGTGTGTATATATATATATATATTATTGGTAATATTGAATATTGGTACAAAAGTAGTTCACAATCACAAATAAATTAATTTTCAACCATAAACACTTTTTTTGCGGGTGCAGAGGGTTAAACCTCACCTGAGGATATTTTTCTACTGATTTCTTAGAAAGAGTGGAAGGGAGGGGGAAACAGAGAGAGAAACATTGATATGAAAGAGACACACTGGTTGTCTCCTACAAGCACCCCAACTAGGGCCATCCGGGAATCAAGCCTAAACCAAGGTATGTGCCCTTGACCAGAATCGAACCCCATGACCCTTCGGTCCAAGGGCTGACATTCTATCCACTGAGCCAAACCAGCTTGGGCTCAACCACAAACTTTTAACATTGATCTTTTTGTCAACCAAGGTTAAAATTACCTTAACTTTGAGAAAACAAACAAAAAAACCCAAAATTTACTCAAGGCTTCAAAAGAACTATTTATGATATGGGGAATTTGGCTTTTTTGGAGGGGGCACTAGTTCTTGTTTTATTCTCAAAACCCTATATCCCACTACTGGATATCTTTGTGCTATAAGCAATGTATGTGTTTCTGAGTTCAGAATAGCTTAAAGAAAGCAGTAACTTTCTTTATAAAAAGCTTAAAACCATTTTAACCTTTTCTAGATGAGATGGTGCTTTCTTTACTTCAGTTATGGAAGACCAGTTAATCAATAGTTATGTTCTTACCTTAATGCATTGTCTCCTACTCCAAGACACCCACGAAGACTTAACTTTCGTAAAAAGCCCCCACATCTTTTTGAAATATTCTCCACTACTCGGCCCTGTAAAATATAGACAGGTAAACAAAAGATAAGTCATCACATTGATTTGGAAAAGAATACATACTCATTTAAAATAATTTATAAACATAAAGAAGAGGCTTCTATTCATTTTAAAGACTGAGTTATTAATGCAATAGGAAAATTTCAACTTCCTGTGAAAAAGCTTCCCTGATTATCGCATCTACTTGAAACGTGCCTAAACAAACTCCATATAGCTATTTACTTTACACAATTTGTAAGATACTCTCTATTTGAGGAACGGTACTCTATAGTTCCCTTATGCCTATATTAAGGTATATGTCTATGTAAGGTCTTATGTGTATACTAGAGGCCCGGTTCAAAAAATTCACATATGGGTAGGGTCCCTAGGCCTGGTCAGCGATAAGGGCCAATTGGGGCCTTCTGGCTGCCAGCCAGGGCCTTCCTTTGTTCCGCACCGCCCTCTGGTGGTCAGTGCATGTCATAGTGAGTGATAGAATTCCCGGTTTCCCAGTCGAGCTCCCGCGGGGACACTTTGCATATTAGCCTTTTATATATATACTAGAGGCCAGGTGCACAAAAATTTGTGCACTGGGGGGGGGGGGGGGGTCCCCTCAGCCTGGCCTGTGCCCTCTCGCAGTCTGGGACTCCTTGGGGGATGACCACCTGCTGGCTTAGGCCCGCTCCCTGGGGGGATTGGGCCTAAGCTGGCAATCAGACATCCCTCTGGCAGCCCAGGACCCCTCGGGGGATGTCCACTTGCCAGCGGGGAGGAGGCCTAAGCTGCAGTCGGACATCCTTAGCGCTGCTGAGGAGGCGGGAGAGGCTCCCACCACCACCGCTGTACTGGCAGCCGTCAGCCTGGCTGTGGCTGAGCAGAGCTCTCCCTGTGGGAGCTCACTGACCACCAGGGGGCAGCTCCGGCATTGAGCATCTGTCCCCTGGTGGTCAGTGTGTGTCATAGTGACCAGTCATTCCCAGTCGTTCTGCTGTTGGGTCAATTTGCATATTACCCTTTTATTATATAGGAGTGCCTGGCCAGCCTGGGTGAGGGGCTGATGGCTGTTTGCAGGCTGGCCACAACCCCCAGCCACCCAAGCTCCCAGTGGAGGCTGGCTGGAAGCAGGTATCTGAGATTTATTTGTCTTCTATAATTGAAACTTTGTTGCATGAGCGGAGGCCTCAGCCGGCTCAGGGCTGGCAGGAAGCTTGGCTTCCTCCATAGCCCGAGCAACCAAGCCCTCCCGCTTGCTCCAGCTCCATGGCTGCCGGCCGCCATCTTGGTTGGGTTAATTTGCATATAGTCGATCTGATTGGCTGGTGGGTGTGGCTTAGGACGTAGCAAAGGTACGGTCAATTAGCATCCTTGTCTTTTATTAGTGTAAATAAATAAATAAATAAATAAGCAAGCAAGCTAGTGGCCCGGTGCACGAATTGTGCACGGGGGTGGGGGAGGGGTCCCTCAGGCCAGCCTCCACCCTCTCGCAATCCCAATCCGGGACCACTGGCTCCTAACCACTTGCCTCCCTGCCTGCCTGCCTGCCTGATCGCCCCCAACTGCCTCTGCCTCTGCCCCCACCACTGTGGCTTTGTCAGGAAGGACGTCTGGAAGTTCGTTCAGCTGCCCGGTCTAATTAGCTTTTATTATTATAGATTAAGGTAGACTGCCCAAATGCCCTTCTAATTAAACTGCAGCCTCTGAAAGATATTAACTCTATTATTTCTGTATTCTTTCTAAAGTGCTTCCTACAGTATTATAATTACAGCAGAGACTCAATGAACACCTAACAAAAGCTTGCTGAATGATTGTGTGGGCCATGTTGCTTTAAACAGTCACTTCCATTAGATTAAATAATGGTGAAAAACATAAAAATACAGTTTAATGTCAATGGATAGTATTTTAAAGGCACTTTTAAAGATAAGGGAAAGTTCATGTGAGGCTTTTTAAAAAAATCTTTACATGGATCTTCAAGATAATTAAGTTCCAGTGAAATTTATTTAATTCTTATAATACAATGAGGACTCTAATTTCAGTTTAAGCGATTATGCTTCTCCATTTTAGAAATAATAAACAATACTAAGAGATAAAATATGGGAGAAAAGGGGGTGGAAAATCTCTCTCCAACAAAATAATTCAATAAATGACTTTGACTTTAACTATCTATAATCTTTCCAAGAACCAAAACGCCCATCTCAAGAAGAATTTATGCAAATATCATAACTCAACAAGTTAACTGATTCTTCAATAAATATAAAAAGACTTCCTTAAAATGAGTAAATACAGGCTATTTTCACCACAAAACTTTTTAAAAATTGCTTTTTCCTATTAATACAAATAGTATTATTTCAATTAAATAATTCTGTTCATTCTCAAAGACTCAAAGAATAAGTTCTTGGGAACATTACAGGCTCCCATGAAGTTCATATGCACCAAAATTAATACTTTGTCTCTCCAGGGAAAGAAGATTTATATGGTTGCACTAATCTGTTCCATGCTGTAATTACATCTTAACAAGAGAAATGGGGCCACACACCACATAATTATACCTCAATATCCCTCTGGAAATCGAACAGGTCAATTCGCTGCCAGTTACTGCCATCCAGAGCCAGAACATTCCAGGCCTATTTAGAAGAAAAAGAGACAGAATGAGCAGGAGCTGGAACAAAGGAGAAAACCCAGCAATATTCGTGTTCACAATTCATTCTACTAATGACTGAAACTGACGGAAACATTTCTCAGTCCCCCACCATTAACTCCCAATAAGCCTGCCTTCTTATTCATACTTTATTCTCCAATGAGATTATCTCATAAATGAGTGGGTAGAGCTACATTAGATTTTAGGGGCTTGGGGAAAGAACAGGCTGTAATATGTATCATAGCCAGAAATTGTTTTCTAACTGGAAGATTCTAGTTTCTCATCCCAAAGAGATAGTTCAGCTGATGAAAAGTAAGCCCATTATTCTATCTCTCAACAAGGATCAAGATGAGGGTGAAACCAAAGAAAGAGGATAGTACAATGAATACTGCTATGTTCAATACCTATTTGCTATCCATAGCATCACTTGGTCAAACTTGAAACTGTGATATGGTAACCTGGGACTTTGAAAAGACAGCACAATTTCTCTGTATACCTGACAGAGCCTTAATGCTTTCCTTGAGACCAATTTGCTCACTCAGGCGTGTTTTTCAATTGGTCACTTTTCCCTCTAACTAAATTCAGTGAACACTGCAAAACAGTGAAAGTTTAAGACAGTGGTTCTCAACCTTCTGGCCCTTTAAATACAGTTCCTCATGTTGTGACCCAACCATAAAATTATTTTCATTGCTACTTCATAACTGTAATGTTGCTACTATTATGAATCGTAATGTAAATATCTAATATGCAGGATGGTCTTAGGCGACCCCTGTGAAAGGGTCGTTCGACCGCCAAAGGGGTCACGACCCACAGGTTGAGAACCGCTGGTTTAAGACTTCTCATACATTTCTTCAGTAAGCTAAAGGGAGGTAAGAAAGTTTCTAAACTTTTCAACTTTTCAGGATCTGGTGGAAAATGATTCAGAGTTAATTTGCTGTATTTTAATAAGAAAGTCTTTAAAAGTTTTCCCTATTGAATTTAAAGTGTAAACAAAAGTCTTAATATTGTTGAGCTATAAACTTAGAATATCATCTCTTACTATAACATTCAAGACATAGATTTATATTGAAATTTTTAAAAACTGTGGATACACTTGACCACAGAATAACTGTCACACAATCAGTAAGAAATAAGTCAGGGATATGAAAGTAAACAAAGTTATTATTCTAGAAATCTTTAAGGTTTTCTCGGGAGTTCAATGTTACTTTTCTTTTTGTAACTTCATATTTTTCCAATGGTTTCTTAAATGGCTAGCTATGGGACATAACAGATAAAACTTTTAAAGTTCATATGTTTACTAGATTCTTGGGCTAAATATACTGATTTGGTTTGATATTTCCCATTTCCTTACACTACACTTTCTCTAGCAATAGGAAACATGCCAAACTGAGACTGAAATTCGGAATGACAGGTTTCCTTCTAGAGTCTTGTTTTTTTTTATCAAATTAAATACTTCAAGTACAGAGAATAAGGTAACTACTGATGTACTAACTATCCAGATTTACTGAAAATGGGCATTGTGCTTTACTTCTTTTAAATTAAAACATATTAAGAGGGAAGAAAAACCTGTAAGTGAAAACAATTAAAATCCACTCAAGTCAACATTGCTAAGATTAGATGCAGTAAGTAAACAGGTTTAGACACTGGTCTGAGTATTTTGTTTCTCAATGATGACCTCAGATTCATATGGAGACAAAAAGCCATGTCACTCAAGTCCCAGGGACAAACATATCATAAATCACCAAAACACTACTGATTGTTTCAAAAATAGCTGATGCACAGATTTAGTGTATGGCTTTTAGGATGCAGAAATTACATGAAAGATAACAAGACAAAGTGAATTTTCTACGGCAAGTTTTGTGTTTTGTTTGAGAGTGGTGTTGGCAATTTGAAGAAAAGCCTAGGTCTACCCACAAAGATAAACACAATACTGGATGGTATGACATAAACGTATTACATATCCAGGACCTGGGATTGTACCACTGTCCAGTTTATAAAAAGATGATAATTCTAAGTACACATTCCTTTTATTAGGTTAATTATTATAAATCTGTATTACAATAGAGACTAGGAATGGTTCATAAAGCAGTTTTTCCACAAAAGGGTTTCTATTCTTTATATTAGTGGCAGCCAACAAGATTATGATGTTTCACTGTTTTGTCATGGCAAGTCACTTGGCAAAAATGGGTAATTAAGTATAATGTAAAAACTGACTTTGAGGATGGAATCTGGTTTGCTCTACAATTTAAAAAATCTAGCTATTATCTTTGAGAGAAAAACAAGGGGAGGTGACATGCAAATCAGAACTCAAGAGCCTTCCATGTGTATGTGTGTATAAAATTAACTAGGAAAACATAACGAAACACTGTTTTATTACAATTCTCAGTAGAGACCAATCTTTTAATTTGTATGTTTAATACTTTTTCCTGGAAAATGTTTCCTGTTTGTATTCTACAAATAGTTAAGACGGTACATGTAGTAGAACTGTAGAATTACATAGATTTGGGTATGCCATGGGTGAAACAACATCCTTTGAAACCCAACATTCAACTAACATTTAAAGTAAATAGTTTCCCTACTACAGAAGCTGATTATTATCAGTGTCAGGAAGGGGTACCCCTCTAATTATGTCAAGCATTCTTACCCTGGAGACCTGAGCACAGCGACACAAGGTAACAACATCCAGAAAAGAAAATATCCTAAAAAGAGATAGAGACCACTTTATTATAAGATAAAGTATAGCAATTTACAAAAATAATACTGCCCATCCAATTTAATAATGGACCGTATGTGCAAAGCTTATAAATTCTCTAAAATAAAGAATATTACAAATAACATTTAGGGTTAGGGGAAAAAATCCTGAACTACAATACTATATACTATACCAAAAAGAAACCTGTGCCTCAAATCTTATAGTACATTTGAATCAAAGACCTTTTGTCACCCAGTTGGCAGTGGTTGAACATTGATCTATGAACCGGGAGGTCACGGTTTGATTCCTGCTCAGGGCACATGCCCTGGTTGCGGGTTTGATCCCCATGGGGGGTGTGCAGGCCATTGATCAATGATTCTCTCTCATCATTGATATTTCTATTTCCCTCTCCCTCTCCCTTCCTCTCTGAAATCAATACAAATATATTTTTAAAAAACACCTTTTGTCTCTGTTCACAAATGGGGAAACAATAATCTCTTATCTTTCCCTCACTCCCCTCTTCTACCAACTCACACACACATAGTATATACTACTACATGATAATTATGTCCCAACACTTCCAACAGTTGAAAAAATAATGAAAAGTATTGTAGATTCTTTAAAGTAATAATAATCCTCATTCTGAAACTGCTTTCATAGCTAACTTGTTTCATAGCTAAAAGGGCATGTGTGGGCTCAAGCAGCCTTATCCTTCATGTCACTTTTACAGTTATCAATATCATCGTCAGAGGAAATCTCTGAGGAAAAGTCACTTTACAGTAGCTCTTGGAAAATACACAAGACTCTTTGTCTTATAAACACTGACATTCATTTATCAAGAGGCACTCCTAAATAAATGCATATGGCTTTGCTCTGAAAGGGAGTACAGTCAATTCTGCTAACTGATTTCACATTATGCAAACAGTGGATTCCAGCTTGCTACCACATTAATAATAAACTTTGTTTTAAAAGGGAAGGAAGAGAATCAGTAAGTTAAAGTTAAGAGGAAACAAGAACACTTGCTTAATTCACTGGTAACTTGGCTGTGGCCTTGCATTTACAAGGAAATAGTAGGGTCCTAAGAACACAATTGTTCTCCGTGTAAGTTAATATATGCTGGAATCAATGATGTATGATGTAACTTAAAATCTAACCAAACCAAATGCTGTATAATATTTATTAAACTGTATTTTTTAAAATCCTCACCCAAAGATATTTTTTTTCATTGATTTTTAGAGAAAGTGGAAGGGAGAGAGGGAGGGAGAGAGAGACACATTGATTGATTGCCTCCCACATGCACCCAACTAGGTCTGGGTGCCCCTTGACCAGGATTCAAATCTGAGACCCTTCAGTGTGAGGGGCTGACACTATAACCGCTGAGTGACACCAGCCAGGGCTTAAACTGTATTTTAACAGAACCCCTATATAGTCTCAATATCTCTCCCCACAAGATATTTATCAATAACAAAGAAAAATAATTTCACAGTGGAGAAACAGAAAAACACTATCTTAACTAAGTGATCAAAGTTAATATCACCAGTAATAAGCATATTAACATATGTGCCTCCTATTATGATAAATGAAGAAGGGCACAACACCATTTTTGTAATATACCTGTCAAAGTGCATAACCTAATCATAAGAAAACACCAGACAAAGCCAAATTGAGGGAGTCTATAAAGTAACAGTTCAAAAGTATCAAGATTATGAAAACTAAGCAGACACGACAACTGAATGGAATGTCTAATCCTGGAATGGATCCTGGGCAAGAATAAAAGATATTATTGGGACAACTGAGGAATTTGAATAGGTCTGTAGATTAGTTAAGAGTACTATATTAATGTTAATTTCCTAATTTTGATAACTATTGTTTAATTATATAAAATTTCAGTTCTTAGGGAAGGGTATTCTCAAAACTATTTTTGTAGCTTTTTGTAAGTATGCTACTATTTCAAAATGAAGAGTTCAAATAAGAATAGCTAAAAGATACCAAAAAAGCCTAATAAAAAGTAAGCTTTCCTTCTATTCCTATCTTCCAGTTATCCAGTTTTCCTTCCCAGGCCATCTGTTGTTTCTGGTCATGCTCTGTATTCTTTAAACAAAACTTAAACTTTATGAAATATCACATTCAATAAATTACAAATACCCTAATTGAATTTATTAACATTTATATTGATCAATTATCTGCTTGATGTAATGTCAAAGATATCAAAAAAGCCTCTTTTCTATTTGTCTTAATGCTTTAAACAAAATCGATGTTTTATATGCTTAAATGCATTCATAAGTAGTATGGTTTTATGGTATCTAGTCATTTCCTTCCTTCTCAGGATATCAATTTCACTGTCTCCAATTTAGGAATGGACTTGTTCCCATCAGGAAGTACAGATCGACTATTTGGAACTCAAGCTCATTTCCTCACAGAAATCATTGGTAGGTAGGTTTCCTGTTTAGGTTAGAAAGCAGTCAATTTAAACTATAATGCCAGATCATGAGGGGTCTTATAGGCCATAGTAAGAAATTTGGGTTTCATGGCAAAAACAGAAAAACATAAGCCATATATGGTATGGCCAGTTAACAAGGAATCAAGTAATTTCCCTAAATCTTAGTGAGTCTTAAGGTAAACTACAATAATACAATGTAACACTGAGCATTCAAATAAGTGTCATTATAAAAAAAACCTAAAGAATGCCTTAGTATACTCAGCTTACAACAGCAGTTAAGAACATAACCTACCTAAAAATATATAGCTAAAATTTTGCTGAAATTTGAGGGATACTCAAGACATTACTTAATATATTCAGGATTTTATATTCTCCAATGGCCCTGGGCAGTCAAGGGTGTATTGCTATTAACTTAAGCTTTAGTCAACCAGCATGTACATAAGCAACGCTTCCAGGGAAAAACTCATTCCAAGTTCAATTCTGTTATTTTTTCTTAGTATCTCCAATGTTTAAGGTACTACATAAATATTTATAGGATACTAGAGGTCCAGGGTCCCTTGGCCTGGCCTGTGGGGATTGGGCCGAAACCGGCTCTCTGATATCCCTTGAGGGGTCCCGGATTGCGAGAGGGCAGTTCTCGGGTGACACACCCCGGAATCGGGCTCCCTCCTCTCTGGTTTCAGGTGTGTCAGCTGAGAACCACTGCTGCCAAGTCACCATAGCTCGGCAGCTCCTGCGCTGAGTGTCTGCCCCCTGGTGGTCAGTGTGCTTCATAGCTACTGGTTGGAGCGTCTGTCTCCTGGTGGTCATTGCACGTCATAGCTACCAGTCAGATGGTCGGATGGTTGCTTAGGCTTTTATATATATAGACTAGAGGCCCGGTGCACGAAATTCGTGCACTGGGGGATGGGGTTCCCTCAGCCAAGCCTGCCCCTCAGTCTGGGAGCCCTCAGTGGATGTCCTACTGATGGCCACAGTCTGGCAGCAGAGGCTCGGTGCAACCGTCCCCATGTGTGTGTGTGTGTCTGCTGGGGGCACATAGGCTCCGAGCAGTTGCCAGGTGTGTGTGTCCACTGGTGGTCTGCTCCCAACCACATTGGAAGCTCAGAGTGGGCGCTGTGTGTGTGTGTGTGTGTGTGTGTGTGTGTGTGCGCGCGCGTGTCTGCTGGAGGCCTACCACCAGCCACACCCTGAAGGCTTCAAGCAGGCGCCCCTCTCTGTTGATCACTCAGGCTCCTGGCCTCCACTGCATGTTGTACTCTCCCCTGAGCTGTCGCCAGGGTGGGGCGCCCTTCCCTACTGTGGGATCCCCAGGGCTACCTAGGGAAAGGCACACAGGGGGGCTGGCTGCAGGCCGCCCTTTCCTGCTCCATGATCGCTGCTGCATCCCACGGGCAGGTGCACACAGGGGCTGGCTGCAGACCGCCCTATCCTGCTCGTGATCACGGCTGTGATCCCAAGGGCAGGTGTACACAGGGGCTGGCTGCAGGCCGCCCTTTCTTGCTAGTGATCGCAGCTGTGATCCCAAGGGCAGGTGCATACAGGGGCTGGCTGCAGGCCGCCCTTTCTTGCTCTTGATCGCGGCTGCGATCCCACGGGCAGGTGCACACAGGGGCTGGCTGCAGGCCACCCTTTCTTGCTCGTGATCGCGGCTGCGATCCCACGGGCAGGTGCACACAGGGGCTGGCTGCAGACCGCCCTTTCCTGCTAGTGATCGCGGCTGTGATCCCAAGGGCAGGTGTACACAGGGGCTGGCTGCAGACCGCCCTTTCCTGCTAGTGATCGCGGCTGTGATCCCAAGGGCAGGTGCACACAGGGGCTGCCTGCAGACCGCCCTTTCTTGCTCTTGATCTCGGCTGTGATCCCACAGGCAGGTGCACACAGGGGCTGGCTGCAGGCCGCCCTTTCCTGCTCCGTGATCGCGGCTGCGATCCCACCGGCAGGTGCACACAGGGGAATGCGGGTCCAGGGCAATCCGCCAGGCCCGGTCTGCCAGCGGGTTGGGGGCTTGAGTGAGGGCGATCGCCCCCTTCCCCCACCCTCTCCCCGCTCTCACGGGTTGGGGGCGTGACTGCGGGCGGACGCGGCAGCCGCCCCGCCAGCCTGGGTCTGCCCTCGGGAATTTGGGTCCCGGGCAACCCGCCAGCCCCAGTCTGCCAGCGGGAGCGGGTTGGGGGCGATCAGGCAGGTTGGGGCATGAGTGCCCCAGCCTTGGTCTGCTGACAGCAGCGGGTCTGGGGGGCGTGACTGTGGGCGGAAGCCGAAGCCGCCAGGCCAGCCCCGGTCTGCTGGTGGGAGAGCCCGTTGGGGTCTTGGCCAGTAGGGGACAGCTGCGGTCACGCCCGCCAGCCCTGGGTTGGGTTGCCCGCCATCCAGGTCACAGATAGCAGGCCTGGATGGCGGAGGGGCAGGCACGATGGCGCTGCCCCATCCTGCCGGCAATATGCAAATTAGCCGCCATCTTGGTTGGCGGTTAACTGCCATCTTTGCTGACAGCTAATTTGCATATTGCCGGTGATTAGCCAATGGGAAGGGTAGCGGTCGTACGCCAATTACCATGTTTCTCTTTTATTAGTGTAGATAGTCCCTGTTTACAGAGATCTTACAATATAGTGGAGGACTTAAGACATATAAATCCTGAAGCAGGGACAGGCTGGTTATGGGCTGGCTAGACTTTGTAGCAAGCTAAGAACAAGAAGTGATACCTCTCAGCATAAATAACAACTTCTTACAATTGCAAGTGAGAATACACCTTTCTTTCTCAGTCATGGTATTTCACATAAGTGAACAAAGAATGGTGTGATTAAGTGCCCAAATGATGGATACTGAAAATAACTTCCCTAATGCCTGTTTCTTCCTAGGTGATTCCTAAGTCAGGTATGTAAATCAGGAGCTGTGTGTTTTATGTTATGGGTGACCCCAAATGTACTTTCTAAACATTAAAAGAAAGGTAAAATTATAAGTGCAATATAGGAAAAGAAAGAGTCTCAAATAGCTTTTGCCTTTCTATCAGTAAAATAAAGGGTTGTAACTCTTCTATACAGCACCTCAGTACATGTAATATTTTGTTGCAAACGTAAGTATAGGGAAGGGATGGATTAAAATGACTCTTCAAAAAAAATCAGTACTATACTAAAATAAAATATGCTATCTCTTACATTATCTAAAAGAATAGGGCAAAGGGAAAATGAGTAAACAAAATCATATATAGGTTCAAATTGGGTAGGAGAAAGTTTTCTAGATTAAACATTCAAAAATATTTATATCTAGAAAAGACAAGATTATTTAACAAAAAATCAATAAATTTATAAATTCAGATAATCCAGATATTACTAATATAGGAAAAGCATAAATTTTTAAATAGACAAATATGATACACACACACACAAACATAAAATTAGCATTCAGACTTACCGTAATAGGAGTTCTTTGGGAAGCTTTTTATTGATTACAGCTTCATCACTATTTGAGAACATCTGCAAAAATAAAATACCGTGTCAAGTGTTATACTTAACATTTTATTATGCTCAACAGTTTAGAGGTAATCCTCTTAGGAGAGAGGTGAATAAGTATAGTGGGTATTATAAGCTATAGTCATATTTTCAGAGATTCTTTAGGCTGAAAAACATCTTTGAGATACTTAATTTGTTCCCTGTCTTTAGCAATCTTAAACTAATAGCAGTCAGTTTCATGTATTAATGTACTGAATCTTCACATTACCCCTAATCTTCATTTTACATATAAGAAAACTGAATCACAAAAGGTTTACTGCTTAAAACCACATCACTACAGAACGACTATTTAAAAATGCCATTAAGGCCCTAACTGGTGTGGCTCGGTGGATAGAGCGTAAGCCTACGGACTGAAGAGTCCCGGGTTTGATTCTGGTCAAGGGCACATACCCGGGTTGCGGGCTCGATCCCCAGTGGGGGCAAGCAGGAGGCAGCCGATCAATGATGTCTCTCTCATCATTGATGTCTGTCTCTCTCTCACCCCTCTCCCTTCCTCTCTGAAATCAATAAAAATGTATTTTTTTTTAAAAAAGCCAATTAGGAGCATTTGAGATCTTGCTCTCTGGTATATGTCACCAGTTTGACTAAAATAAACTCTTAAAAAAATTAAAATGCCATTAAGGTGCCCAGCCAGGGTGGCTCAGTGGTTGAGCGGCACCCTATGAACCAGGAGATCACTGTTTGATTCCTGGTCAGATCATATACCCGGGTTGTGGGCTCGATTCCCAGGGTGGGTGCGCAGGAGGCAGCTGATTGATGATTCTCTCTCATCATTGATGTTTTTCTCTCCCCCGCACCCTTCTCTGAAAACAATTTTAAAAAATTTAAAAACAAAGAAGTAGTAATTGAAAATTTGAAGGGGTAGAGAAGTAGTGAATGTACTTTCCCCTCAATCTCCGACATCCAAACAGTATCCACAATTGAGCACATAGCCTGATACATGTTAGGAACTCATTAAATCTAATGAATGAACTGTTAAGTGGATGGTGGGGTTAGGTTATGAAGGAAATTTGAAACAATCATTTTGAGAAGAGACACCTAAAGAAATTAAACTCTGGACTACGAAGAGGATAAGCTAAGAATATACTGAAATTATAGTTCAAGTAAAATATGATGCAGGTCTCTGTAAGGTTCCAGGGACAGTGGAAATGAAAAAAAAAAAAAAAGAGGAGAAAAGAAGAATTTTAATTTTGTCGGATATAAGTATGGCTACACCTGCTTTTCTGTGGATGCTATTTGCTTGGAGAACCCTTTTGAACCTATTTTTATGGTTGCAGCTTAGATGTGTGTCCTAAAGGCAGCATATGGTTAGATTTTGTTTTTTGATCCAATCTGTTACTTTGTGCCTTTTTATTGGTGAATTCAGTCCATTAATATTTAGGGTAATTACTGATGTATGAGGATTTCCTATAGCCATTTTATCTTTTGTTTTCTGGTAGCTCTGTGCCTACATTGGTTCTTTTTCCTTTGTGTTTCCGATTGTTGCTTTATTTGGCAGTATTCCATACTTTTTCATCTGTTTCCTCTTTTTTTAAGTTATGTGTCTCAGTTTTTTTTTGTGTGTGTTTACCATTAAGTTTATGAAAAAGTAAGTGTCATATATACAGCAGTCCTTTTTCTTTTGAATGCATTTGGGCTCCATTCTCCTTTGCAAATTCAGTCCTTTATCCATCCCCTCTTATGTTTCTGTTGTCACAAATTATCCCTGTTTATGCTGTAAGTTTGTTGATGATCTTCCTTGTAGTTTTATGACAGTTTGTTCTTTGTTTCAGGTACAATAACCCCCTTGAGTATTTCCTGCAATGGAAGGCTTCTGGTGATAAATTCCCTCATCTTCGGTATGTCTGGCAAAGTCTTCATTTCTTCTTCATATCTAAAGGATAACTTTGCTGGATATATTATTCAAGGCCAGTAATTTCTCTTTCAGTAGTTTGAATATTTGGTTCTACTCTCTTCTAACTTGCAGTTTCTGCTGAGGAGTCCAATAACTAACAGATTTTCCTTTATAGACTTTTCTTCTTTTCCCTGGCTAAGGACTTAGTAACAAGTTGGTTTAACTACTAAGCTTCAGTGCAGCAAACACTACCTATCCTATCTAATAATAGACAAACATGGTAATTAACCGTAACTTCGCTACCTTTCCCATTGGCTAATCAGGGTGATATGCAAATTAACTGCCAACCAAGATGGCGGCCAGCAGCCACGCAGCTGAAGCGAACATGAGGCTTGCTTGCTCCAGGGATGGAGGAAGCCAAGGTGCCCCACCGCCGTAGCCCAGCTCTGAGCTCCAGATGCAACAACGTTGCAATTATAGAAGCTAAACAAACCCAGAAACCTGCTTTCAGCTGCCAGCGGACTCAGAGCTTAGAGCGCCAGTGATGGCAACAGAGTTTCAATTATAGAAGCTAAACAAACCCAGATACCTGCTTTCAGCCAGCCACAGCCTCAGAGCTGGAGCCGGCTCTCAGCTCCAGTGACAGCTATAGAAGGTAAATAAATCCCAGAATAAAAAAAAAGAAAAAAAAAGAGGCTGGGAGCTTCAGTCGCCCACCAGCCTGAAAACGGCCCTCAGCCCCTCACCAAGACTGGCCAGGCACTCCAGTGGGGACCCCACCCTGATCCGGATCACCCTTCAGGGCAAACCATCCGGCCCCACCCGTGCACCAGGCCTCTATCCTATATACTAAAAGGGTAATATGCAAACTGACCCTAACAGCAGAACGACTGGTCACTATGACACACACTGACCACAAGGGGGCAGACACTCAATGCAGGAGCTGCCCTCTGGTGGTCAGTTGCTCTCACAGCGGGGAGCTCTGCTCAGCCACAAGCCAGGCTGATGGCTGCCAGTACAGTGGTGGTGGTGGGAGCCTCTCCTGCCTCCTCAGCAGCGCTAAGGATGTCCAACTGCAGCTTAGGTCTGCTCCCTGCTGGCAAGTGGGCATCCCCCAAGGGCTGCCGGGCTGCCAGAGGGATGTCTGATTGCCAGCTTAGGCCCAATCCCCCGGGGAGCAGGCCTAAGCCAGCAAGTGGTCACCCCCGAGGGGTCCCAGACTGCGAGAGGGCACAGGCCGGGCTGAGAGACCCCTTACCCCCGAGTGCACAATTTTTTGTGCACTGGGCCTCTAGTATATATATAAAAGCCCAAGCAACCATCCAACTGTTTGACCGGTAGCAATGACACGCAATGACCACCAGGGGGCAGATGCTCAGACTGGTAGCTATGACACACACTGACCACCGGGGGGCAGAAGCTCAACACAGGAGCTGCAGAGCTACAGTGACTTGGCAGCTGTGGTTCTCGGGTGACGCACCCGGAACCAGAGAGGAGGGAGCCTGATTCCAGGGTGTGTCACCCGAGAACTGCCCTCCTCCAATCTAGGACCCCTTGGGGGGATGTTAGAGAGCCAGTTTCGGCCCGATCCCCACAGGCCAGGCCGAGGGACCCCACTGGTGCAAGAATCCGTGCACCGGGCCTCTGGTCTTATAATAAAAGTAATGTTATTGCCCTGGCTGTGTGGATCCACTGGTTGGAGCATTGTCCAGTATACCAAAAGGTTTCAGGTTTCATCCCTGGTTGGGGTGGGTACGGGAGGCAATCAATCGATGTTTCTCTCTCTCTCTCTCTCTCTCTTCCCCCCACTTCCTCGCTCTCTAAAAATCGATAAAAATATATCCACCAATGAGGATTAAAAATAAAAGTAATGCTATTGCCTGACAATTACATGTTTTAGAAAATTATCTGATATTAAAGAATAATCTGCTTTCCTATAGAAGAGAGTTCGGAATCTCCCAGGGAAGGCAGGGGAGGGTGGGTGGGCAGAAAGTAATCAACCAAGGACCTTGTATGCATATATGCATGGCCCATGGACACAGACAATGGAGCAGAGAGGGCCTGGGGCAGGCAAGAGGGGGTTAATGGGGGGGAAAAAAGGGGACACGTAATACTTTCAACAATAATTGTTTAAAAAAAAAAAGAATTATCTGCTTCCCAACAATATCTACCCATCAGTGGAAGGTATTTTTTTTTTAAAATCATCTCTCTCCTCTTCTACAACTCTAATTATAAAAAGGAACAAAATTCACATATAGCTGCTGATTGCTTTCCTTGCTTCAGTCTATACCAGTGGTCGGCAAACCACGGCTCGCGAGCCACATGCGGCTCTTTCACAAAATACCACATGCGGGTGCACACATACAGTGCGATTGAAACTTCGTGGCCCATGCGCAGAAGTCGGTTTTTGGCCTGGGCGAAACAAGTATACAAGACGAGTGTGGATGGGAGAGTTGGAAGGGGTCGACCTCAGCAAACGTACCTCAATCAGATTGAGGACGTTTTTAGCAAAGGCCAGCTTAGGAGTACCCTAATTAAGTTAATAAGAATGTACCTACCTATATAATTTAAGTTTAAAAAATTTGGCTCTCAAAAGAAATTTCAATCATTGTACTGTTGATATTTGGCTCTGTTGACTAATGAGTTTGCCAACCACTGGTCTATACAAACTGAATGCTGCTGTCTCTGTGGGAACATGAAGTCATGTGAAGGGAAAAAGGAATACACAGTACCCTGAGAGGATCTGGAAACACCAGGTGTATAGGTCATCTGTCCAGATTTATATTTCCCTTATCATCCTACTGCACATATGGACCCTACTCCAATTTTGCAAAAAAGGCTAAGATCAGTGGTTCACAACTGTGGTCACCTGACCAGCAGCATCAGTATCAAAAGGGGGCCCTGTTAGAAAAGCAAATTCTTGGGCTGTACTCCAGACCTATAGAATCAGCATCTGGGGTTGGGGAGGAGGTGAAGGGAAAGAGGGGCAATTTGTATTTAACAAGCCCTCAAGGTGATACTGATGCTTCCTTAAAGTCTGAGAAACAATTGACCAGATAAAGTGGATTGAGGATCTCAGAACCCAAGAAAGTACAGTTCTCACAGATAATCAGAATTATTTTACTATTTAAGTGACACAGCAATGGAGTTTAGAAAATAATTCTAGAGGCAGATATACAATAATTTTAGATGTTTTCTAGGAAAATCAACTGGCTTCTGCTAGTTGATGGTATTGTTATAAAATAAATGTTTCACAGAAGCAATCGAATACATGTTTTAGATATTTTAATATTTCAGCTGAATCCAAACTCTAGGTTTCTCATGCAAAATACAAAGGATGTCAAAACTATAATGAATTACAACAAATTTGACCAAAACTATAATGAATTATAACAAATTTGTGAAGGGTTTAAGCTATAACTGTTGTAGAGGAAATGACTGTTCAAACATTTGACCTTCTTAGGTAATCTGGTTTTATATTAACATGGGGCTATACCATTATGTATTTTTATAATCTATCCACAAACAATTACAAGGATATAGTCAGAGAGGAAAACATGAGAGCAACTAAACTGTTCTCTTGCTATATGTTTCAAGATAAGACACCAAACTCTTAAAAAAGCAAAGAGACATGGCTACAGCCCTTCTTCTAGGATAGGACATTCTTAAATTTAAATTATCACTTAAATAAGTGACTTGGTTTGTCAAACATTAGCACTTATTGTTGCTTTACATAACACTGTAATTGTTTTCCTATAATTACAGAGCTGAAAAATAGAACTTTAAATTACAAATTATAATTACATCATCTAATAGAGTCCCTGAATGGTAAGAAGCATTTTTTGTTGATTTAACCTTTTGATCAGTTTTTTGAGATTTATTATTTTAATCAGTCTGAAATAAAAAATATGAAATGCGCCCTAACCGCTTTGGCTCAGTGGATAGAGCGTCGGCCTGTGGACTGAAAGGTCCCAGGTTCAATTCCAGTCAAGGGCATGTACCTTGCTTGTGGGCACATGCCCAGTAGGGGCTGTGCAGGAGGCAGCTGGTCGATGTTTCTAACTCTCTATCCCTCTCCCTTTCTCTCTGTAAAAAATCAATAAAATATATTTTTAAAAAAATATGAAATGTTTCACAAATTTGCATGTCATCCTTGTTCAGGGGCCATGCTAATTTGTATCGTTCCAATTTTAGTACATGTGCTGCCATAGGAGCACTCTGCTCAGTTTTTAAATCTTACTTTGGCACATTTTGGGGATTAGTTTACTAACATAATGAATTTAAGTACTTAATAGCACACAAACAAGACCCAGGAAACCAGTTCAAGAAGTTTTAAATCCAGGATCTGGGAGAGAAATAACAGGTTGAACAAAGGAAAAAAAAAAAAAATACTTGCTCAACAGTGACCCCTGCTGATAATTTAATTAAGAGTATAGTTACCAACTCCAAAAGATATTAAAAGATCTGATCTATTTTATTCAAGCTTTCTAAGAAATACAAAATTTAATGAGTATTTTGGCAGGGAATACTAATTATCCCCCAATATCCATTTTCCTCTTTTAGAGTAACAGAATTCCCAATTTTTGGCTAGCACAGGGCAGTGTGAAAAAAAGACTATTTCCTTTGCAGTTAGATAAGGCCATGTTACCAAGTTCTGGCCAACAGAATGTAAGAAAAAGTGATGTTTGCAATTTCTGGAGTGTCCTTAAAAAGAGAGGGTATGCCCTTCTTTACTCCTTCTTCAATTATACTGCTTGAAATGTGGTTAGGATGACTGACCTTGGTCTTCTATCATAACGTTGAAGGCCAAGTTGTAAAAATAAGCAGAAAACTAGAAAAAGCCTAACGATGATGACTGTAGAGACACCATGACCCTGGGCTTTATATGAAGTCAAAATAAACTATTATATTTAAGTCACTTTTAATTTGAATCTCTGATACACATGCAGCTAAATTTATGAATATACTTTTAGATTTTACAAAGATATATTTTGTTTTTGCAAGATGAAAGTTCTGAAGATCGGTTGCCCAACAGAGTGTGTTATACACTTAAAAATGATGAAGATGGCCCTAGCAGGGTTGGCACAGCAGTTGGAATGTCTGCCCGAGGACTGAAGGGTCGCAGGTTCGGTTGTGGGTTCCCCCGCCACCTGTGCGGGAAGCAACCAGTCAATATGAGAAAGACATATTGATGTTTCTCTCCCTTCTTCCCCGTTCCCTTTCACTCTCTCTCTATAAAACAAACAAACAAACAAAAACAATGAAAAAAATCCTCTGGTGAGGATTAACAAAAAATAGATGATGGCAAATTTTATGCTATATGTATTTTTTCACAATTAAAAAAATTTTAAGGTATTTTTTTCATTTTAACAATTCTGGAAGCATCTTAAAATGAAAATCTAAAGCTTTTTGTGGTTTATAAAATAATGGTACATTTAATAATTCACAGCAACTTTTAATTATATATAGTAAATTATAACCAATAGGAGAAAAACAGAAATAAAGTAGAACTTAAGGACCATTTGCTTCTCCTCAAACAGGCGCTGAGCTTTTGCTCACGTTATTTTCTCTGAAGT
Organism: Myotis yumanensis; assembly: GCF_028538775.1. Taxonomy (NCBI): domain Eukaryota; kingdom Metazoa; phylum Chordata; class Mammalia; order Chiroptera; family Vespertilionidae; genus Myotis; species Myotis yumanensis. The sequence continues at coordinate 44,574,122 of NW_027223767.1, forward strand.
ACCTGTAACCAAACTTGCCTAATCTGTCAACAGAAATAGAGTAATGTCCACTGGACATGCTCTCTATGCCATGAAGTCTTTCCCAATCTTCCTAACCGGATGTGCTTGGTTCCTTCTCCTATGAAACTCCAACTCACCCCAAAGCTCAGAATACCAGTTACCAACTAAATGTTACATTAAATTTAGTAAATAAGACGCAAATGACACCAGCACAGTAACAGATTGAATGTCTTTACACATACTTAAATTATATGAAGAGATGTAAGTTTGGAGACTCAGCTTTTGCCCCATTTATTTAAAAGGACATGAACTACATTAAATTTGTTTTATAAAAGTTATAATAATTGCTAAGTTTCACCATCATGGAATTTCATCTGCATATAGCACTTTTAAACAGCGTTGTTATGGTATAATTCACATACAACATTTATTGGCTTTAAACGTACACTTCAGTAATTTGTGTGCAACCATCATAATTCACTTTGATGAGTTTCCACCACCCCCAAAATATCCCTCATACCCCTCCTGCAATCAATCCCTGTGCTGATCTCTAACCTCAAGCAACCACTAATATGTTTTATGTCTCTGTAGATTTTCCTTTTCGGAACATTTAAAAAAATGGAAACAGAAAATGTTATCTTTCATCTGGCTTCCTTTATACTGCATAATGTTTTGTTTTTTATTGTTGACAGCATTACAGATGTCCTCCATCCTCGCTTTGCCCCTCTCCACCCAGCCCTACCCCACCCCAGGTCTTCCCACACTACTGTCTGTGTCCATGTGTAATGCATTTATGTTCTTTGGTTAATCTCTTCCCATTTCCTCCACCTCTCAGATCTGTCCGTCTGAACTTATTTCACTGAGCCCAGCCAGCGTGGTTCAGTGGTTGAGTGTCGATCTATGAACCAGGAGGTCACGGTTCGATTCCTGGTCAGGGCACAGGCCCAGGTTGTAAGCTCGATCCCCAGTGTGTAGCATGTAGGAGGCAGCAACAGCCAATCAATGATTCTCTCTCAATCCCTTTCTCTCTGAAATCAAGAAAAATATTTCAAATAAATAAATAAAAAATAAAAAGTTTGACTCATGATCTAAATTTCATGGATTTGAATAAAATTTAAGACATACAGCCCTAGCTAGTTTGGCTCAGTGAATAGAGCGTCAGCCTGCGGACTAAAGAGTCCCTGGTTAGATTCCAGTCAAGGGCACATGCCCAGGTTGCGGCTCGGTCCCCAATGGGGAGTGTGCAGGAGGCAGCGATCAATGATTCTCTCTCATCATTGATGTTTCTATCTCTCTCTCTCCCTCTCTCTTCCTCTCTGAAATCAGTAAAAATATATATTTTTAAAAAATTTAAGACATACACAGGTAACCCAATATAAGTCAAATCTTTCAGTGGGAGGAAAATTTTAGGGATAGATTAAGGATAAATTTTTATAAAGAAATCCAAAGTTGAAACTGCAGAAGATTTTTTTAAAAACTATTTTTATTTATACTTTTTCTAAGTAATTTTTACTGATTATGCCATTCCCTAGCTAAGCCAACACCAAATGTTTTTCTGATTGGCTGGTTTTCTTGCTAGGGTCTAAAAGGAAAAACGTTTTTGCATGGCTAAATAAACATTAAAAAAAAAAAAAAAGTCTATTGCCGAAACCGGTTTGGCTCAGTGGATAGAGCGAAGGCCTGCGGACTGAAAGGTCCCGGGTTCGATTCCGGTCAAGGGCATGTACCTGGGTTGCGGGCACATACCCAGTGGGAGATGTGCAGGAGGCAGCTAATCGATGTTTCTCTCTCATCGATGCTTCTAACTCTCTCTCTCTCCCTTCCTCTCTGTAAAAAATCAATGAAATATATTAAAAAAAAAAAGTCTGTAATTCCTCCACCCAACATCTTGTCCCTAACAGAAACATAACTGCTTTTTAAAAAGAAACTACTGCCAGTGTGTTATCAGCTTATGACTAAACTAGTGGCCCAGTGCACATTATGTGCACATTGAAAGGAAATTAATTAGAAGAAAGATTTGTGCAGTAATTACATTACTGCAAAATATTACATGTCAAAATAGTATATATAATATAGTGTTACAAAATTAAAATACAAAATATTTTAATATCGCTATTCGCCCTTTCTCTATAATAGAAGTGGTGCCAGTGAGAGCTTTATATGTATCAATGTTTATTTTTAAATTGCCAGTGCGCGTCATATGTACTGGCCTGCTAGTCGGTCAGTCAGACGGTCAGTCACTTAGCCTTTTATATATATAGAAGATTTATCGTAAGAAAGAAATCCCTAGATAAAAACCAAGGAAGGGGTACATTTAGAAAACAAACACAGTACTTACTAGGTCAAACTTTCTGCTTTGGACATCTTCTAACATCTACCTCAGTATTCCAAGCTTTCTTTTATCCTGACTTCTGTTTACTTAACCAAAATCTATATCCACTACCAATTCCTTGCTCTCAGTCTAAAATAAGTATACACTTTTATTCTATTCTCTGTCACCTACTAAATTTTAACTATACTCAGCAACATTCCAGTGCTCTGAGGACTCCATGAATTTGAAGAACCACTGGATATGACTGCTCATTCCTAGAAATTGTGAATGAATAAAGGGAGCTATGTAATAAATATGACAAGTGCAGTGACTGAAGTAACCTCACAGAGTGATCTGATCATAAATTCCAAACTGGGCAGGTCATGGTGGGTAGCCACACCCTAGGCTTATAATTTCTTTAGTAAAGATCTATCTTTGCTATAAGCAAGCCCTACCCATTGTTCTTGTGCATCTAGGTTATAACTGTGAAATGCCAGAGTAATCCTTTTTTCAGATCTCTCTGAGGTGTAACCACCCTCAAGGGAACACATGATCTTATTGCCTATGTACCACCCCTATTCACTATAAACCTTTTTATCTTGTACCGGCAATGTAAATGTATATCTCTCCATTTTACTCTTCACTCAATCATAGATTCCTTACTTCCCTCCTCTGATTCAAAATGTATTTTAAAAACCACAAAACTGCCCTAACCGGTTTGGCTCAGTGGATAGAGTGTTGGCCTGTGGACTGAAGGGTCCCAGGTTTGATTTAGGTCAAGGGCATGTACCTTGGTTGCGGGCACATCCCCAGTAGGAGGTGTGCAGGAGGCAGCTGATCGATGTTTCTCTCTCATCGATGTTTCTAACTCTCTGTCCTTCTCCCTTCCTCTCTGTAAAAAATCAATAAAATATATATTTTTTAAAAACCCCACAAAACTGCCATTCTCTGGAGCATTTTGAGATCTTGCTTATAGGCATGTCCTCAGTTTGGCTGAAATAAACTCTTTAATGTTCTATAGGTTTGGAATTTCTTTCGTTGACAAAATTTTCCATGTCCTACTGAAAACTTCTTTTTAAGTTTGAAGTGAAAGGAAAGAACTGAAAATTCAAAGTAGCAATATATGTCCTTCTCTCCTCCTCCACTTTCCCCAGTCCCACCTCATCTAAATACATACAAAAGAACTAAGAAGTAAATACTGCAAGTCACAGGGTATTTGATGCAGTAGCAGGTATTTAACTGAATTTCATATTCCAAAATGCCACAGGGATTGGTAAATAAGAGAAAGCAGGGTTTGATTTCCTCATGTACAAATTCTAATCAATGTGCCAGAAACTGAAAATTGGCAGAATTGGTGGAATTTTCCAAGACATATGTCAGATAGTAATTTTACAATTCACTCACAAACACACATTTTAAATCATCTTACTGCTATAGAAACATTTCCAAAGCAATAGGATTTTAATGTAGCCATGTTACTTATTTGTAGAAAAAGCATTCCCCTATTTTAGATAAGAAACAAATAAAGTACATAGTACCCTAGATATATTAACTGCATTCCAGAAATTATATTTTAGATTTAAAAGGAACCAAAAAACACAATGTATTAAACTGGAACAAGGATTTATTTTTTTTATATTTTTAGGACATAGATTTTTTAAAGTGGAAGGGAAGAAATACCTTAGTAAGAAAGTCATTTAGGAAAGTGATACCAAGTTAATGGACCAAAGAAATCTATTAGACTTAGGTCATGATATGAACAATACAATGGTGCAATTTAGAAGGAAGCCAGTTAAACGAAGGATACATTATATAGCTAGATATTTGGCTGGTATTAATTAACTGATAAATATCTGGAAAGAGGTTTCTATAATATGTCATATAACAACTGAATTCTTATGTATAAAAAATCAACCACAACAAAAGGACTTGGAAAACACCATATATTCCTATCTCTATATTCTACTGAATCTTCTAGAACAGAGATTTTCAACTGGTGTGCCACAAGAATTTTTAAAACATGCAATTCCTGACTATGTAGTCAAGGGCACTGACCTCTTTTCCCTTAAATTGTCAAATATAAAAACGACAACAGCCAACACAACAATAGCTGTCCCGTGTGAATGCCTTGTCTTGAACCATAAGTAGTGGTTAAAAATAAGTAGTACAGCCTGGCTGGCGTAGCTCAGTGGTTCAGCATCGACCTATGAACCAGAAAGTCACAGTTCCATTCCTGGTCAGGGCACAAGGCCCAGTCAGGGCCCATGTGCCCACAGGGCTCGATACCAGTGGGGGGCATGCAGGAGGCAGCCAATCAATGATTCTCTCTCACCAGTGATGTTTCTATCTCTCTTTCCCTCTCTCTCTCTGAAATCAATAAAAATATATTTAAAAAAGTAAGTAGTACTTAAAAATGATTAGAAAACACAGCCTAAGCACTGGTTGTGGTCACTCTCCTACAGAATAAAAATTAGAAATTGAAAAAGTACATTTCTAATATAACTGGACTATTTTAACACTAGGGAGCCAGAAATGAGTCTTTTCAAGATTTGGATCAAAACTGTACTTAGAGACGACATCAATGAAAATGGCAGAATATGCCCTAACCGGTTTGGCTCAGTGGACAGAGTGTTGGCCTGCGGACACAAGGGTCCCACGTTCAATTCCGGACAAGGGCATGTACCTTGGTTGTGGGCACATACCCAGTAGGGAGTGTGCAGGCAGCTGATCGATGTTTCTAACTCTCTATCCCCTCCCTTCCTCTCTGTAAAAAATCAATAAAATATATTTTTTAAAAAAGAAAATGGCAGAATAAGGAATTTTGAAATCCCACCTCTCCATAAAATTAACCAAAATAATGGTCAAAAAAATTTTTTTTTGAACTATGGAAATTGACCAAAGACTTGCAACAATCCAAGTAGTGCATATTCAAGGAAAAAAAAAAAAAGTTGAATCCCATTAACAACAGAGTTTGTGGCATTTTCATTTACCCCAACTCCCAGACCAGGAACAGCCCTGAAAATAACAGCTTGCATTGCTGGTAATTGAGGAACCAGAACAGATTTCTTTTTCAAAGTGATGTAATTATTTGTCTACACCTGTCTGGTTGCTTCCTGAAAGACCAACTCAAAAGGCTTGTCTTTATTTTGCCAAACTCAAAAGGGGCCCAATGCTAAAGAAACTACCCCACTTTGTCCAAAACAAATGTTTTAGTCACAGCTGCCTGAGGGACAGGTAACAGTTGGAGCAAACAATGAACCAACCATATGGGAGCTTGGGAGGAAAGGGCCAGAAAATGAGATGTCCATAAGGGCATTGAAAGCTCCCATATATTCCTGGGAATATAGAAGGCCACACACACACACCCAGGGATGTGCACATGTCCAGGAAAGACTTGAGAAGGCCCTAACCTATCACATCTGGTTGACTGAAGCTTTACAGAAGCAGGAAATGAAGGCTAAGTAAGGCATAACTGTAAACTGTCTGGCTAAGCATTTAAGGGATACCCTCAATGTACAAAAAGAACGCAATAAAGAGAATTTTTGGTTGCAAGTATTTAAGGAAATCTCTGTACAATCACTTAGCTGATTATTAAGCTAATGGAACAAAAGTTTCAGTGGCCGTACAAGAAAAAGAATACACATTTTACAGAACTAGTTCAAAAATACACTAAACAAACAACACTACAAAAAGCAGCATTGACAAACCCGGGAGAAAAATGAATAGAGTTGCCACATTTTAATATTCAAAATGTCCAGTCTAAAAAAAAAACACAACGTATGCAAAGAAGTAATTTGCAAATAATATATATAGGGATCTAGTTATCCACAATAAAGAACTCTTATAACTCAACAAATAACCAGTTTTAAAATGTGCGAAGAATTTGAATAGACATTTCTACAAAGCAGATACAAAGGGACAAAAAACACATAAGATGCTCAACATCATTAGTCATTAAGGAAATACAAACCAAAACCACAATGAGATACCCACCAGGATGCTATAATTTTAAAAAAGGAAAACAACAACTGTTGGCAAGGATATGGAGAAATTTAAACCACTGTACATAGCTGTGGAATGTAAAACTGTACAGCTGCTGTGGAAAACGATTTGACAGTTCTTCAAAATGTTAAACACAAAATTACCACATGACCCAGAAATTCCACTCCTAAGTACATACCCAAAAGTATTGAGCCCTCCTTGGCTGCTTAAAGATTGGCTGCCAACATGAACAACACAGTAACTATCCGAACCAGGAAGTTTATGACCAGAAGACTACTTTAGTGGAAACAAATGGTCATTGACATCCTTCACCCTGGGAAGGCAACAGTACCCAAGACAGAAATTCAGGAAAAACTAGCCAAAATGTGTAAGACCATACCAGATGTCATCTTTGTATTTGGGTTCAGAACAAATTTTGGTGGTGGCAGGACACCTGCCTTTGGCATGATTTCTGACACTCAAAGAAAAATGAACCCAAACAGACTTGCAAGATACGGCCTATAGGAGAAAACAATGCCCTCTAGTCCCCTCACTACAGCCATAACATGTAAAGTATAGAATTAAACTGAATTGTAGGTAGGGAGTATTATTGACTGAAAAGGTAATGTATGAGTTAATTACACATTTTCACCATTTGAATATGTTTGTAGTTAGTAGTGAAGATAGATCTTGGCCATTACACCTTATATTTCATGGATGGGATCAGTTTAAATGCAAATCTGACATTATTGAAATAAATCATTTAAATACTCCAGAAGATGATAATATTGTTTCTTGGTATTCTTTCTTTTCTTTTTTAAAATAAAAATATTTTTATTGATTACAGAGAGGGAGAGAGAGAAACATCAATGATGAGAATCATTGATCAGCTGCCTCCTGCACGTCCCCTACTGGGGATTGAAACCCCTCCCCGGCTACCAGAGCATGCTCTGACTGAGAATTGAACCATGATCTCCAAGTTTATAGGTTGACGCTAACCACTGAGCCCACTGGCTGTACAAATATTTATAAAACTTTTAAAATAAATATTAAAAAGTCTCACTCCCAGTCTTCATGAGGAAGAATTATAGCAAAAAAAGTAATCAGATTAGTTTTACTTGACATATGGATAATATGCTAACAGCTTTTGAACCAATGGTTACTTACAGCATAGGTATCTGAAAGGAAATTACTACTTGGTATGGTTTACACAGAATATCTGTTCATGGTTGTTTGAGAGAGTTACTTAAGTTGGTTAATAAGTATGGCTAATAAGCCAAAGTACCAGTTAAATTCCCATACTTTGCAGTCTCCACAAAATTAACTTAGCTCAATTCTATGGTCACAAACCAAGTATTACTCAATCCTAACAAAACATCTTATAAATGACTGCTATGGTTCAAAAGAAGAAGAATGGGTAAATTGTTCAAAACAACCTATTCTCAGCATACCCTAGAGGCAAGTATAACAGACTTCAAGTCAACTAGATTAAAGTTCTGGCTTTTATACTTAGATATTTAATGTTGGGAAAAATAACAGCCTTACAGGGCATCTGCTTTCTATAAAATAGCAGAAAAATATCCTGTGCCTAACATACAAGATTCTTTTTAAGTCCAAGTGAAACAATAAACGGGAATATGCCCTTTAATGTGTAAAACACTATATTCATTACTTGAGATAGTTCAATGTATCTGACCTAGGGGTTATATATATAAGGGTCATACACACACTCAAACCTACTTTTGCTCCACCTGGTATAATGAATTCCTGAAACTACTGCTGACTTACTTCCCTATTCCTCTTTTTCTAACCTTGTTTAATTTCTGCTTAAGTCTCTCAGGGATGTTGCTTTAGAGAGGAGGGGTTACTCTGATTAGCTCTATCATTGGTAGTACTGTTTCATTTCCCTAAAGATTTCTCAGTAGAACTAAAGAAATTACTAATAAAAACCTGCAGATTTTTTCCTTGGTCCTTCCCTGTAAATATGGAGAGAATGTCATAGAGAAGGATAATTCATACTCCTATGTTTAAAAATAAATCCTTACGCCTGAGAGTAAAGTGGTAATATATTTTTTTTGTTGATTTGAGAGACAAACATCGACTTGTTGCTCCACTTATTTACGCATTCATTGTTTGATTCTTTTTTAAATATATTTTATTGATTTTTCACAGAGAGGAAGGGAGAGGGATAGAGAGTTAGAAACATTGATGAGAGCTACATCAATCAGCTGCCTCCTGCACACCCCCTACTGGGAATGTGCCCACAACCAAGGTACACGCCCTTGACCAGAATCGAATCTGGGAATCTGGGACTCTTCAGTCCGTAGGCTGACGCTCTATCCACTGAGCAAAACCGGTTAGGGCCATTGTTTGATTCTTGTTTGTTCCCTGCTGGGGGATCAAAGCCACAACTTGGGGCATTGGGACCATGCTCTAATCAACTGAGCGACTCAGCCAGGGTTTAAAGTGCTAATATTTTTTGAAAGCAGGGTCAATGGATTTTGTTTTTCTTTAAAAGCATTAAAGTAAAAAGAAATTTAGCCCTGGCCTTGTAGCCCAGTTGGTTAGAGTGTCATCCTGATATGCCAAGGTTTCGGGTTCGACCTCAGGGCACGTACAAGAAGCAACCAATGAATACATAAATAAGTGGAACAACAAATCGTCGTCTCTTGCTCTCTCCCCTTCCTCTCTCTCTCTCTCTCTAAAAATCAAAAGAAATAATAAAATAAAAGCATTAAAGTATAATGTATCTCTTATAAGCAGTCTGAGGATAACAGAAAGTGTGAATGCTTTTCATCAAATTGGTTTTTATCACTCCCATATATCTATCTGCATTTACTAGAACCCACTAAATTATTTTTCTTATGTATCTTCCTTCCTAACTAGACTACAATCTCTCTGGGGCAGACAATTTTTTGGAACAGCTTTGTACTTCTAACACCTATCAATATCTAACACATAATTGGTGCTAAATAAATTTCTAACAGAACTGAATTCCTACCAATAGCATGCCTTGGTTTTCTATACCCAGATTTTTCTGAGCCCTGAGCAAGGTCAGATAAGCTTTGCTGAGCTCTGACACATATCTGTTTTGGGGAGGATGAGAGGCTGTATAGTGTGGTGTGATGGTTTCATTAGTGAAACAATGTACTAGATCACATAAAATGGACAAATTGTAAAATAACTATATTTTAGGTGCTGTACATTTGATTGATTAGGTGCAGACCTTGTTTCTAGGGCTAAACATCTAGGATAGAATAGAAACCTGAGAAAAGGGGTACTGATTTTATGATTTCAAATTCATGATATGTAAATTATTTCATGGAATTCGTTGTAAATATAAATTATCTTTGTATTCCCTATTCGTATTTCTTTAACAGAAATTTTTATCACTCTCTTAGGAAACTTCCATTCCCAGATCTCCCATTCAGTGGATGACAATGGTTTCAAGGGATTAATACTGTGCAAACACTTCACTAGTGAGTCTGACAGCCATTCAGGTTGATACTTATTAATCTCTACGACAGAATTCAGTTGTCATAGTGAAATTTAGTTTTATTTACTCCTCCTTAATAATGTCTGTTTAACTCAGGGGGAGTAGTCTTAAAAAGTAAGAGCTCTGGGTTTATTAAATCTGACATACATTATATTAAATTTAAATCTTTAACATGAATCCAGTTTGTGTTAAAATAGAGAAAGACAACTAGAGATCTCATTTTATTTAGAATTGTAAAGATAGAGAGATGTAAATGGTTTTTCCTGGGGCTCAGTGTGAGTTCACAGTCTGTGTGGAGATCTTGATTCCTAATTTAGAATAAACTTTTCTGTCTGGACCAGAGACTGATGAGTGCAAATAAAATTTATGTCATTTAAGGCCTACAATCCATCTTTTGAGGATTTTAATCTCAATATAATTATTCTTTCTTAAGGAATGTGTTGACCTCAGTAAAACTGCATTTGTTGTTGCTGCTGTGTAGATTTAGACTTGGGAAGTTTCTTTGGTATAAATCCAGTCAGCTTTGACAAAGAATACTGAATATTAAGTCCCTTATCTTCCCGAAGTTACCATTCATGATGATATAAAAAGTTCTAGTATTAAATAAATGTGTAATGGAGAATTCTAAGATATATCAGGTTTCTTTCCTACAAATGGGTTGCAGAAATAAGTTATGATGCAATTTTTTTCAACATAAGCTTCTTTACATGAAGAACATGTAAATTATTTTTAAAAAAGGACACGAATGCATGTGGGGAAAAGGTATTAGCAATGCAGTGTTCTTTTTCAAAAAATAAATGCATCGCTACTTGTGCATGTTCAGTCATGCCATAGCTTAATTTTCTACAAATCAAAAAATGGAGTTTCTGGGGTAAATGCTGACTGATCTAGTGTTTTAAATGTCAACTTACAACTGGGTGCCAGATTCTCATCTTAGGAGACATTTATCCATATCTGCCTAACAATGAATACAATAATGGTTACAGTATAAACTCCAGATTAAAACACTGCTAAATTATTACCATTCAACTAGGTTGATTAAAATTCACAGCAGTTCCTATTGAACAAACCCAATATATAAAACTAAATCAGATGAACAAAGAGATAATGTTACATTCTTTTCTTTATAAGAGAAATTTTCCTTTAAATAGTAAATTCCAAAGCATTGAAAATGATTTATAAAAAGTCTACTTAAAAACATTTCTACTCCACAAATATAGTAATAGTTATTATTTATTGAGCCCTACTGTACAGTAGATAATTTGCTAAATGCTACACGAACATTACAGAATTTAATTCTCACAATCCAGTGCAGTAGGTAGAACACCCATTTTGGATAGAAAATTTGAGACTTGGAGACATTAAATAGCTTGTCTAAGTCACAGAGATGGTAAGTGGCAAGCCAAGGTTCAAACTTTCAAACTGACTTCAAAGCTAATACTCTTAAATAGGGTATAATACTCTATAAATCCTAAGAATTTCAATTTAATAACAGCACACTATTAAGTACAGGATATCACACAACCATTATATATCCATTCCTCACTCCCTTGGCAAAGGAGTTCATTTGGACAGATATTGCACAGTTGTTTTTTAATTCTAGTGTCTCCCTCCATTTTTACCAGAATTCAAGGCAAAAATAAACAGGAGTCAAAAGCAGAATATAGGTTAAGATCACAAAGACTGTCTTTATGAGCAGTTTTATGTAAAGAAATATAAGAACACTGGCAATAAGTTGAGTATCTAATTGCTAACCTACAGCAAATTGGGAGACTCATTTACAGAGAATCATGGAATTACCATGCTCGAAGGAACTTCAGAGCTGAGACAGAGGTCCAGAGAGGTAACTTACCCAAGGTCACATAGATACCAGTACATAGATATGTGTGTTTATGAAAAATTAAAATATATATGGAAGTACTTATTTCATAGTTCAGAACTGAATTATTTCCCTTTGTAAAATCCTTAAGATATCGCCTTCACACTTTCATTCTTTCCTTACTCAAATTAATTTCAAAATTAGAACATTAAATATATAAATGATCTGGTTCAAAAATAAAATGACAAAGGATGACATATTCTAAAAGGGAACTCTAGAAAACCTTGCAGTTAACATTTATAAATTAACATTAAATTGTTAATTTGCAGGGAACTGCAAATCCCTTCTTTCCTTTTTCTTCTCCCCACTCACCTTCAAAAAGGAAAACAAAAAACCAAAACAGGTTTTGTTGGTAACTGCAATTCAGGATATAGTGAGTTGGTAATGACCTTCCCTGGACCTAAACTGTCAACCAAGAATGACACATGCATAAGAACAGGTATTCCTCTACATTAAAAAACCTGCTTTAATCTAGAAATTTTACTGTTTTCTTTTTTCCTGTCCCTCCTGCCACATAAATCCCCTTTCTCGGTAGACAGTAAAGCATACTTGAAGCACCCAGAATAGCTAAACCTGTGGCATCCTTCTTATTGTTGCAAATTATAAGAAAAACTAGTAACACTTTTCCATTCTTTTTACTTTTAATTATGAATTACCTACCTGCATCCTACAGTTGATCAGAAAGTCACAGTCGCCAACAAATACCATAATAGTATTTGATTATATAAAGTTATATAATTAAGCAAGCTAAAACACAAATACCTTTGCCTAGTTCAATACCACCACCTATTGTTAGCTGCTATTAAGTTAGCATTTTCAAATGAGTCCAAGTGCATTAAGACATAAATCTGTAAAACCACATTTGAATGTCTCCATTTTCCTGAGTCAATTTTGGGTGGGAGTCTGACCCAAGAATTCACTAAGTCTGGAAGGTCAAGTAGGAAAACTGTAAAGACAACTATGTGAAAGCAGCTAAATTTGGTCAGTTTAAGGGCATTCTTTCTTCTTCCTCCCTCCCTGGGATTTTCCTGGTGTAACGGAATATTTTATTTTGAACATCTAAAAATACCCTTCCAAAACCACAGTAGTAGTTACTAAAATTTTAATTCAGTTTCCAATCTGTCACCAGTTGGGAAACAGTAATCTAAGGGCTAGGCATGGAATCCTTAGCTGTAACAAAAGTACTTATTAATTTGTAAAAAAGGAAATGAGACCAAGACTTGAAAAGACAACTCTGGAAATGAAAATGGAATTTTTACAGCCCTGGCCTGGTGGCTCAGTTGATGGGAGCATCCTCCCATACACCAAAAGGCTGTGAGTTCGATTACAGATCAGGGCACATACCCAGGTTGCAGGTTCAAATCCCCATGGGATGTGAACAGGAGGCAAGCAATCAATGTTTCTCTCTCACACTGATGTTTTTCTCTCTAAAATCAATAAAAATAACCTCAGTTGAGGATTTAAAAATAGGTTTTGCTCTAGCTGATGTGTTCAGTAGTTACAGTGTCAGCCTGATCACCAAAGGGTTGAAGGTTCGATTCCCAGTTGAGGGTACATACCTGGGTTGCAGGTTAGATTCCCCCACCCCGGTCAGGTGTGTTCAGGAGGCAACCAATCTATGTGTTTCTCTCACATCAATGTTTCTCTCTCCCCACCTCCCTTCCACTCTCTAGAAATATCAATTGGGGGTGGGGGGGAGGAGAGGGAATTATCCTCTGGTATTAACAACAACAACAACAAAAAAGAATATGTTTTGTAAAGTTTTTGCCAAGCTAAAATATTTTAACAACTTAATGGAAAACATGCATAATGGTTTATCCCTATGAAGACTACAAAGATACAAACATGTTAATTTTTAAATAATGAACTACCACGTAAGTACATGATATAATGTTATTGTGCTTCAAAAAGTAAAAAAGGACCCATGATTATACAATAAAGAAACATCAATAACACTATTCAAAAAGGGCAGATTGTCTGAATGCGCCTATAGAGCATAGACTTCTAATTTGGATTTTCTGTATTAGATTGCTTTCAAACCAATCTCTAAAGTGTTAAAACAAAAAATAATAAAGTGTTCAAAACACTTAGTATTACTAGTACTCTTTCTCATTGTAATGCCTTTCAAATAGAGTGAAATGACTCTCGCCCACTAGAAAAATATATATAATTTTCCACATGCACCGAATTGGAAAATATGGTTATTTACTATGCAAAATGTCCTTTAAAAGATGAAACCTTAAGGGGGAAAAAGGTTATTATTGCAGGCTTAACAGTACTGTGCAACTCAGACTACAAAATTTTCTTTTTGACTGTTTACTGATAGCCATTTTTTTCAAATAAATCTTGCCCTAACTGGTTTGGCTCAGTGGATAGAGCGTCGGCCTGCAGACTAAAGGGTTTCAGGTTCGATTCCGGTCAAGGGCATGTACCTTGGTTGCGGGCACATACCCAGTAGGGGGTGTGCAGGAGGCAGCTGATTGATGTTTCTCTCTCATCAATGTTTCTAACTCTCTATCCTTCTACCTTTCTCTCTGTAAAAATCAGTAAAATATATTTTTTAAAAAAGTAAAAAAAATAAATCTTTATTACTGAAAGTATTACATATGTTCCTCCCCGCCCCCACTGCCTTCTTCCACCTCCCTCCCCCTCAAGCCTTCACCACCCACTGTCTGTGTCTTCCAGAGTTCATTGGTTGATCTCTCTCCCCTCCCCCAACGCTCCTGTCAGCCTACAAATTTTAAAACAAAATATCACGAGTGGCTGTTTGGTTCAGAAGAAATGGCCAAAGAAATATGGTCCTCTGCTTTTATTCAAAAATTCATGGGATTCTGAAACAAAGGAAACCTTTATAATTGATTCTAACTCCCTTGTTTTGCAGAGAGAAATGATCAAATCAGAAAAGTGAAAAGAAATGACCAGGCCCTGGCTGGGTAGTTTAGTTGGTAAGTGTTGTCAGTATATACCAAGGTTGCAGTGTGATTTCCAGTCAGGGCACATACAAGAATCAACCAATCAATGCATAAGTAACTGGAACAACAAACCGATCTCTTTCTCTCTCAAATCATGACAAAAATTACAGTTAGTTGGTGGCAAAAATCAAGACCTACTATCCAGTTCTCTCAACTCCCACTGTAGTATGTTCTTTCTGCCATACCACCTTTTATGTTTTTTCTTATTTTGGACAAACTGAATTAATAAAGTGAGGCAAGCTATAATATTATAGATTTATCACAGTAAGCAGTGAGGTATAATCCTATATAATAAAAGGCTAATATGCAAATTGTCCCCTCGACCAGCAGTTCAACTGAGAGTTTGATCAGGGGTGGGCCGGCCTGATGGCCCTGATCGGGGCGGCTGGCCAGACCCTAACCGTGCACGAATTCATGCACCGGGCCTCTACTTAAAAACAATAATGAATAACACTTCAAAATACCCAAATTAGAGCATATCACTTCCTAACTGTATGAGGTATAATGATAAGCAATAATGAACAATACTTCAAAATACCCAAATTAGATCTTATCACTTAACATCTCCAGATACTAAATAAACTATAAGATGACATATGTCAGGTAATATTATCACTATAACTTTTTAAATGTTAGATTTTTAAAATATATATATTTTTATTGATTTCAGAGAGGAAGGGAGAGGGAAAAGGAGAGAAGCATCAATGATGACTGGCTGCCTCCTGCCCGCCTCCTACTGGCGATTGAGCCCATAACCCGGGCATGTGCCCTTAACTGGAATCGAACCTGGGACCCTCCAGTCCACAAACCAATACTCTGCCCACTGAGCCAAACCAGCTAGGGCAAATGATAGACTTTTTAATAAACCCAAATAAGATAGAATTTTTCCTCTGTGTTCTCATAATGGAGCTACTAAGATAAGAGCATGACAAAGTAGAGAGGTTTAACAACAACAAAAAAGATTTAAATGTACACGCCTGTCACTAATCTCACTGAGTGTTAAGATAACATTGTTTACAGAACTTAAGATGAAGGGTAGTTTCATTCTCTTGATAGCAAAGACAAAATAAAATACAATAGATGAAGAACGTTAGAAAACTCTTCCCCACACATTTTATGGGCTTTTATGCTGTTAGGAGAAAACATGGAGCAGAATGATAAAGTGGAGTCAAAAAATGCAGATTGGAATCTTGGCTCTCCTACTTACTGGCTGTGCAACTTGAACACTTTTCAGGCCTCAGTTTTCCTCAACTGTAAAATGGAATTGTGAGAATCAGAAGTAACTGAGGTAAAACACCTAGCTCAGTGCCTGGATATGTAGGAAGATGAAATAACTATTATTAAATTTGAAATTATTAAATTTGCTGAAAAACAAAGTTTACTATAAGTAATAAAATAAGTATCTGAATGATGAATTTCAATTAAGAGATTAAAACAATTGGGCACACATTATGTTAATGTTTAAGATTTATTATTATATCGATTTAGTGCCAAAGGGATAGAGCAACGAACAACAATAATTTTCACATCTCTGTATCTTTTAACTTTTCTATCCAACAATCATCTACTTTGGCTATTGACTTATGGGATGCTACATATGTGGCTAACAGGTTGTGCTCTCTCTTGATTTTAACTTAAAATTTTTTCCTATACCTCTATCCCTGAGTGTGAGATTTAAAGTTTGTGGCCTTCTGGTACAACATCCTAAAGCATAATACATAGGATATCCCTATAAAAAGATGTTAATGAATCAACTATAAAAAGATAAGCTTTGGTTATCTTCTCTCTGCCAGGAAAAAAAAATGTGGCCAAGAAAAAGGCAAGAATTTTTCACTTTTTATAATAACCATAACTAATTTAAAATGTTATTTGCTATAAAATTTTCCAGCACTCACAAAAATTCTCAGGTGTCTGCTTACAATCATAAAATTATCAGTCCTTTAAAAAGCCTGCTTTATCTTATCTGCATCTTCTATCCATTGAAAGTGAATATTTAAAATGTTTTCAATGAATTAGCAATGTATATTACTTCATAAAGGATAAAATATTTTATTGTTTTACTATTTATAAATTAGGAGAGTAAAGAAATGATTTTAAGAAATACTGCCCTGACCTGTTTGGCTCAGTGGATGGAGCGTCGCCCTGCGGGCTGAAGGGTCCGGGGTTCGATTCCGGCCAAGGGCATGTACCTTGGTTGCAGGCACATCCCCAGTCGGGGGTGTGCAGGAGGCAGCTGATCGATGTTTCTCTCTCATCGATGTTTCTAACTCTCTATCCCTCTCCCTTCCTCTCTGTGAAAAATCAATAAAATATATTAAAAAAAAGAGAAATACCCAGATTAAAAAAGAAAGGATGAAACCCAGTAACATACACCAATTCCAGCCCTTTTCATTTGTATTCTGGCATGGAACACTTGGCGTAATAAAAGAGTAGCTTTTGGTTTACAAACACTTTAATCATGAACACTGTACAAGGAGGGCTTCTCCCCCCGCCGCGCCCCCCCCCCCCCCCCCCTTATTCTTGGCTCAGTGGATAGAGCATCAGCCTGTGGACTGAAGGGTCCCAAGTTCAATTTCGGTCAGGGGTGCAGGAGGCAGCCCATCAGTGATTCTCTCTCATCACTGATGTTTCTCTCTCTCTCTCCCTCTCTCTTCATCTCTGAAATCAATAAAAATATATTAGAAAAAAACGTTTAGAAAGCTGTAACTGCTAGTTACATATCAATCAAGGTAAATAGACATGCTTAATAAAGCAATAAATTTTCTTATTAATTTAGTACCATGACTACAAGTAAACTACGAATTAAAATATAAATTATAAAAAAATGCAATTTTAAAGCACATACTACGAAAGAACTCTTTCCAACAGTTACTCACACAACCTAAAAGTGAACAGCAAAATGAATGATACAGAGCTGGTTGCAATGGCAAAAGGGTATTCCCTACTCAAATCGTCAGTATTTGAGGGCTTTCAAGATTCCTGGTTCAGTAATTTTAATGACAGTCCCAACTTTTACAGCAGTACTGAATACGAAAACACCAAAAATTAGGTTTATTGGGTCTCTCTACATTAGGACGACATAAATTAAAAACCAAATCATAGCCACTATAGTGCTTTCTTCCTGTGATTAAGTTAAACATTAAAGCACTGAAGAGACCAATTCCTTAAAATTTTCTCCACTCCTCGCTTGCAACATGGTAGTCCTCAATTTATACCTCCCCCAAACACTTCCTACCTTGACATTTGTGGATAAATTTAAAAAAAAAAACAACACAAAAAACCATTTCCCCCATAACCGTAAAAAGAAATCAAGGAATAGACTAAACTTAAGACCTTCGGGGAGCAATTTCACCCTCTGCACCTAGTTGGCAAGGTTTCCGCCACGTATGTCTCACCGTCTTACAATTTCATCCTTCAAATGGAAATGAAGAAAAACACCCCGTGCGATGTACACTGAGCCGCGAGTGATCCCAGGTCAGCCTGACGCTCTGCCAGAAAAGGCCAGGTAACGCCTTCTCCTCCGGTTGTAGACGCCTCTCTCTCAGCCCCGGGATAGACCTCCTGGTCAATGCGACCGCAACTCATTTGCAAGACTTCGAGACTTGTAAATGACAAGTGACAAGACTTCCCTTCCCGAAGGAATCCCTTCCCTGCCTCCTCCCTACAGACGCCCTTCGGCCGTTTCCTTATTTCCTCGCCCATTTCTCCATCTCAGGGCCACACACCTCTCTCGTCAGAGAAGTTCTCAGAGACGGACAGCCCTGGAGGGGTTTCCTGACACCCCCCAGGCCTTCGCCCCCATCTCCACGCCTGTGCAGCGTTCACACACGTCGAAGAGTTAGTTCCCAGAAACAATGAGTGACCGAAGAGGAAGTTCCAGAACAATGCCCCGGCCGCACGCCGCACCAGAGCCCGCGTCGCCTCCCTCGCCCCCGCCGACCGCCCCCACGGCCCCGCTTCACCCCCGGTCTCCACCGCTCCGACAAACGGCCCCCCGGCCCACAATCGGGGACCCCCCCTCGCTCCGCGAACAAGGCGGCAGAAGGAAAAGCGAGCTCCGGTCGGTCGGAGCTGGGATGCTTTTTCTCCCGGGCGGAGGGAGGCCAGCCAAGGGTTGTGTAAAGAACTGAAAGCCGAGGGGGGCGGGGAATTAGGGCGCCAGAGCTAATCCCCCGCCCCGAGGCCCACGAGTGCAAGAGGCGGGAGGCGGCCAGCTCGGAGGACTCGGGGGGCCGGGCTGCACTAGGCGTTCGGGCCGCGGGGATGGGGAAGAGTCTGGTAGCGCCAGCGGCCGGCGGGTGACGGCGCCGGGCAAAGGGAGGAGGCTCCGTGTGGAGCGAATCTGGGGGGCCCGGGAGGAGGAATCGCCTTCCTCACGTCGCCCTAGCCCCCCCAAGCTCACACCTCAAACCTGCTCTTGGTCACTCCGTTCACGTCCCTCCTCATGAGGCCGGCGGGTGCGGCCGGGGCCCGGCGCTGCGGCGAGCGGAGTGCAAAGGCGAGGGGCCCCGGGCAGGCCCGGGAGTTCCGGGGCTGGAAGGAGGCGGCGGAGCGGCGGGCGGGGGCCGTCGGCGGGGAGAAAGGACCCTCGACTCCGGCTGGGCCTCCTCCACCTCCCGCGGCGCCGGCGGCGGCGGCGACTTCTCGTCGCTTAGCTCTTCGCTCTCCTCAGCCTCAACTTCAACCCAAAACAAAAACACTCTCCACCTGCCAGCAACGCCGCTCCTCATTGGGCAGCGCCGCCCGGGCCCCGGAGCAGCGTGGGGAGGGGGGAGGAGGAGCGCTCGGCGGCGCGGGACCACCCCTCCCCCACTCCCGGCGCAGCCCACAGCGGTCGGCCCGGGAGGCGCCGGGGCGCGGGGCGGCGCACGCCCGCTCTCGCCTCCCAGGCCGGCAGGCCCCCCGCGAGCGGGAGGGGCAGGGAAGTGTCTGTGTGTCGGTGTGTCGTTCTGTCTGGGAGGGGCTGTGAGGGGGTGCGTGTGCGCGCGTGCTCGCGGGTCCGGGAGAGCGAGGAAAGCAGGACAACTGCCCGCAGCACCGGAGCCCCCCGTTCGCCTCCCCTCCGCGGGCACGGAGCACGCCTGGACCCACCCAGCACTTGAGCTTTCTGTCTGGTTCCTCCCCCGCCCCCTACGTCTGGTCGCTTCTCCCCCAATAGCCTGTGTTGCCACACACGTCCTTCCCGGCCACCCAGCTCCCTTCCCCTATCACTCACTGTCGCCTTGAACCCAAAGTGCAGCAGGCGGTCCCTGCTCGGAGCCATTTTCCTCTTTCTGGTTGTCGCTAGATTGGGACAGTGCTGTTGTTGCTGCCGCCGCTGCCGTAGCTACCGCTGCCGCCGCCCCCGCCCCCGTGGATTGCATTACCGGGTGTTGCAGGGAAGCCTGGAGGGCCGCTGCGGGGCGTGGGTCGCCCTGGGCATGGATCAGAAGGGCAGGGGGATCATTGTGCTGCCCACTGCTCCGGGGATATGCAGCGAGGCCGCACCTCGCACCTTGGGGTCGGGGGGCTGGAGCGGGGAGATTATCCCTTTAGCTGGGGGAGGGGTGCACTTTGGTGGAAGTGGGGGCAGGCGAGGCGAAAGGGCCTCTGGATTCCCCCTCCTCTCCGCCACGACCGCCGCTGGCGCCCAATGGGCTCACTGCCTGCCCGTCCTCCAATCAGGGCTCTGGTTGGTGAGAACCTGATCCTGACGCCACTTTGGCGGGAGAACCAAGCGTGTCTGGCCTGTCTGGCCAAGTAGGCGGGGGCGCTTACAGAAAGGAAACTGACATATATCTGACTCCTCAGGTTGTGTCATCGCGTTATTAAGCTTTAGCAACTCCAGTCCTCAAGGTCTGGAAATTCATGATCGAAATTTACATGAGTTAAGAGTTTACCCTTAAAACAACGACAAACCACAGAATCATGTCCCAAAGATAAATTAGAAACTATCAAATTTCAGCAGGAGTTTGTCTTCATACCTCCTTTAATTCGCAGTTTTAGTGACCAACTTGTTATGAATCTCATTACAAGCTGACGAACAAATAGTGCTGGAGAGTTTGTAAAAAAATTGGTGTTTTAGCTGTAAGGCTTATTACCAAACTCTTCAAGCACTTTTATTTTCATTACCCTAGAATGGGCTTCCTAAGCAAGAAACCTCGGCTTCAGAAACTCATTCTTAGGCCCACAAACCCAGATCTAGCTGTTATGTTCGCTCCCCTCACAGGTACTTTTAATGTTATTGTTTCACTTCAGCCAAAAACAAAAGAAAAGAAAAATACAGCCTTTTAGTTATGG
Source organism: Myotis yumanensis (assembly GCF_028538775.1). Classification (NCBI taxonomy): domain Eukaryota; kingdom Metazoa; phylum Chordata; class Mammalia; order Chiroptera; family Vespertilionidae; genus Myotis; species Myotis yumanensis. Next base: position 44,595,040 of record NW_027223767.1, read on the forward strand.
CTCACCTAAGAACAGTTTTCTCCTAGCAAAAACTGATTAATTTGGTAACTAAGGCCTGCAGAAAATAGTAAAACTGGCTCGAGCAGATATATCAAATGAAACTTTCACAGGTCTGTTTCCCTGTTTCAATTATCTTTTCCAATTAACCTATTTCAAGTTATACTTACTGGAGGAAGACTTTTACTTTTTGATAAAATTTTAATTGACCAAACTTTTAAAAAGATGAATACATTTGCCGGAAGCCGGTCCATCCTTGCTGCTTGACACAGTCGCTGCAGGAAAGAAACATCTGCACAGCATATGTTTCAAGGGACCTGGCATATATAGCATATTGTTCTTAATATGTTTGCTCTCCTTAGCTCTCCTTGTTTTAACCAAGGTCACCTCTCTGAGAAAGGTTGTTTCCCCAGGTGGGGATTTTCCCCTGAGGTTAGGGAGGGGATACAACCCCTTAACTAAGTGCCAGACGGGTAGTTAATCACTTTAACTACAAACAATCACGCTTAAACTACATAATCTTTACTCCCTGGAATGGAGATAAGAAAGCCCTAACCTTTGCAATAGAAATTGACAGGATTGAAATCGACTGGTATAAATACAGATGTAACAAGACATTAAACATCAGATCCTGATCAGATCCTAACAAGAACTTGGCTGGAGATCCCGACCAGAACTTTGGCTGGAGATTCTCCGTGTCATTCCTTCTTCGCTGACTCCGTCCACACCTTTGGGGACCCCTGGACCTGCTGGGGCTGGACCCCAGCATACATGAACATTATTAAAAGGTTAAAAACTTATTACACATAGGCATATTACTTTTTATCAAAGAAATTTATTTGCATGTAAATAATCAGGTTCTTTTGTAATGTTTTGGGGGGAAAATCCCAAATTTTTATCTTTCAAAAAAATGAAAAACCCCAAAGTATTTACAGAACAGCCATATACACAGAAAATCAAATCAAAGATTTTAGAAAAGACCCTCCCCAGCTGCTCCTGATGTACATTTTTAAAACTCAAAATTTAAAGCCCAGCTTTTACAGCTGAACCTGTTTCCCAACCTAGTTTCTGAGATGTTAAGCACTTCCTATCCCTCAAAAAACTAACTTAAGGGTAGAAATAAAGGAGGAAGAGGGTTGAAAAGAAGGGGGAGAGGGGGGAGGTAAGACAATGAGATTGCCCAGGGATTGTGGATAATGAGTTTCTTATACTGGCATCTGCTTTAAGTAACTTGACTGAATACTGTATGACTCACAGACTCCCTGAAAGATTTTGTTTCTGTTTTCTGAGAATTCATGATATTGCTGCACTAAATTTTTAGACGTAGGTCTTAAGAAAAATCTTTCCAAGAGCTACCAACCTCAAGCCTGGTTTTGGCAATTACATCCTGCTTCATCCATCCACCCCCGATACTTATTTTAAAACATACTGATTTTGAACCTGAAATCTTCATGTACATCAGAGCAGGTTTTAACCAAGAACCCCTAACATGAAGCTAAAGACAGAAGAGAAATCAAGTCAAAGAATACATTAAGACACCAGCAGCAGAAAACAGGTAGAAGTTGACTTCATGTCCTTGCCGTCTTTTGAAACAGGAGAATGAGTACACCTAGACAGGAGGGAGGTGTCCCAGGCTTGGATTATTCTGCCTCTTCTCCTCCACCCTGTGGAGAAATGCAGTGCTCCCTGGTTCTCAGGCAGGGTGAAGCAGTTTAGCCCCGGCTCCCTGTTAAGCAAGTTCAGATGCTGGGTCAGTGTGTGGGGTGTGCCCATCGACAATTCAGGGGCTTATCCTTCATCCAGATCCTAACTCGGGATCCTTTGATCTGGGATGAAGACAGAAAGAGAGAAAAAGCTTCCCAGTTTACTCATTTTGGTATTTGTTGGCTCTGCTTGGGGGAGCTGAGCCCCTGATACTATGCAGTACATTCCCCATAAGATCTTCCCCACCCAGAACAAAAATACCATATAACTTTTTTTTTTTCCTGCAGAAACCAATGGGACAGGATTCAAAACTAGGTGAGAAACTTGTGAGAAATCCAACCTGGTTGTATGTCTGAGAGGCTGCTACTGTATCAGCATCACAAGATAAAGCACTCTGGTATCACCTTGCCCATGTCCTCCTTAGTGTCACCCAAGACATTTGACTGATACGGTAACGGATAACTTTTCTTGCTCCACTTTGCAATGTTTCGTTTCCTACTTCTTATTACCTTGGGACACAAAAGTGGCAGAGTTGTTGAGAGCTGATGACCAGAAAAGGGAGAACACTAGAGGAAATCAGAGACAGTCAGGAAAGAAGCCAAAGCTGATTTTCCAACTCTATGCTAACTCCAACCTGCAGAAAGAGCTGAATATAGAAATCTTCTTCAATATCTGATGAAGTCACTCCATTTATCACACACATACATAAATAAATCACCTGGCTTTTCTTTTTTTAATCCAGAAGAGTTGTGCTGGGGACCATGCCCCGTCCTGCTGATACAGGTCCTGAATGGAATCATCAGGAATGGCACAGTGCAGGTGTCAAAAATCAAAGTAAGGCCGCAGAATTTTGAGAGGACCCTCCAAATACTGAGAACTTGTGTTGCACTCAAATGGTCTCCTGGATTTTTATATTTATGAGAAGGGCTTCTTATTGATGTCCCCCAGAATCCAGACTCAGACCTATTCCTCCAAAAAGGTCCAATTGTGTTGCTACACAGTAGCAAGGGTTTATCTTCATGCCCACCTAGCATTCCAGGCTCCCTTACTTCAAGTGAGCTTGAAATTGTTTTAAGTGAACTATGGCTGCACATTTTTTTTTACTGTTTTATCTAAGGGAGCATGAGTGATTCAAGTCTGGACTCCTCCTTGTCAGAAAGGAGCCCAGCTCTCAGGAATGGCATCTGTTCTCCTACAAACAAAATGCTGGGGTGTAGACTTTTGGCACATTGTGGAAATAGGAGAACTATTAATTCTGCAATGGTTTTCATGCCACTGGGTCAGGGAAGCTGTCCCACATTAAACCTTACTGCATCTGAAAACATGTTTATAACCCAAAAAGCCAGCCCAGCTTTTTTTGTAAAGGAGAGGCTATAAATCAATACATCCACACGGAGGTAACTCCTAATATTCCTATGATGCCTGAATCCCAAGAAAAACCTCCTAAAACAAAAAATACCATTTTGGTTTTTCTCAACTTCAGAGATGGGCTCTAATTTGCTTGGGCTTCATGCTACGGTACCAGCACAAGCTACAAGCTCCCCACAACCAAATAAGCCTTGTTCTTCTCTACCTCCTATCATTTTGAACCCTGAACCTCATAGAATTAGAAAGGAATACTGTATAAAAACAGATAAAGGGTTAAAATATTACAAATAAATAGCTAAAATTACCTTCCCTCCCCTAAAATACTCCTAAGAAACAGACACAAAACATTACTTAAGTGTCCAAAGTAACCATAGTCCTTCATTTGCCCATGTCTCTAATGGACAACTACCCAAAGGTGAACACCTTCATGCAAATGCATCAAGGGATGTATTGCTTTTTCACTTTCTGCCCAGCCCTTCACATACATGCACTAAAATTGGGTTTAAAACATGGCCTAAAAATGGAAAAAGGGAGAAAAAATATATATGAATATTTCCCACAAAACTGTTTTCCGCCCTCCCCTTTCCCTATGCCCCACCCACCCGCTCCCTTTTATAAGCAAGTATTTTAACTTTTTTTTTTCTGGCAAAGGAACAGTGATTTTTAATAATCAAACCCATGGTCTCTTTTAGTAGGGTCTGGCTATGCTTTTCTAAATTCACCCAGCTCAGTATCAAGGACATTTCATTTAACATTCTGCAACACCACCTGTCCGACTCACCCCGATGGTGGTTTGCCTATAAACTTATTAGTTTCGCTCTGGCCATGTTTTTTGTCTTAAAAAGTAAGGTTCCTAATTGCCAATCAGGGCCACATCCATAAGATCATCATCTTCCTCCCCAATCATAAAGTCAGGGCTGAGCCTTGAGGGCCTATCGGTAGATAAGATTGTGTTACTTGTCATCGACAAGGACTGGTCTGAAGAGATGGGTGATTTAGACCAACTCTCTGGCTTGATGCTATGAGATTTTTTCTTGTCTCGGTCTTTGTCCCGATCCCGGTCCCGGTCTTTGTCTTTTACTTTCTTCTTTTCTTTTTTGTGCTTCTTATGCTTCTCTGTGCTGTACTCTGGAAGTGGTCGGATACCATCATCTGAGCAGGGACTGTTCTGATAAGATTTCTCTGCTATGGAGGAACCTGACTCACTTTCACTATCCAGATTCTGAGGGGTATATGCTGGTGATTTACTATGGCTGGGAGAGCCACGCTCATGCTTTGGAGTGGAACCACTGATGAGTGGAGAGCCATAATTTTTGGAAGAGGCCATCTGAGGCCTGAGCCCTTCTCCACTACTTTCCCCAGGTTTCTGCAAAGTCACTTTGGCTTTAATGCTAGGGGAACCCCCATCATGCTTGCTGATGATAATTTTTGCCACACCTGTGCTCCCCACATTTTTTGACTCTGAAGTCTTCTTAGATGAATCCACTGAGCCCCCCGAGGTGGAAACCTTTGATTTATCTTTATCACTTTTCTCACGCTTGCCCTGAAACTCTCCTCCTGACATGTTATGTTTGGAGGACATAGGATGGCTAGAATTTGTGCTCACCCCCACCTGGCCATCCATTGGGTCTTCACCTCCAGGGCCACTGGTGACAACCCCATGCTTCAGTTTATCTATGACAGCTGTTAAGGACGGCTTCTTATTTCTGCTGGGAGATTTTCCTTTGGAACTCCCATGCTGGTTCTGAGAGGATGACATGGAAGAGCCACTTGAGGAAAAGGAAGAAGAAGATGCTGTACAAGAATTAGATGATGGGGGAGTTTTCAAAGAGCCTGAGGATCCTAACCCTGAAGAAGACTTCATGCCAGTGCTTGAACCAGTTCCAGACATATGAGAACCACTAGAACCTGAACTGATAGGGGACTTGGCTTTAGAGGATGGGGGAGTCCCAGGAATAGACTTCATTGGAGAGGCAAGCTTATCAGAGCCTCCCGGTGGCCTTGAATGAGAAGGGGATATGTTTGGTTTACTTAAAGAAGGATTCATAAGTGATGATGGCTTCCCTTGGAGTTTCATCTTGGTGCCACTAGAGCCACTGCTCAGCCCATGCTTGGTAATGGGAGAGGAGCCTGGCTTCCCACCAGACTGGGATGAATTTTTGGACTGGCTAGACCCAGAAGACCCTTGACTAGAATATATACTGCTACTTAACTTGGAACTTGAACCTTCTGATTTACTGCTTTTCATCTTGCCTGAGTTGGAAGCAGATGAGGAAGAGGAGGAAGAATGGCTATGGTGGCTTTTACTGCCTGAGGAAGACACAGAACCACTGCTGGTATACTGACTGTGAGAAGAGGGCTTGCCCACCATCACGGTTCCCTTCGGAATCTGAATAGTGATTTTGGGAATGGGTGGTGTGGCAACACCTGGGGGAGTCTGAGATCTTCCAGAACTGCCTGGAGATTTGGATCCACCTGTACTGGTAGGTGGGGTGAAAGGTCGGTTAGAACTGTGAGACGGAGACTTTCCCTCAGTGTCTGCCTTCTTCCGCTTTGGAGGCTTATCTTTGCTTTTGCCATCATTAGAAGGGGTCCGACTGCGCTTTCCTGGTTTGCTATCTAATCCTGGCCCTGTCAGACTATTGCTGGTGCCATTGCCTTCCTTTACTCTCTTTTGAGTCTTGTCTTTCCCTAAGTCTCCAGTGGTCAATAAAGGACTCTGGCTACCACTGTGATGCTCCATAAGATCTGCAGAACCCAAAGCCTTACCAGCCACTGCTATAATACTGAAATCAACTGTGTCAGCTTGGCTATTGCCTTTAAACTTAGTCTCCCCATTATCACCTCCGAGCATTGGTACCCCCAAAGTATTTAGTGCCTGAGATGTAAATCCTTTGAAATCATCATTATCTCCACTTTGGCTGCTTTCATCAAAGTATTCTTCCCCAAAACCACTTTGGCTCTGGCTATTCAACAAATCAGGATTGAAATCTACTCCATCAGGAAAAAAATGATTGGTAGGAGAGTCACTACTGGGGCTTCCAGCAGCATCTGCAATAAGGTCAGCTGGATCAGTGTATGGATTTTCATTATTATTGGCTTGAAAGACATCAGGGTCAAAGAGGGCACTCTGAGAATGCCCAGAGCTTGAAGAATCTCGAACAGGGGTGCCAATGGGTGGGCAATCGTCACTAGTGCTGGGAAGCTTAGAGGCTTCTTCTGCAATGTCTGAAAGGATATCAGTTACATCTGGGCCAATGCTGTCTGAACTGGATAGTCGGACCATCCTTTGAATACTGGGTTGGGGGTGAGGTACTGGTTGTGGGTAAGTTGTTGGGGGAGTACTACACTGGCTTGGAGCTGGAGTGATGTGTGGTGTATCCAGCGTGTCAGCTGTCATATTGACATCAAAGATAGGGTTCTGAGAGTCAACATCCATTGAAAATAGCTCCCTCTGAAAGTCATCTTCAGTCTGGTGCTTGGGTTTTTCAGGTAGTAATCTTGATGACTTCTTCTTCTTTGTCTTGTTGCTTCCCGAGCACATTTCCATCCGGGGTGAGCCGGAAGAGGAGTTCTGCCTTTCTAAAGGGCTGCATCCATAAAGGGTTGAAAAATCCTGGGCAGGATTATCTTTAAGAAGGTTCATGAGCATCGGGTGATTCTTGGTGTTGCCGGCCATCGAAGAGACAGGTGGCGGCGTGTGATGAGGAGGGGTCGGACTCGAGCCAATGGTAGACCCCCCGTTCCCTGTGATTTGCAACAAACTGGTAAGAATTGGGTTCTGAGACACCTTGCTGAAGTCCTCCCCATGGCCCACCGACTCATGCCGATCTTTGATGCTCATGCTCATATTAAACAAGGTGGTAATGGGACCCCCCGGAAAGGTGTTGGTTGGTGTAGTGGTACCACTCATTGGGTTGTTGCCTGTGGTCATGCCATACCCTGGGCTGCTAGCCGGGGGCAGGTTCTTTTTCACCATGTCTTCAACTGTCTCTGCAATGAGGGACAGTGCTGGGGTGTCGGCCTGAATGGTTTCAGCCTTCCTCCGAATAGCCCTCATCGTCACAGGGATGGACATACATCTGTAAGATAAGACGGAAAAAGACAAAATTAACAATGCACTAGCTGCTGAAAGAAACCAAGTTTTCATTACAGAAAAGGGGCTTTAATTTTTCCTGAGATTTGGATATGTCCTCAGAGGTTTGCAGTAATGCAATTTTCAGGTAAGGAAATAACCTCAAAGGCAGGAACAGTTCTGTGAAATGCCAGAGCTTTGGGTAAAGAGAATCTGGGCCAGTAGGCAATCGTCAATCTCTTTTGAAGCATCACCAAAAACAAACGAACCATAAACAAGAATTCAAGAATTAGATATTATAATGAACTAAAATAAAACTGTTAATAATTAACTCAGTAACAAAATGCCTTCCTTCTAGAGCTTGACATGTGATTAATGGGATACATGATTTATCTTAATCAACCACTAGAAAAATCTCTTGACCCATCTAAGTTCTAAACCAGTGATGGCGAACCTATAACAGGCGTGTCAGAGGTGACACGCGAACTCATTTTTTTGGTTGATTTTTCTTTGTTAAATGGCATTTAAATATATAAAATAAATATCAAAAATATAAGTCTTTGTTTTACTATGGTTGCAAATATCAAAAAATTTCTATATGTGGCACGGCACCAGAGTTAAGTTAAGGTTTTTCAAAATGCTGACACGCCGAGCTCAAAAGATTCGCCATCACTGTTCTAAACCTTAATGGCTTAGATCACCCAAAACAATACTGTAAGAAGTGCTACTACTGGTATGAAATCTTGTTTATTTTAAAGCAAAGCACTTTCTATCTTTTAAACATATTTATAAACCTATGTTTGAAAACATTTGCTCTAGAACATGTCAGCAACCATTCTTAAAGGTCCAACTAATAACAATTTAGGCTTTTGAAGATCATATGGTTTCTGTCTAACTACCCTGCCATCTTAGCTGCAAAACCACCATAGACAATATGTAAATAAACAGACATGGCTCTGTTCCAATAAAATTTATTTACAAAATGGTAATTACACAATGTTTCTGGAAAGCTAACTGGCTTAAGTATCTTCCCACTCACTGTCACTGACATGTTACAAAGAGGATAAGTAAAAAAAGACCTACATCTTATTTCAGCTCTCTTCCTCCTACAAGAACCCTATTGCCAGGCTGAAGTTACCTACCTTACACCCTATTACTCTCATGATATTTTAAATGATATTTTAAAAACCAAAGCTCATATTGCTTTAGAATTGAAAGCAGAGAAGAGTGAATTCAAAGCAGTGACTAAATGTTTTCCTTCTAAACTTCCAATTCACTCTAATACTGAAAAACACACACACATCACTATACACCTCTTACTGGGACTCTAATGGAAAAGGGCCAGTGCTACCTTTGAACAACTTTGGCAATGAAGTCATCTGTGCAGATGAGTGCATCTGACAGCCCCTTGTAGAGTTTACAGCTCACATGTGTTGAGTCCTGCACATCCATTACCACTGAAAGACAAAATATATAAGAAGTATTTGAGTTAGATTCAGCTTCTGAGTTTTCAAAAAGAGATGAAGAAACCAAACTGCTGCTCTGAGAGAGATGGTAGCCACCCATACAACTCACCACACACCAGGGAGTCATTCACAGGGTGTTGAAAAGATACACTGAAGCGGGACTCTGAGAGGGGACACACTTCAAATTGAAGGAGCCCAGGAGAATCTAAAAGGCAAAGAAAACATCATAAAATAGTAATTATAAGACTTGAGACAAGTAAATAATCCCTAAGTGTAAAGAATGAAATTTTTTCTTTCCTTGGAAACTAAATCCCACACCTACTATACCATTCACAGGTAATAAAAGGAATCTGCCAGTTTATGTTATAAATACTCTGAAACAAAGAACTAAATTTCAATTTTCTAAAATGAAGGCATTCGCCCTAGCTGGTTTGGCTCAGTGTATAGAGTGTCAGCCTGTGGACTGAAGGGTCCCAGGTTCGATTCCAGTCAAGGGCACATGCCTGGGTTGCGGGCTCGATCCCCATTAGGGGGCTTGCAGGAGGCAGCCAATCAATGATTCTCTCTCATCACTGATGTTTCTATCTCTCTCCCCCTCTCTGAAATCAATAAAAATGTATTTTAAAAAAATAAAATAAAATGAAGGCATTTAATCCCTAAATTGTTAAAGACCTTGAAAGATATAAACACCCTGCCTTAAAAGTGAATTCTGAATATAAATGTGGCCAAGAGGAGTTTCTCATTCTGTTTGATAAGCAGACATCCAGAACCACTGCCATAAACCCTGCTTTCTATCAGTGTCTGCAGCTGTTAGCTGTGCAACCCATAATCTGGTGAGCAAGGACATCGGGTTACAATCTAAAATGTATAGTTATACCAAATACACACATATCTGTCATCATATGTTCTTAAGCTAAACATGCTGGCAGCCCAGAATCAAGGATCACATACTTGCTTGGCAGAAAGCAACTCTGTATGACTAACTTCATAACTACCATACAAAAACTCATTTTTAGGTGCCCTGAAGCTCTTTGAAGAATTCTCCTACGATTCAAATACATGAAATAGAAGGTCCATAGGCATACTTGCATATGCTCTCTAAAATTTCTCATTTCTAAAGCAGTTCTTATTCCCATAAAAAGTATCTCCTGATTTACCTTCCGTTTCTTCTTGCCTAGCATTTGCACTGATACATCTCTTTCACTAAAGTGTTTTACAACTAAGGTAAAAAGTAACTGTGGTTAACTAGACCAGCCAAAATTCATATCAAAGCTTCTAAACGCTGTTTGAAAAATACCAGCATTCCAGAATCCTGGGAGAAAAAGGCACAGGTTTCATTCTTTTGTAAACTATATGATTAAGTTCTCCAAAGAATGGAGGGAGGAAATATACTCGGGACTAAACGCTCTTAACAACCTAAAATTTAGATATCAAGAAGTCCTTTCACCTACAGCATCTTAAGTTCTACTTTATATTCAACTGCAGGGTTCAGGCCCTTAGTTAACCAATTATATCACTGTATGTAGAGAAAGACTAAGTCCATTGCAAACACTCCCCCCACCCCCACCCCAAAAAATAACCCACAGTGGTTTCCATATGCTAATTCATAGATTGGTTCCATCAAATTATTTGTGGAGCTTCAACTAGATTCCCAACACCTCCCACTGAGGTTCTAATTCAGTTCTTCAGTTCATGTGGATATAGAAACCAAATAACTGTCTTTTTTAAAGTTCCATAGATAATATGATGGGCTACCAAATTAAAAACCACTGGAGTTATCAGTTTCCATTTATTAGTAAGGAAATCAAAAGGAAAGACAGTACCTTCTTTCAGAATAGTTCTTTTGACACAGCTTCCAATTAGGGTATTATAGGCCACTTGGTGTCTGATTAGATTTAGGATGAGAGGAACCCGGCCAGGGTGCTGAAAGGTGATTTTGCTAACAAGGGTTCCCTGTAGACTTCTGCCATCTGGGAGAGGAGCATCCTTGTTAAGGAAATAGCAGTGCTGCTGACCTGGAAGAGCCTAGGCAAAAAGAACAAAGGAAATGAATGCTACTTACTCACACGTTATTCTCCAACCACAACTATCCTAAAAACAACCTACACCTCAAAACTCAGTGAGTAATAGAACTCCATTGAATTCTTTGGTCAGCTAATGTTATAAATGCTAATTACCCACTTGGCTGAACAGACCCTTTTTTTGTAAATGTTCTGCTAGTGGTTTCCTAGCCTAGCTAACATGAAAATTACCTCAGAAATCTGTATAAAATCTGTACTTTTAATAAAATATTCTATATAATATTATAATGCAGCCAGAATTTGGGAACTACTACTTTAGTCTAAACATTCCAACAAATTCAAGTGAAAATGAGGTTTTTGAAACTTCCCTTATTCACTCCAGCATTTTCCTTTTTTAAAAAAAAATATTTTCATTGATTTTTAGAGAGAGAGGAAAGAGACAGGGAGCAAGGGAGAGAGAGGGAGAAAGGGAGGAAGGAGGGGGGGAGAGGGAGAGGGAGAGGGAGAGAGGAAGAGGGAGAGGGAGAGAGAGAGAGAGAGAGACAGACAGATGACACACACAGACAGACATCAACTGGCTGCCTCCTACCAGGGCTTAAGCTTGCAACCCCGGCATGTGCCTTGACCGGGAATAGAACCGGCAACCTTTCAGAGCACGGGACAATGCCCAACCAACTGAGCCACACCAGCCAGGGCATTCAAGCACTTTCTTCTCAGTATGTATCTGAATAAAGGACCTTTCCAGATTATAAGCTTATGGCACTTGAAAAATTAAAGAATAAGAATATTTAACACCTACTCATATGCTTGTAAAAGTCCAAATACCATTAAGGAACTTTCATCTGAAACTTTAACAATGAAATGTATGTTGTTTCCTGACTTAGAAGCTTATGCTCTTTCTTCAGTATGTTCCAGAGATTTCTGTAATTTCCTGCCTGACTGAGGAAATAGGATATGATCCAGCAGTCCAATAGAATGTTACTTAACCTCAGTAATCCTATAAAGGAAGATTCTCATTTTGGGTCCAAATATAACCTACAACAGCCCACAGAGTCTTACTTACAGCATAAAATCGCATGTTGTGTTTCAAAGGTATGGGGTCAGGGTCCTTTGACAGCTCAAACTGAGTGATCAGTTCATAGAGGGGTATATAAGTTGGTGGAGTTTCAAACAATGGAATTCCTGGGGGAAGGGGGGAAAGGACCAATATAATGATCACAATAAGATCAAAACGTTGACAGCTCAGTTTTCCTTTCATGACTTCTACTTCATTTGTCCATTTATTCAAAAAGTACTTCAGTACCAAGTACCATAACATCTATACCCATCAATACTTTTTTGAGGCCTACAAGACCAAAAGAGGTCTAAGATAATCTGAATTTGAAGCTTGCTTTTTCATACTTATAACAAGATTAGCTACTGATACTTATAACTCACCTGTGCAATTCTGAAGTTTCTGAACAAATGCTCTAGATACTGGGATTGGCTGGGGAAATTTCAAGAAGAAACACGCAGGAAGATCAACACTATTGGCACTGGTAATTGAGGAAAAAGATGGGGTCCTTCAAATAAAAGAAGAGGTAGGGTTGGGTTTCTATTTGATATGAAAATGAAAAATCTAAACATACATTCTTAGACATGTCTGCTTCATATAAACACATACTCACAAAGCCTATCAAAACTTTCTTCCCCCAATTCTGAAACATCCTATTTATTAACCCTCAAGTATTTAATCAAACATGTATCCTGAGGCATGTTCTCTAGTTATTGCTCCAACGTAACTCCAAACCAATGTAAGTCCCATGAGAGAAAAAGGAGCAATCATTTAAAAAGAGGAATCAGCACAATTCTCTTCTTTCTCTCTCAGGACAGAGAATGTGTTCCATGAGCAAACTTCAGAGGAACATTAAGATAAACATTAAAAAAAGAATTTAAATGGATAAAACAAAAAGCCAATCTCTGGAAAGTCAAGTGAGGGAAGAGCCAAGTGAAACTGGCTTAAAACTGGGCTTGACGGTAAAAAATGGACTTTGCTACCCTAGGATTAATTATATTTAACTTACCATTTGTTATCAACTGGATGTGACCCCATAATTAACGGTGCAATTGGGAGTTTATACATGGCAGATGTTCCTTCAATTGTCACTGATGCATTCATGCCCAAAGATCGAGGAACTGGGAAGAGAAAATAAAAATGATATTTTCCAAAGTAACACAAATTATAAGGACCCTAACATTAAGAAAACAAAAAAGCAGGCTAACTTCTGCATGGTTTGTCAGACCTGTTTTGTTTCACAGATACTGTAATACCTATATAACTTAGAAATGCTAGAAGTTACCTTTCTAACCAACCAGTGTTTCTGTCAGTAAATAAAACAAAATACCGGAAATAATGCAGTCCAAGGAAAAAAAATTTTTAAGGCTCATTACTGATATTTGCTTATTTTCTCCAACTTCAGAATGTATTTAAATAGAATTATGTTTATAGGGTAATCAATGATTGAAGTTATAAGGGGACCAAATGAGGTATTAGGCCATTTCTCATTTTGTTTTAGTGTATTAAAGTGCAAATAGAAAATAACATCCATTATAATAATTCCTTAGTAAGATGGTCAATTTCTTCACCATTAAAGTAATGATTAAAGGGGATTATTTCAAGTCAGGGTGGTTTATATATTTTAATTCATTCATTTACTTATTCACATATATATGTGTACGTATTTATATATGGAGATATGTATGCATGCGTGTGTGTGTGTGTGTGTGTGGGTGTGTGTGTGTGTGACTGTATCAGTAGCAAACTTTAACAGGGATGGCAAACTTATTACAAGTAGCAAACCAGGAAGTACAAGCAAACCCAGGCATTCAAACTTAAAAAAAAATTTTTTTTTAAACACTGATAAAAACCTTCAGTTGCTCTAAAGTCTTACCATTATTCTCATGCAAAATGATGGGAGATGTAGTCTTATCATCCAGCAGGTCAGAAGGAGAGGCATAGTACTTCAAATTCATTAAATGACCTATGAAAAAGAAAACTTATCACTACATCTTTACCAGGTAAATTACAAATAAAGAAAAACATTCCCATTTCTATAAACCTATATACAGGAAATAATTTCACAGACATGAAGACTCATGCTCCAAAGCAGCTTATGAAATATGACAGAAGCGTAAGTATTGATTCTAGTGGCAACAATTTACTTCACAATTAAAAATATAAAATGTAGGGAAGACAGGTGTTAATACCTTAGAAATGACAATTTTCTCCCTCTGCTTACAAACCCAAGGGGACATTTAAAAATATATACATATTTTTATTAATTTCAGCGAGGAAGGGAGAGGAGAGAGAGAGAAACATTAATGACAAAAGAGAATCATCGATCAGCTGCCTCCTGCATGCCCCCCACTGGGGGATCGAGCCCATAACCTGGGCATGTGCCCTGACCGGGAAAAGAATCATGACCTCCCAGTTCATACCACTGAGCCATACCGGCCTGGTCTAAGGTGAAATTTTAAGTAATAACCCCTCAACAAAAATTAGACATTTTTCTAAATAAGCAAAATAGGATCACATACCCCCACTTCTTGGAGTGAGATAGCCAACACTTCCATGAAGAATCTTATCTAAGGGACCAGCGTTGGTTGCTTTCCTGCAAGACAAATGATCTATGTTTGCTTGTATTTAAAGCCTGAAGGTATCAGTACACATTGTGAAAATGACTTCAGCTCTTAAAAGACATATAATTAATGGCTCTGTCCTGTACTTGGGCACATAACAATTGTATTTCATCTTCAAAGTGAAAGGATTATTTCCAAGTATACAGCAATATATAGTGTGGCAAACAAAAATTACAACTAGACTATTATTTATTAGATGGGGAGCCAGGTTTGACAAGACTTCAGATAAAACCCAGGGAATACCAACCATCAACTTAGGGGTACTGACAGTCAGAAAACGGAATGCAATCAACATTTGGGAAGTGAAAAGAGATGGACAAGATGTATAATATAGGTAAAATACAGATGTATAGTAATATACATGTGTCATATAAATATGTACAGGTGGGGCAAGAGTAGGTTTACAGTTGTGAGAACAAAAACAGAGTTTATTCTTGTATTATTTATTAATACTTGTATTATTTTCCATATGAACAACTGTAAACCTTCTTTTGCCCAACTCCATATAATAGAACCCTGGCAATGCCCAATATAAAAAAACTTTAAGAATGGGGTACTCAGAAGGGTCATAGAATTGACACCTGAGTCAGTCTTACCAATACATGACTGCCATTTTAGATAGATCCTGTTCTAAGGATTGGAGAGCCAAGTACATTTTAGTCTTCAGTTTGCTAGAAAGTAGATGAAGAGAACAAGAGATAAATAATTAAAACACACACACACACACACACACACACACACACTCTCTCTCTCTCTCTCTCTCTCTCTCTCTCTAATACAGAAAGCCTAAAGGGCAAGTCTATATTGAAGGCAATTAAAATATCCATTTAAAAAAAAACAACACCACCAAAAAACCTTAAAAATGTTTTTCTTTTTTAAATCCATAGTGAGGCCCAGCCAGCATGGCTCAGAGGTTGAGCATCGATCTATGAACCAGCAGGTCACGGTTTGATTCCCAGTCGGGGCACATGCCCAGGTTACGTTACGGGCTTAGTCCCCAACATAGGGTGTGCAGGAGGCAGCCAATCAATGATTTTCTCTCATCATTGGTGTTTCTATCTCTCTCTCTCTCCCTTCATCTCTGGAATCAGTAAAAATATATTTTTAAAAATAAAAAAAAAATAAAAATCTATAGTGATATTCCTAGTGCCAAAAGTTCAACTCAATGTATATACCCCAAAATCCATGCATTTGTGCTCTTTTTTTAATGGTGCTTTCAGTAAAACAGCCAGCCTCTGCAAGTCCATCTATGTGTTCCTTAGGCATTCTATCTTTGCTCAATTGTTGAAGGATGGTGGTTTATCTTATAGTTTTTGTATTTGAGTATAATGCACATTCTAACATGATAGATGCAATGTATTAGTGTATAGCCATGGTTTTCTAGAGAAGTCAGTATTTTAGTAACTGTATTTAGATTTTAATTAAAATGTGTTTCTAAACACATTTTAATTAAAAGCAAAAAAAATAATCCAGTGATCTATCAAAGCTAATTTTTATCTCTATTTAAAAGAGCCAAGCAGGTTAACAGAATCCCAAGTAGGATAAAAGTAAAAATGACAAGCCAGTTCTACAACAACTAATTTCTTTTAGCCCGGAAATCAATATGTTGAAGACACCTCAATGATTATAGTCTCTTTTAGCATAATGCATTAATGCAGATATTGTTAATTTAAAATAATTTAAAAACATAGAGTTGGGGGGGGGGGGGCGGTAAGAGATCAACCAAAGAACTTGCATGCATGCATATAAGCATAACCAATGGACACAAGACACTGGGGGTAGGGGAAGCCAGGGGAAGGTCAAGGGGAGAAAAAAAAAGGAGACATATGCAATACTCTTTGTAATACTTTAAGCAATTAAAAAAACAAACAAAACAAAACAACAAAAAACATAGAGTTGGAAGGTGAGCTCTAGATTGTCAGTACTATTAGAAATCACAAATGAGATAGGGCAAAAGCCTTGGCAAACTTCTAAGCACAAAATAGTTTATAGATTTATATTGTTTTTTTCCAACAATAGCAAAAAATAAAAATACTCACTTGTCTCCTGGAAGGTTATAAAGATTAACAAGACCCTTAAGGTGCTTAGAAAATTCCTCAAAATTTTTTTCCCTATAAGGAGTTAAGGGAAGAGGAGAGAGGGAGGAGAATAAACGATATATTTACTACTCAATCTTAACAGCAAAGTGCCAAAAATCATGACTATATAAAACTAATTTTCATAATTTGCTCTATTCTTTCCCCCCCAGCCAGGTTTCTAGAATTAATCAAAAATAGCAAAAGAGCCCTAGCTGGTTTGGTTCAGTGGATAGAGCGTAGGCCTGTGGACTGAGGGGTCCTGGGTTCAATTCTGGTCAAGGGCATGTGTCCAGGTTGTGGGCTCAGTCCCCAGTAGGGGGCGGGCAGGAGGCAGCCGATCAATGATTCTCTCTCATCATTGATGTTTCTATCTCTCTCTCCCTCTCCCTTCCTCTCTGAAATGAATAAAAATATATTTTTAAAAACAATAGCAAATGAAAGATTTTCCTTTTTCTGCCCATTTTTTTCTGGATGTGTTAATAAGCAGTATAAAAGATAGTTAAGCCCAGCCTTAACCGATTTGGCTCAGTGGATAGAGTGTCAGCCTGCGGACTGAAGGGTCCCAGGTTCGATTCCAGTCTAGTGCATGTACCTTGGTTGTGGGCACATCCCCAGTAGGAGGTGTGCAGGAGGCAGCTGATCAATGTTTCTCTCTCATTGATGTTTCTAACTCTCTATCCCTCTCCCTTCCTCTCTGTAAAAAATAAATAAATAAATAAAGATAGTTAAGCCCGCCCGGTGTGGCTCAGTGGTTGAGCATTGACCCAGGAACCAAGAAGTCACCAGTTCGATTCCCAGTCAGGGCATATGCCTGGGTTGCAGGCTCAATCTCTGGTGGGGGGCATGCGGAGGCAGCCAATTCATTGGTGTTTCTATCTCCCTATCCCTCTCCATTCTTCCCTCTCTAAAAATCAATAAAAACATTTTTTTAAAAAATATAGTAAAAAAGAACTGATAATTTATATTCTAATTTGCTCTTAAGTAATAAGCCATTTATTTATTTATTTATTTCCTCACCTAAGGACATTTTTCCCATTGATTTTGAAGTGGAAAGGAGGGAGGAAAGGAGGGAAGGAGGGAGGGAGGGAGACAGACAGAAAGAGAAACATCATGTGAGACACATCAATTGGTTGCCACCCTCATGCATGCAGACTGGGGCCTGGGATCAAACCTCCAACCCGTGTACGTGTCCTTGATGGGGAATCAAACCAGTGACCCTTCAGTGCACAGGCCGACACTCTAACCACTGACCCATACCAGCCAGAGCAAATGAGATATTTTAAATCACTTCCTTTCCCTTTTTAAAAAAAAATATATTTTATTGATTTCAGAGAGGAAGGGAGAGGGAGAGAGAGATAGAAACATCAATGATGAGAGATAATCAGTGATTGGCTACCTCCTGCATGCTATCTACTAGGGATCAAGCCTGCAATCCGGGCATGTGCCTTTGACCAGAATCGAACCCAGGACCTTTCAGTCAGCAGGCCAACACTCTATCCACTGAGCCAAACTGGCTAGGGCATACCTGGAGATATTTTTGATTGTTGCAACTCAAGAGCTACTACTGGCAACTAGTGGAGAGACACCAAGGATGCTGTTAAACATCCTACAATGCACAGGGCAGCCCCCTAGAGCAAACTATTTTCCAATCCAAATTATTAATACTGCCAAAGCTGAAAAACCCTGGACTAGATTGAGTAGGATAAGAAATCAAGTTAAGTCAGTTCTGAAAGTGAACAAGTATAGGCTCTGAAAAATCTTGACCCAAGAAAATAAATTTGTTCCCCAGGAAGGTAACTTTTGACTGGCCTCAAAACCTAGCTATAAAGAACAGCATTGTCTGCCAATATCAGGGACTATGTCATTTGCTTACCTGAGCTGCTGTACAAGCTCTGGACAGCTCTGAAATTAAAGAAATTATGTTAAAATATTAAACTACTTTAAGATCTCTGAAGACACCAAGAATTTTTCTCTTATTAGCACACATGCCATTAAAACTTCTATAGAAGTTCCTTATTATTAAGATATCAAAAAACATCTTCCTACTTGGTAAACCATGGGATTGGGAAGGGAAATTAAAGATCAAAATATATGAAATAGTTTATAAAAGAATCAACTTTCAGTAGCTTGTTTAAAACATCAGGACCTCTCTTTAATGCCACCCTTGAAATCCATATCCAATTGTCTGGTTACACACATTTTAGACTCATCCTTTTATAGGATTTTTCAGAGACATCAGCTATATACAAGATTATCTGTCCATCTAGATTATGTTAAGTTCTTTGAGGATAGAAACTTTATTAATTATCTCTGAAACCCCAGCACCTATTGTTCAATTGCGGCTCATGTTTGTGTATATGAAATGGAAAGGGTTCCTCTGGTGCAGGGGTCCTCAAACTACGGCCTGCGGGCCACATGCGGCCCGCCAAAAACATTTATCCGGCTCGCTGGGTGTTTTTGCCGCCGCTGCCTGTTGCTGAATTTCTTCATAGTTTTTTTTAAAACTATAGTCCGGCCCTCCAACAGTCTGAGGGACAGTGAACTGGCCCCCTGTTTAAAAAGTTTGAGGACCCCTGCTCTGGTGTTTCCACTTGTTAAAGCTTGTCGATGATGTAGAGATGGACCCATGTTACTCTAAATCCCATTCTAAAGCTACTGATGTTGTAGCCTATCACATCACCTCTACAGTGGCTCATGAAAACACTAAACCCAAGCTATTTCAAACCCCAACAATTCATTTTAAAAGTAATGTCCCTAAGTAAACCCCACAGATTCCAGTGAAATATCGACAACACATACCATAGGATTCTCCCCATGGTGAGCCACTTTTACATCACAAAGCTGTCCTGCAGGATCTAACTGCACTTCCACATAGAACATATCTGACGTGATGTAACATTCAGTGCCACTGGCACTGAGATGAGAGCCCAGTCTAGCAGGAACAAATCAAAACAGAAATTAATAGAAGACACATAAATAAAGCCACCCAAAGTCAACACTAAGTTAAACATTTCTGCCTACAGATAGTCTGTCTACTTACCCATTTTGTCTTGCTATAGACTCCAAACGATCAGTCATTGCGGGTAAAGATGTTACTATGAAAGGGTGAAAAAAGGAAATCACAAAGGATGCTCCAAATAACTTAAATTGTATTCTTCAAAGACCATCCTTTCAAAGTGGTAAACACATTCAATAGTTCGAACGCTTACAATCTGCACAAAGGTCATTGGTAAGGGTTAGCTATGGCCTATGCAGTAATAAAGGTAAAAAAAAAATCTATTTGAGCCCTGGCCGGTATAGCCCAGTGGGCTGGAGCATCATCCAGTACACCAAAAGGTGGCAGGTTCAATTCCAGGTCAGGGCACATACCCAGATTGAGGGTTAGATCCCTGGTCAGGCGCATACGGGAGACAACCTATGGATGTTTATCAATGTTTCTCTCTCTCCCTTCTTCTCTTTAAAGTCAATTTTTAAAAATATATTTGAAAAAACTAATGGATCTTTCTCTTCTCCCTTTTTCATTACTCATTTGGGACAGTTACCTTTAATTTAAAGAAGATACAGTTATCTGCTAATGTTTGAATAAGGAAGATTAACATCAAAACCAACATAAAAACAGGCATTCTTCCTCTCAGGTGTGCATTTCCTAAACTCTTAGGGTCCCCACAATACTTGCCATCAGGGGAGCAATGGACAGCTAACCCCTGAACCTGTCTCCAAGCCCCTTTTCTCTGACTTTCCAGTGAGCCAAGTAGCCCCACCTAGGCTCATTTCGTTCCTATGACATTTCTGGAGAACAAAAGCAGCCCCACCTACACTCTCTCCTATTGCTTCTTCTATCCTAAGCCCTTCCTTGTTTCACTGTCCCCAGCTTTAATAAACCCACTCTTTAAAATAAAATATAAAATAAATAATAATAAAATAAAACGATATAAAAATACTCAAGTGTTTATAGCAGCAATATATACAATAGCCAAAAGGTGGAAATAACCCATGTGTTCATCGATGGCTGAATAGATAAACAAAATGTGGTATACACATACATTAAAATATTATTCAGCTTTCATAAAAAGGGAATTCTGATAAATGCTACAAAATGGATGAACCGTGAAGACATTATGCTAAGTGAAATAAACCAGTCACAAAAGGACAAATACTTTATGATTCTACTATTATGAGAAGTCAAATTCTTACAGACAGAAATTAGAATGGTAGTTGCCAGGAGCTGGGGAGAGGAAGAAATGAGAAGTTATTGTTTATTGGGTACACAGTTTCAATTTGGGAAGATGATAAAGTTCTGGAGATGGATGGTGATGATGGATACACAACAATGTGAATGTACCTAATGCCAATGAACTGTACGTTTAAAAGTGGTTAAAATTATAAGTTTTATGTTATGAATATTTTACCACGATGAAAAAATAAACCAATATTCAGCTGAGTAAGTTTCATTTGTGGTGCATCAGAGGAAAATCTTTTTTTACTTTCATTTCTCCCAAAAAAACATGAGGTAATTATAAGCATGAATAATCAAGCTCACAATTTAAATTTTATATTTGCTTTCCTGAAAACATTGTCTATAAACACAGCAAAAATCTTTTAGCGTTAAAATGTCCATTTTCTTATTGAAAATTAATTAGAAGAAAACATGTAAAGGTGAAAAAAACAACTTTCCCCTGCTATCTATAGTTATGCTTCATCAATTATCTTTTGAGTCTCTACCAGCCTCTAAAATAGGATCAAAATAAATGTTTCAAAACATCAGGTAAGAGCGCATCTCAATTCCATAATAAAAGCAAAACCAAAACCTAGCATAGAAAGTTGACCTATTTCAATTTATATTTCTAGTGTAATTGTAAAATAGTCTTTCTTAAACAGGTAGTTTTAAGAAATCAGCATATTTCAAAGATGATTACAAACCTTTGAGAGCTTTTTGCAATGTCTCCAAACAGCTGACCAAATGTTGGTGCCCTCCAGAACTCATCACAACCCTCTTCTCCTGTATTAAGTGGGAAAACATTTGAGGTAAAAATTAACCGAGCTAACAGTGTTTTAGATAAGCATATATATTATCCTAGTAGTAATACTTCGGGATACTCTATAGACTGTATCTACTTGAGCCCTGGCTCAAAAATATCCTATATATTTGAATATGTAGAATATATTCTATATTCTCTCTATACTCTAGATCAGTGGTCGCCAACCTTTCGGACCTCACGGGCCACCAGTGGTCCGCAGACTACTGGTTGGTGACCACTGCTCTAGATAGACTATAGACTTTTAAAAAATATATTCTTAACCGATGCTCTGTCCATCCAGCCAAAGGAAGAAAGTTCATATAGTACATGGATACATCCATATCCATATACAGAAGAAAGGAAAAGGTATTCCCAGATCTAAAATAAGTTAACCATGCCCTGGCTGGGTGGCTCAGTTGGTTGGAGTGTTGTCTCATACACCAAAAGATTGCAGGTTCAATTCCTGGTCAGGGCACATATCTAGGTTGCGGGTTCAGTCCTTGGTTGGGGCACATATGAGAGGCAACTGATCAATGTTTCTCTTTCTCTCTGAAAAATCAATAAAAAGCATATCCTCAGGTGAGGATAAAAAAAAAAATAAAGTAAGATAACCTTCAAGGGGGAAATTAGGAAGAATCAAAATGTAATAAATGAGATCAGCCTCCTGTACAAGTAACTACATCCTAAAATTTACTCAGTTAGCCCTGGCTGGTTTGGCTCACTGGATAGAGCGTCGGCCTGGGGACTGAAGGGTCCCAGGTTCGATTCCGGTCAAGGGCATGTACCTTGGTTGCAGGCACATCCCCAGTAGGGGGTGTGCAGGAGGCAGCTGATTGATGCTTCTCTCTCATCGATGTTTCTAACTCTCTATCCCTCTCCCTTCCTCTCTGTAAAAAAATCAATAAAATATATTTTTTAAAAAAATTTACTCAGTTAAATGGGGTGGCTCATAAGATTTGGCAATTCCCAAATTATTCTAAGAAATACAACCACACAGTAGTCAAAGTATCAGATTGCGTAGTCCAGAAAAGGTATTCCCAAAGAGCAAAACAAAACAAACAAACAAAAAAACTGGCATAGATTTTCTAACCCCATCCAGGGAAGAAGCTTTTCTCTGCACATTAGAATCCCCAGAAATGTGAACAGTTTTATGATATAAGGATAGCTTTTCAGGCTTTTCCATGCCCCAATTCTTCTCTTTAATCTAATTCCAATCTCACAAAACAAACATCTGATTAATTAATAATCTGTCTTCCCTTGCACCTTGAATATGCAAGGAGGCGCTCTAGACAATGAATATAGTGTTTTGGTAACTGGAAAGATAGACCCTCTGTTGTAAATAAATAAATTGGCATTCTGATTTACAGGTTAATCTTTTGAGATTTTGTTAGTATGTCAGTTGTAAACAATTCAAAATCTTGATATACCAGTAAAATTATGTTTCTGAATCTGCAAAAGTGAAAAGTAGACAACAGAAGTTATGGTAACCAAACCAAGAATCTGGTACCCCTATAAAAGGGGTGACCACCGGTTGGTGATCACCAGTGGCCACCTGAAATTCCTCTATCTCATAATGTCTCTCTAATGCAGCGGTTCTCAACCTGTGGGTCTCGACCCCTTTGGGGGTCAAACGACCCTTTCACAGAGGTCACCTAAGACCATCAGAAAACACATATATAATTACATATTGTTTTTGTGATTAATCACTATGCTTTAATTATGTTTAATTTGTAACAATGAAAATACATCCTGCATATCAGATATTTACATTACAATTCATAACAGTAGCAAAATTACAGTTATGAAGTAGCAACAAAAATAATTTTATGGTTGGGGGTCACCACAACATGAGGAACTGTATTAAAGGGTCGTGGCACTAGGAAGGTTGAGAACCACTGCTCTAATGACAATATCATTTACATAGCACACATTTCAAACTAGAATATGGCTGCCTTGTACTCCCAGTAAAAATAAAAAATGACAATCTCTGAGTCCTAAGACTGTAAAAATTGCCATTCTTTTATTTAAACATTTTAAAAAATATTTTTATTGATTTTTAGAGAGAGAGGAAGGGAAGGGAAGGAAAGAGAAACAACAATGTGAGAGAGTAACATTGATTGGCTGTCTTCTGCACGCCCTATACCAGGTATCAGTCCACAACCCAGGCATGTGCCCTGACCAGGAAATCGAACAGGCAATCTTTTGGTGCACGAGATGAGGCCAAACACTGGCCAGGGCAATTTAAATACCTTTTATGTACACAACCCTGAGCCAGAAGATGCACATATATTTGTAGAATTTAGTTAAAAAGTAATTTAGCAACCCGACACTTTAATATCCATTATCTGATCTGATCCTTACAACAGAATTATAGCAGGTCCTCAAGTAACTTCATCTCATTATAACATTGAGAAAACAAAAATCGATTCCTGGCTGAGACCACTGTGTGAAATTTGCACATTCTACCCATGTCTGTGTGAGTTTTCTCTGGGTTTCCACCTATGTCCCAAAGGCACATTAGATTAACTGCCACGTCTAAATTGTTCCCATCTGAGAGTGTGAGTGTGTAAGTGTGTGTAAGTGTGTGTGAGTGTGTGTGTGTGTGTGTGTGTGTGTGCGCGCGCACTCTGCAATGGAAGGCCATGCTGTCCAGGGTGGGTTCCCACCTTGAGCCCTGAGCTGCTAGGATAGGCTCTGGCCACCCAAGACTCTGAATTTATTCCAGCAAATTAGAAATATTATCTCACTTATTTTCATTACTGTTTCTTAAATGGATGTATAGCTCACATTTATTTCGATGTTTAATATTTTTTTAAATGTATTTTTATTGATTTTAAAGAGGAAGGGAGAGGGAGAGATAGAAACATCAATGATGAGAGAGAATCATCGATTGGCTGCCTCCTGCGGAGGATCGACCCCACAACCCAGGCATGTGCCCTTAACCAGAATGGAACCTGAGGCCCTTCAGTTGGGGCCCTTCAGTCCGCAAGCTGACGCTCTATCCTCTGAGCATAGAGAGCTCTATCCTCTGAGCATAGAGAGAGCGAAACTAGCTAGGGCTCGACGTTTAACCCTTTGAGTGCCAACCAATATCCTAGGAACTATGCTAAAATTGCCAAGGCATTTTTGCTGATTTTCCTTAGGTGCCATCTGTCAATAAAGAGTGAACTACTAGCATCTAATAGTGACACTGCAGGAGGAGCGCGATAGCGAAAGACACCTTTGGCGAAAGACAGGAGGAGCGCAATTGCGCTCCCCGGCACTCTAGGGGTTAATATTAAAAGTGTTCTGGGTCTTTATTCAGAAGTTCAGTGATATTTTGTGACTAGAACTATGCCACAGGAACTTAACTCTTATGTATGCCAACTAGCCTATGATAATATTGGTTTCACTATACATCATTTTGCTTCAAGTTGCAGTTTCCAAGAACCAATAAATGTTAACTAAGGACTTAATATATGTGGAAAAGCAAACTGGTTTGTGTGCCTCTATTTTCCAAATGAGAAAACAAACTCAGATATCTATATATATAAAAGCCTAAGCGACCGTCCTATCGGTAGCTATGACACACAATACCACCAGGGGGCAGACACTCTGACCGGTAGCTATGACACGCACTGATCACCAGGGGGCAGATGCTCAATGTGGGAGCTGCCGAGCTGCAGTGACTTGACAGCTGCGGTTCTCGGGTAACACACCCGAACCAGAGAGGGGTGAGCCCGATTCCAGGGTGCGTCACCCAAGAACCGCCCTCTCGCAATCCAGGACCCCTTGGGGGTGTCGGAGAGCTGGTTTCAGCCCGATCCCCACAGGCCAAGCCAAGGGACCCCACCAGTGCACGAATCCGTGCATGGGGCCTCTAGTATTAAATAATTTGTCCAAGGTCATATAAGTAATAATCACTTGTGTCAAGCCTAAAACACAGGTCTTTTGATAACAAATTCAGTAATTTTGCTGAAGAGATCTATGAATTATCACAAAGTAAATACATCCATATAACTATTGCCCAGGTAAACGCATAGAAGTAAAGTTTTCCTACATCACTTGATTACCACAGAATCATAAGGATGAACTTTTAACATCCAGCCCCCATCCTCCCCAACTCCCTGCCTTCCATTTAACTAACATACTACTGAATGCTGAATGACTAAGGAAGGAGTAGTACTACTGCAGAAAAAGAGGTTGACGGAGTGAAACTAATTAAGAACAAATTGCAAAAAAAAAAAAAAAAATGAATGAATTGCAAACTCAATTCCTAGCATAGAAACAATGAAAGTACTATCACATTAGTATCAAGGAGTTTAACAGGAAGTGAAGAATAAATGTCTCTATCCCAGTCTATCACGTGTGTCTCTTATTGGTGTGTTTCCTAGCATCTTTGCCTAAAGTACCTCAGTGTACTATAACTCATGATTAATACCATTTTATAAATATGTCTCCTTAGGTAGACTCTTTAAAAAAAACAAAAAACTTATTTTTTTATTGACTTCAGAGAGGAAGGAAGGGAGAGAGAGAGAGAGATAGAAACATCAATGATAAGAGACAATCATAGATTGGCTGCCTCCTGAACACCCCACACTGGGGATCGGGCCCACAATCCAGGCATGTACCCTGACCTGGAATCGTACTGTGATCTGGTTCATAGGTCAGCGCTTAACCAGACCCACAAAGGCCAGGCTTAGGTAGATTCTTAAAACACCTGAGTACATGGTGGCTATCAACTTTAGGATAAATAAAACAAAATACACACTATATTAGTTAGTTTGAAAAATTTGACACAGGGAACATAGCTTATTAAATAATTATCAAAGCACACACCACAATCCTCACCATGACTTGACGCACAAGCTTAATGGTTTCACTCCAAGGCCTATTTTGGTTAAATTTTGCATGGAGCCGTTCCAAGAGAGAACTCATCTTACTCAGCTTTTCCGACTCTACAATATAAATCAGAAGATATTGTTAAAAACTCTTCTTTCAAGACCTTATAGTTTTTCTTGCAAACAACCCTCCCATATGACATCCTGGTAAGAACTCAGTTAAAATATTTTTCAATATCATTTACTTCAAAACATACAAAGAATTTATTTTTAGTGACAAGAAGACACATAAATTATGGGCCTAACCTAATGAACACCACAGAACAGGACTGCTTTCTATTCAAACTTTTAATGAAAACCAAAAAAGAACCATCTCTAACCATGTTTCAAGATCAGAACTACAATTTAGTGACAAAATTATTTCATGATATGTATAATATCCCTTGATGAGATATTTAGAGCACACATTTGAGTATGGCCTTACTATGGTTAGTTGATTTTCAATGTGAAAAATATAAACTTTGTTCATCTTTTTACACAATTTTAAGAGATCAATTTATAAGTATTATCAAGAAAACAGGCTTTATTTGTCATTCAGATTTCTCCTATTTGAATTCAAACTAAAACTAGAGCGAGAGGGAAGATGTCAATAGCTTAAGAATTAGTTTTTAGCAGAGTTGTAAAAGAAAGGTAGAAAAGACTGGCTCCTGAAATCAGTGGGTGAGCAAATCTCCTTGCCCTTAAACTCGCCTTTCGAGAATTCTTGTACTGCTTAGTATGAGCAAGGGTCTATGCTAGAGACGACTGGCAATGCAAAAACACAATATGCCTGAGATAACATCTGTGAAAGGGTGTGGTTAAGTAAATACGGAAATAACCATCACACAAAAGCAAAATGAGATACACTCTTAAAAACAGATACACAGCTGATCTCTTGTGGGGAGCAGGCCCAAGCCTTTCCCTTCCCTTTCTTATCCCTCCCCACCCCCCAGGCCCATTGCTTTTGCCTTTCCCTCTCCTAAGCTCCAAGGGTCCTTCTTTTGCTTCTGTAACTTGTTTCCTGAGCCTAGCAGCCCAGCTGGCTCACTTCTACTACTACTTCTGTAACGTTCTAAATAAAATTTCTCTTATTAAAAGAAAAAAAACACACACAAAGATGCATTACTAATTGAAATTCAAAGGAGAAAAAGTTTATTAGTTGTGGAATGTTACAGAAAAGATGTCATTGAAAAATGAATAGGCCCTAGCTGGTTTTGCTCAGTGGATAGAGCGTCAGCCTGCGGACTAAAGGGTCCTGGGTTCGATTCCGGTCAAGGGCACATACCCGGGTTGCAGGCTCGATTCCCAGTAAGGGGTGTGCAGGAGGCAGCTGATCAATGATTCTCTCTCATCATTGATGTTTCTATCTCTCCCTCTCCTTTCCTCTCTGAAATCAATAAAAATATTTTTTTTTTAAAAATGAGTAGAATGTTAGCAATCAGAGTTGAGGCAGTGACATCTTCTAAATCAAGATTCAAGCTCCTCCCTCTAATGCCCTCTTCTTCTGGAAAACTGGTTTGGGGGCTATTTCATCCAGTTTACAGTTCTGGACACATTTCTAGGAATTGCCACTTTCGGAATGACTCATTCGTTCAAGCACTATTTTATGTGCTGGGGGCTATGGCAGTGAGCAAACTAGACAAAATTCCTGCCTCTGCACCCAAGGTGTAAACCTTTCTTTGTCCTCTCCATCAAAAAACACCCCCCCTTCTTTCCCTTGAGAAGCCTGATAAATATCATTATATGAAAGCTCAAATCAAACATTTTTTTGAGCAACTATTTATGTCCCAGGAACTCTACAATGAGAAAGGCAAGGTCCCTGATCTACAAAGCTCAATATAAAGTGGAGAAGGCAAGTACAAAATCATACAGTGGGCAGTATTAGTAATAGAAAACTATGTCCATAATACGAAGGAAGCACTTAAAACTGGAGTAACTTGAGAGAATCAAAGTAAGGTTCCACAGAAAAGCTGTTTTTCAGTTCTGAATCAGTCCAGTCATTGAAAGGATGAAAATCAACGCATATGCCAGAGGACGAGTTCTGAACACGGTGACGTTCTAGGGAACTGCAGGCTTTTCATATCAGAAGGACCTCCTGGCTTCACTCACGCCCAAACATCCCCTGGTACTCCGACACACAGCTCTATTACTATTCTCAGGCCATTATTCACACTTTTGAGAGTCACTCGCCTGGTCTTCCACAACCTGAGGATTACAATGCCCTGAGACCCAACTGGTTGCCCCGAGCTAAGCAGGAAACCTTCACAGAAGTTGGGAGTCCCCATCACCACAAAGTCGGAGCTCTCCACCATCAGGGAAGGCACGGTCAGAATCCGAGACTCACACACATCCCGCCTCACGGACTCCGCGCCCACGAGAGAGTGGCCTCCGCGAAGGCATCGGACCCCCAGCTCCTTTCACAGATTGGCTCCCCCCAGATGTGTCGCGCCCCCCTGCTTCCCCCTTCCATCACTCACCCTCGGTTTCCCCCTGAGCCTTCATCCTGACAGTGGGGAAGGCCTGAGTCCTACACAACTGGATCAGCTCTTCCCCACCACTATCGGGGGGATCAAGTGGGCTGGGGCTCCCAGGACGCGGTGCACCAGCAGTCCCCACTCTTCCCGAGAAGGCTCAGTCTGAAGTCCCCGGCGGCAGGAAGAGAAGGGTGCTCCCGGCCGCCGCCATCTTCCCCAACGGAACTTCCCAAAGATCGCGAGATTAGCCGTGATCCTGCGAGAGAGAGGAAGAGGGAGGGACGCCGAACCATCGCGAAAAAGGATTAACGGTGTGCTTCTCGCGAGATTTTTCCAACTGAGCCTTCCCTTAGCTGTCGGTTGTTTAGACTTTCTGCAGCTAGGTATGGTGTTTGGCAGGTGGTAGGTAGCCCACCCAGCTGCTGACACATCTCATAGATACCATGCATATTGTTGGGATAAATTGATAGGGTTGCCAGATAAAATACGGAACACAGTTAAATTTGAACTTCAAGAAGTAAACAAATATTTTTTTTGGTATAAAAGTATGTTCCAAATCGTATATAATATAAGCCTAGCAACCTTAAAGTTGATGGAGTACAGAGAGCATTTATCCAAGTGAGAATTCTTCTTTTATATATATATTGATTTCAGAGAGGAAGGGAGAGAGAGAAAGAAAAAGATAGAAACATCGATGATGACAAAGAATCATCGATTAGCTGCCTCCTGCACAACCCCCACTGGGGATAGAGCCCGAAACCTGGGCATGTGCTCTTGACCAGAATCAAACCCGGGACCCTTCAGTCCACAGTCTGACGCTCTATCCACTGAGCCACACCAGCTAGGCCCAAGTGAGAATTCTTGTTTTGTTGGTTTTTGGTTGTTGTTGTTTTGAGAGTGCATTTATTAAAGTTGGGGACAGTGAATCATGGAAGGGCTTAGGATAGAAGAAGCAACTGGAGAGAGCCTAGATGGGGCTGCTTTGGCTCACTGGGAAGTCAAAGAAAAGCAGGCCTTGGAGACAGGGTCAGGGGGGTTAGCCCAGAAGAGCTGCCACTGCCCATTACTCCTTTGGCTGCAAGTCTCCTGGGGACCCTGAGATGGGGAGAAAAGGGATGGGTGTGCTTCTGGGAGGGAGAGTGCTGAGAGTTCATATTTTAAATGCTAATTCCTTTTCTGTTGTCAAAGTGTTCTTCATTCAACAAGCATCTATGGAGTCCTAGTACTTGTGTATGTTAATATAATATAAACATGAAAACACAGCCTCAGCCTTTGATGGGCTTATCTGATTTAGAGTTCTGACAGTGGGGAAGGCCTGAGTCCTACACAACTGGATCAGCTCTTCCCCACCACTATTGGGGGGATCAAGTGGGCTGGGGCTCCCAGGACGCGGGGCACCAGCAATTAGTCACAATAATCATAGGTACTCAAAATTTTTTGTTAATTTATTATGCCAAAAGTATCAATGTTAGATACACAGCTTCTTCATGGAACCTCCCTGTACATATAAACAATAATGCCTGTACTAAATATAGGTAGAAAATTTAAACCTTACAAAGCTTGAAAATAGAGTAAACTTTAGCAAATTTTGGTCACAGAATAGAATGTTACAATTTCTCATCTAAAAATAAAAATGAAATGACATTGTTAGAAATTTGTACTCAAAAAGATAGGAGAGACATGTCATTAAACAAGAAAAACATAGGAAGAATCATCCTATATGGCAAGAAGGGGACAATGGGCAAATTTTAAATGACTAAGCTTTGAGGGTGACTTCAGAGGACTCTTTAAACCTAAAATCTAAACTAACAAATTGGTTTGTGGTGGATAGGAAATTATTATAAATTTAGTTAAATCTTTCTTTTTTTTTTCTTTAATCCTCACCAGAAGATATTTTTCCATTGATTTTTAAAGAGAGTGGAAGGGAGAGGAGAGACAGAGAGAGAGAAACATCAATGTGAGAAAGACACATCCATTGGTTGCCTCCTGCACATACCCCAACTAGGGCCAGGGATTGTGCCTGCAACCCAGGTGCGTGCCCTTGAACAGAATTGAACCAGGACCTTTCAGTCTGCAGGTCAATGCTCTATCTACTGAGCCAAACCGGCTAGGGCAAATATTTCTTTTGTGTACAGATTTATTGAGATATAATTGATAAAGAGCAGCTTTCTCAGTTGCTTTGGGGATTTACAGGGAAAATATAGTAATCACCTGACTGCATCTCGGGGTTCATAGAATTGCCCTGGCTCCCTGCCCTGGGAAGAGATGCAAATAAACTAAATCATGCAGTCTTAGGAATTTCTGAGTTTAAAGTTGTGAGTGTTTTTAAATATTTTTTTTGTTTTTTTTGAGAGAGAGAGAGAGGATGGGAGAGGGAGAAAGAGAAACATTGATGTGAGAGTTGAATATCCATCAGCTGCCTCCTGCCTGCCCCTACTGGGGATCAAGCCACAAGTACGTTTGTGCCCTGACCAGAAATCAAACCCACAACTTTTTGCTGCATAGGACAATGCTCAAGCAACTGAGCTATACTGGCTCCAGTGAGTTTAAGTTTTTCTGTACAGTGAAGCAACCTTTATTTTACAAAATCACTGTTCATACCAGTTGTTAGGCCAAACCATGCAGTTTACAGAAGATTTTGCATTTTATTTTTTAAAATATATTTTTATTGATTCCAGAGAGGAAGGTGAGAAGGAGAGAGATAGAAACATCAATGATGAGAGAGAATCATTGATCGGCTGTCTCCTGCATGCCCCCTGCTGGGGATGGAGTCCACAACCAGGGCATGTGACTTTGACCAGAATCGAACCCGGGACCCTTCAGTCTGCAGGCTGATGCTCTATCCACTGAGCTAAATAATTTGATATTTTCTAGAATAGATTTTTTCCAGCTTTATTGAGATATAATTTATATTAGAGTTGAATTTTATCTACCAAACCCCAAAAGTGTAGTGCAATAGAAAGAGTGCTGGCTTAGGATTAAAGAAGGTCAGGGTTCAATCCTGTGGGGGCACGTGCCAGGGATGCAGGTATGATTCCCGGAGTGGGGGGGGGGGGGGATGCCAGAGGCAGCCAATCAATGATTCCCTCTCATCATTGATGTTTCTATCTCTCTCTTCATCTCCCTTCCTCTCTAAAATCAATAAAAATATATTTTTTAAAATCTCAGATAAATTTGCTGGCGGGGGGGGGGGGGGGAGAATGAATAAGCTTGGAAAAGTCATAACTTTCCTGTGCCTTAGTTTCCTATCGTACACAACCCTATTTCAGAGGTTTGTTGTGAAAATGGAATGAATGAGTTAATGTGTGCAAAGGAGTTTCAAAAAGTAAATAACGAGAGGCAGTGTAATATACTATTTTTTCTTTTTTCTTTTTTTTTAAAAATATATTTTATTGATTTTTTTACAGAGAGGAAGGGAGAGAGATAGAGTTAGAAACATCGATGAGAGAGAAACATCGATCAGCTGCCTCCTGCACATCTCCCACTGGGGATGTGCCCACAACCCAGGTACATGCCCTTGACCGGAATTGAACCCGGGACCCCTGAGTCCGCAGGCCGACGCTCTATCCACTGAGCCAAACCGGTTTTGGCTATACTATTTTTTCTTGTGCACAATTATTATGCTTTTCTCATTTGTAATTATAATCTGTGTGAAGATAAAAGGCTAAATAACTCCAGAAGAGCCATAGATGATCCCAAGAGGTGATGAGCTTTCAGGTTGTTAGGTTTTCAGTAGACTGGAAAGAAGGCCATACAATGAAAGAGTTTATGCTTTAGTGTCAGACATGAATGTGAATCTCATCCTTAGCATTTTCTAGACTAGCTTTGTTACCCTGAGTAAGTTATTTAAACTTTTCTGAGTCTGAGTTTCCTTATCTGTAAAATAGGGATAAGGATATCGTGTTTTGCAGGGTAGTATGAGAATTAGAGATAACGTATGTATTATATACGCTGTATAAGTTATATGCTTAGGAACTTGGGTTGAAATGCCCCCACCTTTGCCCTGTTGCCAATATTTTCTTTTTTTAAAATATATTTTTATTGATTTCAGAGAGGAAGAGAGAGGAGGGAAGGAAACATCAATGATGAGAGAGAATCATTTTTTGGCTGCCTTCTGCACACTCCCTACTGGGGATTAAGCCTGCAACCCGGGTATGTGCCCTTGACCAAAATCGAACCCTGGACCCTTCACTCCACAGGCTGATGCTCTATTCACTGAGCCTAACTGGCTAGGGCACTGTTCCTAATATTTTTATCCTCTTCTCAAACTCAAGAAGTTTGCTACTTGAAGTGCTCTATTCAAGAACGAGAGATGGTTGTCCCAAGGTAGTTTGATTTACTTGCAGCAAATAAAGGAGATAGGGGATTCATATCCCAAGTTTTTGCCTCCGCGGAAGGAGGCTTAACCATTGCATATATTCACTATTTTGTCAATTACACTGTTGATTTCTTCTTTGCCTGGCTGATTGAGTTCCTGTCAAGCTCACCCTGTTTATAGCTGGTTTGCAAACTACTGTGCTACATTTTCTTTAATTTTATTTTCTGGGCTACATTTTAAAAAATGTTTTTATTTTAACATAATTAATTCAGTCTTTTCTTTTTTTGTTAATCTTTGCGAGAGGATATTTTATCCATTGATTTTTAGAGAGAGTGAAAGAGAGAGGGAGAGACAGAGAAACATCCATGTGAGAGAGACACCTGGATTGATTGCCTCCTGCATGAGCCGCGAAGGAGCCTGGAACCAAGGTACATACCCTTGACAAGAATCGAACCCAGGACCCTTTGGTCCTCAGACCGAGGCTCTATCCACTGAGCCAAACTGGCTAGGGCTCTGGGCTACGTTTTAACAGCAAAAATAGCATTGCCCTAGCCAGTTTGGCTCAGTGGATTGAGCATCAGCCTGCAGACTGAAGGGTCCTCCGTTTGATTCCAATCAAGGGCACAAGCCAGGATTGTGGGCTCCATCCCCAGTGGCGGGGGGTGCCGGAGGCAGCCGATCACTGATTCTCTCTCATCATTGATGTTTCTCTCTCTCTCCCTTCCTCTCTGAAATAAAAACAAAATAACAACAAAGAATAGCATTTAGTAAAAACCACCCAGACCTTGAGGCCCGTGTCCTATCTAATGCGCTGTAGTTGAAAATATTAGGTGCGCGGGTGCCTGAGGTACCTGAGAGTTTTTGTTCAAACAATTATCAATAAAGTTTTGAATAAAAAAAATTCTCCTACCTCCGTTTGCATAAAGCTTAGATCAAATGGGGAAACGAAGAGCTTATCGCGAGAATATGGAAGATCGCGTTTTGTGCTTGGGGCCTGTTCTCGCGTTGTTTGATCAAGCAGTAGAAAGAAGTAAAGGGATAGCACGAAATACCGCGAGCTTAGTATTCTCGCGATATTTCCTGGGCTTGCCCCCCTCCCCCTCCTCCGAGTGCCGTTTCGGTTTAACCTAGTGTGGGATTGAGTCTGTGAGGGAGCGATTGAGTGTGTGAGGTACCGAGGTGAGGCGGAGGCAAGAAAAGGAACTCCCTCAGGAGCGAGGGACAAAGGGTGTG
Organism: Myotis yumanensis; assembly: GCF_028538775.1. Lineage (NCBI taxonomy): Eukaryota > Metazoa > Chordata > Mammalia > Chiroptera > Vespertilionidae > Myotis > Myotis yumanensis. The sequence continues at coordinate 44,629,329 of NW_027223767.1, forward strand.
TGAGGCACCTAGGCCGCGGGACCTGAGCGACAGGAAGCCACCCCGAGTCGGGCTACCCGGTAGGCGAAAGGCCCGTGCGGTCCTCATTGGGCTCCCGAGCCGGAGTCGGCCCCGCAGCCCTGGGCCGTCGGCTTCCTACTTCCTCGACCTCGCCGGCCACCGTGCCTGAGGATTGGCGCCGCGTAGGGGAGGAGGGCGAACAGACTTGAGCGGCTGCTCGTTGTCTCGCAACCCCACTGCTGAGGAACTCTCGTTTCTTCCCTGGCTCTTTCACCCCTACCTCATGTAGGAGTGTGCCGAGGAGTCGGGAGGGAGGAGGGGCCTGCGCCACGGTCCCTTCCCTCCCCACCCCCTACTAGCGGTGCTGTGGTAGGCGTGGGGTTGGGATTGGGGGGAGGGTGGGGGTCACTTTTTGGAGTGCTGGGGAACTTTTCCCCCTGTTGAAGCCAGGGGAAAGGGGATGCCCAATCCAGAGAGACATGGGGGCAAGAAGGACGGGAGCGGAGGAGCTTCTGGAACTTTGCAGCCGTCATCGGGAGGTGGCAGCTCCAACAGCAGAGAGCGTCACCGCTTGGCGGCGAAGCACAAGCGGCACAAGTCCAAGCACTCCAAAGACATGGGTTTGGTGACCCCCGAAGCAGCACCTTTGGGGACAGTTATCAAACCTTTGGTGGAGTATGATGACATCAGCTCTGATTCAGATACCTTCTCTGACGACATGGCCTTCAAATTAGATAGGAGGGAGAATGATGAACGTCGTGGAACTGATCGGAGTGACCGCTTGCACAGACATCGTCACCACCAGCACAGACGTTCCCGGGACTTACTAAAAAGTAAACAGACAGAAAAAGAAAAAAAACAGGAAGTTTCCAGTAAGTCGGGATCAATGAAGGACCGGATATCAGGAAGTTCAAAGCGTTCAAATGAGGAGAATGATGACTATGGGAAGGCACAGATCTCAAAAAGCAGCAGCAACAAGGAATCCAGGTCATCCAAACTCCACAAGGAGAAGACTCGGAAAGAACGTGAATTGAAGTCTGGGCACAAAGACCGGAGTAAAAGTCATCGGAAAAGGGAAACACCCAAAAGTTACAAGACAGTGGACAGCCCCAAACGGAGATCCAGGAGTCCCCACAGGAAATGGTCTGACAGCCCCAAGCAAGATGATAGCCCCTCAGGAGCTTCTTATGGCCAAGATTATGACCTTAGTCCCCCAAGATCTCACACCTCCAGCAATTATGACTCCTACAAGAAGAGTCCTGGAAGCACCTCAAGAAGGCAGTCTATTAGTCCACCTTACAAGGAGCCTTCGGCCTACCAGTCCAGCACCCGGTCACCCAGTCCCTACAGTAGACGACAGAGATCTGTGAGTCCCTATAGCCGGAGACGTTCCTCAAGCTATGAAAGGAGTGGCTCCTACAGTGGGAGATCACCCAGTCCCTATGGTCGAAGGCGATCCAGCAGCCCTTTCACCAGCAAACGGTCTCTGAGTCGGAGTCCGCTCCCCAGGTGAGCTATTTGTCTAACAGTCCTTTCTTTCTTAGGGTGGGTTATGAGAAACTGGCAATTAGTAATGTTATGTTGATGTTCCCATTATTCATTGACTAGAACACTTTACTATTGGCTAGTCATTCAAGTGAGTGAATCTGGTCTCCTCTTAACCCAGAATTTGAAAAGTGGAGAGTTACATGCCTAAGACTGCTAAAGGTAGGTACGTCCAGTGGCAAGGTCTTCTTCAGCTGTAAGCTCCTGTGTAAGAAAAATTATGCATGGAGTTGATACTGGTTTCCAAAACTTATCTAGTTTTTTCTGTTCCTTTGTTTCAAATTTTTAAAAAATCACATTGGTATTAGTGCTTGAGACCTCATTGAACCTGATTAGAGATGTAAGAAATTACAGATTTTCATTTGAATTATCTTGAAGCTATTTGCCTAGCCCTAGTGAATTACCCATTTGGGTACTAGGCTTTGGGCTTTAGAGTTTGGCCTCAGTGGGAGACTCCTGCCTCCAGCCTCTGGCCTCCCCCACTCCCAGTCCAGCCCCTCTCCTGTTCCCATGGTGATGTAAGACAACAAATTAGAGCAAGTTGCTTTTCAACTGCAACCCCTGCAGAGCTGCCACTGCCCTCTGGAGAAGGCCGATACCCCCTAGGCCCTAGGCCTAGGGACTAGGTCATCTACCATTTGTTCTGCCCACTGTCTTCAAACTTGTTAAATTTACTTATTTCCTAGTAGACAATGTTTTGGTAACTTACAAAAGGCTCCTGTCTTTTCACAGATATTTCTAGTGGAAATTCAGCTGATTCGTGCTTTTTCCTTTTGATGGTAGAGCCTATTTTCCAGAAATTGATTCCAATGATAATTTGATTTTCTTTATAGCACCTCCATTGACCTATTAAGATTTGCTGTATTCTGTGACCACTGGCAATTTTAAAAATGTTTCTGAAAAAATGGTCATAGTGCTTTACTGTGTTATTTCTGCAAGAAAGACGTTAGTTTGAAATTTAATTGTTAGAGTGTTCTTGTTCGTAGATGATGAAATTGTACCTCTCTCTTTGTGGACTCACCTTTGTCCACAAAAGCAGAACATGGGCTTTGGAGTTATACCTGAGTGGAGTCCTAATCTTGCTATGTGTCCTTTGGCAAATAATGTCTCCATGCCCAAGTTTTTTCATGTGTAAAATGGGAATAATAACTACCAACTTCTAGAGCTGTTGTGAGGATTAAATTAGTAAATATGAAGTGCATAGTACAGTGCCTGGAACCTGAAGCCAGTCAGTAAATTCTATGAGTAAGGAAAATGTTGTTGAATACTTCTAGAGAAATTACTCTAACTTGAAAAAACCCATGCATATCTTTTATATGTCAATGTGAGTAATTTTTGTCAACTTACATTTATAATTATTCATAAAATCGTTTGAATTGATCAAGCCTGCCAAGTTCCTAGTTGTCAGGGTCCGAAGTTCCTTAGTTTTTCACTACATTTCATAATAATTTTTCAAAAACAGAAAGATTAAAGAATTGTAGTAAGGACCCATACATGTACCACCTACATTCTACAATTAATATTTGCTATATATTTTATATCTGTCCATCGATTCACCTTTTGTTTTGATTTAAAGTAAATTGCTGACATCAGTATACTTCACTATAAACTATTTAGCCTGTGTATCATTAGCTAGAGGTCATCAGCTAATGAGGAGTAAAATTTATATACAGGGAAGTGGATATCTTAAGTGTACCATTTGAAAGTTAATTTTTTAAGGAACACTAAGAAATGAAATATTTTCAAAGTTTTTCTTTTGTTTAAGTGAAAGAGTTTATTAGTGAAGCAGTACACAGAAAGTGGCTATTCCACAGACAGTAGCCAAATACTTGTTTTCTTGAGGGAGTAGTTTAATAAAGCTGTTCTGAGAATTTTTATTGTGGGGTTTGGGAATACAGAAGTGCATTAGGGCTAAAACACTAAAATGAGTTTCAGTAAGAACTGTGGCTTTGCAGTGATTCCTTTTGGATTCATATCTTGTTTTCTTCTCAGTTAATTGGAATAGTGCAGAAATGGTTAAAATAAATCAAGAAAGAATTGGAGACACATTATGATAGTATAGGAAATAAATATAAGTACCTCATTATAACCTTAGAGTCAAATGCACATTTTTAGTTGGTTTGTAGAGAGCATCATATGTTTGAATTGTGCATTATATATTTTTCCTCATTTGTTGGAATTCTAAACAGTAAGTATAAAACTTTCTTAGAGTCAGAGTAATGGAACATACAGATCCTTCTATGGTATTCTCTGTGTTTTTTCCTTGGGAGAGAGTAAAAATTAAATAAGCAGCGTTGTTTTAAAAGACAAAATGCATTGGCAGAAATGCAAGGTCTTTGTATTTACCAAATTAGTAGTGATGAATAGTAGCAATTTTATTTCAGATGGGTGGAACCTAACTTAATTCAGGGGAAAAGTATATTTAGTTTTGAAGACAAATTTTTTTTTATTACCTGACTTTACCTATTCGCTGTCTCCCCCCTTTAAAAATATTTTTATTGATTTCTGAGAGGAAGGGAGAGGGAGAGACAGAAACATCAATGATGAGAGAGAATCATTGATTGGCTGCCTCCCACTAGGGATTCAGCCCACAACCTGGGCATGTGACCTGACTGGAAATCCGTCCGTGACCTCCTGTTTCATAGGTTGAAGCTCCACCACTGAACCATGCTGGCAGGGCCTGTCTCTCCCCTTTTTTTTTTCCTTGAAGACTGGGTCTGGATCTCAAATACAACATGTATATCAGAAAAAAAACCTTAAGTATATGGCCATCCAAATGTCCCATTAACAATAGGCTTCTATTCAGAAATTCAAGGGCTTTTAAAGCAAAGTTCCTTAGAAAGATTCAGTCATGCTGAAAGATTATAGAAACAATGCTTTGTATAGCGTGGTCTCTGACATTACTTAGTGTTTGGGATTTTAGAAGTTTTTCCTGGGATAGAGGTGTTAATTTTATACCAGCTATAATTCAAACTGAGAAAACCTCTTGTTTCAGCCAGTTTTTTACAAGTGAAGTACTGTATTAATTTTCCACTTAACTACTCTTAGTAGTTTACATACATACATACATACATATATATGTTGTTGTTTTGGGTACTTTGATTCTAATAATGACTTTATATTTTAAGTTTTGGGGGCAAATTTCCAAAGAGCAGTATAGGTATAAGAAAATCATGGCTAACACCATGTGAGTTGTTTTCACTACACATATATACTATTTGTTTTGGAATGTTTTGATTCATGTTAGTCTTACCAGTGATCAAAGATAAAAGGAGATACTGAAGATCTGGAATGCGAACAATTTGTTTTAGACTGCTGAGCAAATTATGTTTTGTCTAATTACATTTTAGTGCTAATTTCCCCCATACACACTCACACACCTTGAAGCCTAAGCACATTAGGATTTTTCAAAAAGCAAAAGGGCCCTCACTGGTTTGGCTCAGTGGATAGAGCATTGGCCTGTGGACCCTGGGTTTGATTCCGGTCAGGGGCATGTGCCTGGGTTGCAGGCTCGATCCCCAGTGGGGGGCATGTAGGAGGCAGCCGATTGGTGATTCTCATCATTGATGTTTCTATCTCTCTCTCCCTCTGCCATCCTCTCTGAAATCAATAAAAATATATTAAAAAAAAAAAAAAAAAAGAGTGCAGCCAGCATGGCTCAGTGGTTAAGCATTCAACCTATGAACCAGGAGGTCACAGTTGGATTCCCTGTCAGGTCACATGCCCGGGTTGTGGGTTGGATCAGGAGGCAGCCGATCAATGATTCTCTCTCATCCTTGATGTTCTATCTCTCTCTCCCTCTCTCTTCCTCTCTGAAATCAATAAAATGATTTTTTTTTAAAGCGGAAAGAATGAGGGTTGGGTTTCAATTTAGAATAATCTGCCTCATAGATTCTAAAATTTTACTTCCCGATCCTTTCTTTTTTTAAAAAAAATATATTTTATTGATTTTTTACAGAGAGGAAGGGAGAGGGATAGAGAGTTAGAAACATCGATGAGAGAGAAACATTGATCAGCTGCCTTCCGCACACCCCCAACTAGGGATTTGCCTGCAACCAAGGTACATGCCCTTGACCGGAATCGAACCTGGGACCTTTCAGTCCGCAGGCCGACGCTCTATCCACTGAGCCAAACCAGTTAGGGCCCGATCCTTTCTTAATAATGAAAATAAAATGAACGTGCAATAATACCTCGCTTTACAAGTTCCTAAAAAGTTGATTAGAAATCATTTTATATTTGAAAGTACCAGAAGCCATTATGGTTTTGAGAACTTTTAATAAATTATTTTGGTAAGGCAGTTCTTGCATCTTGGGGGTTTGTTTAGGCACAACTTAATTATAAATTGAGGATACAAGGAACAAAAATTTTTTCCTGGGATCTGTCAATTAAGTAGTTCTGTAGTTAAAAACTTAGATTTTGGGCCTGGCTGATGTGGCTCAATGGTTGAGCATCATGACCCAATAGGTCACCAGTTCTATTCCTGGTCAGGGCACATACCTGGGATGCAGGCTCGATCCCCAGCATGGGGCATGCCAAGAGGCAGCCAAGCAGTGTTGATGATTCTCTCTCCTCTATGTTTTTATCTCTCTCCCCCTCTCTCTTCCTCTCTAAAATCAATAAAAACATGTAAAAAAGTTTATATTTTGGTGAAGCATGCTTGTTACTTTTAATTTCTTGATTGCTATACCCCCCCCCCCCCTTTGGTATAAAGTATGACTTTTTAAATCATGTTTTCACTTTATCAGAAATTTAAACCAAAATTCTAAAAGTAAACATTGTGAATATTGGTATTTCCTAACATGGGGAAAAAATATCGATCTTCCTTTGGTTAAATAATTTTTAGTGTTATATGATAGAAATGTATTGTCATACAGGATTTAGTTCCTATTTCTTAAACTTTTTTTAGAATAGTTTTAGATTTACAGAAAAATTGTGAAGATAGTGCAGAGTTCTTATATGTCCTGAAACCCAGTTTCCCCATTTACATCATATATTAGTATGATACATTTGTTACAATTAAACCAATTAATGAACCAATGTTGATTTATTATTGTTTGACAACTATTTTTAAGATTGCTAACTTAAAGTGTTTTTTTTTAAGTTATAGTTCTCCATAGTTTAACTGATCTATTTTCCTTTATTTTGCTATAGCCTATCCATTGAACTGTCTTTTTCTTTTTCCATTAGGAAGTCTATGAAGTCTAGAAGTAGAAGTCCTGCATATTCAAGACATTCATCTTCGCATAGTAAAAAGAAGAGATCCGGGTCACGTAGTCGACATTCCAGTATCTCACCTGTCCGACTTCCATTGAACTCCAGCTTGGGAGCTGAACTCAGTAGGAAAAAGAAGGAAAGAGCAGCTGCTGCAGCTGCAGCAAAAATGGATGGAAAGGAATCCAAGGGTTCACCTATTATTTTGACTAGAAAAGAGAACAGTTCAGTAGAAGCTAAGGATTCAGGTTTGGAGTCTAAAAAGTTACCCAGAGTTTTAAAATTGGAAAAATCTGCCCCAGATACTGAACTAGTGAATGTAACACATCTAAACATAGAAGCCAAAAATTCTTTAGATACAGGGAAAGTAAAGGTGGATGAGAACTCTGAAAAGCATCCTGTTCTTAAAGATTTGAAAGTACAGGGATCAAGAGACACTAAACCCATGGCATTGAAGGAGGAGATTGTTACTCCAAAAGATACAGAGACAACAGAAAAGGAGACCCTTCCACCTCTCCCCACAGTTACTTCTCCTCCACCTCCTTTACCGACTACTACCCCTCCACCTCAAACCCCCCCTTTGCCACCTTTGCCTCCACTACCAGCTATTCCACAGCAACCACCTCTGCCTCCTCCCCAGCCAGCATTTAGTCAGGTTCCTGTTTCTAGTCCTTCAACTTTGCCCCCTTCTACCCACTTAAGGACGTCTACTCTGTCCTCTCAGGCAAATTCTCAGCCCTCTGTACAGGTTTCTATGAAGACTCAAGTGTCTGTAACAGCTGCTATTCCACACCTAAAAACGTCAACATTGCCTCCTCTGCCACTTCCACCCTTATTACTTGGAGAAGATGACATGGATAGGTAAGTCCTATAGTTAACTGAGAAAACTTAACCTCTTGATCTAAGTGTAATACATTTTTCTCAAGCTTTGTTAAAACTGCTCTAATGCATGGCTATTTAGAATGTTTTTATGAATAGGAAATGCCTTTGATGTTCAGTTTTCAGTGGAAAAGTCCTTATTTATGATATTACTTAGGAAGAATTACAATTTGAGGCCCAGTAACCCTTTTTCTCATAAGTCTATTTATTGATAAGGCTACTTTGGATTCAAATTTTAAAAAATCAATAGCATTTTCTTTTCAAATCTTTGTGTTGAAAATTTTAGTAGCTTAGAAAAATTTTTTAAATGATACAATTAACACCCTTATACTCTTCACCTAGATCAGTGGTTCTCAACCTTCTGGCTCTTTAAATACAGTTCCTCATGTTGTGACCCCAACCATAAAATTATTTTCATTGCTACTTCATAACTGTAATTTTGCTACTGTTATAAATCGTAATGTAAATATCTGATATGCAGGATGGTCTTAGGCGACCCCTGTGAAAGGGTCGTTCGACCGCCAAAGGGGTCGTGACCCACAGGTTGAGAACCACTGACCTCGATCCACCAGTGGTTAACTTTTGGCCACATTTGCTTTTAACTGCAGATATTTGATACTTCTGAGTACTTTAATATGTCTCTAATAATAACAACATAGTATAAATAATAATCTATATATGTAAAAGCCTAAGCGACCATTATGACTGAATGACTGGAACAACCGGTCGACCAGTTGCTATGACGTGCACTGACCACCAGGGGACAGACGCTCAATGCAGGAATTGCCCCCTGGAGGTCAGTGCACTCCCACAGCCAACCCCCCACTCCCCGCAGGCCGGCCCCCCCACAGTGGCCCCATGAGGGGGAGGGCGCCAACCTCTCATGGTCCCTCCCTCCAGCTGGCTGACCCCCCATAGGCCTCGATCACCAGCCAGGCCTAGAGACCCCACCAGTGCACGAATTCATGCACCGAGCCTCTAGTAGTAGTAATAATAGTGAATATCCTCAGTGGTCCCTAAAATGTCTTATGGCTTTTATTTTGTTTTGTTTTGTTTTTCCTTCCTGGTCCAGGAGAAAAATAAGCCAGGTTTATTTATTTCAAAAGGTTCTGCTTTAAAAAAAACACAAAAAACAGCTATTCTATAAGAAGCAGAAGAACAATATGTAGAATCTTTACTATTTAGAGTACAATTCACAACGGGATGATGAGAAAAACTAATTTTAGTAAGTTCTCTGAGTATTGAGAATTGATTAAATGATTATGAAGCCTGAGTCTAATTTTATAGAAGACATTAGGAAATATTTTTAATTTCTTGACAGAACTAGCTAGGCAATTGCCACCAAACACAATTTAGCAGTGACATATACCATGACAGTATTTATGTTACTGTTTAAAAAAAAAAAAAAAAAAAATTTTATTGATTTTTTTTACAGAGAGGAAGGGAAGGGGATAGAGAGTTAGAAACATCGATGAGAGAGAAACATCAATTCAGCTGCCTCCTGCACACTCCCTACTGGGGATGTGCCTGCAACCAAGGTATATGCCCCTGACCAGAATCAAACCTGGGACCCTTCAGACCGCTGGCTGACGCTCTATCCACTGAGCCAAACCAGTTATGGCTAGAACCACATTTAAATATTAGTTTTATGTAGTGGTTAGAGCACTATCAGTGTGGCTAAGAATCTTTATTTTGAAATTTTATTTAGCTAGCCAAATAATTATTGAATCAACCTACCATGGGTCATGTGGAGTGCAGGTTTTCAGGTGGAATAATGTTGATAGATGGCACATAGGGGTTTCTATATTTCAGATTAGAGATGAAGGGTAAAGTGAGACCATACAGTGCTTATGTAAGTATGTGTGGCTATCTTTAAGAATGTGTATGAGAGAGGATGAAGTGAGCAAACTATTTTTGTTATAGATCAATTCTGATTCTGAAAGTGTAATGATACTTTATTTCTTAGTTCAATGTATTATTTTAAAATGTATGGTTATTACCAGTTGTTTTTCACTTTTAAGCAAATTATTAGAGGGATAAAAATGGAAATGAAGATTTCTTTCAATATCAATTTGTTCATATGTATATATACTCTCTATCCATGTGCCATTTATATCTATTTTTCACATGAAAAATAATTTTTATTTAAGAAAACTTTTCAGGAAGAAATCTAAAAGTTGCATATGGACCTCACTTATATTCTTATCTTCTCATGTGAAATTGCAGCAGCTTAAATGTTAAGAATATAATATACAGCTTTTTATTGCCTGCAGTGCTTTAAACAAGGAACACAGAATGCAATCAGTAAATATTGATTATGTGAATGAATAAGTAAAACTGCTGAAGGAGTCAGAGTCTGTGTGAAATGACACTGGGCATGTAGTTAAATCATTTGGCACATGGATGACATAAAGCTTGTATTAGAGGATTTGTCTTCTTTTAGTTAAAATACTTTTGGAAAAAGAATGAAACTTTTCTTTCAAGCATATAGATTGCACAGGAGTGTATTAACCCAGGTATCAAATGCAGGAATTTAATTAATGGTATTGCAAAAGCCTTTCTGATTCATGGTTTATATTTCTTGGTTTCAATAAACAAAGGCTGCCTTGCCGGAGTGGCTCAGGTGGTTGAGTGTTGTCCTGTGCACCCAAAGGTTGCCAGTTTGATATCCTATCAGGGCATGTGCCTGGGTTGCGGGTTTGATTCCCAGTCTGGTTGGAGGTTGGGTCAGGGCACATAGGGAAGGCAACCAATTGATGTTTCTCTCTCACATCGATTTCTCTCTCTTCTTCTCTTCTCCCCTTCCTCTCTCTTAAGAATGTACTCAGGTGAGGATATAAAAAAACACAAACAAAACAAAGACTGCCAAACACCCACTTCAATATAGTATGTTCTTCATGAACATAGTTCATGAGGATCTCTTGCTTTGAAAGAGATCATCTGTATGAAACTTTCAGTTAACCATATAGGGTTTATAAATCTTTTTCTTTCTTTTTTTTTTTTTTTGGTAGCCTGGTTTATTTGGAGTTTATTAGACTTCTGTAGAACACTATTCTTTTTTAAAAATATATTTTTATTGATTACAGAGAGGAAGGCAGAGGGAGAGAGATAGAAACATCAACGATGAGAGAGAATCATTGATCGGCTGCCTCCTGCATGCCCCACACTAGGGATTGAGTCCACAATCTGGGCATGTGCCCAGACCGGGAAACGAACCATGATCTCCTGGTTCATGGGTCAACGCTCAACCATTGAGCTACACTGGCCGGCCTACACTATTCTTAATGGCTGTTTATTTAAAGTATTGAGCTCTTAGAGAAAAAGAAGGGATCTATATGAGCATTCACATTTGATTTAGGATTTTGCTAATAGTATGCTTAGTTTTAATTTTTTAAAAATATATTTTGTTATTATTTCAGAGAGGAAGGGAGAGAGAGAGAGATAGAAACATCAATGATAATAGAATCATTGATTGACTGCTTCCTGCATGCTTCACACTGGGGATTAAGCTCATAATCTAGGCATGTGCCCTGACTGGGAATTGAACCATGACTAGGTCAACGCTCAACCACTGAGCCACACTGGCTGGGCTCTTTCCAATTTTTAATGTATCACACAAGAATTGTTTGTGTGTGTGTGTGTGTGTGTGTGAGAGAGAGAAAGAGAGAGAGAGAGAGAGAGAGACACTGATTTGTTCCACCTATTGATTCATTCAGTGGTTGATTCCTGACCAGGGTTCGAACCTGCAACCTTGGCGTTTCAGGACAATGCTCTAATCAACTGAGCTACCCAACCAGAGCTCAACTCGAATTTTTTTTTTAAATATATACTTTATTGATTTTTTACAGAGAGGAAGGGAGAGGGACAGAGAGTTAGAAACATGAATGAGAGAGAAACATCGATCAGCTGCCTCCTGCACACTCCCTACTGGGGATGTGCCCGCAACCAAGGTACATGCCCTTGACCGGAATCGAACCTGGGATCCTTGAGTCCACAGGCTGACACTCTATCCACTGAGCCAAACCAGTCAGCACTCAACTCGAATTTTTAATTGAAGTTTGTAAGAATAAATCGCTTTGTAAATAATCTGCTTTTAAGTGGAAGAGGATAAATTATCATATTTAAAGTTTATGCTATTGAATTTTTAACATTATGAAGAAATTTTCTTTTTAAATAGTTCAAAAGGAATTATACTTTCTTTTTTAACAATAAAGACTTCTTATTAGAGGTGTTTACATTATACAGATTAAATCTCATTATAAATTTCAAGAGGCTCTTGGGGAGTGGGGGCAGCTGGGGAAAGGTCAGAGGGGGAAAAAGGAGACTTACTTAATACTTTAAACAATAAAGAATTTTAAAAAAGAGAGACTCTTAAACTTCAGGCAGTCCTGGATCTTGACAACTTTTATACATGAGCTCTGGCCAGTGTCCTCAGTGGTTAAAGCATTGGCCTGTGCATTGAGGTGTTGTGGGTTTGACTCCTGGTCAAGGGCAGGTACCTCGGTTGCAGGTTTGATCCCCCAGCCCTGGTTGGGGTGCATGCAGGAGGCAACCAATCAATATGTCTCTTTCACATTGATGTTTTCTCTCTTTCTTTCTCCTTCCACTCTCTCTCTAAAAACAGAAAAGTGATGGAAAAAATAATCCTCTGGTGAGGTTTAAAAAAATTTATTATACAATCTACTCACCATATGTGAGTTGTGTATAGGTATAAATGGGGAACCAGGAAGTACTGATATTAAGGTAGTTCAGTATTTCATGGTACTGGATTTTTAAGTAATGACTTAAGAGTCGGTGTCTGCTTCCCTATGTTAGAACATCTCGACATCTGTATGTCCTCAGAACTATATAGAGCTATATTTTACCGAGTGCCCTACACTAAAGGCTAAAGACCATAATGTTGTTAAGCATTGCAATTTTATGGGCCATTATTCCAAGGTTTTTTGGAACATTGGAATTTGTGGGGTTTTGGGGGTTTTTTTTGGAATTTGTTGAAGTAGCATTTGATCCATATTCAACATGTATGTCCCAAATTAGTAGGATGTACACATCCTGTCAAACACTCATTCTCTCTTGAAAAAAACATGCTACTAATGTGATTTTTTTCCAGAAGCAATGTACATTTTCACAGCAGCAAATTATATTTGAATCCATAAAGTAAACTTTGGATGAAAACAAAACCTAACTATAAAACATAGACTGAACTTACATGAAATAATGATGATAGAATTCAGATACTTTGATTCTGGTGAAACAGAACCAAGAACTAATGCATTTCTGAATCATGAGGAGTTGAAATTTACAAAGAACAGTTTGCTAACCACTATGCTGTACACCTGAAACTAATACAAAATAATATTGAATGTAAACTGTAATTGAAAAATAAAAATTTAAAAATAGTTTCTCAGGAATACAAAACAATATCTGACATTAGTTGAGAAGTGAGGAATTTTCTTTCCCTGAATATCTTGAAAATTGGGGAAATTTTAAGAATGTATATTGTATCCTGACTTGAGAGTTTCCTGGTAATATGCTTTGTTCCCAGGGTAGAAGAATCGTGCAAATTGTAATGTCATAAGTTATCTCTATCAGTAATTTAACAGAAAGCTCAGATGATCATTTTGCAAACTAATCTAGATTCTATTCTGTCTGATTGACAAGAGCTTAAAATGATGAAAATTTGTAGGAGGAAGTAGCTTTTGAGATTGTTTCACACACAAAGGGCAGCAGTATGCTTCAAAAAGGTACAATGCAAGGGTAGAGCTAGTCTTTATGAAACATATTCATGAAAGAATATGTTTCATCTTCTAAGATCTACTTTTAACACTTCCATTTCCTGTAGTTATCAACTGCTTGTACCTGGCCTTTAGAAATTAGTATGTTAAACTAAACCAGCTTATAGGAGTAACTATCTATAGGGCTTGTTTACCAAAGAAAAGTATTGCTTAGAATAGCAAAATTATAAGCCTGTCTAGGCATGTTGTAAAGCTGTTCAAAAGTAATTCAGATCAAGTTTTGAATAGAAATGTAATGCTCAAGTTACAATCTGCTTTAAAAAGAAAAAGGAGAATATGGTTTTTTATAACCACTTGTCAAAAAAAGTGGAGGAGGCTCCTACTGTGGTTACGATTCTCAGATCCTTTTCAATCTTCTAATACTGTGATGGAATAGAAAGGCTTACTATCTAACATGGTTTTATTTGTAGGAATGAATTAATATACTGCACTGTCTTTTCTGAGGACATGCACGGCACAAAATCCTTCACCTACTTAAATTAAATTAAATTGATACAGTTAAAATTTGGATCTCAAAACTGAGATTTCCAATCTATTTCAGAAAAGCCATCCTTTTCCCCCTACTGACTATAACTTGTTGATTATCATGAGAGATCTGCTTCACCTGCTTTTAATGATTCTGTAATAGTTGTTTGGACTTCTTCTCCTTAGATTTTTTTTTTTTTTTAATATATTTTATTGATTTTTTACAGAGAGGAAGGGAGAGAGATAGAGAGTTAGAAACATCGATGGTAGAGAAACATCGATCAGCTGCCTCCTGCACATCTCCCACTGGGGATGTGTCCGCAACCCAGGTACATGCCCTTGACCGGAATCGAACCTGGGACCTTTCAGTCCGTAGGCCGACGCTCTATCCACTGAGCCAAACCGGTTTCGGCTTCTCCTTAGATTTTTAGTTTGAGATTTATTTATCCATCTTGGCAGATTAGATATGGTTGCCCTTTGCTTCCAAACCAATAGAATAAGTCAGTATACTTTTCACTAGTTTTGATTTCCAGCTTAGCTTTATTTCTTTTTCCGAGTTCTAAAATACTATTCCCTTTGTCCAAGTTCTCTCCACATCTTTAACGATACGGTAATGTTACATTGTTGAGCTTTCATTTGTTGTTTAAATCTTTGCTGGTTAAAATATAGAGTAGGTTAGCCGAAACTGGTTTGGCTCAGTGGATAGAGCGTCAGCCTGCGGACTGAGAGGTCCCTGGTTCGATTCCAGTCAAGGGCATGTACCTGGGTTGCGGGCACATCCCTGGTGGGGGATGTGCAGGAGGCGGCTGATCGATGTTTCTCTCTCATCGATGTTTCTAACTCTCTCTATCTCTCTCCCTTCCTCTCTGTGAAAAATCAATAAAATATATTAAAAAAAAATATATAGAGAGTAGGTTTGATGATGCCATGAGTTGTAGTGAATTTTGCAAATTTAAGATGATTACTTTCTGCATTTTATTTCATCTCAGTAAAAATCCAAATAGAATCTGGCCCATGTGGCTCAGTGTTTGAGTGTTGCCCCATGCACCAAGAGATTGCTGGTTCGATTCCCAATCAGGGCATATGCCTGGGTTACAGGCTTGATTCCGGTGGGGGCATGCAGGAAGCAGCTGATTGATGTTTCCCTCTCATCAATGTTTCTATTCCGCTCTCCCTCTCCCTTCTACTTTCTATAAAAATCAATTTAAAAATCTTAAAAAAAAACACCTAAATAGAATCTTTGGAAGGATATTAAAGGAAGAGTTTGTTAAAGGACCTACAAATAATATTCGAAAATTTTTATTATTTCTTTATTTTTTTAAATATATTTTTGTTGATTTTTAGATAGAAACATTGGTTGGTTGCCTCCCACACTCACCACAACCTGGGCATGTGTCCTGACCAGGAATTGAACCAGTGACCTTTCTTTTTTTAAAATTTATTTTAAAATATACTTTTATTTTTTTTAATATATGTATATATTTTTATTTCAGAGAGGAAGGGAGAGGGAGAGAGAGAATCATTGATCGGCTGCCTCCTACATGTCCCCTACTGGGGATTGACCCCGAAACCCTGGCATGTGCCCTTGACCGGAATCAAACCTGGGACTCTTCAGTCCACAAGCCCACTCTCTATCCACTGAGCCAAACCAGCTAAGGGCCCAGGGACCTTTTTGTTGCACAGGAAGATACTCAACCAACTGAGCCACACCGGCCAGGGCTATTATTTCTTTAATATATTATAGATTTCTTTTTACAAAATCCAAGTCTTTTTAACTTTAATAAACTCCTTTTCCTGATTTTGTATTATGGATTTTTTCCTTTAAAAGTAAAATCTTTGTAATCTTTTAATAGCCAGACATTATAATCTTGATAGTTTTATTTGCATATTCTTTAAGTAATTGTGATCTTTTCTTCTCTTCTTTATTGTTTAGTCCAAAAGAAACTCTGCCTTCAAAACCTGTAAAGAAAGAGAAGGAACAAAGGCCACGTCACTTACTCACGGACCTCCCTCTCCCTCCAGAACTCCCTGGTGGGGATCCATCTCCACCTGACTCTCCAGAACCAAAGGCAATCACACCACCTCAGCAACCATATAAAAAGAGACCAAAGTGAGTTTTTGTAGGGACCTACCTTAAGTACAGCTTTTATTACAGTGAAGAACTTTGGAGCTTAAATCTCACACTTTCTTCTACAACCCACACTAGTAGGATCATAAAAGATTGAGCCTAATGTATATCTATTATTTTATTTTAATGGATAAAAACCTACTACTTAGGAGACCCATTCATCTACATTCACAGATACGTAGCTGTTATTATTTTTTTTAGAAAAGCAATAATTTCCCCAATCCAAATATATCACGAACATTGATCCCATTGTATCTTTTGAGTTCATAATATTTAGAGCACTGAAGGGAAAAAAAAAGCCCTTATACTCAGGGTGTGTAAGCCATGTACATATTAATGAAATTAATAGATGTGGGATTTTTTTTCTTTAATCACATAAATTGCCACACCATAAATGTAGTAGAATCTGGGTTTGATCTTCTGATTGTTAGCATTCCTCTCTTAAAAAAAAGTTACTTTTCTTGAGTACTTATTATTGCCAAAGTTTCCATTTTTATTGTAACCCTATGATGTAGGGATTCTTTTCCCATTCTATAGGTGAGTAAGCAAATACTCAATAGAGGTCAGAAACTAAGCAGCAAATCTACTTTATCTTGTGTCTTCCTGAAGTAGAAAAAAATCTGTGTTTTAGCCATCGTGAGAGACAGTTTAAACTATTTATTTCATATTATTTAATTCCTGCCTTTTTAATAAAGAAATTCATAGAAGACTCAGGAGTTAGAGAAATCATAAAAGAATTTTTTATTTTTTAGTAGATTTAATTTTAAAAAACAACTTTTTGTTTTGCCATTTTTAGAATTTGTTGTCCTCGTTATGGAGAAAGAAGACAGACAGAAAGTGATTGGGGGAAACGCTGTGTGGACAAGTTTGACATTATTGGGATTATTGGAGAGGGAACCTATGGCCAAGTATATAAAGCCAAGGACAAAGACACAGGTAAATATTGCCACGAAATTTAGATGTCAGGTTAAAAAGTTAGCAATACTGATGTCTTAAGTGGACTTATCAAAAGTAAGTTTTGGGTTTTAATTTGGTCTCTAAAAGTTACTACATAGACTAAAATTTTCCAAAAGAATAGTATAATTATTACAGTTTAAAAACTCTCCTCTTTTTCATTGTCTTTTGTAAATGTTTTATAATAAGCTTGCTTGGAATTTAAGAGAGGGTAAAAATAAAATGTGTAAATTGCTCTTTGTTTGATAAGGGGCTTAGTCCTTGAAGATAAAATAATGTAGTTGAATTATTGGTGTATTTTAATAACCAAAATGTTTAAGCCTAACTGATCATGGGATTTATAAAAATTCAAGTCTTAAAGAAATCAAAGATAAGAAAGGGAACTTAGGGACTTGTTTTTTAAGATATAAAAGCATTAAAATAGGCATTAAGTCAGTCTTTCAGAGCAAGGGCATATATTGACTAGATGGTAGCCAAAAAAATGCTAGTTGATACTATAATAATTTGAATTTATTGTGACAGGAGAGCTAGTGGCCCTGAAGAAGGTGAGACTAGACAATGAGAAAGAAGGCTTCCCAATCACAGCCATTCGTGAGATCAAAATCCTTCGGCAGCTAATCCACCGAAGTGTTGTTAACATGAAGGAAATTGTCACAGATAAACAAGATGCACTGGATTTCAAGAAGGACAAAGGTACAAGCAAAGAACTATGTACAGGGTAGATTAGTACATCTTATTTTTCTTTCTTAGCATATTGCCTGTTTGCATTGTTTATAGTTTTTACTAAACTCCAACTTTTTACTTGAACCTATACCAGAATTAAGATGTCAGTTAGCATATTGCTTTTGTGTTGAATAATGCTTATTTTATAAAAGGTCCATTTTTCAGTGTACTCGTATACTTTTAGAAATTGTTAATTATTAAAATTAGTGTTTGCTGTACCATTTGAAGTCTTTTTTTTTTTAACAAATTATAATAGCAATTATGGAAATTAAAACCCAG
Organism: Myotis yumanensis; assembly: GCF_028538775.1. Taxonomy (NCBI): domain Eukaryota; kingdom Metazoa; phylum Chordata; class Mammalia; order Chiroptera; family Vespertilionidae; genus Myotis; species Myotis yumanensis. The sequence continues at coordinate 44,647,308 of NW_027223767.1, forward strand.
ATTTATCAGTTACTTTCAGTTCTTAAAATTTTTAATTATTTTAATTATAGTTTACAAGCAATATTATATATATATTTTTAAAAAAATATATTTTATTGAATTTTTACAGAGAAGAAGGGAGAGGGATAGAGGGTTAGAAACATCGATGAGAGAGATTGATCAGCTGCCTCCTGCACACCCCCCACTGGGGATGTGCCCACAACCAAGGTACATGCCCTTGACCGGAATCGAACCTGGGACCCTTGAGTCCGCAGGCCGACGCTCTATCCACTGAGCCAAACCTGTCCGGCAAGCAAGCAATATTATATTGCTTTCAGATGTACAACATAGTGATTAGACATTCATATCCTTTATGAAGTGATCACCACAAGTTTAGTAACTGTCTGTCACCATGCAGTTATTACATTACTCGTAGCCCTGAGCACCAATCAATGCACCAGTAGCTTGCTGCCGCCCTCCTATAGCTCTCTGCCCACTACCCCCTCGCATAGCTTGCTGCCGCCTGCTTGTAGTCACTGCCCCACCCTCCTGCTGATCTGTGATCCAGTCGTTAAGCTGTCCATTACGCGGTCCGTTGTTATGTAACGACCATTTGCATATTACATCTTTATTATATAGGATAGGATTAATGGCTATATCCCCTATGCTGTACATTATATCCTGGTGACTAATTTTATAATTAGCAACTTATACTTAGTTCCTTTCATCTCTTTTGCTTATATCCTAATGCCTCACCTATCTGGCAGCCATCAGTTTGTCCTCTGTATCTATGAGTTTGTTTCTTCCTCTCATTTTTACATCATCCCTTCTGGTTATTGTTTATGTGCATCCATATTTTTACAGTTTTTCACTGATACAGTTTAGAATTCAGTGCAGGTATTTCTAAATCTTCACGTTTGTTTTCCTGGATTTTTAATTTTTGTCTATTTGGGCAATAAAATTGTTTTTTTTTTTTTTTTGTTCCCGTACTTATGTTTGAAGTAGTCTATATATGACATCTAATATACTTTTATTGAAATAAGTCTGAAGGTTTAGAGATGGGCAGCTGTGAAGAGATGGCATGTGTGAATATAATCTAGAATAGCCGTGGGCAAACTACGGCCCGCGGGCCAGATCCGGCCCGTTTGAAATGAATAAAACTAAAAAAAAAAAAAAAAATCGTACCCTTTTATGTAATGATGTTTACTTTGAATTTATATTAGTTCACACAAACATTCCATCCATGCTTTTGTTCTGGCCCTCCGGTCCAGTTTAAGAACCCATTGTGGCCCTCGAGTCAAAAAGTTTGCCCGCCCCTGATCTAGAATGTTACAAGAGAATATGATTGGGAGGAAAAGAATGTATAAACTTTGCCCTAGCTGGTTTGGCTCAGTGGATAGAGTGTTGGCCTGTGGACCAAAGGGTGCCAGGTTCAATTCCTGTCAAGGGCACATACCTTGGTTGCAGGCTCCTCCCTGGACCGGGCACTGATCAGGGCTTGTGCAGGAGGCCACCAATCGATGTGTTTCTCTCACATTGATGTTTCTCTCTGTCTTTCCCTCTCTCATCTACTCTCCCTAAAAATCAGTGGAAAAATATCTCCGAAAAATATTCCTGGTTGAAGATTAACCAAAAATAATATACAAACTTATAGTTGTAAAATAAGTCAGGGGCCCGGCCCGACCAGTATTGCTCAGTGGTTGAGCATTGACCTATGAATCAGGAGGTCATGGTTCAATTCTGGGTCAGGGCACATGCCAGGGTTGTGGGCTCGATCCCCAGTAGGGGAGTGTGCAGGAAGCAGCCGATTGGTTATTCTCTTTCACCGTTGATGTTTCTCTCTCTCCCTCTCCCTTCCTCTCTGAAATCAATAAAAATATATTTTAAAAAAATAAGTCAGTGGGATGTAATGTGCAATATAGGGACTATAGTTAATAATATTGTATTAACTATGTGTACTGACCAGTGATTATTAGACATACTATGATGATCCCTTCATAAAGTATATAACAGTTGAATCTCACTATGTTGTGTACCTAAAGCTAATATAATATTGTATGTCAACTATAATTAAAAATAAATTTTACAAAAACAGAATTGAAGTATATAAATTTAGAATGTAATGGGTTAATCTGGACTTATTTACATAGTCTTAAAGATATTAGCACTAGGGAAGTAGCACCTCTGTAGTTTGGTAGTACTTTTAAAGCAATTAAAAGGGAATTCCGCTTATGTAGTAGTATTTAGATAAATTTATGAAAGTTAGATCTGATGCTGGGTTTATTTTGGGGAATAATACTCTGAATATTCCATGTTAGAGAGAGAGGGAGGGAGAGGTACAGAGAGATAGAAACATCGATGAGAGAGAAACATCATTGATTGGCTGTCCCCTGCATGCCCCCCACTGGGGATTGAGCCTGCAACTTGGGCATGTGCCTTGACCAGGAATTAAACTGGTATGGATAGACGCTCAACCACCAAACCACACAGGCCGGGCTAAATTAATTATTTTTTAAATAATAAAATAATGGATGGATGTGATGCATGCCCATTGTGGAAAAATTGAAAATATCTATATATATAAAAGGCTAATATGCGAAGTGTTCCTCTGCTGGTCTGATCAGTCGCTGTGACACACACTGACCATCGGGGCAGATGCTCAATGCAGGAGCTGCCGAGCTGCAGTGACTTGGCAGCAGCGGTTCTCAGGTGACACACCCGAAACCAGAGAGGAGGGAACCCGATTCCTTGTGGGGCTGTGTGATTCCACCTTTGGCCGTGGGTTATGTTGTTGCTAGGGCACTATTGGCCCCGAATCTGGTTTACTACACACTTGCATTTGTGTTCCACACCCTGTATGACAACAACTTTGCAGAATGCCCTCTTGCACTCTGGGACCCCTTAAGGGATGTCGGAGAGCCAGTTTTGACCCAGTCCCTGCAGGCCAGGCAGAGGGACTCCGCTCACTCTGCAGATGCCCTTCAAGCCACGGCGCCACCCCAGATGTGGCCGGCTGGGAAGGTACTGCGGGAAGTTGGCTCCAGGGCATGTCCAGCCCGTCTCGCGCAGTCCCGCCCCACTGGCCATTTTCTAATTAATTTCCTTTCAACGTGCACGAATTCGTGCACCAGGACACTAGTAGAAGAATAAGAAAAAGAAAATGGCAATCACTTTTCTCTCACTCCAATCCAGTATACCATAGAACCACTATAGTATTAGCATTTTGACATATTTCTTTCTAGTATGCTATATTATATATATATATTTATCTTAACATTACTGGGATCAAATATAGTTAGTGTTTTATAGCTTGTCATAAGCAATTTCTCATATCATTACCATGTTTTAATGACTGTGCATAAAGGTAGATGAATCCAAATTTACTTCATCAGTCACTGTTGAGCAATTAATTGCCAGTTTAAAAATATATATTATAACAGTGCATTGAACATCTTTGTACATAAATCTTTACATTTAGATTTATTTCTTAATATAGTTTCTGAGACGTAGAATTATTTGGTCAAAGGGATTTTCATATTTATTGTTAGATTGCTTTTAAGAAAGAGAGTAATAATTTATGTCCCACCAGTGAGTGTCCATTCCATTTTATCTTCCCTAACATTGAGTACATATTTTTAAAAAATGGTCATCTTGATAGGTGAAGTATATTGTTTTGAATTGCATTTCTTATATTTCATCTGAGTTTTTTTCCATGTTTATTAGTTTTACATATTTTCTCTTTTTTGAGTTGTCCTTTGTCTCCTTATCTTTTACAGTTTTGTGCTTTTCTTATTAATTTGTATGAGGTGGTAGCTAAATCTCTCTAAGATATTCCTTTAATGTAATGGTTCTTAACTTTTTGGGGTCATGACCTCTTTAAACATGGATCCATTTTTCAAAAAAATATGTTTAATATGTTGCATACATATATCTTTAAAATGTTGCATACTGTTTCAGAGAGTTCGAAGAGTCCTTCAAGCCTACCCCCTAGATTCTGAATCCTTGCCTTTATGTTACCAGGAGACAGATGTTTAGACCGGATAAATCATTGTCTAACTAGGTCTAGTATTTCTTATGTTTTGATATTTGTCTCTATTATGAACCCTGTTGAAAGTGGCATTATGGTATGGATTTCAAATCTTTTACAGTTCTCTAAAAGTACTTTTTTTATCTGCTTCTAAATTTAGGGAGTTTAAATAGATGATTCATCTTTCTTTCATTACTAAATACTATGAAATGTACTAACAATTTATACTAAATAGACTGTGCTCCCCCCCCCCCCCCCCAGCATATTATGTGAGTCCTATTAATGAATATAAAGATTTCTACAAAAGTAGTCATAGGCAGTATGTAACAAAATGGGCATGGTTGTGTGTTACAAATAAAACTGTATTTACAACAGACAAGCAGACTGGATTTGGCCCAAGGTCTATCATTAGCCAATTGACTTAGATCATAAAAGACTAGTAATAATGCAACATGATTGGGGCAGTTGTCCTCCTCAAGACATAGTAGTCTAAAGAGTTCTGGACTAGGAGTTAGAAGATTAATTCAAATAGTTTTGTTACTTGTTATTAGAAAGGGAAAGTTAGTCAACTACTCTGAATTTCAGTTTCTTCGTCTATAAAATTAAGCAGTTGTTCCAGAGGGCCTTATGGTCAACTCCAAAATTATGTTAAAATTTGAAGCATTGTAATTTAATAATCCTTTTTCTATTGTTTTTAATTTTTCTTTTATCCTATGTAGGTGCCTTTTATCTTGTATTTGAGTATATGGACCATGACTTAATGGGACTGCTAGAATCTGGTTTGGTGCACTTTTCTGAGGATCATATCAAGTCATTCATGAAACAACTAATGGAAGGATTGGATTACTGTCACAAAAAGAATTTCCTGCATCGGGATATTAAATGTTCTAACATTTTGCTGAACAACAGGTAATATAGTAAAACTAAATGAGGTTAAGCATTATTTCCCTTCTGAGCCCCTTAGTTTCAATTAGTTGGTGTTAGCAGTGGTTCCCAAACTTATTTGGCCTACCGCCCCCTTTCCCGAAAAAATATTACTCAGCCCCTGGAAATTAATTTTTTTTAAATTTTAATAGCAGTTACTCATCGCCCCCAAATGCACTTGTGGCCATCACCGCCCCCCTGGATCGCTGCAGCGCCCACCGGGGGCAGTAGCGCCCACTTTGGGAATCACTGGGTTATAGGAAGAGCCAGTCATACAGTTTTTTGCGTTTACATACACATCTGGTGTTTGTACCTTAGGAACAACTTATAATAGGGGTATCCTGATCTGCAGTCTCCAGACTCAATGTTGATAAGGAATTAACAGAGGTAGGATTGTAACTTGCAAACATTTAAGGGAATCAAATCATATCCTACAGGACTATTCAGGGAGTTTTGCCATAGTTAGTAAATAATATTCAAACATACATTGAGTTCTTTCTTTTTTTAATTAAAAAAAATATTTTTTAATTGATTTTAGAGAGGAAGGGAAGGGAGGAGGAGATGGAAATCAGTTAAGAGAGAGAATCATTGATTGGCTGCCTCCTGCATGCCCCCTACTGGAGATCGAGCCAGCAATCTGGGCATGTGCCCTGACTGGGAATCTAACCATTACTTCCTGGTTCATAGGTTGATGCTCAACGACTGAGCCACTCTGGCTGGTCTCTTCAGAAGTTTTTATCATCTACTTTCTTCCTCTCTGACTGTTTGCCTAAATTCCATTGGTAATATCAGATGTATTATGCACAGTTGTCATTGGTGATAGTCCTATCTATTGAGGAATAAAAAGCAAGCCGAAACCCGTTTGGCTCAGTGGATAGAGCGTCGGCCTGCGGACTGAAAGGTCCCAGGTTCGATTCCGGTCAAGGGCATGTACCTGGGTTGCGGGCACATCCCCAGTGGGAGATGTGCAGGAGGCAGCTGGTCGATGTTTCTCTCTCATCGATGTTTCTAACTCTCTATCTCTCTCTCCCTTCCTCTCTGTAAAAAATCAATAAAGTATATTTAAAAAAAAAAAAAAAAAGCAAGTTTGACACTATTAAAATCAGGCCAGTATTTGTTTCTTTTTTTTTTTAATATATTTTATTGATTTTTTTACAGAGAGGAAGGGAGAGAGATAGATAGTTAGAAACATCGATGGGAGAGAAACATCGACCAGCTGCCTCCTGCACATCTCCCACGGGGGATGTGCCCGCAACCCAGGCACATGCCCTTGGCTGGAATCGAACCCGGGACCTTTCAGTCCGCAGGTCGACGCTCTATCTACTGAGCCAAACCGGTTTTGGCCAGTATTTGTTTCTTTAGGAAATTGGGCTGTTTACAGCCACCTTTGTCTGATTCACTCATTGTTTTTTTGTTTGTTTTTTAAAAATATTTTATTAGTCGAAACCGGTTTGGCTCAGTGGATAGAGCGTCGGCCTGCGGACTGAAAGGTCCCAGGTTCGATTCCGGTCGAGGGCATGTACCTGGGTTGCGGGCACATCCCCAGTGGGAGATGTGCAGGAGGCAGCTGGTCGATGTTTCTCTCTCATCGATGTTTCTAACTCTCTATCTCTCTCCCTTCCTCTCTGTAAAAAATCAATAAAATATATTTAAAAATATATATTTTATTAATTTCAGAGAGGAATGGAGAGGGAGAGAAAGATGGAAACATCAATGATGAGAGAGAATCATTGATCTGCTGCCTCCTGCACGTGCCATACTGGGGTTCAAGCCCACAGTCTGGGCATGTGCCCTGACTGGGAATTGGACCTGTGACCTTCATGTTCATAGGTCTATGCTCAACCACTGAGCCACACCGGTCGGGCAGATTCACTCATTGTTTTCAACATTTCTGTTTAAAAATTGGACAAACATAAATAGCAATATGAAATGATTCTGACATATTTTTTGGTCTTTGTGGAGTGGAGTGACCAACCATGCAGGGTTACCCAGGACTGTCCTGGTTTCAGTGCTGAAAGTCCTACATAGGGTGGTTGGTTGGTCACTGGAGAGCTCCGAGTTTAGTAGGGGAGCTAAACAAATAAATTGCTCAATTCAATAAACTTTTTATTAAGCCATTTTATTCCTTGAATTTGGGAGCGCCTGGGGAGATGCAGTATAGAGGAATGAATAGGAATTTATCAGGAAGACTGACAACAGAGGGTCGAGTTTCTAGACAAAATAAATTGCATTGACAAAAGCACATAAATGTGAAAATAACATAGCATGTCTGGAAAATAAAAAAATCAGTATTGCTAGGGTAAAGCTGGACAGTTGCAAGAACCAATTTAAGGATCTAGTATAAGTCGCTAAGGAGGTTAAACTTCATAAGTAACAGCCACTGAAGGATGTTGGTTCAGTTAATTCTTTGATTTTAAATGATAAAACTAATGCATTATTTTAAGTTAAAAAATATATAAACTGCATATATTTGTACTTAAATATCTTTTTGAGACAAAACATGGTGTTAAGAGATTATTTCTTTCTGTTGCTATCTCTATGACCCAGAATTCTCATTAAAGCTGGGCGTAGTTAATTTACATCTATAGTCATAATGTTTCAAGAACTTTATGGTTATCGGCTTGCAGCTTTCTGGACTATAGTATTATCATAGTTTCTTCTGTTCCTTTTGCTCCTCCATGGGGGATGTTTCAGGCAAGGGAATAACTACAGTCCTGCTCGGTGTCTTTTCTGGTTGGTGGGTCAGGCCCCTCCCTGTTCCTGATTTCCCACAATCAGGAAATTCAGGAAGCTAGGTGGGATGTAGGAGTCTCATAGTCTAGCTATAATGTAGCTTTTGCTCTTCCCATTTAATTCTGTCTACACAGAGACTTCTGGGTGATATTACCTGGAGAGAATGGTAAGGAGACCTCAGCTGGAGAAGAAAGAGAAAGCAGTTGATAAGAGAGGGACGAGAGCAGGGCTAGTAAGTCATGTGGGAGTTCCAAACTAGCAGTATACATGGATTCAGGAGTTATCAAGCATAGAAAAAATGTCAGAAGATAGAACCCAAAGGAATGGGCAGAGAAAGAGGAAGAAAATAAAGTATATCACGAATGCAAAATAGGCAAGTTTAAGAAGTGAGTGGCCATAGATGCCCAATGATGTAGACAGATTATAAGACTTACAAGAATGTGAAAATTAAAAGGTCAGTGGTGACTGTGGGGTAAGTGGATGGGTAAGACAATTAATAGGAAGGTGATGGTAGATGTGTCTTTAATTTTATATTTAAGGATACAGAGGTTTGAGTATATTTAAATGCTAATGAAATAGAAAATCAATAAAAGTTGAAGATTCAGGAAAGATTCAGAACAATTTAAAGGAGGGAGGGTCTAGAGGAGTTGGGATCAAAGCCACAGGTGGTAGTAGCCACAAATGTAGGTGTTGATTAGCCTTGAACAGGAGAAGAGATTGCCAAACTTGTTCTGTAGTTAAAGGAAGGGGAAGAAGGTTGTAGGTGCAAAAAGTTTATAGGTAACATGATGGCTTCTGTTTTCAATGAAGGTCATTTACTGAGAGTAGTGGGAAGGGGTAGATTAGGTGCTGGTGATATTTAGGTCTGGCCTATTTTTCCATAACTATGTCTATTGCCATTTTAACTTTTAGTCTACTATGTGCCTTGAGTCGTGGACCATCTCAGGCTCTCAGAGTAAGATGCCAAGAAATCTGAGGAACCCTTTTTGTCTCATTATAAAACTCAAGTCAGCTATTCCTTTCCATTTTGCTTTTTTCAGAATTTGGTTATAATTGACCTTTAAAATGTAATGATGTTTGGAGCAAGTATGTAAGATGCCCATAATCTTTACTAGAAATGATTAGAGTTGATTTAATGTAAAATTTTGTTGTTACAGGCATACTTTAGAGATTTTGCTAGTTTGGTACCAGATCACCACAATAAAGCAAATATCACAGTAAAGTGAATCATACAAATTTTTTAGTTTCCCAGTGCATATAAAAGTTATGTTTACACTATAGTCTGTTGAGAGTGCAACAGCATTATGTCAAAAAAATGTACATAACTGAATTTTAAAAATACTTTGTTGCTAAAAATGCTAACCATCAGTTGAGCCTTTAGTGAGTCCTAATTTTTTTGCTGATGGAAAGTCTAAGCCCACAGTACTTGCATATAACTGTGGGCTTGCTAGAAATTCTAATTTTGGAGCTATGACCTACTGAATCAGCTTCTCTGGCAGTAGGGCCCAGGATACTTTTAATAAGCTTTCCAAGTGATTTTTATTTCATACTACAGTTTGAAAACCCCTCTAAGGTCATAGTTGTATATCATTACTAGAGGCCCAGTGCACAAAATTCATGCACAGGTAGGGTCCCTAGGCCTGGCTGGCGATCAGGACTGATTGGGGCCTTCTGACTGCTGACTGGGGCCTTCCTTCGTTCCCTGCTGTACCCTCGTGGTCAGTGCACGTCATAGAGAGTGATCGAACTCCCAGTCTCTCGGTCGAACTCCTGAGGGGACACTTTGTATATTAGCCTTTTATATATATAGATTTTATAGGAAGTGATGGTAATATGTTGGTAGAAGGCCTCATTCATCATAAAAATTGTTAGCTCAGATCAAAGCTATTGTCCCTTTTGAAAAAAATCTGTGATAGCCACAGTGTTGTTTACTTTTTATTATGAAAAAGTCAAATTACAAGAAAAAGTTGAGACTAATATAATTAATTACATATACAATTAACATTTTATTATAGTTGCTTTTATTTTTCTGCTTGAGTTATTTATTTTGTTTTAAAATATATTTTTATTGATTTTAACACTTGGAGTGCGGGAAACGAGTTAAGTCGGCCGTGAATTGCGCATACTCTGCGGGAGCCGTCTTTAACTCGGTTCATATAGATTTGCGGTGGAGTGCGGGAAACGTGTAAACTCGGGCCAATTGTAACTGCGTATTACCAAATATTTGTTTGTAATCCACCCTTTTGGTGGATGGAACAAAACCAAAAGACAGAGCCATCTTATATTTTGGCGGGAAATTCACCCGCACTCCAAGTGTTAAAGATGAAGGGAGAGGGAGAGAGAGAGAGAAACATAAATGATGAGAGAGAATATTGGTTTGCTGCCTCCTGCACATGCCCCACACTGGGGGTCGAGCCCCAAAACCCAGGCATGCACCCTGACCGGGAATTGAACCCTGACCTCCTGGTTCATAGGTCGATGCTCAACCACTGAGCCATGCAGGCTGGGCTCTGTTTGAGTTATTTTAAAGCAAATTACAGACATCATTACATTTGACCCTAAATACAAAATTAATTATTACCTACTAGAGGCCCATTGCACAGATTCGTGCACGGGTGGGGTCCCTTGACCTGGCCGGCTATCGGGGCCAATCAGGGACGACCAGCGGGCGGGGTCGGGGGGAACCATGGGAGGTTGGGGGTGGGAGTGCACTGACCACAAGGGGGCAGCTTCTGTGTTGAGCATCTGCCCCCTGATGTTCAGTGCGCATCATAGCTACCAGCCGTTCATTCAGTTGTGTCATCATCTGGTCATAACGGTCACTTAGGCTTTTATATATATAGATTATCTTCTAACACTCAATCCATATATTTTTTCAGTTATGTCAAAAATATCTTTTGTATACTTAGTTTGGATTTTGAGTTGGATTTAATTGTTAGGCCTCTTAAATCTCTCTTAATCTAGAGCAGCCATTTCTCCCCCCTGTAATAAGTATTTAATCATGAGGGTCTAGCCACTGTTTGCCAAGACATGAAGGAAATATTTAGTTGAGTCAAATCCAAAAATTAGTAGTTTTCCCCCCAAAAAAGCCCCAAGGCTTAGTAACCCTAAGGTTACTGGAGTAATCAAAAGAGACTTAACCTGGGAAAGCAGGTTAAAAACAGAGATTAAAATCAATTTTTGTAAATCCTCTAACTCCTAAATTAACAGTTGACTTTTTAGGTATAATTTGGAGATTATTGCTGTTAGTTATGAAAATAATTTATTTTGTTTTACAGTGGGCAAATCAAGCTAGCAGATTTTGGACTTGCTCGGCTCTATAACTCTGAAGAGAGGTGAGACATTTAACAAAATTACATGTGGGAAATAATGCTTTTTATTCTTGGATATTCTAGTATCCTGCAAGTTGCAATAACTGTCAGAGTTCCCTAATTTTCTAAATGTATTACTACCTAGGTTATAGAAAGTAAATTCTGCCTTAAGTTCTTGGATCAGCCTTAAACTAAAATAAATCAACCCAACTTCTACTTTTGAACTGTTAGGTTGCTGTGGAGTTGTTTTGATAGTCCCAACTTCAATTGGCAGCTATTTCTATTTGCATTTAATTGTACAAGTATTTTATATCAGAAGCTATTGTAAATTTATGTCATGATTGTTTTTTACATTTCAGTCGCCCTTATACAAACAAAGTCATTACTCTGTGGTACCGACCTCCAGAACTTCTGCTGGGAGAGGAGCGTTACACACCAGCCATAGATGTTTGGAGCTGTGGGTAAGGCTCCCTTTACTTTTTCTTTTCTGTGTAACTCACGTATTGTTGAACTTGTATCTTGTTCTCTCTCTACATTGATTTGTGTAGCTTTTTTTTTTTTTAGTTTAAAAGGATGGGGATAAACTTTTAGCCAAATTTCAGAGAAATCTGTTGTTGAATATTTCTTAATATCAGAGATGCTTTTTATTTATTTTTATTTATTTTATTTTTTTGTACTGCCCTCACTAGTCGTTCATTGGACAGTAGCGCAACCCCAAGAAAAAGATGGTTGGCTCAGAGATACTTTTTAAACATTTCATTAATTGTCTTTTTGTTTCTTTTAACTTAGTTTGAATTGGGATCCATATACAATCAAATCAGATTCATAGATTGTAATTGATTATCTCAAGTCTTTTAATTATAGATTCTCCCTCTATCTATCTTGAGTCCCCTTATCTCCTGGACAATTTCCTTAGAAGAAACTGGGTCATTTATTCTATACAGTTTCCCACAGTCTGGATTTTACTGATTGCATTCTTGTGTTGTTGTTTGTTTGTTTTTCACATGGTTCTCTATTTCTCTCATTTTCTGTATATTGTAGTGAATTTAGGTTTGATTCCCAATCACCCACTGACCTTAAAACTACTTTACAGGTGGTTTTGAGTACTTCTGACAGATTATCAAAATGGTACATCAGAGTTGCGGTGGGGGGAGAGGGGGCAGTGAGAGCCTCTGCCCAGAGGACAGGCAATAACTATGTACATTATCTGTAATAATTTGAAAACAACAAAATAATCCACTACAGATTAGTCTGCCCTTTTTTAAAAAATATTTCTTTTTATTGATTTCAGAGAGGAAGGGAGAGGGAGAGAGAGATAGAAATGTCAATGATGAGAGAGGATCATTGATTGGCTGCCTCCTGCACACCCCCTACTGGGGATTGAGCCTGCAACCTGGGCATGTGCCCTTGACTGGAATTGAACCTGGGACCCTTCAGTCTGTAGGCCTATATGCTCTATCCACTTAGCCAAACCAGCTAGGGCTAGTCTGCTTTTTATTATCACCTTATATAGGCAATTCTGGTAAAATATTTATTCCTACTAGGGTAGATTTACACACATATATACACCACTTTACATAACATATAATTTTCTCTTTTTGAAATGTTATCAGCTGTTAATGATCCACATCCATTAATTCATTTGTGGTTGTTTTGTGATGGTGATATTCTAATTATATCATTCCTTTCTGGAATAAATATAACATATCTATTTGGCTAACCTTAGGTACAAATGATATGGAAAAGGTAGGGATAAAGGTTTAATTCTTTTATTTACCATTTTCAAGATAAAGAGGTGGTTTTCTAGCATTCTCTAAAGATAACCAAAGAGAGGGCTTGAGGGGCTTGTTTTTTAGTTTCATTATGAACTCATGGGATTAAACATACTTGATATATGTTAATCCATTATGGTTATCATCCTTATTCCTGTTCAAACTGTCCAGTATTTAGGGAGTTTATTCAGGTAAATTCTTGAGTCTTTTTGATACATTCATAGTAGTCTTTGATAGCCTTCCTTGTTTTCTGGTCCCAGGCTCAGCCTATTTATTCCCTGCCCCAGACCTCGTATCAGCCATTTCTCTAAGTAGTCTTAGTTCCTTTTCATTGAAAATAATATTTACAATTTGTTTGTGAGAGGAATAGACGTTTTACATGGCCCATGTTCATTAATTGTTTCTTATGCTGTATGACTTATGCATACATACCACTGTCCTTGACCTGAATGCTTTAGGATTCTGACATACATACTTACAGTGGACCATAACACTTTTCCCCATTTTTTCTTTTTATTTCATTCTTTAAAAGGAGCATTACAGGGGTTTTATTTCAAAATTCAAAAGGGTGAGGGAGAAAGAGAATATAATTTCTGTGGTAGCTTACCCAGATCAAATGAAGTTTAGTTAAATATACTGTTTCAAGCTGGGTGTGTCTGTGTTCTGGACTACTTGCTTTAACAGTATTAGCATTTAACTTGTCACAACTAGCCCTAGCTGGTTTGGCTCAGTGGATAGAGCATCGGCCTGCAGACTGAAGGGTCCCAGGTTCGATTCCAGTCAAGGGCTTGTACTTTGGTTGCGGGCACATCCCCAGTAGGGGGTGTGTAGGAGGCAGCTGATCGATGTTTCTCTCTCATTCATGTTTCTAACTCTTTATCCCTCTCCCTTCCGCTCTGTAAAAAAAATCAATAAAATATATTTAAAAGTAAATTAAAAAATTGTCACAACTAGACTCTAAAGGTAACGCCCCATTCCATTAAGATGCATGTTGGGCGGGAGTTCATAGCTCTTTTGGTACTATTATTTCAGTCTCTGCAACCTGCCACCTTAGTGTAGTAGCAAAGTGTTGGATACATAGTGATGTTTTCCCCACCAAAGAACTGGAAGCTGAAATTTAAAAAGCCACAGAAACAAAATTTGAAATTAAAATTATAGAAAATTAGACTTTCTTTAAAGCCCAGTGACTCATTGAACTGAGATTTTATTTGACTTTTGATGTGAGCTTACTACTTTGGTGATCCATGGTAGTCTTCTCTGAAGATACTTTTGTAGAATGCTCTTTTCAGAGACTCACTAGAGCAGTTCAGTTTGAAATTCTGGGGAGAAACTAGAAAGACTAGTACAACAAATTATACCTAGAGTCTGAAAACACAGCTGGGTTTGTTTGTTTTTTCCTTCAGCCTTTTATTTTATCAGTTGTGACAGCACTGTATTTGGAATTTGATTTGGCAATTAATGTTAGAAACAATTAAATTTTATTTTACTTTTTTATCTCTTGATAAGGTTCGTAAGAATTTGTCATTTGAGGTTAACAAATACAAATAGAAAGGTACTAATAACTTTAAGAGCTAGGTTTGTTTTGCTTTCTCAAATTTAATCAAGGCAGATAAAAGTGAAACTATGTAAACATTGATTTTGTGAGTATTTTTGAATAAATTCGCATTTCAACGCACATACCAGAGAAGAGATTCTTTTTTAAAATATGTTTTTATTGATTCAGAGAGAGGAAGGGAGAGGGAGAGGGAAATATTGATCAGCTGCCTCCTACATGCATCCTACTGGGAATTGAGCCCGCAACCTGGGCATGTGCCCTGACTAGGAATTGAAACTGCGACCTTTTGATGCATGGGATGATGCTCAACCAACTGACCCACCTGGCCAGGGCTCCCACTTTTAAAAAACTGAAGTATTTCACACATACAAAAAAATATAAAGTATTGCTCTGACCAGTTTGGCTCAGTGGATAGAGCGTTGGCCTGCGGACTGAAGGGTTCCAGGTTCGATTTCGGTCAAGGGCATGTACCTTGGTTGCGGGCACATCCCCAGTAGGGGGTGTGTAGGAGGCAGCTGGTCGATGTTTCTCTCTCATGAATGTTTCTAACTCTCTATCCCTCTCCCTTCTTCTCTGTAAAATCAATAAAATATATTAAAAAAAAATAAAGTATTTATATAATTTTTTCCATTTGTTTTTAAGTTTATTTTGAAATAATTTCAAATGTTACTAGAACGGGACAAAGAACTTTACTATAGCCTTTATTTAGATTTGTTAAAATTTTTTCACCTTTTAATTGAGGTGTATAATAAAATGTACATATTTAGATTAGACATATTATATACCAGTGAAACCATCAAAAGTTTATATCACCTCCAAAAGTTTCCATGTAATCTCTCTCCTGTCCTCACCATCCCATTCCTAGGCAATCACTGTTCTGCTTTCTATCACTATTGATTGATTTCCATTTCTAGAATTTTATACAAATGGAATCATACAGTGTATGCTCTTTTTTCCTCTTGCATCTTTTACTCAGCATAATTATATTGAGATTCATTCATATTAGAGTCACTAATTTTTAACATCTTGCCACATTTGCATGTATGATATATATACATACATATAATATATACATAGAATAAAATGTGTTTATAAGTATACTGCATTTTTTTCCCAGAACTATTTGAAAATAGTTGTATATATCATGCTCCTTTTCCTCTTAATATTTAATGTACATTTCCTAAGAACAAAGATATTCTCTTAAACTAGAGGCCCAGTGCATGAAAATTCGTGCACTGGGGGGGGGGGGGATCTCTCATCCTGGCCTGCGCCCTCCTGCACTCCGGGACCCCTTGGGGGGTGTCCACCTGCTGGTTTAGGCCCACTTCCCCAGGGGATCAGGGCCTATTTGGCAGTCAGACATCCCTCTGGCAGCCCAGGAGCCCTCTGGGGATGTCCATCTAACGGCTTAGGCCCGCTGCCCACCATTAGTTGGACATCCTTAGCGCAGCCGCAGAGACAGGAGAGGCTCCCGCCACCACCGCTGCGCTGGCCAGCCATGAGCTGACTGCTGGCTGAGAGGCACTCCCCTTGTGAAAGCGCACTGACCACCATGGGGCAGCTCCTGCATTGAGCATCTGCCCCCTGGTGGTCAGTGCGTATCATAGCTACTGGTTGTTCCTGGTCGTTCTGCCATTAGGGTCAATTTGCATCTTACCCTTTTATTATATAGCAGTGGTTCTCAACCTTCTTAATGTCAAGACCCTTTAATACAGTTCTTCATGTTGTGGTGACCCCAACCATAAAATTATTTTTGTTGCTACTTCATAACTGTAATTTTGCTACTGTTACGAATCGTAATGTAAATATCTGATATGCAGGATGTATTTTCATTGTTACAAATTGAACATAATTAAAGCATAGTGATTAATCACAAAAACAATATGTAATTATATATGTGTTTTCCGATGGTCTTAGGTGACCCCTATGAAAGGATCATTTGACCCCCAAAGGGGTCGCGACCCACAGATTGAGAACCACTGTTATATAGGATAATCACAGTACAATTATTAAATTCAGAGAATTTAACATTGTTAGATACACTATATTTAATAGAGTGCTTTAGCTTACATTTCATATCCTCATTTTGTCAACAATGTTCTGGAAACAATACCTTACCTGATAAGAGGATCCAATCCAGTATCATGTATTACATTTAGTTGCCATTATTTAATCTGGAACAATTCTTTAATATTTCTTTGTCCTTCATGACATTTACATTTTTTAAGAATACAAGACTAGTTACTCAATAGGTTCAGGTTATGAATTTTTGGCTGGAATACTCCATACGTGTTCTTTTCAAGTATCACATTTGTTTGCTTCTTATTAGTGATGTTAATTTTGGTCATTTGGTTAAGGTGTTGTCTGCCTCCCACCACAAAATAGTTACTAGTTTTCATGTTGTAATAAATAATAATTTTTATTATGTTTAATTTTTCTAGTTATTAGTAACAAATAATTATTATTATATATTAAATATAACATATTTATGTATAATATATCTACATATGACATATTTATTATATAAATAATAAATAAGTAATTTGTGGAGAGATATTTGGAGACTGTAAATATGTCAATCTAGTTTTGAAAGGCTTTTTCAAAATGATAAAGGTATTTAAGCATATTGTATCTAAGAGTCTTATTGAAACTGATTTTGGCTTATGACAATAACCTTTTTTTTTTTTTTAAAAACAAATAGTGCTAAGAGGACTATAGTATAGGGCCGAGGTCACCAACCTTTCGGACCTCACAGACCACCAGTGGTCCATGGACCACCGGTTGGCGACCGCTGGTATGGGGCACATTCCATAGAACAGATTAATGAACAATGCTAATATGTATTCTCTTTATAGGAACTGCTGAGCATCCTTGTAAAATTGAAGTGTGGGGTTTTTAGTCTTTACTTATTTTCTTAATTTACAATGGAAATGTTATAAAGGGGCTCTTTTTTTTTTTTTTTTTTTTTAAGAAAAGGACTCTTGACTCCCTTTCTCTGCTAATATATAGGCTGTTCTTTATAGGTGGCAAGGGTTTTTTTTACCTGCTGGTAAATTTAAATCCTTTATACTGTCTAGTTTTAGTGCAAGAAATATTTTCTTTTATGCAACTCAGACACTGCAGTTTAGGGCTAATTTACAACCTGGTATATATACCATAAAAGTTTATTGAAACACACTATAAATAGCTTCCAGGGATTTCTCTTCTGACCTCTCAGTTTTACTCTTTCTAGATGCATCCTTGGGGAACTGTTCACAAAGAAGCCTATTTTTCAAGCTAATCTGGAGCTGGCGCAGCTAGAACTGATCAGGTACAGCTGTGCATGTGCTCTGAGTGTTCAGGTGTGATAAATGATCACATCCTCTAATTTCTAACACTTTTCAGTTATTTTACTAAATGATTTTATGCTTCTTATGTCCAAGTAAGTTTCTCTTCACTCAATCAGGTTTACCATATATTTTGTCATGTGCTCTATATGTGAAGAAGTTGTATTCCACCTACTCTTTAGGTCTTACTTTGCATGTTTTTTATTCTTCATGTAAAAGCATGCCATTTTCAGGATAGTTATTTCATTCTTACGTTAATTAAGATCAAATTTATTTAGCACACATTTTATTGAATCTGTTTTGTAATAATTTCCTTTCTCTGTTAAACTTTAGGATTCAGAGATAAATAAGATAGGTCCCTGCCTTCAAAAAGCTCAGAGTTTAATAAATGATAAAACATGTAAACAGATAATTATGAAATAGAACCTGTAATAGAGGGTTTCAGGAAGACCTGGGATTGGGATAGAATTTGGATTGTTTTATTCAATAAAATTAAAGGAAAGAACATAGCAGGCTAATGTAAACTTTTTAAAAGGTGGTATATAACTTATTATTTGTTATGAAGTAAACTCAATTTTCCATTAAAATTTTCAGTCTTGGGCCCTGACCAGTTTGGCTCAGTGGATAGAGCGTCAGCCTGTGGACTGAAGGGTCCCAGTTTCGATTCTGGTCAAGGGCATGTACCTTGGTTGCGGGCACATCCCCAGTAGAAGGTGTGCAGGAGGCAGCTGATCAATGTTTCTCTCTCATCGATGTTTCTAACTCTCTATCCCTCTTCCTTTCTCTCTGTAAAAAATCAATGAAATATATTTAAAAAAAATTTTTTTCAGTCTTGGGCTCTCTCTCTTCTGCCAGTTTTTCTTATAGGGACATTTTAGGAACAGCTCAGCCCTTTGTAATTGACGCTAACTGAACTGAACAGAATTGGTACTGAAAACCTCTGTGGAGGATTAAAGCATGTTTACGAAACCAAATATGTTGTGGATTATTTTAGATAGTTGTGCCAGTATTTTCTCTTCATTATCTTGTAACCAATTCTTTCTGTCCTATTCCTTTTGTCCTTAAAGCAGTGAGGCCAGGTTTTTCTTTCTGCATGCCCTCTAATTTAATAAGCTCTTGGGAGATAATCGTTTCTGCTTCTAGAATCTCCAGAATTCATGATGCTGACGCACTTACTTCCTTGTTCTTGCTTTCTGCTTTGTTTTCAGTCGACTCTGTGGTAGCCCTTGTCCAGCTGTGTGGCCTGATGTTATCAAGCTGCCTTACTTCAATACCATGAAACCGAAGAAGCAATATAGAAGGCGTCTACGAGAAGAATTCTCTTTGTGAGTTTGGCAAAAATGTGCATCTGTTTTCTATGTTTGATTGGTGTTTGGTTTGGACTTGGTTTTTTCCTGGCCTAGGGAGTTAGTGTTGTCCCAATTTATTATGGCAACACATCGTAGGAAAGCATTTTATTTTTAACAAAGTTCTGTTACAGCCTTTTGGTAATTTTCTCTTTTGAAGGCTTTTCAGCAGTTCTCAACCTGTGGGTCGAGACCCTTTTGGAGGTCGAACAACCCTTTCACAGGGGTCGCCTAAGACCATCGGAAAACACATATATAATTACATATTGTTTTTGTGATTAATCACTATGCTTTCATTATGTTCAATTTGTAACAATGAAATTGGGGGTCACCACAACATGAGGAACTGTATTAAAGGGTCGCGGCATTAGGGAGGTTGAGAACCACTGCTTTAGATGATAGAAAACCATTTTATTTTGAACATTATATATATATTTTCAGTCTTTTTGATCTTACCAAGACAAAAAGAGAATAATTGCTGGTTTCATGTTTTCTACCTGTTATAGCACTTAAATCCTGTGTGGAGCCCTAACCGGTTTGGCTCAGTGGATAAAGCGTCGACCTGCGGACTGAAGGGTCCCAGGTTCGATTCCGGTCAAGGGCACATGCCTGGGTTGTGGGCTTGATCCCCATTGTAGGGCGTGTAGAAGGCAGCTAATCAATGATTCTCTCTCATCATTGATGTTTCTGTCTCTCCCTCTCCCTCTCCCTCTCTCTCCTTCTCCCTTCCTCTCTGAAACCAATAAAAATATGTAAAAAAAAAAAAAAAATCCTGTGTGGAAGAAAACCTGCTTGCTTGTCTAGCCACCTTCCAACTCCCTTTCCACAGTTTTATGTGAAACTGGAAATTCAGAGCCTTTGACACAAGGTTACAGGTTCAAGAATTATGTGGTCGTTGTGAACTTGTCCTTTCTCTCTTCCTTCCCACAGCATTCCTTCAGCAGCACTTGATTTACTGGACCACATGCTGACACTAGATCCTAGCAAACGTTGCACAGCTGAGCAGACACTACAGAGTGACTTCCTTAAAGATGTTGACCCCAGCAAAATGGATCCTCCAGAGTAAGTGCTGATGGATCCTCCATGTAGTGACCCTAAACCTCCTCCCCAAGCCTAAGAGATGAGAAACTCAAAGTAATAGACGTTTAAGAGGAACTGCAAATGGTCCTATGCCAAATGGAGCGGTATCCTCAAATAGGGCTATGACTGATAAGAGCTTTTATTGCTCTATGTTGTGTGTTTTTTAAAAAAACAAGGCATAGATTTAGATATGATATTTGTTCTAATTTGACTCAAGCTATCTTGTGTTCCTGGATCCCAGCATATTTTCATATAGAGCCTCTTTGAACATATTTCTTCTAGTTTTTGCTATAAACTATTCCAACTGCTTGAATCCCCTATGTCTATGGTGACCATGTATATTCCACACTTACAAGGACAGTGCTAATTTTAAATACTTTGCATCACTGTCAGGTCAGATGTCCTAAGTTTAGAAAATGCGGTCTTTGAAGGTGTCTTTCTTTCATTAGACTTTTATGAATTTCCTTATTCTCCAAGATCCTCAGAGTTCTACAGTCACATCTCACATTCTGGCAAATAAGCCTCTTCACATTTATCACTGACAGCATTTTTGGACATTTATTCTTTACAGAAAGACTACCTTAAAGAAATGAATGGGATGTTAGTACATGAGTAGGTACTAACTACAAATCTGATTGTTCCAAAGAAATTTACTGCACTAAAATTTTGATACATAAATATCGATTGAAATACATAAAGTATTTTACTGAAATTTGGGGACTTTTGCAATAGAGAGATTTTTGGTTATGGTAATCCTTATTGTAGTAAGATTTGACTTACTAGGACTGTTTGCATTATCAAGGGAAAGTCTGAAAATATATTAAAATATTTTAATAAACCCTATAAATGAAAATATCCAGTAATGGAAATTCAGTAGGCAGAAAGAAGAATGAACCAATTTTTTTTTTTATCTTCACAGACAAAGTAACTCCTAAATTGATTTTACACAGAGGGGATTTCATCATGATATGCTTATGTTATTCCAAAATTTAAATCACCACTTTTCCTGGACTCTTTGTAGCTATTAATAAGCCAGTCACTCTGTGCTATTTATTCCCAACTGAAACTTGACCAATAAAGTTTTCTTTTATTCTTGTTATATCAAGCAAGAACTATAAGACTTAACTACTTGTCAGGAATATGAGCATTTTTATAGCAGGTGTGTCTCTGATATTAGCAAAATCCTCATTTCTCACTGTAGAAGTCTTTTAGGCTTTTGGACTTCTACTTCCTCAGACTAGTATATGTCATGATTCCTTTTACACGATTACTATTAATTTACTAACTTCTCTGGTTATTTTTATGGTTTCCTTATTCTTTCCATTTCCCACTGCTCTTTGCCTTTCCATTTTAATCCCTCTTTCTTCGGTTTACTCACTGCCACATTCCCACACACAATTCCCCTTTGCTTTGTCTTTTTTCAGCCTCCCCCACTGGCAGGATTGTCATGAATTATGGAGTAAGAAACGGCGACGGCAGCGACAAAGTGGTGTTGTGGTAGAAGAGCCACCTCCATCCAAAGCCTCTCGAAAAGAAACTACCTCAGGGACAGGTGCTGAGCCTGTGAAGAACAACAGCCCAGCACCACCACAGCCTGCTCCTGTCAAGGTGGAGCCTGTGGCTGGGGATGCAATAGGTCAGTGCTGGGATAGAGACTTTGTGCTTCTTTCAAGCACATTTTGGCAGGTTTTAAAGGTTAAATGCAAGGATGTGTGTGTGTTTTAATTTTTAGTCAGTGAAGCATTAATAAAGAGGTTGGTGGTCTGATTATAGGGAAAAGGAGATAAACCAAGTTTTGTACCCGTGGTCTAGAACTACAATAGATGTATTTTCTATTCCTGAAGTAAGGAATACTATATCTCAGTTAGATGTATGGTATAAATCAGTGAATTAGGTGAGCCAAATTTAATTTAAGGTTAGTTCACCATGGATCTCTAAAACATAATTTGAAGCCCTGTATATTTTGGTTTGATAATACCTTAGAAACCAATGATGTTAAATCACAATTGCTAAATGTAGTTAGTTCTGTAGACTGTTATCTGATTTAAATATATATAAAATTGTATAATAATGAACTATTATAACAAAGTAGTTCTTCTGCGGGAACAATAATTTTTCTGAACTATAGATATTTTTTCCTTGGCTCTCTTTCCCTTCCCTGTCCACCTACAACAGTAATTTCCAATGCTGACTACACATTAGAATCATCCAGGAAGCTTTAAAAATAAACACCCCTGAATAATTGCCAGATTTCTACGGATAAATAAAGGTTAAATGAAATAACTTTTAAAAATATATATATATTTTATTGATTTTTTACAGAGAGGAAGGGAGAGGGATAGAGAGTTAGAAACATCGATGAGAGAAACATCGATCAGCTGCCTCCTGCACACCCCCCACTGGGGATGTGCCCGCAACCAAGGTACATGCCCTTGACCGGAATCGAACCTTGGACCCTTCAGTCTGCAGGCCGATGCTCTATCCACTGAGCCAAACCGGTTAGGGCTAAATGAAATAACTTTTACTTACAATACAGAGATAAGTAAATAACTAATTCATGAGTTAGTCCATGAATTTTTATTTATTTTTAGAACTTTAAAAAAAATGCTTTTATTGATTTTTAGAGAGAGAGGAGGGGAGAGATAGAAACATTGATCGGCTGCCTCCTGCACGCCTTCTACTGGGGATTGAGTCTGCAACCCGGGCATGTGCCCTTATTGGGAATCAAACTAGTGACCTCTTGGTGCATGGGACGCTCAACCAACTGATCCACACCAGCCGGGCGAGTCCATGCATTTTTTAAGCAATAATATAAAGAATAACAAAATGTGGCCCTGGCTGGGTAGCTCAGTTGGAGTATCATCCCAAGGTTGTGGGTTCCATTCCTAGATGGAGCACATGCAACCAATGAGTGCATAGATAGGTAGAGTAGCAGATCCATGTTTCTCTCTCCCTCTCTCCCCTCCTCCTCTTCCTCCTATTCCCTCTCTCTAAAGTCAGTAAATTAAAATAAAAGAATAGCAAATTGTGTCATGACGATTTGAGGCATGAAAAATGAGACATTTTTAATGAAATTTCATTCACTGGATATTATAAGTTGCTATTGCCAGTTGAAGAATGCAGAGGTCTTTGCCCTGCCTCATCCTCTTATATTGTCTTCACTCTCTTTCCACAGGCCTTGGTGACATTACACAACAATTGAATCAAAGTGAATTGGCAGTATTATTAAATCTGCTGCAGAGCCAAACTGACCTGAGCATCCCTCAAATGGTACAGCTGCTTAACATCCACTCCAACCCTGAGATACAGCAGCAGCTGGAGGCCCTGAACCAATCTATCAGTGCCCTAACAGAAGCCACTTCCCAGCAGCAGGACTCAGAGCCCATGGCCCCAGAGGAATCTGTGAAGGAGGCACCCCCAGCTTCAGTGGTCCAGCCTTCAGCAGAACAGAAGACCCCTGAAGCTTCAAGCACACCAGCTGACATGCAGAATATGTTGGCAGTTATCTTGAGTCAGCTGATGAAAACCCAGGAGCCAGCAGGCAACCTGGAGGAAAACAACAGTGACAAGAACAGTGGGCTACAGGGGCCCCGAAGAACTCCCACAATGCCACAGGAGGAGGCAGCAGGTAAACAGACCGGTCATGAATCTCATTGAGCTCAGGTGCTGTTGATCCTCTTAAAAATCTCTTTAACATTTTCTTTTTCACATCAATGGCATCGGTTTCAGTTTTTCTGTAACCTAGTCTACAGGAGAACATACCAACAAGTGATGTATTTCTTGTCTGGCTTCTTTTATTTAAGTCTCAAAGCTTTTCAAAGCACCTTTTCATATACTGATTGTTTTTCCATTTCTTAGGAGGTAGGTAAGTAAAGCCCCTGTGTTCTAACCCACAGAAACCACAACCATAGCTAGTGATGTATTTGAACTACTGTGTATATGGTGGCCAACTAACTCTTGAAAATCTGCCTTCCAAACAAACCATCAGATTGTGCAAATAGGCAGTGATACTCTAGTGTAGTGGATGCTGGATACCAGAGTCTTGCTTGGAAGATTTATTCAAGAAAACCCTAATAAAACGTCATTGTTATCTCATGAAGAATAATTTGGGAATATTTCTAAATAGATAACACCATACATTTATTTTTTGGGATATTTCTAAATAGATAACACCATACATTTATTTTTCAAAAAATTAATAGCATATAAAAGTGATTCCTTTAAAATATGTGTTTCTGAAAGAGACAATTGAATGGATTTTAGCTTAGGAAATGAGCATTATATAAAGGGAAAAAAAACTTACAAAAGGAAATACGTTTGTTATACCTTGATCTCACATGACCACAGCATGCACTTTATTAGAAGGAAAAGAAGTTCTGATCAATTCTGATTCAGTCTGTTTCCAAAATATTTATCTAAAAGTGTTTTCAACTCCTTGGAAATTTTTGCTGTCCATGAAGAGCCCATGAATTGGGGAATGAGAAGAGGTACAAGGGTTGAAGAGATTCACTAACTTTCAACTTCTGGGTCCTGCATTCACATTTCATATGGGATGGTGCAGAAAGTATATGCCTTATTTCCACTGGTATAGAGTCAAATATAGAAGCTACTTTTCATATGCAAAGCTTTTTAAAACTGGAAGATAACATAAATAAGATTAGCCCTTATATTTTACAGATAGGGAAACTGCAATCCAGCAAATTTAAATTAGCCTGCTTATTTAAAAAAAAGAAAAGAAAAAAAAAGCCTGTTGATGGTCCCACTGCTGGAACCATATTATTGGCAGAGCCAGAATTTAGAACTTGTGTACCCTTTTAATGTGTTTCTTAATTCACTTTGCTATTCTGTCATCTGATTTCAGTTGACTCCAGGACATGGAATAACAGAGAAAGCTAATCTAGAATTAAAGGAGGCCTCTTTGTATCATCTCTCATACCCCCGCAAAAAAAGAAAAAAAAAGAAAAAGAAAAAGTAGCTATAATCAAAATACCTGAAAGAAATGGTTCAAATTAAATAGCATAATGATTGAAAGAAATTCACTCAATAATTGAGCCAACAAGCTATCAGCTAAATGATGAAATTGAACCAAAATTAAGGCCTAGCCTATGGTAAAAAATTGTTAGATTTACTTTTCAGAGGAGAATAAAAATGCCACTCCTAATTATTAGTCACCCTGGATTAACCAGCTGGTGTCTCCTGTGTCTCTCCTGTTGTTCCTCCCCTGCTGCCTCTTGCGGCCATTTTACTGTTCATTAGTTCTTCCACCAGAGGGCAGACTAAATAAGCTGCAGAAGGTGAAAATCTATCACTTTGGCTACTGTTTAGCGTCTCTATACTTGTTGGGAAAGGGTTATGGTTGAAAACTGATGAGTCAAATAAAGTTTTAAAGTTATTTGTACCTTTCATTAACACCTCCTTCCATTAGTACAGACTGTTAAAGATTGGCAATATTGTTAACACTAAATTTTACAACAATATGATATTTTAAATGTGATCTTTATTTTTAATTCCTTTAAGAAGTTTTATTAGTCCTGGCTGGGTGGCTTAGTTGGTTGGAGTGTCATCCTGTACACCAAAAAGTCGTGGGTTCGATTCCTGGTCAGGGCACGCGCCTAGGTTACAGGTTCATATGGGAGGCAACCAATCGATATTTCTCTTCTCTCTCTCTCTCTCTCTCTCTCTCTCTCTCTCTCTCTCTCTCTCTCTAGTCAATGAAAGCGTGTCCTCAGGTGAGGATTAAAAACAAAATTTTATTAACCTTACTTTAATAGTTTTTTACAATCAATCTGCTTTTGCTACTTTGAAATAGTTTTCATCCTCATACATGTAAAAAATTTGAGCTCAAAATATGACTTTATATTATTGAAACAACGAGGCTAATTACATAAAAGACAAACTTCAAATGTGAATAGTAGTATATCTGGAAAAGTTTAAGTTTAGTTTTGCTCACTTTTGCAGTTGGGTATCTTTAAAGTCATTTTCTCTCAGCATTAAAAATAAACACATACACACACACACACAAAAACCCACCACCAACAACCTGGTGTCTGTTTCATGTATTGTCCAAAAAATACTTTAAAAACTAATCAGTACTGTGATGTTTTTATGTAGTGAGATATGTAGCATTGGCCGCAAAAATCTCTGAAGTCTATAGATGTTTGTATGTAGTTCATTTAGCTCTCCTTTTTTAGGATGTCTACTTTTCAGGTTGTGAATTTTCCATAGCTAATTTTTTGTCCTTAAATTCATTTTTCCTACCACCTAGTCAACCAGCCAGTGTGTCAACAAGTTACTTGAGCAGGTACTGTATATAGGGTGACCAGCTTGTCTCTGTGCAATCCTGATTTTAAAAGTGAAAGTTGGCAATTTGGGAACCCTCTCAGTCCTCGGTAAATTGGGACTGTTGGTCGCCCTTATTTGTATGTTACATAGAGCATCTGACCTCATCCTTCCACTACATAACTTCACAATTTTGTAGTGTTTTCATCTGCATGCTCATATTTACTTTTTTATCTTTGCAAAATATAATTGTGGTAAATATGCTACCAAAATAATCTAATTATAACTAAAAACTACTTTTTTCTTATCTGAGGAATGACTTTATATTACTAGCTCAGATAATAAGAATTGACTATACGTATATTTCAAAATATAGGGAACGGAAAATCAACCATTTGGAAGATATCCCAAAACATTACGCTTTTTTTCAGCAGTGTAACTTCCAACTCTCTAAATGTACTGTTTTGACTGTACTTGGTTTTTTTATGTTCTCAAACTCATGCCATTTTAGATCTCTACCCTGCTGTCTTGGCAGGAATTCATTTTCAGACAGTGATTGGCATGCTTGGGCAAATTTAGCCAGCAATGGGGGAAAAAGTCTGAGGAGTTTTGAAAGACAAAGATCTTTGGAAAGACAGAGTATAATATTAGTTTAATACATTTCTAAATACTCAGTTCTTGTCACTGTCTCCAAGATAAACAGATGTTTATCAATAGCCCATTCTGCATGACATTGTTATAGTAATTTTTCTTATAGCATGGAAAAAATGCAGGAGGTTGGGAAACAAAAAAGAAAGTTATTATAGATTTCTTTAGTCTTTATAATTACTATAACATAGGAAGCTGAATGACAGTATGGTGGTTAATATTCCATTCTTCAAAATGTGGTTATGGGGAGAGGGACTGAAGTTTGGAGAATCAAGTGTATATTTATACATGATGATAATGAAAGGTTTTTTACTTTATTTCATCTCTCTTGTATGTTCCTTAAGTTCTATTTTAGGTGTTAACATTATTATTAAGCATTCTGTAAAATGTGTTAGCTAAGTCCATGCAAGGTCTCCATTGTACAGCAAATATTATGTCTTAGAAATGTGACCACAGCATGTATATTGTTCCCTCTCATCTTCCTTCTTTCTACTTTATTTTCATTAATGTTTTGATTCAACAGCAAAAAGGGGCAGGAAGGCTGCCAACAGCCTACATTATTAGAACAGTTCCTTAAAGAAGGAAATGGAGGAAATCTCAGACAAAAATCAGAAAAATATTTGAAACATATGATCTTTTTACAACAGCTGTTAGATCCAGAATGCAACTGTTTTGCTTTTAATCACTTGATTTTATTTATAAATTGAAATTTCCTGATCCCAAGATTTTATTCTTTATATATATTTGGTTACTTGTATTGATATATGTTTATGTTGGGTAGTATTTGTGTGTGTGTGTGTGTGTGTATGTATGTATGTGTTTTATAATCACATGTGATTTTTAAGATGGTGTTAAAAGAAGTAACCCTTCCACAGCATGTCCTCCTCACATTCTTCCACCAGAGAAGAGGCCCCCTGAGCCCCCCGGACCTCCACCGCCGCCACCTCCACCCCCTCTGGTTGAAGGCGATCTTTCCAGCGTCCCCCAGGAGTTGAACCCAGCCGTGACAGCCGCCTTGCTGCAACTTTTATCCCAGCCTGAAGCAGAGCCTCCTGGCCACCTGCCACATGAGCACCAGGCCTTGAGACCAATGGAATACTCTACCCGACCCCATCCCAACAGGACTTACGGAAACACTGATGGGCCTGAAACAGGGTTCAGTGCCACTGACACTGATGAACGCAACTCTGGTCCAGCCTTGACAGAATCCTTGGCCCAGACCCTGGTGAAGAACAGGACCTTCTCAGGCTCTGTGAGCCACCTTGGGGAGTCCAGCAGTTACCAGGGTACAGGGTCAGTGCAGTTTCCAGGGGACCAGGACCTCCGTTTTGCCAGGGTCCCCTTAGCATTACACTCAGTGGTCGGGCAACCATTCCTGAAGGCCGAGGGAAGCAGCAACTCTGTGGCACACGCAGAGACCAAATTGCCAAACTTTGGGGAGCTGGGGCCAGGAACCAGTGGAGCCAGCAGCTCAGGAGCAGGCCTTAACTGGGGGGGCCCAGCTCAGTCTTCTGCTTATGGAAAACTCTATCGGGGGCCTACAAGAGTCCCGCCAAGAGGGGGAAGAGGGAGAGGAGTTCCTTACTAACCCAGAGACTTGTGTGTCCGAAAGAGTCCTTCCCTGTCCATCCTCCATCCAGTCCTCTGAACCTTTAATGAAATCATTTGCCAGAGCGAGGTAATCTTCTGCATTTGGCTATTTCAAAGCTAATTCATTGTATTCCTTGCTCACTTGCTACTAAGCACGAGACATAAAATGATGTTGGCAGCATTTCCCCCTGGATGGGTTGGTTATAGTCAGAACATTTACTTCAGCTCTACCTAGTAAATATAAGTAGAGAATTTGGAGAGGGTCATTAAATGGAAAAGTAAATGCTTTATTAGTTCATTGCCCGCACATCTTGAGCAGAAGAAAAAGAGAACAGTTTCAGTTTTTGAAATGGCCCAGGAAGAGGCTCTTTAGGTTTTTAAAGTTTGAGGATTATTTTTTTATGTTTTGTTCTTTTGAATTTAGTTTTTTGGATTTTTTTCTTTTGTTTTTTAAAGAAAGAATAGTGTTCACAAAATTTGAGCTGCTCTTAGGCTTTTGCTGTTCGGGGCAAAGAGTGACTGACTGATTTAAATAAATGTTTCCTTCCTCTCCACCACCTCACATTTTGCTTTCAAGTAAACTCTTTTTCCCCCATTGAGCATCTTTAACATTCCTTTTTTCCAAATAAATTACTCATCCTTAAGGTTTGCTCTGTTTTGGCAAAAGACATGACCCCTCTTCTTGTATAAGAAGCAGGTTGTAGAAAGTGGCATTCTTGGGCAAGTAGGTAGACTTTATCCCATCTTTTTCCTTTTTTACCCCATCTTCATAGAGGTTTTCTTTGTCTCTTTTTGAGGCATTTGTTTGGAAAAAAAATTAATCGTTGAGATGCCCAAGAACCTGGGATAATTCTTTACCTTTTTTGAAATAAAGGAAAGGAAATTCAAACTCCTTTTTTCTCTGTAACTCTTCAATTCTAAAATGTTATTCGTTTTTTTTAAAACCATGTTTTGATGGTGAAGTTGATTTATAAATGCAGACAGCCTAGGCCATTGCTGCTGAGTTGGGACTAGAGATGATGCCTTCAGACCTAGAGGACTAGAAAGAGCAGTTAGCATACTGTTTACACATATATTTTTATGTAAAAACAAAAACCCAAACCTTTGAAACAGAGCATTTTAATATTGTCAAAGAGAAAATAAGCATCCTGAAAATACATGGAAATGTAATTAGTTTAGGGTAGATATTTTTCTGAAGATATTTCAATACCTAAGACCTTTTAAAAAATACTTTTGAAAGAGCAGAACATAAGAAAGAACAGTATTGACATATACACATCTCTGCATGTATATCCTGCCAATTCTTTTAGAGATTTTCCTCTGGAGAGATAGGGTTTTGGTAAAAGGGATTAAATTATGATTTCATGGCAAGTATTTTTCCTTATTATAAAGAGGAAATGGAAAAGGGAAAGGCTTTCAGGGTGGGATAACGGGAGGCTTCTCATTCTGGCTTTTGTTTCTATGTGAGTACCAGCATATAATGTGTTTTAAGAACATACACATTTATATAAATTATCTGCACAGACTTAGACATTTGTGAAAAGTAGGTTAGCTCCTTTTTTTTACAAAGAAAAGGCAAATGTGCTTCAGCATCTTGAAGAATAGTTTTCAGAACTCAAGTGAAGTTTCATGTTTCAATGCCAACTTCTTATATTAAAAAATTAAAGACTACTTGTAAGAGAAAGATGCACTAATAAAAAACTTTAGAGAAATGAAAGAAGAACCCTCTTCAGATACTTACATGAAGATTATTTTTCCCTGTGACCGAAATAGGTAGATTCCTGGTGTGTGTATTTCTTTATTCTTTGGGTTTTGGTCTGGCCTTGCCCTCAGGGCCAAACATTGATGAAAAAGAACCTATTAGCCATTTTGGCTTTGATGGCTTTTTATACCAATATGTCCAATTAGATTTGCTAGGTTCACTGACATGGTATTGGTATGTTGCATTAAAGTTCATCTAAACTTTTTTTTTTCTTCAATATTTTGTATTGATGTTTAGAGAGGAAGGGAGAGGGAGAAAGAGAAACATCAATTGGCTGCCTCTTTCACGACCCCCAACTGGGGATCGAGTCCACAACCTGGGCATGTGCCCTGACTGGGAATCGAAGGGGCAACCTTTTGGTGCACAGGACAATGCCCAACCAACTGAGCCACACCGGCCATGGAATCTGAATCTTTTGTCTGTTGACTTCTTAGTCCTCAAACATGGACCTTTGTATTTTAGAATATTTGAATTTGAGGCATTGAGCCACACTTTCCCAGTTTTGATGAAAGAACTCAGAAGTACATATTCAGTGGAAAAAAAATTGGTTTCCCATCAAATATGAATAAAATTTTCTATACATTTTAATTATATTTTGATTATCAGCAGTCATCAATAATACTTCTTTCTTCCCCTTATCACCCCTTATTTTTAATTATGCCAAATATCCTAAATGATATGCTTATGTCTCCATCATTCCCTGCTACTAGGGAAGGGGGTGAGTGTATGTGTGTGTGTATGTGTATGATCCCATCTCAACCCCAGACTCCCATTTTGGGAGTCTAACCTTTAAAATGGAAAAAAAAAAAAAAAAAGTTTGGTAATTTTGACTATTTCTAAAAGCAGAGGAAAAAAGGAACTCACTTAAATATCCTGGAATCTGTGGAGGAAGAAAAGGTATTTGTTAATTTTTCAGCTGTGTTATCTATAAACAATGGAAGTAAAGGTTTGGCAGAATTTCAACTTGACTATTAGAAAACTATAAATTTAAATAATTATATTCAAAAGTGGTTTTAAGTATTGTACCATGGGAGGTATTAAGTCCATTAAATACATTATTTTGAACAATGAGAAATCTGATTCTGTTCATGAATGAGGCAAAACTGGTTTGACCGTAGTTATTTTTGTGGTTTTGAAAACAAATTTGCTTGATCCAGTTTCCTTAGTTTTTTCAACTTTCTATAGGAATGATAAGGATTTGAAAATGACATCAGATCTATATGTTTAAAAGCAAGGCAGTTAGCACAAATTTGTAAGTAGGACTTCTGTTAGCTTATGCCATAGACATCATCCAACCACTTGTGTGTGTGTGTGTGTGTGTGTGTGTATATATATGTATATACGTGTGTGTGTATATATATATATATACATATATATATAATATGCATATATAGTTACAGTACTAAAATGGTTACTAGCAGGTTTTGAGAGAGAGTGCTATATCAGAAAAGTGTCAGTTGCCACCTCATTCTCCCTGATTTAGGTTCCTGACACTGTATTCCTTTCTCTCTTGTTTTTGCCCCCCATCGGGTATACCTTGTCTGTGTACAGATATTTTGTAATATATTAATTTTTTTCTTTGAGTTTATAAAAATGGAAAGTGGAGATTGGAAAATTAAATATTTCCTGTTACTATATCACTTGCTCCATTGCATTTACTTCTTAATCTGTTAACTCTGAGCAAACCCAATTAGGTATGAAAGGCATTTTTCCCCCTCCACTTTATCTTAGGGGTTCTTTGTCGCAGAATCACTGCAGATTCATAAACTACCAAAATAAAAGTCCTCACGGTTTAAAGAGGTGTTTCAAAACACAAGACTAGGAACAAGAAAATTTTAAAAGTTGGGGAAAACTGTAAGATGTCATTTTTTAAAAAGTAGAAAACAGTTACACAAATAATGGCAGTCCTAGGCTATCAAAAACGTTGAGCTTCATGTACCCTGACTACTCCTGAAGGGAGAGGTAAGTGGGTTTGAGCTCAACTGTCATCCAGGGAAGTTGGTAAGAGGGTGTTTCGATTGAAGAATAGTCTCTTAAACCAGGATCACCACCACCACCTCTGACCAGTCCTATGTTACCATGAGTAAGGTCAGCATGGGAATTAGTCTTCTAGCACTGTTGAGATTTCTGGATACATTGCCAATCCAGAAAGTTATTTGTAAGGCTAAAATTCCTGTCGTCTCCAAAATCTTTACTGAGGAGATAATTGCTCTCCCTGAATTTATAAAATTCAGGAGATAATTGCTCTCCCTTCTCTTTCATGGTTTAGGACACAGAACTAATTTTTTTCTTGTAGTATGTGTTGCATTCCTGCTAGTTGTGGTACAAGTAGGCAGAGAGCAGATAAAACCCATCAAGAGACAGAAAGGAAGAGGGGAGATATAGGTATCAGGAAATTATGAATGGGGTTAGCAATTATACAAAATTACGGGGTACACCAGAAATTAGGAAGAAATTGAATTTTCAAAAACTGGTGGTAATGAGGGTTGTCAGCTTGCTTTTGAATCCCCAAAGTCTAAGTATGTTCCCTTACCTGTGTGCTGTCCCATGTTTATCCAGAAGGAGAATGGAGAGCTCAAGGTTGTTCCAATTCCTGGAATCCTGTGTTCCTGGTTACGCTCCAAAGAAAAAGAATTGTTTTTTCAGTCTTTATATGTTTCAAATTCATGACTAGGAGTGTGAACTTCAACTTAGAATATACTCTAATAGAGTATATTGTTTCCACTCATAGCAATGGCTAGCTTTTCAGTTTTGGGCCTAAAGGCTGAGAACCTACTTAGTAACTGGACTTTTTTTATTCCTATCACATCTAAGGCTGTTTCTAACTAGAAACCATACAGTTCAGTACCTAAATTTGTTCGGCACTATCTTTTCCCAGACAGGCATCCTTAATTGTATGGTAAGGTTAATGCCTTAAGGAAGTTAATATTTTTGGTGCTAAACTGGGATTTCCATTGTTATTTAAGATTGTCCCATAGGTTGACTGTTTGGGGATATTGAGTTACTTCTCTATTCACAACTTAGTCACCTGAAGTGTGTGGAGTGGAAGTAGAGAGTTCCTCAAGAAAATACTTAACCATTCCAAGGCAAAGATGGAACTGCTACGTCTCTGGTTGTCCTGAGGGGCAAGGTGAACATTCCTGGAACATTTGGATTAATTTTACTGTCCAGGTGTAGCATTTCTCACAGCCTTAGGAATACTTTCACGTTAGTTAACTCCAAGCCAGGGTTGAGACTTTAGGGGAAGTATGACACCTGAAGGAATTACTAGTGATACTCTACTACTCACCATATGCAGCTGTCTCTCCATCTCCAGTCCACCTACTTCTTCCGATTTACTATTTTTCTCTCTTTTCCCTACTCACTACCCAACTCACATGTGTCAGGCCTTACCAGAGGTATTGATTGCTTAACTTGTCAGAGTATTTAGAGTGATGGCCACTTCACAGTTTTGAAGGATAAGGAGAGGCAATTCAGAAGACAAATGTCTCTTCCAGATCCTCAACTTTTGGGGTGAAAAATGAGGGAGAACGCAAAATAACCATGCTTTTTAATTGTTAGCTGTGAAAGGAGCATTTAACTTATGTTGTGTGGGGTACAAAAGGTTTTTTATTTTTTACTAGTCTAGGAAAGAGGGAATCTCAACCTTCACTTGTCCTCTCCCATCATAGTCTGAGACTTGCTTTTACTGATGACATTTCTACGCTCAGTTGCAGATGGTGTCTGTGGGAAGTAAGGCTTGGTGAGAAGAGGGCCCTGCTATCCATGAGAAAGCAGATGAGGGCTGCCTTGATGCCCTGATGATAATCACTGTGGTGGCAAAACGCTTTGGCCACTGGATTGTCTCATTATATCTCTATTTAAAAAATTGGTAGTAC
Source organism: Myotis yumanensis (assembly GCF_028538775.1). NCBI lineage: Eukaryota > Metazoa > Chordata > Mammalia > Chiroptera > Vespertilionidae > Myotis > Myotis yumanensis. The sequence goes on from NW_027223767.1 coordinate 44,681,518, forward strand.
AAGGTTGAGAGAAAGAGGCTGATGAAAAGTTAGTCTTGAATACTCTCTAGATGATTAGTTAGCGAAGTTTTCTGAATATACAGTCCTCAGCTATAGCATACTTCTCTGGAATAAGAGGGTATAGCCATGAAGTAAATTAACTTAGACATAGGTTCCCTAGGACCTAGAATAGATGGATTTTTGGATGTTTTGTTCTGTCATGGCTGTAAACTGGAGATAATGTTGATAGTACTAAAGGAATAAAGGCCATTTTATCCAAACCAAACCATCCCTGAGGAGGAAGCATAGAGAGACCTTAAAAAGGCTACCACATAACAGTCATAGCTAAGTGAAGAAGGAAGCCTGGGTCTTGGAGGAGGGTGTCTTCTTCCTTACTTTAAGGCAGCGGCCCCCAATCTTTTGGACCTCACAGACCACCAGTGGTCCACAGACCAGCGGTTGGCGACCACTGCTTTAAGGAGCCTATCAGATGGGCTGTCTCAAGAGGATCCTTCTCCCTCCTGTGTCTCAGAACTACAACACTGCGAAATGAGGGTGCCCTTGGTGAGGATCAGCTTGTAGGCAGACAACCACCCCCAGTTTAATGCAATTTTGAATGCTTTTGGCCCTGGGGAAAAGAGCCTGAATTCAAAGACAGAAAGCTTAGGAGCCTGATCCCTTTTTTAAATTCAGGAACTTCTAAGTTTGGCCTTGTACCAGTGTTTGCAATTTCTGTTTAGGGACCAAAGGTTTCATATAAGGAGAAACAATATGAGGAGATGGAGAGAAGGAGAGAACTAGACCAATCTCCTGGCTGAGCTGTAGAAAGAGACTTAGGGTATAATCGCTTATAAAGAAAAATAGGGATATAGGTGGGAGGAAAAATTATGGTTGGGCTAGTGAAAGTTTGGGGATAATGCCTTAAAGGTTCACAGTTTCAGAGAGGCCTCATTAAAGCATCACTGTGAGCAACAGTTTTACCTTTATGGGTGGAGGTTGGGCCTAGAACCCTTGGTCAGGGAGATGTTATGAAAACATTTTCATTAGGGAAGCTAGATTATATTAAGCAAATAACTTATATAGGGACATTTTGCTTAGCACTGCTATCTACATAGTTCAAGAGAGAAACTCAGGAATAAGGAAGAAATAATATGGATGCATCACATTAAAAAGTTGTTTGTATTTTTGGAGTTTTAAAACTGCAAGTGATTTTTGTTTGTTTGTAGTTTTAGGTCAACCTGGACACCAGTATTATTCCTCTCCCCTTCATTTTAGATCCAAGTGAAGGCAGTACATAGCTCAGCAAACTAACCAGAATGTTAGAGCTAAAGGACATTAGTTTGTTTAGTTCACTGCCATCTTTAGCCAGAGGGTGAAAAAACAGGCCCAGAAAGAAGAACCCTAAGGTGTTGGAAGGCCAACAGGAACTAACATTGTCAGGAAACTACTATGTGTCAGGTACTGTGCTAAGAGCTTCGCTTTTATTACCTTGATTCTTAAGCACCTGAAGCTAAGGAATGGAAAGATTAAATGGCAGATTAATCTTATTAACCGGAACATAGGTAGGAGATACACAGGAATGGCAGATCACTTCTTCCTATCTCACCCCACAAGGCTAAAACTAGAGGAAGTGAAGAATCAGGTTTGAGAGTGAGGTTAATTTAAGGAATTATTCACTGAATAGTTGAAAGAGACTCTTGAATAACTTCTCTATTCCTAGAGACCGTCCCAAAAATGTAATGGTCAGAAGTAGACTAGAGGCAAGACTAGAAGATTACTATTGGCTCTTGGATTTGCATTCTAAAAAATTAGGTCATGACCTGAAAATATAGGATTGATCTTAGAAACAGGAAACAAAATGGTGCTTCTCATCCTAAGTAAAGGGGACTTCAAAGAAAGTAGTGTTTGTGTTCTGTGAATCAAGGAGATAACCAAACTTTTCTGGTGGCTATGCTTTTTTGTTTGTTTTGCAATACACTTGGAAGTCATGAAACAATTTGTAATTCTGGAAAGACTCAGTGCCAAGTTCAGTATTGGTAGGTGAAGATGATAGCCTGAAAATTGACATTGAGGATAAGATTGTATTCCTTGTAGTTGTTTGATATATACCCCAAGAGTTATACCAGGGGGGGGCTGTTTCAGTGGGGAGCAATAATTCATTAGCTGAGTCATGTCTGGAATACAGGGCAACTTCTGGGGGGAAATTAGGGGAGGGCCCCATCTTTAGGAACTTTCGGGTCTAGGATAAGTCTCATAGCTGGGAAGTAGGGAATTGGTATTTATTAAGTCAGGTTATAAAATAAGTTAGTAACAGGGGAGCCAAAGTAAAGGAATAATCAGAAAATTTTTGAGTTAACCAGAGAAGATTCTTTGAAGGTAATGAAGATAGGGAACATGGAACAGAAGAGAGGAAGGTGATTAGAGAGGGGAAATTTATGGAAGAAGGTTTATATGTGTTTTGTGCAGAGGGCTGTGAATGGACGAGTCAGAGTGGCACAGGAAGGAATATTAGGGAATGAAGTCAGAGGAACAATCTTGTTGGCCGAATGAAGAATTTAAATTTGATGTGGTAAGCAGTAACAGCAGAGCATGGTAAGATGAATATGATGTTGAAGACTTTTGCAGCTGTACTGGGTGAAGGAAGCAGGAAAGCTTGCCTAGGATATCATTTTTCTGGTTCAGATGTGAAGCCCTGAGGGCATGCACTGGAGTAAGACTGGAATGAGAAGAAAGGAAGTGAGTCCATAGCAATGAGCAAGGCTTGATAATTTGGATGTGAGGGGAGGGATAAAAGCCTGAAGATGATGACCCCAGGACATATTTATGCTCTTGATGGTGATGAGAGCTTGGAAAGTGGTAGCTGCTTTGTTATTAAGAAGCAGGAAATGTTTACTAACCTCTTGATGGGAGTCTGGGAGGGGCACCCCCCACCCCTGGAAAATAGGTGTGCATGTGATGTGTGCCCAGAGGTTCATCCTCACTCTGCCCTTTTCAGATTGGAAATCAGGTAGAAGAGAGTTGCTGGGATGTGTCCTAGACTTGAAGAGTGCTATCCCACTCCGCATCTGGGAAAGAAAAATACAGTTGTTTTTTCCAGTTTCTTTCCCTTTCGTGCTTTGGAAATGGGATATGACTAGCCTGTGGCAGCACGTGCCTGTGGATGCACAGTTCTCTGGCTTGATTCTTGGAAGGCCTTTTTCTGTCCCTCCCTGGGGGTCATTTGTATCTCTGGTTCCTGCTCCCAGAGCCATAAAGTGGGAGCCCCCATTTATTAATTGGGTTGGGACTGGGGAGGGGGGCGGCGGGGGACTCTTTAGTGCGGCAGGCGGGGGTCTTCCCGAATGAGCCCATTAGCCAGCCCCAATGGCAGCTGAAATGGGGCTGCAGCCAAGTCCTCTTCGTTTCAAAAACCCTCCATCGCCTGCAGCAGATCAGAACAAGGCCTGCGGGAGCCCTTAGCTTCTGATTGCAGCTGTGAGGAAGGACAAAACAATTTATAGGAAGCCAAGTAGCTCCTGTCTCACTCTCTTCCTTTCTGACTTTGGGGAGGGGGAAGAGTGGGTTGTGGTGTTTCCTCCCACCATAGCTTCTTACAAGGCATATGTGGCCTAGAGTAGGAGAAGACAGGAGTGTGTGTGCGTTGATTGGACATTTATGTCGAAGCTCTGAATGTGTTTACACATGTCCACACGCGGTTGTATTGGATAAGCAGCCACTACTTATAGGGGCTCTCTAGGGCAAAGCCAAATGTGTGCTCAGACTCTTAAATAGTTTAGGGTGTGTGTTGTGAGGGGGCATGCTTATTATACTCTTCCCTGCCCATTACCTGCCTTGCCTCCTATCTGCTTTATCAAGATTCGTGGTTAGAGTTAGATCACCATCTTAATATATTTTCTTCGTAATAGAAGGAGTTTGGCTTAAAGGAAGGCCTCCCAACTCACTTGTTTGTCCCTTAGTTAAGCCAGCATGAGAAAGACAGGAATCTGCAGGAGAGCTTCTTACTACATTGGCCCAGAGCCGTGGTCGGCAAACCGTGGCTCAAGAGCCACACGCGGCTCTTTGGCCCCTTGACTGTGGCTCTTCCACAAAATACCACATGCGGGCGCACACGTACAGTGCGATTGAAACTTCGTGGCCCATGCGCAGAAGTCGGTATTTTGTGGAAGAGCCAGTATTTTGTGGAAGAGTCACAGTCAAGGGGCCAAAGAGCCTCATGTGGCTCGCGAGCCGCGGTTTGCCGAGCCGCAGTTTGCCGACCACTGGAGAGAGAAGGTGCTAAGGGCAGGAATGTCTCACTTCCTGATGGAAAGACACTAGTGTCTTCTCCCTTATAGAATTATAAATGGCCAGAGCTGGAAAGGGACCCTAGAGATCACCTCTCAGTTTACAGAGCAGGAAACAGTTCCTAGAGAGGGAAGTGCCTTGCCCACAGTTTCATAGTGAGGTAGTTAGTGGCATCCAGCCAAGACTGGAATCCAAGAGGCCAGAATGTTAACCAGAATTTTAGTCTGAGTATAGAGCCCCCAACTTGAAGATCACCAATTCCTGAGAGCCATGAGCTTCCTTAGGAAAGGAAGATAGGGCTGTGAGATTTTGAGAGGGGAGGGACAGATTGAGGGGAAAAGGTAAATAGGAAAAAAATTGGTAGAAAAACTGAGAAAAGGCTTTATATATGTTCACCTCAAAGACTAACTTTTCAATGACCTCCATATTATACAAGTGTAATTTTTATTTAGAGTCAAGGGTTCTGATTCATTGGAAAGCACGTGACAGTCGTGGCTAAGATCTAATGCTGTCGGAGTTACTCCAAAGTTCAAGGAGCACTTTGCCACCATCTCTGGGGGTGGGATAGTCAGAAGACCCTCAGAGGCAATGTGAGGAATTTACCCTACATCTCAGCTCAGGCTTCTTTGTATTATACAATGCAGCTGTATTAAAAAGTGAGCTCAGAAGGAAGGAAGGAGCAAAACACATCTCACCTGCTGGAAAACTAAGGAGAGTCACTGAGTGAGAAGGAGGGATTATAGAACTGCAAGTAAAATGGGATATTCTCTGAGATTAAAGGGAAATTGGGGGTGGGGAACTCTACTCCCCCCACCCCTCTACTTTTTGGGTAGTTTTGAGTTGTTGGTTTTCTCCTTTGATGGGGCAGAAGGAAGGTGGAGTGGTGCTCCACAGTGACCTAAGCCCTTAGCAGTGTACCCAATAGGCTGACCGGCACAGCAGGTTCTTTTTGTGTTTTTTTAAATATATTTTATTGATTTTTTACAGAGAGGAAGGGAGAGGGATAGAGAATTAGAAACATTGATCAGCTGCCTCTTGCACACCTCCTACTGGGGATGTGCCTGCAACCAAGGTACATGCCCTTGGCCGGAATCGAATCTGGGACCCTACAGTCTGCAGGCTGACGCTCTATCCACTGAGCCAAACCGGTTAGGGTGACACAGCAGGTTCTGAAGTAATCTTACTCTGGTGCTGAGACTCCCTTTCCCTCTTTGGACCTCCCCGTGATGTAGCTACAAGTAGCTTCCGATGCTTATGCATATGAGCCTGGGAGCCACTGATGATCAGAGAGGGGAATGCTGAAGAGTCCCTAAGCTGGAAGCAGAATCCTGGAGGGAGAAAGGCACCACTCAGCTGCTTAGAGATAGAGTTACAGATTCAGGTCAGAGGGGCAGCAGGTCTGCAAGATGAACATTGTCTGCTGATGACAAAGAAATAGATCCTAGTACAAAGCCTTTATGTTTTCTCTATCTCACCCTAACTGACAGCATAGGAGGAATATGGAGTTGGTCCCCATGCAAATTGACCTTTAGCTAGGGCAGTGATTTTCAACTGGTACACTGCAAGAATGTTTCAAACATGCAATGCCTGACTGTTTAATCAGGGACACTGACCTCTTTGCTCTTAGATTGTAAAATTAAAAAAAAAAAAATGACAACAGCCAACTCAACAATAGCCGTTTGGTGTGAATGAATCAAAATTATATCTTTTTTTGGGGGGGTCAGATTGGCAAAATATATATTTTTTGGTATGTGCAGAATTTTAGTAATTAGTTTATATGTGCCAGGAGATGAAAAGACATAAAAAATCGCTGACCTAGGGAATGTATGATGGACCTACGTGCTCAAATTCCATCATGTCTGCTGTCCTGCAAACATCTTTTCTGTCTCACAGGACCTTTTCTTTTTTGCCTCCGGGCCCTTCTTGAAGAAGCTGTTTTGGACAAAAAGAGCCTTGAGTTCAAGCTGATGATCTGATCTAAAACTAAATGGCCTCCTCCCGTCACCTTGCATTAACTTTGCTTTCACTTTGAACCTTCATTGCCCTTTATAATTCTGAGTTTCACGGCTTCTATTTCTATTGAATTCTTAACTTACCTCTTAAATATAGGAACCATGGTTTTTATTTTATCAGACTGGGCACTAGTTCCCTGGAGGCAGGACTCTTAGAACCGTTAAAACTCTGGGAGCATACTTACGGTTCATGAATCCTTCTGGGCTTCATGTTTAGGTTGGAGGGAATTAGGATAATGGTGACTGTCGCCATCACTGTTACCTACTAAGGCCATGCTCCTGGTTAAAAGACCAGAGACCCTCTTTGGTATCTAGTCCCTTGTCTCATGTCTAATATAACCTGTCATTTTCTTTTACAGGTGGCCGTAGCAGCAGGAGGGATGGCCCCTGAGGAATTTGGCGAAGTCCATCAGTCACCTGATATCCGGAGCCCTGGCAAATTCAGTGTCTTTCACAGACTCAAGCCAGGTAGGGATCCGGGATCTAAGGTCAATCAGAGGCCACAGGCCTGCTTTTGTAAGGGACACACACACACACACACACACACACACACACACACACACACACTTTCTTATTCCCAAAGATCTCAGGAGGTCTTTCCTTAGCTTTTTGTTTGACCCTATTATGGTATCCTACCTTCTGATTAACAATTTCTCCCTCCTGGCTAGAGTAGGTAACCCCCTTTATTAGCATCAGCAGTCATTTCATTCCCATTCTTTCCTCTTGGCCAGCTGTGCTAATGGATATTCCTCTATGGTGGGATGCTGATGTCGGTTACTCTCAGCCTCTCCTCTGTAACACCTGCTCCTCTCACCCACCACCTCATGTACACATAGCTCTGCCTTCTCTTTCCCGATAAGCTATGTTCTCTCCCTTTATTCTAAGTCAGGATAGGGCAGTGCTGTCCATTCTTACTGCATCTCATCAGCTTCTCCACCTCCTTCCAGGTTAGATGGGAGATCACCTATCCAAACACTGTGCTAGACACTAGAAGGAGAGGCCTACAGGCTGCTTCTCTCCATCCTCAAGGCCCAGAACTGGGCAGGTCACCAGCCTCCAGTACTCACCTCCACCTTCCTGCTGCCAGGTAGGTGTGCTCCTCTCCCTGCCCACCAACCCCAAACAGGGTCATGTATCTCTCTGGGAGTATGTCTCTCTATTGTTAAATATCTTCAACGAGAGGAAGCCCTTAGTGACTCAGTTCTCTCTGCCTTGGTGACTTCTTGCCCTAATCTTTAGTGAGAACTTCCTGTTAAGTCTCCATCCCCTTTCTGTAGTTCAGAACCATTTTTCCCATTTAGTGGGTATGGGAAGAAGTGACCAGTAAACATAGTATTTGACACTGGAAGGGAAAGGTCTACTGACAGGCAGCTTTTCTCTTGGGGTTAGAAGTCTGAAGCCCCAGATGTGTATTCTGCCCAGTGGCCTGGCATTCTTAGAGAGTATCTGGGTCTTTTGAGGAAAGGTGTTTTATCTGGTGTCCATTCCAGAGGGCAAGGATCTCAGACTCTGAAGAGTCTGTCCCTATTCATCCCCACCCCTCCCCAGGGAGTGGAGAATGGATTGCTGTAGGGCAGAACCCACCACTAGGTGATACTCTGTCTTGAGCTCAGGTGACAGCTCTTGTCTGGCGCCTGTAGAGAGTTGACAGGTGCCAGAGCCTCTCCTGCCATTGGAGGTAACGTCAGCTTACCCTTTTGACCTTAGGCCTCCTCTCTCAGCAGTGCCTCTTTCACACTTGCAATCCAGACAACACAGGCAGCTCTGGGTAAGGGGCTCCCTCCCCTTGAGTTGGAGTTAGGATGGGGTGGGTGGAGGAATAAGGCAGGTGTTAGAAAGCAGGAAATGCTCCCCGGAAGTGGTCAAGCAGTAAATATGCGTGGGATACCTTGATGGCACAGAGAGCACTAACATTTATAACACTGTCCACCTATCTGTCTTCCTGGCTGATGCCCCAAAGCTGTTTGGGCCACTTGGGCAGCTGCAGTCTTGGTGTCTGCCACACGAGGGTGCTGCTGACCAATTAAATCTCCTGCCCCTTAGCAGATAGGATTTGGGCAACTGGGGGTACCCTTTCCCCAAGATAGAGGTCAGAACGACCCCAAGAGGGCCTGAGAATAGAACCTAAGAAGCCAAAAAATTCTAAGTACCACTTGTTCTTCCTTAAAAATGGCCTGAGACCTTGAACACTTTGCCCTGGTGACCTGATTCTCAGTATGTTCCCAGCTGAACTTGGGAAGCCCCCCCTAGCTATAGGCACTGAACAACTTGCATAGGTGCTTCTCTCCCTCAGGGTGTAGCATCCTCCAGCTGTCCACTCCACTGTCTCCCTGCTTCTGAGACAGTCACTTTTTAGCCCAGAGCATGGGGCTACCTGTGCTTTTCAGAGAAAAAAAAAATCTTACAGTTGTTTTAAGAGAAGTAGCTTTGTTAGTGAGAGAGTGTTGGAGAGAGGACCTAGAAGACAGAGTGTGGGAAAGTTCAGCCTTCTGTGCCCCCAGCACAAACCTGCAGAGCTCAAGATGGTCTGATAGTTATTTGCAGCCTGAATGGGTGGAGGATACCCCAGGACACCCCAGGGCTCTGGGCCAAAAAAGGTGTCAGAAAGCAGGATGGGGAGGGAGGCTGCTTTGGCCCATGAGCCTCATACTGACCTCACACCATGTAATGGCTCTGCTAGGGAATTCAAGTGGCCATGGAGCCCTTATGGGGATGAGACACCACACAATTGCTCCTCAGTCTCCATGAGCCCTTCCAGGCTGAACAGGCTAAGGGAGATGACAGAGGTTCTGCTCCTCCCTCCTACCCCCTGCCCGAGGGCCCCTCCCCAGGAGGACAGCTTGATTAAACAGTCGGTGCTGCTGGAATTACTGCACAGCTGGCGCTCCCCCCAGCACCCCGAGCAGAGCAGCAGCGCAGATTAAAATCTCCAATTAGCGTTAAAGTGAAGTGAGGAGGTACTGAGGCTGCCAAGGAGGCCAGGCGGGGGCCCTGAGTCGGCAAACCACCCCCATTCCTGCCTGGGTTCTGAGTGCCACCCTTAGTCATCCCTTCTTTCCTAGCTCCTCTCCCAACAGCTCTTGGTGCCCGGTAGCTTGGCATTGCCTGGGGCCAGAGGACTTTACCAGGAGTGGAGAAGGGGGACATGCTGACAAAATGCTGGGGACATAGTAAGTGTGGAAGAGAATGAGAGTTATCAATGCTCATCAAGGGAGATACTCTACTCACAGCCTGCCAGGTAGCCAGGTCAAGGTGCCTTCACAATACTGCTGTTTCTTTTTGCCTAGAGAAAGGGCAAACAGAACAAGTCTTTTCAGACACTCTTACCTATAAGGTGCTGGGGATGTAGTGCCAACACCGTTGTTCATCCTTGTATATTTTATCCCATCTGACCCATTTGCTCCCACCCAAATTATGGCTCCTCCCTCCCTCCCTCCCTCCATTCTTTTCTCAGTTTTCCTGTGGGCAGGGGTAGGCACAGCCTGGCTTGGGAACATTGCCATGCCCTGCCACCTGGGTCCCAGCCGCCTCTTCTTTATTTTCTTTGCAATGTCAGGAAGAGCAGTGATATGCCAAGAATGGAGGCCTCAGACTCTCCCAACCCCTGAACACCACCCCCCACCACCACCACCTAAGGGCCCTCTACCATTTACACTTCTGCCCTTCACCCACGAAGCCCAGAAGGAGGGCAGCACAGCTAGCCATGCCCTTTTTTTTTTTAAAATATATTTTATTGATTTTTTACAGAGAGGAAGGGAGAGAGATAGAGAGTCAGAAACATCGATGAGAGAGAAACATCGATCAGCTGCCTCCTGCACATCTCCTACTGGGGATGTGCCCGCAACCCAGGTACATGCCCTTGACCGGAATCGAACCCGGGACCCTTCAGTCCACAGGCCGACGCTCTATCCACTGAGCCAAACCGGTTTCTGCAAGCCATGCCCTTTGACTTCCTCTGCCCCTTTAAGGGAAATGGAAGTGGGTACCCAGCTGACTGAACCTACTCACACCTCCAGAAATTAGACACCAGGGCACAGTGCCACCCTCCCAGGCTGGCACATGCTACCCTGGCAGAGGTTCAAATAGTAACCCCCCCACTGCCATACCCCCACCCCTATGTCTTCCTCTTCTCTCTCCCTCGTTCTTCCTCTCTCTCTTTCCTTTTTTTTTTTCTCAGCTCAAAGCACAGCTGAGCCTTAAGGGGGGCGGGGGGGCCAAGCTGGGGCAAGGGGGGTGGAGAGCTCCAATAGCACGTTTTCACCTGCCATTTAATTGGATGTATTTTTAATTAATGGGACCTCAGGGACCAACATGAGACAATCTGATCTCTGAATAGGGACAGGGGAGGGATCGGGTAAGGGAGGAGGATTGGGCCACTGGGTGCGGTTACCGGGAACCCAGGCCCATCAATCACTGGCCACTTTGCGTTCTGGCATGGAGAATAGTGAGGTGGAGGAAGAGGGGAGGCACTGAGGAGAGGTGCCAGGATTTACCCCCAACTGCCAGGAGCTTCAAAAAGGATGGAGCTGTACCGGTTGACTCAGGCCTGGGGCCCAAAATTGCAGCCAGAATATTAGGTAAGGCTGTTTTCTTGCTCCCAGGATTTTGTCCAGTTGGGCTTGTCCCAGTGAGTGTTACAATGTGAAGTGAAAGGAAGGTGGGGACAGAGCTTTGAAGAGAGAGGACAAGAGCTAGGGACATAGAACCAGAAACTGTGGTGAGAGAGAAGATAAGGGCAGGGTTCAGAGATATTTCTGTACGTTTAGACATGAAATAAGTGCCATGGAAATTACATGCAAAACAGCATGCAAATGAGGACTGTGCCTTTGGGGTATGAATCATAGAACCTTACTGTTGCAAGGAAGAGAACTTGGAGCTCATCTTGCTGAACTCTTCATTTTATAGTTGTGGAAACAGAGAGCCAGAGATGGGAAATAGTTGAATCCTGTCCTGGTGTTGTTTTGTGTTCCTGGATTTGGAGAGTTCCTGGGAGCACAGGGAAAGGTACATAGGTAGGGTGTCGGGGGGAAAGTCAAGGGAAGAGTGTCGGCAGGATATTACTCTCTACTGCTTGGAGTCTCTTGTCTCTGGCCCCTGAGTCTTGGAAGCAACTCAGGGGAGTAAGGCAGGTGCACTACTCGGGGACATTTCCCTTAAACAGCCTATTCCAAAGATTATTTTATGTATCCCCTTGCTTCCAGGCAGACAGATCCCACTCCACCCCCACTTCCATGGGATTTTACCATATTTTATAAGGTCCACAGAGAAGGAAATGCACCAGCTACCTCAGTTTCTTGACCTAGAAATAAATCCCTCAATGATGACTAAATATTGAGCTTTTTTTGAGATTTTTATCACAAGTTTCCCTGCTGCAATATAAGCTGCTAGAGAAAATTAAGCCCCCCCCCCCCCCCAAAAAAGTACTGAGGAGTGGTCTTATACCTGTTGTCCATGTCTAAGCTGAGAACAGAGATGGAAATGAAACTACCGGCTCTGAAGGCTGAGTCAGAAATGCCCCTGCCCTGTATTCATGTGGTGCCATGGCCCCAGAGCTCTCAGCCAGGCCCGTCTGGCTCTGTGTGGTGCTGGTCCACCCTGGAGAAAAGGGCACCTTTCCTGCTGTCCCTTCCCCACCTCCTGCTTCCTTCACCATCCAGACACTGGGGTTGAGAAGCGAGAGCAGGAAGGTGAAAGGGGACTTCCCTCAGGTTACCAAAGGTGGCTTTTCTCGGTGTCTTCTTCCTGCCTCAAAACATTTAACATTCTTTGTTCTGTGCTTCATGAGACTAAGTTGGGGTTAGGGCAAGAATGGGCAGAGAGCTTGGAAAGCAGTGTGGGTAGAAACTTGGTCACAACCCCCAACACCTTCCCCACTCCCAGAATTATCTTTTCCTCTATCTTAGTCCCCATTTTATATCCTCAAAGGCCCTGGGCAAGAGCAAGATATTCCTTTCTAAGTGTCCCCAGCCTCACCCTGCCCTATCCTTAGACCCTCAGGATCACCTTCTTGGCTGTTTGATTCTCTGCCTTCTCTATTGCCGCAAGTTAAGAAGGGCTCCCTCAAATCCCCCTAAACAGTCTGGAAAGAATCCTTACAGCTCCTCCACTGCTTCTGAGGGCCTGCACGGGGTAGGGGTAGAGTAAGAGAACTGTGCCAGGGAGTTGAAAAGGAAGATTTTCTTGGGGAGATCAGGAAGAAGCCTGAAAACGGGGAGAAGATAGGGAAAATTTGGGAACTAAGAGGCCTGTAGTCCCTCCTGTGAAGCTGACTGCTGAACGTAGGGCAGGCTGTTCATATTGAATATTTTTCAGGGGATTTATTAGGGTGGCTCCCGTTTACAGAGCCTCTGTTTCTCCTCTGAAACAGAGCAGTGAGGAAGAGCATGCAGTGAAGGAGAGAGAGGATGGCTTCTCAGAGGTGAAAGTCCCATGGTGTCCATCAGCAGATTCCCCTTTAGCTCCCAAAGCCATGGAGGAGGGGAAGGAAGGCATCTCACAGGTGACAGTGCTATGATGTCCATCAGCACCAGAAGAGACTGACTAGAGAGGGATCCAAGAGGAGCTACCTGCTTCTGAAACAACCTCCTTACCCCATTCTTTCCTGCACCCCCTCTCACATGCCCTCAAGACTGTATGGCCAAGTGGGCCAGATCTCCTGGCTGGCAGTCCTGCTCTCCGTCCAGGCAGCTGGCTCTCTGCTTCAGCACAGAGCACATGCTGAGGTCTCTTGCACTCCTTTGCTCACTCACCTCAACGTGTACGCGTGTTGCAGGTTCCTAGTGATAAAGGAGGGGGCTCTGGCCCTGCAGCAGGAAGATGGTGGGCTCTGGGACCCTTTGGGGGCCTATCTGCTTGGCTGGAATACAGGGAGGGAGAAGGCTGCTGGCGGCTCAGCTGAGCTCAAGGTTTTGGTGACTCATGGGAGGGAGGGGAGGCTCATGAAAACAGCAGGGGGAAAGAGGGGGACCCGGGCCTGTTAGAGCTCTCTTTTGCCCGTTTCTCCCCTACTGTGAGCTCTGTGGATAAATAAAGGTCTCTTATCTGGATTGTGGGGGCTCGGAGAGGCCCTAGCTCTGAAGGAAGAGAGGGAAATAGGAAAGAGAACAGGAGAAGCTGAGCATCCCAGTGAGAGGCTTCAGTGAGGCAAGGATAGGAGGGGCCAATTATTCTTGCTCTTTTGTAACCATTGGCTGCACAGAAGGTACTGGGCATCCGCATGTGCTGGGCAGCTCAGGGCTCCTGGGCATCATCCAGAAAGGGGGCTTCCCAGGCAGACAAAGCTGCTGCTTCCAGCCCTCACTTGCCTGCTCAGAGCTCTTGGTACCCAGCTGACACCGCATGACTTAAGAATTTATGTTTTTTAAAATCATTACTGTAAGACCACTTAGTCTCTGTACTCTCTTCCCTGGAAATAGGCACCATGATCCTCAAAGGTGCTGATTCTCTCTCTCTCTCTTACAGGCCAGCTTGGCAGTGTGCATCTTCGCCATCCTTTCTGAATCAGGGGAATTATAGGGTGATATATTTGAGATCACAACAGCAGGAAGGGGCCAGAAGATGGACCAAGAGAACCAGCCATGCCTTTGAGCACAGTGCCAGAGGCCTCCTTGTTTCAGCAAAGGTAAGCAAGGATCCAAATACATAATAATTATTATCCCCCCCTCTAAACTCAGAGAAGGATGGGCTAGAGGAGGGGACTTCTCTGACAGAGTCCAAGTACTCATCTGCCTATTTCTATTGCTTTCTTTGCTGGTGACCCTGCTCGCTAACTGGGGAGAGGGGCTCTCTGCTGGGATGCTCCTGAAGCTCCAGAGATGGATTTGATTGGAGAAAGGAAGAGACCAACTGCCCTTTATGTAGGAACATGGGACTAGCTCGGCTCCCCAGCTCTCCCTGACAGCATCAGGAGCTCAGGTCCCTACTGGAACACCCATAATAAAGCTCACCTGGCTCTGGTATAATAGTGGTGCTGTGAGGGGCTGCAGCCGGTGTGGTGAGATGTACTAGTAAGAAGGAGTGAGAGAGTGAGTGAGAGAAATATAAGAATCACTCCTCAGCCGAAACCGGTTTGGCTCGGTGGGTAGAGCATCGGCCTGAGGACTGAAGGGTCCCAGGTTCGATTCCGGTCAAGGGCATGTACCTGGGTTGTGGACACATCCCCAGTGGGAGATGTGCAGGAGGCAGCTGATTGATGTTTCTCTCTCATCGATGTTTCTGGCTCTCTATCCCTCTCCCTTCCTCTCTGTAAAAAATCAATAAAATATATTAAAAAAAAAAAAGAATCACTCCTCAATACCATATGCTTCTCCTCTTTCTCAAACCTCTCCTTAGCCCTCCTTATCACCCACCTCCCTTCATTCAGCTCCACTCCTGGCCATTTCATCCCCTCCAGTCTAAGGACTTGGTAAGTAGTTGCCTGTTCCCTATACTTTTCTCCCTCTTGCTCTCCTTCTCTCCTCCCAACATCCACTCAAGAATTATCCTATTTGAACTCTTTCCACCAGGATCTGAACCCAGAGTCCCCAGGCTCTGCTACTCCCCTGACTCTGAGACGGCCACTCTGAAACTGACCCATAAACACTCATCCTCCCCACAAGGATAGCCAGGCCAAGACTGGTGTGTCCACTGGTACCAAGGGCCCTGACCCAAAGCAGAGGGCAGCCCGTGGAGCCTGGCCCTAAATGCGTGTATGCCTGTGCATTGGGCACACTGGTTTATTAGTGTTATTTCAGCATTGTGATGCAGAGAGAGTAAGTGTAACAGCTGCTCCTTGCTTGCAGTGTTTATTGTTACCTAGAGACAACCTCCTGGCTTTTTCCCAGCTCCCCCTCCCCCCAAGCCCAGCCCCCTCCCTGCCAACCATCCTATTCTCCCCACACCGATGGGAAATTTATAGCTTGCCCATACCATGCCTTTAACCCTCTCCTATCCATAGGATAGGTGGTGAGGGAAACCAAAGTGAACAGTGGGTATGCTTGGCCCCAGAAGGATAGTATAGTGTATGGAGGAGGGAAGGATGGAGAGAGGGAGGGTAAGACTTCCCTTCCCCAGTCTGCATCCAAATTCAGGCTTCAGTTGCCTTCCTGGCTCTCATGTTGAGAGAAAGAGCTTTAGACCTAGCCTTGGGATCCCAACATCCTTCTCACATGATTATTCTCTTCTCTGGCATCTCTAAGGCCCCCAGTTGGACTGCCTAGCTCTGAGCAAGTTCAGCGAGGTAGTACTGAAATAGGAGGAATAAATACTGAGTGGCAGAACCCAGCCCCCTCCTTTCTATAGAGATGTCATGTCAAGATAGACAAGAGGCTCTGGCATGAGGAATGCTGGCCAGACCTCCACAGCTAGGTAGATGTCAAACGCAAAGCTGGCTGCTGAGCCTGGTGGGTAAAACTGCCCACCTTAACTTCACCTGTTCCTGGCACTAAGATCCTGAGGGACTCCCAGGTCATCCTCCAAGCTGGTCTCCTTGGTCTGGTTAGGCTATTTCTTTCTGCTTTTCTTCCTGGCCCATTTTATCTTGCTTATCTTTGGTTTGATACTTTGGGGCAGACCCAAGAGACCAAAGGGACTGAAGTGTGTTAGTCATGGCCTCAACAGAACTGGGGAAGGAGAAGCTCCTCTATCCCCTCCTGACCTAGGACCTTTCATGGAGGGGCACCATGTCAGGTATTCACCATCTCCACTGCAAACGAGAGGGAAAAGGATCAGATTTTAGCAGAAAGGTTTGAGGTTAGATACCTGGAAAAACTTATGGGATGTAAGACTTCAGAATGGGCCTACTTCTCTTCAGAGATTTTGCTTCTGCCTGGATGGATTTAAGTCTTTGTCTACTACCCAACGGGCATTGGAAGAACAGAGTTACTTTTCTGGGGCTCCTCCAGATGTGAGTCTCAGTGCAACCTTCACACAATATACCCCTTTTCAGTCCTCCTAAATGTAGTATGTATTGCCCTGGCTGGTTTGGCTCTGTGGATAGAGCGTTGGCCTGTGGACTGAGGGCTCCGGGTTCGATTCTGGTCAGGGTCACATGCCTGGGTTGTAGGCTCGATGCCCAGTTGGGGGCGTGCAGGAGGCAGCTGATCGGTGGTTCTCTCTCATCATTGATGTTTCCATCTCTCTCTCCTTCTCCCTCTCCCTTCCTCTCTGAAATCAATAAAAATATATTTCAAAAAATAAAATAAATGTAGTATGTGTTAAGCAGACAGCCTTGGGTTTCAGTGCTAGTGCTGCCATTTATCAGCTGTGCCACCTTGGTGAGTCACTTAACCTCTTTGAGCCCTACTTTCCTTGTCTGAAATGCAGATGCACAACCTCTTAAGGTTGTGGAGAGAATATAGTGAAATAATGTGTGTAAAGCACCTAGGACAGTGCCTGATACTCAGTAGCTGCTCATTCAACAAGGGTTGATGCAATAGTGTCTATTACTTTTATCGAGTTAGCAGGACTAACGTTGCTTCAAATACTCCATGATTATAGTCCAATATGTGTATATGCATATTCTGGGGAGAATGTCCATAGTTTTCTTCATGGTGTGGAACCAGGGTTGGCAGTCTTCTGGAAAGGAAAGTCCCAATCCCTTGATTCAGATTCCCCAATAAGTGAGTTCCCCCATTCCCATTCCTCTCAAGCCAGGAGCACCTTAGACAGTGTTCTGCCTGGAAGCACATCTTTGACTCGAGTAGACTGGGAGAGACAGCCATCAGGGTAGCTGGCAACACCTAGTGTTTGCCAGGCACCTTATAGTGTGAGTACATTTACCCACATGAGCTCTTTTGATACCCAGAACATTGCAGTAAAGTGAACTACCATTTATTGAGTGCCTACATTGTGCTGGGTGTATATTTTTAAACGATGTTTCAAGTCTATAGAATAGTTCATTACCTTGATATGCCATAATTTATAAGGCTCATCTCCTATTTTTAATACTTTAGATATTTTTACTGTTTTAAATAATACCACAACAAACATCCTAACACATAAAACTTCTTGCATTTTTTTTATAGTAAATTCCAAGAAATGGAATTATTGGGTCAACAGATACAAATATTCCCCCAAGGTTATGATCATTTTCTTGATGTACCCTAATGAGAATAATATTTTTTAATCTTTCTCTTTGGAATCCTGCAATGGAAACACAAAGGCAGCCTCCTCTTCCTGCTATACCCAGCAGAGACATTAATAATCTATCATAGCTTTTTTTTAAATTGAGGTAATTGTAGATTCACATGCAGTTGTAAGAAACAATACATTTTTAAGAGATCCCTTATACATTTTTCCTACTTTCACCCAATAGTAACACTTTGCAAGACTACAGTATATCACAACCAAAATATTGACATTGATACAATCCACCAATCTTTAGATTTTCCCAGTTTTACTTGTTTGTGTGTGTGCTATGCAATTTTATTACCTGTATAATTTTGAATATCTACCCTAACTGGTTTGGCTCAGTGGATAAAGCGTCGGCCTGCGGACTGAAAGGTCCCAGGTTCGATTCCGGTCAAGGGCATGTGCCTTGGTTGCGGGCACATCCCCAGTAGGAGGTGTTCAGGAGGCAGTTGATCGATGTTTCTCTCTCATCGATGTTTCTAACTCTCTATCCCTCTCCCTTCCTCTCTGTAAAAAATCAATAAAATATATTTTAAAAAATTTGAATATCTATCACTACAGTCACGATACTGAACAGTTTCAATACCACAAGTATTCCTCATGTTGCCCTTTTATAATCATGCCCACCTTACCCCTCCTCAATCCCTAGGAAACACTAATCTTATCCTCCACTTCTAAAATTGTGTCACTTCAAAAATGGAGTTATATACTATGCAATTTTTTAGGATTCACTTTTTTCACTCAGCATGATTCCATCTATGTTTTTATATGTATCAATAGCTTGGTTCCCTTTTTATTTCATGATGTGGATGTACCACAGTTTAACCATTCACCTGTTAAAGAATACTTTAGCCCAGCAGGAGTGGCTCAATTGGGGCATCAGCCTGTGCACCAAAAGGTTGCCAGTTCAATTCTTGGTCAAGACACACACCTGGGTGTCTGATTCGATTCTGATTGGGGTATGTAAGGAAGGCAACTGATCACTGTTTCTCTCTCACATCGATGTCTCTCTCTCTCTCTCTCTCTCTCTCTCTCCCTCCCCCTCCCTCCCTCCTTCCCTCTCTCCCTCTCTTGGTGTGCTGAGTGTTTTATCTTCACAATTATTAAGCTTCTTAATCTTTCAGGCATGGCACTTTTTTTTTTTTTTTTAATATATTTTATTGATTTTTTTACAGAGAGGAAGGGAGAGAGATAGAGAGTTAGAAACATTGACGAGAGAGAAACATCGATCAGCTGCCTCCTGCACATCTCCTACTGGGGATGTGCCCGCTACCAAGGTACATGCCCTTGACCGGAATCGAACCCGGGACCTTTCAGTCCGCAGGCCGACGCTCTATCCACTGAGCCAAACCGGTTTCGGCCAGGCATGGCACTATTATTTCCATTTCATAGACTAGGAAAAATGAGGCTCATAGTAAATGATTTTCCCACTATCACATTCTATTAAATGGCAAAGAAGATATCTTGGAACCCAAGATAATAGGGCTCTTTCGTTACATTAGTCTTTCTCAGACCTTGACTAAGGTTGCTGGGAAAAGGGTGTGTTGGAAGAGAGAAGTTGGAGGCACGAAGAACACTGGAGCATCTTGGGTCAAATCAGGTCATCACAGCTAACTTTAGTTCATAGGTTAGAAGAACAGTAGTGTCATTGAGCAGGGACAATGAGGCATGTGTCCTTGAAATTGTTTTCCCTTTGCCAGGGAAGAACAAGGCTGAAGTGGACGGAGCCCACAGGCCATCTGCCCACAGACCCAAGACCTGGAATGGGAAAGGGAGGATCCACCCTTTCGTTGACTATCAGAGAATGAGGAGGCAAGATACTCCTTGGAAATATGAAGTTGTATGTGTCTCTTGCCAGGTCTAAGGAAAATGAGGCCTATGACAACAAGTGAGCTCTCTATTCTGGAGGAGTAAGGGAGATGTAGCACCTTTTTATTTGGTTGCGGTGAGGGGAACTACAGTTCATTTCCACATGTACTACATCTTGGGCAGTCTCAGTGTCTGGAACAAGGTACAGGGGGCAAACAGAGTGGGAGCTAAAATGCCAGTCCAGTGTTTAGTCCTGACTTCACCACTGCTCTTCCCCTCCAACTAAGTCAGGAGTTGTAGAAATCATTTAGTCTGTCCCTGAGCCTCTGGTCACTGGTTGAAGCTGACAGGTAGAAACCTGAGTTGGCCCAGTCATGATGGATGGGAGAGATGCCAACTTGTAGGAGAGAAGGTTTGGCTTCTCTCTTAGGAGCTGTATCTGGCCAAAGGCTGCCTCCTCCCACTTCTTGCTGGAACTGGCTCTTTTGTAGTTGATGTTACTATTGCTCCCTTGGCCTAGTCCAGTGATTGTGGAACCATAATAATTTTCCCTATCTGCTTATGGCTCCAGAACCAGGCCGACTGCACATAGTACTCTTCTCCATCTCCCTTGGCCCATCAAAAATGGCACATGTTCTCACAGTGGCGCCCGCCATCCTTACCAATAATTCCAGCCATGGGAGGAAAACACGGAGGCCTTCAGGATTTATGGGGACTATACTGCATTGAAACAACCAGAGATATCCATTCTGCATCTGCCTGTTGGTTGGAAGTTCTTAGACACAAGGGAGACCACTCTTACCAGCTCTTATCCCCACTGAGGTTTCCTGACTGTCAGAGGTCCTGACGTGGCTGGGAGACAGCTCTCTTCCCTTGCAGCCAAGATGGCTCCTAACCAGGAAATCTCAGGACCCCTGCTTACTCTCTTTCTTTGGCTGCCTCTCTACTCCAGGTCCCCTTCTCTCCTGTCACCACTCCCTTCCCATTCCTCCTTTCTCCTCTCTCTCTCAGCAAGTTTTTTATGTGATTACAGGCACTGCATGGTAATTAGTGCTAAACTCATTTGCACAACTACAGTTAATTGGCTACAACAATTAATTAATGTGTTGGAAATTTGGCACTGGAAAAAAAAAGTTTGTCATCAAAATAAGGGCAAAAAATTGTAGAGTAAGGTACCCATAAAAATTGAGGGCAGGCTTCAAAAGCCCAGCTGGGCCTCAAACTTCAGGCTGGCCTCAGATGCCTTCCCACTCCCAACTTCAACACATTTTCCTTCTTCCTCTTTCATTTTTTTCTCTTCCTTTTCCTCCCTCTATTTCTCTTCTCTTCTCTCCCTCTCTTTACAACTTAAGCAAACTCATTTCCCTGATAAAATATAGCATGACTAATGGCTAGAGCATGTAAAAATCATTGGGAAAATGTCCTTGGAAGACGAATGCATTTTCAGCAGAATAATTAACTTAATTAACAAATTCACATGCATATTCATCAGGCTATTAATGTCTTCTCGGCTCAGCTTGATGAACATTGCGGTAATAACCATCTCATTTACATACTGCATTCTACTGCGATCCAAAACAGAGACAACATACAGGCGTATACACACACACACATACACTTGCACAAATACACACAACATGCTTGGGCCGCTTTGATTTCCAGGTTGGCTGTGAGTGTGTGTGTGTGTGTGTGTGTGTGTGTGTGGGAACCCCGACTGCTTGGTGGTATGATCTTTAGAGGGTCATGAGTGAGGTGGGGTAGTGATGTCCATATGTGGATTTAAGAAAACAAATTCATTCATATTCTCTCTCTCTCTCACTCTCTCTGCCTCTTTTTCCTTGTTTCCTTTCCCCTGTGTCATTTTCTTCTCTTGCGCCCCCCGCCCCCCAATCTCTCTAGGGAAAAACTTGGTATCTGTGCCAACTTTTTCTCCCCTCCCCTCCTCCCTCTCTCTCCTCCTTCCCTTCTTGCAACTGCTGCCAGCCGGCATCAGCACCGAATTGCCATCTCCTTGAGCTCTCTGTGGAGCAATCTCAGAGAGCAGTAAGGTGTGACGCGGGGCTCTGCCGGCTTCGCAGCACCGCCTGCGGAAAGAGCGCAGGATGGCGGAGGAAGATTAAGAGAAATCTCGAGCAGGGCTCCGCTGCCATTGGTGTGTGCAAATGCCGAGGAGGAAGGGAGAGGGAGAGCGAGGAGGGGGGTGTAGAAAGGGCGGGGTGGTGGTGGTGGTGGGGAGACCAGCAGCTGTCGGCCTAATTCTTCTAACACTCTGCTTGTGGTCATATTAGAAAAACAGATTATGCCCCTCGGTGCCACTCACTTATACTTGACATACGTTAATGTTCTATATCTCCATTCTCCGGTCTTGACAACAATGGACTTCAGGTCAAGGAGGATGGGGGTCTGGGTGGCCAAGGGTCACAAACGATTCTACCCCCTCATTCTCTCCTGACCTCCAACCCCAGTCTGTACTAGCCCTTTAGAAAGCAAGCCAGGACCAGAATTTGCATCCTATGCCACCATTTGGCCCTGCTTTTTGCAGCCCCTGGGAAGTTGAGAGGCCAGAGGACACCTGGAAGCCCTTTTCTCTGAAAAGTCACTGCCCCTTTAGTCTTAATAGGTAACATTAGGGCAAAGTAAGACCAGCCTGATGGCACCCCCTGCTCTAACCTTTCTATTGCCCTCCACCTCAAATCAGAAGTTGAAGGTCAGTGAAAGGGGTCCATGATAGTGCTCCATGAGAGGGCTACAAAGAAGTTATAAGCAAACAAGGCCAGGATTGTTTCTGGGTTGCTATGGAAACCAGGTTCCCTCCTCCTGACAGGAAGGGAGGGCTGCCTGAGGCCTTCCTCCTTCCACCAATCCTGAAGGCTGTAAAGGCGGAGTTTGCTAAGGCCTGGGGAATCTTGGAGGACAGACCAACCATTCCCAGCAGCCTGCCTGCCAGACCACAGCCCTTTGACTACCACCTTCCCTACCCTCTCACCCCAAAATTCAGTCAAAGGAGGCTTTTCCTCAGTGCCTTGTCCTCTATGGAGACCTGTTGCTTAGCAACCACTAGTGCCTTCTTCCTAATAACTTGCAGGGACTGAGAGATATAATATGTCTCTATATTCAGTTTCCCTTCCCTGTCTATTTATATTTAATAACCAAAGCCCTGTCTTGGGTTCCCTTGGCACCTGTTTTAGAGGGAGTAAGCTGCATCCTGAAGTTATACCTGAGGAAGAACTTCCAAACAGGGAAGAGTGGGAGAAAAGACAGGAGTAGATAGGGAAGCTGTGGAATCTTTTTTTTTTTTTTTAAGTGTAGGTTGGAGAGGGGGGGAAGTATTTAGAACTTGGGGTGTGGGGAGAGGATGTCCACCGGGATTCCAAAGGGTCTGTTCAGGACCTGGAGTGGACACTATCAGCTGCTTCCTAGTTGGCATTTTCCACTCCCCATACCCTGTCCTGCCCCTCCTTCCTAAACTTCCAGTCTAGAGCCCGCTCATATTTCTGTATGTGGGAGGCCTGTCCCTCTGGGAATGTCTAGTTTCCTAATGTTTGTATGTTGGTATCCAGGAAGGGGGCTGTGTCAGTGTATGTCCAACAAGGCCTGGGTATCTCTCAAAGTCTTCCAGTCAGTCAGGAAACTGGGTCTGAGCCCCCTCTTCTTATTCTCCTGTGATCCTGGTTATTCACTTACTCTCTCCTTTGTTGATTCATCGGCAGATCAATAATAATAATAGCCCTGGCCAGTATGCTCAGTCATTAGAATATTGGCCCGTGGACAGAGGGCCTTGGGTTCGATTCCTGGTCAAGGGCATGCACCTCAGTTGCAGGTTTGATCCCCAGTCAACATGACTCTCTCACATTGATGTTTCTCTCTCTCTCTCCCTCCCCCCTCCCTCCCTCCCTTTCACTCTCTCTAAAAATCAGTGGAGCCCAGCTGGTGTGGCTCATTTGGTTGAGCATTGTCCCAGGCACCAGGAGGTTGCTGGTTTGATTCCCAGTCAGGGCACATGCCTGGGTTGCCAGCTAGATCCCCAGTAGGGGGCGTGCAGCTGATTGATGTGATGTTTCTCATCAATGTTTTTATCTCTCTCCTTTTCCCTTTCTCTCTCTGAGATCAATAAAAATATATATATTTTTTAAATCAATGGAAAAAATATCCTCAGGTGAGGATTAACAACAACAATAATAATAATAAATTACAATAGTGGACTTTAGTGGGATAAGTTTAAAGTAATATGTAAGAGGAAACACTCTGAAAACTGTCAAATTTAACTAAAATATTATTTTAAGGTCTGAAAAGGTTTGACTGCTGGGAAGAGGAAGGCATCATGAATCCAGCCTAGCCCTAGGCTTAGGAATGCCATTAGTTTTTTGGCCAGCGGGGTATGATTCTTTGCCCTCTGGTTGGTAGGATGGGGAGCTATATATCAAAATCAAACACAAAGCTGTCTAGGGAGAGTAGCACACAGTGTCACCATCATCTTCCCCGCCTCCAGTCCCAAACTCTGATCACTAGTCTTCAGTAGCCCTGCCGATACCCCACCCTGAACCTTCCATCCTTCTGGGTCGGCACCTTCACTGCATTCATGCTAGCTCACAGACTGTACAGTTTCACCCTTCATTCCCCCCTTCTCAGCACTTCCTCCAACCCAGCCTTCTGTGGGAGACAGATGGGGTGTCTGGGATGGAAAAGGCTCTGGGCTCTATGCCGCCTTGGGTGGGCAGCCTGCCTCCCCATCTCCCCACTACTCCCCCTCTCCCTACCTAAGACACTCAGATTCACCCCGGGCAACTTTGGGAGCTCCTGAGGATTCCAACTCTCTTACTTCTCAGACTCAGCCCCAGAAGCAAACCAGAATGAAATCTTTCCAACCCTACACCCCAGCCTCTCTTTGTGGAAGACCAGTGCAAAGGAGGAATTAGGTTTGGGAATGGTAGGGCTCCATGCGAAGGGACTAATGTGGAGAGGAAGGGAAAGGCCCAGGGTCCCCCACTGAGGACTGATGGCTGGGGTTTGGGGCCTGAGTTGACAGAGAAGGCTGAACCTCAGCAGCTCCTTTGTTCCAGAAATCTGGGGTCCCTGAAAGGAGGCTTAGCTTGGGGAGGGGGAGAAAGAGAACTAACATTACAGAGCACCAACTGTGAGCCAGGCATGATGCCAGAGCCTTTCCATACCTGTAGTCACAACTAGCAGGTGAGGAGTCTGGACGAATAGGTGTCTCATGAGCTCTCAGCATCTCTCGGCAGAGTTGACCACCTCCTCCGCTGATTCTATGATGTCACTGCCAATTCTCCTACCACTCTGGCTGCTCTTTCTCTGTCTCCTTTGCAAGCTCATCCTTAACTCCTTAGACTCAGCCAAGTCCCCCAACTATATACTTTGATGGTACTACGTATCCTTTCAGAGCACTTAGCACAGTTATTTCACACTTATTTGTGTAGCCATTTGAATAATGATCCTATTTCCCCCACCAGATGAAAAGTTCCACGAGGACAATGACCACGTCTGTCTGTGTTCACCGGTGTGCTCCCATTGCCCAGCACAGTGCCTGGCATAAAGCAGCTGTTTGGTAAATATTTGTTGAATGAATGAATAAATGACAAAATGCTATCTCTCTGTCCTAAACTCAACTTCTTAGCCATTCCCTCACTCCAGAACTAACTCACCCCCAACGTGTGCACCAGGGAACAGGGTGCCTGGAAGGTCATCTCATTCTCCTGGTAAAAAGCCATCAGAACAGGACTAGTCCCAGTTCCAGGGTATGGTATGGGGCCTCTGCCCTCCTAATATCTGGCTCTGCCCGCCTGTTCTCCAGCTTCTCCAGGGATTGAGAGAATTCAAAATCCCAACAACTTCTCCCCATATTGGGGCCTGAAATCCCTCATGAGCTGGAAAGGAGGAGTTCTATTGGAGAAGGGTGTCCTTCTTTTCTACCTTAGCTGAGATTGCAGAGACCCCCTCTGCCACACCTCTGTTTGCTTCTGTCCTCTTTCCCTGGACTTCAGGGAAGGGGTTGGTTTGAACAAGTGGGAGGGATAGATAAATGGTAAAGCTGGACAAGTTGCTTGTTCATTGACAGCGCTGGTGACAAGCCTCCGCCAGGTGACTGGAGCAGAGGAACACAGGACCCAGCAGCTTCAAGTCCTTTGGGACTACACTCTCTAGACCAGCCGTGGGCAAACTACGGCCCGCGGGCCGGATCCGGCCCGTTTGAAATGAATAAAACTAAAAAAAAAAAAGACCATACCCTTTTATGTAATGATGTTTACTTTGAATTTATATTAGTTCACACAAACACTCCATCCATGCTTTTGTTCCGGCCCTCCGGTCCAGTTTAAGAACCCACTGTGGCCCTTGAGTCAAAAAGTTTGCCCACCCCTGCTCTAGACCCTCAGAAGCAGGGAGTGGATTTGTCTGGGAAGTGGCCAGCCTTCAGCCCAGATCTTCATCTGCACCTTTCTGCTGCCCTTGCCATCTGACCTCAAAATTAAAGTGAGGCCAGCCCCTTGCTCTCCCTGGCCACTCCCTATTTTAGCCAATGCCCAACCCAGAGCATCTCTTCCACCCAGCTGAGCACCAATATCTAGTTCTCACAGCTGCCTCTCATACAGTCCCCTTATCCTGACAGTGCCTCTCAGCACTCAGGTATTGGGGTCATAGATCTGGAATCCACTCCAGACAGTGTTGCTCTCTCTGACCCTACCTGTTCTCTGGGCCCCTAATGAAGTAGGTCAACTCAGGCTGTGGGCCAAGTCCTTGTGTCCTCATCAAAGACAACATCTGTCTCCTCAAAGATGATAATTCTGCGGAAGGAGATGAGACAGGCACAGGAGAGAAACCTCCATCCTGCCCAGGCCCTCACCCCAGATTCCACTGCAGGCACAGATTGAGGGTGAGGGCCAAGACAGCCACAGAGGCCTACACTCATACATGCCCCTGCACAGGCCTTCATGCCTCTGAGCCCCCAAATATGTGGGCCCCTCCTGGGCTCACCCAGCTACCTGTGCTGCTGCTGCTGCTGCTGCCAAGCCAGCCTTCTTTTATTCATGCGTTGTTTTATTGCTGGCAAATGCTGCTGCTTGCTGCTGTTAGAGGCGTTCCTGCCAAATCCATCCCAACATCTTGGCCTGGCATCAGGGCGGCATGCTAATGTGGAAATTTAAAGAGCCGCTCAGCTTTAAATCGGAATTTTAAATGAGCAGCAGTGCTCCTGAGGGACCCAGGCAAAATTGAACAGTATCTGATCCACCCTTCCTACTCCCACTCCCATAGAATCACCCTACTTTCTCCCCTCTGCTCCCCTTGACTTGGACATTAGATGAGGGAGTGGCATGGGGCACACTAGGGCAAGAAGGAGTTGGTACCAGATGGAGTCATCTGGGCCAGTAATGGGCTGAGATTCCCCGACTCAGGACCAAGGAGGGATCCACTGCCTGCTATCATGGGAAAATGGAGGCAGGGACTCTCCCCCCAAGGGAGTAGAGCTGGGGATGGTGAAACTGACATGCCTACCCCACTTCCCATTTTACCAGGAAACAAGAAGAGAAGGCCCAGAGCAGAGAAGAGGGAAGGTGGAATTCCAAGAAGACACTCATGTGCAACATGCAGTTGTGTGGACTGGGATATGTGCACACAGCTGTGCATGCAGGTCAGGATGTTTGCTGAGGCGCCCTGTAGCACATATGTACACAGCCCACACATCACCTATGTATGGAGAGAAATTATTCATATATGCAGGGCAGTCTTTCTTCCCATATCCAGGCCCCTGTCCTAACCAGAGCAAGCTGGTTTCTATAAGTTGCTAGCCTGAGCTGTGCTCCAGGTTTTCCCATAAATCCTAATGCACTAACATTCCCAGCTCCTGGCAGCTACCTTGAGTCAGCCATGGTGGTGACAGAGCCCCACAGCAACTCTGGGGCACTTAAACTCATTTTGTGCATTGTTGTGGCTACAGTATGGTGCCTTCTCAGATGGCCATCAGATGACAGGCTCCGACCTCTCATCTGGGAGAGGTAGCCTTGCTTTCAGAGGGAAGAATTGGCTAATGGGAGGTGAGAGAGGCAGAAGCTGTACCTGTCTGTTACCCCCTTTCCTCTTTACCTGTCTCCAGGAAACAGATGGCCCCTCATTATAAGAAAAACATATATTGTGCCCTGGCCGGTTGCTCAGTGGTTAGAGCGTCATCATGTGGACCGAGGGGTCAAAGGTTTGATTCCTTGTCAAGGGCACGTACCTCGGTTGCAGTTTTGATCCCTGGCCCTGTCGGGGCACATGCAGGAGGCAAGCAATCGATGTCTGTCTCTCTCTCTCTCTCTCTCTGCCTCCCTTCTTCCCTCTCCTCCCCTCCTTCTTCCCTTCCTCTCTCTCTAAAAATCAATGGAAGAAAATATCCTCTGGTAAGGATTAAAAAAAGAAGAAGAAAACATATATTGAGTGCCTACCCTCAAGGAGACAATGTGCTTAGTTTAGCACAGTGCCTCACAATTTTCTGGGCTGGGTCGATGACAGCCCTAAGAATCTGGATGTGCTGTCTCCATCGGACAGTCCACAATAACTTGCATGGCAACCTCAACCTCACCAATGTAAGCTGCCAAAGAATGCTCCCTGACCTTCCCCAGGATTCCTCCTCCCTCAAAGAAGGAGCCAGCTCCTTTATGGGTTGGTGTGGCTGCCAGCCAAGAGGCTTGGGGCAGGCCTGGGGCATGCAGCTGGCAGCTGCCCACCAGATCCCCAAGGAACACCTTCCTCCTCCACTCCATCGCCCCATTCAGATGGCCCTGGGCTGCAGGGAGTTAGAGCTCCCTGCTCCCCATTTCCAGAGTAAACCTCAAGCTAGAAAGCCCACCATCTTCCTTTCCACTGTAACCTGTTCCAAGATCCTCCACACAGGTACTTCTCCCAGGCAGGACCAAAAAGTTAATACACTAGGGTTGGGCTGGGACTAGGTAAGGGGCCTTGAGGAGTGAGACAGGGGCTAGAATTATGGGAGAAGTTCCTGAGGTCAAGAGATGGATGAGGAAGAACTCAATGGCAGTGAGATAAGATGGCAGGTGGTGGTGGAGACAAGAAGTAAAGGGGCTGAGTGAATCTGCCTCTCATCTAATTAGCAACATGTAAATAATATGCAAATAACCCCCTCTTTGTTTAGAGACCACAGGGTCTGTGCTTTTTGGAAGTGGCTACAGAGGGTCCACCAAGCAGTATCTCTGAGATCCTCAGACATGGGATACTCAGGCTCAACATAGACGCCATGGTGCAGCCATCGGGTTGTAGCTTATTCCCTGGATGGACTCAGTTTCTATAGGCCTCAGTTTCCCTATGTGTGAGATGGACTGGATGGACTCCAAGGCTTCTATCCAGTACTGACAGTCTGGGGTTCTCTGGTCAGGGGCCCAGCCAGGGGAATTAATGCCATTCTGGGGTGGAAACTACTTAGCTCTCTTGCCCCTGCTGTCCACCTCGGCAGTTCTGCCATGGTACCCCCCCACATCCCCATGCACCTGCCATTCCGAACATGTGAACATTTTCCTGAAGGCAGTGTGCTCCCCTACTCAATGCCTTTACCCCACTGTTTCCTCTGCTAGGAATATCCTTCCCACTTTAGTCCCTTACCTGGCTAACTCCTTCTCTAACTCCAACAGCCTTACCTACCTTATCCTTCCACCTTTTGGACATCCCTATGTATTGTTTCCTTGTATTATTTCCCACTAGACTGTGAATTCCTAAAGAGCAGGTACTAGGTTTTGTTCAAGATGGAATCTCCACCCTGGCCTGGTAGTTCCGTTGGTTAGAACATCATCCTGATACACCAAGGTTGAGGGTTAGATCCCCAGTCAGGGCACATACAAGAGTCAACCAATGAATGCATAAATAAGTGGAACAACAAATCTCCCTCCCTTTCCCTCTTTCTCTCTTTCTCTCCCCCCCCCTCCTTCCCTTGCTTCTTCCCTCTCTCTCAAATCAATAATAACAATAATAAAGAGACAAAATCTCCAATTTCCCAAGGCTGCTGTAATAAATTACCACAACCTTGGTTTCTTAAAACAACAAATCTCACATTTCTGGAGGAAGGTAGTTCAACGTCAATTTCACTTCATCAAAATCAAGAGGTTGTCAGGACTCTGTGTGCTCTCTGGAGGCTCAAAGGGAGAAACTGTTCTTTCAACTTCTAGGGGCTGCTGGCATTCCTTTGCTTGCAGTTGCATCACCCCAATTTCTACCTCTGTCTTCACTCCTCCTGCTACTCTTCTGTGTGTGTATAATGTTCCTCTGCATCTCTCTTACAAGGACATTTGTGGTGGCATTTAGAGCCCAGCCAGATGATCCAGGCAAAGCAATCTCTCATCCCAAGATTCTTAGCTTAATCACATCTGCAAAAACCCTTTTCTAAGATAAGGGAACATTCACAGGTTCTGGGGATTAGGATGTAGACATACCTTTGGGGCCATTATTAGACTACCAAAATAAGCAAAGGCACTTTTAAATTTGTTAAGCATCTACCACTTGATAAGCATCTACCATGTGCCAGACACCATACATATATTTTATATTTTTCTCACTGCATTTAAGTCTCCCAATAACCCTGAAAGGTAGATAATAATGCCTCCACTTTACAGATGAGGAAACTGAATGAGGCTCAGGGAGATGGAGTCACCTGTTCAAGCTCACATAGCTGGTAAGTGACAGAGCTAGGATTTGAAACCAGATGGGCTTGACTCCAAAGCCAGCATGATTTTTGCCTCACCAAAAGCCTTCAAGCCTACCCTGGGCTCTGGCTCAAATTTCTGACCTGAGTGTATGTGCAGAAACAGAAAGAGAAGTGGACAAGGGAAGGAAAGATGAGGCCCAGCCTTCCTACTGGTATCGACTCACTTTCTTTTGCCAAAGACCTCTTACCACCACCCCTAAACCTCCCCTACCACCTCTGACCCCTTGTTTAAGGAGCCTGGAATCTCCCCCAGTTTGCAGCTCCATGCCAACTACTGCTGCCCGGAGGGTGGCACAGTGCCTGGACTTCAGGCAAAAGATATATCACAGAACCAGAGGGATCTCTGGGGTCTCCTCTTTTACCCCTCTGTCCATATAGAGACCCACAGGACAGGGCAGACAGGGTCAGGGTAGTGGGCAGCAGAAGGGAAAATTAGCCATCTCTTCTTTTAGCTACCCTTTCTCCTCGCTTCTGACACTATTGTGTTGGGAAGTCCTCACTGAGGGCTGACCTTCCAGACATCATGTTGTAATGAAAGCTGGCCAGAATCAGATTGTCCAAGACTGTCCAAACCATAAAACGAGATTTTGGCTAAGTACCTTCACCTCTCTGGGTTTCTAATTCTTCATCTTTAAAATGGAATCGATAACGATGATAATTATAATACCCATCTCACAGGGCTGTTGGGATAATAACACAGTCCAGGAAAGAAGCGTCTAACTCACCTGGAGCAAGGGAGGTGCTGCGGGGATATTTTGTAACAGCCCCTCAGCACTCCAGCCGAAGCCCCTTTATCCTGGGTAACACAGGGCTTTGCTCACCTCAGCCGTCTGGTCTGCCTTGCGCGCTAGACTGTGAACTCCTCTTGGCAGGACCTTGTTCATTTTTTAATCACCGCTCCTTCTCCCCATTGTCTAACCCGCACTTGGCCACGTAGGATTGTAGGCTCGATCTACACTTGACAAATAAACAAGTGAGGGTATCAGTCGGACCCGCAAGTCCCAGGAGGCACAGAGCCTGACTCCCTCCCACCTCCCCTCCCCCGCTTTTGGGCACGACCCCTTTCCCCTGGGCTCCGGGAGCTAGCGGCGAGAAAAGGATGTTCTGCAGCTTTAAGATTTCTCTTGGGCGTCCCGGTTGCCAAGGCGCGGTTGTCAGGGGCCTGCGCCGAGCTGCGTCGGGCTTCCTCTTCGGCGCACCAGCTCCTCGCTTCCGCCACTGCAGCCCGCCGCCGCCGGCCCGCGCCGGCTCTGCTCTTCCGAACCGTCTGGCGGACTTGGCACCGGCCCCGACTCCTCAGTGCCCCCGCAGTGCGTGGCAGGCTGCGGCTTCATTATCCTGATTGATTCCTCCTGCTCCCGGACACCGTGGGGGCCCCGGCCAAGGAAGGGGGGAAGAGGCGGCATCTGCGGGCCCCTTTCTGGGCCCTCGCTCCCAGCCGCTCTTGTTCTTTGGGCTGCCGGCCCTCGGTGTTCTGCTGGTGTCCGGGCCGGGCTAGGACGCAGGGCCAGGCCGATCTTTGCTCCCACCATCCCACCCCACAAACCCGATGGGCAGGGAGAGCGCCAAGAAGGAGCGGAACTGTCTGGACTTGGTGTTGGGGACTAAGGTGCCAGCCCTGGGCCACAAATGCAGCGTGGGTTTCTGTCTCCGGGACTGCGCTCTGCAAATGCTTTGGGCCTTTCGCAGGAGGATATGGAAGGCTTGTGAAGAGAGCACAGTGATAGACTGAGAACTTCGAACTTCGGGAGAATAAGCCTTTGCCAAACGGGAAAGGTGACATCTTTGAGGAACATTGATCACGTGGGCCAAGGCCCTATGGCACATGTCTTATCACATGCCTCCCAGGTTGCCCTAAGTACAGTTATCAGGGGAAGCAGGGACAGGGTCTGCCAAAACAACAGGACACAGCAAGGAGCTGAGCTTGAAGGAAGGCCAGAGACCTCTGTAGTTAAAGAACCTGGTCCCAGATCTAGCAGGGGGTGGTCTGGCCACAAAATCGTGGTCCCCCAGGAAACCAAATACTGAGGTGAGGCCTCAGTGGAAAGAGCATTTGGGAACCTGGGATCATCTCCCTAGTTCTGCCACTTGATTTCTGACCTGGACAAGTCACTTTACTATTCTTAGCCTTGGTTTACTCATTTGTAAAATGGGGTTAAGACCTCTCTGACAGTTGTCAATGGCTAAATGGGATAATGATGGCAGGGCCCTACCTAAGTTATCTGGCAAAAAGGAGAAAGGGGGGTGAGAAGCAGGCTTCTATCTCTGCTGCTGTGTTAGGTACCCTCCTCTCTCCTTGAAGGAGGTAACTTTCCTCCATATGCCTAAATCCCTTTGAGTAGATGATGACATAGAACCTTCCAGCCACAGCTGCTTCCTTGTCAGGGGAGGGGCAAAATTGCTGCCCACCTCATTGGCATGGCATGGATTTAATTTCTCAGTTCACATCCGGCTCTCTGTGAGGCCTTCTTTTCTGTAAGTCCTGACAGTCTCCCTCTAGTACCTCTGTCCTGTCCTGTTCAAAGGTCGGATACACAAACTTGGCCCTTTTGGCTAACTCCAACCTTTAGCTCCTGTCAGTTCTGGGAAAGGGAGCTGGTGGAGAATTTGAGGCCAGTTTTTTCAGACCTGTGGCAATCTTGTCTGTGAACATGATCTGGGCCACTCAGGCAACTAAGTGTCTATTTCTAGGTCTGTTTCCTCATCTATGAGTTAATTAATTTATTTTTCCAGCTCGTATTCCTGGGTGACCGCACTGGGGCAGCACAGTGCACCCAGCAGGTGGGAGTGCAGAAGCCAGAGTGGGTGGGAAGAACTGCACTCTGAAACCGCAGATCCTCTGGGGGGGGAGGAGGGGGGATAGGTACACATGTCAGCCTCTTCAATACAAGGGTATTTGCTGCTGGAGGACCTTCCAGATTCTAGAACATTCCACAGTGTTATGCTGCTTTCCCCCTTTTTCTTGAACATAGCAGACTCTTGCCCTGGACTCTTCAGCCTGAGGCTAATTGCTTTCCTGGGGGAAAAGACAGATTATAAATTTTAGTCTGGAGCTTTTGTTCATTTCATTTTGTTAGAATTATTTATTTTTAATACAATTATGCATTATTTTTATATTCAATGTAAAAACACAGTAAAAAAAATTACCAGTTGAGGGAATGTCAGGGAGGAATTTTTTTCTCTGGTTGCCAAAGGGAGGTCAGCACATGTATCGAGGCACATCATGCCCTTGATTAATGTAACCCTGTGAGTGGCTTTCTCAGCCTACCTACTGGCCTGGCTGCCCACCCACCCCTGGTTGACCTGCTCCCTCGTCAGCACCTGTAGGCCTGGGCTCCACTTCCTATTTATACAAATCACATGGGACCCTCGCTGTGGCTGCTCTAGGCAGAAGAGGGAGCCACAGCCGCCTAGTGGCTGCCAGGGAAGCTGGCAGGAAGGGGCATCTCCACCAGACGTCTCCTGGGAAACAGTGAGCTCCCCGGAGAAGGGACATTTGGAAATAAAATTCCTGCCACTGTGTGTTTGTATGTGTGTTGGGGTGGGAGAGGGAGTTAAGAAACCTCCCCAGCCCCCTCTGCTCTTCTCTCTTCAGGGAAAACCTCTCAGCAGCTCTTCTTCCTCCCAAAACTCCAGCCTCCTCCCCAGAAACAGCATAGGCTCTGCTGGGACTGGGTAATATCCCTTCAGATTTATGCAGGTGGAGGAGAGCACTGGACTGAGAGCCAGAGGCCAGTGTTCCTGGCTGCCCTGCCTCGCTCTCTCTGCGTCCTGGGTTCCTGCTCTGTAAAATGAGGATACTGGCTGAGATTTCCCCGTTGCTCTTAGCACAGAGGGCTTCCTCCACAGGTCCAAGAATACAGTGGGGCCACTTGAGGTTATTTTTGGCACTTGGAGCAGATCCCTGGTAGGAGCTAATGACTCCTTGTGTGACCTTGACTGGTCACTAAAACAGCCTCAGCCCTCACCTGCACTCAGGTATTCGCAGGTGCTTATGGAGGGTGACATCTACACTTGGAGGGCCCAGAGACTGCCCAGCTTTCCATGAAAGCCCTCCCCATGCTGTCCTGTGCCAGAGGCTAGCTGCATCCACCTTCCTTCCACGGCGATCCCTTTCACCTGAAACTGGAGGGCCCTGGAACCTTCTCTTCCCATAGTACCCAAAGTCAACCTATGAGAGAAGCCATTGTGCCTCCTGGGGAATAGAAGTGGGGTCCCTGCCTCCTCCCCTCACACATCCACCTGGTTCCCTTTGCTCTCCCTTGCTGTTGAGGGACCAAGCCCCCACTGCCAGCCGTTTAACCCACCTTTCCCCTGTAAAATGCCACATGAGTGAAAGCAAGTGGCTCCCGCAGCTGCAGTGCCCCTCCTGACCTCACTTCCTAGATCCCCCCTTTCTCAAGAGACCCCACCTTCCAGGCAGAGTGAAGTTTGCTGAGAGAGCTTTCCATGTAGGAAACAACCCCACAATTTTTGGAGGAAATATAGGAGCTCCAGGAAGGAAGCGGGGGAGAGGGAGGGTCGCGCTGCAGAAACCCTGGAGGTCCAGCCCTTCAGGTGTCCTTTAGGAGGAGACATGGACTAGCCCGCATGGCCTGATCTGACCTTGTGGCTTCTCAGCCCTCGGTCTGTCCCTGGGAGACAGGCCAGTGAGTTGGAGGTGGGAGAGAAGGTGAAGCGGGGAGCAAGGGGAGGGTGAAGCTGCAGAAGTGGGGAGGGGAGTGACTGTCACCTTTATTGGGCACCTACTGTGTGCCAGGCAGACACGAGGCTCTGTCCCAGTTTTACCTGGATTGTCTCATCCAGTTCTCACCCCAGCCTTGTGCCAGTGTTATTATCTCTTCTGTTCTGACAGAGAAGGAAACTGAGACTCAGAGGTGTTATGTAACTTGCCCAAGGTCACACAGCTTGTCAGGAGTGAAGCCAGGATCCCAGCCCAGGTCTGTCTGCCTCCAGTGGGTTCTCTCTGCTGCCAGAAAGTCTTCCTCCTGGAAAAGCAGGTCTGGAGTTGGGGTTTTCAGTCAGAACTCATCAGGCTCCCCAGAGGCAAATCTATTGTCATCTGCCCTCCTCCTCCTCACCCATCTGCCAGGCAAGTCGCAGGTGAGCCCCCTGCCAAGGCCCCTGCCCCAGCCCCAGGTGCTAGCTCGGCTTGCCTGGCTCCCCGCCCCTCCCTGGTGCCCCCAAGGTGGCTCTGAGGTCACCCCACACCCCAATGCCTTTAATTCTGCATTTCCAGGTCACAGAAAGCATAGGAAAAAGCAGGAAGAGAGAGGAGGTCACTTGAAGGTTGGAAGCAGGGGCTCTGGTCTTCCACAAAAGATTGGGGGTCCTGGTTATCTCCTTCAGTTCAAATGAACCCTTTCCTAACTCCCACCCCTCATCCCCAGAGACAGCCAGAGCTTTGCTT
The DNA here is from genome assembly GCF_028538775.1 of Myotis yumanensis. Lineage (NCBI taxonomy): Eukaryota > Metazoa > Chordata > Mammalia > Chiroptera > Vespertilionidae > Myotis > Myotis yumanensis. The sequence goes on from NW_027223767.1 coordinate 44,716,823, forward strand.
AGTTAATGAAATACAAAAGAAGGAATCAGGGGGTGGGGGTGGCTCCAGAGCTCTGGAAAGCGAGGGAGAGAGGAAAAGTTGGGTCTCTTCCAAAGAGTTAATGTTCCACAGTATGATCGATTAGGTGTCAGATGTAATTTCAAACCAATACAAGATGAATGGCATAATTTTCCCTCTCTCATTTTAGACAGAATTAAGAATCCATTAGCTAACACAAATTTTTGGCAAGTTTAATAGGAGCTCAAATCTACATTCAGAGGAAACGCTCCCCAAAGCATGTTTTAAGCTTTTATTCCTCAGGCCCCTGGCCTCCAACGTCCTCCTGACCCTCACAAGCCCTCTGTTCTCTGTCCCCTACATGCAGCCCCCTCTCCCTTCCCTGGTCCCCCTACATGCTCCTCCTCAACCCAGCCCAAGATTAACTGGCCTGACCCCTCTCACAAAGGCTGGGCCTGCCCACCATTGTCTTCCAGTGGCAATGGGTGGGGGAAAGGGGCGGAGGGGCTGGCAGTGGGCCCAGGGAATGGGGGAGATTGCTGAATTGGCCCCAGGCTCCAGACAAACCCTAGGGAGAGGGGTGAATTGATTGGGGCTTTGGGGCTGTTTGAGTCTCAGCTACTCATCAGTATCACCCCCAGAGTAGTTCTTGTTCTTAGACAAAGCATTTCCTAATTCATAAGGGGGACTACACCCCCTCCTTTTACATTTACATATATTCACACAGCAAACCTGAGAGGAAGAACAGCTACCAATCCATTTTATAGATGAGGAAATTGAGGCTCAGGGTGGTTGCTTGGAGTCAGCTGGGTCCTTGGCTCTGCTACTTTCTTGCTTACCAGGGCCCTAAGCAGTGGTCGGCAAACTGCGGCTCGGAGCCACATGCGGCTCTTTGGCCCCTTGAGTGTGGCTCTTCCACAAAATACCGACTTCTGCACATGGGTCACGAAGTTTCAATCGCACTGCACATGCGCACCCGCACGTGGTATTTTGTGGAAGAGCCACACTCAAGTGGCCAAAGAGCCGCATGTGGCTTGCGAGCCGCAGTTTGCCAACCACGGGAATTTACCTACAGGTCTCAGTGTTTTATCTATAAAATGGGAAGAACATTAGTACAAGGTACAAATGAGAAAGCTCTTGAGAAAGGAGAATCTCCATGACTGTTCGTCCGGACAGAGGTGCCAAATGTCCACGCTGCACCAGCCTCTACCCTCCAAGCTCACAGCCTGTGGGAGAGACAAAGGTAAACTGAGCCCTGCCCTGGAAGGAAGAGAAGCTGGAACAATAGTCATGGCAGCTTCCCCTTCCTGGTCACCTACCCTGCACCAAGTGTGGGAACAGATTCCTTGCATATAGTAACTCATTTACTCCTCACACCTTTTTCAGACAGATACTATTATTTTCACCCCCACTTTCCACATCAGGAAACTGAGGCACAAACAGATGAAGTGCCTTGCCTGAGGTCACCCAGCTGAGTAGGGAGTGGCAGAGTTTAAATTCCAACCCAGGCAGCCTGGGCCTGTGGCTTTTAACCCGGGGCTGAGCAGAGGTAAAGGCTGGGATGGTGGAACACCAGGATGTGATTGACCCCGCTCTGGGGTCTGGGAAGGCTTCGCCACGGCCAGGCTTGAATGAGGAGTTTACCATTTCACTGGGCAAGGAAAGAAAGAGCATTCTAGGAAACCTTTAGAGCAGCGGTCGCCAACCGGTGGTCCACGGACCCCTGGTGGTCCGTGAGGTCCGAAAGGTTGGCGACCGCTGTTCTAGGCCATGAGGACAGCATGTGCAAAGGCATCAAAAGAAGTCTCAGGCCCTAGCCGGTTTGGCTCACTGGATAGAGCGTCGTACTGCAGACTCAAGGGTCCCAGGTTCGATTCCGGCCAAGGGCATGTACCTTGGTTGCGGGCACATCCACAGTAGGGAGTGTGTAGGAGGCAGCTGATCGATGTTTCTCTCTCATCGGTGTTTCTAACTCTCTATCCCTCTCCCTTCCTCTCTGTAAAAAATCAATAAAATATATTAAAAAAAAAAGAAGTCTCAGGCCCTGGCCTGTTTGACTCAATTGATTGGGTGTCATCCCATGCACCAGAAAGATTATGGGTTTGATTCCCAGTCAGGGCACATACCCAGGTTGTGGGCTCCAGCCCCAGTAGGGGGCGTGCAGGAAGTAGCTGATCCATCATCAATGTTTCTCTCTCTCCCTCTCCCTTCCTCTCTCTCTAAAATAAAAACATATTTTTAAAAAAATGTCTTAGCATAGGGGATAGTGAGTGATACACTGCTACAACCAAAACATGGGGTTCATGTGGCGGATGACAGAAAACAAGGTTGGATGGGCAGGCCAGGTGCTTCATTCGGACAATCCTGCTCTAAAAATTGTAAAGTCTAACTCCTACAGACAGCCTTGCTTGCCATGCTCATATTAATAGGTAGGGCTATTGCCTTCTTTCTTCATTACAATAACCACACAAAGAAGGTACTATTATCCTATTTTTCAGATGAGTAAACGGAGGCTCAGGAATATTAAGGAACTTGCCGGAAAGACTCAGCTAGAAAGTGACAGAGTTGAGCATCAAACCCATGTCTGACCCCAGAGCCCAAACTCTTTTTAAAAAATATATTTTTATTGATTTCAGGGAAGAAGGGAGAGGGAGAGAGAGAGAGAAACATCAGTGATGAGTGAGAATCTGATTGGCTGCATCCTGCATGCCCCACACTGGAGATGGAGCCTGAAACCTGGGCATGTGCCCTGACAGGGAATCAAACCATTCATAGGTCTACCACTGAGCCACTCTGGCCGGGCAGTGCCCAAACTCTTAATCACTATGCTTGCTGTGTCCTGGTACGAAGTGGGGGAATTTTGGAGGAATTTTCAGCAGGGGGTGGTGCGTTTGGATTGAGTTTTAGGAAAATAATTTTGACAGGGTGTAGAGGTCAGAGCAGAGCGAGGCTGGAGGCAGGGAAGCCAGTAAGGAAACCATTGCTCTGGTCCAGATGAAAGTTCCAACTGGAGAATAATAGGGGAAGGCCCCCTCTTATTCATGGGGATGAAAGAAAGGGCCTCCAGGAGCCTAAGCAATAATAGTCATAATAACTCCTGGCCAGTGTTTCTCAGTAGTTAAATGATTTGCTGGCACACCGAGGGGTCATGGGTTTGATTCCTGGTCTAGGACCTGCACCTGGGTTGCAGGTGTGTGTGGAAGGCAACCAACCAATGTGTCTCTCTCACATCAATGTTTCTCTCTCTCTTTCCCACCCTCCCACTCTCTCTCTAAAAGAAAAAAAAATTCAATGGAAAAAATATCCTCAGGTGAGGATTAGCAAAATAATAATGATAAATAATCGTCAAAATAATACAAACTACTTATATATATTCATTTCAGAGAGGTAGTAAGAGAGAGAGAGAAACATCAATAATGAGAGAGACTCATTGATCAGCTGCCTCACACACGCCCCATACTGGGGATCGAGCCCGCAACCCAGGCACGTGTCCTTGACTGAAATTGAACCCAGGACCCCTTAGCTCACAGGCTGATGCTCTATCCACTGAGCCAAACTGGCTAGGGCAATAGTACAAACTATTAAGTGCATACCCTGTGTCAGGAACTTCCCCTGATCCATCTCCAAATTATACAATGCTGTAGGGCAGATGTTGTTAGCCTCATTTTACAGATGAGAAAGCTGAGGTTCAGAAAGGTTGATCAACTTCTCTGGACTACACAGCTGTGATCCAGCAGAGCTGGGACTGTGCCTTTTCTCTCACCTCATAGCCAGAAGGCGGTTGGACCACACATCAGAGGTCAGCTCTTCCCTCTTGACATGGCTTAATATCGCCTGGCCTACATATTATGGAGCTGGTCCCCGTTTGGACCCCAGCACGGGGCCTTGAACTGAAGGAGGTGGAAAAGGGGGTGAGGAGGAAGAGAGAAGTTGGAGAGGGATGAGCTCTGGAGCTCTGAGCCAGCAGTCACTTTGACATGTTACTTAGACCATTCAAGAAGGTGTCCAGGACAAGGCATTCAGGAAGGTGAGTGAATTTAACTCTCTTGGCCCTTAAGTGGGGAAGAGGCCTCATACCTTTACTTTATTTCCTGACTTTTGGGAAGTCCTTCCTGCTAGCTAACTCCCATCCCTCCTAGTGGAGTCATGAACAACCCAGTTGCCAGTTTCAAGGAAGAGCCCCTGCCCTTGCATCCCACCAACAGGATATATCTCGGTCTCCTTCCTCAGGTGGTGAGGTATGTGTGTGGGGGGGGGGTGGCGGGGGGCGGATCCCACCTACTTGCCTTTAAGTCACTGCACACCCAGAAGTGCGGGGAAAGGGGGGCGGTTTCCAGACTATTCCACTGAAAGGAGGAAATGACCAGGCTCCTCAGCCCAGCCCCTCCTCAGCAGAGAGGAAGAGGAATAGCCCTGAGCAGGGAGGGGGAGGGAGGAGACCTAACTGGGCCACAGGGCTCCTGCCTTGAAGTCAAAGTCTTTGGCATCAGAGCTGAGGGTATGTAAAGGAACCCATATCCCTGCCTGAGCTAAACATTTCAGGGATAGGGAACTCCTGGGTCAACCCAGGGTCACCCTAAGGGAGAGAACTTGGGGAAAGGACTGGAGAGAATATTTAAGAGAAAATACCTTGGAGGGAATGAACTTGGGCTCTGGAAGCAAACAGACTCAAATTAGAATCTGAGCCCTCCCATTGCAAAGGTAGAAGTATCTGGGGCAGGTTTGTTCCTCTATTCCACGTATTTTCATTGATATCCTACTATGTGCCAGGCACTGGGATATTCAAAGATCCTTGCCTTCAAGGATCATTCTGGTTAGCTACTCTTCTTCACCTGTAAAATGGGGATAGTCATACCTACTCCCCAAGAGAACTATAAAGATTAATAATGTGTCTAAACCTGCACCCCCCCCCCAACAAAGTGGAAGCTACTAGCCACATTTAAATTAATTTAAATTTAAAATCCATTTCCTCAGTCACATTTAGCCACCTTTTAAATGTTTAATAACCTCACATTGGGTCCATCTACACAATGGAATACTAAACTGCTGTAAAAAAGAAGGAACTCTTACCATTTGCAACAGCATGGATGGGCCTGGAGAGCATCATGCTAAGTGAAATAAGCCAGTCGGAGAAAGATAAATATCACATGATCTCACTCATTTGTGGAATATAATGAACAACATAAACTGATGAACAAAAATAGATCCAGAGACACAGAAGCATCAAACAGACAGTCCAACCTCTGAAGGAAGGCAGGGGTGGGAGTTGGGGTAAGAGAGCAACCAAAGGACTTGTATGCATGCATATAAGTATAACCCATGGACACCAACTGTGTGTGTGAGGGGGGAGTGAGGGCATGTGCTGGGGGGTAGAAACGGCTGGGGAGAGGTCAATGGGGGAAAAAGGAGACATATGTAATACTTTAAACAATAAAGAAATAAAAAAATAACCTTACATTGGCTAGTGACTCCATATTGATGAGGACAGAACTAGAACATTTCTGGCATTGTAGAAAGTTCTGATAGTGCTGGTCTGAAGCAGCGGTCGCCAACCTTTCGGACCTCACGGACCACCAGTTGGTGACTGCTGATCGAAAGTACTCAACTCAGAGCCTGGCCCAAGTCGTACAGTAAGTGAACACCATCGTTCTTGGAAGACAGGTGGTGAGACTGATTATTCTTCCAGTAGCCTGCAAAGACCATCCATTTGATGTTCTCCAGGGCTGAGTGTGAAAACTAAGAGTGGGGAAGAGTCAGGGGCTGGTCAGGGCAAAGCAGAAGGAGAGGAGGAGGAGGGATAAGTGTACAGGTTAGGTAGTTGGTAATGAGGGTTGCCCAAGAGGTAGAGGTGAGTGAACCATGTGTCTAGGGCAGGAAAGAAAAGAAGACCAAGAGGGAAAAGAGAGAGAGAAATCCAGGCACCCATGAGGATGGATTCATTTTGAAGGCAGAGCAGGTAGCTTTGCTTTTGAATCAGTGTGGGGTGTAAAAGAGCATTGCCAAGGATGACCCCGAGTTTTGGGCTTAGGAAACCAGTAGAGTTGAGGGGCTGGAGTCCTGGAGCGGGAGAGGCACGGGCCTGAGGGCGCCTGTCACCACAGGCAGCACTGGGACTCCGAAAGGAGGCGCTGTTATTCCGTAGGTTCTAACACATTGGCCTTTTGATTTGAATTCTAACCCTCCCGTGTTGCAGACTTCTCACAGCGTAGGTCTCCTCAGCCTGTCTCTGGGGAGCTGCGAGGGAAGACTGATTGGGACAGACCTGACTCACTTAAGGTGCTGGGATGGCATTTGATCCTTCCCTTTCCTCTTCCTTCCTGACCTTCCACCTGAGGCGGTTCTGAGCCAGGAGCCCAGGAGAGGGGACTGTTGCGGAAGGAGTGCTGGGCTGGGGCTGGGCATTGCTCCCAGCATCTTAGTCCTGCAGAGGGGAGAGAAGACGGGGACGTGCTAAGCTCCCGAGCCTGACCTGTGGGCAGCCTGGGTTTGTGCCTCTATCTTCTCTGGGGGCAGGAGGACTGATGCCTCCACATTTGGGGTTGGCAGAGGATGATCTCTGAGCCAGTCCTCCCCAAACCAGTGGGAGATCCTAGGAAGTCTTTAATTACTGCCTCAGAGTGGATGCTAGGTTAATGCGATGATTCGAAAGGTATGTTTTTCAATTACATTTAACGGAAAGATTTATAGTCAAGTAAAATATAATTAGGAGGCTGCCAGCAGACAGGCCTCCTGAGAGGAAGAAAGAGAGATGAGACAGACCCCTAATGGGGCAGGTTGGAGCCCAGGCTACGGGACCAGCTTACCCCACCCCCCTTGGAAGATGTCAAAGCACTCATCAATTCAGCCATTCAAACACATGGAAGAAGTAGCTGCTCCATACTGGGCCCAGCCTTTTCTATGGGAACCGACAAATACTGCGTTCCCCACCCTCAGAGAGCTTACAGACCAGCAGGAGGGCGTCAGGGACCAGATCCAGCTGGTAAGGAGTTTGGGTTTTATTCTATGTGCTAAGGAAGCCAGTACAGAGTTTAAACCAGGTAGTGAAAGGCCTGGCTTACACGGGTTTTTGTTGTTGTTGTTGTTGTTTGGCTTATACGTGTAAGAGCTTACCTAGATGCTACAGGAGAATGAACCAGAGGAGGTTAGAGCAGAGACTCGGATGAGAGGTGATGTGACCTGGCATAGGGGGGAAGCACTGAGAAAGGAGAGAAGGGCCTGGACTTGGGGTACATACTGGAGAGAGAACCAGTGGTTCTTGGTGAGAGAGTCGAGTCGTTATGGAGAGAGGGAGAACTGAAGGCCGATGCCCAGGTTTTGGGCTTGAGCAGCTAACCTGGTGCTGCTATCTATTGAAAGGGGGGAGCCAAGGGAAGAAATAGGTGGGAAGACATGTGGAGAAGGTGTTCAGACTTGGGCCCTTTCCGGACTTGTGGACCAGGAGGCACCATCATGGGAGTCCACATCCTACACAAAGACCAAAAGGTTCAGCGCAAGGAGCCCAAGAGCCAGATGACTACCTGAGGCTGTTGGCCAAGTTGTATAGGTTTCTGGCCAAATGAACCAACCCCACCTTCAACCAAGTGGTGCTGAAGAGATTGCTCATGAGTGGCACCAACTGGCTGCCTCTGTCCCTTTCCTAGAAAATAAAGCTTCGTGGCCAGGAAGGCAAAACTGCTGTGATTGTAGGGACTGTAACAGATGATGTGCGTGTCCGAGAGCCACCCCCAGCCGCATCCTCAAGGCCAAGGTCCTCACCTTCGACCAGCTGGCCCTGGACGCCCCTAAGGGCTGTGGCACTGTCCTGCTTACTGGTCCTCAGAAGGGCTGAGAGGGGTACACGCATTTTGGCAAGGTCCCCGGAACCCCTCACAGCCGCACCAAACCCTATGGAAGTTCCAAGGGCTGGAACTTTGAGCACGCGAGAGGCCAAGGGGTGAGCCAAGGCTACAAAAACCAATCCCAGATCCTACCTTGTTATTAAAAATGTTAGGATGCTGAAATAAAAGGAGTTCAGACTTGGAATGGAGACCCTCTAGAGCAGTGGTTCTCAACCTGTGGGTCGCGACCCCTTTGGGGGTCGAACAACCCTTTCACAGGGGTCGCCTAAGACCATCGGGAAACACATATGTAATTACATATTGTTTTTGTGATGAATCACTATGCTTCACTTATATTCAATTTGTAACAATGAAAATACATCCTGCATATCAGATATTTACATTATGATTCATAACAGTAGCAAAATTACAATTATGAAGTAGCAACGAAAATAATTTTATGGTTGGGGGTCACCACAACATGAGGAACTGTATTAAAGGGTCGCAGCATTAGTAAGGTTGAGAACCGCTGCTCTAGGAGCTTCCCTGGCCCTGAAGGATGGCCATCTGGATGTCCCGCCACAAGAGGGTGCCCTCTCACCACCCCACTCTTGCTTCCCAGTTTGTCCTTGAGCTTTTTTACATGTCTGACTTCCATTCCTGCTGCTGCACTTAGGAGTGTGTGCCTCTTTAAATTGGAGAGAGAATTCTGTCTAAATCCTGAAATTCTACCACAGCATTCAGACTGTGCTCACATTCACCGAGCACCCACTATGGGTCAGACCCTGTGCTAGACACTTTGGCAATGTTATTTCATCAGATCCTGACCGTCGCTCTTTCCATGTTATTAATATAGTAATACTAATAGTGACCACTCTCTTCAGCCAGACCCTTTACATAAATTGTCACGTTTAAGTCTCACTGAGAAATAACCTGCCCACGGTCACAGAGCCAGTTGGCATTGAGAGGGGGATGAGAAATCTAGGATTTCTCCAGTAGGAGCCTCTCTGGGGGAAGAGGACTGCCTGGGTGTTGGAGGGAGGAGCCATGCGGATGCCTTTCCCCTCCCCCTCACCGGGTCCTTCCCAGATGAAGCACAGAGGCTGTGTCCTCTTCCCAGACTTCCCTGGGTGCAGAGGGCAGACTCCTGATGGCAGCCGCAGGGCCTGCATGTGCTGGGGCAACCTGCCCACTTGCTGGGGAGGGAACAGTTGTCATAGAAGCTCCCAGTCCCTCAGACTGGTTGCCTGGCATCACAGGAGGGAAGTGCCCACCCACAGAATGAGTGAGGGAATGAGTGAGGGTCCTGTTCTGTGACACAATGGGGTGATTCTTGCCTCCCCCATCCTCTGAGAACGCCTTAGGTGTTTGCGTGTATGTGTGTGCATTTGTGCAGGGACTGGTGTGCAAAGGGTGATTTGTACCCATGTGCAAGCCAGAAGAGGCCTGCCTCCGTGCATTTCCCTCAGGAGGTGACGGTTACTTGGTTGTCTGGGCCTCACAAAGGCAAGTGACTTGTACGTTTCTTCACGCATGTGCCTGTAAGAGGAGCTCTCGCGGGATGGAAAGGGCCTGGCCCCAGAGTTGAATTCTGAGCTCAGCTCCCCACCTCTCCTTGCCTGTCTCCAGCTCCCTGCATCCCCCCACCTCCTCCCATGCCGGGCAGAATGCCCTCAGCCTGTGCCGGCTGGCACACATGCCACATGGTGCCTGGTGCGTCTGGGCAAGGATGACGCCCCCAGGCCCGGCTGGGACACTAAGCCACCCGCTGCCTCCCCCACCTCCAGAACGGAGCGTCCCCATCCTGTCCCCTTTCTCAGCCAGGGACACAGGGAGCAGGCAGGGACACGGCACAGACAGATACAAACACACAGATGCAACCAGAGACGCTCACAGGCTGTGCCCCAGAGAGACACAGACATAGGCGTTCACGCAGGCTCTGGTACCTCACATACACTCTCACCCAAATATTACATACCCAAAGGAAGCCAGGGGCAGCCACCGCTTGCACAGAACCCAGCAGAAGTAGAGATGTTAGGCTCCTACCCAGCGGGTTAGGCAAACCCACCAGGTGTACCTGTTCGTGGTGCTGAAACCAGACTGTACTCCTTACAGAAGATTGAGACCTGGGATAGGTGGTGGATAAGAACGAAGGAATGGAGGAGAGAGAATAGAAGGGAGGGAGAAATTTATAGGCAAATGAGAGAGAGAGAGAGAGAGAGAGGATACCAAGATACCAAGGGGAACTAAGGAATGCCTGAACAAAGAGCAGGCTCAAGGATTTATCCATCTTTGCCCTTCAAGGCCAAAAATTGGAAGAGTTTGGCAAGCGTGCCATGGCAAGTGAGGGACCCTGGATGTGTGGTTCCCCTTGGCTTCCAGTCATCCCTTTCAGGTACCTCCTTGTCCTAGAGGGCCTTACAATAGTAGGGGAAGGAGACAGACACCAAGAAAACCCTGTCATGACCCTACAAATCGCTCCCCATCTGATTTCTTATCCCAATTTGTGTTGGACAAGTGTTCATCAATGTTGATCTGGATTTGTTCTGGGGATTGCAAGGATTTAGTGACTGCTTAACGCTTATCCACAAGATTGGATTATGGGTTCCTATCTCCCTCTCTTGAGATTAAACTTCCCTCAGGTGGGGTTGCCTAGTAGGAATGGCTCTCCCTCCATTAGCCCCTTAGTTGTGATATTTATGGAACATGAGTAATGCCTACATTCCTGACTTGGGGAGGGGGGGTAACAAGGACCAAAGGGCTTATCATCTAACTAGGCAAGAGGGGATACAGGGGAAGATGAGGGGGAACAAAAAGACAAAAGGAGAGGAGAAAGAATTGTGAAGATGGATGAAAGAAGGAAGGGAAGAGGAAATTTGGAGAAAGAGGAAGGAGGAGAGTGGAGATGCAGATGGCAGGAGCAAGAGAGGGCATGAGCGATCCAGACAGACTCCAGTGTCCAGGGAAAGGTCAGGGGAAATATGCCAGGTGGAGCAAATTGCTTCCCTTGATTTTTAGGGGCCCAGACGAGACTGGAAGACCAGCCTGGTCCTGCAGGCTGTTCAAAATCACCCTCTCCACCCAGAGCTTCGGGCAGAAAGACCCTATGGGCCAGCAGCTGCCCTAGCAAAGAAGGGAGTGGTCAGATGTAGTCAAGTCTATGTATGCACTTTCCTCATGGGTGGGATGGGAAGAGTGGGTGCCTTTGGGGTTCTTTCCACCTATTTGTATGTGGGCAGTGGCAGGAAGAGAAAGGCACATGTGTGGGTGTTCAATGGAGAGTAGATACTGGGTTGACTTGAGAGTGAGGAGCAGGCATAGGAAGAAGAAAGGCAGAAGGAGTGGAGTAAGTAAAAAAGAAAGAATACTGGCTCTCCTATCCTGGCTGGGTAGCCCAGTTGTTAGAGCATCATCCCGATATGCCAAGGTTGCAAGTTTCCCCGGTCAGGGCACAAACAAAAATCAACCTATGAGTGCATAAATAAGTGGAACAACAAATCAATGTTTCTCTCTCAATCAATAAATAAAAATTCAAAAAAATTCTGGGGCCTCCTAATTATTCTCGCTCTTTTTTTCTACCAAGAGGGAAGAAGCCAAGCCTAGGATACAAGCTGGATATATATATCCCAGTGTCCTGGTCTGTAGTGCAATGAAAGTTCCAATTTCATAGGGTGGTCGAGATGATTATTAACTTATGTAAAATGCTTAAGTCAGTTACCGATGTATAGTAAGTTCCAAAGATATGTTAGCTTCCAGGTTGTTGTATCTTGGTCTTGCACTGGAATTAGTTAGGAACTATTCCTTCATGTTTAACTAGACCTTCTTTTCTGTGCAGAGGGGAAGCCCATGCTAAGGAATGCAACAGGGTCTAGAACAAGGTCCCCACCAGGGGCTGTCAGGGGTGTTGTCCTGGATTCCTGAAAAAGCTGGACCTGGACCTACACCCGTGCCTCCCCGCCTGCCTGGAGCCTCACTCCTCCACCCTAGTCAGTGCGGTGTGGACATGTGGTCCATTCCTTCTAGACTGTTCTCTCAACCACAGTCCCTTCCCCCTTTCTACCTGTCCTGCTCCTTTCTTGTCCTCTTCCTTCTCAGGAATCTAGCTGGGAGGGAAGGAATTCCCTCACTTAGAGGTGGGACCGCCCCGCCCTGCACAGGCGTAAGGGATGGTCTCAGTCTGGAGGTCAAGGAAGCATGTGGGGGCTGGCACAGGAGGGTGAGGGGTGCAGGGCAGCCCCCGTGTCCTCCCATTCCCCCCAGCTCCTGTCTCATCACTGTCACCATTCAATCATAGCAGATGGGCTGCAGCTGTGAGCGCCAGCCCGGCACACAGGCTGGTCCGTGCCACTTGGGAGAGAAGGAAGAGAAAGGGAGGGAGGAGGGAAGGAGGAGGAATGAAGGGAGGAGGGAGAGAGGAAAGGGACAGAGAGGAGGAGGAGGAAAAGGAAGCCAGTGGAGAAAGAGAAAAATGGCTTGAAGAGAAAGGAGACTTGGTACCTTTTCTGCCTCTCACTTCCCAGCAGGAGAGCAGAGGCCAGGGCTGGGCTCACAAGCTGGGCAGTGCCAGGCGAGATGGGCATATGCCCCTGATTACTACCAGGACCGCAGGCCAAGCCTCCGCAGCCGCCACGGCCTCATAAATCAGGTTTTAAGTAGCAACCACATGGACATTTCCCAGCTGAGAGACCTGGCCTGCGCCGGCCCAGCTAGGGCAGCCCTGGTGGTGGAGGTGCCAACCAGGGCACAGGAAAGAGACATGGTCATCAAGGCTTGGTGGGAAGGAGGGTTGGGTCTTATTCTGGCCAAACCCGGGCGGGGGGGGGGGGGGGGCTCCTGCCAATAGGGGACAGGTTAGAAGGTGGCAAGTGGCTGCCAATGGGGTCAGGACCCCCTGTTGGGGCCCCTAGACCCTGTCCATTTCCATTTCCGGGGAAAGCTGCTTGCAGATGAGGGGGGTGAGTGCTGCTACTGACAGCCCCTGAGCCCCCCTCCCATTAAGGACAGAGGCTGTGGCCCTGAGGCAGGCTGAGTGCCCTGCGCTTGGGCCCCTGGATGTGCTGGGGGCTCCTGGTGGGCAGGAGGGAGTCTCCCCACACAGCACAGGCCCAGCACAGGCCCAACAGCCGGTAAAGCGGGGGAATGAGTAAGTGACTGAGTGCCAAGGGGCCAGGTCTGTGTTCTGTTCTCAGGACTGGCAGGGTTTGTGTCTGAGCGCGGGGGACCGTGGATCTGTGTGTGCACACGGAGGGGGCTGTCCGTGGTGCCCGGGAAGGTCTAGTCTGACAGACATCCCTCCACATCCTCCTTTTAGGGTCTCTGCTCCACACACCCCTCCCCTGAGCCCGGGTTCTCTCCTGAATTCCACACCCCATCCCGACCCCACGCGGGGCGCCCCCTCCTCCGGGCTCTGCCAGCCTCGGCGGCGGGGGGCGGGGGGCGGGAGTCCCGTCCCTGGAACTGCGGGCAGCAGCGGGGTGGGGGCGCCCAGCCTTCCTGCGCCCGGCATCTCCTCCCCGGGTGAACAGATGTCTCGGAATTTTAGATGTGCTCCCCGCCCCTCCTCGCCATAACCCCCTCCCCCCCAGCTGGCACTGGCGGTGGCACGGCGCCCTCCCCTCGCCAGCTCCGTAGCGGACCGGCTGATGGAGCGGGGAGCGCGTGGGCCGAGGCGGGGAGGCCCGCGCGGTGGGCCGTGTCCCGGAGGCTCCGGTGCCCAGCGAACCGGGTGGCGCTGCCCGGCCGCCGGCCTCCTCTCTCCTCCCCGGCCTTCTGCCGCCTCCCCGCACCTCTGCCTGGCGCCCGGGTCCGGATCTCGGGTCCCGGTCCCTCCCGGGCCCTGCCGCACCCCACAGCCCGGCCCGCCGCCCGCGTCTACGCAAACCCTCTGCGCCGACCCTCGCGCTTCGCCACGGAAACTCCTCCTGGCAACTTGGGCGGAATCTTCCCCCCAGAGACCCGTCCCCTGCATCCCGGGAGCCCCCGCCCCCACCCTGGCCGCCTGCCTTCGCTCTGCGAGTAGAAGCCCCGAGTTAATCCGGAAAACGAGGGGGGCAGGAGGGGAGAGATTAGGGAGGCCGCGGACACCGGGTCCCCCGGGCTGAGCGGCACCCACATTTCCTAATCGCTGCTAATTAATGAACAATCCCAGCCCGCGGACCCCCGGCCCGGGGAAGGGGGCTGGGCGGGAGGGGGCTTGGCAGGCCTGGCCGCGGGGGGTGCCAGGCGCCCTCCCCCGCCCCGCCCGCCCGCCCGCATTCCGAGGTAACAGGCATTTGCTACCCGGCGTGCCAGGAGCGATTGGCAGGTTCGAGTAGGCACAGTCATTCCCAACACAGATGTCCCTGCGCTCGCGCCTCTGATCTGAATTCTGTCAGCTCCGAGTCTGAGGGCGAGGAGCAGACAGCCACACAGACCGAGCTGCAGACAGACGGACACCGACAGGGCGACGGGCTGCAGGACACAACACACAAATATTTCTTCCCCGGAGGGGAAAAATGTAAAGAAAAATACGAAGGGCTGCCACTAATTGGGGAGACATGTCTGCACCCCAAGAGTGGCCCTTGCGCTTCCACCTCCCCCTGGTTCCCTGCCCAGACTTTTCCAGTCTCCCCCGCAGCCCTACAACATCACCCCTGAACTTCCCGTGCGAGTCCTGGCTGACCCAAGTCTGGGGGTCTGCAGCCCCAACTCCCTGCACAGTGCCGCCGAGGCGCGGGGTCCAGGCTCTAGAACCCCCCAATTCCAGAACCCTCCCACCTGAGCAAGTGGTGCCCCGCAGGGGCCCACCCTTGCAGCGCCCTCTCCGTTAGAGGGGAGAGTGGGTGCTGTCCGGTCCCCAGCACGGAGCGCCCACCTGCCGGGTCCTCACCAGCCGCCCCAGCCTGGCAACCCGCCAAAAACACAGCCACCCCCTTGGATTAGGAATGCGAAGAGGTCAGGCCGCCTGACCCCTGGCCCTTTCCGCTTCCTCCCAGCTGCAGCTCCCACCCTGAGCCTCCCCCCCTCCCACCCCGCCGCCCCCGCCCCCGCCCGCCTTCGAGCCTCTGCCCGCCCCAGGCTGCGGAGCGAGCTGGTTGGCCACTGGGCATCTGCGAGCCGGCTGGGCACGAAGAGCCGCTGGGTCCTCCCCGGGCAGCCCTGCTGGTGGGAGAGGCGAGGCGGGCAAAGGGCAGGCTCACTCGCTCACGGCGGAGGGAAGGGCACAGAGGGGTTTGGGTTGTGGATGGTTGGGCTGAGTTTTTAAATCTTTCTTTTTTTTAAAGAAAAGGCCCCCATCCTGTGTCATCATTTTTATGGGATCTGCAATTCTGGCAAAAATCTGTCTTTAATTTAGCTGTCCATATAAAAATCCTCACTGTATAATAATGAACAGATGCCATGGAATTTAAGCTGGAGCTTCGGCTCCTCCCCGCCTCCCCCCGCGCCTGGCACCGGGCACCGGGCACCGGCTGAGTGGCACAGACTGGCACCAAGGCACGGGCGAAGGGCGACCTGGGCTGGGCGCCAGGGCGCTGAGGTGGGGAAGGGTGTCCGGCCGGGCCGGGCCGGGGGGGCTGCTTGGCGGCAGCGCCCAGGGACAACTGTCTGAGAGATTTTCCTGATTTTCAACAAAATGATCAGCAGCGAAGGGTTTGGGTTCGGTTTTGCTTCGGGATTTTGTGGCTCTTCTCGGATTTTTTTTTTTAAGCACCGCCCTCCCCCAAATGTAAACCCAAATGTTTTCGATGTTTTAATTGAGTTGTTTTTAACCCTCCCCCTGCGCGGCGCCCAGGCCTCGGCTCCGGAGCCCAAGCAGCGCGAGTTCGCAGCACGCGGGATCCGTCCCTCCTCCCCGCGGCCCGCGGCCTCCGCGATCCGGGCGCTTCCCTCCGGGGCCCGGGACCGCTCCCGCGGGGCTGGTTGCCCGCTGCCCTCCAGGAGCGACGTCCCGGGTGGCATCTGACTGCGGAGCGAGAGGGATGAAGGCGAGAGAGAACACCCTGGCCCACACCTCTTCTCTCTGTTCCCCGGGGGAGAGAAAAACTATCCGAATCCGCGGGTCCTGGCGCCTGGCCGCCGGTCCGGAGGGCGGCCCCGCTGGGGATGGAGGGGCTGGTTCTGAGCCCCCACCCCCACCCCTCGCCTTTAATGCCACTCTGGCGAGAACAGATGTCCCAAGCCGGGCGGACTGCCCAGACCCCGCCCAGCTGTGCCCTTGGCGAAGACTTGGCTAAGGGGAGGGACTGGCATGCGGGTCCCCAAAAGGACGGGGCGCTCCCCGGTACTGGCGGGACCTGACCTCGCAGTCGCGGCCTCCTGGCCAGCGCGGCCTCAGGCGGGAGGCCGCCTCGTCCCGGACAGACGCGTCCCTAATTCCGTTCATTCCCCAAAGAGGAAAGAGACACCCACAGGGGTGGAGAGAGGCCGAGAGAAAGGTTCGACTAACCGGACACCGGGCGCATCCTTCCCCCCATGCCCCGTCTGAACCCGCAGCCCCAGGCTGTCCGGGGAGACCGCGCTGCGCTTCTGCTGGCGCTGGCAGAGGAGTTGGCAGCGCCAGGACCACACCGGGGCGCACATCTGGGCACTTCTCCGCCTAGTGCAATGCCCAGCTCCCGTGGCACAGCCGGCGACTGGTGACTAGGGGTTTCCTCACCCTCTCCCGCCAGCTCCCCAGTTTTCCCAGCCCGCACTGGGGGGCTGAGGCCCCAGCCCTTGGCATTTCTCCCCACCCCCACCTCCACCCCCAGAAACCCGGGGCTTATCTCGGTTTTCTCCTGCTGCTCCCAGGTGGACAGGGCTCCATCCATCCAGCGCTTCAGGATGGAGAAAGTTCACAGGAGCAGCAAGCCCCCTGGGGTGTCTGTGCCCTTTCTTACCACTTCTCACCCAGGAAAACGGTCCCGAATTTTTAAAGAAGCCGCTTCAGGATATGGAAGGGGAGCAGGGTTTTAAGATTTCTCACAGCCCAGGTGGTCCTTTACCCTCTGAGCCTGTGGCCAGTGCCTGGGTGACCCAGCCCTAAAGAAAGAAAAGCCACAGTGAGCTGGGAAGCCTGTTAGGACAGCCGAGGCCTCAATGCTCCTTCCCACACCGGAGGAAAAGCAGCTTCCTCCTTTGGCCACGGAGGAACAGGCCAGGTGAGGAGGCCTGGCTAACCCCTGTGGCACACAGAGAACCTGGGAGTGGACCTCGAGGCCAAGGCTGGTCAGGCCTGGCCTGCACGGTCTTTCTTCCCACTTTCCTTGAGAACTAAACACAGAATCTAGAACTAGCCTTCAGTTTCAATGTCCCCTCAAATCAACAGGCAACCTTTCAGATTCTGGGGGAAAGAAGAAAACAAAGGTCACCCAAGAGGGAACGAAATCTCCGACCTTGTGCCCACAGGCTTGTGGGCTTTCCCGGAAAAGGAAAAATAAGAGAGAGAGAAGTAAACGCAACCCAGTAGAGTACAGGGAGTGCCAGGGCTCCGTGCTGCTGACTCCAATCGGGCTCAGTTTACCTGGGTCATTGATTGGGCTGTCCTTCTGCATGATGAAACCAGAGGAGGGGTTCCATTGGGAGTCAGGGGCCTGCGGTGGCATTCACTGCTGGGAAGGAGTGAAGGGGACAGGGGAGAGGCAGTATGGCGCTTCCTCCCTTTCTTCTGGATGGACAAATGGCTTGGACTCAGAGACGTCTCTGTTTCCCTGTCATTTTCAAACACTGAGCTTTAGGTGGGGGCGGGGAAACCAAGGGACAGACGCCCTCCTGGCGGATCTGGGCTCCAGCCTTCGAGTTGGGCAGCCCAGGGGTGGGAGCTGTGCCAGTTGGTGTGCGCCTGGAGACCCCTGCTGCTCGGGCTGGGGCCAGGAGGGTGTCCTTGCTGCGACTTCTCCCCTAGTCCCCTCCCTTCCACCACTCCGGCCCCTTTTCACCATCCTCCCCTTCTGTTCCTGGAGCTTCTCCCTGTGTGTGCGCACAGGCAAGCAAGAGAAAAGGACCTGCGAGGGGGAGTTTGGGGCCTTGTGTCCGCACACATCTTCTTCTCGTGCTCATCTCGCCCTCTCGCCAGGGAAGCTGAGCGCTGGTGAGGAGGGCAAGGGGAGGGTAGAGTGCAGCCAGAGTGCAGGGAGTGTGGGGGAGGGTCAGGAATTGGAGGAAAGGCCCGGGCACTCCGGATCTCCACCCCAAAAGGGGTCCAGGGCCCCCACCCATCCGAGGTGACCACAGACCCAATGGCCCAAGAGTCATCAACATCTCTTGAAAAGGTGCTGGAATCAGGCTTTGGAAATGGAACTGAGCTGTGTGGAGTAGCCTGAAGATCGAAGCTTAGGAGTCTGTGGTCTGACCAGGGGGGCCACATGGAGGGACCGTTACTTCCAGCCCCAAGCCACCTGGGTGCTGGAGGGTTATGGGAAACCGGCTGAGCGGGAGAGGAGCTCATTAACCTTGCTCCCAGGGCAGGTGAGGACTCAGGGCTCGGGATGGATGCTGAGTTGCTTTTTTCGCCAGTTGCCCCTGCCAGGCCTTGCCCCAGCCATGAGCTGAGCAGATTTGGGTCTAGGATGTGCTCCTTGCTCCATATTCCACGCAAAATGTGGGGGAGAATGAAGGTGGGTCAACTCCTTTCTCCCAATAATAGGGGTGATTCAGAGGTCGATAAGAGTCCCTTTGACTACCAACAGGGGCAGATTCTGGAGATGATGGCCCAGAGAGGCGATCTTATGAGAATTCCAGAGAAGGCAGTGGATTTTTTAAAGTACCGTGAAATTCTCCGGAAAATGGGAAGAATTCCGGCAGATCGTTGGGAAGGGCCTCTGCCGGTTCGGTGCTCCCTGGGGTTCCCTCTGCGGAGGGAAGGCGCGAGGCTGCAGGACAGTCAGCACCGGCGATCGGACAGCTCCCTTTTTGGGCGCGGCTCCTTCAGCAACCGTCTGGAGGTGGAGGAAGGAGGGCCTGTCTCTACTGAGAGGGTTTGGGGGTGGTCACTTAGGGGAGACGCCCAGCTGAAGGTTAGTATAATACGATCCACCCGTTTGCATTTAGGGTTTTCTTCTCCAACTACCTTTCCTTTTCCCACTTGTGTCAGGGCGCTGTCATTTTGGAATCTGGGATCCAACCTTTAAAAGCCTTAGCACGCCGGACCTCAAGCCCCAAACCCACACACACTACAGCCCCACTGCAGTTCTAAAACAAGAAATGATGTGGGTTTTTTTTTTTAAAAAAAAGATAATTGAAGTAAGCAGCATTAGAAACAGCTGGGTGCCAGTACTCCTAAGTGTACTCAGGCTCTGGGATGAGGGTTTTTAGGACTGAGCCCCCTTTCCACATATTCCAGGGGTCCAGTGGGCACTGGTGTGTTTTGGGTGGAGAATCCTTTCAGGGACATCAATTCAGAGATGCCTCTGCCCCTGAGGCTCAGGGAAAGAGAACGTGAGGCTACCTTGTCTGGGATGGGGACGCGGTGGGCAGGACAGCCTCCACTGAGGTGCCCCTCCTCCGCCTCCCTAGGTTGAGGACTTGCCAGTGTGAGGAGCCTCATCAGGCAGGAAGGAGGCTGTGTAGCAGCGGGGTTCCGACTGCCCTGCCGGTGGAAACTCAGGG
Source organism: Myotis yumanensis (assembly GCF_028538775.1). NCBI lineage: Eukaryota > Metazoa > Chordata > Mammalia > Chiroptera > Vespertilionidae > Myotis > Myotis yumanensis. The sequence continues at coordinate 44,736,202 of NW_027223767.1, forward strand.
CTAGGTCGAGCTCCACTCTACTTGGTGGGTACCTAGGCTTAGGCATCCTCATGGAGTTCTGGAGTGTTCCATCAACCTCATCAGCACCCCTACAGATTTCAACATTCCTGAGGCTAAAGATGACCCATTCCCCGGAGTCCACGGAACACAAATTTAAGACCGAAAAGATTTCCTCCATTAATATTCCATCCTCATGACCTTATAATTTTTTAAAATTAAAAACAGCCATGTCTGGCTTAAATGGTTGTCTGTGTATCCCTGCACGCTTGTTTTTGTTGCAACAGTGGGCAGAGGGTTGTCAAATAACTGGCTGCTCCCAACTCGGTCACTTTTCAGTGACGAAAAGATATTTTGTTTCCAATGGAGGTGCGCGTGCATGTTTGGGAACGGAAGGAGTGTCAGGAGATCAGTGCGATGCTTTGTGCTGGGGGCGTGTGTGTCTGTGTAAGGTCTGGGAGGCACAGTGACTGTAGCCGTTTGGGTGCCCAGTGGATGGGTGTGAGGGATCTCGAGGGTGGGAATCCTACCCAGGATGGCCAGGGCCCCTGTCCCTGGCCTCTGCACAGTCACTTGACTGTCGCCATCACCCCGAGCCCCAGCTCAGTCCCTGGAATGAAACGAGGCCACCGTGAGAAACCGGTCCGGCTTTGCATCTCATTTACATAAATATTTATTAATCGTCATTAAACTGAACAGAAACACGCAATGCACTTCGGGTGTCCGACGGGAGTTTAATCTTCGCTACAAGAGGAAGGTAAAATTGCGTGTGAGTGTATGGGTGAATGAGTGGGTGTGTCGCCTGTGGGTTTGCATTTTGCACCGTGTGTTTGGATGCCTCATCTCCTGCCTCCGGTGGGGAGAGGGTCTTCTTTTGCCCCCTTTTTGGGGGAGACTCCAGAAGGAGCCCTCAGCCCTCTCCCTGACCACCTGCCAGCCTGAGCCGAGAGGACAACTTGGACAAAAACCCCTTCTCCAGCCACCGGAAATCGCTGGGCGCTGGCGCCCACCGGAGCACAGTCGGGCGGGGCGGGGCTGCCCCCAGATCCTGGCCTCCACTCTCACCACAGGAAGGGGTACAGGTGCCTGAGGAGAGGGACGCCGCGGAGCTCTCCTCCCCCTGCCCCCGGACGCCCGCGCCCAGCCCGTGTGTGCGTGAGGTGTGGTGTGCGTGTGTACGTCTCTCATGCAAACCCTCCCTCCCCAAACCGACCCCCCCAACAGTTTGCCATTCCATACAAATTTGGAAACAGGTTTTTAAAAAACAGCATGACGCACGACGGGGACGGGGCGGGGGGAGGGCAGTGGCACTGGGGCCCCAAATCTCCGAGTCACTGATTGTAAGAACCTGGGGAGGAGGAGCTGGCGGGCGCCGGCCCCACTTCACCAAAGTGCACAGATCCGCGCTGGGGCGGCGCAGCCCGCGGGCCGGGAGGGGCATCCCGGGGCCGGGCCGGGCCGCTAGGCTCAGTCAGAACCTCCTTGCATAGATATTTGTGTCTTTTTATTATTGGTAGTAGTATTTTTTGCCTTTTATTGCTTCTAAAAGTTCTTACTGCGTTTTCTCTCCGATCCGGACTTTGCGTTCGGCCTCCATCGCCTCTTAGCTTTTTTTTTTTTTTGTATGTTTGTTTGTTTGTTTGTTTGTTTAAAAAAAGGGAAAGGGGAAATGGATTCTAGTTACAAATTGTCTTGGCTTCTCTCTTTCCTCTCAGTCCACATTCCCTCCCGCCAAAATTAAAATCACAAAACGCTGAGACTAAGGGTTGGGGTGAGGGCGATCCGGGTCCAGGCCTGGGCAGCCTGGCTTCTGCCCGGCTCTTTCCTGCCTCGGCAGCTCTGTGTCTGTTTTAAAAGTAATAATAATAATGGGAGGGGGGACTACCCCACAGCTCAGCTGCCCCCTTACGAGCCCCTCGGGGTCTGCAGGGAAAAGGGAGACGGAAACCTAAGAGTAAGGGGGGGTCTCCAGGTGAGTGCCCTAAGGGGATCCTTGGAGAAGACTCCCTGGGTAAGAGGAGGAGGGAGCCCCTTGGGGAGAGAGAAGGCGAGTCCCCTGGGGAAAGCGAGGCCCCTGGAGGGCCCCCCACTGTGAAGAGGACCGTGCTGCCCAGAGAGCCGCGGGACCGGCGGCCCGCACCCCGCGCCCTGCGCCACGGGGGTGCCCCTGCGCTCAGGGGCTGGGGACAGGGGTGCGGGCAAAGGCAAAAGAAAAAGGAAGGGGCGGCCTCGAGGTCTCAGTTATGGAAAAACGCGTTGAGCTCCTCGTACATGGGGCCCCGGTCGTGGTGAAGGTGCATATCGTAAGACAAGAGATTCTCGGAGTGGACGCCCCCGCGCACCGCGGACGAGCCGAAGACCAGTCCGTGGCCCGCGGGCCGCGAACCGGGCAGCGCGGAGTAGTGCATAGAGTAGTGGTAGCTCTTCTCGTGGTCGGGCGACGAGTCCTGCTTGAGCGAGAAGTTGCCGTTGAGACAGAGCGGGGGGCTGAGCGGGCCCTCGTACTCGGAGCTGTTGTAGTCCGGGCTCGCCCCGCCGCCGCCCGCCGCCGCGTACAGCGTCTCGTAGGCGGCGCAGTAGCCGTGGGTCCGCAGGGCGTGCGCCGCGCCGCCGCCCAGGCCGCCCGCCGCCTGGCACTGCGCGCCGGCCAAGCGCGAGCAGGGGTACGGGTACGGGTGCATGGCGAACGGGCCCCCGGAGCCGTGGAAGCGGCCCGTGCCGTCCGCGCCCTGCTCCGTGAGGAAGTTGCGCGAGTTGAGCTGCAGGCAGCCGGCCACCAGGTTGGTGGTGGGCTGCGACAGGCCCTTGCACAGCGTCTGCACGTAGGACACCAGGTCGGGGCGCTTGCCCGAGCGCAGGATCTCCGAGAGCGCCCAGATGTAGTTCTTGGCGAGGCGCAGCGTCTCGATCTTGGACAGCTTCTGCGTCTTGGAGTAGCAGGGCACCACCTTCCGCAGGTTGTCCAGCGCCGCGTTCAGGTCGTGCATGCGGTTCCGCTCCCGCGCGTTCGCCTTCTGCCGCCGCAGCTTGGAGCGCTCCAGGCGCGCCTTGGTCATCTTGCGCTTCTTGGGCCCGCGCTTCTTGGGCCGCTCGCCCTCGGCCTCCTCCAGCCCTTCCTCCTCCTCCTCTTCCTCCTCCTCCTCGCCCCCCAGCTCGCCTTCCTCTTTGACCTCGGCCAGCGCGGCTTCCGGCACCTCTTCTGCTCGGAGAGGGACCGGCTTGGCGGCTCGCGCGGGCCCCGGAGCCCCCGGCCCCGGCGGCGGCGGGGGCGGCGGCGCGTCGCCCTTGTCGCTCCTCGGCTCGTCGTCGTCGCCGTCGCCCCAGCTGGCGAACTTGGGCACGTCCGAGAGGAGACTGGGTTCGCTGAACAGGCGGGTCAGCATGGTGCCTGAGGGCGCCCCGCGGGCGAAGGGGAGACAGAGCGCAAAGTGAGGGGCACGCCGGGGTCAGAGCGCCTTCCCCCAGGCCCCCTGCCCCCCAGGCCCGTGCGGGTTCCCTTCCGGGGCCCAGGACGCCCACCTCCTCCGCCCGCCCCGCCGGGATCCGGCCCAACCCCGGCCCGGCCGCCCGGCCGCCCGGCCCGACCCCGGCTCAGGCCCGGTTCCCCACGCTGGGCCCCGGCTGCGCCCCGCGCCTGAACCCGGGCCGCACTCCGCGCCTGGGTCTGTTCGGGGCCCGGACGGGGGCCGGGCAGGGGCTCTGGGGAAGGGATGTCTCGCCGGGGGAGGCGGCGCCCCGGCCCCGAAAGCCTCCTCGCTCCCGGCGGGGCGGAGGGCTGGCGGCCGCCGGTGGGGACAGCTGCCCGCTCCGGCCCCGGCGCCCCGGCCCCCGCGGCCCCCCGCCGCCGCGGCTCTCACCCCTCGGCTCCCTAATCCAATTTGCGACTTGGCCGCGCGCCGCCCCCAGCTGGGCCCCCACCCCCGCAGCCCCGGCTCCGAGGCGGGAGCGCCGGCTCCTCGGGCCGCGCGTCCCCAGCTCCGGGCCGGCTCCGGGCGGCGAGGACCGAGGGACCCGGCGTGGGGAGGAGACCGGGAAGCGAGCCCGCCGTCTCCCCTGCGGTCGGGGACCCCCTGCCCCCCGCCAGACGGCCTCCCTCCCACATCGCTGTCCTGATCTCGTTGTTTTTTCGGGATTGATGGAGGAAAATCCAAATTTGTTTCTCTCTCTCGCTCTCGCTCTCTCTCGCTCTCGCTCTCTCTCTCTAACGGGGAAGGTCGCAGGTTCCTCCGGGACGACCACGGGGTGGTCCCGTCCCAGCCCCCGCACGGCCGCTCGCTGATCCTGCTCCCACCCTCGCAGGCGGGCGCCTCCCTCCGAAGTCCCGCAGCTGCAGCCCTGGGGGCACGGGACCCCGGGGCGCCTCCGCGGCCCACCCCGTGAGGGGGCACCCCCAGGAAGGGGGATTTGGGGACCCTCTGATGGCTGGGGCCGCCCCCCCTCCGCCGGCGGGTCAGATCCAGCTCTTTCGGACAACTTACCTCGGAGAGGAGTCCGGGGGAGAGGGGAGGGGAGGGGGGGGGCAAGAGAGAGAGGGGGAGCTCGGGATCTTCTCGCCTATTTCATTGTTCCCCCATCTTCAGGGAGCGGGGGCAGCGGCTCCTCCAGGCGGCGGGCACCGGCGTCTTCAGAGCGCCATGCGAGCCGCGGAGCGAGTGTGGCATCTCTACCAGGCGGGGGTACCAGCCTCTATGCCAGGCCATATGGGCTTGGCACGTCACGGGCAGCAGCTATCACATGAGAGACGGTGATTGGCATGCGTCTGCATTGGGGGAGAGCCGGCTCCCCCGGGACCCGCCGCCATCTGTCACTCTCTACTCCAAAAAAAAAAAAAAAAAAAAAAATTAAATAAATAAAGGAAATAAATAAATATCTCTGCTGCCCTCCCCTCTCTGCCCAAAGCCAGCCGGGAAAGCAGGGATTGAGAGGGAGGGGGAGGAATTGCCCCCCCCCCCGGATATAGAGCCCCCACATGGGAACAATGGAGTGGCAAGACTGGACATTGGGGGGTTGTGGTCGCCCCAAATTCCATGCTCCTTCCGGAGTACTGCTCTGCCCATTTTTTCCCTTGCAGCCCCCAAAGGTGGGTCAGGGACCAGACCCCTGAGTCCCGAGAAGGGACTTCTGTGCTCGTGCTCGCCACCCCCAGGAGAACCCCCTTGGCTACAAAGGGACAGCTGAGGCCCCTCCCAGGGTGGCTGTGGGGGGCGTCCCCGGCCCAAGCCCCATAGGTAGATGTTGGCACCATGCCATCCCTCATCCCTGTCTGCCCCTCCCCCACCCACCCTCACGCACACACAACATATGTGGCTGAACGAAATTCAAACCAAGGGAAAGACAGAGAAAAGGGAAGACTTGCCTGGATGTCTGAGCCGCTGCATGGGCGTGTGTGTCTGTGGGGACATGTGTATATATTCGTGGAGTCAGCTGATGGAGAGGCTCCCTTGTGTGTCTGGGGGCATATTCTGTTGGGGTGGAGTAGCAAGGATTCCCTGGGATGAGCCTCTGCACCCACCATCTGGGGGTGGGGGAGAGGGTCTGGGTCTGGATTCCTAACCCAGAAACCCCTCCCTCCTCACCCGCCAACAGCCCCTCCCCCGGCTAGACAAGTGACCACCCCACCAGATCTTCCTCTCCTGGCCTTCTGACTCCCTCATTGGAGTGGGGGAGGGGGCTGGCCTGGAAATTTCCTAAAGTTCTTGGAGGAGACTCGGGCCTTCTCCTCCCCCTGCAAAAAGTAAAAAATGAAAACATACTGAAAGTGCAGAAGCCAAGTCCAGCAGTTCTGAGTGACCGAGGGCAGGCGGGTCAGACAGGTGGGTGTCATGATGAGAAAGGTAGGAAATTGCTGTTTTATCTTACAGCTCACCTTTCACCCAACCCTCTCACTGGCTCGCACTGGGCCAGACACAGATGCAAATGGCATGGGTTGAGGGAGGTAACTTCACACACACACACACACACACACACACACACACACACCTGTTCCTCACTCTGCGGTGCAGAAAATGGATACACACCCCTGTGTGTGAGCAGGCAACCAGAGCCAGGTGTAGAGAGACCCTTGCCCACGCTCTGGTTCAGGCCTTTGTGTGTTTCAGCCCCACATTTCCTGTCCCTCTCCCCACCCTCCAGATTACACACTCCCAGGCGATTTCAATTCTACATTAAGCAGCCATGTGCCAGGCACTGTGTGGTGCGAAGGTGGGACTTCACCCTCAATCTGGACAGATTTCGTTTCCTCCCTCTAGGAGCCCCCGGAGGGGCTCTTGGGCTGCTAGGACCTTGATCTGATGTTTGGTAGAATGAGTTTGGTTCTAAAAAGAGGCACATACCCTGGGGAAGGAGTCCTTGGAGAAGGAGGAGGCTCTCTAGGCACTTGGTGGGAACCATAGGAGCCTCAGAAAGAACAGGCCTGCTCAGCTGGCGGGGCTCAGTGGTTGAGCATCGACCTATGAACCAGGAGGTCACGATTCAGTTCAATTCCCCATCAGGGCACATGTCCGGGTTGTGGGCTTAATCCCCGGTGTGGGGCATACAGGAGGCAGCCGATCAATGATTCTCTCCCATCATTGATGTTTCTTTCTTTTTTAAAAAAATATATATATTTATTGATTTCAGAGAGAAAGGGAGAGGGAGAGAGAGATAGAAACATGCTCCTGCACACTCCCTACTGGGAATCAAGCCCACAACCTGGGCATGTGCCCTTGACCGGAATCGAACCTGGGACCCTTCAGTTCGCAGGCCAACACTCTATCCACTGAGCCAAACTGGCTAGGGCCCATTCTCTTCCTCTCCCTTCCTTTCTGAAATCAATAAAAAATAAATATTTTTAAAATCCCAATTGAATAATAACAATAAACAAGTCCCAACTCCTCCATCCAGAGGCCCATGGAGCGGGAGCTGACCTGCCTAGGAGCACACAGGTGGAGAGAAGCTGGGGCTCCTTCTACATCCCCACAATCTGCCTCCGTGGTCTCCCGCGTGAGAGCTGATGGAGAGCTTCCCTCCGTTCGTGGGTTGTGGGTCTGGAACTAGGATGGGCATCGGGAGGGGCAGAGGCTCAAGTATGCTGGCCAGGACCCTGTCCAAGTTTGGGAACAGCCTCAAGAGCTTTCCGGGCCCCTTTACTGAGGGTGGAGTCTCCAATCCTGACACGTGGCCCTTGGGGGTGGGGGGCACAGTTGTATGGCATTTCCGTTACCTGCACATGCTTTGGGCTCAGATTCCTGGCCAACCGCACTTTTCCCAGCTTTAAAGAAGGCTGAGTGCCTTGAGCAAGTTCCATAACATCTCATAGCCTAGATTTCCCCGTCTATAAAATGGGGCTAATGATGCCACACCTGCTAGAGCTTGGTTAGTATTAAATGGGATGATGCATGTAATGAGGTTAGCACAGGGCCAGCAACACCGTGAGCCTTCAGGAAATGCCCGCACTCATGTTTATTAGAGCACCTTGTAATCAGTAAATGCTTTACAATATTATTTTCTTGCACATGCCCCCCCCCCCCCACACACACACGTGGAATGCTTTGTAGGATGCTTTCTTCATAGGATGAGTTTAGAATGGCCATATAGGAATGGGTTTTTTTGAGTTAATGGGTGAATGAATGGATAAGCGAATGAATGCTTTCTTGGGGTAAAAAGATATCCAGTGCCCCCTCCTTTGGACACTGAGGTGGGGTCTCCCTCCCAGGCCCCTCCCAGCTCCAGGCAGGAGGCAGGGGGCAGGGGGCAGCGGGCAGGGGGCAGGGGCAGCGGGCAGGGGGCAGGGGGCAGTGGGCAGGGGGCAGGGGCAGGGGGCAGCGGGCAGGGGGCAGGGGCAGGGGGCAGTGGGCAGGGGGCAGTGGGCAGGGGGCAGGGGGCAGCGGGCAGGGGGCAGTGGGCAGGGGGCAGCGGGCAGGGGGCAGTGGGCAGGGAGCAGGGGGCAGCGGACAGGGGGCAGGGGGCAGCGGGCAGGGGGCAGCGGGCAGGGGGCAGCGGGCAGGGGACAGCGGGCAGGGTGCAGGGGGCAGGGGGCAGGGGACCTTCGCCCTGCCGGCTGCTTCCTGTCTTTTCTTCCTTCAGGAAAATGGAACAAGTGTTTCTCACTCCACACATTCCCACTCTTTTTTGGGAGAGACAATAAAAACCCGGGAAAGTGGGGCAGAGGGACGTGTGGGAGGCGCTCGGACGGGCGGGAAGGAGGCAACACACGCGCGCACGTGCGCCGCGGGCCGGACCTGCGCCCTCTGCGCCCGAGACGGGACGGGACGGGACGGGACGGGAGTGGAGGGGAGACGGGAGGACACCCAGCGACCGAGGCCATCTGTTCCTCCCCAGCTGGGGAGGGGAGTGGTGAGGGGCCTGGGCCTGTCCGGCCTCGGGGAGGGAAGGGGGGCTGCTGGCACCTGAGCCAGGCGGGGAGACCCCTCTGCCGCTGCCCCCGCACCCCCAGGAGGGCGCTGGGAGCCAGGGTCTGAGGTTCCCATGGAGACACAGCCCGTCCCCGGGGAGGCCACAGTCTGGGCACCTAAGATGGCGCCTGGGGGGGGCGGCGGCCATTTTGTGCAGCCGGGTCCTGGGGGCGGGGCAGGGGCTGGGAGGGTTAGGGGGCGGGGAGTGGGGGAGGACCTGGGGGTAGGGCAGGGGCCTGGGAGGGGGAGGGCTAGGGGCGGGGCTTGGAGGGCTGGGGCGGGGCTTGGGAGTTGTGGGCGGGGCTTGGTGGGTTGTGGGCGGGGCGGGGTTAAGGGGGTGTGGGGCAGTCTCAGGCTTGGCGGGGCTGGGGCAGGGGCAGGGGCAGGGGCCGGGTGCAGGGGGTGGGCATAGAGGGTTGGGTGTAGGGGGGGAAGGGATGAAGGGGTGCTGGTGGGAGGGTCCGGGAGGGGGTGGGTGCAGGGGGGTAAGGGTGGGGGGAGGGGCGGGGTGCTGGGGGGAGGGACCGGGAGGGGGTGGGTGCAGGGGGGTCAGGGTGGGGGGAGGGGCGGGGTGCTGGGGGAGGGACCAGAGGGGGTGGGTGCAGGGGGGTAAGGGTGGGGGGAGGAGGGGCGGGGTGCTGGGGGGAGGGACCAGGAGGGGGTGGGTGCAGGGGGTTAAGGGTGGGGGGAGGGGCGGGGTGCTGGGGGAGGGACCAGAGGGGGTGGGTGCAGGGGGGTAAGGGTGGGGGGAGGGGCGGGGTGCTGGGGGAGGGACCAGAGGGGGTGGGTGCAGGGGGGTAAGGGTGGGGGGAGGAGGGGCGGGGTGCTGGGGGGAGGGACCAGGAGGGGGTGGGTGCAGGGGGTTAAGGGTGGGGGGAGGGGCGGGGTGCTGGGGGGAGGGCCCGGGAGGGGGTGGGTGCAGGGGGGTCAGGGTGGGGGGAGGGGCGGGGTGCTGGGGGGAGGGCCCGGGAGGGGGTGGGTGCAGGGGGGTAAGGGTGGGGGAGGGGCGGGGTGCTGGGGGGAGGGCCCGGGAGGGGAGTGCAGGGGGGTAAGGGTGGGGGAGGGGCGGGGTGCTGGGGGAGGGCGGGGCGGGAGGGCGGCATTCCTCCGCAGTCCGGGGGAATCTCGCTCAGGGCACGGGCTGATGTTCGGTAAAGCGAGCTCATGACCCTCCGGCTCCACCAAAATAAACACCCGCCCGCCCACCTCTGCAGCGGCTCCTCCACCGGCGCCCAGAGGACACCTCGCCGCCGCCCCAGAGAGGATGGGCGGGCCGCGGGCCGGGAAGGAGCCTCGGTGCCCCCCCCCACCCCCCCAGCGCCCGACGCGGGGCGGGCGGTGAGACGCCAGGTGCCCTGGCCTGGCCGCGGCCGCCAGCCCGTCTCCCGGGCCTCCCGCGGTGGGCGGGCAGGTGATGCGGGCGGAGCGACTTGAGGGGCCGGGCGGGGATGGGAGCCCCTCGGAGCCCGTGCTCCCGGCAGTAGCTGTGCTGTGGGGGGAGGGGGAGCAGGCTGGCACCACCCAGACGGTGCCTGCTCCATCCGTTGGGGATGCTCGAAGCTTCTCCTGCAGGGTAGGAGCACCTGCCCGCCCCCCAGCCCCCCAACCCCGTGCCCCACCTCCAGTCCTCCAGGACCTTGGGGGAGGGGGACCTGCCGCTCCTCCCTGGCTCCGGGTGGGCACCTGCCCCGCTGCCCCCTCCCCCGCCCGCCGCAGTGTTCTGGGAGCGGCGGGCATGCCAGATGGCGTGGCTGAGAATGCGGCGACGTTGCCGGGAGGTGAGGGCTGGCACGGGCGATGTGCGGCTGCGTGCCTTGTGGTGCCACGAGGGAGGGGGAGGGGAGGACCAGCGAGGTGCCGTCCCCCTCCTCCCTGCGACCTCCCGTCCTGACCTCCAGCACCCGACCAGGACTCCCCTGCACTTCCTGGGCCCTTTCTCGGGTTCTCACTCTGGGCCTAGGCCCCGCCCAAAGGTGGGTGGGCTCATGCCCGTGGGGCCAGGTGTGGTGCGGAGATTCCTGGTCAAACTCCTGCTGCACCCTTGACCTTCTTCCCCCCAACCCAGGACAAAGGGAGCCGGAGGAGACCTCCTGGTGTTTCGGCAAAGCCAGCCCCCTCCGGATTATTCCCTTGCTCCCAAAGCAGAGTGACCTTTGCCTCATAACCTTTGACTTCTGGCTTCTGAGACTCATTTTTTCTGATAGAAGTTCCCTTCCTGATGGGTGCTGGTCCCTGAGTCTCCCTTTTGTCAAATGGTTCCTGGATGGACACCGCCTCCTGGGAGCCTTCCCTGACCGCCCCAGGCAGGGCAGCTCCAGCACTGCCACCCTGTGTAAAGAGGATCCATTCACCCATCTGCCTCCCTGACGTGACCAGGGTGGTGAACATCTCTCACTAGTCCAGTGTTGCACAGGCCGTATTGAGTTGGTGCTCAATAAATGCTTATTGTGTTCATGCCTGGCTGGTTTAGAGGGTTTGGGGTGCTCCTCTGGAGAAGCGCCTACAGCAGTACGGCCCAGAGCCCCCTGTTCCTCCTGTCTTTTGCATAAATTTCAGTTTGGGGAGGTGGACTTGGATGGGGGGTGGGTCACAGATTCCTCCCAAAGTGGCCCTCAGAGGAAGGGCTGGGGGCATGGAAGCTGAGCCCAGAGTGCTCAAGCTCTGGCTCTGAGGTCACATGAGGCACCATGGTGTCTCCCTCACCAGGTGGTTCCTGCCCAGCTGGGACCTGGGAGCGAGGCAGGGGTCGCCTCTGCTGAACCGTTTGGGCCCAGACCTCTCAGTAGACTTGGAGCCCCTCTCTTTTCTACCCCACCCCACCCCACTCCTACCCTGCATGGGGTAAAGAACTCCCTGAGGGGTAGGGAGGTGAGGTCCAGGTCCAAGGCTGAGTCCCACTCCAGCTGCTTTTCTTTGCTGATGCTGCTACCCTCCAATAGCTCAGAACCCCTCTGTCTTATGGGCCTGGCTCACCCTCCTCCTCGGGAAAGGCACCTTTAAAGGCTCCCCATAACCCCTAGGATCAAGTCATGCTCCTTAGGGCACCCCAGATCTGGCTGCTGTCCGACTCTCCCTGCACAGTTACCCCTGTCTCGAACTCTGCCCTCAGCTGCTCTACACTGCGTCCACTTCCACAGCCTCGCGCCTGTGAGCCTCTGCTCAGGTTGTCCCCTCTGCCTGAGCTGTGCCCTCCCCCCTTTTCCCACCTTTTAAGCTGAAGCATCACCTCCTCTAGGAAGTCTCTCTGGATTAGGTGCCCCTCCTTTGCACACCTCTGTAGAGGCAAAGGTCATGACATCTGACCCAACCTGACAGCCCATTCCTGGAAGGCAGGAGCTAGGCCCAGGCCTGGTGTGTAGAGTATCTTCAACAAGTGGCTGTGGGACCAAGGCCTCTCCTGCCCCGGTTTGAGGAGGTGCCACTTCTACCCTAGAAATGGAAGGCTGCAGCCAGGGCAGGACACAGGAAGCCCCTCCTCTGCCATCAGCCTCCCCCCCCAACCCCGCCGCCCCCAATCCCAGCACTGATGTGGGAGTCAGGCTTCCCTTCTGTAAAATGGGCCATTGTGTTCAAGGAGCCAACAGGTGTGAAGGTGCTGCCTCAGCCCACGGCCCTGTCCAGATATGGCTGATTTCGCCCAATGTTCCTGATTGACTTTATGCTTTAAAATGTGTGGCCGGAGTTCTGTTCACTGCCACCTCTTGGTTCTGCCTTTCTTGGCAGTTTTCCACGTGAGCAGTCAGGATGTGCTGCCCCTGTCCCCCGAGGGCCCACCCCAGAAGGCAGTCACACCAAGAGGGAGTTCTGGACTTAGCAGGGTCTTCATCTTGGTCTGATCACGTGATCCCACGCTCCCTCATCTGTAAAATGGGAACAGTGACACCTGCTCATCTCCCTCGGCACTGACAGGAGGACCAGAAGGACAGCCAGGCCCAGCCGGCGTGGCTCAGTGGTTGAGCATGAACCTATGAACCAGAAGATCACAGTTGGATTCCCAGTCAGGACACATGCCCGGTTGTGGCCTCCGTCCCCAGTGGGGGTCATGCAGGAAGTGACCAATCAGGATAGGAGGTCACAATTTAACCAGAGACCTCTTGGCTCAGCCCCCTGGGAGGTTGGAGCCCAGGACAGTGTGAATGAGACTCAGCCACCACTTCCCTGCTTCACCACCCTGAGGGGCCAAGGTGGGTATGGGGAGGAAAGGGGACAGTCTAGGGGCGGGGGCCTCGGGGACCAGTGCCCCGTTTTAGAGAAACCAGAGCACAGAGAGGGGCAACTGGCCTGTGGTCACACAATAACTGAGCTGGGACTAGAAATTCGGACCCAAGTCCTACTTTGGGGTCTTGCTGTCCCTGGGGCTGCAGAGCTCTCTGTACCAATGTAGTCTGTAATCCATGATGACAATGGTAAGCATCATCTGTGCCAGGCATCACCTTACTTCAGTCTCACCCCAACCTTGAAGGTGGGGTTGCTATTTCCTCCACCTAAAGACAAGGACATTGAAGCTCGGAGAGGGTGAGGTTAAGGTTAAGGCCAACCTCACACAGCTAGTAAATGGCAGAGCCTGCTTTGAACCAAGCTCTGACTCTGAGTCTATATGCTCTTATTCATTATTACAAACGGTGCTCCTTTCTCCAAAACCCCCATGATCTCTACACTGTGGGACCAGCGCACTCCGCAAAAGAGAGGGAGGAGTGTGCCCTGGGAAGGACTGGTGTATAAGGCCTGTCCTCTGTCTATACAAGTCCCCACGTCACAGGAGCCAGTACCCGTAGTCTCTGCGGTTCTATCGATCGTTGGGTGGGGGATCCCTGGATTCACAGGGAGGGGCAGTCACATTAAACATGGGGTTTCTCTGTTCTGCATCCCTCCTCCCTCAGCCTCTTCAGGTGTCCTCCTCTGCCTTGCAGGCTAGTGAGGTGCTTCCTCCACCAGGAAGTCCTCCCTGGTGTCTCCTAAGGAAATGCCACTTTCTCCTCTGGCCCTGGGCACCACGTTGAGCACCCAGGGCTGGATAGGCCAGGCCAGCTGGAACCCAGCTTCACCACTTGACCACTAGCCGCCCGCCACACGGCTCTGCTCTGTCTGTCGAATGGGCAGGAGAAGCCCTGGGACCTCACAGAACCTTCGCGAGGATTCCAAGCGAGCCGTTGTCCTAGGAGGAAGCACCTGGCACCAAGTGGGACCCTGCCTCTCGCTCCTTCTCCTCCTGGCTCCCTCCCTGTTTTCTCCTCCCCACCCCCGCCGCGCGCCTGGCACCGAGCCCAGCGCGCAGCCTGACTTCCTGCCCGCCGGGCTCCCTCCGCACGTGCCCCGCGCCCCGGGGCCGCGCCGCCTCCCGGCCGGCCGCCGCGCGCCCTCTCGCCCGGAGCCGGGCGTGAGCCCCAGGTCGCCTCTCGGAAACGGGCCCAGCGGACGGCTCAGAGGTGGGGTCGGGGGGCCGGCGGCGGCGGGAAGGGAGCGCTGCCCCTTTAAGGTGCCACCGCCGCGTGGCAGGGAAACAGCTTGTGCCAGCCCCGTTCCGCCGGCTCCGCTCGCAACGAGGAACACAATGCATAACAATCAGGCGCTCGCTTGGAGCCTTGCCACGCGCGGGCGGGCGGGCGGGGCGGGGGCGCCGGGGGTCGCGACCCCCGTCGGGCATCTCGGGGCGGCGGTCCGGCCCGACCGGGCGCTACCTGCGGGCGGCTCCGCGCCCGGGCCCGGCGCCCCCGCGCCCCGAGCCCCCGCCCCGCGCCTGCCCGCCTCCCCCGCCTCCCCGCCCTCGCGCTCCCTACAAAGTTCATTCCCACTAACTCTTTTCCAGGCCACTTCCCCCTCACATCTGACAATCCGGGGCCCCTCATTCTCCCAGTAATCACTCCACTGCACTAATTGCACATGCAAATATGCAAATGCGTATTAATTAATTACTATACTAATTAGTTCTGTGGTATTTGCGAGTAATAAATCATTGGATGGGAGCGAGGAAGCTGGAGACCTGGCCCATTTTCATTCTGCATAAAATTTTAATGGTCTCTCTGGCTGATCCGGGACGGCGGCGCGCAGAGAGGCTCTTAAAGGGCCAGTGGCGGCGGGAAGGGGCGGGGGCGGGGGCGCGGGGCGACGCCGGGGGTCGGCGCCCTGGGCGGGCCGGGGACGCGGCCCCAGACCTGGCAGAGGCGGGTCTCCAGCGAGGGGTCAGCTTTTCCCCCGCCCCTCCTGGGCCTAGTGTCCTCTGTACGGCTTCCGAGGAGAGAATCCAGTGGCGGGGGAGGCGGCTAAGCTCGGTTTCTTTAAGAAAGGAAAGAGGGCAAGGAGCTGCGAGAGGCCAAAGCCAAGGCCTTGGGGCAGGGGCGAGGGAGGGGGGAGGGGAACAGAAGGGAAGACGCCACCTGCAGGACGGCCGAGGGAACCGGGCGCTGGGCAGGCCCAGCTTCGCTCTCGCCCTGTGCGTCCGCAGGGGAAGGAAGTTCCTAGGTGTCCTGGGTGCCCCAGTCCTTTCTTGTCTCTGGGGGCGGTGGGGGGGGGGCGCTCCAAGGCTCGGGGTGCCTCCAGCTTTCCCTTTCCACATGATCAAACTGCCGCCCCGCCCCCATGGGCACCAGCTGGCACCCTGGCAGAGCAGTCCTAGGCTTGAGTGGGCCCCCGGGACCCCGCTTTATTTCCAGGAGGTAGTCAGGACCTGGGCAGAGGGAGGAGGCCGGCTGCTCTGCAAGGCCATTGACTCAAAGAGGCCGAGGGGTGTGCCTCCTGATGGCGCCCCAACCGGAACTGGGGGATGCCAGAGGTGGGAGCGCTGAGGAAGTGGAGGCTGCGGGCCTGCCCTGAGCCGAGATCCCCAATACCAGGGTCTCCAGTCCGGGTGTGCTCACCCCTGCCAACCTCTGCCACCCACGAGCCCCTGGGTGGAGCAGAGCCCGAAGAGCAGCAGGGCTTCAGGATTCGGGTAACACTCCCTTAGCTGGAGGACTATTCCAGAGCTCTAGGCTCTCACAGACACCCCACCCACTGCTGTAGGCTCTGTTGAGGCCCCCATCTTAGGGACGAAGGAACCGGAGCTCAGAAAGGTTAGAGCCAAGGTCACTCAGCTGGGAGCCGTGGAGTGGGCTTTGAACCCAGACAGTCCAGCTCTGGCATCTTTCCACCACACTTGGCCACCTGTCCTTCCACCACCATGTCCTCAGCACCTGCTGAGAGCCAGGCCTGATGCTAAGAGCTTCATGGTTCCTGGGCAGCGTCGCGTTCAACCCTCACAACACCCGCAGGCAGCTTCTGGGATTCTCCCCATTACAGAGCTGGGGACCCACGGCCCAAAGAGGCCGACCGACCGAATTGCTCTGGGCACACAAGGAGGATATGGCAAGGCCAGGCTCACATTGGCCTGTGACAGAAGAGCCCAGCAGGCTCTCTGATGCCTCCCCATCCCCATTGCCGGGGTGGGGGGGGGGGGGCGTGCAGGAAAGGGTCAGGGCAGCCCCTATTGACTAGAGAACAAGAGAAGAAATGGAAGGATTTCCATTAGACAGACTGTGGGAGGAACTTAATTCTTTTTTTAAAAAATGTGTTTATTGATTTTTGAGCAGGGGTGGGGGAGGGGGGAAAGGAGAGGGGGAGAGAGAGAGAAAAATTGAAAAGAGAGAAACATCATTGATTGGCTGCCTCCTACATGCCCTCCAACCCTGGGCATGTGCCTTGACTGAGAATCGAACCGGTGGCCTCTTGGGATGCTGCTCAACTGCTGAGCTATACCGACTGGGCAGGACTTACTTCTTAAGAGGTAGGGGCTCCAGGAGCTGGAGTGTGTGTAAGCTTTCCCTTCTTTCCCAAGAAGCAGGCTGGGGGAGGGCATGGCTACCAGAGTAGGGAGGGGTGGGGGTGAAGGGATTGGGGGAGGTGGTGGAAGAATGGTCCAGAATGAGAAAGCCCGTCAGAACCGTATAACTCAGGAATCCTAGTTGGTTTTCTTCTTAATTTTGTCCCCAGTACTACTACCTACCCCCCCGAAAATCTCCTGAACACCCCCACCCCAAGATTTGCTACTTGGGGGACCCAGGAGATCCAGCAGGAGGAAGTGAAGATAACGCTCTGTCACTTTGTAAGCACTTCCTATGTGCCAGGCACTGTATATGCATAAACTTGTTTAATTCTTGTAATTCTGTAATTATCCCTATTTTATAAATGGAGACAAACAAAGGAAAGAGAGGTTAAGTTACTTGCCCAAAGTCACACAGCTAGTAAGTGGGAGGCCGGGATTTGAACTCCTGACCTGGTGTGCTTTACCATTCTACTTCCCCCTTTCTAGGAGCTCCTTGTGGCTGCAGGGCCATGGCAAGATTGACCCCTTGCCCAGAGGAGTCAGGGGTCACAGCACCAGCAGGACTTTCCCCCTGAGTGCCTTTGGAATTTGCAGATGCAAAGAGAAGGAACATGCCTGTGGCCCTGGCAGGTGTTGCTCAGTGGGTTGGGCGGCATCCTGTGCACTGGAGTTGTCAGTTCAATTCCTGGTCAAGGCACATGCCTGGGTTTTGGGCTCAGGGGGCATAAAGGGGATAGCAGATCGATGTTTTTCTCTCTCTCCCTATCCCTTCTTCTCTAAAATAAAATAACTAAAAAGAAAAAAGAAAAAAAAAGAACATGCCTGTGCCCGCCAGGTGGATTTTCATGGTGCCTTCTATATGTGGGAGTTGGGCAAAGTGACTCTCCAGAGGCCCAAATCCCCCCTCCCATCATCCTGAGGATGGGTGTGTGGGCATCTCCCCAGCCCACCCTTGAGAGAACAGCAGAGTCCGGGGGTTGTTAGCATCTGTCAGGGGGACCACCCTGATATGGGAATTGAGATTCCAGCGCTCCCAAGGATGAGCCCAGAGCCCCCTTACCTCCCAGGGGCTCAGGGAAACTTCTCTGGGGAATCTGGGCACCCTCATCTCCCCAGAACTAAGGCAACCTTTGACACCCATCTTCTGGGCCTGGGAGTCTAGGTGTGTGTGTCGGGCGGAGGAGGGTTGTAGGGCATTGGTAGGGATGGCCTTTGGGCTGCAGCCCACTCGGTAAGAAAACCCATCCTCACCTCTCCACTCCATTGAAACCCAAAGAAGCTGGGTTCATCAGGGTTTCCCCCACGCCCACCCACCTTCCCGGAAAATGGGGGCCAGTTGGGGAGTTGGGGGAAGGAGGCAGGAGGGGAGGCCGGCGGCTCTGAGCTTCTCCAGGCAGCCCTCAGGGCCGGGTGCCTGGGCAGGAGGAGGGGGCAGAGCAGCTGCTGGCGATTTATTAAGCAGTCACGGAAAAATTGGTTTATAAATTAACAGCTGTTTTAACTTTAGGGCCTCTTCTTCAGGGAATGGAAGCAGCCGACTGGACCGGGATTGGAGTGTGTATGAGGCTGGTGGAGGGGGTGGGAGGCGGCGGGCTCCGGCAGCTGGCATTCTTCGGGGGCAGCCTCAGCTGGCACCTCGGGGGGCACCAGGCAGTGGCCAGAGCAGGGAGTCTCCAGGTGCCCCAGGGTAGAGGCTGCCCCCGCTGTGGGCTGCTGGCTTGTTCGTTCTTCTCAGCAACACCCCACCTGGGGGCGCCAGAAAGCAGAGAAACCGCTGTACTCGGATCTGCCACCAGAGGGCAGCCTAGGCACATTGATTTCTGCTTCCCACCCCACCCCACCAGCCCCCTTTCCGCCAACCCCAGATGGGTCCAAACTAGGCTGGGTGAGAGAGAAATCCCGTCCAACGCTGAGCAAGAGAGAAGGTCGGTGCAATACATGCAGGCGACCTTCCACTTGCCCATCCTGAATGTATTAAAGGCAGCAGTAGAGTGAGAGCTCTGGGGTCAGACTGTGTTTGAACCAGGCTCTGGGTCTAGGCAAAAGGTTCTGTAAAATGGAATGATACTGAGGTAATGTGTATATAAGGACCTAGCCCAGTGCCCAGTAGAGAGTAAATGCCTCCGTGTATGCACCCGCAGTCCATGTCTTTGACTTCCATATTCATCCATTCATTCATTTCTCAATTCATCCCCTCTACAGCATGTAGTGCCTACTGTATTCTGGGCACTATGGCAGGCAGATGATGATGCAAAGACAGATGGTGGGAAGGATATGTCTCAAAATAGTGTGCTAAGACTAATGATACACCCAGTGAGGGGAGAGGGGAGGTTGATTTGCATGGGGCAAAAGAGAATGCTTTTGGGTGATGAGAATGTTCTATATCTGTATTGTGAGAGTGGTTATATGCTGTAAAATTTTCAAAAACTCACAGAAATGTGTATTTAAAATTGGTACATTTTATTGTATATAAATTCTAACTCAATAAAGTTGTGTGTGTGTGTGTGTTTTTAAAGCACCCAATGGGGATTTATTGAATGAGCAAAAGGATGCATAATGGATGAATGAATGTGTGAATGCATGTCTCGGATGATTGCCCGCCTGTCCTGGAGCCACCATTGTCCCTGCTGAAAGTGTACCCTGTCCACTCCTCTCCAGAGGCAGGACTTGGAATGCTCCCCTCCTTCCAGACCGCCCCCCCCCCCCCCCCCGATTGCCCATCACCACCACAGGGGCAGGGAAAGATCCCCAGTGCGCCCAGCTAGTGCTTCCCAGCTTCTCTAAGTTTGCTTCCAGGGCTTCCTGGGGCATCCCTTCCAGCTGCCTCATGCCAACCCAGCCAGCTGGGTTCAACTCAGTGGTGCCAAGGTCATGGGTGTGATGCCTAACTACAGTCTCAAAGTGCCAGCAGGTCAGCCCAAACTCTAGCCGACTCTGCCACCTGCTGGCCATTTTCAGACTGTACCCCATAGAGCAGGAACTTTTCTTGATGACCTACCTACCTGGAGCCCTGCACTGGGCTGGGGCGTGTGTGTGTGTGTGTGTGTGTGTGTGTGTGTGTGTGTGTGTAAGAATATGTTCATGCAATTGATTCAGCTCTTATTCCTGGTGACCCTATGAATGAATGATGCCCACATGTCCTGTTCTGAACAGCCATGCTCAGCTCCTGTAGACTCATGCCTATGGCTTCTTTTACCGAGCCAACCCATCTCATATTTGGGCTTCCTCTTTTCCTGCTGACTTCTACTCACTTCTTATTGAATTGTCACTGCTACTTATGAGCTGGGCTTTGAAACACAAGGAAACTGAGGCCCAGAGAGGCTAAGAACTTTGTCTGAAGTCACACAGCCCCCCAGTTGATATTCAGCCCATGAGACTGTATCTTGCTTGGGGGAAGGAATAGAGCAGTGGTTCTCAACCTTCCTAATGCCGCGACCCTTTAATACAGTTCCTCATGTTGTGGTGACCCCCAATTTCATTGTTACAAACTGAACATAATGAAAGCATAGTGATTAATCACAAAAACAATATGTAATTATATATGTGTTTTCCGATGGTCTTAGGCGACCCCTGTGAAAGGGTCGTTCGACCCCCAAAGGGGTCGCGACTCACAGGTTGAGAACCGCTGGAAAAGAATATTCCTGAGTGTCCATTCTCCCCACCTCCGAGAAACAGGGCTAAGGCCTCACACCACCCTCCCTAATGCACCTTCCAGAGACAGTTAATGTGGTCCCTCTTGTATGCCGGGCACTGTGGCAAGCACCAGGCAATAATGTGAAGAGAAATTGTGCGCTCAAAATAGAGTGCTCAGGCCCTGGCCGGTGGGGCTCAGTTGTTTGGGCATCATCCTGTGCATCAAAAGGTTGCTGGTTCAATTCGCAATAGGTTCCGGAGAGGGGGTTGCGATTCCATGTTTCTCTCTTTCCCTCTCCCTTCCTCTCTCTCTAAACATCAATTAAAAAACCTTTTAAAAAATAGTGTGCTTAGACCTATTGTACATCAATAGACAGCCTGTGATAAGACTTTCTTTTTTGTCAGTCCAAGTAGAAAGATCCAAAGTTCAATTAGGGTTATGTCAAACAAGGTCTTAGATTTGTTCCTTGGGCCCAATCGCCTGTGCTTCTAACTCAAGAATAATACCCAAAGAGTGGCATATTCCTTTTACATCTCATTTGCATATGATTAATTCTAAGTCAAAGAGAATGGAGGTCACCCTGGCCCCTTGCTCCTCAGCCCCTCTGGGATGTGCCTGACACAGGCTGCCTTCCCCTCCCCCTGGGGCCCCCCTCCCCTCCCAGCCGCTCCCCACTCCCCTTGCCGCTCCCCATACCTCCCCCAGCTCCCAGAAGTCCTGTTCCCTTCCTCTGTCACCCACGCAGCCCCCACCACCTGACCACCCACCTGAAAAACTTTTCCCCAAGTTCTTGAGAAGTCGCGTAGGATCCAGGAGAGAAAAATCAAAGTAATAAAACCTCATTTAATTCCTAGCGGAGGGCAGAGCTGCGAGCTGCAATTATCTTAATGCTGAGCTATTTTTGTTCTCTCTCCATCTCCGTCTCCTGCCTCTCTCGATCGGTCGTGATGCTTTCTCTTCCTCCCTTTGTCTCTCCATCTCTCACATGTGCTTTCTGTCTCTTTTCACTTTTTTTTCTACCTCCCCCCTTTCTCTCTCTCTCTCTCTCTCTCACCTCCTGTCCCTGTCATCCTTCTCCTTCCTGTCTATCTGTCCCTTGTGCTTGTACCTCTGTCAGCTAGGCTTGCCCACCCCTCTTAACCCCGGGGTGTAGCAGCCAGAGCTGTGGGTGCCAGAAAGGCTGAGGGAAGAGGGTACAGACCTCCCCTCCATCCCCCAAACACTCTCTCTTCCAGGCCTGGCTGAGAGGGAAGTCTCCCTTCCCAGCTGCCCCAGGCTGGGTCAGGGGCCTTTCTCCTGACGCAGGACTCCCCAGAGCTCGGAGGGTATTGGCAGAACCTCCATAAACAAGTCCTCCCTGGTCAAATGAGCCGCAGCCACTGTGGTCCCCAAGGCCATCTCAGCTCTCCTGGGCTCCAAGGTGCAACTGGTGGTGACCCTCCTTGTCCCTGACCTCTCATCACCTGCCCAGCTGCCCTCTGACCCCTTTATCCCACCTCAGGCCCCTCCCACCCTCCAGCACTGGAAGTCACAGGCCCTCACCCTCCCTGGCCCAGCGGCCACTCGGATTACTGCCTGACCGGTCATGTTCCTCTGACTTTCAGAATCTCCTTATTTACCCTCGAAAGGCGCTGCCAAACTGGCCTTTGCCACTCCCCACCACACCCCATCTGGAAGGGGGGTCTGGGCCAAGCCAGGGGCTGCCAGAGATGCCCACACCCCTGGGCCAGCAGCCTGGCATCCGGCTGTTTCCCAACAAGCATATAAGTCAACAAACACAGCCGGACCTGAGCCAGGCCTGGGGCTGAGGGGTGTGGAGCTGAGTAGCTGGAGCTTTCGGCTCCCAAGAGCAACGCTCTGCCCTCCGGCCACCCTCTCCCTCGCCCCCAGAGTGAACACGGACTCTGGGGCACATCATGCCCCTGACCCCGTTTCCACAGGACGCCTCTGGCCCCCTGGCCCCCTGGCTCTGCCGAGGACCCAGCACACTCTGGGGCTGGAGTGGAAAAGTTGCTGGAGGTGAGGGAGGGCTCCTGACTGATGCAGGCCGGAGTGTGACCAGGCGGGAACATGGCCAACACAAACAGCACCCCAGGAAGACACACAATGTCCACATCTACACACGCACCCTGTCGGCCCCGCAGAGCGGCATTCAGACCCTCACCCACAGGCCTGCAGCGCAAAACATGGGCTCCTGCAAAGACACCCAGGGCCCGGACAGATACACAGGGACAATGCAGCCCACAGGGCCAGTGGCCTCCCCTTTGCCCCTCTAGAAACACACAAACATGGAGAGAGAGAGAGAGAGAGAGAGAGAGAAGGGGGGAGAGGCTCACACCTCGGAAATGAGCACACCCACTCCCCTCAGCTCTGTTCCGGAATGCACCGAACTCACACATGTGACAGCACGTGTGTATTGCTACAGGCAGCCCCCCAGCACCTCCAACTCTGTGCCCCTGGCTGGGTCTGTCTCCCTCCCATTAGATCTGGGGAGAGAAGACAGGAGACACGTGAATCCAGTGCACCTTGTACAGGATCACAACCTCATCCCCTCCCCGGCACAGGCTGGAGCTGCGGATACAGTACCCCCACCCCTCAGCTGGCACACCCGTGCCCATCACCTTGACAGCCTCTGCCAGCCTCCCCCACACCCACACCCTCCCGCACACGCACACAGTCCTCCCACACCCTGCCACTCACACTGCCTCCTTGACACTCTGACACACTTACTCACAGACTAGCATGCCCCCCCCCCCCACACACACACTCCCCAGCTATAGGCACCACAGGGCTGCTGGCACTCACACACTCACACACACACACACACACACACAAACACACACCCTGCAGGATGACTGACACGTGTCCTCCCACGCACACCCCGCTCTCTCACACTCCCTCGATTTCCAGGACACCCCCATTCACAGCGTGACATGCTGGGGGCACTCTTCACGACCTCACAGGTCTCCCCGTGAAACTCCAAGCACCCAGGCCACGAAGGGGTTACAGCCAGAGTCCCTGTGAACCTCCCCCCAGCCTGCGCCCCCCCATACCCTCCCCCTCAGCCTCCCCACATTATCCTCCCTGCTGGACTCCATCAATAATGCAGCTTCAAGTTCTGGGGAGACGGCAGGGGGCCCCCCAGCCTGCTCCCCGCGCCTGGTCACACTCCCACCCTCCCCGGCCCGGGGAGAACTCGCTTCCGGGCGCTCATTGGCCGCGTTCCCCTGGGCCCTCCCACCCAGCCCCGGGCGCCAGTCCCAGGTGAGGGGCCGGGCTGGGACCCCGAGGCCGGGGCGGAGGGTGGGGTCGGGGAGCGGGAGGGAGGCCCGGACGGAGAGTCACGCAGAGGGAGAGGGAGGTAGAGGCAGCTCGGAGCGTCAGAGACACCCCGAGACTCCGAGAGCGAGGAGAGGGGGGAGCGGCAGAGGCGCAGAGACCGGCCGCCCGGAGCCCGCGGGTGGAGGCGCGAGGGGCCGGGCGCGGGCTGAGCGCGCGGGGAGCCGGGCAGGCGGGCGGGGCGGCGGCGACCCTCCTCCGCGCCCCTCGCTGCGGGGTGTTTTTGGGGTATTTTTGTCGGAGCGCGCAGCCTCCTCCTCCTCCTCCTCCCCCCGCGCATCGCAGCTCGCAGCGCGGGCCCGCCGAGCCGGAGCGCCGCCCGGGACCGGAGTGCGCACCCAGCCCCGCCGACCACCCTGCCCGCCATGGACCCCAAGGACCGCAAGAAGATCCAGTTCTCCGTGCCCGCGCCCCCCAGCCAGCTGGACCCCCGCCAGGTGGAGATGGTAAGGGGGCCGCCCCCCCCCCCCCGGCAGCACAACCCCCCCCCACACACACACCCCGGGCTCCCCTGCGCCCCGGGCGCTGCGGGGTCCACGCTGGCCGGGGACGGGGCGCACGGAGCGTCCCGCGCCGACTCGACCCGGCGGGGCTGCGGGGCAGCAGCGCCTGAAGTTCGCTGGAGACACGCGCAACTTTTCCCGGGGCCTCCATCCTCACCCCGCGCCCGGGAACCCCGGGAGATGAGCGTCTGAGCGTCCGGGCCGCACCGGGAGGGGGCTGGCCTCCCTCCGGACCCCTGTGCCCCGGCCCCGGCCCCAGCCCCAGCCCCAGCCCCGCTGTCCCCGCCCTCCGCCTCGTCCCATCCCGTCTGCTTGGGCTGGGGTCGCCCGAGCCTCCTGCTGTCGTCCGGCCCTGGGCAGAGCCACAACATGGGCGGGGAGCGGGGGGTGACCACTCATCGCAGGAGCCAGACCTGTCCACAGAGACAGCTGAGGGCTCTGGGAGGGCCTCCCTGGTGGCGGGGAGGCCTCGAAAGGTGGGGAGGGGGTGGGAGGAGGGAGAGGAGCCTCCCCCTCCCCCCGCAGCCTGGCCCGATTCACTTGTTGCTGAGTCGCACTTGGCTCCTAATTGAGAGGGAGCGTGGGGCCAAGTCGTGTTGGGGGGAGATAGGGGACCATGGCGTCCCCCGGGCCGAGGCCTAGGCAGCTCTGGGTCTGCAGGGCAGTGCTGGGAGCCTGGCAGGGGAGGTGGCAGTTTCAGCTTCATTCACCTGGTTCTCTTGGTGAATTTCCCTGGAGCTCGGAGGGGACCTAATTAACTGACAGTTGGTCTGATTGCCACGCTGGGTGGGGCCCCTCCACCCCACGCCCTTACCCTTCAGCTTGGCTCATGGACTAAGGAGGGTGACTTTTCGTTTTGTTTGCGTGTGGGGGGTTTTTGTTGTTGTTTATTATGTCGACAGTCTCACTGGATTTCTTTTTACTTTTAAAAAATATATATTTTATTGATTTCAGAGAGGAAAGGAGAGGGAGAGAGAGATAGAAACATCAATGATGAGAGAGAACCATGGATCAGCTGCCTCCTGCACGCCCCACACTGGGGATCGAGCCCACAACCTGGCATGTGCCCTGACCAGAATGGAACCTGGGACCCTTCAGTCTGCAGGCCGACGCTCTATCCACTGAGCCAAACAGGCTAGAGCTGTTGTTGTCTTTTATGAGGACGGACTAGGAGTTCCACAGCCTCAGAGAGACAGGCCCCTGTGCGTCTGCAGCTCGGGCCGCACCTGAGCCCCTGTGTGAGGTTGGAGGTGCCTGCAGTGCCCTGGCTCAGCCTCCCTCTGCAGCTGGATCCAGTTTCTCTGGAGCCCTTGAGGTGACCTTAGGTGGGCAGGACCACGTGGTGCCACCGTCCGTGGGCACCTTCCACAGCAGCTTCAGTTCCCAAGGTCCGAAGCCTTCATAAACGGGAGAGGAAGGGCCTTATAGGGCAAGATAGAAGGGTCCCCTCTGAGCTCCAGGGAAATTCACAAAGAGAACCAGGTGAATGAAGCCCATTGCGGAGTAGCCATGAGTGGGATGGGCATGGGTGGGAGTCAGTGACAGGTTTTTCTCTCATTCTTCCTCTGCCTTGATGTGTGCTGTGTGGCCTTGAGCACTTTGCTAAACCTCTCTGAGCCTTGGGTTTTCACCTGAGTAAAATGAGAGGGTTGGGTGAGCTATAGAGTTCCTGTCAGCTCTGACAGGCTTTGATTCAAAGGTTCCCAGGGGACTCCAAAGCACTGTTTGTTCCCTGCTGCCTGAGAGGGGGGAATACTGGGGCGGGGGGGGGGGGGGGGGGGGAGCCTGCAGGTGTCAGCCTCCTCCTCCCTCCTCCCCACCTCTTTCTTCACCTCCTTAGATCCGGCGCCGGAGACCAACCCCCGCCATGCTGTTCCGGCTCTCTGAGCACTCCTCACCAGGTGGGCCCCTTTCCTCTCCAGCCCAGCCCCGGCCCCACCCTAACTCTGGTGCCTTCTTGGGGCCCTTGCCAAAGTCCCAGAGGCAGGAGATGGAGCCAGAGGGGGTGGGGGGTGGTAAAGTCTGGGAGCCCAGCTCTCCCGGGTTCATTTATTGACGGGCACCTCCCAGCACTAGGAAGGAGAGGGCACACTTTCCTGTACCCGAGACTGACCTTTTGGGGAAAGTAATTCAGATTCTTTTTCTCTCTGCCCTCTCCTTCCTCTCTGTTCCTCCTCCCTGCGTTCATGGATGGCCTTCCTCAGAGGAGGAGGCCTCCCCACACCAGGTGAGTTTCCGGGGCAGCTGGAAGGAGGGATGTGGTGGGCTGGCTGGGATTGCTTCCCTACTAAGGCGGGGTACCACCCAGGAGGACATATTAGCATATCAATCAGCATATCAATCAGCATCTCTGGTGAGAATGCCCAGTGCCCTGTGTCGTAGAGATCCTCCTCAGCCCTTGTGTTTGCTCAGCCTGGGGTGCAGCCTCCCGCCCTGAGCCAGGCCACAGCTCTAAGGAGGCCCTTCCTAAGCCATGGGGTGCCCTCAGCCTGTGGCAGGACCTGAGGGGCACCCAGACCTATTAGCAGAGGCTAGACCAGCTGCCCAGGCTGCTGTGGGTGGGATGGAATGGGGGTGGGGGGGTGGGGAGAGGGGAGCCTGTTTAACCTGGCACTTTCCCTGGCAGAGGGCCTCAGGAGAGGGGCACCACCTCAAATCGAAGAGACCCAATCCCTGTGCCTACACACCCCCATCGCTGAAAGGTACTATCCTCCCCCCCCCCCCCCCCATCCATCGGTCTGGCTGTCCCTGTGACCCCTGGAACTGGGCTGACACTGGGGGAGGGAGGTGAAGTGTTGAACTTTTGTTAGTGGGGAGGGGGTTGTCTTGTGTTCCCCCAACCCCTACTTAGAGACCAATTCGGTCCTAATTTGGTCTTGTAAAAAAGAAGGCGCCCAGCCCAGCCGGTTTGGCTCAGTGAATAGAGCATCCGCCTGGGGACCAAAGGGTGCCAGGTTCAAGTCCAGTCAAGGGCATGTGCCTGGGTTGCAGGATTCTCCCCAGCCTGGGCCCTGGTCACGGGGCTCATGCAAGAGGCAACCAATCAATGTGTTTCTCTCACATCGATATTTCTCTCTGTCTTTCCCTCTCTCTTCTACTCTCTCTAAAAAAGCAATGAAAAAATTATCCTCGGGTGAGGATTAAAAAAAAAACAATGAAGGCGTCCAGAGGCTGGGAAGGGTGCCTGTGGGGGTGGAAGAGAAGAGGCGGCCTAAAATAACAAGTAGACACCAATGTACGACACTCAGCTGCCCACCTTCCCTTTGCAAGTGCAGCCGACCCGCCCCCCAAAGGGCACCTCCTTCTCTGGGCTGCACCCCTCGCTCCCCTCTCCCAGTCACTAACATTTGCCCAGGTCTGCACACTGGGTGCTTCTCCTGAT
This sequence comes from Myotis yumanensis, assembly GCF_028538775.1. Classification (NCBI taxonomy): domain Eukaryota; kingdom Metazoa; phylum Chordata; class Mammalia; order Chiroptera; family Vespertilionidae; genus Myotis; species Myotis yumanensis. The sequence goes on from NW_027223767.1 coordinate 44,763,248, forward strand.
TCTCCTTTCTGTATTAGAAGGCAAGTCCCTGTTCTAACACAACACACAGTGTGGGCATTTGGCAAAACAGGAGTGAAATTTGGTCCCTCTCCTCCTGCGGCCCTTGCCTCAAAGGGTCAGGGAGAGTTACAGAGGAGAGGATGTCTGTCTGGATTTGAAGGATGAATAGGAATTCAACTGGCTGGCAAGGCCTAGAAGAGCATTCCAGGAAGAGGGAAGCGGTGGGCAAAGGGGAGGAGGTGTGAAATCGCGGGGTCTTCAGGGCCCGCCTGGAGCCTGGGCCTGAAGTGGGGAGCTGTGGGCGATACACCTGGAAGAGAAGGTGGGGTGATTGGGGTGTGGGGCAGGTCCTCACTCAGCCTTAGGCTGCCTTCCACCACCCCCTCAACTCCTGCCTGTGCACTTCCTGCCTGGCCAGCCCCCTCCTCCCGCAGACAGAGGGAGGGAGACCGGAAGGGTGTGCGGAGGGCTCCCTCCTGGTGGGTGTAATGAATTCCCGCAGTAGCCAAGGTCAACAGGTGCACCTGTCCCCGCTGGCCGGGGCTGGGAGCTGAGCAGGAAGGTGAGGGACAGCAGGCAGGCAGTGCGGTTCAGCCCCTGGAAGGACTTCCCACCTGTAGGGATGTGGGGAAGGCTGACCCCTGAAGCAACAGTGGGGTGTGGGTGGCATCTTCTGAAAAGAGAATATAAGCAATCTCTCCTCCCTGTCCTGGGCTGTGGGGGCGGTGAGTGGATACGAGGAAAAACCATCCCTTGTGCTCTTGCCTGTGAGCATGAGGCAGAGGGCTGGTGAAGAGATGGGGCCGAGGCTTCCTGGCATTCTGCACTGGCCAGAGGTGTGCCCCCCCCCCCCCGCCCTCTCCCCCGCCCCCAGCCTTTGGGACTGCGCCTTGGGAGGGTCTGAGTGGGGAGAAGCAGGGTAGTGGAATGGGCCAGGCAGGGGCGGGCAGATCAGGGTCTGTGCTGGGGACCTTTGAGTTTAACAAGGAGACCTGGTGCGGGGTGGGGTTCAGGGCCCTAGAGATGGAGACAGAAAAAGGAGCCAGTGGGGAGGGGGAGGGGTAGAGCCCTGAGAGGCACAGGCACGGGGCGCTGTGCACGCGGGAGGCCCACGGGGTGCCAGATTGGCTCTGCGCACACCTATTGTTGGCACTCTGGCTCACGAACTGAACTCACCTCCTCCAGCTGGGGGCGAGGGAGGCTGCTGGAGCTGCCACCTCCTCTCCTCCCTTCTCCCCTCCCTCCAGCCCTCAGAGGACCCTTCTGTGCCTGAAGGGCACTGTTTTGCAGGCTTCGACCCCTTTCTGGGCAAGAGAGAGCACCTGCCAGGGTCGGGTTGGTAGGGGGAGAAGCCAAGGGCCCCTGGGAGAGGATGGCCAGCACCGAGCCTTGGCTTGCAGGGGTCTCTCCCAGGCCTAGCTCTCACACTTGGCTCAGGGCGAAGCTCTGCCGCGCCCCCAGGGCCAGGGCAGGGCGATTTATTGTGCTTTTATTGCCTGGGTAGCTTGCCAGAGCCAGCGGGAGGCACCGGGCAGGGCGGGGCAGTGGGCACACACAATGCACCCTCTGTGCCTGTCCCCGAGTTGGCAAGACGGTGGTGCCCTGCTCACTGCACCCGAGGTTTCCAGCCTGGATCTACCCCTCGGAGCTTTCTGAGGGAGGGGCTGCCTGCGGGCCAAGAAGGAACTGTGGCAACCCCAGCCCTAAGCTCATCAGCATCTTGTCTGTGGGCTGTGAGTTGAGTGACCCAAGTGCCCTAAAATCCCACCGGCTCCTGGCCTCCTGCTGCCTCTGCCCCAGCCACTGCTCACAGTGTCCCCTCAACCTCTGGCATTCTCCCAGAATCCCCCAGCCCTCGCCCCTTTCTCTGAACCACCTGGCCCTTTCCATCTTTTAGAAATTTGTCTCCAACTGCCCACACAGTTCCCTTCCTAGGCCCAATCCCAGCAGGCCTTGGTGTTTGCTGCTTTCTAGGTCACCACAGAGGGAGCTGGAAGCTTGGGGATGTGGGTCAAGATTGTGGGGGCCGCCTTGAGCACACCACATCCCCAGGCACAGACTTCACGGGCTGCAGACTATTATGTCCTCAGTCTCAGGATTGTTCCTACCGCTTAGAGACTGGGCAGAGGTGCATGGAGTGGCACAGGGGGTGTTGACCAAGCCCGGCAATAGGGCAACAGGGGCGGGCAGGGTCGGGGTGAGCAGTGAGCCCTAAGCCCTCTGGGCACTTCTCCAGATACTGAAAGGGACAAATCCCCTGGGCCCTGGCCCAAGTGCTCTATGCCTTCTGCCTGGGGTTGTAGCTGAAAGACACTGTGTCCAGTACCAGGTCCTTGGAGAAGTAAGCTCCTCAGCCAGGGAATGTTAAGCTGCTGTTGTGCCCGCCTGGTCTTGTCCGGCTTGGTACCCTCTGGCCTGGGGCCAGCCTCTGGGGCGCCAGCACCTTTGGACAGCTTCAGAGCCAAATCTGATCAAGAGTCTACCCCCTGCTGCTTCAGCCCTGGTCTGGCCCCCAGCAGGCAGGCCTGTAGCCTTCAGCCTTTGACCTGGGCCCCTGGGGGGGAGGGGGAGCTCTGACTTAGGCCCATGAAAGGAGGCTGGGGGCTGGGCCACAGCCTCTCCAGCTGCAGGGGCTGGTTCTTGGGCCCGGCTGACCCTGCCTTCCTGGGTGTCCCCCTGGCAGCCGTGCAGCGCATTGCCGAGTCTCACCTGCAATCCATCAGCAACCTGGGCGAGAACCAGGCCTCGGAGGAGGAGGATGAGCTTGGGGAGCTGCGGGAGCTGGGCTACCCAAGAGAGGAAGAAGAGGAGGAGGACGATGAAGAAGAAGAGGAGGAGGAGGAGGACAGCCAGGCTGAAGTCCTGAAGGGCAGCAGGGGGCCTGGTAAGCTGAAGGGGCTGTGAAGCTGGGTCCCACCACCATAGGCCAGGTGGAGTCCTCCTTGCGTGTCCTCGGACCCACCCCTCCCAGGTCACAGTTTCTCCCACGTGTAAAGTGCAATCACTCTCACCCCACAGGAGACCTCACACTCAGCCTTACCTGACACCTGGGAAGCTCACATCCTCGACTCAGCCCCTCTCCCAATCAGGCTTTTCCTAATAATTCCTCTCTTCCCTGAGAATTAAGGCAAGGCCACATGAATTTTGCGCCTGGACCCAAGGAAGGACTTCCCATCCATGGCGGTGAGGGGCGCAAGGAGATGCAGGGGTAGAGGACTAAGAGCGTCCATGGCCCCATCACTTGCACTTCTGAACATAGGATGGGGTCTCTGTTGGGAGGCAGAGGGGGCTGGTAAGTCCTCTCGACTGGTTCTCCTCTTTTATTTCCTAAGCTGGGTGAGAGGGTGCCCTCTAGTGTCTAGACGGAGAACCTAGGATTCAAGAACCCTCTGGTCCTCCCCACCTCCAGCCCCAGCTACCTGGGAAGAGAGAGAAGAGAGAGGGGCCTAAGACCTACAGAGAGGGGAGAGGGCCTCAGGGCCAGAGGCCCCAGATCCAACCATTCCCACGGGGGGCCCCAAGGCCCAGAGGATTTCTCGGCAGGGAGATCCCAGGCCTTCATGGCTCTGTCCCATGCCCAGACATGGAAGGCTGCACCACATCTGCTCCTCCAGGTGCACATGACACTTGTTGGTCCCATTATTCACGGGGATGAAAACAATTGACCGTCCCTGCTTGACGTGTCCAGTCTTTACATACAAACAAGATGTCTTGGGCCTTCTCTCTGCATCTCTGGCCGTCAGGACATCAGCCCATCAGCCATGGGAGCGAAAGCTCTAGCTGGAAGAGTTAAGTCAACTCCCGCTGAAACCTCCAGAACACGTAGAAAGAATAGAGGAGATTGTTCCCTCCAGAAATGCAACAGGGCAGTGGGTTGAATGACAAGACTCCTGAGGAGCTATATCAATTGCCACCACTCCCACAGCGGCTCCCGGGTGCCAGCACTGGGTTGGGCAGGGTATTCCTTATCATCTTATTGAAGGTAATCTACACAATTCCACTTTTACCACCCAGAGAGGTAATACACTGAACTATCTAAGTCAGCGGTCGCCCACCTTTCGGACCTCACGGACCACCAGTTGGTGACCGCTGATCTAAGCCATATGGCTAGTCATGGGCAGAGCTGTCCTCGTCCACTGTTCTCTCTGCTATACCATCATGGCCTCAGAAAGCTTAGCCTCAGCCATCAGAGACTCAGCTCCTGATTCAGGACAGTCAGGTGGACACTCAGTCTGGTTTCATCCTTTTTCCCCTCGTCCCCAGTTGGGCAGAAGACAACTTGTGGCCAGGGTCTGGAGGGGCCCTGGGAGCGCCCGCCCCCTCTGGATGAGCCCCAGAGAGATGGAAGCTCTGAGGACCAAGCAAAAGACCCGGCACTAAGCGGTGAGGCTTGGGAGTGGGGTGCGGGGAGGCGGAGCTGGGATCTTGGTAGGCATGTTTAGGCCTTGAGTCCTTCTGCTTGCCTTGCAGAGCCTGGGGAAGACCCACAGCGCCCTGCCCACCCTGAGCCTGGCACATAGGCACCCAGCTCTGCATCTCCCAGAAGGAAGTGGAGGGGGCATCACTGTTCCGCAGAAACCCTCTATCCCCACCCTGTTTTCTACCCTTCCCCTCACTCGCTAGGGCTGCGGCTTCTGACTTCTAGAAGACTCAAGCTGGTCTGTGTTTGCTTGTTTGCCCACTTTTGGCTGATGCCCAGAGACCTGGGCACTTGCTGCCTGATGCCTACCCCTGCCAGTTATTCCCCTATTCACCCAGTGGGATGCAGGATGCGGGAGAAATTGCTTGGAAAATCCAGTAATCGAGGGACAAGTCCATTCTTCACCATTCTACTTCCAGACCCTCTCCCTTGGGCACAGGAAAACCACAGGGCAGGACCCTAGGATCTGAGGAAGTGGGTACAGAGAACCTGTAGGTGCCCTAGATCCTTCTCCATCCCCTCCTCCGATGGGGGATTCCCAGTCACCGCCCGTCTTACTGGCTTCTACCAGGGCTGAGGATTCGGGCACCCTTCTCCGCAGTCTCTTCATTTTGGAAATCTTCCCCTGTCACCCCTGTTCCCTAGCCTGGGTGCCTGGAAGACGGACTGGCAGAGGCTGCTTTGTTGCGTTTTGTTTGTGCTTTGATGCCAGGAATGCCACCTAGTATACATCCTTGGGGGGGGGGGCACATGTTGGGGGAGCCAGGTTCTTCTTGTCCTCCTGCTGCTCTGCCCCCTTCCCCTCTTCCCTGACTCCAGACCTGAACCGCTCCTGTGCTGTAATAAATCTTTGTAAATAACTGTGCGGAGACTCCTTTTTTCAGGGACAAGGAAAGGGAGGAGGTCCCCTCCCCACGTGGAAGACCTGGTTGGTGTTCATCCAAGAGTCAGGGCCTTGCCCTAGCCAGTTTGGCTCAGTGGATAGAGTATTGGCCCTTGGACTGAAGGGTCCCGGGTTCGATTCAGGTCAAGGGCACGTACCTCGGTCGCAGGCTCCATCCCGGGCCCCAGGTCAGGTGTGCGTGCAACTAATCCATGTGTCTCTCTTACATCGATGTTTCTTTCTGTCTCCTCCTCCCTTCCACTCTCTGTAAAAATCAATGGAAAAATATCCTTGGGTGAGGATTAAAAATAAATTAATAAATTAAAATGTAAAAAAGTAAATAAATAAAAGAGTCAGGGCCTCGACCCTACTGTCCAGTCCTCTAGTCCAGGAGTCCTTCCTGCAGAAAGCAAGCCGGGGGCATTCTTAGGAATGACTACACCAGTTCTAGGTGCTGCTAGGGAGGCTGAAAGGCTGGGGAGGGAAGAACAGAAGTGTTTCAAGAGTAAAAGTGTGGATCTCTCCAAATCCTGTTCTCGGGGCACCACAGGCCTCTGTTCAGGAAGTTCCCCCCTTTCCCACTGCCCAGGCCTATGTGGCCCAATGAAGACCACGTCCCGAGCGTCTTTCCCATCCCCCACGCTCAGGAAGACCCTCTGCAAGTCTAACTTCAGCAGCAGCCCCCACTTCCGGCCCCTGGGGCTGGGGCTGGAGGACTAGGGGGCGGGGCTTCAGCCACGCACGCCCCCGTTCGCTCTCCGGGGCGGACTCAGCGGCGGAAGTGGTGCCGTCGCGAGATCCCCTTCCGCTCGGAGGCGCCGCCGGGGCCCTGGTGCTGACTCGGCTGGGACCGAAGAGCCGGGCCGGTGGCTGACATGCAGCAGGTGGGTCCAGCAGAGGTCCCTGGGGCTGGGTAGTGCCGCCGGGTTGTGTCTTGCTAGAGGATCCCGCCTTCCTGCCCGGCGTCCGTTCTTGGTTCCGTCCGACCCTGCCCACACCCCCCCGCGTCCCAGGTTCCGCCCCCTTCCTCTGCTCGGCTTCCCTCGGTCCACCGCGGGGTCGGCGTCTCTGGCCCTCCTCGGCCCGCCCACTCGAGAGGGCCTGGAGGAGGCGGCCCGGGGCGCCCTCCAGAGCCCCCCGGAGACTGTGAGGGAAGAGGCGAGGGGAACGGTATCTGGGTATTCAGGGCAGGAGTTGGATATGGGGAGGGGTCAGAGTTTCCTAAGGAGGAAAAGGTCTATGCGTTCCGGTAGGTCTGCGTCTGCCTGACATCCGGCCTCTCCCAACTTCCTTTGCAGTGACTTTCTGATTGACAAAAGAAGGGCCCTTTAAAGTGTCTTTCTCGAGTTCTTACAGGTGCATAACCACAGGAACACTCCTTCCTAACTGCATAATTGACAGCTGCCTTCCTCCCATTTTGGGGGGTTCCTCCCCGGCAGCAGCTCCTTGTTTTCTTCCTGCTGCTCTGACAGTGCAAGTGCCGGTTCCCATTCTCTGCCCCAGCCTCTCATTCTGTCACCGAGTCTGGACGGTCTCATCTACTCCCAGGGCTTCGGCGTTACACCACTTACCTATGCGCGACGTGCCCAGACCCGCAACTTAAGGACAGCCCTCCCTGCGGCCCCAGACTCGGCCACCCCGCTTCCTGCCACATTGGCGGCTGCACTTCAGCTGGAGCGCACCGCGTTTGCACTTGAAGGGCCTTTTCCCCTGCAGACTCATTCTTCCTCTGCCACACCCCATCCTAGCGGGAAAAACTTGGGCAATATCTTAGCAATTCCCACATCTAAGAGGAGACCTAGTCCAGTGAACTTCCTTCTTTTTCTGTTACCACTTTTGTTGGTGTGTTTCTCACCAGATGATTGCAGTGGCTTCCCAGCAACTTCCAATCCTGGCTGCCTGCACCCACTCTCCAAACTGTAACTCTTGTGATCCCTTTAAAACACAAGTCTCACAGTGTCACTACCTTGCTTACTACCCTTTGCTGGCTTCCCATTACCCATGGGAAAGGCTGAGTTCCCAGCGCAGTTTGCAGTGCTCTCTCTGATCGGAGTCTCCTGTGGGCACCCTAAGGTGCAGTAACATGGCACTGCAGGCTGCACTTGCCCACACCTTGCTCTTTCCTGTTTCTTTGTTGTTGCAGACACCAGCCCCTCTACATAGAAAGCCTCTTCTCTTATCTGCCAGGCTACCTTCTACTTGTCCGTCAGAGTGCTCTGCTCAGGTAGCTCTGCCCCTGGATCACCCTTCCCTCAGCCCCTAAGACTAGATACTCCTGCTCTATGTCCCTGCAGCACCCTGTCCATAATAGCATAGTGGTTGAGAATCAGGCTCCCTGGGTCCTGATACTGTTTTGTGACCTTGCTGAAGCGAGTGCCTCAGTTTTCTCATCTGTAAAATGGAGATAATAATGTGCCTCACAGAATGAGTGGGAGGGTTAAATGAAATAATGTGTGTATATAGGGCTTAAAACAGTGAGCCTACGAGTGCTCAATAGATGTTATCTATTATTGTTTATGTAAAAACAATATAGAGCAGTGGTGATGGCTTTTAATTTCATAAGCTGCTTGAGGGCAGTTGGTGTGGCTTACTTACTCTGTCCCAGAGCCCAAAAGCCTGGCTTTTTGTCAAGAAGTTAAATACTGTGGTGGAGGGCATTGGGGGCAGGAGCTGGATTTATCGAGTGAGGATTTCAGAGTGAAAAAGACCCAGACCTGATGTCTGTCTGCTCAATAAATGAACTTGGAGATGGATGTTACATGGCAAGCAGGAGTTCTGGAGAAATGTGCACAGAGCTCTGGGAACCCAAGGCAGAGAAAGGCCAAGGATGGTTTTGACAATGAATGAGGGGTGATGGGGGAGGGGGTGGTGGTGGGAACTCTGTTGTGCTCAGAGAACGGAGAGCTGGGTCCTTTAAACTGAGTTCTTGTGGGGGAGAGGGTGCTGAGCTGGGCAGAAGGGCAGAGGCACCTCCTGCTGAGATTGGGGATTCCTTTCCTGGATTGGCCAAGTGAGGAAGAGCCCCTTGGGTTAGGAGCCTGCAGGCACCTTGCCCTGGGGTGGTCCAGAGGCCTGGTACCAGGTATCTGGGGGCAAGCCCCCTGGGGTAGGCTCAGCCTGTGGGCAGGGTCTGTGCTTTAGACCAGAGGCTGGGCCTTTGCTCAGGTTGTTTGGCTTGCCTGGAATGCTCATCCTCCTTGCCTCCAGGAGTAGGTGCATAGATGCTTCAAGGCCTAGGTCAGATGGCTGCTGCCCCCTGTGGCTTTCCCAACCTCATGCGCTCGAGCCTGGGTCAGATGCTCCTCTTTCTGGAGCCCACAGTCCTCTTTTTGTTCCTTCTTCCCTAAAAGCGCTGATCACAGCGTAGCACTATTTATTATTTATCTGTCAGCTGCCCTTACCAGACCAGGACCTGCTGAGTGTCCCCAGGGACCAGCCATGGCCGGCACATTGTAGGCGCTAGCATGTGTGTGCTGCATTCATTTGGGCTCTCTCACACTTAGGCTTTTGCAGGTAAGACAAAAATCCTGTACATTTGACAGCTCATACTTGTTCTATCGCGTGGCAGAGATTGTTGGCTCCATTTTATAGATGAGCAAGTTGAGACGTGGCAGGGAAGGGTAAGGTCACTCATGAAGGACTTAAGAACTACCTCCTGACTCCGGGTCCGTAGTTGTGTTCTCAGAGTCCTAGCCCCCAAAATAGCAGCCACATTTTCGGGACAAGGGACAGAGAGGCCATCACATCTGATCAATGGTGTATCCCCATCGTGAACTTTTTCTTGGTGGTAAGTGACTGATCCTGGCTTCTGTCTCATCAGGGCTGGTGCTGGGAGGAGTCTGAGTGGCACCACCCCCACCCCTGCAGGGGACCTTCCCTTGAGTGGGCTGATGGGGACTGAGATCTTTCCCGGAAGATGACTGGCCGTTTCCAGACTGACCTCGAGGACTTGATCTCATTAGTCCCAGGTTTTATCCAACAGAAATAAGGGTTTGGGGTAGGGCCTGACTCACCGGCCCCCGAGTAGGCCGGGGTCATAGAATCACGGAGCTGGGGGCATCCTGACATTTAACAGGGCCTGGCACGTGGAGGGGGCAGGAGGGCTGAGTGGATCTCCGTTTGTTAGGGTTTTCCAGTAAACTGTTCCGTCAGAACCTCCGGGCTGGGGAGGGGAGGGGATAGTGATGACTATAGTTTCTGTTTTGGGTTGACTCTTTCCTGTCCACTGCCCCCAGAAGGAAGGGAGAAACGGGACTCTGGCCTCGGCTTTGCAATCTCATTTGTCACTGCCGCCGTGTCCTCTCTTTGAACTCCTACTTGTCCAGGAAACTTCCCAAACCCTTGGTGGGTGGGGCAGAGTAGGGGCCAGTCAGCCTACTGTCCCGAGGCTGAGGGCACGGGCCATCGAGCCTGGACTTACAGGAGGGCCTAATCTGTGCCATCCTGGGTCAACTCCCTGAGCCAGAGCCCATCCTCCGCCCCAGCAGTACCGATGGAGCCCTCCGTTTGGGCAGCAGTGCCGTGTGCTGGGCCTGCCTGCACATGTCCGGCCCAGTGCCCCGCCTCTAGCCCTGTACCCACGGCCCCTAATGGTAGTAATAGCTGCTGTTAATGAGGCACAGGCACTTTGCATGTGTTATTTCTAATCCCTTTTAAGAGCTCTGTGATGTGGGCACTATATTGTCCTGTCCCCGTTATTTAGATGAGGAGACTGAGGTTCAGAGAGTGATGTGGTTAAGGGCCAGCCCAGTAAAAGACGGCCTGGGGTTTTTGACTCATGCCCTTCCCCTGTTACAGGGTGGGCATTGCAGATCCACAGAGCAGTGAACTTACTGGGCATGTACCATGGCCGGACGGTGTGGCCTGGGCCTCGCGGGCTCCTGGAGAGACGGCTGTGTGTAAAGGGAATGCTGAGCCAGAGTCCCGAGATCTGGAGTTGGGGAAGCCTGGGGGAGAGGGACAGCTTCGCCTAGAACAGCGGTTCTCAACCTGTGGGTCGCGACCCCTTTGGCGGTCGAACGACCCTTTCACAGGGGTCGCCTAAGACCATCCTGCATATCAGATATTTACATGACGATTCATAACAGTAGCAACATTACCGTTATGAAGTAGCAACGAAAATAATTTTATGGTTGGGTCACAACATGAGGAACTGTATTTAAAGGGCCAGAAGGTTGAGAACCACTGGCCTAGAAGGTGACACTTGAACTGTTCTCATCAGTCAGAATTTTTCCCCAGTGGGAGGAGATCAGCCCAGAGTGAGAGGACAGGGGAGTAGAGGCACAGAAGGAAGACCAGCCGGCCATGCGGGGTCCTGGGAGTAGTTAGTGGTCAGGAGACGATTGGGGTAGCGCTGTTACCCGCCCAAAGCAAGAGAGCGGGTAATGCTGGGGTCTTGCTCAGTCCTTCCTCCTTGACCTTTGCTCTCCAAGGAATTTAACTCACCTCTCCTTGCAAGTCCAGGCTCAGGGAAGGAGAGGGGAGCAGCCACCGTGCCTGAGGGGATCCAGGAACCCAATTCCCCTTGCCAGCTAGCGGAGGCGGTGTCTGGGGCCCCGGGTGGGCGGGACACCAGCAGAGGGTGGAACCCAGCTCCTGGAGGTGGTCTGGACTTGGCAGGGTGTGAATGTGCGCATGTGCTCCTGGAGGGAAGCCTGTAAATAGTCCTTCAACACATTTCCTCAGTACCTGCTCTGAGCCTGGTGCCATCCTGGTCCTGGGCACACAGCCGTGGGCAGAGCCCTGGGAGACCCTGCTGTCATGAAGTTTGCATTCTGGTGGGAGAAGCAGGCCTAAACACGGACCGCTAAGCACATAGGTCTGGGGCGACAAGTGCCGTGGAGAGCTCAGGTTTTAACGAAGGCCTTTTGGGGTGATTTTATTACACTTCGCTATAGTGTAACACCCCCCCCCCCCCCCACACACACACACCTGAAGGGCTTTGCCGGCTATGTGTTCCATCTCAGAGCACCTGCCTTGTAGATGTCAGCCCTAGGAGGTGGCAATTGTTGCCTTTTTATTGTGGTAAAATATATACTTAGCATTTGAACCATTTTTAAGTGTACAGTTCTGTGGCATTAAGTACAGCAGGTCCTCAAATAAACGTTGTTTGGTTCAACATCCCTTCATTATAGCGCACAATGTTGCCGTAGGAACTTAACTCTTGTTTATATCAATTAGCCTGTGGTAAAAGTACTCTCGTTATGCACAGTTTCCCTTAAAGTCACAGAACCTTTCGAGAATAAGGGAGGACTTACTGTATTTTATTGTTGCCTTTGTTTAATGCAACTGAAGAAACCAAACCTCAGAGCGGTGATATTTGGCCCAGATTACACAACTAGTTAAGGGCGGACTGAGATTTGAACCCGGATTTCAGAGTCCAGGTCTCTTTCCGGGATATCAGCTGCCTGCTGTTGTCTGCGGGGAGTCCTGGACCCCACCCAAGGCTCCCGCTGCCCTGGCAGTGCTAGTGGTTCCTGGGGGCCTGGGGCGGGGGGTTGGGGTGAGGTGGGGTGAGGGCTCAGCTTTCCACCTTGCTCAGAGACCTGATTTGCCTCTTCCTCCCCACCCCTCTTTCCCTTCCAGCCTAGGGTGATAAAACCCCCAATTTCCTCCCTCCCTCCTTCCCACTTCTCCCTAAGCCTTAGCAGCTCAGCTTCTGCAAACACAGGATGCATGTCAAGCCTGCAGCCAGCTCAGGCGGACTCCTTCACGCCACACGTGCTGTTCCGCTCCTGGCACCTCGGAAGGCGATTGGGAGGGGCCGGTGACAGCAGGCGGTGGGGTTGGGAGGGAGGTGCTGCTCCCAGGGGCCTGGGTGGCAGCCCTGCTGGCTCCAGCCTCACAGCACTCATGCCTGCCTTCCCCCCATCAGGAGGTGGGCCTGGTGGCAGGAAGGCCAAGCCTAGCTGTTCTGCTGGCCCTGCCACCCCCCAAGTGCTTTGGGGACTGAAGGGCAGGTCCAGGCCAAGGTGGTTTTCACCTCTCAGACTGACACGTGGTCTGAGGGAGCTCAAAGGCCTTTTGACATCATCTGAGTGAGTGTGCCAAGGAGGTGCCTCAGGGGTGACCCCAGAGTTTGTAGAAAGTCTGACCGGGGAGGCTCTCTGTGGCCACCTTCTGGGGCGGGACCCGTAACAGTCCTCTTTTTATGTTTTACATAGGAAGGTTCCAAGTAGGGATTTACTTACTTATTTTAGTTTCTCTTGCTTAAAAAAAGGGAGGTTTTAAGAAAACTACGGACCTTTTTCCTTGGTGAGAAGGACTTGCCCGAAGTTACCCGGGGTTAGTGGCTGCCCCAGACTGGGACCCGGGCCTTATCCTGACCAGAGCTCGTTCGGTTACAAGCTCTCACTTACTTGGACTCTGAGCTGCTTTCATGGGGGAGGGAGATAATAGAAACTCCCTCCTACTCTGGGCAGCCCCCCCCCCCCCTTGCTTCAGACCCCTCGTGTTTGGCTTCCGCACACCCTTGCGTCTGCAGCTCCAGGCTCCCCAACACCTCTGCTCCCAGCCCTCATCTGTGTCTCTCGCTTCATCGGGGATGTCTGGATGTGTGTGCCAGTGCTGTTGCCACTCTGAGCGCTTCTCACACCCAAGCTGCTGCCACCCAAGTCCTGTCCCCAGGGAGGGAAGGAGGGAGAAAGCCCGGGGGAAAGACAGACAGATAGACACGGGAGCAGCCTGGGAGCGGGGAAGCCATAGTGCCCTGAAGTGAGACAGGGAAGAGGGAGAGACAGGCAAAGTGCAGGCAGATAGAGAAGATAAGGAGAGAAACAGGAGGAAGCTAGAGAAGGGGAGGAGAGAAAGACTCAGAGATGGGAGAGAGATGGGAGGAAGACCGGGGGGGGGGGGGGGGGGGGGGGGGCGACAGCATATGGGCACGGAGAGCGGGCACAAAGACACTTAGAAAGCGAAGATAGACAGGGAAGGGGAGAGGGAGACGGGTCTGACAGGAGACGGGAGGGCCATTAGAGACGAGGAAATGTCACCGCCCTGGAGCTGCGGCCCTGCCACAGTGAGGGATGCGCTGAGTGTGCCGTGTGGCACCAGGTCCTGCTGATAGATGCTGTGGTCCCCTGCCCGCGGCCTGTCACATCCCTCCTCTGTCTCCTTCCAGAGCTGCGCTCAGCTTTCCTTCAGTACCCTCTGGAGGAGCTTGTTATGGGGTCCCCAAGAGTGTGGTATTGGGGGGCGGCCTTGGGCTGGTGCCTCTGCTGGGAGCCGTCATCGGGGCTTGCGCAGAGGCCGGGATGGGTGAGCTGGCTTGCTCAGAACCTCCGCCGGCCACAAGCTGGGGGCTTGTTTTGGACCCTGTAGATCGAGGGGACTGGCAGGTAGTAGATCCAGCAAATGTTTAGAGGAAACAGCCAACCAGGAGGAAGGCTGCTGAGCTCTTGCCTCCCCAGGGCCAGAGACTCACATCCAGGGCTCCCCTTCCACTGGCCCCCAAACCTGCCCCCTGGTGCTGCCCAGTGAGAAGACTCTGGGAGCCTGATCAAGTCCTAGAACAGGGGTTCTCAACCTGTGGGTCGCAACCCTTTCACAGGGGTCGCCTAAGACCATCGGGAAACACATATATAATCACGTATTGTTTTTGTGATTCATCACTATGCTTTCATTATGTTCAATTTGTAACAATGAAATTGGGGGTCACCACAACATGAGGAACTGTATTAAAGGGTCGCGGCATTAGGAAGGTTGAGAACCACTGTCCTGGAAGCTCAGGCCCCACTCGCTGAGTCAGCGCCTCTCTGGCTCTAGACGAGCCTTTTCTTCCCCCACCCAGGAGAAGGCCGCTGAGGGCCCTTGCAGCGCATTGGGAGCAGGGATCTTAGGCCTGGGGGCTGCATGGGGATGCCCCGGGGAGGGTTGGGAGCAGGGATCTTAGGCCTGGGGGCTGCATGGGGATGCCCCGGGGAGGGTTGGGAGCAGGGATCTTAGGCCTGGGGGCTGCATGGGGATGCCCCAGGGAGGGTTGGGAGCAGGGATCTTAGGCCTGGGGGCTGCATGGGGATGCCCCGGGGAGGGTTGGGAGCAGGGATCTTAGGCCTGGGGGCTGCATGGGGATGCCCCGGGGAGGGTTGGGAGCAGGGATCTTAGGCCTGGGGGCTGCATGGGGATGCCCCGGGGAGGGTTGGGAGCAGGGATCTTAGGCCTGGGGGCTGCATGGGGATGCCCCGGGGAGGGTTGGGAGCAGGGATCTTAGGCCTGGGGGCTGCATGGGGATGCCCCGGGGAGGGAGTGCCGGGCCCCTTTTGTCTCTGGAGTTCATAAGAATGTTAGCCGCCTAGTTGCGCAGGCAGTGAAGGGAGGGGTACGTCCATTCACCGCTCTGAGCTGGGCGGTCTCATCTGTGGACTAGGAAGAGTCTCCTTCCTGCCCTGTGCAGGCATGGCCACGGCCACAGCGTTCTACGGGCAGGGGAGCTCTTGGGTAGTGAGTGGCTGGCTCTTCTTCTCTAGGGTTTGCCCTGGTCCTCTCTGCTGCGTAGCACGTTGCTGAGGGCCAGGAGCCCCTCTGGGTCACCCACTTATGCAGTAGTCAATCACTAAGCACCTGGCGGGTGCCAGGCATTGCGCTGGGCTCTAGGAGACAGCAGTGACCACGTCGGGGAAGGCCCTGCACCCATGGAGTTTGCAGAACAATAAAGAAGCCGTTTCGGGTGGTGATGAGTCCACTGATGCACATACTTGACACTGTGACCGGGGAGAGGAGAGGGCTTTGGACTTGACGTTGGGAAGGGCTGGGAAGGACGTCCCACACAGCGGCGGGAGAGAGCGAGGCCCACGGCCCCGGTAGGCCAGGGTGGCAGCGGTGAGACGGGGGGACTTCTGAGAGGAGCATGGCAGAACCTCACCCGCGGGGCCTGGACTGCAAGGGCCCCTGAGGAGGGTGCTGTTCCCCTGGGACCGGTGGGTGGGAGCCCCACTGTTGGAGGGCTGGAGGCTGGGAATGGCAGGTCTGCTGGATGTTTTGAAGGCTTTCTCTGGCTGCTGTGTGGAGAAGGGGTTGTTGCCAGGTGAGAGAGGCAGCCTGGAGACGCCCATTAGGAGCAAGGTGTAGTGTCCAGTTGAGAGACACGGTGGTGGGGCCTCAGGTGGGGATGGTGGGTGGAGCAGAAGGGACAGCGATGTCCTCCCTCCACGCCCCAGAGCCCTGGGAGACTCTGCTCCGGGAAGTCCCTCCCAGTGGCCACGGGTTAGGGGGTGGGAGGGTAGGGCTGGCCACTGGGAGGGAATGTGGCTTTGTGCTTGGAAAACAAAGAACAGAGCTTGGGGCCCTCTTCTCCTGGGGGTGGGGGTGGGGCGGGCCAGAGGGGCGGCTGTTGACACCAGAGGCTGAACCCCAGGGCTGGGCTGGGCAGGAGCTGGCTGGGCAGGAGCTGGCTACCTCCCCAGACACCAGGGAGGACTCCAGAGCCTGCGAGGGTGAACCTGGGGCCCCCCCGCTGGGCTTTGCAGGGGGTGGGAGGAAGGAAGAGATAGTGAGAGGGGTGATCAAACCTGGAAGCCCGGCTGCTGGGAGGGGTTTGGGTGGGCAGAGAGGGCCCTGGCCTGGGGGTGGGAGGGTGTGTGTGTCAGAGGTTGGGACAGTGAATGGGGCGCCTGGGGCTGTGTGTGAAGGATGAAGGAGGTTAACGGGACCCCCAGGACCCTAAGACGCTTGGCTTGACCTCCTCCCGCTTGGCTTGACCTCCTCCCGCAGCTCTGCCGCTGAGCCCCACCCTCCCTGCCTGGAGGTGGGGCCCCACCAGGATGAACAAACTGCCCAGGGATTTGTCCTGTGACTTGGAGCGCAGCCTGCCAGCCGTGGCCTCCCTTAGCTCGTCTCTGTCCCACAAGCAGAGCCTCTCCTCACACTTCCTCCTGCCACCTCCTGAGAAGCGCCAGGCCATCTCTGATGTCCGCCGCACCTTCTGTCTCTTTGTCACCTTCGACCTGCTCTTCATCTCCCTGCTCTGGATCATCGAGCTGAACGTGAGTGGGCTGGAGGCTGGAGGCGCAAGCTGTGCTTGGGGGGCACCTGGGCCTCGGTTCTCCACCTGCCGTATGGGAGGGTTGATGTCTAGGTAAAGTGAAGAATGGGAAGAACAGCTGTTCTCACCTTCCAGAGAGGAAATTGGGGTTCAGAGGGGTGGAGTCATTGTCTCAGCTCCCTCAGCAAGCGTGGAGGATGGATTTGAACCTCCCGATTTCTACAAAGAAGGAGAGACCCCAACATTGAAACCTGTCTTCTTTCTGCCCTACATTGCTTTCTGGCTTCATTCATTCAGCAAACATTTCCTGAGCCATTACTGTGCTCCAGGCACTGTGTTAAAAGCAGAGGGTACAGTGACCAGTGAAAGCTCCCAGTCTCAGTGACTCCCAGCGCTCCCTCCCCAGTTTGGACACTCCAGTATCCTCCAGTTCGGACTCTGAGGGTTGGGTTAGTTGCTACCAGCAGCCTGGAGACAAAGCTGCCTCTCAGTGTAGGGTCCACACCCCGCCCCCTTGCGCTGCGTGGCCAGCTGGCGGTGGGGCCTGATCTCTAGGCGCTGACAGGGCAGAGCAGCACCTGACCGCAGAGGCAGGAGCGGTGGAAGCAGGGCCTCCTGGGATCGGTCTTGTCCCAGCTCCTCCTCCGCATTAACTGTGGCTTCGGCAAGGGACGCAGCCTCTCTGAGCCTCCCCTCGTGTCCTCCGTAAAGTGAGGGTTCTGGACGGCAGATGCCCTTCCTCCGGGTCTCAAGCTCAGGGACAGGAAAGGGAGGACTTTGTTGATAGCAGCGAGGAGTTTGGAGAAGGGGCTGGTTGACGGGTGAAGAGGGTAAGTTTGACTCCGGGCATGTGGAGCTGGAGGGCAACCAGGGCTCGGAGGTGACCGTCCTTTGCGCACAGAGATGTGCTGGCACCTTCGTCTCGATAGAGCCACAGCCACGCGGCCCGTGGGGACCATCTTCCTGGTGAAAAGCTGAGGCCCGGCAAGGGTCAGGGCAGGTCAAAGAGCTTCCGAGGTCTTGGAGCTTTCGAAGGTCCCAGTCCACATCAGAGCAAGCACCGAGTTTCACCACATCCTGTTCTCGCCAGGAAAGAGGTGAACATATTTTGGTGATTTTACCCCTGAGAGTCTCTGGCTGTATTGGCGGTAATAGCTCGGCGGCCGTTAGGCCTGTGTGGGAATTCTTGCAAAGCGAGGAAACCTAACCACCCAATTGTGTTCGCATGTAATGAAAACTTTTCGGATGCTGGGTTTAGCAATTAGTGGAGTTAACAAAATGTTTCACTTGGGAGACACTTCAAGTTTTATTAATTTCCAGTTCTGTAGTTTTATTTTCATATTTTGGCACATGTGTCTTTTTAGTTTTCTAACAGACTGTGTGTGGCCCAGTGGCTGCAAGGGCCCAGCAGGGTCAGACGGTCTTGCTGCCAGAGACTGGGACTCTGGCACTGGGACCCGGCTCTCCTGAGTCCAGATGCAGTTGGTGCAGGCAGGTGCCCTGGCGGAGGGAGTTCTCTGTAAAGAGAAAGGTGGATGCCCAGCCGGTGTGGCTCAGTGGCTGAGTGTCGACCTATGAACCAGGAGGTCATGGTTTGATTCCCGGTCGGAAACAGGCCCAGGTTGTGGGCTCGGTCCCCAGTGTGGGGCGGGCAGGAGGCAGCCGATCAATGATTCTCTCTCATCGTTGCTGTTTCTATCTCTTTCTCCTTCTCCCTTCCTCTCTGAAATCAATAAAAATATATTTTAAAAAGAGAGAGAGGCCGTAACCGGTTTGGCTCAGTGGATGGAGCGTCGGCCTGCGGACTGAGGGGTCCCAGGTTCGATTCCGGTCAGGGGCATGTACCTTGGTTGCGGGCACATCCCCAGTGGGGAGTGTGCAGGAGGCAGCTGATCGATGTTTCTCTCTCGTCGATGTTTCTGACTCTCTATCCCTCTCCCTTCCCTCTCCCTTCCTCTCTGTGAAAAATCAATAAAATATTTAAAAAAAAAAAAAAAAAAAAAAAGAGAGAGAGAGCCGAAACCGGTTTGGCTCAGTGGATAGAGCGTCGGCCTGCGGACTGAAGGGTCCCAGGTTTGATTCCGGTCGGGGGCATGTATCTGGGTTGCGGGCACATCCCCAGTGGGAGATGTGCAGGAGGCAGCTGGTCGATGTTCCTCTCTCATTGATGTTTCTTTTTTTTTTTTTTTTTTTAAATATATATTTTATTGATTTTTTACAGAGAGGAAGGGAGAGGGATATAGAGTTAGAAACATCGATGAGAGAGAAACATCGATCAGCTGCCTCCTGCACACTCCCCACTGGGGATGTGCCCGCAACCAAGGTACATGCCCCTGACCGGAATCGAACCTGGGACCCTTGAGTCCGCAGGCTGACGCTCCATCCACTGAGCCAAACCGGTTAGGGCTCTCATCGATGTTTCTAACTCTCTATCTCTCTCCCTTCCTCTCTGTAAAAAATCAATAAAATATATTTAAAAAAAAAAAAGAGAGAGAGAGAGAAAAGGTGGAGGACAGAGCTTGAGGGATAGCAGCTGTTAGGGGTGAGAGGGGCTGTGGAGCCCAAGAGGTGTTGTGGACCAACGTTCGCGAGAATAAGACCACTGACTCCAATTAGGTCTAAAACAGCAAGCGAGGATTTATTGGAACTGGCCAGTGACTGCCTCGGACCTCTCCACGCAGGGAGCGAGCCCAAACAGCAGCAGCAGCCTTGGGGTCAAGCAAGCTTTCATTTGCACAAACCACAAATATCCATCGTAACTGTTACAATGCTCCACAAGCCACAAACATCCTTTTACAATACTCCACTCAGGGTTCTCACGCACAGGTGTGCTGACCAGGAACTTCCAGGGCCATGCATGGCCACCCATCCTTAGCCATATCCTTGGTCTTGTCACTTCTCAGAACTCGGAACAGGTCACCTCAACCTTTGCTAAGTCTAAAATTTCCCCCTGCTACTTTACCTTTGCTTTAAGCCTAGTGCACGACAGAGGGAGCGGATGAGGAGAAAGAGGAGGGCAGGGCCTGGGTGGGGTGGGGTGGGGTGTCATGCCAGGCACGGGGGCGTTGAACTCCACAGAGATCAGGGTGGTCTTGAGGTAGAGCACGTGGTGGTGGTATGCAGGGTGGGGGGGTTTTCTAACATCAGTGGGGGGTGGGGGAAGGGCTGTCCAGACTGCTGGCTCCCTGTCTCAGCACCAGAATCACCAGGAAGCTTATAAAGATTCCAGATGTTCCGCTCACCCTAAGATTCAGACTCAGTGGTCTGAACATCTGTATCTTCAACCAGCCTCCTGCCCCCAAACTCAGACCACCTGCCAGATTAGAAGCCCCCGTCTCGGTGGTGGGGGCGCTCCTCCTCAGGCTGCAGCCTGGCTCCGGCATCTGTCCAGGCCCCATCTCTCCCCAGCCAAGGTCTCAGGCTCAGCTTGAAAGTGTGTGGGTGGCCGGGGCAGGGACAGGGGCCAGGACAAGTCTGCTCACTCCACGTCGTCCTCTCCAGCAGCGTGATGGATTTTGCCCATTAAGCACAAACCTAATCAATTGATTTGCCACCTGGGGCTCTGTCTGACCCACTGCCCACCCCTCGCCCCCATCACCCCAGATGGATGGTTGACTGGGAAGATGGAGCAGCGAAGTGGTGGGAGGGAGATGGAATTATGTGCGGCAGGCTCTAAGCAGTCCTACCTACCGGCCAGTCCACCCACCAGCATAGGGCCCAGCGCCTCACAGGGCCCCAGGCCTCCACAGGTACCCCTGCCGGGTGGTGTGCCCACAATCACCAGTGCCTGAGCCCTGTTTGCCTGGGCTGCCCGGATCTTTAGAGGGAGGGTACTAGTGCTGGGGTCCCAGGCCTCTGGCTGAGCTCCCTTGGTGCTTTGGGGACCCCCAGGGGTGGTGGCTTAGCGTCGTCTACAGCCTCCCTTGCAGGTTCCACCCTTCCTCTCTCTCCTCCCCATTCCGGGAGGGGAGGGGCAGCCCCCGGACTGGGTTCTGCCTGTAGAGCTGTTCGTATCTTCCTCTTCCAGACCAACACAGGTATTCGGAAGAACCTGGAGCAGGAGATCATCCACTACAACTTCAAAACTTCCTTCTTTGACATCTTTGTGAGTGACCTGAGGCTCCTGGGAGCAGAGAGGGAGCAGGGACAGGACTCTGGCTAGACTCTTCTTACTGCGGCACATTCTGACCTGAGCAGGGAGGCTTGGCTCCCACCCTCAGGGAGTCCTCAGTCTTTAAAAGGGTTCCTAAGTGAGTCCCCACCTTCAGAGAGCCCCTGTGGGGCGGGGGGGGGGGGGGGGGGGGGCAGCCAAGACTCGGGTCCAAGAAGGTCACATCCAAGGTGTCCCCTAAGGAGCACTGGCTCAGCTGTTCTCTCCCAAGGTGTGCACCCCCATGTGGAGGGAGCCTGGGGTGCCGGGCTGGAGGGAGGGGAGCCTTCAGCGGGGGTAGGGGCACTGGCTTGCCTGTGATGGCTCCCCCGCCCCCCACTCCCAGGTCCTGGCCTTCTTCCGCTTCTCCGGACTGCTGCTGGGCTACGCGGTGCTGCGGCT
Organism: Myotis yumanensis; assembly: GCF_028538775.1. Classification (NCBI taxonomy): domain Eukaryota; kingdom Metazoa; phylum Chordata; class Mammalia; order Chiroptera; family Vespertilionidae; genus Myotis; species Myotis yumanensis. Next base: position 44,784,081 of record NW_027223767.1, read on the forward strand.
CCGGCACTGGTGGGTGATTGCGGTAAGACGCCCCTTTCCCGGCAGCTCTGGGCCCTGGTCGGGCTGGTGCAGGGGAGCAGGTGGAGGAGGACTCACCCCCCAGCCTCTGTTTTCCCTCTTTCCTTCCTCCCTCCCCTGGACAGGTCACCACGTTGGTGTCCAGTGCCTTCCTCATTGTCAAGGTCATCCTCTCTGAGGTCAGTGGCTCAGGGTCCGGCTGGTCTGGTGGACTTCTCCTAAGAAAGGGCCATTTCTCTGATTTTGGGTATCTGAGTTGGGGTGAGGGGGTAACCTCTCCTTTGATATTCCAAGAAATCGTCTATTTTAAAATATATATATTTATTGATTTTAGAGAGAGAGGAGGGGAGAGAAATAAAGAGATAGAAAAATTGATGAGTGAGAAACATCAGTCAGCTACCTCCTGCACGCCCCCTACTGGGGATCAAGCCCACAGCCTGGCCATGTGCCCTGACCAGGAATCGAACCGGTGACCTCTTGGTTCATGGGTCGATGCTCAGTCACTGAGCTACACTGGCCAGACCCCAAGGAATCATCTTCACCGGCTTTCCCCCTTGCCCCCTCACAGCCCCAAGAACAGGAAGTTCTTCCTCCAGCCTAACCTCAGTCTATCCTGCTGTAGAATTCATTCATTCATGTCAGAGCATGTGCCACAGAGGGTCCCCAAGCAGCTGGTACCAGGGGTGGGGGATATGCCAGTGTGGGCAGTCCCAGGAAGGACCCTGCTCTGGGATGTGGTGACCCCCTGCCATGGAGCTCAGCCCCCTCTCTCCACAGCTGCTCACCAAAGGGGCGTTCGGCTACCTGCTCCCCATCGTGTCCTTTGTCCTTGCCTGGTTGGAGACCTGGTTCCTTGACTTCAAGGTCCTCCCCCAGGAGGCTGAGGAGGAGCGATGTGAGTGGCAGGGGTAAGGGAGGCAGTGGGGTCATGCCAGCCCTCAGAGAGGAGAATTTCAGGCCTCAGAGCTGGTTCTGAGCTACCTTGCCACCCTGAGTAGTTCCCAGGAGTCTAAGCGTGATCCCGGGGCAGGGGGACCAGGCTGCTGGCCTGTCGCTGGTGTGGGACAATGGCTGCCGTGTCTGCTCTCCCAGGGTACCTTGCTGCCCAGGCCGCTGTCGCCCGAGGACCCCTACTCTACTCCGGAGCTCTCTCCGAGGGCCAGTTCTATTCACCCCCAGAATCCTTTGCAGGTGAGGGCTGGTGGGTGGGGAACTGCCTTCCGGGAGGGGCTTTGTGAGGGGTGGGGTAGGCTGGGGCTGCTCTTTCTGTTCCTTGTATGGTCTCCCGGGGGAAAGCCAGCAGCCCTCTCCCACGCAGTTCCATCCACCCCCACATCCTGCGTTTGTGCCTGAACCCCACCACCTCCCTCACTCCCCCCACCTCTCCATTGTCATCTGTGCTTGTTCTCCACAGGGTCTGACGATGAATCAGATGAAGAAGCTGTCGGGAAGAGAAGCTTCTCCGCCCAGGTGTTTGGCTGCCACCCACCCTCCCTTTGGATGGCCCCCCAGGGAAGGGCCAGTCTGGGCTCAGCCGGGTGGGCAGGGGCTTCCCAGCAGAGGGTAGACCTCAGCAGCTTGAATGCCAGTCAGCGCCCATTTGAGTGTCAGCCCCATTGCTGTCAGGCCCACTGGTCCGCCTTGTGCCCGGGCACCCGTGGGGAGCAGCCGTAGCCACAGCTCCTGGCCCCAGAGCCCCTCAGGGCCTGGGAGACGGGCGCACACCCATGTCCGGCGGGGTCAGGCTTCCATGAGAGGTGTGTGGAGGGTCTAGGGAAAGAACCAGCCACGAGCAAAGTGGGGTACAGGCCCCAGCTGACCCCTTCTGCCTCCCGCCCCCGACCAGGAGCGGGAGTACATCCACCAGGGGAAGGAGGCCATGGCTGTGGTGGACCAGATCTTGGCCCAGGAGGAGAACTGGAAGTTCGAGAAGAATAATGTAAGAAACCTGTCTCCCACCTGCCCTGCTCGCATGTGTGGGGCGGATTTCCCTCCCTTTTCTGAGGCCTGAGAAATGAGCCCAAGGATGACACAGGTGGAGCCCTATCCCTGCCCCAGGAGAGGGGCCTGGGCTGGGGGTGGCCTCTTGGCAGGAGGTCAGGCTGGACTGGATGTTTCCAAGCCCTCTCCCCCCTACTGCCCCGCCCCCCACTAACCTCCCCACCCCCATCCTCATCTCCCTGGGCTCAGCTTTGAAGGGGAAGCCAGGCTTGTGTCTGGTATTTTAACAATCAAACAATATTACCTAAAAAGATGGCGGAGAGCTTGGAACACGGGAAACATCCCCGTCCCTGTCTCTGGCCAGGGCCTCTGGCAGCCCTTAAGGGCCTGGAGACACGGTTCTTCGTGGTCACGGCCACAGCTCTGCTCCTGTCTTTTGACTTGATATCAACAGCTTTCCCCTCCTTGTTGCCGGACATTGTCAGAACCACTGTTTTTCTAACGGCTGCTCGAGGATCCCCAGACTCCTGGGGTTTTCTGCCCTAAGCTGTTAAGAACCTCAAATACCTGTCACCCATTCCTGAGCCACCCGCCATGCCCTCCCAGCCTGCCCACCTCCCTGCCCCTCTGTCCCTCCCACAGGAATACGGGGACACCGTGTACACCATCGAGATTCCCTTCCATGGCAAGACGTTCATCCTGAAGGTGAGGGAGGGAATTGGGTGTTCTGGCGGGTCCTGAGCCTCTGGGACTCCAGGTGGGGCTGAGGGGCCCGCTGGCAGACTTCTCTCCACCAAGAGGGAAGGGCTGGGGTGCCCGAGCACAGCTGGCACCACCCAGCCCTCTGCCTGCCCTGCCCAGACCTTCCTGCCCTGCCCTGCGGAGCTGGTGTACCAGGAGGTGATCCTGCAGCCCGAGAGGATGGTGCTGTGGAACAAGACGGTGACCGCCTGCCAGGTGAGCGGGTCGGGGCAGAGGCCAAGGACATGGCAGGTCAGGGCACGGCATGGCCAGCTACCCCAGGCGCCCCGGGTCATGCCATTGAACTGCTCTGTGCCTCAGGTTCCCCTTCTGTGAAGTGGGGGTGATGGCAACAGTGTTTCCCGGAGAGGGTTGGGAAAGTGGACGGCGCCTGGCCCAGGCCCCAGGAATGGAGCAGGCAGGGCTGGAGTCTCCTGGGCTGGGCCGCACCTCATGTCCCCCAACACCCGCAGATCCTGCATCGGGTGGAAGACAACACCCTCGTTTCCTATGACGTGTCCGCGGGGGCCGCGGGCGGGGTGGTCTCCCCTAGGTGAGTAGCCACCACGGCCCTCCTCTGCCCCTGCATGTTGGGCGTGGCACCCCCTGACCTAACCCTCCCGCCCCCAGGGACTTTGTGAATGTCCGACGCATAGAGCGGCGCAGAGACAAGTACCTGTCTTCAGGCATCGCCACCACCCATTGCGCCAAGCCCCCCACCCACAAATACGTCAGGTGAGCCTTGCCCTGCCCAGGGTCATCCCAGCCAGCCCCTCCCAGGCCGCTGTGAGGACAGGCGGGGACAGAGTGTACAGCTGGGGACTCTCTCCTGCTGAGGTCGCCTTCCTGTCCCCTGTCCCACTGGGCTTTGTCCTCCCCGGCCCCTAATCCGGCTAATCCGCTGCCCTGTGTGCTGGAGGCTGGGGCAGTAATGTCTGGACCACGCCACCCACTCTGGGCAGCTCCAGGGCTAGACTGGGATAGGGCCTGTCCCGGCCACCCGAGCAGGAGATTCGAGTCCCCTTTCCCTGTCCTCGCCCTGTCCGACACCTTGCCTTTCTCCTGAGCGCTCGGAAGTCCGCCAGAGGAAGAGGAGTGACGCGGTGCCTGCGGCCTGTTCCAGGCGTCCCGCGGTTCTCCGTCTGTCTAATCCTAGACTCCAGAGCCTCAGGCGGCCTCTGCCCAGATCCCTCCTTCCCCTTCCTTCCTGGGCTCGCAGAGAGCGCGGTTGTTTGGGTATCAGACTGGGGCTCTGGTCTCAGCACGACCCGGACTTGCTGGGTGACAGGCAGGCTTGTTCCCTCTTGGGGCGCCAACGTCCTTATCTATGGAGTGGGCTTAAGTGTGCTCAGTGAAGCTGTGGGCAGATTAAATGGGGTGAGATGTGAATACAGCCCAGGCCCTGACCATCTCCTGAGAGGGCACCTCCTCCTGGAAGCCAGCAGCACCCCTCTGCTCCCTGAATTGGACAGGGATGAGAAGTGCCCGCCCGGCCACCCCTCACAGCTAGAGCTGACCTAGAATGACTGGACAGTGGTGAGGGCTGGGCGGGTGGGGAGCGCCGGGTGTGCAGACCTGGCAGCGGCGGTAGGAGCATCACAAGGGGGTGGGGATGGGAAGCCGCGGGCTCTGGGCACCTGCTCTGGCCCTGCTCCCGCAGGGTAGCAGTTGCTGGACCGGCAGATCCCTTCCCTCTTCCGCCCACGTCCAAGGTGGGCCAGGAATGGAGGGGGCGAGTCAGGGGCCTGGCCTGGCTCCAGAGTCCCCAGTGGTGCCTCTCCCTTCAGGGGCGAGAATGGTCCTGGCGGCTTCATCGTGCTCAAGTCGGCTAGCAACCCCCGCGTCTGCACCTTCATCTGGATCCTTAACACAGATCTCAAGGTGAGGGGCTGGGGCTGCAGGCAGGGTCCGTGCCGTGGAGGCTCGGCTGTGTGATCTCGGGGCTCCATGCCCCCTCAGGCCTCCCTCCTCTCCACCTCCTTTCTTACTCTCAGATTGGGGTACAGAGCCCCAGATCTTGCTGCCCTCATAGCCGGAGGACCTATGCTTCTCGTTTCTTACCTCTGGCTCCTGAGGCCCTGAGGAGGGGTGGCTGGCTGCCAGCCTAGCCCCTCCCAGGTCTGTTTGGCTGGCTGGTGCCAAGACCTGGGCACAGGATGTTCTTCCTGCCAAGGGTGAGGGGGCGAGGGTGGCCCTGGTGGCATTCCAGAGCTGCGCCCAGAGCGCTCCCTGCTGGTGCCCTCATTGCAGGAGGAGCCTGCTGAGAGCTAATCCCCACCCTCTCTTCCCCTCCCCAGGGCCGCCTGCCCCGGTACCTCATCCACCAGAGCCTCGCGGCCACCATGTTTGAATTTGCCTTTCACCTGCGGCAGCGCGTCGGAGAGCTGGGGGCCCGGGCGTAACGGGGCCCCCTCGCCACCCTGCGGGCCAGGGTTCGGTCGCTACAGCCTCCAGAGCCAGAGAGGGGGCCGGCGGGGCTGCCCACAGAGGACCTGGCCTCAGGAGGATGACGCAGTTCCCTCCCATGGCACCCCCTGGCCCCAGACTGCCAGGCTTCGCTGTGCCTGAGCCACGGCCGGGAGCAGGGTGTGGGGTCAGCACCTAGACTCTGGGCTCTGCCACCGGGGCAAGTGAAGTCTGTCCTGCTGATGTTTACATGGCGCCCCGCCCAGTCCAGGGCAGGGTCCGGAGTGGGAACCTCAGACTCGGTGGGTGAGGGCCAGTGCCCTGGGCAGGATGGAGCCAGAGCGGCCTTGTCGCCGGGTTCCGGTGCAGGAGCCCCTTCTGCCTGCTCTCATCACGGTTTGGGGATCGTTTAAAGGGTCTGGGACCTCTTTCCACATGTACTTGTGGGGGAGTGGGCGGCAGGTGGGGATGGTGGGTGGTGTCAGTGAACCCCTGCCTCTCCCAGGGTCTCTCCCTCCGCCCAGGGCCTCCTTGGGGACCTTTGTATTTTGAGCCAATTAAAGATATGAACTCACAGGCCGGTTGAGTGTCAACCTATGAACCAGGAGGTCACGGTTCAATTCCCGTCAGGGCACATGCCCTGGTTGCGAGCTCAGTCCCCAGTGTGGGGCGTGCTTGAGGCAGCCAATCAATGATTCTCATCATTGATGTTTCAATCTCTCCTTCTCCCTTCCTCTCTGAAATCAATAAAAATATATATTTAAAAAAAAAACACAAAAAACTATGAACTCAAAAGAGAAAAAAGCAAGCCCTCCAGCTGGCCACTTGAGGGAAGGGAGGATAGCACTGCAGAGGGGGAAGGAGCGAGCCACCACCGTGCCAGATACATGGCACATTCTCTCACTCCCTGGAGCCAGTGGGACTCAGTTCCTGGACTCCTCCTCCTCCCTCTCCTCCCCGCCCCCCCCCCCCCCCCAACATATGCACACACTTTCCTGAATGGCTCAACTGGGCAGATGACGGGGCAGAGAAAAATGCCCCACCCACCCCTGCCAGGCTTCCTGTGAGGAAGGTCAAGTTAAGGTCTCCAGTCCAGGATTGAGGAGGAGGTAGGAGAGACCCAGCAGGCCCATAGCAGGCCCTGGCTGTTTCTGGGGTCCCATGACCAGCAGGGGCCTGGAGGAGGGGTCTGGGCTTCCTGGTCACTGAGGCACCTCTGGGATCTCTGCTCCATCTGTACGTACCCCCTGGGCCCGGCCACACTCACAAGAGTCAGATCCCAGGCGAGGGCCAGGGTGCTGCCCTCCTCCCTCCCTGCCTGCAGGCTCCCAAAGGAGCCCATCTCAGTCCTGGCTGTGTGTGACCCTGGGCAGATCTGCGTCAGGGCCTCCGTTTCCTACTTTGTAAGCATGAGACGCACTATCATGTCAGGGCTATCATCAGATTAGAGTACCAAGCGCAGGTACAGTGCCTCAGCCATCGAGTACGCGGTCCTGCCCCAGGTGGTGCCAGCTGTCCCCACAGGTCCGCATCTCGGCTCCTGTCACTGCCTCTTCCGGTGCTTTGTCCACATTCCTCCTCCCTCTCCTACCCCCCCGCCCCCGCCCCTGCCCACCACCTTGTGTGCCAGCTCACAGCCCAGCAGCCATCCTGCTCCCTGTGACGAGACCGAGGCCCAGGCCCTGCCCAGGTGACACATTGGAGCTGGCAGGCCCCAGAGCTCTGGTCAGGCTGTTGTAACCAGAAGGTGAGGGGAAATGAAGCCCAGAAAGGGGCAGTCCCATTGTCACCCCGTTAATGGCTAGAGCCAGGTCTGCTGACTGCCACTCATGGAGCCCCTGGAGTTACCCCACCTGGGGTATTGGGAATAGAGCTGGGGGCCACTCCCACACCGTGCTCCACCCCACTGGCTGGATTTGGGAGACCCCTTCTCTGACCACTGCCGTGGGGAAGGAAAAGGTTCCTGCCCAGGCTCCAGGTGGGGAGTGAGCTGCCAGGATCCCTGCCACCGGGGTGGTGCTGACAGTCCAGAACTGGGCCTCTCCATGCCGACACCTGAGGATGTGGTTGCACTGTCCCTGTGGAGGGCATATTGGGGATGTGCCCTCAAACCCAGGCAGAGGAGAGCAATGGACTGGGGACCCGACGGCCTGGTACGGAGTCCAGAGGGGCCTCAGTTCCTGCACTCTCCTGCTCTGTTTACAGACAAGCCTCTGTCCTCCTGGTGAGGGGGAAGGGTGGGGCCGAGAGCAGGTGCCAAGGTGGCACGAGGCTGGGCATGTGCCTGGTCTCAGACCGTGTCCAAGGAGTGTCAGACACCAGGAGGTGTCGCACGGAAGACCCCTGCCCCCACCGGGGTATCTTGATCTCTTCAGAAGCTGACCTCTGACCTGGGGCCAGCCAAAAGTCCAGGCACCCCACCCCCCAGCCTGGGCCCAATGTCCCCCATCAGAGTCTTGGCTCTTCTTATGGCATCTGACACCAGAGGGGCTGAAAATAGCCCTGGAGGAGGGGAGGAGGGGCTATTTAAAGGACCTGGAAGGAGCAGAGGGAGTGAGGCTGATCATGGCCACTTCTGAGCTGAGCTGCCAGGTGTCTGAGCAGAACTGTGAGCGCCGGGAGGCCTTCTGGGCTGAATGGAAGGATCTGACACTGTCCATGCGGCCTGAGGAGGGGTGAGTGCTGGCCAGCGGGGGGTCCCTCCTCTCCTCCCCAGCCTTAGGAAGCCGGAGCACAAAGTTTCTCGGGGTGGGGTCACCCCTCCTGCACCCACCGGGTCCCCTGCCCAGCCCCTAAGTGGAAGGCAACGCTCAGGAGCTCAGTGCCCCTCCCCTCTCCCCCCAGGTGCTCCCTGCATGAGGAGGATGCCCGGCGGCATGAGACCTACCACCGGCAGGGCCGGTGCCAGGCGCTGGTGCAGCAGTCCCCCTGGCTGGTGATGCGCATGGGCATCTTGGGCCAAGGGCTGCAGGAGTACCTGCTGCCTTACCAGCGGGTGCTGCCGCTGCCCATCTTCACCCCCACCAAGGTGGGCGCCGCCAAGGAGGAGCGCGAGGATACCCCCATCCAGCTGCGGGAGCTGCTGGCACTGGAGACCGCCCTGAGCGGCCAGTGCACGGAGCGGCAGGACATGGTGGAGATCACCAAGCAGTTGCCCCCTGTGGTGCCCGTCAGCAAGCCAGGCACCCTTCGTCGCTCTCTGTCCCGCTCCATGTCCCAGGACGCACAGAGAGGCTGAGAGGGACTGTGCCTCCCTCTTCACTGGGCTGGGCCCTTCCTGGCTAGGACCATGGAGGGGAGCTGCTGGCCTTGGATGCTTTGTAGTTTGCCCAAAGTTGGGGGCTAGGAGAGGAGGGAGCCAGAGGCCAGGATGCCTGGTTCCCCTGAGTTCCCAAAGGGAGGGGAGCAAGGACAGTGGGCACGAAGTGTGGAGGGCTGGGGCCAGCACCGCTGAACAGCCCCAGCCCAGGAGAAGGGACAAAAGATGCTGAGGAGGGAAAGCGGTGCCTGAGAGGGGCGACCCAGCTTCAGAGGACAAGGGAGAGTGTACGGAGATGGGAAATGCCCGGGAAAGGCTTGGAGAAGACCAGAGGGAGGGGGATGTGAAGAGGGCAGAGGCGGGTGCAGCCCCCAGCACCCTCTGTTAGCGCTGCAATAAATGCTCAATCGTGTTCCAGTTTCATGTCTTTCCTTGTGGTTGTGGGGGCCACCCATTGGTGTCACACACACACACCTCCCCCCTCCCCCCCTCACTGCTGGGAACAGGTCCTGCATCTGAGCTAAATATGGCAGAGCTAGTGGATACGCCCATGTTTGGGGGGTGGGGTAGAGCTGTAAACAGGGTGCCGTCTGTCCAGTCCCCCTCTGGTAGCTGACTCTGCTGTGCAGTCTGGCCTCCATGTCCAGTCCCCTGGCTCAGGGCAGTGCCCAGGAGGCCAGCTGGCATGCAGGGCTTGTTTGATCTCTTGGAGAATATGGAGGGAGCTGGCACTAGGGCTGTCCTTGGCTGTGTCTCCGTGTGTGGATGGGGTCAGTGACCCCGAGGCTGACCTGCCTCAGCTCTGAATCCAGACAAGCAATCCTTGGCTGGGGCCAGGCGCTCCCCGCTCCCTCTCTGGGAGCCCAGGGTGGGGCGCTGGGGGTGGGGTGGGCGTAGGTTCCTGTCTGTGCCCCCTGCAGCTGTTGTGGTGACTCGTGTTCCAACCTGGCTGCCCGCAAGGAGCAGGCCAGGGGCTGGTAGCCTGCCCAGGGCAGGGGGCACTGGGCTGACCCCCGGGCGTCCCACGCCAGGAAAACCACCCACTTCCTGTTGGGAGGTTAAGGGGAGACCCTGGCATCTTGGCAGCCTGGCCCCGTCCCCGGAGGGGGCTGAAGGGGGCTGGGGAGGGAGAGGGGGCAGCAAACCAAGACCAGCGGGATCCCAGATCCCTGGGCCCAGAGGCTGAGGCCGCGCCCCTCGCCCTCCCGCCCGCACCTGGGGCCCGCGCCCCGACGGGACCGGAACGTCCCGAGCCTTCCGCCCCCGGCGCCCCCAGATAAGTGGCTCCGCTAAGTGCATTAGTCCCGCTCGCCGCTCCTATCGCTGCCGGCATCGCACGGGCGGGGCGAGCTCCGCTGTGGGCCCGGGGCGCCACCGGCGAAGCCGGGACGGACTGTCCTGTGCGCAGTCGGGGTGGGCGGAGGGCGGAGGGCGCCGGGGGACGGAGGAGGGGTCGGAAAGTACGAAAGGGAGGCCTGGAGGAGGGCGTGGGGTGACCTGACCACGGAGAGGGGTGGATGTTGGACAGGGCGTCCGGGGACGGGGCGCCCCGCGGGGGGCTGGGCCCTGATGGAGAGCGCTGAGCCGGGGACGGGAGAAGGGATGGCGGGCCGGGCAGAGGGGCGCATGGCCGTGGGGGCGGGAGGAGAGCGACGGGGGCTGCGGGGGTCCGGCGGGGTGGGGATCGCAGGGTTACGGGGCGGGAAGCCGAGCTGCGGGCCGGGAGCAGGCCAGGTGGCAGAGCGTGGCGGGCGGCGGAAGAAACGTGAGCGGGGGCGGGACACGTGTCCCCGCGGTGGCCGCCGCCCACCGTGTCTGCGGCCGGGACGCTAACGGAGATGGATGCGGGGAGGGGGGGCGCAGCGCGCGTGGCCCCGGGCGGTTCCGCGCTCCGCCCCGCCGCACCCCCGGCCGCGGAGGGATGGGCGGGGGTCCAACCGCAGATAAAGGGGCTGTGCGGCCGTGGGGCACCGGGTGGGCCTCGGTGGCAGCAGGAGGATGGCAGACCCAAGTCCCGCCGCGGGAGCCGCCCGGGACTCGCACCCGGGGCTCGCGGAGGTGGCGGCGGCCTACCAGCGCTTCGAGCCGGGCGCCTACCTCCGCAACAACTACGCGCCCCCGAGGGGGGACCTGAGCGCCGCCGACGGCGTGGGGCCCTGGAAACTGCGCTGCCTGGCGCAGACCTTCGCCACAGGTGCGCGGGGGCCCGGGACCAGGAGCCCGCAGGCGGCGGAGGGGCGCGTGGGGGAGCCAGTGCGCACCGAGGGGCAGGGAGTTCAGAGGTGAAAACAGAAGAGGAAGAGGGGCGACCGGAGAGAGACCCACCCGGGCACAGGGGTGGGAGGGGCGGGAGGATGCTCAGAATTGAGAGGGGAGGTGGGCGGTGCGGGACAGAGAGCAGGAGGGACGGAGAAATAGACAGATATTGGGGAGAGACACCTGGGAGAGACGGCCCGCACCCCACTCAGTCCTCCTGGGAGGTAGGTACTGAGCCGTGTCCAGCACGGTCAGGGGTGAACCTGAGAGGCGGTGGTGAAGGATGGAGAAGACAGACAAGAGGAGGAAGCTGGGTCTGGGTGGGACGCTGCTCTCTGATGGAGAGACAGCCGCGGCCTGCAAGCCGGTCTTTATTTTATAGCAGATTCCACGCGGCACAGTAAGGGCGTGCTTACAATGTTCTCGCGGGTTTCGAATGCACTCAATTACTTGCACCTGAACTTGATCAAGCTTTGTTTTGGCAGCACTTGCTGCACCTCTCGCACCTGGGACCACAGGTTCGGACCATAAGGTCAAGCTTACAATAGCCTTTGGCTCTGATGGTGCTGGGAGGGCTTTGCCCTCCAAGCTGGGACTTGCACGTGGCTTTGCCAGGAGAGGACGGTGCCCTCTCTTTAGTCTGAGGCTTGAACCTGTCCAAACGCCGTAGCCGCTCTCCACAGGTACACTTGTACAGTTAAGCTCCTTTCTCACGGTACGTTTTTAGGACTCTAGTTAGTCCTACTCTACAGCCAATGCTTTTTCCAGATAGAGACACACAGAGGAAGAAGGAAGAGAGGGAGGGAGGGAAGGAGAGGAGGGAGGGAGAAGCAGGGCCAGGCAGGCACCAGGACCCTCTTCTTCTGCCCCATCCAGGTGAGGTGTCTGGACACACCCTCATCGACATTGGTTCAGGCCCCACCGTGTACCAGCTGCTCAGCGCCTGCGCCCACTTCGAGGACATCACCATGACAGACTTCCTGGAGGTGAACCGCCAGGAGCTGGGGCTGTGGCTGCGGGAGGAGCCTGGGGCCTTCGATTGGAGCGGGTACAGCCGGCACGTCTGCCTCATTGAGGACAAGGGGTAAGGGCTGGGGCACGAGGGTTTGGCAGGGGGCTGCCCAGGGAGTGTGCGGGGAGGGCAGCAGAGGACTGAGCCTGGGCGTCCTAGCCTGGCCGGATGATACCCTCTGTCCCTGCAGTGAGTCATGGCAGGAGAAGGAGCGCCAGCTGCGAGCGAGGGTGAAGCGGGTCCTCCCCATCGACGTGCACCAGCCCCAGCCCCTGGGCGCTGGGAGCCTGGCGCCCCTGCCTGCCGATGCTCTGGTCTCTACCTTCTGCCTGGAGGCGGTGAGCCCTGACCTTGCCAGCTTCCAGCGGGCCCTGGACCACATCACTACACTGCTCAGGCCTGGGGGGCACCTCCTCCTCATCGGGGCCCTGGAGGAGTCCTGGTACCTGGCTGGGGAGGCCCGGCTAGCGGTGGTGCCCCTGTGTGAGGAGGTGGTGAGGGAGGCCCTGGTGCGTAGCGGCTACCGGGTGCGGGACCTACGAACCTACACCATGCCTGCCTATCTTCGAACAGGCGTAGACGATGTCAAGGGCATCTTCTTTGCCTGGGCCCAGAAGAAGGTTGGGGTGTGAGGCCCCCCTCAGCCGGCAGCCCTCAGCCCTCAGATTCCCTATTACCTGAGGCGGCACCTAATAAAGAAATGTCTGTCCTACTGCGTGTCAGTGCTGTCTGTGGCTCTCCTGGGAAGCAACAAGGGCCCAGAGCTCTCTCTTGTGTTTCGGGGGTGTGGGAGGCACCCACCCTGGCCTTTTCCCCCCCCGGAAGCTTCCATGTACACAGATTTCTGTATCATTCATCTTCCCCAAACTGAGGAAGGCTTAGTCCAAGGGACCTCCGTCAGCATCTGCTGTGGGCCAGGCCCCTGCTAGTCCACTGGTTCTCACACTCAGCGGCAGGTCCTGTTATCCTGTTGGCAGGCGACACTCCCGATGGCTCAGACCAGAGGGGAGGGGGAATGAGGAGAAGTGGAACTTGCAAGGGGCAGGGTTACAATCCAGGCACAAACCAAGACCCTGGGAAGTGAGAGGAAGAACAAGCACCAGCTCCCTCCGCCGGTTCCCCCACAGCTGGGCCGGGCTCCGTGGCTCTGCTGTTGCTCTGTGTCTGGCCCTGCCATCCCCACCCCCACATACCTCGGCAGAGACCCCACCTGTCCGCTGCCTACAGCCAGCACTGTTTCCTGCTTCCCTCCCGCCAAGCGGTTCTCAACCTGTGGGTCGCGACCCCTTTGGCGGTCAAACGACCCTTTCCCAGGGGTCGCCTAAGACCATCCTGCATATCAGATGTTTACATTACGATTCATAACGGTAGCAACATTACAGTTATGAAGTAGCAACGAAAATAATTTTATGGTTGGGTCACCACATGAGGAACTGTATTTAAAGGGCCAGAAGGTTGAGAACCACTGCTCCAGCCCATCCTACTCTCACACGAGCTGAATAAGGGCAGGTGAGGCTGAACATTGGTTTATTAAGCAAGTCCCTGCTACCCTCCGACCTTAAAATACTTCTCAGGATCAAAATAAACATGGCCACGTCCCTGCAGTTGGAGTCCTAGCAGAGTGCCCCTGCCCCCAGGAGAGACAGGCAGCAGGGGAAGAGCCAGAATCCATAGGTGAGCGCGGGAAACACACACAGGACAAGGAGTCCTGCTCCTGCGCCAATCAGAGAGACTGCCTTTGAATGGAAGTTTCTGGAGCTGCACATTCTATCCTTGTGGGGCAGGAATGGACGGGACTGCCAGCGACTAGCGGGGAGCACCTTTGCCAGGGTGCAGGCATAGTGTGGCCTTGGCTGGCCAGCCTCAGATTGCCTCTCCCCCTGCTGAGGGTCAGTGCTCTGGCAAAAGGGCTCAGCAGGCCTGGCACCAGGGTGTGGGGGCGGGGGAGACAGGGAGGCTGGAGGGGCCCAGGGGATCCCCACTTCCCTCCGCCCTCTGCCTCCCAAAGGGCTGGTTCTGGTTCTGGAGGGTGATCTGGAGTTGTGTGGGGGCCCTTTTGTGATTTGCAAAGGGAGAGGGGCCCCAGGCAAACACATCCACCAACACACACAGCCTGGTCACCCACACCCCCAGCCAGATCTTGGGGCTTTGTGCAGAGTTGGTGCTCAATAAATGGTTATTGACGGTGATGAATCCCCTCACCCTGCTCCAAACTCCCCTCACTGTGGCACATCCCCTGCACTCACACCCAGTCCACGTATATTCCCCTAATCCACACTAACCTGCCTGCTCCCCCAACACACACACTTGATTTATTTTTAAATTTTTATTGATTTTAGAGAGGGAGAGAGAGAGAGAGAGAGAGAGAGAGAGAGAGAAACATTGATTTGTTGTTCCATTTACTTATACATTCATTGGTTGTTTCTTGTCCTGACCGGGGATCAAACCCACAACTTTGGCACATCGGGATGACGCTTTAACCAACTGAGCTTGAAGCCCCGGCCAGGGCTTAACAACACACGTTAAAGCCACTCACCCCACCCCCACGCCTCCACACTGCACCAGGCCAGGGTTCACACACACTGTCCCACCCAGCATCCCGCACACCCCAGGCCTGTGCCTACCAGTCCCAACTTCGTGGTCTCTCAAGACCCCTTGGGATGGAGTGCATTGGGCCTGGAAACATGGGCAGCCAAAGAGCAAGCGTCTAGTGCCACCTAGTGGTCCCTGGAGGAGGGCACGGGGGTAACAGGAGGAAATCCCATTGCATCCAAGACGGCCTGGCAGCTGGTCTCCCAGCTGGACAGAGGTCTCCGGCAACCAGCAGGCGGAGAGGGGGTGTGAGGAGGTGGCTGGCCGACGGGAAAGCAGAGGCCGCTCTCCTCTTGGCGGAGCTGAGAACACAGCTCAGTTCAGGAACCAGAGGGGCCGCCCATCCTCTAGCCCCCGGTGCTCAGAGGCCAGGCCCCAACACGTGCCTGTGAGGGCCATGTGGGGGCGAGCCAGGTGGTGGGCCTATTACATGATTCTGGGCCCACACCCTTCAAGTCTAAGTTCAAAAAATAAATCATCGCAAGGGATGGGGAGAAGAGGAGCCAGCAGGGAGAGGGCAGAGTCCCCAGGAGGGCAGACTCGCTCCCGGGCCTTCAGTCCAGCTTCGATTCCTTCAGCAGGTACAGGCTGTCCTCTTCCAGGAAGCTGTGAGCAGAGGAAGGAGCCACTGAAGCCCAGACCCGGGGCGCCCCCTGGTGGCGGGGCGGGGTGAGTGCAGGCAAACCGCAGGGGGCGAAGCAGCAGAGAACTGTCTCCCCTGAGAGCGGCGAGGAAGGGCACGGGGAAGGCGAGCCCTGGGCAGCGGGCACTCACCTGAAAAAGAGGACGTGGACGGGGATGGTGCTGATGTGCCAGATGGCGTGGGCATCCAGGACCCAGAAGAGGGGCGGGAAGTCCAGCAGCTCGAGCAGGGACAGCCCCTGCAGCAGCAGGACCACCACCATGCACTTGCGCACGTGAGGCAGCTGCTGCCGGTTCCACCAGCACCAGGCCAGCCACCACACCACGTTCACCAGGCCTGGGGGTGGGGGCAGAGGCTCAGGCCCTGGACCTCCTCCACCCCCCGCCCCCCAGCCTCCCCTGTCCTCGGGCTCTTTGACCCCAGGATCACCTCAGACTCCCCGCCCAGTCTCCCTCTTCTACCCCAAATCTTCTCCCTTCCCCGACCCAAGGCTCTCTTAGAACCTCCTTCTCTAGGAACAGCACCAACTCCTCCCCCCACGCCAGCAGTTCTGCAGCTGTCCCACCCCCGGGCCCCAGCCCTGCCTCACCAATGGCCACGTTGGCCGCCAGGTTGTAGCCATAGTCAAAGCGGACGAGGCTCAGGTAGGAGACGTGCGCCGTCAGCATGAGCAGCAGGAGGGCCCGAAAGGCACTGGCCACAGTTGGGCGCTGCAGCCCCACAGTCCTGCCCACCATCCAGAGCTGCTCAGATGGAGGGTGGCCCGTCCCCAGTGGCATTCCCGGAGGCATCACCTCACCCCAACATCAGTGCCTGGAAGCCACTGCCCCTCTCCCCCACCAACAGGCCAGCTGGGCAGGCCTGCAACCCTCCCTGGGGCCTGGGCCCGCAGCCACGGTGGGCTCACCTGACACAGCACAGATAGATGGAGTGCAGGATGACGGTGGAGGCACAGAAGTAGTCCATTTTCTGAGGACAGGGAGAGCTGGATGAGGGGCCGGTGGGAGGGGAGCAGGAGGTGGACAGGGCCTCCTGGGGGGCAGGGCCCAGAGAGGACCCACCGGGGATTGGGACAAGGAGGGGTGGCCGAGGCCCCGCCTATGGTCAGTGGGGTTGCTGCCTCCTGCTGCTTCTGCCTCTTGCTGTTTCACTTGTGAAGGTAACAGACTGAACGGTGTGTGCATATAACACAACGTTAAAACACTGCTCAGCAGAGAAGCTTCAGTGGCGTTGGTGGAGGGCGCCTGCCTAGATGCCAGAGCATCAAAGCGTGCCCCAGGGTCCAGAGGCAGTCGGAGCCCCAGCTGTGGGCTCCACGCCCCTTCGCTGTGGGCGACCCAGGCCACGTGATCTCGCCTTTCCAAGGCTCAGCTGCCTCATCAGTTAAGAAGAGCCAATCCCTGGCTGGTTTGGCTCAGTGGGTAGAGCGTAGGCCTGTGGACTGAAGGATCCCGGGTTCGATTCCGGTCAAGGGCACATGCCCGAGGGCTCAATCCCAGTGGGGCGCGTGCAGGAGGCAGTCAATCAATGGTTCTCTCTCATCATTGATGTTTCTATCTCTCTCTCTCCCTCTCCCTTCCTCACTGAAATCAATAAAAAAATATATATTTTTTAAAAAGAGCCAATAATCATCACACCTACCTCACAAGGACTGAGTGAGGCTCAAGTGCACTAACAGGTTTACAATGCTGGGCACAGAGCATGGCTCCCTGGGCAGAGTCAGCAGGAAAACTAAGCCGGCTCCGCCCCACCCCTCTGGGCGCAGAGAGGGAGCAGGAGGGGTGCTCACCTCTGTGAGGTCCGTGTCCTTGGTGTGGAAGACTGTGGACCAGAACCAAGCATTGAGGGAGACCTGAGGAGGGAGGGGCTGGTGAGTGTGGCACCCCAAGGAGGGAGAGGCCCCCGCAGAGGGCTCACACCTGTCTCACTTTGGGGAAGGGGCTCTTCAGAGCAGAGCAATGTGCCTCCTCTTGCTCCCAGAGCCCACCAAACAGATCTGTGCCCCTCCCCTCCCAACGGCCCAGCTCCCTCAGGCCCAGCCCCCCACCAGAACCCCCCAAGGGAGTGGGGGTTTGAAGCCACCACAGGTTTCTGGCTTGGCCTGGGAACCAGTTCTGGCCAAGTCAAATTCCCTGGTTACTCAATCCTAAGACAACAGCCCTGGGGGGGCCTCGCCTCCTTCCCCAACTGGCAGGTGAAGACAGCCCCACCTGGGCCAGGGGAGCCAGTGACCTCAGCCTCTGGGGGCGGGAATGAAGTGGGTGGGGTGAGGGGCTCGAGCCAGCGTGGGGTGTGTCTGGAGCCAGCCAGCAAGAGAGGGAGATGAAGCAGATCCCACTGGGCCAAGTCTGAGGAGGAGAAGGAGGAGGCTCCGCCTCCGAGCCCAGCTTCCTCCTGGCTGGGCCGGCCCAACCCGCTGGACCAGTGGCTGCTGCTCCGAGTTCTGGGAGAAGCGAGGAGCAGGGCTGGAGAGGCTGTGGTGGTCAAGGGCCCAGGGGAGCAGCTGATGCCTTCTTCCTGGAAATTAACTGCTGGGAGAAAGTACACATCGCCTGGCGAATGAGCCCTGGATCACTCACGTGGGCCTGGTGCTGGCACCTCTCTTAGGGACCGCTGTATCCATGCAGAGGCCCACATAACTGAAAGAAGGGTGGGCTGGGGCCGACATACATACTTGGACTGGGCGGAAGGGCTGGGAAATCAGTGACAAGCAGTCAAAGGAAGCAGCAGCCAGCCGGGATGCCCTGGAGGCAGGGAGGGATACGCTAGGGTGGGACAACCCTGCCATAGATGGGGAAAGGGGGAAGCGGCTCAGTTGGGTCCAGGACACCAGGAAAACTGGCCAGGCAGGCGGCCGAGGGAGCAGGCTGAGAAGCCACTCTCCATCAGGGACTGCAGCAGGGAGCTCAGACAGGATGAGTCCTCTCCTGCAGGCCCCAGGCGGCTTCTGAGAGAAAGGGAAGGACAATGGGGAGGGGCCCGCGGGGCTCTCCTTGCTCCTGCACCAGCCTGTCTGGCCTGGGCCCTGGGCTGAATCTCACTGTTTATGCTCCTCAAGTCCTGGGACAGATGAGGCTGCCCATGCTTCTTCCACCCTTCCCAGCCCTGATGGCAGGTGGTTATTCTAAGTCCGGTTATTTCTTGTTCTATCCCTCGTGCTGCCCCTTCCCCAGAGACGGTAATGGAGGCATGATCTGGAGGCTAGAAACGGGACAGAATAGGGTGGCTTCTTGGACGCTGCTCCCACAAAGTGTGATGCTCAGAGTCAGCTTGGGGAGAGGAGCAGGCTCAGGGCTGGAGACCCAGGTGATCACGTGGGCCAGGTCTCCGAGGCAGGCCTGGAACAGGGACTTCCTTGGGGAGAATGGCCCTGCAGCCAGTGTGAGCAGGAGGTGGAGGGGAAGGCAGAAGGGACTGGAAGCCAGCCAGGCCTCCTTGTAATCTGGCAGGAAGGGGGAGGTGACAAAAGACTGAGCTAAGTGGCCGTTGGAACACTGAGAGCAGGGGAGGGGCGGGTTGCACAAGGCCAGGGCTGAGCTGTAGGGCACAGGGGTGGGGGCTACTTGGTCTCCTGTTCAACTGCCTCTGCACCCCTGAAAAGTCCCCTCTCCACTGGGCAGTGTCCCATTCTGGGGAGCTCCTCTTCAGGAAAGAGAGTGTCATTAAGAATATAGGCCCTGAGGCCAGACAGCCAGGGTTCAAATTCCAGCTCTGCATTCCCTCTGTGTCTTTGGACAGGCTATTTAGCCTTGCTGGGCCTCAGTTTGCTCATCTGTAAAATGGGAACGGTAACAGGGTTGATAAGGATTTAAGGAGTAATACAGGTGCAGTGTGCTGCCCAGTGCAGCCCAGGACAGGGCACAACATGAGGTGTTGTTTCTCCCCACCTTGATGACCAGCACGAGACCCTCACACCTCTCCACAGACCGGAGAGGCCAAGTCTGCCTCCCGCTCTCCCTATAGGTCAAGCAAGTCTAGGTGGAGAAGAGATGGTCTCCCCACAGCTGCCCAGGCCCACCCCACAGTTCCAGGCTGGGGACAGAATGTCGGAGCCTTTACAAAGAGATGGGCCCTTGGTTCAAGTTCTGACTTAGGCCCTAAATAGCAAATGGCTTCTCTGTGCCTCAGTTGCCCCACCTACAAAACAGAGTTAATAACAGTGCTCACTGCCTGAGGGGCCCGAGGACGGTGTCTGCGAAATGCCTGGCACAGAGAAGCCACTCAATAAACGGCTGCTGTGACTTGTGGCCTGGTATACAGTAGGTGCCACATAAATGTCAGTTTCCTTCATCGTCCAGCAAGCGGACCCCCCACCGTTTCCCTTTACCTGACCCCATCCTCCTCTTCCTTAAGGGTCCCAATGTACCAGGTCAAACCCCGGGTCTCTGATCCCAGAACACAGACACCTCCGCCATGGGAAGAGCCCCCGCCTCCTGGCTCCTGAGCTCCTATCCCACCAGGAGGCACCGAAGGGACACCAGTTCCCTTCACTCGGTTTGTAATCAAGACTCAAGTGGACAGAGGGACGGGACGCAGAAGGAAGGGAAAGCCCCCCAGATGCAAGCGTCCCGCTGTTCCTGGACTCCTTAGCCAAGCTCGAGTAGAATGGGGAGGCAGATGGGGGGACTGGCCAATCAGACAGGCCAGGAGGAGGATGGGCTGGCCCAGCAGGCGCCAAGAACTTCTTGTAAACACAGAGGGAAGGGGGAGGCCAGGGGCCGGGTGCCAGTGAGGGTGGAAATGAAGGGGACAGGGAAGGCTGGGTGGAGGGAGAGCGGGGACTGTTTCGGTCTGTTGGAAAATAAGAAAATTGAGACAAAAATATCCCAGCCCTGAAACCGGTTGGATGCCAAGTGAGCCAGATCTGTCAGGAATTCGACCCCTGCGCTAAGCCCCAGTGCTCGGGGCTGTCACTGACACCGTGGTGGTGGGGACAAGTGGGTCTTTAAATAGCTCGGTGTCTCAGAAGTGGGGGAGGCAGAATGTTAAATATGACGCCTGCTGCCAGCCTGCCCCTTGCCCCCACCCAGAGGCCACGGTGTCTCACCCCCTGCCTCACGCAGGGCAAGCCTAACCCCGCTCACTCCTGAGAGAGATGGGGGAAGAGGTGGATGGAGAGGGGAGGAGGTGGGCGTTTTACACCATCCAAAAGGACGGTTTGATTTCCTGCCATTGCCGGTTTCACCGGCTCTTGTCTGATTGTCGGGAAGTCCTTCCTGAAGTCTAACCCTCATCCTGCTGCAGCCTCAACCCATCTCTTCTTGAAGTTTCCTCAGCAGGAGAAGAGCACAGTCAGCCCCCAGCTCCACAAATCACCCTGCAGGTGGGCCTTCCTGGGACCCCACGCTCACCTCTACCCCTGAGGTCCTTTCCTTGCGGGATGAAGGGGCAAGGAACTGGGTTGGCCTCTGAGCTTTGGCAGGGAGCACGGGCTCCCAGTGCCATCAAGTCAAAGGTCCATGGTATGCAGAGCTCTGAGGGGCTCCCCCAAAGCCTGCCCGCTGCCCAGCAGAGCTCAGACCTAAACCTCAACGCTTCATTAGCCCTGCTGGGAGCAGGGTCTCCTCATTTCCCAAAGGAAAAGATTAAGGCACCCCCCCCCAACATCTCACCTGGAGCAGGTGAGGGGCCTTCCTACCCCACCCCAACAGAAATCAGGAGCCCCACTGCTCAGAGGACCCAGCCCAGGACAAAGTCCACTGCCTCACCCTCCGTACAGGCAGGATCCCTCCCTCCTGCAAACACAGGACGAAAGATCAAGCGTAAAATCCAAACTGGATCATTAAAGGGAGCGCGGAGGCTGATGCTCTGTCCCTCAAGGCCTACAGATGGCGTGAGGGGAGTCCCTGCCCCAGAACAGTGTTCTGTAGGGCGCCCCAGACACAGGCCCCAAGGGTCTGCCTCTCCCCACCTTACAGCTCCTGCTCTGCCCCGAGGGGTCCGCGGATACTCCTGGGGAGTGTGACACCACAGCGAGAAGGAAGCCGAGGGGCAGATGACAGTGGAATGAAAGATCCGAGAATCAGGGAGCTGCAGACAGGAATCCTGGAATGACCACAAGGCATGAAGACTAGCTGGGACCCTCTGAGGTCACGGTTCGATTCCAGTCACAGGCCCAGGCGGCTTCTCCATCCCCAGTGTGGGGCGTGCAGGAGGCAGCCGATCCATGATTCTCTCTCATCACTGATGTTTCTATCTCTTTCCCTCTCCCTTCCTCTCTGAAAACAATAAAAATATATTAAAATCCACTAGCCCCCTGTATTCACTTCTGCCCCCTCCAATCTATTCTCTATACAGCAGCCAAGATTAATTTTCCAGATAATATATTCATGAAACTCCTTCTCTCTGATCCTCATGGCTTCCTGATGCTTTGCAAGTCAAGATCTGAAGTGCCCTAAGGCAGCGGTCGCCAACCTTTCGGACCTCACGGACCACCAGTGGCCCGCGGACCACCGGTTGGCGACCGCTGCGCCCAATGTGCCCCCAGGCTCCTCATGGGCTGGCCCCGTCCACAGCCCACCTGTTCACCAGGCTCACACCCCATCTCCTGGCTCCCTGCAAGGCAGGCCTCCTGGCCGTTTAGGTCCTCATATAACCTGAGCTCTCTCCTGCCTGTGCACATTCCGAGTCTTCTCCATAGACAATGACTTCTATTTTCCCTGAATTCACCTAGTTAACATTCACTGACCATTCTGATCTTCCCTTGCATGCCCCTTCCTCAGGGAAGCCTTCCCTGATTGTCCCATACAGATCTGGTCCCCTGTCACATGCCCCTACACCACCTCTCTTCCACCGAACTTTTACATTCAGTTGTGGGATTAGTACCAGAGGGCAGAGAGCCATCTGTTTTTTTATACACATTTGGATCTCCAGCACCTAACAAAGTGAGTGGCACACAGTAGGGACTCAATATGTGAAGGAATGGCTGCTTTTATGTCAGGAAGGTGAGTGAGTGGAGACTGTTTCCCTGAGGCTTACACAGGCAGCTCTGACCAGTCACACTGTGAAGCTCAGAGCCTGCTCCGGATACTCAGATGGAACGTATTTCGGCTTTCCCCACCGGGTGGTCTAAGACCAGGCTGGGAGCTAGAGGGAGTGCTGTGGCTGCCACTGCTTCCCGGCCGGGGCTAGGGCTGCGATTGCTTCACGGTCTCCAGAGGGGCCCCTGGAAAGCCCCGTGTCTTCCTACCACCATCTCCCTTTTCTGTTTGTCAGCTGCCCTGTTGGTGCTCTTAGTGGCTTCCTCCTGTAGGCAAGAACGATGTTTCTTTCCTCTCGCCTTCCTTCCCAAATAGCCTGGCCTACAACTCCGCTAGAAAGGCGAGGCCTGACTCAGCACCTCCCCTTTGTCTTCCCAGGCCTGGCCACCCCTCAACTGCAACTATAGTCCTGGAAAACACAGGGGGAGCTTGGTGGGTGGAAGCCCTAGAGGGGGAGAGCGGGGATCCCAGAGTTTCTCTTTCCTGGATGAGGGTGTAAAGCAAGAGTCCTGCCAGGGTACCTACCCAGGCGAAGGCCATGCAGGTGGGGTACATGGGAGAGGAGGCCGGCACGAAGGTGCGGTAACGACAAAGCATCACCAGGCTGGCCAGCCCATTCAGGAAAGAGGCCACAGCAGAAGCTGGCTCTTGGAAGAACAGGAACCGGGAGAAGGGCCACTGAAAAAAGGAACACATGGGGGTGGGGGTGGGGCTGAGGGGCAAGCAACCCCTAGCTGGCCCAACCTAGCTTTGACTTGCTGCATCGATAGTTCCTCAGCTGGGCCCTCAGCTCTGGGCCAAAGCCTCAGGCCCAGTCCCGTTGAGTCAGTCAGCTCCCTCCCAGTCACCCCTCTATCCTGGCCAGCACTCGGCACTGTAAGCCTGGTCTCTGGGAAGGCTGGGTGGGCCAGTACAGATGGCTCAGTATGGCGTGATAGAACCAGCACAGTTCTGCCATCTAGAAGACAGTGGTCCTAATCCTCCTCTACCTCTGACCACAGCCCTCTGAGCCACAGCTTACTCTGTGACAAACCGGGGAGAATAATTCTTGCCAACAACAGACTGGAACAAGATCATTATCGGATCATGACCGGCCGGGCAGTGTAGCTCCGTGCTTGAGTGTCAACTTATGAGGAGGTCACGTGCCTGGGTTGTGGGCTGGACCCCCAGTAGGGGGCATGCAGGAGGCAGCCGATTGCTGATTCTCTCTCATCATTGATGTATGTATTTTTCAATTTTTATTGTCTAAAGTTTTACATATGTCTTCTTTTTCCCTGATTGACCCCATCCATCATCATTGATATTTCTATCCCTCTCCTTTCCTCTCTGAAATCAATAAAAAATATATTTTAAATATATCATTATCATATCAAAAGGCACCAGCAGACTGTTCCTCCCTAGGCAATGGGGGAAGAGGGGGTATTGCTATCTTAATCCAGGCTCCTACTGAAGGAGCCACTGAGGAGATGCTGGGGTAGGTGAGGGAATTTGTCCTTGTAGCAAGGTGGGCATCCAACAACTCTAAGAAGCCCAGCCCCACTCTCTGAGGAGACCCTAGATCTTATTCCAAATCTAGAGGCAGGACACAGTGGTCCCATCTGATTCCCATATGAAAACCAGTATATTCTGAGAAGAACAGGCACCTGTAACAAATCCAGATTACCCCACCCTTCAGACTGTGCAGGAGGGGGGCATATTACTCCCACCACACTCCCACCATCTACCTTCCCTGACCCTCCAACTCACCTTGCCATGGAACTGAGGCACTTTGTGACCTTCCTGGAGGTAGAGGCCAACGGTAACCCACATACACTCATACTTACAGTCGTCCTGACAGGTCCAGCCTGAAACAGATAAATTACCCGGGTGAACTACGCAGTATGGGAGGCACAGAGAGAGCTTGAATAGGGCCTACACTTGAATGCAGGCCAACAGGGTCTGCAGGTTGAAGAGAACTAGAAGAAATGTCAGAATTCCAGGTTCCCGCTTGGATGGATAGGAGATGGGACATATACATGAGGAAAGGGGCATGTGTGTGCTCTGGGGGGTGGAGGCATATAGGGAGCAAACAGAGATGGTTCTTCTCCTTTCACTCAAGACGAGGATCTTGGCATCTGATGGATTCGTCTATGGATTCCTGGGTTTATGCTTGCCTTTCCTGAACTCAGGGTTTGTGCTCACTCACCAGGGAGGAACACTTGCCATCTTAACTCCCTCCTATAAAAACAAAGCCCAGCCGGAACCGGTTTGGCTCAGTGGATAGAGCGTCGGCCTGCGGACTGAAAGGTCCCAGGTTCGATTCCGGTTAAGGGCATGTACCTTGGTTGCGGGCACATCCCTAGTAGGAGATGTGCAGGAGGCAGCTGTTCGATGTTTCTCTCCCATCGATGTTTCTAACTATCTATCTATCTCCCTTCCTCTCTGTAAAAAATCAATAAAATATATTTAAAAAACAAAAAACAAAAACAAAGCCCAAATTCTTCAGTCTGACTTTTAAGGCCCCAAGTTGTCTTTCCAGCTTTATTGCCCAATACTCCTCTTTATGCATCCTGCTCCCTGAGTAAACTAAGCCTCCGGATGGGCCTTCATCTGCCCAGAGCCTCCCTCTCCATTTCCCCTGTCTAGATGGGAAAGGGAGAGTAAAGAGAACGAACTTGTTGACAAACGGGCCAGAACTGGACACTCTACATACCACTTACTGGCTGTGTGACTTTGGGCAGGCGCTTAATCTCTCTGAGCTCCCTATCTGTAAAATCGGAATCCACCTCAAAGGCTTGTTAAATGGACTATTTTGACACCTGTCACACAGAAGGTGCCCACGATGGCCACAGGCCCAAATGTGATGTATCCCTCGGGAAGCCCTTCCTTCTCAAGATGTTCTAAGATGATCGCTGCCCCCAAACCCTCAACGCTAGAAAGGAATCCTTCCTCCCCTGTATGGTCCTGTTGCTGAATCTAAAGATCCTTTATGGCTCGAGTCATCCTGCACCTTGCACTTGAGAAGCTCGTCCCCATGGGGACTGTGAGCATCGAAGGGCAGGACCTTGGTTTGATTTCAGTGTCATTCCAGGGCCCTGGACTCTGGACTATTAAATAAGTACCCGTTTGACTGAATAAATATAAAGTAAATGAGAGTTTCTGGGAAAACAGAACTGAATGATGAGCCTCTCGTTATCCTGGGGCTCCAATCACACTCACAAGGAGTCCTGGGTAGGAAATTAAGGTTCAGACATTGCAGAGGGGTATTTGCGGGGGATGAGAGAGAGGCGGGGCCAAGGCGAGGGCGTGGCTCACGGGGCGGGGCTTACCTGCTAGGCTCATGTAGATTGGCTGGCGGGAGCGGAAGTGCTTCAGCGCGTCCCCTGAGCAGTTCCGTTCCTCGCAGCGCAGCACGCAGTCGCGGTACACCGGCTCGCGGTCGCCCTGGGAGCCGCTGGCGAGCGTGGCCACTCCGGCTAGCAGCACCAGCCGCGCGGCCCGCCCGGCCATCCTTCCCCTTGGCCCTCCGCCGGCGGAGGAGCTTGGGAGCCTTCACATCCGGAGTAACCGGAAGTACTTTGATTTTCTTCGTTTCTCCGCTGACGTCTACTTGGTTTTAAAAAAAAAGTACCCGGATTTCCGTGGGCGTCCGCCCCGCC
This sequence comes from Myotis yumanensis, assembly GCF_028538775.1. Taxonomy (NCBI): domain Eukaryota; kingdom Metazoa; phylum Chordata; class Mammalia; order Chiroptera; family Vespertilionidae; genus Myotis; species Myotis yumanensis. The sequence continues at coordinate 44,809,567 of NW_027223767.1, forward strand.
CCTTGTTTTACTCTCATCTCCATATAAAGAGGCGGCTGGGTGAAGGGAAGGAGGACGCCGGGTGGATTAAGGCGCAAAGTAAAGGGGTCCTTTATCTACATCCGTCTTAGTTCCCCCGGGGTCTCTGTTTGAGGGCGGGCTATATCTCTGCACCAGCCTTGTTGGGTTTCACTTCCTCGTGCCCCCCGACCTGTGCTCTCCCGCGCCCTCTCCTCCGGCACCAGCACCAGCACCAGCGCTGGTTGAAGACCATCTGTCGCTTCAGCAGCCTCTGGACGACTCTCCCCGCCTCTCACTCTCCCTCCCCCTCCCGTCCGCGCTCCGTTTCCAATCATTCAGATCTGACCATGTCACTTGCCTTCCTAGGATGCCTTCCTGGCTCCCAGGTGCCACAGGATAAAATACCCCCCAGGCCCTGCCCGCTGGGCCCCTGCCCACTGGTCTCCGTCCCTCCTCTGCCCCAGACCCACCTCCAAGAGCCGCGTCTCTACAGCCGCCTGGCTTCGTCTCGTCTGTTTCCGTCTTATTCTCACTCCCTTTCATCCTCCTGCTCCCAGTTTAAGCGCCACTGCTGAGGGCGGTACCACGTGGAGGGCGATGTACCGTACAGGGGCCTGTTTTCCCCAGGCCGGCGTTAAGAACGAGTTGTTGTTGGTTTGTTTTTAAATGAATGAGCGCTGTAATTAAACGTAAGACTTTGGGTGCGACTCCAGGGTTGTCAACTCGCCAGCACGATTCAGAACACACTGAAAACAGGAGAGGTGTACGATTTCAAGGGAGATTAAGAGGAGCACCTTTAGGAATAGGACACTGGCCTTAGCATTGCCCCGTCCTGCACTGCCACCAACACACTCACACTCACACACCCATCTCAGTGAAGCCGGAAGCCTCCCAGTTAAAAGGTGCATAATTAGTGTGTGTGTGTGTCTGTGTGTGTGTGTGTGTGAATGACTGACTTTCCTCCTCTCCTCTCTTCACCCTAACCCTACTCAACGTTTTCTTTTTATCTTGGGAGGTGAAATGAGCAGGAAGTACCATTGGATTGCGTTCACTTACACATTAAGCAAACATTTCCTGAGCCCTTACCTCCCGCACAAGCCAGGCAAGACCCAACTCCAGGAGGCGGCATTCATACTGTATTTGTATAGTGTCCCCTGGAGCTGAGCACCGTAGGTACTGATTGGGCAGCTGAAATCAACAAAACAACCCCTCAGCCCTTCCAGGAGCTGATCGGAAACAATCAGGTGCGAACACTACTTTGCATCTGCTAGACTAGTCCTTTTATTTTTTATTTATTGATTAAGGTATTACATATGTGTCCTTATCTCCCTTTTATAACACATTATTTCATTCTGTCCTTACTATAACTCTGGAATGAATGTTTGTTTGAGGAAATACAGGATTAAAGAGGATGAAATCCTCACAAAGCAATATTCTCTCTTTGAGAGAACTCCAAATTAACTAAAAGGGCTTATTTATTTATTTTTTAATATATTTTTGTTGATTTCAGAGAGGAAGGGAGAGGGAGGGGGGATAGAAACATCAATGATGATAGAGAATCATTGATCGGCTGCCTCCTGCACGCCCCACACTGGGGATGTGCCCTGATGGGAACTGAACCGTGATCTCCTGGTCATGGGTTGATGATGCTCAACCACTGAGCCACCCAGGCCAGGCACTATAAGTTTTTTTTAAAAAAACACTTTCAAGTTTCCAGTTTCGGAAACCTCATTCTATATTATATCAAATACATTAATATAATGTGGCAATATCCCACATTAAATAAAATTTATAAATAACTATATATAGTTGAGTTGCTGTTAATAGTTGACATATTTTATATACATTTAATAAAATATTAATTTTTATATTTCTCTTATATTTTGGAGCTAACTTTAAAAATTAGTTCAGGTCTCAAACATGTCATAGGCTCTTGAAAACTCATACGTACATGCCTGATGGAGAAAACAATCCAAGGGTCAGGTGGAGGGCGAGAGTGGAGACTTCCGTTGTGCTGTCCTGGTGGAAGATGGGGTGCGCTCTCTCTAGGACATCTCCTGTGGGTGCTCTCTCTCAGCACAGCCCTGCATCTCTAGATCATGACGGGGCCTCTCCCTCTCCCAACTTTTCAGTCCAGGGCCACCTCTTCCCCACTGAGCTTTATCTGCTTCTGACTTTCCTATGTGAGTCACAGCCTTCCAAGTCATCAATTCATTCCTTCAACTCAGGCTTATTGAGCCCTACTGTGTGTCAGCCATTGCACAAGGAAAAAGAAAGATGCATCAGAAATGGTTCCCAGTCTAGGGAGGAGAAAGACAAAGCAAACAGTTGAGTGTGCTGCAGGCTCATAGGCAAACTGACTATATTCTTAGAACAAAAATTGGGGGACCGCCTCCAATGAAGTTTCTTTATTCATCAAATATTTATTGCGGTTTACCATGTGTGAGGCTCTGGATACAGAGTGATGAACAGGACACTGACCTTCTCATGGTCAGAGAAGGGAGACAGGCAATAAGCAAGTATCAAACAAAAGACGAAGATGATTTCACTGCTAATGTAAGAGCTCATCGGTGTGATCACCATAGAGGAGTCTTTAGCACTATCAGGCTATCAATTACACATCACCCTTAAACCAGCAACTTGCACAAACCCTCTAACCAGCAACTTTTCTCTCAGGTATATCTACACAAGTGTAAAATGGTATAAGTATGAAGCTATTCATGGCGACATTATTGGTTATTTTCAATAGGAGAGGAAACAACTAAATGTATGCTGATAGGGAATGGATTACATTGATTGAGAGAGATCCATTCAGTTACAGTGAAATACTGAACAAAAATTAATAGGAATGGAGCAGATTTGTAAGGCACTGACATGGAAAAATATTCATATTCTTGGTAAGTATGAAAAGCGAGATGTAGAGTGGTATGTGTGTGTGTATTCATGTTACTTCATGTAGAGAAAAATAAGAGTATATGGTGTTTGTTATTTTAGAGAATATATCTAGAAAGACATATAAGAAAGTGGAAATAGTTGTTGCACCTGGACAGGAGTGAAACTGGGTTACAAGGAAGTGAGGGACACTTTTTATTTTTATACCTTTTAAATTTTGTACCATTTGTATATATCATCAATTAAAAAGAAAGAAAAATGTTTTGTTGTTGTTGTTTTTAATCCTCACCCGAAGATACTTTCCCATTGATTTTTAGAGTGTGGAAGAGAGAGGGAAAGACAGAAATATCAATGTGAGAGAAATACATCAATTGGTTGCCTCCTGCATGCCCAGGATCAGGGCCAGGCCGGGAGGGGCCTGTAATCAAACTGAGGTACAAGGTACATACCCTTGACCAGACTCAAACCCGGGATCCTTCCATCTACAGGCCAATGCTCAATCCACTGAGCCAAACTGGCTAGGGTAGGAAAAAAATGTTTTAAAAAAGTGTATATGGTCACAAGTGTTGAGTTATATAATTGGATAATGTAAGAGTGAGAGAGAAAGTAAGGGGGTGGGGAGGCCGGTGGGGAGGCCGGGAGAGACTACCTTGAGTGGTCAGAGAAAGCTTTTTTGAGAAAGTAACAGTTCGAACCGAAACCTGCACGACCAGAAAGAACCAGAAAGAACCGGCTCTGCAAACACCTCAGGGCAGATTGTTCTAGGCTCAGTGGACAGGGAGTGCAAAGGCCCTAAGGCAGAAACAAACTTAGCATCTTTGAAAAACAAAAAAGAAGGTCAAGGTGAAAGGCTTCGGGGAAGGGAAGCCATTGGGAGGTGTGTTAGCCCTGGAGTGAAGTAAATGATCTGATTTTTATTTAAAACATTTACTTTCACTGTTGAGGGGAAGAAGGAGGGGTGGAGGGTAGGGATTGAAAGGGGAGGAGAGCAGCACTGGGAGATCAAAGGCGGGTGCTTCCTTCAAGGACAATTGATGGCGCTTAGCCTAGCTGGTGGTGGCCCTGGGAAAAGGGTAACCGGGAAAATCGTAGATGGAAGAGAAATTGGTCGATCTTAAAGAATGATTGGCTGCAAAGGGCAAGGAAAAAGAGAAAAAAAAACACAATGTGGGTTCAGTGAATAAAATTATTTGAAACTAGAATTGTCCCCCCTAAATCAGGTCATCATGATTGCCATAGTTTTATGCTTCTAGAAGCTTCTTAGCGTTGGGGTGAGGGAAAATTTTCCCTGACTCTTTTAGTACTTGTGACTGGTGAGATAATTCAAAAGACATACAGTATGAGCCCTGGCCAGGTAGCTCAGTTGGTTAGAACATCATTCCAACACACCAAGGTTTTGGGTTCAATCCCCAGTCAGGGCACAGACAGAAATCAACCAATGATGCATAAGTATGTGGAACAAGAAATTGATGTCCCTCCCTCCCTCCCTCTCTTCCTCTAAAATCAATAAATTTTTTTAAAAAATATATTTTATTGATTTTTTACAGAGCGGAAGGGAGAGAAATAGAGAGTCAGAAACATCGATGAGAGAGAAACATCGACCAGCTGCCTCCTGCACATCTCCCACTGGGGATGTGCCCGCAACCCAGGTACATGCCCCTGACCGGAATCGAACCCGGGACCCCTCAGTCCGCAGGCCGACGCTCTATCCACTGAGCCAAACCGGTTTCGGCTAAAATCAATAAATTTTTAAAAAGATATACAGCGTATTAACAAGAAAAAAGTCAAGTTTTAATATGTGCTCACAGGGAATTCACGTAAGCATGAAAATTCCAAAGATGATGGGCAAAATGAGGTGTACATGTGATTTTGGGCCAAAGAAGGGGAGGTAGGCAATTCCTAGACAAAAAAAAAAAAACAAAACGAGCAAACATTTGGTAAACACATTCTTGCAGGGCTACCTACAAACAATGGGACAAGGGTAATCCAGCAAACAGATTTTTGCTTGGGTCCCCCCCTGCCTGCCACACTTCATTCATATGCGCTGAGGTGACTATGCTAAGGTTGCCTTGCTGAGCAGGATCTTCGGAGTCTCTGTAGGCAGGTGAAGGGAAGGTAAAACAATAACTGCCAGGGTGGCGCATTCTGAAGAGACTTGTTCCAGCGCCCATACTAGTCTCCTCTTCCTCAAGTCCAAAGCAAGCAAATCCTCACTCATAGCCCCAGTGCTATTTCCAGCAGAAGGGGGATGAGCTCCGGGTTCTGAAGGGCTAAATGGAGCGGGAAGAACCAGTGCTTGTGAAGCAAAGAATTTGAAATTTGGCAGAGGGATGGTTCAATAGGGCTTTCAGGGATAAGCATGGGGGTCTGCAGGGGTCACTGCCCCCTACTCCAAATCGTGAAACTCTGTGACCAGAAGCCATTCAATCAAACTCTCGTGTTTCAGACGACAAAGTGAAGCCTGTACAAGGCCACGCAGCCCAGTGACACTTTCAGGAAAGAGCCCCAGCATGCGGTTTGTTGTTGTTAATCCCCACCGGGGATATTTTCCCATTGATTTTTAGAGGAAGTGGAAGGAATGGGGAGAGACACACAGAGAGAAACATCCACAACCCAATTATGTTCCCTTGACCAGGAATCGAACCTGCAACCCTTGCCCTAACCAATTTGGCTCAGTGGATAGAGCGTTGGCCTGCGGGCTGAAAGGTCCCAGGTTCAATTCCAGTCAAGGGCATGTACCTTGGTTGCAGGCACATCCCCAGTAGCGGGTGTACAGCTGATTAATGTTTCTCTCTCATGTTTCAAACTCTCTATCCCTCTCCCTTCCTCTCTGTAAAAAAATCAATAAAATATATTTTTTAAAAATAAATATTTCATTAGATGAATCAAGTTAAACTTAAAAACAACAACAACAACAAACAAGCACCTGCGACCCTTGGGTGCACGGGCTGACGCTCTACCACCGAGGCACTCCACCCAGAGCTCCCCCGGTGCAGGTTAAGTGGCAGCACAAACACAGTACAACACAGGAGATAGGAACACACACCCTGACAGCCTGTATGCACAGGCCAGGACGGAAGGCACGTGTCCTTTATGTACATGCACTAAAGCCAGGTGAGGCCGAGAGAACAGAGGTTTGGTTGTTGTTAATCCTCACCCGAGGATATTTTCCCGATTGATTTTTAGACACAATGGAAGGAAGTGAGGGAGTGGGGAGAGAGAAGCATCGATGTGAGAGAGACACATTGATTGGTTGCCTCCTGCCCCACTGAACGGGATTGAATTTGCAATCCAGGTATGTGCCCTTGACTGGGAATCGAACCCATGACCCTTTGGTGTGAGGGCTGACGCTCTAACCATGTAGCCATACCGGCCAGGGCCCAGAGAGATTTTTGTCTTGGCAAAACAGCCTAGGGAGAGAGAAAGGCCGTGGGCCTGCACACCGAGATGGGGGTGAGAGGGACCGAGGGAGGCGGTCAGCATGCTCAGGGTCCGCGTGTCTGATGTGCTCCCTTTTTAACCTCGGGACTGGGGCTAACCTTCCAGCGGTTAGGTTGCAAGTATTCTTAAAAGGCCACCTTTTGGAAGTTCAGGTTTTCTGACCAAAACCTTCCAAATCACTCTCCAGTGGCCCCAGGGAGGCCTGGGGCCCACTTTCTGCAGGCCCTTCCCCAGTAACTAACTCATACAGACGCTTCCCCAGCAATCCCAGATCCGAGGCCCTGTGGGGTAGGCCCCAGTTTGTGGCCTGGACCTCGGACTGTGAACTGTGAACCGTCTCCTCCCTTTTTCTGTTTGTTTTCAATCCTCTGACCCAGGCTGGCAGGTGAGGAAGGCAGAGGGAGGAGACTCTGGTGCCAACGCGCGCGCGCACACACACACACACACACACAGGCACACACACACAGCCCCCCCCCCCCCACACACACAGCACCCCCCCCCCCGCCCCCCCAGTCTCCTGAGGTCCCCAGTCTCAGTGGCTGGTCAATGATTGATTGGCATTTCACAGGCTGCTGGTTCCAGACCCCCGTCTGTTGATCCTGGAGGTCACCTTCCCTAAACCAGAGCCCCTTCCTGCCTCTGCAGTGCCAGTGGTCACCTCCGCCGCTCAGAGGCCAGGAACCTGTCGCCCAAAGACCCTCTCGTGCAGATCTCACGCATCTGTCCTCTGCCCTGTTGTCTTCCTTCCGGGTCCTTACTGGACCCTGCTGGCAAACTCTCAGGCTCCTCTAGCAACCACATTGGTCCCCCCACTCCCGCCCTCCCCTAGTGCCCTCCCCTCCCAGCCTTTGTCCCTCAGACATCCTCCTTCCTCGGGTCTCCTGCCAGGCCCTGCTGGGGGGGCAGCGGAGGGGAGAAGCGAATCTGCAGCGCCCACCCCTGCCCCCCTTCCTCTCCTCTTGTCAAACACCAGACAAGGTTTTTTCCCCTTCCTTCCCAGCTCTGAATGGGCTCATTCTCTCTGGGAGCCTGGGCCCTTGTTGAGCCTCCTCCCCAGAGCCTGAGTTCAGACCTCTGCTCCTCCCTATCCCACTCCCGCCCGCTGGCTCCGCCCCCTTGGCAGCCCACTCGGACTGACCATTGTCTCCAGTTTGGGTTTCCTTCAGGGATCTGGGATGCAGAGAGGGTGGGCTTGGCCGAGCTGGACAGGAGAGGGGGGTGGGACTGGTTGTTAGCTTCCAGGATTTCTTGGAGGACCCTCCTCTGGATCCCCTGCAGGGGCATGGGGTGAAGGTGGGTTCGTGGTACCCTTCATTCTGGCTCTGGAGTGGAATGGATGAAGCCACAGCCTCATTCATGCCTCAGTTCCCATTATCTGGGAACCTGAGGTTTCCTCTTCTGCCTCCTCTGGCTTTAGCACGGAGTAGGGGGCCCAGTGAAGCTGTCACAGCAGCTTTCCCGGCTGGACCAGCCCTCCTAACCCAATGTCAGGGGAGCTGGGGGACCCTAACACCTGATGGTCTCTTGAAGGCCGAATGCACACAAGCCCAGGCTCAAGCTGTCCAGTGAGTGTCCAGCAAGTGACTCTTGGAGCCAGGTCACTGTCTCCTCACCCTGAAGGCCTGAGAGGCACCTTGCCTAGGTCCTGGGCTGTGTGATGGGGTGAGGGTGAGGGGGTGATTTTGCTGGCTGTTCCACTTCTTCCTTAGTAGCCATGAGAGGGTCCTGGACAAATTGGTTAACTCGTTTGAGCCTGTTTCCTTGACCCTCACCCTCTCTAACTCTTAACTTGAACCCTAGAGAAAAGAGGGGTTTTGATGCCCACCGTGAAAGGCAGCTGTGTCTCCACACACAGCAGGATTTCTTGAACGTTTATGAGTATTATTCAAGGAATAAATCCATTGGACCTCATCCCCGGGACACACATGCCTTTACCCACCCTTACCCTTCCTTCATGTGATATTCATGAATCTTTTCGATTCCATTCTATTTCTTTTTTGTAAATTTTATTTATTGATTTTTGAGAAAGAGAGAGAGGAAGGAAGAAACACTGAACTGTTGTTCCACCCATCAGTGTGCCCACCCATGGTTGACTCCTGCATGTGCCCTGACCAGGGATCGAACCCCCAACCCTGGTGCATCAGGGCAATGCTCCAACCAACCGAGCTACCGGGCCAGGGCATTCTGTTCTATTTCTTAAGCAAACAAACAAACAAACAAAAACAAACAAAAAATGTCTAAATGATCTAAATTGGACTCATGACTTGCCGGAAGCAGGTCCATCCTTGCTGCTTGACACGGTTGCTGCAGGGAAGAAATATCTGCACAGCATATGTTTCAAGGGACCTGGCGTATATGGCATACTGTTCTTAATATGTTTGCTCCCTTTCTTGGCGCTATGTGTTTTAACCAAGGTCACCTCTCCGAGAAAGGTTGTTTCCCCAGGTAGGGATTTTTCCCTGAAGTTAGGGAGGGAATAAAACCCCTTAACTAAATGCCAGGCCGGTAGTTAATCACTTCAACTACAATCACCCTTAAGCTACATCATCTTTACTCCCTGGAATGGAGATAAGAAACACCCTAACCTTTGGAATAGAAATTGACAGGATTAAAATCAACTGGTATAAATACAGATGTAACAAGACAATAAAAGACAGAACTTGGCTGGAGATCCTGGCTAGAGATCCTGGCTAGGCTGCTGATCAACTGAAAGCTGTCTCCGTGTCATTCCTTCTTCGCCGACTCCATCCACACCTTTGGGGACCCCTGGACCTGCTGGGGTTGGACCTCAACAATGACTGACCTTCTAATAGAACCTGGCCTCTAGTTTGACTATCACTGGTTAGAGCTGGAGCATGCGTCAATTTTTGTATTCATAACTTTTGTATTCCGTTTCCTAAAAAGAAGCTCCCAAATTTCATAACTTTCAGGCCCCACAAAACCTAGATCTGCAGCCGTATACACTAACCCTGCGACCATTTATTGAGAAATTACTATGGGCAAGTACTGTGCCGAATGCTTCAGTGGCATTATCCTTTAACCCGGAGCACAGATGCTATTTCACAAGTGAGCAAACAGACTAAGAGAGGTTCAGCCACTTGCCTGAGGTCACTCAGCTAACCTGTGGTGGAGTGGAAATTTGAACCCAGGTCTTTCTGGCCCCAGAGCACCCTATTCTCCAAGTCCCCTATTGTGAAAGTGCCTGCCTGTCGCCACGCTAGGGAATATGGAGGCAGATTAAGAAAGGCGACTGTCCAGCCCTGTCTGTTTAGCTCCGTGGTCCAGATATGCCAAGGTTCCAGGTTTAATCCCCACTCAGGGCACATGCAAGGATCAACCAATGAATGCATAAGTAACTGGAACAGCAAATCGATGTTTCTCTCTCTTTCTCCCTCTCTCTCTGTTTTCCTCTCTCTCTCTTTCTCAAATCAATCAACATTTTTTAAAAGAAGAAATACTAGTCCTTTGATCAGTGGATAGAGGGTCAGCCCGGTTGCAGGCTCGTCCCAGCCCAGGCCCTGATCAGGGTTTGTGCAGGAGGCAACCAATTGATGCGTTTCTCTCACATTGGTATTTCTGTCTGTCTTTTCCTCTCTTCCACTCTCTCTAAAAATTAATGGGAAAATATCCTTGGGTGAGGATTAAAAAAAAAAGGAAGAAATGCTGGAGCCCATTCTTCAGTTCCCAGGAGGTGCCTCTGATCCCCTCCTTGAGCAGCACCAGCGTGCTCTTGGCTGAGGCATTCCAACCAGAGTGGCCAGATTTGGCAAATAAAAATAAGGCTGCCCAGTTACATTAGCATTTCAGATCAAAAAGGAATAATTTGTCAGTGTAAGACTTAGTGGTATCTCCCATGAAATATTTTGTTGGAATTTCCAACAAAAAAGTGTCTTTCTCCCAGCCCCCCACCCCCAATCCACCCCCCACTGGGCCTTAAGTACCGGGTCAGGGGCTGCGGCTGGAATGCAGGGAGGGGAGGGGAAATTGAGCTGCCAATGGAAGGTGCGGGACAGACAGGAACCCTTGGATAAATCGGTGCTGAGTGCCCCAGGGATAAAGAAACAAGAGGCATGTTCTTCAAATGGGCGGTGCCTCCAATTGGACCCTCTCTCCCCAAACTTGCAGACCCTCTTAAAACCCTGCTTTTCAGACTAGAAAATATACCTAAAAGATTCGAGAAGGTAAGCCAGGGCGTCCTGGGAGCCACACGTTAAGCACGACACCCCCCGCCCCAGCCCCCTCCTTGGCTATCGATGCTACTACTTAAGGATGGGGTGGGAAAACCATTATTTGCTATTAAAGCGAATGGGCATGTGATGGAGTAGGCTGCAAACTCGCCAGGAATGTTTACGGATGAAACCTGCGCCTTAAAAGCGGAGGGCAGCCTAAAGCCTTTGCCCCCGACTCCCGGGGGAGGGGGCGCCACCGCCTCCTCTGCTTTGGGGGGTTCTCCACGGACCCGGGTGGGAGCGGCCGCCGGCACCGGGCGCCCGGGCGCTGGGCGGGACGCACCCAGGCCTGCGCGGAGGGAGAAAGTGAAGCCGCGGCTGCCACTCCCAGGGACTTGCTGGAATGTGGTTGGAGGGGGTGGGGGGGCGCCGGGCGCGCCGCTCCCAATCACAGGAGCAGGAGGCGGGGGAGGAGGAGGCAGCCTCGAGGAAGTGCGAGAATGAAGTTGTGGAGCTGAGATTCCCCTCCGAAGCGCGCAGAGAGCCGAGCGGAGCCCCCCCGCCAGCTGCCCGCCCCTTCGCGGGGAGCCCTCTCGGCGCGGAGCTCCCGGCCCCTGCGCGCGCCGCCCCCCCAGCCTGGTCCAGCCGGAGCCATGGGACCCGAGTCGCGGTGAGGACAATGGAGCTGGCGGCCTGGTACCGCTGGGGGCTCCTCCTCGCCCTCCTGCCCCCCGGAGCCGCGGGCACCCAAGGTGAGTCCGGGGTGGGGTGGGGAGGGCAGGGGGCCGCGACGGGACCCCGCAGCCTGGCACCCCTTTCCCAAACCCCGGGCAGGCGGGCGGAGGGGGCCGTGCGAGCTCCCGGACCCGAAGTTTCGGACTGTTCAGCTCTCGGCGGGGAGGGGGCAAAAGAAGGGGGTCGAGGGGCGCAGTTACCCCGCGGCGTCTCTCGCTGCCCGCTTCGGGAGACCGGCGCTTTCCAGACTCCGGGATCGCGCCGGGAACTTGTCAGAAAAGTTCCCTGAAATGGTTCAGAAAGTTTCCCTCAAAGGGCGTGTTGCACGGGGCGTGTGTGCGTGTGTGTGTGTGTGTGTGTGTGTGTGTGTGCGCGCCTCCTCTCCAGCCCCCTCGAGCTTCTCAAAGCCTCTCCAGTTGGCAGCCTCCGCCTCCGGCCCGGCCTGGGCTGGATTCCTGGGGGTCCCTGCAGCCCTGGCCGCCCGCCCCCCTCCCCTCCCCGCCCCTCCTCGGCCGATTGGGTGTAGTTTCTCCGGCTTCAGGCGAGATCTGGGTGTGGAGGGGGCGGTGGGGAGAGCAGCCTGTCCACCGAGAGCCCGAGAGCCCGGAGGAGAGGGTGGCCGGTCGGACCGCGGAGTCGCCGGCGCTGGAGCCTGGGCTGGGGCTGGGGGTGGGGGAGGGCGAGACGTGAGTTTTGAATCCGTTTCTTCGAGGCCAGCGCAGGGACGGCGCCCTGTGACTCTTGGAGAGCACGGGTGGGTGTCCTGGTCTGAGGCATAAACGCGAGGGCTACCGGGCGCGTGGTGTGGGGAGGCGCAGGGATGGGGCCAGATGGGCTGTGCAGAGGCTGGGAGTCCTGCCTGCCCTCGTGCTGTGTGCGGGGAAGGGCGATAGGGGAGCACCGTGTCCTGCCCCACTCGTCCCTCTGTCTGCAAGAACGACTGAACCTGGACATACACTCGGGGCCAGGCCCTACGCATGGTGTTTTGCATGTGTTCCCTCTTTTAAGCCCCAGACCCGTCCCAGGAGAGCAGGCCTGTGGTATTCCCGTCCTCCAGGTGGAAACTGGGCTTAGGGAGGTCGGGCAGTGCGACCCCCAGCACACATTTCCCTGCCCGTCTACCTTGAGCGATGGGGGACCCGCACCCCATCACCCGGTGGAGGGGAGACACAGGAGGGGTTCTGGGAGTGGTGGGTGGTCTTATCAGGCCCTGTGTCCGGAGAAGGGGTGGTGTCCTCTTGCCCGTTGCCAGAGGGCCCCTCCGTCAGAGCCTTGCTGTGATATCTGAGGGGCCTCTATGCCAGAGTGCTCTTGAGTTGTGTGGTCTGTGTGTGTGTGTCTGGGCTTTGTGTTGCTAAACACAAAGTCTTTCTTTGCTGACTTGGGGACTTGGTTGAACTCTGCCCTCTCGAGGAAGGTGCTGGGCCAGCGCTGCTGTAAACAGCGCAGGAGGTGGCCCCACGCCTTCTCTCCGGGACGAAGGCTCCTCTCCTTGGAGCCCATCCCTCCCTGCCTGTTTCCCAGGCTGGCATCTTCACCCCTGACCTCCTGCTAAAAAGGGCGAGGCCAGGCTGGGCTGTCAGGTCCTCGCCGGGGCCTGTGAGTTGGGCAGGTGGGGAGTGGCTGGGTTGCTGCTGTGCTGGGATCTGAGGGGTCGGTTCTGCAATGACTGGGGACTCCTTCCATCTTCTCACTCGTCAGGGTGCACTGCTGGGTGGTGCAGAGAGAGATGCTGGGTGTGCGGTGCAAGGAATGGTTAAAATGGTAGCACACCACCCAGCTGCCTCTAGCCACCCCCATTGCATCCCCGGACTGAGGGTAGGAACGCGGGGGGGGGGGGGGGGGGGATGAAGGGGATGAAGTCCCAGGACTTCGCTGAGACCCTCCCTTGGAGTTCAGGTTTTGTAAGGTGCAGCAAACACATTCTTTTTTTTATCTTGCAGAGCTCATATTTAATCCCTGTATGATTCTCCCAACACTCTCCTTCTTTTGACTATACTTAGGGAAAGTAACCTCATTTCAATATTCACAATAAAACAATTGAAAAGAGAGTATCAAATACAAAAAGAAATTACGTTACATTCCGAACACAGCACCTTTTCTTTTCTCTTGGTGGGAATGGCCCACACTTCTGCTATATGAACTTCCCTTGCCTTCACTTCTCAAAAATGCACAGCTGGCTTCGTCTATGCCGGGTTCTTATCCGTGGACAGTTTCACGCCACCTCTGCAACCACCCTGTGAAGTAGCTGCACGGAGGGGAAAACGGAAGTTCAGGGAGATGAAGCGACTTATCCACGGCTTCCCAGCCACCCAGTAATGTCCAGGGCATTTTTGGCTTCTAATGAGGAGGTATTCAGAGTTGATCAGTCTTATTCTCTTGAACAGGAAGGAGTTGAGCAAAGCCTCAGGGGCAGCCAGGTGGCCAGACTGGGGTAGAGGTGCTACTCTGTTATTCAGGCGAATGACCTTCCTTATCTAGGCTATAGAAAATGGAGCTGCACTGGGCACCCCCGCCTACCCCAGGTCCCCTCTTGGCTTAGGAGTCATCTTTCTCTGTCCACCTCATGCCTGCCTTCTGCTTGGGCCCGCCCTCCTGGAATGGCAGGGGACTGAGGGCTGGAGTGGGGTGGAGGCTGGTGGGACCTGCAGGGCTGTGGAGAAGGAGATGGCTGCATTAGAAGCAAGAGGGACCAGGGTGAGGCAGGGCCTAGGGGAGCTGGTGTGGGGCCCAGATAGTTATGCCTGTCCCTGGGTAGCTGGAATGATCTGGAAAAAGATGCCCGCCCTCTGCCTCTGGGAAGCCCCTCTGGGGTGACACCCCCATCCTTTGCTAGGCCACCTTTCCTGTCTACCCCTGAGAGGAGAGGGGAGGTAGGGGGAAGGGTGTGCTCTCCCTCAAGGAGTAGGAGAGTTATAGCCAATGTTTGTGTTGTCCCAGCTCTGTTTACCAAGCCTTGTCATGTTTACAAACTGCTTTTTGATTCATTTTCTCATTTAACTTCTCTGCAGAAGGGAAGAGCTGTTATTGTTTTATTACTCCCTCCTTATAGCTAAGTTCAGGTCAGTGAATATTCACTAAGGGCCTACTAAGACACAGGCATTGCTGGCCACAGAGATGAACCTGGTTTGGCCTCTACCCTGGAGGCCCAGGATGTGCTCAGGGTCACAGAGTGAGCGGCCCAGCTGGGTTCTGGTCTGGTGACCCTGAGCCCAGGCCCCCTGATATACCGGGTGTGTGGTTGGTGGGTCTCAGGGAGGTGAGCTTTGGGAATGCAGGTAGTGTTCATGGAAACCAAAGGAAGTATTGGCTTTCATGCTGGTATAGAGCAAGAGAAGCAGCTGGGCCTGAAGGCTGGCGGGGAGGAGAGAACCCACTTGAGGACACCCCCAGAACTGGGACCAAACCCTGACCTTTGAAGTCTATTTGGAGGGACAGGTGGGAGGGACTGTGACCAGCCTCTCAGCAGTGGGATGGACACCGTGACCTCAACTGGTCCCTTTTGGTTTGGAGACTCTTGATTGGACTTCATCCACCCATCTGTCCATCATCCATCCATCCATCCATCCATCCATCCATCCTTCATCCATCCATCCATCCATCCATCCATCCATCCATCCATCATCCATCCATCCCCCAGTGCCCATTGTGTGCCCTGCCCTAATTGTGGCCCCTAAGGGGCAGGTTTGCTGGAAATGAAGAGCTCCCCTGTAGGGAACAGGACCTCCCCCTCCCCCAGGAAAATCAGTGGGGGCTGAAGGTGGAGACTGAGGAGTGGGGAGCGGGTGAGGAGATGGGGGAGTAGGAGATGAGGAAGGGCCCTGGTGGAGGGGAGGGAGGTGGCGGTAAGGGAGGTGTTAGGAAGGCCTTCTGGGCTTTCTGTCAGGTTGGTGTGTGCATGCGGGGATTAGCACACAAGCTTCCAGCTCCCTGGGAGTGGGTCTCAGGGCACCAAGTTTACCACCTGTTGCCAACACTTAAAAAGTCTTAATCAGACTCAAATGAGCCACAAACAAATTCACTAGGGGGGTGGGGCTGCTACTCTCTCTGCTCCTGCCCAGCCCAGCGACTCTGCCCTGCCCAGCACCTGTAATGTTTTTCGGTGGCACCGGTGGGATTGGTGTGTATTTACATTTGTGTGGGGCCTGGGGTTAATCGGTGTGTGCAGTTAGGCCTAGTGGAAGAAACGCAGACTCTACAGGCACACAGACATGAGTTCAAATCCTGCTCCCTGCAGGCTTCATCATCTTGGGGAGAATAACCCCCCGTCAGCCTCAGTTTCCTTCTGTGCAAAACAGAGGTCTCAGTCCCAGCCTCTGCAGGATGTTATGAAGCTCCCGCCGGAGTGCCTGCTGAGCACACAGTAGGCCCTCAGTTGATGCAGCTGCCCCCACTGTTCCATTGTTGTTGTTTTCCTATTGCCTGGCTGCCACAGCTGGTGTCCTTTGGAAGCCGCACAGGGCTGCAGGGGGTGGAGACAGCCCCTGCCCCAGCGCTGCTGGTCCCTTTCCCGGGCTTGGGCCAGGGCCTCGGGGTCTGGGCCTGGAGACAGCTGTGACTACAAAGCAGCTGAAGCTGCGGAGGCTGGGGGAGGTCCTGGCAGCGGGCGTTATTTTGGGCCTGGCCTGCCACCCCGCTCCTGTTTCTTTTGGGAGCTTGGGGGGAGGGACCCTGGATTCTATTTCTGGGCTCTCCCCTTCCTCTCTGTTTGCTTCCTTCTCTCTCTGCCCAGAGGGGTGGGAACAGAGAGCACTCTGGAGGTTACTAGGAGGCCCAGGAAGCAATGGGGGGCAGGGTGGGGCTTGCCCCGCCAGCCTTTCCCCAGCTTTCTGGAGGCCGGGGGGGGGGGGGGGGGGTATTATTACCTGCCCCCTCTCAGGATTTGACCTCCAGCTCCAAGTTGATGGGTGAGCAGGAGCCCTGGTGTCAGACCTCGAGGTCAGCCACCGTGCTGTTCCCCTGAATCTGCACGTAGACTGGAGGAAGTGGAGTGGGGACCAGCAGGAATTCCGGGCAGCTCAGGCACCTGTGGGCCTGTGTATCTGGGGGTGCCCTCCACCCACTCCCCCCGGCACACCCTCCTGGGCAAGACGCACCAGGTGATTCATCTTCTCACCAGAGCAGAAAAACAAGTTCAACTGGACAGTTTAATCACCCCCCTGCTGGCAGGCATGGTGCCAGCTGCTGCCCCCAGCGCACCCTCACCAGGGGTAGTTTACCCGTCCTGTGTTTCTGGGCTTCATGGGCATTTCTGGTTTCAGGGACACCCAGCTGGGGTCCAGGTAGGCCTGGGGGCAGTTCATCGTGATAGTTGGCTGATAGTTGGCACTGGGCAGGTACACAGGGCTGACGTAGTGCTCTTGTGGCAGCAGTTTCGTGGCATAGATTGTGCCAGCTGCTTCTGGAGCCTTGCCCTGAGGAGGTGGCGAGGGTGAGGTACCAGAGGAGGAGCCTTCGGAGTAGGCATCATTCTGGCCCAGGATCTGCAGCCTGGGTCCGGATGCCCACAGATGGGGTCATCTCTGCCTGGGGGAATTCTAGAGGTCCCTGCAGTGGCCAGGCCGCTGGTGGTCTCCATGCCCCTGCGATGACTCCAGCTGACCCTCCTTCCCCACCTTCTGGGTGGCATTGTGGGGGTGGGTATCCCTTGCCAGGAGCCGGGCACGTGGGTGGCATTGGAATGGGCTGGGGAGAATACCCGGAGTTTGTTTGCTTGGGGGAGAGATAGGGGGTATCCAGAGGGCTCATGATTCATCGGCACCTCCGTTGGGGGATTTTTTACCCCTTGGCCCTGAGTCGTGGCTTCGGGACAAAGAGGCTTTCTTTGCAAGCAGCCCCCTGGATTGGGAGGGCAAGCTCCCTGAGGCTTACACAGCAGGGCCCTCGGATGCTCAGAATGGGCTGAGTCAGACGGAGCCCCTCCCCTGACTTCCCTCCTCTTCCCAAACTTGCAAACTCTCTTTTGCTGTTGCAGCTTCTGCAGGTGCAAGGGACATGGGAGGAGGGGTCCTTGTCCAAGGGCATGGCTCTGGGGAGTGAGTGTGGGGGAGGCAGCCGGGTTGGAGCAGCTCCCTGCACGTGCCCTCTGACCCGCCTCCTCCCTCCTGCCAGTATGCACCGGCACAGACATGAAGCTGCAGTTCCCAGCCAGTCCCGAGACCCACCTGGACATGCTGCGCCACCTCTACCAGGGCTGTCAGGTGGTGCAGGGTAACCTGGAGCTCACCCACCTGCCTGGCAATGCCAGCCTCTCCTTCCTACAGGTGAGAGCCAGGGCAACCCAGCCAGTCCCTGCCGCCAGCCGGGCCTAGATTTCCTCGCTAGCGGTTCCTCAGCAGGAAGTCCTTTCTGATGTCTAACCCCTCTCCATTCTAGTGCAAGGCCAGTTGATTCCTGCTCTGTAGCATGGCTGGCCGTGGACATCTCTAGGTGGAATGCATCTGTTCCTTTGCTAAATTCTTTTAAAAAAATATATTTTTATTGATTTCAGAGAGGGAGGGAGAGGGAGAGAGAGATAGAAACATCAATGATGAGAGCAAATCATTGATCGGCTGCCTCCTGCACGCCCCACACTGGGAATCCAGCCTGCAACCCGGGCATGTGCCCTTGACCAGGAATCGAACCGTGACCTCTGGGTTCATAGGTCCACACAACCACTGAACCACACTGGCCAGGCCCTTTGCTAAATTCTTGCTTTCTTGCCAGCATGATCACCTCCCCCCTTCTAACTGCCCAGCCACGGTCCCTCTCCCACCCGGAGTAGTGGGAAATGTGGGTTTCAGGGCCAGTTCTGCCACTGACAGACCATGCGAATGTGGTCTAGGTTCTTGTCTGCTCTGGGTCTCAGTTTTCTTATCTGTATATTGGGAGCAATAGGCATGCTCTGACTCCCCCATTTTGTAGATAAAACAGGAAATGTATGTGAAAGGGTCATGAGCAGGAGAGTGGAAACCAGCCTGCTGAGCCTTTTCCATGGTGCCCTGGAGTGGGGTCAGGTATGCAATGCACCGATGGCATCTCGTCCAAGCAGAGAGGGTGGGGCATCTGCTCCCAGCTCACCGAGTGCTCCCCCACCATTATCTTTCCTGATCTACAGGAATCTGCTTTGGGGAGTGGCCTTGGTTTCCATTTTACACACGAAGAGAGCAGGACCGTTCAGGGGCTAGGGGCCTTGCCCAAGGTCCCCGCGCACCGGGTAACCCCGAGGAGGCCTTGGAGGGGGGTAGTGTTCCAGGACCCAGGCCTGCCTCAACCCCAACCTCCCTTGCGCCCGCCCAGGATATCCAGGAGGTGCAGGGCTACGTGCTCATCGCTCACAGCCAAGTGACACAGGTCCCGCTGCAGAGGCTGCGAATCATCCGAGGCACCCAGCTCTTTGAGGACAACTATGCCCTGGCCGTGCTGGACAACGGAGACAGCGCCACCCCTGTCGCCGGGGCCACCCCAGGAGGGCTGCGGGAGCTGCAGCTTCGAAGCCTCACAGGTGGTCACCGTCATCCTTGACATCGCCTGGTGATGGAGAGCTGGCCAGGGCCGCTGCTAGCCAGGAGGCGTGGGGTGGCTTGGAGCTTGCATCCCCTCAGGATGGGTGCAGGTGGCGCTAGAAAAGGTGTCCTTGTGGAGAATAAAAAAAAAAAATTTCCCTTCGTCCCGGCAAGTCGCAGCTTGTTCCCGCCCACGCAGCTTGCCAGCGAGGATGCTGGGTGGGTCTTGCCCACTTCTGGGCTGAGAGCACGTGTGTGGTGAACAACCGGTGTCACTGTATATGGTAGCCCTGGGGCCGACAGTGGCCCAGGCCCTGCGTGCCAGCGGCCCTGCGTGCAATGATTCTATTTCAGTCAGGCCGTGAGCTCGCCAGGGAGCGTTCACGGTGTTCTCACTTCACAGACGAGAAAACAGGTTTACGGAGGATAGGTGACTTGCTCGAGGTTGCGCAGCTAGTGGGTGGTGAGGCGGGGTTTCAGACTCCAGAGTCCGTCTTTTTACAACAAGCACAGAGCAGAGGCGGGAGGAGAAGAGAGAGTCCCTGGGCATCTGGACCCTGACACGGACCACTCCCTCCTCCCGGACCTCATCTGTTTGTGTATGTGGGGGCGACGGGGCGGGGGAGGGCACTGGTCGGGCTCAGAGATGCTGAGGGTGTCCTCTCTGTTCCCTGGGGGGCCTGGGGTGTGTTTCAGAAGCCCGCTCCCCTTTTAGAAGGCCGGGGGCGGGAGCAGAAGCTGACAGATGCCTGGTTGTTGTCCATCCCACAGAGATCCTGAAGGGAGGGGTGTTGATGCAGCGGAACCCACAGCTCTGCCACCAGGACACGGTCCTGTGGACGGACATCTTCCACAAGAACAACCGGCTGGCCCTCCTGCAGATAGACACCAACCGCTCGCGGGCCTGTAAGCCGCTCCTCCCCGCCTGCAGCCTCCTCCTTCTCAGCCCGCACCCCCCACCCCCAAATCCTTGCTTACATCCCCCAACCCTGCACCAACACCACCCACTTCCTCTTTCTTGGTGCCTGCTGCCATCTCTTCATCTCTGTGGCCCTCCGTTCTGTCTCCCTTTGTTTCTTCTATAATTTTTATTTATTGATTTTTTAAAAAATATTTTTAAAATTTATTTCAGAGAGAGGAAGGGAGAGGGAGAGAGAGAAACATCCATGATGAAAGAGAATCATCAGTTAACTGCCTCCTGTGCACCCCCCCACTGAGGATCGATTGAGCCTGCAACCCGGGCATGTGCCCTGACCAGGAATCGAACCCGAAACCTTGGCACATTGGAAGCTCTAACCAACTGAGCTCCCTGGCCAGGCTCCCTCTGCTTCTCGATTGTGTCTCTGTTTTTGGAGTCCCCTTGGCTCGCCTGGGTCTCACCCTCACTGTGCATGCTGCCTCCTGGTCTGTCTCACCGTCTCTCTGTTCTCTCCCCAGGCAAACCCTGTTCTCCATCCTGCAACCCTTCCCACTGCTGGGGAGACAGTTCCAAGGACTGTCAGATCTGTGAGTCTCCGGGAGGCACAGAGTCTGGGGGGCCGGGCTGGTGGAATAGAGGTGAAGTGGGGAGGGGTGGGTTACCGGACCTCAGGTGTGTCCCCTGGGGCAGGGACTCTCCAGAAGGTGATGCTGGTGGGGGTCTGGTGCCCGGGTGGCCACCCAGCCCTCATCCTGCCCTTTGCCTGACAGTGACTCGAACTCTGTGTGCCAGTGGCTGTGCCCGCTGCAAGGGCTCACTGCCCACCGACTGCTGCCACGAGCAGTGTGCTGCCGGCTGCACGGGCCCCAAGCACTCTGACTGCCTGGTATGTGCCCCCTGGGCCCCACCCCTGGGGGAGCTAGGGAAGGGGCACCCTGCCTGGTCCTACCCTATGGCCCCTGGCACATCAGGAGAAAGCAGCCCAGTGACCACCAGCTGCCTGTCCCCCCAGGCCTGCCTCCACTTCAACCACAGTGGCATCTGTGAGCTGCACTGCCCAGCCCTGGTCACCTACAACACGGACACCTTTGAGTCCATGCCCAACCCCGAGGGCCGCTACACCTTTGGTGCCAGCTGTGTGACCACCTGTCCCTGTGAGTGCCACGGAGAAGCAGGGTCTCAGGGATGTTGCTGGGGAGGTTGGTTTATGTAAGTGGGAGCATGTGGTGAGTACTGTCTGCCCCTTGCTTTGGGGAGCTGCCTCGTTCTTCCAACTGCTGTGGGGCAGCAGAGAGAGTAGAAGCTAAGAGCTCAGTCTTGGGAGCCAGAGCACTTACTGGTCATGTGACCCTACTGTGTCTCAGTTTCCTCATCTCTAAAATGGGTACAATAGGAGCCTCAACCTCATAAGGTGGTTATAAAGTTTGAACGAGTTCAAATCCTGGCTCCTCCACTCACTAGCATAGTGACCTTGAGTAATTTACATAAAATCAATCGTGCTTTGGCTTCCCTTTTGGCAAAATGGGGATCTCACCGTGTCTCCCGGTTAGGTTTGTTGTGCGGAGTACACCAGTGGTAGATGCTCAGGCCAGCCGGAGGCGCCTTTCAGTCCTGGTTGCTGTCATTCTTTTTGTGCTGCCCGGGCACGGTGACACTGCTCACGGTGGGATGTGAGGGGCTGGGGCGCACGGACACATAATCCTGGTCTCCTCAGACAACTACCTGTCAACGGACGTGGGATCCTGCACCCTGGTCTGTCCCCTGAACAACCAAGAGGTGACAGCTGAGGACGGAACACAGCGGTGTGAGAAGTGCAGCAAGCCCTGTGCCCGAGGTACCCACCGCCTCCCCAACCATGCTGTGGTTCCTGGCCCTCTGCAACCCTGTCTGGCCTCGCCCACTGTCCCCCCTTCCTCAGACCCTCCTGGGACTCAGTCCTTGTCTCCCACTGTCTCTGCCTGGTCCCCGCCCCCCAGATCAGTCCCACAAGCTCCCCCATATCTTGGCAGTGTGGGGAGAAGGCATGTGGTCCTAAGAGGGGCCTGTGGACGGGACCCAGGAGTCTGAGTTCCTGGTGCTCCTCGTGGGGCTGACATGGCCCCTTCACCTGCCCACTCCCACAGTGTGCTATGGGCTGGGCATGGAACACCTGCGGGAGGCGAGGGCAGTCACCAGTGCCAATATCCAGGAGTTTGCCGGCTGCAAGAAGATCTTTGGGAGCCTGGCGTTTCTGCCAGAGAGCTTTAAGGGGTAAGGATACTCCGATTAAGGGCGGGCACAGTGGTCGGAGACAGTATCGGGGCAGTCACCGATTCCTGAAGACCCAGGAGTGGCAGCATCTGGCGGGGGAGGGGGGAGGCAGGAGCCAGAGGTGGGAGGCCTGGAATTCAGAGAGAGTGGGGACTCCTGGGAGGGGTGTTATTTCCATAAATGACACGTTATCCGTGAACGTGCACTTGTGTGGCGGTCAAGCCATCCAGGTCAAGTTACATTCTCCTTGGGTTCATGGCAGCTTTATCTCCTGAAAGTCCCAACCTGGAAATAAAACATATGTGCATCAGTAGGTGAACAAATAGATGATGGTCTGTCCATACAATGAAATTCTCAGCAACAAAAAGAAACACACCGATCACATACATGTTCTCAAGAACATTATCTTAAGGGAAATTAGCCAGACAAGGAAGTCCACACTGTGATTCCCGTTATGTGAAGTTCCAGACCGGCCAAACCACCCTGGTGATAGCAGTCAGAACAGCGTTGTCCTGGGGGGCGGTAGTGGTGGTGGTGGTGGGGACTGGAAAGTGGCAGGAAGGAAATTTCTGGGATGATGGGAATGTTCTGTGTCTTGGTGGAGTCTTGAATGAATGCATTTGTCAAAACTCATCAAATTGCCTAGTAAAAATCTGTGCATTTTATTATATGTGAATTATATTTCAATAAAAAAGAGAAGATTCTTTTCAACACTTCTTCCACCTTTACTGCCCTTTCCAGAGGAGACACTGTTAACGGGTTGTGTGTCTTCTAGACCATTAGCTGCACATAGACACACGGAGAAATATAGTTTCAGGTTTTTTAAATTTATCGAGTTTTAGACAGAGAGCGAGGAAGGGAGAGAGCCAAAGTCAATATGTTGTTCCGTACATTCATTGGTTGATTCTTGCATGGGGCCTGATGGGATCAAACCCGCAACCCTGGTGTATGGGAACGAAGCTAACCCACTGAGCTTCCTGGCCAGGGCCAGAAACATCATTTTGGTAGTTCTGCTGGGGAGGGAGGGGGTTGGTTTAGGTCAGTGGTTGGCAAACTGTGGCTTGCGAGCCACATGCGGCTCTTTGGCCCCTTGAGTGTGGCTTTTCCACAAAATACCACGTGCGGGCGCGCACATACAGTGCGATTGAAACTTCGTGGCCCATGCGCAGAAGTCGGTATTTTGTGGAAGAGCCACACTCCAGGGGCCAAAGAGCTGCATGTGGCTCGCGAGCTGCAGTTTGCTGACCACTGGTTTAGGTAAACGGAGCTGGAGCATACCTTGGGTATTGTCTGCTCCTTCCTCTAGGGAGCTGGTTGTGACGGTTCTGCCTCATTCTTTCGACAGCTATGGAGCAGGTGGCAGCAGCAAAGAGTAGCAGCTAAGGGCCCAGGCCTGGGAGCCAGACCGCCTGGGTTTGAAACCTGGCTCTACCATTAACTGTGCATGTGACCTTACTGGGTCTTCGTTTCCTCATCTTTAAAATGGGGGCACAAGTAGTTCCAACCTCATGAAGCGGTTGTAAAGTGTGAACGAGTTAATATGCACGAGCTCTTAGAACAGTGCCTGGCACACACTGAGTGCTCCTGGGTGTTAGCTTTTTGTCTGTCGTCTGGAGAGATCAGGATTATATTTACCAGCTCCCCTACTTACCGATGGGTGCTTAGGTTGTTTCCGATTTTTAAAAAATATATATTTTATTGATTTTTTTACAGAGAGGAAGGGACAGGGATAGAGAGTTAGAAACATCGATGAGAGAGAAGCATCGATCAGCTGCCTCCTGCACACCCGCTATTGGGGATGTGCCTGCAACCAAGGTACATGCCCTTGACCTGAATCGAGCCTGGGACCCTTCAGTCCCCAGGCCGACGCTCTATCCAGTGAGCCAGACCCAGCAAGGGCTGTTTCCAGTTTTTGCTCTGACAAACAGTCCTGCCTTGTATGTGCCTTAGGGGCCAGTGTCCCTCCAGGCCACATTCCTAGAAGTAGAATTTCTAGATCAAAGGATATAAATACTGTTTTGATGGGTCCTGCCAAACTAGGGCCTGGGCTTTGTAGCTCAAGATGGGAACAGCCGGGCTTGAGCAAAGGGTTTAAGTGCGGTTATTAATAGAGGGGAGCGGGGAGAGGGCCGGCCCTGGGGTTGTGCTCGCTCCCTCCGGGCCCTGCTCACTCCTCTCATCTTTCTTCTAGGAACTCCACCTCCGACACTGCCCCCCTAGAGCCTGAGCAGCTCAGAGTGTTCGAGACCTTGGAGGAGATCACAGGTGAGCTCTGCCCCTGCGTCCTGCTCGGAAGGGGCTGGGGGCGCCATCCTGTCCCCGCACCCTAGCCTCCCCCTGTGCCTGCAGGTTACCTGTACATCTCGGCGTGGCCAGACAGCATGCCTGACCTCAGTGTCTTCCAGAACCTGCAAGTGATCCGGGGACGCGTTCTATATGAGTGAGCACCTGGAGGAGGGGGCTGGAGGGGGGGCTGGGAGACGCGTGGGCATGTGGGGCGTCCTGCTCCCCAGGGGCTCCAGTGGCAGCCTTTCTATGGGGACAGCAGGTGAGGGCAGCCCTTGCTGACGGGGGAGGGGCCAGTGATGGCTGCCCACCCCGCAGCTGACACTCCTCTCCCACAGCGGCGCCTACTCGCTGACCCTGCAAGGACTGGGCATCCGATGGCTGGGGCTGCGCTCGCTGCGGGAACTGGGCAGTGGGCTGGCCCTCATCCACCGCAACGCCCACCTCTGCTTTGTCCACACGGTGCCCTGGGACCAGCTCTTCCGGAACCCTCACCAGGCCCTGCTCCACAGTGCCAACCGGCCAGAGGATGAGTGTGGTAAGACAGGGAGCCCAGCGCTGCCCGCTCCCCGTCTGCCAGCACACAGTGCCCGGGGCCCTCCCAGCAGCAACCTGGGACTCGTGCAGACTGCCCGCCCCCGGGGCGCCACCCTTGACACAGCTCTGGCCGGCTTGACCCCTTGGCATGGCTTCTAGCTGAGTCCTGCCTCACTGCCTCGGCATCCCCCTCCCCCCTTCCCTCTCTCTTCCTGGGACCTCAGAGCTCTTCTCTCTCCCTGCATTGCCCAGGCCCTATTCCCACCCAGAGCCACCCCGCAGCCTCTTCCCCTGCTTCACTTGGGCCTGAGCCTCCCTAAGAGTCCCCTCTGACTCCTTCCTTTCACTGCAGTGGGTGAGGGCCAGGTCTGCTACCTGCTGTGCGCCCACGGGCACTGCTGGGGTCCGGGGCCCACCCAGTGCGTCAACTGCAGCCAGTTCCTTCGGGGCCAGGAGTGCGTGGAGGAGTGCCGAGTACTGCAGGGGTATGCGGGGCGGAGCAGGGGGAGGGCGGAGGGGTGCACGGGGGCTCCTTCCAGACCCCCTCACCCGCCATCCCCTCTCATAGGCTCCCCAGGGAGTACGTGAAGGACAGGTACTGCCTGCCTTGCCACCCCGAGTGCCAGCCCCAGAATGGCTCAGCGACCTGCTTAGGATCGGTGAGGTGCTGGTGGGCTCAGAGCTGGGTGGAGGGAAGCAACGGTGGGTTGGGGCAGATTGCCAGGGACCCGGCCAAGTCTGGTAAGACATCTGTGGAGAGAGCCCTGAGCTCTGACCTGAACAGCGGGAGGGTGGAACAGCAGGAGGGTGGAAGGAGACTCCCTGCTGCGGACTGTGAGTTGTGTGATGGACCGACCCTGAGACCCTCCAGACTGTGCAGAGATCCCAGGGAAACCTGCGTTCTTTTAAAAATATTTTTATTGATTTCAGAGAGGAAGGGAAAGGGAGAGAGAGAAACATCAATGATGAGAGAGAATCATTCATTGGCCGCTTCCTGCACGTCCTGCCCTGGGGATCGAGCCCACAACCCGGGCATGTGCCCTGACTGGCAATCGAACTATGACCTCCAGGTTCATAGGGTCGGCGCTCAACCACTGAGCCACGCTGGCTGGGCGGAAGCCTGTGTTTTGGCTGTGACTGTGCCAAGGCGGTTGGATAGACTTGTGGGCTTCGGCATCAGACTGCCTGGATTCAAGTGCAGGGCCTCCTTCAACCTCATGTGTAAAGCGAGTGTCACATGGTGCCTGTTTCCTTGGGGGACAGGAGGAACTGACGTAACATAGGGTATGCACCGGCCTGAGCACGGGAAAGGCTTTCTGCATGTTTGTGACTATTACTACTTGCTGTTAGACCTTAGCAATGAGCTCCCTCCCTTGGCTTCCAGTTCTTCATCTGAAGCCCGCAGCTCAGGGGTCAAGCTTTGAAGCGGGGGTGGGGAGGGAGGTGAGGGCGGGCGGGCCTGGATGAAGAGCAGGGGCAGTAGACACAGCAGGTGTAGGCTGTCCCAGGAGCAGCGTGAAAAGTGCTGCTGAGTGGCTGTCGGAGGCTCGAAGGGGACGCAGGCGCCTCACCCTACACCCAGCCCCTCACAGACCTTCCTGCCTTCCCAGGAGGCCGACCAGTGTATGGCCTGCGCCCACTACAAGGACTCTCCCTTCTGTGTGGCCCGGTGCCCCAGTGGCGTGAAGACTGACCTCTCCTTCATGCCCATCTGGAAGTTCCCCGACGAGGAGGGCACGTGCCAGCCATGCCCGATCAACTGCACCCACTCGTGAGTCCGGGGCCCTTTTCTGCTAAAGGCGGGCTTTGTCCCAGGAGCCTCTGCGGCATTGCAAAAGGGGACGGCTCTGCTCTGCTAAAACCTGAGGCTTAATTTTCAGCTCCTTTTTGTCTGATCCCAAAAGTAACAGGTTAACATTTTTTATTAAAACATAAAATATAAACTAGTGTTGCTAGCAGTTCTGTCCCCACTGTTTATCAGTTATGGTGTTTGCCCTAGTTTTTATCTGTGCACATGCTTACATATATATTATTCTAACATGTTATGCTCTCCAGTTGTTTTTATCTGTGCATTTTAACGTATATTATTACAACATGTTACATATATGTATGTATATTACTGTTCTCCAGTTGTTTTTATCTGTATTCTAACTTATTTTTATAAAAAATTTTTAAATATATTTTTATTGATTTCAGAGAGGAAGGGAGAGGGGAGAGAGAAGTAGAAACACCAATGATGAGAGAGAATCATTGATTGGCTGCCTCCTGCTCAACCCGAGCATGTGCCCTTGAGTAGAATCGAACCCAGGATCCTTCAGTCCCCAGGCCGAGGCTCTATCCACTGAGCCAAACCAGCTAGGCAGTGGTTCTCAACCTTCTTAATGCCGCGACCCTTTAATACAGTTCCTCATGTTGTGGTGACCCCCAATTTCATTGTTGCAAATTGAACATAATTAAAGCATAGTGATTAATCACAAAAACAATATGTAATTATATATGTGTTTTCCCATGGTCTTAGGTGACCCCCTGTGAAAGGGTCGTTTGACCCCCAAAGGGGTCGCGACCCACAGGTTGAGGACCGCTGAGCTAGGGCCTTTTTTTTCCCCCCCCACCAAAATGGTTTCGTAGACCATACATCATGTGTATTGTTTGCAAATGGCTTTTTTTCTTTAAAATGTATTTTACTGATTTTTTACAGAGAGGAAGGGAGAGGGATAGAGAGCTAGGAACATCGATGAGCGAGAAACATTGATCAGCTGCCTCCTGCACACCCCCTACTGGGCATGTGCCGCAACCCAGGTACATGCCCTTGACCGGAATTGAACCTGGGACCCTTCAGTCCGCAGGCCGATGCTTCATCCTCTGAGCCAAACCAGCTAGGGCACAAATGGCTTTTTTTCACTTGACAGGATCTTGCAGTGTTTTTTCATGTCCTAACATGGTGATCTACCCTATTCTTTTTTTTTCCTCAAAGTTGTCTTTAATTACACATGAAATACGTGGATGCATCCTTGTGACAAACATTTTCAGCAATTCAGAAGTATAAACACTGCAAAGCGCACCTGCCCTTTCGATCCCTGCCCCTGCTCCCCCCTCCCTGGGGAGAACCTCCGGATTCACTGGGGTGTGTGCCTCCTGCAGGCTTCCCTCCACACATTCACATAAACGTGCTGGGCTGCGTCATAGAAGATTGCTGTTGTTATAGGTCAGAAATGCCCAGGAAACGGCAATTTCAACTCACATGTAACCAGTGTGGGTTTGTGTGTGTGCCCTTTTCATTGTGAAGGGGCTCAGACTTGGGATACTGTTCTGCACTTAGCCCCCCACCCCCACCCCCACCCCCACTTCGTGTGCCCTGGAAGGCCTTTCTTGTGAGTGCGCATGGATCCACCTCCTCCTTTTGTGAACTGCTCAAGCGATCGCGTGGATGTGGTATTATCTAACCATGTCCCTGTTGGAGGGATATTGATTAGGCTTCTTTATTTTTAAATTTTTGTTTATTGATTGTTTTTTAGAGAGAGAGAGGAAGGGAGAGAGAGAGAGAAACATCAATGTTGTTGCTCCACTGAGTTACGCATGCACTGGTTGCTTCCTGCATGTGCCCTGATGGGAATAAAACCTACAACCTTGGTGTCTCGGGAGACACTCTGAACAACCGAGCTACCCGGCCAGGGCCTTTTATTTTCATTTTTTGGAAGTTTATTGCACGGGAGCTCCTTGTACAAGCGAACATGTTAGGCCTGCCCCCTGGTGTTGGCTCTTTAGGGCACACCCTGAGAGGGGGGCTGCTGCGTCACAGAAGTTCCTGCACAGGTGCCGCCGCCTGTCCTGCAGAAGTGGGGCCGGTTCGCTGCCCTGGCCTTCTTTCAGGGAGGGGATGGCTGGGCTTTGGGACTCGGTGCTCCTTTGGGGGCCCCCACAGGACACACCGCAGGGAGGTGCAGGAGGACGGGGGCAGGGGGCTCCCCGGCTGGACGGGACTCCCTTGTGGGGTGGTAGGAAGATCACTGATGACCTTGAGCCCAGTTTCTGCCTTTGTCAATGGGGATAACCAGGCAGCCACACCTCCCTCCGGGCTTGCTGGGCGGCGGGAGGGAGCCCAGGAGGTGGTGCCCAGCTTGTTGACAGCCCTCTCTCCTGCAGCTGCGTGGACCTGGATGAGAAGGGCTGCCCCGCCGAGCAGAGAGCCAGGTCAGCGTGGTCCCCAGGACATGCCCCTGGTTGCTCTCCTGTCCCCCACCGGCCCCTGGGTGGTCACTGCTGAACGAAGGAGGGAGTGGGGGGGCGCCTCCTGACATGACACAGGTCCCTTTCCTGCCCACTCTTCCACTGTGGGTCCTCCTTCCAATTCGTTTCAACAAGTGGCTGGAGGACCTGCTCAGGATGCTTGTGGCCTGGGGAACAGGAAAAGATGGCACAGGTTCCCAGGACCTCCCACCCTCGAGTAGCTAGACGTCTCATAAGGGACCCTGGGACTCCAGGCAGATGGAGAAGAGGGTGCAGCTGCAGCCCTGAGGGAGAGGAGGGGGTGGAGGCAGGCTTCAAGGAGGAGGTGGCATTTGAGCCGGGCCTTGAAAGAGGGGCAGGTACATCACTTGCCTTAGGGGGAAAGCAGCTTAAGTGGCTTCCTGGGGAAGGGTCGGAAAAACCTAGGCTGTGCTTCCTGGAAGGTGCTGGCGTGCATGGTGCTCTGTTAGTCAGCACAGAGGAGGGATGCAGGGTGAGTCTGAGTCAGGCTCAGGCTGGATCTGGAGGGCATGGGCCTCCCTCACCAGCAGGCCACAGGGTTGGACTGGGCTTCTGGGCAGTGGGGGGCTAAGGGGAAGGGCTTTGGGGGAGAAAAAGATTGGCGTATGTCCTAGGCAATCATTTGTCTAGGAAGCAAGCGTTCACTAGAGTCTGCAATGCGCCAGCCCCTGGCTAAGCAGGGGAGGGGCACGGACGACAGTCAATGCCCAGGAGTGCCAGCGATTCCAGGCCGAGTCTGAAGGGTGATCCCACAGAGAAGGGGTGGTCCGGGCAGAAGTAGCAGCAAGTGCAGAGGTTGGGAGGCGTGGAAAACCATGACCTGTGGGTGAAAAGTTTGGCTAGAACATCAGAATCACTGGGTGCACATTCCTGGGCCCCACCCCATTCCCACAGCCAGGCTCTCTGGGGGTGGGGCTCCAGACCTGTGCTTTTTAACCAGCTCCTTGGTGGTTTTTGTCAGGAAGTTTGAGAATCCTGGGCTAAGCCAGGGGTAAGAGCATAGACAATGTGGGGATGTGCGTGGTCAGAGCTTTGAATACCCAGCAAGGAGTCTGGACTTGATCCTGGAGGCAGTAGGGAGCCAAGGGAGGTTTTAAAACAGGGAAGAGAGGGTAGAAGTCTGTGGGTCACCCTTCCAAAGTCCCTTTCCAAACACCAGTGACCTTCCTGCGCCTCCATGGGGCCCCTTCAGCCCTGCTCCCCAAGACTGCTCCCCAATCCCTGACCTTGGCCCCTGTCTGCAGCCCTGTGACGTCCATCATTGCTGCTGTGGTGGGCATTCTGCTGGTCATGGTCATGGGGGTAGTCTTCGGCGTCCTAATCAGGAGAAGGCGGCAGAAGATCCGGAAGTACACGATGCGGAGGCTGCTGCAGGAAACGGAGGTGAGGGCCTCCCTACCTGCTTGGGGTCTGCGGCCCAGCCCCCCAGGCACTGACACAGGCGCACCCTCTCCCCACAGCTGGTGGAGCCGCTGACGCCTAGCGGGGCGATGCCCAACCAGGCTCAGATGCGGATCCTCAAAGAGACCGAGCTGAGGAAGGTGAAGGTGCTCGGATCCGGAGCTTTTGGCACCGTCTACAAGGTCAGGGGTGGGGCCAAAGTTGGGGTGGGCGGTCCCAGAGGGTGCATTGGGGTGTGGCCAAGGGTTCTGTGGGGGAAGGCGGCCCTGAGCTGGGGGCGGTGATGTTCGGTAGGGCAGTTATCGAGGCTGGAACGGGGGAAAGGGACGGGTGAGTGGGGCTAGATAATGAGGCTGTTGGTAAATTGTGCGGTTGGCCCAGGGGTGGGGAAACGCAGGAATGACCTTCTTGGGCCGGCCGTTTCCTGCTCACGTTCCCCGCTCTCTGCCCAGGGCATCTGGATCCCCGATGGGGAGAACGTGAAGATCCCAGTGGCCATCAAAGTGTTGAGGGAAAACACATCTCCCAAAGCCAACAAAGAAATCTTGGATGTAAGTCCCTCCACCCGCCCCAGCCGGGAGCACGGGAGGGCCCCTGGTTGCGGGTCTGGCTCTGGGCTCCCGCTCCCCTGGGATTTAAGGAGACACCTGTGTTATCCCCAAACCTGGACTCTTCACCTCCCCATCCTGTGGGCTGTGGTTCTGGTTGGTGTCAAATGGGGTCGGGTCCATTGGGGGTCCCCAGTCACACCTTGGCCCTCAGGAGGGGCACGTGGTGGTTGGGGTTCGTGGTCTCCCACACCCCCTCAGTGTGCCCCCTTGCCCCCCAGGAAGCATATGTGATGGCCGGTGTGGGCTCCCCGTATGTGTCGCGCCTCCTGGGCATCTGCCTGACCTCCACGGTGCAGCTGGTGACACAGCTCATGCCCTATGGCTGCCTCCTGGACCACGTCCGCGAACACCGTGGGCGCCTGGGCTCCCAGGACCTGCTGAACTGGTGTGTGCAGATTGCCAAGGTACGCACCCAGGGGGTCTGGGCGCCATGGGTGCCCCTGAGAGCAAGCCTGCCCTCATTCAGGGTGGGGATGGGGAGGTTTCCTGGGAGAGTGTGGCTAGAGCCTGATTAACAAGGATGCCTCCAATACCAGGGAATGAGCTACTTGGAGGATGTGCGGCTTGTGCACAGGGACCTGGCTGCCCGGAACGTACTGGTCAAGAGTCCCAACCACGTCAAGATCACAGACTTTGGGCTGGCTCGGCTGCTGGACATCGACGAGACGGAGTACCATGCAGATGGGGGCAAGGTGAAGTGGGGTCTGGGCCCTGGGAGCACTCTGAGAATCCCCCCACCCCCAACACACCTAATTCAAGGACTTCTCTTCCCTCTCAGGTGCCCATCAAGTGGATGGCGCTGGAGTCCATTCTCCGCCGACGGTTCACCCACCAGAGTGATGTGTGGAGCTACGGTGCGTGGGGGGCAGCACTGGGCGGGGTGGACGAGAAGCCATGGTCCTGTCCATGGTGGGAAGTTGGTGAAAGGATGAGAATGAACGGAGACACCTCAGCATAAATGTGGGTTGGAAGGGAGGACTGCAGTGCTTCAACCTGCTAGGGTCTGTGCATGTCCCAGGGGTTGGGAAGGACTAGAGGTAGCTCCTGCCCTCTGGCAACCCATCCCTCCCCTCCTTCCCCCACGGTGCCAGGCTCCCGGACAGAGCCTCTGGGACGCAGACGCTAAAGCTCCTCCTGTTGCCCATCTCACCCGTCTCTGCCCTAGGCGTGACTGTGTGGGAGCTGATGACTTTTGGGGCCAAACCTTACGATGGGATCCCAGCCCGGGAGATCCCTGACCTGCTGGAGAAGGGGGAACGGCTGCCCCAGCCCCCCATCTGCACCATCGATGTCTACATGATCATGGTCAAATGTGCGTGGCGGAGCTGTGCTGGCTGCTTGGAGGCAGGGTGGGAGGTTCTGGGTGGAGGGTCTACAGGGAACATGGAAGGGGGCCAAGCCAGAATGCATGTGACCCAGAGGCCCCGTATGGTACCAGGAACCTCCACAGGGTCTCGCTTCTTTCACATACCAGTCCAGGGACGCTCCAGGGGACCAGCTAGAAAGAGACTTAGATGCAAAATCAAAAGGGCAAACTTACCGAGATTCTCAAAGCTTCTGGTACCTCGTCTCTACCACCTAAGAGCTTTGGACTCGAATCACTAGACAAGCTTGGAGAGGGAGGGGGCGGGGCCGCACACCAGCTGCCCCTGGGACTGAGATGCTGAGCCTCCTCCCGCCCCCAGGTTGGATGATTGACTCTGAATGCCGGCCCCGGTTCCGGGAGTTGGTGACCGAATTCTCCCGCATGGCCAGGGACCCCCAGCGCTTCGTGGTTATCCAGGTACCGGACCACCCACCACCTCCCTGGGTCCCAGGCTTCCCAGCCCGGCCCCTTGCCCGACTCCTCGTGCCTCCTGCACAGCACCTCCCTGAGCCTTCCCCGGGAGGCCGGGCCCTGGGCTGGGGGGAGGCTGCCACGCTGTCTCCCTCCTCCCCAGAACGAGGACTTGGGCCCCACCAGCCCCTTGGACAGCACCTTCTACCGCTCGCTGCTGGAGGATGACGACATGGGGGACCTGGTGGATGCCGAGGAGTACCTGGTGCCCCAGCAAGGCTTCTTCTGCCCAGACCCTGCCCCGGGGGCGGGGGGCACGGCCCACCGCAGGCATCGCAGCTCATCCACCAGGGTCAGTGCCCCGGGTCACACTCTGGTGGGTGTGGTTACCTCTCCTGACCCTAATGCACTAGGTCCCTTTCTTCGATGTCCCCCCCCAACCACCGCCTCATGGAGATCCCATTTTCCCTAAGGATTCCTGCTGCCTTCCAACCCATGTCCCCACTCTCCCCATGGTGACCGGGCCACACCCCAAAGGGGACCCCTATTTCCTTCCTGTGACCCTGTAGAGTCTCCATCTCAAATCAATGAATGACCCCTCCATCATGACCTTCTCTCTTGTCCCCAGAGTGGCGGTGGTGAACTGACACTGGGGCTGGAGCCCCCTGAGGAGGAGCCCCCGAAATCTCCACTGGCGCCCTCCGAGGGGGCGGGCTCTGATGTGTTTGAGAGCGACTTGGGAATGGGGGCGGCCAAGGGGCTGCAGAGCCTCTCCCCACATGACCCCAGCCCTCTACAGCGGTACAGTGAGGACCCCACAGTGCCCCTGCCCCCTGAGACTGATGGCTATGTTGCCCCTGCGACCTGCGGTCCCCAGCCAGGTATGGAATCCAGGCCTGAGCTGAGATTGGGAAGTGGGGGAGGTGGGGGCCCACCCTGGGGGCTGTGTTAGTAGCTGGGACACATGGGTTTCTTTCCCTAACAAGCCCCCTCTCTTCCCCTTTCAGAATACGTGAACCAGCCAGAGGTCCGCCCGAAGCCCCCCTCACCCCTAGAGGGCCCCCTGCCGCCTCCTCGATCTGCCAGTGCCACTCTGGAAAAGCCCAAGACTCTCTCCCCCAAGACTCTGTCCCCTGGGAAGAACGGGGTTGTCAAAGACGTTTTTGCCTTTGGGGGTGCCGTGGAGAACCCTGAGTACTTGGCACCCCGCGGCAGGGCTGCCCCTCAGCCCCACCCTCCTCCAGCCTTCAGTCCAGCCTTTGACAACCTCTATTACTGGGACCAGGACCCATCCGAGCGTGGCTCTCTGCCCAGCACCTTTGAAGGGACCCCTACGGCAGAGAACCCCGAGTACCTGGGCCTGGATGCGCCAGTGTGAGCCAAAAGGCCAAGTCTGCTTAGGCCCTGCTGAACCCGCGGGGAGTGGGGAAGGCCTGACTTCCGGCCTGTGTCAGGACAACGTGGGGAAGGGCCCTTGGACCATATCAGTGGAGCCCGCCATGCCAGGCACCTTCTTTCCTCTTCCAGTTCCCAGGTGGCTCAGAGGAGCTCAGCCTGGTTGGAAGAGGAGGCAGCATCTGGAAGGAGTCCTGTCCCAGCAGACTCTAGGGTCCAATGGATGCCACAGCCACAGTCACCTCATCTGAGGGAGCAGCCCAGCCTGGCTCTCTCCTTCCACATCCCCGGCACTGAAGGACTTAGGGGAGCTGGGCCCAGGAGGGGAAGAGGCCCCAGAGAAGTGTCGAGGGCAAGAACAGTCCACTCAGAGACTGTCTCTGAGCCCTAGCGCTGCCCCCAGGGAGAAGGGACAGCAGCAATGCCCAGGTCTAGTCCTTGTACAGAGTGCTTCCTTTGATTTGTTTTTACTTACACGTTTTTTTTGTGTGTTTTGTTTTTTAAAAAAAAGATAAAATAAGGACTCGGGGAGAGTGGGTATTGTGGAAGGGGGAGTGGTCCCTGGGGTTGGGGATGTCCTTTCTCCACACCCACTTTCTCCATCTGCAAATACATTTTGGAAAACAGCTGGGCACCAGCCTATGCCTGGGGGTAGTTCTGTGCCTTCCCGTATCTCTTGCCGCCTAACATACACTCAACTCATCTTTTCCTGGAGGGAGCGACTAGTCATCTTTAAGAAGCCTGAATGAGAAGCCTATCTTCCAACGTCCTGGCTTCTGGGTTGAGGGGGATCTGGGAGTTGAGGATATTGATCTGAGAGCCCTTTGCCAACCAAATCATTCTTGCTTAGAAAAAAACAAATTCCTCAGGCCACCCACCCCACCCACCATAATGAGACGGGGGTAGGGGGTTGGGGGGGCGGGGAAGAGGCAGTGTCTACTGGGTCACTCATTTTCCTTATTGGCTATGAGAAGAGATCACTGAACCAGAAGTCGCTATCCAGAAAAAGCCCATCCACCCAGCACAGCCACCCTGCTCCTCCCCACACTCCCAGGCTGGACATAACACACACCAGTTGGCACAAGTGTTTGTAGTGCCAGTTTATTGCCAATAGCTGACAATGCCCGGGGCCAGTAGAAAATAAATTAGAACGACAGGGGCCTCTAACAGGTGCAGCGAGGCTGGAGTGGGGAGCAAGCTTTTGTGTACACTGATCCCCGGAAGGGGTACAAGGTGGCTGTGATACTATCAGTGGAGAGGCTCTCCCACGCTCCAGACCAACAGAAGTTTCTATTCCCTCCTGGTACCCAAAGGGGCAAAGTGGAGGCCAGGGTCTCAGCTACCTGGAGCTAAGTGAGGGGAAAGGGGTAGTGGGGAACCCTCAGCAGGACCAAAGGGGATACCAAGCCTGGTACCCCAGAACACACAGGAACCTGGAATCCCATGCCGTCACAGGATGACGCAGGGGGGGCGGCTGTTGGTGATCTTCTCTAGGGGTTCTCCGTTACTGGCCCTCCGGATGGCCTCAATGAGCTGGAGGGCAGAGAGATGGCGTGGGATGATGGGCTGCAGAGGCGTGGTGACCCCGGGGAACTTCCAACACTGCAAATACTCACATCTTTCTCATAAGGGAAGCCCCCGTTCTCCAGCTTGGAGAACACCAGCTGTCCATTGATCTCGATCTCAAAGGCCCCTGGTATTAAATAAACCAGTGAATCAACTGTCTGCTGAGAACAAGGCAACGGTCAGGAGGCCCTCCGCACTCGGACTCGCACAGGCGCTCAGGTCCTCCGCACGCCCCGTTAGAGACCTGCAGCTCTTCAAGCCGTTTCCCAACCCGGGGTCAAGCCAAAGGAACAAGGAACGCACAGGAGGCCTCGCATGTGTGCCCTTTGAACTCCAGGAAGGGCTCCCTCCCCTCCCAACCTGTCCTTTCACAGTCTCACCGGCTTTCCCTTACAGGATCCATCTGTGACCCCCTCCACGATGGAAGGGGGGTCAAGCTGTCTGGACATGTCACTAGGTGCCAGCCACCGCCGGAGACAGCGGGGCAGCTGGGACTTGGAACCCTGACTCAGCAGGTGTTCTGCGGCCTCACCTGTGCCCCCCAGGCGCGACTCGATCTCGATGCCAGGGTACTGCTCCTTCACGGCGCTCGCCAGCTCCAGGTAGGTCGCCTCAAAGCCGCAGGGTTCACTAGGGAGACCACACCGGGGGGTCGCTTGGGTTTCGGGGTAGGGGCCGCCCGTGGACCCGCCCTCATCCGGACCGGAACCTCACCGGCCGGAGCCGCTCACCAGTACTCCACCACGATGCGGACCCCACTGCCCGGTTCGAGCTCCCCGGGATGGGGCGCTGCAGACACCGGCCCCGAGTCCCCGCTCATTGCTGCCGGCTCCGCTCCGGCCGCTGCTTCCGGGTGTTACGTGACGCCGCGGGCACGTGAGGGGGCGGGGCCACGCGTTCCGTCCGGGCGCCCCCTGCAGGCTGCGGCTGCCGCTGCCGCTAGGGTTTGACCCTAGCCTTGGCCAGGAGGCTCACCACGTTCAGGGCGAGCTCCGGGGCTTGTCCTGCACCAGGTGTCCGCTGGACTTCTCGGCCATTACCCACTTCTGGCTGGGAGGTTGCTGCTGCCTTTGATCGAATGAAATACAGTGGGGCCTTGACTTAGGAGTTTAATTCGTTCCGAGACCGAGCTCGTTAAGGAGCTCGTTAACTCAAATTACTCTATCAACTAAATGCAAAAAATCCTCCGAGAGACAGCTGGTATCTCAAAAAACTCGTTAGTCGGGACACTCGTAAGTCAAGGCCCCACGGTATCTTAAACTGCAAAGCGCTTTCCAGGAAGAGAATGTGGTGGAGCAAGGGGTCCCAGGACCCGGCGTTGGCGATTCAATAGGCCCGATTCAACAGGCCCTATTGTATGGAATAGTTGCCACTTCTCGCTAACATGTGCGTGGCACTTTAAAACTCCCCGTAGTCACACACTTAAGTATTTCCGACTCTTAAACTCTAAACTGTTGATACAATCTGGGGCAGTGACCACCTCTCCCCCTGCATTTGGGAACCGTAGGCTTTGGGGCTCCCACTCCTTAGGCTCGCTGATCCCATCACCCGCCTCCAGTTCCTGCACCTCCCCTGTCATCCCAGCCTTACTACAGGCTGGCACCATTATTCCCATTTTGCGACTCTAGAAATGGAGGCTGGGAAGGAGGTCTCCCTGTCTCTTTCCTCCCTGGCGTCCCGCCATAATAATACTAACAGGTTACCCACTCTAGCATTTCTTTAAACCATTCGTTTTAAAACAATGACATATAGATTTGTGTACCCATGGCTACAATCCAATTATAGAACATTTCCATCAACCTCAAAAGGTCCCTCTTGCCTGCTTGCAGTCAATCCAGCTCTCAACTCCAGTCCTAGGCAACCACGGACCTGCTTCCTGTCTATAAACTTGCCTTTTTCTGGACATTTCGTATATTAAATGGAACGATAAAATATGTGGTCTTTGGCTTCTGGCTTCTTTCACTCAGTGTAAAGGTTTTGAGGTTCATCCATGCTGTAGCCTGTACCAGTAGTTGGCTCCTTTTGTAGCTTGGTATCCCATTTTATGGATGTCACCTTTTGTTTATGTATTCTAATTGATGGACATTTGAAAGTCCAGTTTTTGGCTATTTGGAATAATGCTGCTATGAATGTTCATGTAACTGTCTTGGTACATGTTTTCATTTCTCTTGGGTAGATTCTAGGAATAGAATTGCTGGATTGCATGGTAAGTTTATGTTTAACTTTTTAAGAAACTGACAAACTGTTTTTCAAAGTGGCTGTACCATTTTACATTCCCACCAGCAATATATAAGGATTTGTTTCCCCATATCTTTGTCAACACTCATCTGTCCCTTTGATTATAGTCATTCTGATGAGTGTGAGGTGGTATATCATTGTGGGATTTTGTTGTTGTTAATCCTCACTCGAGGATATTTTTCCATTGATTTTTAGAGAGACAGAGAGAGAAACATCGATATGCGAGAGACATATTGATTGGTTGCCTCCCACAAGGGCCCTTTTGGCACTGAGCCTGCAACCCAGGTACGTGCCCTTGACCAGAATCTAACCTGGGACCCTTCAGTCCACAGGCTGATACTCTATCCACTGAGCAAAACTGGCCAGGGCTCATTGTGGCTTTAATTGGCATTTATCTAATGACGAATGATGTTGAGCATCTTTACAAGAGCAACTTTACTAGCCACTCATATATCTTATCTGGAAAAACATCTACCCAAATATTTTGCCCATTTTTAATTGGGTTGTTTGTCTATTATTGATTTGTAAGAGTTCTTTATATATTCTGGATACAAAGTCCCTAATCAGCTATATTTACTCCCAGTGTTTGACAAGGTGTGTGTGTGTGTGTGTGTGTGTGTGTGTGTGTGTGTGTATTTTCTTAGTGGTGTCTGTTGAAGGGCAAAAAATTTAAAATTTTGATGAAGCCTAATTTATCAATTTTTTCACTTGTCACCTGTGCTTTTGCTGTTGTATTTGAGATACGGTTTTTTCTAGAAGTTTTTTGGTTTTAGCTCTTACATTTAGGTCGATCTATTTTGAATTAATTTGTGTGCCTTGTGTGAGGTCAGGATCTAGATTCATCCTTTGCATGTGGATATTCAACTGTCCCAGAAGTATTTATTGAAAAGACTATCCTTTCCCACATTGAATGGTCTTGGATCCTTTGTCAAAAATCGATTGACCAGAAATGTAAGAGTTTATATTTGGACTCTTGATTCTGTTTCATTGAGCTATGAATCTATTTTTTCTTGTTTCTTTTTTATTTAAAAATTCAGATACAATTTATTCACAGTAAAATTCACCCTCTTGAGTGTACGTGAGTCCTGACACACACAGTTGTATATCCATTATCATGACCAAGATACACAACAATCCATCACCTTCCGCAAGTCCCTGTGCCCCGACTGTCAACCCCTCTCCACCTTCCCCAAACCCAGATCTGTTTTCTGTCTTTATAGTTCCACTCCCTCCAGAAATCCACATACGTGGAATCATGCAGCACTCAGCCCTCTGAGTCTGACTTCCCTCACCAACCTATCCTTCAACATCCAGAGTGAACTTTCCAGAATAGAAACGGGCCTGTTCCTCGGTGCCTCTACGTAAGCCCAGATAGACCTTGCAGGGTCTGGCCTCTGTCCACAGTTCCTGCCGGTCTGGACAGACAGGATGGGTGGCTCTTAAACCAGGTTTACAGAACAACCACCTGAGGGCTTGTCAATACCATACATTCCTATCTTGGCCCCAGAGACAGGTTCAGTAGGGGCAGGGGTGGGGGGGGAGCACAGGGATCTGGTTTTTTTTGCACAAGGCTAGGGAGATTTGGAGGCAGGCGGTCACAGGCCACACTGGGAAAAGCACAACTGAGTCCAAAGCTCTTGCCTTTCCCCCTACCTTCCACACCCACTTTCTTGCCCCACACAGCCTCCCCTCTGCTCAGTTGTCACTTCCATGGAGAAGACTTCCCTGACTCCCTAGGTGAGTCATTCTCCCAGCATAGTTGTCACCTATCATTTCTTATTGTTTGTATGATCCTTTGATTAACATCAGTCTCCCTGCCTGGGCTGTTTGAGGACAAGGGTGGGGTTTGTTTTTGTTGCTCACAGTTGGATTCCCCAGTGCCAAGCATGGGGTTAGCTGGCATATAGTAGGTACTTAACAAATACCAGCTGAATGAATGAAGGAATCATCGAATGAACTGTCCACTGTGCTTTGCACAAGCTGCCCCCAGGCCCAGGTGACCTCGCGCGCCCCCTCCCCCCACCCCCCCTACACACACACACTTCTTTGCTTAGTTCACTCATACTGGTTTTTCCTAGAAAAATCTGGTTTGGAGAAAGTTGAGGCTGGAGCCATTTCTCATGGCAGACCTCTTATCACCTTGTGGATTGTTTGTTTACCCAACCATTACCCACTTCTGGCGGAGAGGTGGCCGCTACCTTTGATCTCAGCTTCCCAGATCCTCCTCCAGCCCCAGTGTTTGCCTAGTGCTGCAGGAGAGAGCTAGAGGGAGGGCTCTCCGGGCGTCCCGGGCACCTGGCCAGAGCTTTGCCTCGATCACTCCTCCCGCCAAGAGATCCTGACTTACCCCTTCCGTCTCAGAAGGAGAAGCCGAGTCTCTGGACTTTGCTTAGAAGGGAGGACACACTCTGGGTGCCTCTTGGGATCCAGGAGGCAGCTTGGGTAACTAGACTGGCCGGAGGTCAAGGGGCAGGCTTCCCTCTTTTGCAGAGTGCCCTTTGCCCCAGGGGGTGGAACCGATAGCCGCCTGGCTTGGCCAATGAACAGGTTTGGAGAAGGGACGAGGCGAGGAGTGGGCGGGGCCGCTTCCCCCTACTTTCCCGCCCCCAGCTTCTCCCTTACAGGCGACGAGGACTCGAGATCTTCGCTCTGGAGGCGGTTCAGGTCGACTGTCTCCGCCTCTTCCCTGGCACCTGCTGCCAGGCCGAAAAGGACAAAAACAATCCCGGCCGGCGTCGAGTTTCAGGGAGTCCCCGCCCCTAGGGTGCTTCCTCCTCCCAGGCCCCTTTCCAGGCCCCGCCTCCACCTGCACAACAAATTTTAGTTTCCTTGGGCCAGAAGCGGGTACACACAGGGCTGCTGACGCCCCCCCACCCCCCACTTCTACCTCCGACGTGGGGACACCCTGCTACCACCTGTAGAGAAGAGGGAGTGGAGTTGCAGCCAAGTCCAGGTCCCTAGGGTCCCTAGACTGAGCCGGATTTCGGACCCTGAGTCCCACGACTCCTGCTGAGGCTTCTCCAGGTAAGGGGACCGAGATCGATCCCAGATGACAACCTGCTCTCGCCCCCGAGACGCGCCGGGGCCCCAGGCTGGGCTGGTCTCAGGGCCACGGGCTGGCTGGCTGCCCAGGTGAGCGGCTGAGCCGCCGACGGGCGCCCCCTTCCCCCACTCAGTGATGTCAGGCCGAGGGCGGGGGCAGGAGGGGGACAGGTAGTTCAGGGCCTGGCGCCTCCCTCCCGAACCCGCGGCCCCAGCCAGGTGTACCTGTGC
Organism: Myotis yumanensis; assembly: GCF_028538775.1. Classification (NCBI taxonomy): domain Eukaryota; kingdom Metazoa; phylum Chordata; class Mammalia; order Chiroptera; family Vespertilionidae; genus Myotis; species Myotis yumanensis. The sequence continues at coordinate 44,850,789 of NW_027223767.1, forward strand.
GCAAGGTCCAGGTAAGGGCCGAAGCGGGCGTTTTGTCTTGGGGGTGCGGAGCCCCGGCAGGTCCGGGGTCCAGGTGGAAAGATTCGGCCTCCTGCCGAGCTACCCGGCGGCCTCACTGGCTCTTTTCCTCGAGTTTCTCACCCCGCCCCCTCCTCACCACCTGCCCCCAGACTCGCCCCGTTCTCATCTCCTGCCCGCCCGCCCTGTGGGCACCCACTCCGCGCCCCCTGGACGGGCGAGGCGACGGGAGCGGGGAAGCCAGAGCTCAGATCCTTCCCTTTCGGGGACGCGCTTTCCCGCTGAAACTAGCCCCTCCCCATTCCCGGAAGGCGAGCTGGGAGGGGGGCTGAGTCCCGAGCCAGCGGCCGGGAGGCGCTCCCGGTCCAGCCTGGCTTTGCCCAGTTTGAGGTTCCCCAAGTTTATCAAAGACCAACGTCTCCACGGCGGGGCCGGGGGCACCCTCCCATCTGTTTGGGGGGCGGTCTAAGAGAGGGGCTCTGGATGATTGTCTCTCTCCGCTCAGGACCACAGTCCTGCCCTCGATGGGCAGGGGGGGGACGGGGCGGGGGGACCCTCGTGGCTCAGGACGCAGTGGGCTTCGCAGTGGGTGGTCTGCAGCGCACGCGGCCTGCGGAGAGAGTGTGTCCTGGGCGGAGTGGGAGGGGTGGGAGGGGGAGATCGTCTGGGATGACTGAGCTGCTGGAGAAAGAGCCGGGTCCGGGTCTGGGTCCGGGTCCGGGTCTGGGTCCGGGTCTGGGTCCGGGTCCGGGTCGCCCTGGCACTTCGGGGATGGAGAATGCACCTGTCCGCCGTTGGCCGGCGGCCCAACCCTACCGCCTCTCCAGAGGCCCCTTCTCGGTCTGCCCACCCTGGACTCTGCTCTCCCCCCTGGTCCCCTGCCGGGGGGCCCTTCTGGAAGGCAAGCGGCCTGTAATGATGAACTCCCCGGACCCTGTAGCATTCTTCCCAAATTAAACTTTAAAAGAGCTGCCCCCTTCCCATTGGGTGCTTTTTTTTCTCTCTAAGCGAGGGAGTGGGCGGGGCCTCGGGTCCTGGTCCCTCCCCCCAACTGCGGGTCACAAAGGGGTTTACCGCCTCCTCACCTGGGCCCTGCACCCCAAGAGCACCCCCAAAGGTTAAGCCTTGCCCCTACAATCCATCCCGACGGGGGCGGGGCGTGGAGTACCGGACAGCACCTGGGCCTTCCCGCCGGGTCCAGACCCGCAGCCCAGGCCTCTGCCCTGCGAGCCCCGCCCCCACCCTGGGAAGCCGGACGATGGCCGTGTTGTTTATCGGCCCCAAACAAAGGGGCCTGCCACCCTGCGCACCTTGGGGCCTGCCAGGTGGGGCAAGATTCAGGAAGTAAACAAGGAGGCACGGAGGGCGGGGAGGAGGGTGGGGCCGGAGCCACCGGGCGGGAGAGGCGCTGGGGCAGCCGCCGCTGGGATGTGCAGCATTGAGGGGTCAAATTGATTTGGGAGTTCGGTTTCTTAAACACGCGAATTTCCTAGGGCCCCAGTTTGAAAACTTTATTTTTAATATACTTTTATTGATTTCAGAGAGAAAGGGAGAGGGAGATAGAAACATCAGTGATGAGAATCATTGATTGGCTGCCTCCTGCACGAGCCCTACTGGGGATCGAGCCCACAACCCGGGCATGTGCCCTTGACCGGAATCTGTTTTGGGGGAGGATCCAGACCACCCCACTATTGGTCTCTGCCTTCCTGGGAACAGCTCCAAGTTGCCCAGGGGAAGAGCTAAGAGGGTCAGCTTCTCTCAGCCCCTCTCCCTAGTCCTCCCTGGAATGAAGCTACCAGGGCTGTTTGACAGATGTTAGCTAGGGGTGGTGGCGGTGGTGGTGGTGGTGGTGGTGGTGGTGAAATTGTGTTTTGGTGTTGAAATACTGGTGTTTGTTGATGGTGATGGTGGGTGTGTCTTCCCCTTCCAGCAAGACCCTAAGCCCCTCCCAGTCTCTCTCCTGGGCCTTTCCTAACCTGCCTGTCCGTCCTCTTGGGTGTCTTGACTTTGCACTCCTGCTCCTGGGGTACACCTCTGGCCAGGACACTAGGACAATGTGTTTGGAGGACCCTCATCCCACAAGGGAGATGGGGATGAGTCTCCTGGACCTGCTGAGTCCTGGGAGCTAGAGGTGGGCTGCAGCAGCAGAACGGAAGCCTGGGAGGCCCCAGACAAGGGAGGGAGCATTTTGAGGTTTCTTTGGGTAAGTGAGGCGCACCACTGGGAGGTTGGCTCCACTCCAGATGGGCCTCTGAATCCAGGCCAGGCTTTTCTTCTCTCTTTCCTGGGTGAGGGGGCTCCTGGGCTGGGTGATAGTTACCCGGCTGCCTACCTACGGATTACAGGTCCCACCTGGATTGGGCAAGTGGAGGTAGGCCAAGGCTAGGGAAGGAGGAGATGATGTCAAAGCAGCCTCAGGCCCTGCATCCTCTCCCTCCCCCATCTTGTTCCCCATCCTGAGCCTCCCATTCCTCCCAAGCTGGTAGGTTGGGGGCGGGAGTAGAGGGTGGGTGGTGGGTAGAGGCAGGGTTGTTTGTGTTTCTCCTAAGCCAGGAAGTTGTGCAGATGAGTCAAGGTTGAATGGAGAGCCCCAGGCAGTGCTGCTCCGCCCCACCTTGACTCACCTGTCCCCCAAGTCCCCTCATTCTCTCACTTAAGGGCCAGGGGCCTGCCACATCCTTGGGGGACGGGGATGGGGGTCAGTCCCAGGTGCCCAAGGCAGCCTAACAACCCTGGTCTGAGATCCAGAGAGTGGGCAGGGGGCTGGAATTAGTGAGGTCTTCCAGGTCCTCCCAGGTCTCAACCAGCCAAGGGGTTCTTGGTTCCTGTGGAGGAGGGGCCTGCACTCCCTCTACCCCACAGTGGGCATCTTTGCCCCATTTCTCCTACTCTTACCTGTCCTGGGTTCCATGCACCTGTGGGTGCTAAGATGTGGGGAAGACCCTGGCCTGCCGAGGAGACCGCGGGGTGGATGAGACCGGAGCACAGTAATTGGCACGGAGGCCAGCACAGTGCCCTGGGAGCCCTTTGGACTTGGTGTGGAAATTACAGGAAGGCTTCACCGAGGAGGTAGCTCTAGCATCAGAACTTCAAGGAAACTGGGCAGGAGGAAGGGCCTGGGGGAGGGCACACAGGTTTGGGAGCTACTGGGGCGAAGGTATCCTTTTCCCACCACAACTGAGCCTGCCCCCTGCCTTCCTGGTTCCTGTCCTCCCCCACCTCCTCTCCCCTCTGTGCATCACTCAGCACTCGGGCATGCGTTGCCACAACAGGCTCTGGCAGCCAGGTCTGGCAACTGAACAAAACCCAGCGCAGAGCCCAGAGGAGTGAGCGCCCCACACTCCGGAGACCGAGAGGTGACCCTTTGGCCTGACGCTGAGAGCTTGAGCCCAAGACAGTCTGTGGGTCGTGGAGTCTATTGCTGCGCCTTGGCTGTGTTGGGGTGACCCTCTTAGCTCTTCCCCTGGGCAACTTGGGGCGAAAGGAAGGACACTGGACTAGCAGTCCCAACACTGGCTTCTACTCCCTGGCTCACCTGTGGTGGGAGCAAGAATGTCCCCTTCTCGCCCGGGCTGGTGTGCTCAGTGGTTAGAGCGTCAGCCCGGGCACCGAAGGGCCAAGGATTCCAGGTCAAGGGCACGAACCTGGGTTGCTGGTTCGATCTCAACTCCAGTTGGGTGTGTGCAGGAGCAACCACTCTATGTGTCTTTCTCGCATCGATGTTTCTCTCTCTCTCTCTCCCCTCCTCCCTCCCTTCCTTCCTTCCTTCCACTCTCTCTAAAAATTAATGGAAAAAATATCCTCGGGCCCAGCCAGTGTGGCTCAGTGGTGGAGCCTAAACCCAGGCACCAAGAGGTTGACCTTTTAATTCCCATTGGGGGCACAAGCCGGGATTGCAGGCCTGATCCCCAGTAGGGGGTGTGCAGGAGGCAGCTGATGGATGTTTCTCTCTCATCAAGTTTTCTCCCTTCCTCTCTCTCTAAAAACAAATAAAAACAACAACACATATTTTAGCCCTGCTGGCGTGGCTCAGTGGTTGAGCGTTGACCTATGAACCAGAAGGTCATGGTTCAATTCCCAGTCTGGGCACAGGCTGGGTTGCAAGCTCAGTCTCTCTCATCATTGATGTTCCTATCTCTCTGTCCCTCTCCCTTCCTCTATAAAATCCATAAAAAATATATAAATTGAAAAACATTTACAAAACATATATCCTTGGGTGAGGATTAACAACAACAACTTGTTTGCTTCTCAGCCCTTTTGCAAAACGGGCTCACTCTTTCCCCAAAGGCTCCAGGAAAACGCCAGGTAGAGGGGGAGCAGTGAGGTGCTGGGTAAGCTCCGAGGGGCCTGACCGCTGCGGGAGGTCAGGAGGTCTGGGTCCCCTTGGCCCCTCTCCCCAGGACCAGGCACAGGGGGGGCTGCATTCGGACCCCTCTTCTCCCTCAGATGCCATGGAGCTGGGCCTGTCCCCACCGCATCACAGCAGCTCCCCAGAAGACCTGTACCCCGCCCCGGGGACCCCTCCGGGGACTCCCCCGCCGCCCGATGCCCCCCTTCCTGGGGAGGTGAAGAGGTCCCAGCCTTTGTCCATCCCGACCAGCAGGTGCAATGGGTGATGGGCTGAGGAGGGCTGGGGGAGGGGCGCGGTCGGCACCGGGAAAGACCATAGAAGCTTGACGTCAACTCTTCCCCAACCCACACAGGAAACTTCGAGAGGAGGAGCTGCGGACAACCTCTCTACCCTCCATCCCCAACCCTTTCCCTGAGCTGTGTAGTCCTCCTTCACAAACCCCCATTACTGGGGGTCTCTCCAGTGCAAGGGGGCTGCTCCCTCGAGACACCAGCTGCCCCCATGTGAGTTGTCCTGGGAAAGAGAAAGCAGGGCCGCGGGAGGGCTGGACTGGGAGGGGGACAGCACCACTTCTTGGAGGCAGGGGCATTTGCTCAGGGGTCCCTGAGGGTATAGCAGGTGGGGGTGGGGGGGAAGAACCACCCTTTGCTTTTCCTCAAGTCATCTGCAATTCCTGGGGTGCAGGTAGTAAAAGTGTATAGCGAAGACGGGGCCTGCCGGTCCGTGGAGGTGGCGGCGGGTGCCACCGCACGCTACGTGTGTGAAATGCTGGTGCAGCGAGCTCACGCCCTCAGTGATGAGAACTGGGGGCTGGTGGAGTGCCACCCCCACCTAGCACTGGGTGAGTTGGGGTGCAAGGGGCTGCCTGGGCCCGGAGGCAATGCTTCACACCTTGGGCTAAGCAGACGGCTCGTCCCTGAGGTCTGGGCTGACCTCCACTGACCCCTGCTTTTTGCCCTTGACCCCAGAGCGGGTCTTGGAGGACCATGAGTCCGTCGTGGAAGTACAAGCTGCATGGCCAATCGGCGGAGACAGCCGCTTTGTCTTCCGGAAGAACTTCGCCAAGTATGAACTGTTCAAGAGCTCCCCAGTGAGTGTGTGTGTGTGTGTGTGGGTCGGGGGGGGCGGGTTCCGGGCAACGGGACACCCTAATCCCTGACCTGGGCCCTCAGTCTTTGACTCTGGACTCCCATCTGCCCAGCACTCCCTGTTCCCAGAGAAGATGGTCTCCAGCTGTCTGGATGCACCGACGGGCTTATCACATGAAGACCTCATCCAGGTGAGGAAGCACATCGTCACGGTCCCCAGGCTCCCCACCGCTTCTTGGCCCTGAAGCCTTGTGCCTCCCTCCGTGGGGTGGAGAGAGCCTAGGGGACGTGTCTTTTCCCTGCGTGAGCATTAGTTTCTTCATCTGTTAAATGGGGACAATAAATGCATGTGGAGCAACTCCTTTCATAAGGGCAGTGCCTGCGTGCTGCGTGTTTTCTCTGTGTGTGTGTGTGTGTGTGTGTGGCCCCCTCTAGGCTTCTCACCCTCTTTTTTCTTTTAATTTATTTTTATTTGATTTATTTATATTGATTGCAGAGAAGGGAGAGGGAGAGAGAGATAGAAACATCAATGATGAGAGAGAATCATTGATTGACTGCCTCCTGCACGCCCCCTACTGGGGATCCAGCCTGCAACCTGGGCATGTGCCCTTGACTGGAATCGAACCCGGGATCCTTCAGCCCCCAGGCCGGCGCTCTATCCACTGAGCCACACCGGCTGGGGCAGCCTCTCACCCTCTTGCTCTTCTCTGGCCGCAGAACTTCCTGAATGCGGGCAGCTTCCCAGAGATCCAGGGCTTCCTGCAGCTGCGGGGCTCAGGACGGAAGCTTTGGAAGCGCTTCTTCTGCTTCCTGCGCCGGTCTGGCCTCTATTACTCCACCAAGGGCACTTCCAAGGTGACAGTCCCAGCCCCTCTGAAACCCCATCCGGGTCCTGCTAGGTGTCGCCTCTTCCCCGTTGGAACTCCTGGACCTTTCTCCCCGTGGGCCCTGAGACCCTCGGCTGCTCCTCCCTCCTGCCCAGCTTACCTGCCCCAGGAGGTAGCAGTGGGAAAGGCAGGGGGACTGAGTTTGAGTCCTGCCTCTATTTCGATTTGCTGTGTGAGCTGGGGCACTTCTCCGCCAGCCCCCCCCCGCCCCCCCGCCCTGATATCTCCTCAGCTGGCTTGGTTGGGCAGTAACTGGGGGATAGAGCCTGCCTGTACCAAGCTCTTCTCACCTGTGCTGAGCAGGATCCCAGGCACCTGCAGTACTTAGCAGATGTAAACGAGTCCAATGCGTATGTGGTGACTCAGGGCCGCAAGCTGTACGGGATGCCCACGGACTTCGGCTTCTGTATCAAGGTGAGGGCCCGGCCTGGCCTGGGAGAGAGTGGGAACTGCTCAGCCCCCCGGGATCCTACCTGGGGCTTCTGAGTTCTGTCTGGGACACCCAGACTCCTCTCCCTGCGCCTGCCCCTGCCCCTGCCCCACGGAGACAGGAGACAGGAATCGGAGGTCAGGACCTAAAGGCAGACAATGAGTCAGTCAGCTTCCTTCCCCGCAGCCGAACAAGCTTCGCAATGGCCACAAGGGGCTGCGCATCTTCTGCAGTGAGGACGAGCAGAGCCGCACCTGCTGGCTATCCGCCTTCCGCCTCTTCAAGGTGAGGCCCTGGGAGCAGCATGGGGGCTGGCCCCGTCCTCGGGATCCCCAGCACGTAGCACGAGGAGGAGTGATAGCTCTGCCCGCAGGAGGTCTCCAGAAAGAGGGGCGTCATTCTGCTCTCGGATCCCAGGTCTAAGGCTGGAGTCTCAGCTGTGGCTTCAACACACTCCTGGTCCCGGGGCAGAGACACAGCCCTGCTCTTGGGGGGGCCTGTCTGGAGGGTGTCACGGCCCGCACCCCGGCACCTGCTTGACCTCGGGCCCTCTTTCTCTCTCCACACCCCAGTATGGGGTGCAGCTGTATAAGAATTATCAGCAGGCACAGTCTCGCCACCTGCGCCCGTCCTGTGTGGGGTCCCCACCCCTGGTGAGTGTACACAGGGGCGTGAGTTGGGGTGGGTAGCCAGACCCCGTTCTGGAGACACTGGGGTCCTGCTCTGACCGCTCCCCTCCCGTTCTGTCCCACGCGCAGAGGAGTGTCTCGGATAACACCCTGGTGGCGATGGACTTCTCCGGCCACACGGGGCGCATCATCGAGAACCCACAGGAGGCTCTGAGCGTCGCCCTGGAGGAGGCCCACGCCTGGCGGGTGAGGCGCCTGCACTCACCTGCATGTTGGTCCCGGGGAACGTCTCTCCATATGGGTTTCCATGGAGGGGCTCGGGGGAGGGGGAGGGATGAGGGGAGGCCCCCAGGTGCAGAAAGGGGCTCTACATTCTTCGGGGCGGGCGATACCCCAGCCAGGCCTTGCCACCCCCGACCCTTGTGTCCCCTCTGCTCTGCAGAAGAAGACGAACCACCGTTTCAGTCTGCCCACCCCGTGCTCCAGCACCAGCCTCAGTGCAGGTGGGTGAGGGCGCAGCCTCCCTGGGGCTGGGGGCGTCTCTGCGCACTCGTGGGGGGCGGTTAGTAGGAGGATCCCCTCAGAGTGACTGCCCACCTGTCTGCCTCTCACCCCAGCCATCCACCGAACCCAACCCTGGTTCCACGGGCGGATTTCCCGCGAGGACAGCCAGCGGCTCATCTCCCAGCAAGGCCTGGTAGACGGGTAAGGGGCAGGGCTGGGCAGGGCAGCAGGCCCAGGGGTAAGGGAGACCCCGAGTGAAGGCAGCAGCCCAGTGTCCTCGGCTGACGCGGCCCTGTCTCCTGGCAGACTGTTCCTGGTGCGGGACAGCCAGCGGAACCCGCAGGGCTTTGTCCTGTCTCTGTGCCATCTGCAGAAAGTCAAGCATTATCTGATCCTGCCGGTGAGTCAGCCCCTAGATCAGCGGTTCTCAACCTGTGGGTCGCGACCCCTTTGGCAGTTGAACGACCCTTTCACAGGGGTCACCTAAGACCATTGGAAAACACATATATAATTACATATTGTTTTTGTGATTAATCACTATGCTTTAATTATGTTCAATTTGTAACAATGAAAATACATCCTGCATATCAGATATTTACATGACGATTCATAACAGCAGCAAAGTTACAGTTATGAAGTAGCAGCAAAAATAGTTTTATGGTTGGGGGTCACCACAACATGAGGAACTGTAGTAAAGGGTCGATTCATTAGGAAGGTTGAGAACCACTGCCCTAGATCATCGGTCGCCAGCCGGTGGTCCCTGAGGTCCGAAAGGTTGGCGACCGCTGCCCTCGATGCCCGCAGTGGAGACACGGGGCTCCCGGCAGCCTGTTGCCTCCACCCTCCCCTCCTGGTCCCCAGCGTGTCTGGGGTCTCCTGCTCTCTCCTTTCTCCCTGCACAAGCAGTGGGGACCTCGGGCCTGGCCCAGGAGGGAGCCCCTCGGGCTCATGCTCCCCCTGACCGCCCACCCCCTGGCTCTGCCCCAGAGCGAGGAGGAGGGCCGCCTCTACTTCAGCATGGACGAGGGCCAGACACGCTTCACCGACCTGCTGCAGCTCGTGGAGTTCCACCAGCTGAACCGAGGCATCCTGCCCTGCCTGCTGCGCCACTGCTGCACCCGCGTGGCCCTCTGACCGGGCGGCAGCGGGCCCGTGTCTCCGCCCCGGGCTCCTAGGGTGGGCTTGGAGGGTCAGAGGGCAGGGGCAGGATCGAGAATGATTGGAAGGCTCCCCCCGTCCAGTTTTCTCTGCTCCTTTGCTCCACTGAGGCAGTAAGTGGTCCCCCTCTCCATCCCCCCAGTTCACCCTTAATCCCTCTTCTCAAGGGAAGGCACTTGGGGTGGCCCTCTCCCCTTCAGGGAGCTCCTTTCTTGGCACTACTCTGGGGCAAGGCATTATGGGAGAAATGGGGGTAGCCCAGGTGGTCTGATGCCCCACACGTTGTACAGACTGAGGCCAGTTGATCTGCTCTGTTTTATACTCCTTACAATAAAGGTTATTTTTGGATACACCTGTGAGTTCAGTCTGGCAAGACCTGGCTCGCCGGGGTTGGAAGGGGGGCAGGAGAGGTGTGCACAGGCCTTGGTGAATGTGTCAGAAGGATAGATGCCACTTACTGGCCAGCCGGGATGTTTCTGAGGGCAGGGCCATGGTCTTGGTCATCTGAGAGTCCTAACAGTTCTGCCCCTTTCAGAAAGCCTTTATGGAATCCTCCAGCACTCAGCCCTCTGAGTCTCGCTTCCCTCTCCAACCTAGCTTCAACATCCAGAGTGATCTTTTCAACAAAGAAATCTGCTCACTCCCCTGCGCCTGCCCCTCCACCCAGACAGACCCTGCAGGGTCAGGTCTCTGCTCTCTGCCCATGCCGGCCTTTACTTATTCATTTATTTATTTTGTCTGAAGACTTTTGTTTAAGAATTTTAATAATTTTGGCTCTTTTAAAAAATATATATAGTTTTATTGATCTCAGAGAGGAAGGGAAAGGGAGAGAGAGATAGAAACATCAATGATGAGAGAGAATCATTGACCGGCTGCCTCCTGCACACCCCCGACTGGGGGTTGAGCCTCCAACCCAGGCATGTGCCCTTGGCTGGAACTGAACCCGGAACTCTTCAGTCCACAGGCCAACACTCGATCCACTGAGCCAAACCAGCTAGGGCCAACTAGGTGTTATTTTTGCCAAGGAATCAAATCTAAATCTGGATCCAACGATTAGTCTGGCGGTTTTTGGCCGGTGTGCCGCAAGAATTTCTAAAGCAGGCACTGACCTCTTTTCCCTTAGATTGTAAAAAAAAAAAAAAAGCAACAGCCAACACAACAATAACCGTCCGGTGTGAATGAATCAAAATTATACCTATTTTTTTGGTCAGGTCAGCAAAACATATATTTGTTGGTGTGCCGCAGAATTTTAGTCATTAGTTTATATGAGCCAAATGGTGAAATAGGTTGAAAACCACTGGACTGGTTTACCGGAAATACAGGGAACAGGAACATGCGAGATGACACATGGAGACGCGATGACCAAAATCCAGACCGGGAAACATCAGAGCACACAGCCCAGTTTCTTCAACAACAAAACATATTTCAAGAAAAGATGGGGAATCTAGTTTTCAAGAAATTTAGACATACATCAACCAAATATAATGCATTGACCTTATTTGATTCAAATCCAAACTAGTTAACTGCAAAAAAAAAAAAAAAAAGAAGAAGAAGAAAAACCCAACCAAAAAAAAAACAACCATTTATGAGCAATTAGGGGAAATTTGAACTCTGAGATATTTGGTGATATTAAGGAATTAGTTAATTTTTGAAAGTGTTATGCTTTTTAAAAAAGTCTTTAAGAAATTCATTCTGGAGTACTTATTGGTGAAATGATATCTCTGCTTTAAAAAATATGTATGTATATATTTTTAATTGATTTCAGAGAGGAAGGGAAAGAGAAACATCGATGATGAGAGATAATCATTGATCGGCTGCCTCCTGCACGCCCTCTACTGGGGATCGAGCCTGCAACCCTGGCATGTGCCCTGATCGGAGTCAAAACGTGACCTCCTAATAAAAAACACACAAAAAACCCGTGACCTCCTGGTTCAAGGGTTAATGTTCAACCACTGAGCCACACTGGCTGGGCTCAGCTTTGTTTTTAAAATAACCCAGAGGTTAGGGGAGAGGGTGTGGGTATAGTCATTGGTTGGTGATGAATTGATGTTGGATTCAAGCTGGGTAAAGGGTACACAGGGAGTCATTAAATTCTTCTCTAAGCTTGAAAATGTGATTATTATATACATGTTTAATGGAGAATCTCCATACAGGAAGGAGTGTCTGGGCTGAGAAGGGTTGGCCACTACCTGCCCTAATGAGGCCGCCAGTCAATCCATGGGCTTTGAACGATGGATTGTGGCGCCCCCCAAGGAAGGGACAGATTTTATTTATTTATTTTTAAAATACATTTTATTGATTTCTTACAGAGAGGAAGGGAGAGGGATAGAGAGTTAGAAACATCAATGAGATAGAAACATCGATCAGCTGCCTCTTGCACACCCCCTACTGGGGATATGCCCGCAACCAAGGTTCATGCCCTTGACCAGAATCGAACCCGGGACCCTTCAGTCCGCAGGCCCACGCTCTATCCACTGAGCCAAACCGGTTAGGGCCAGATTTTATTTTTTTTTATATATATTTTTTAATTTTATAAGGAAGAGAGGGAGAGTTAGAAACATCAGTGAAGAGAATCATTGATCAGCTGCCTCCTGCACGCCCCCTACTGGGGATTGAGCCTGAACCCCGGCCTGTGCCCTGGACCGGAATCAAACCCCGGACCCTTCTGTCCGCAGGCCGTCGCTCTATCCACTGAGCCAAACCAGCCAGGGCGGGACAGGTTTTTCTTTGTTGAACTGTAGCTGCGTTTTCACCATATGGGTTTATGTTGGGGTGGTTTTCAGGAGACTGAGGGAGATGGGGAGGCCAATGTCACTCTTTAGGGCCACCACGTGGATCCTGCTAGGGTCTCCGTAATGGAGCTGGGCCCTATGACCTTGGAGTTGGAGGGGAACCTGCGTGCAGGATGGGATGGGCCACCCCCACCCCCACGGAGCCACAGCCAACCGGGCCTGTTCCTCTGCATCCACCTGCCCAACCTGCGCCCTGAGCGACATTTGGGATGGCAGAAGTGGGTATTCCTACCAGACTACTCCAGTTTTCCAAAGCATTCCACCTGTCTCCTTCCCCCCAGCCTTGGCTCACCTACACCCATCAGTCGCCATGCAGGTTCCCACCTTTCGGTTACCTTCTCCCGAACGGAGCCACCCCGTCCCACACATCTGACGGGTGTGAGCTGGAGGGTGGGAGGGCATGACCTGAGTCAGGTGAGCCTGGATGCACCGCGGGACCATCCCGTAGTCGCTCTGGCATCAAAGCACGTGCGGAGTGTGACCTGCACCCGCAGCTCGCCCTTCCGGCCCCCTCTCCCTCTGGAACAAGCTGTCTGCACGCGGTTGCTGCCACTCGGGGGCACTGGGTCGCTGGGCAGGATGGGGGCGTGGAGTGCAGGCACCTTCTCAGCAGAGGCACCCCAGTCTCTGCGACTGGAAGGCCTGGCCGCTTCGCCAGGGGGCGCGCTTCGGTGGGGGGGTCGGGGGGCGGTGTCTGGCGCTCAGCGCCGTCGGTCCCCGTAGCGCCCCGGCAATGAGTCCATGCGTCGCGGAGCTGGGGTTCGTTTGTTCATTGCGAGTCTGTGGGCTGGGCGGCAGCCTCCAGAGACAGGAGGGTGGATGGAGGGCTGAGCGCCGCATCCTCGCTTGGTGGTGCGGCGTCGGTGGAGCGAACGCCAGGCGCGGTGGCTCGGGTCCTCACACTCCCGGGGTCCCGCGCCCGGGCCGGCTCAGCCGCGCGGCTGCAGTGACACCCAGCGGCCGTGGTGGGAAGTGCAAGCGCTGTTCGCGCCTCTCCCGGTGTAAAGTCGGTGCCCATCGAGGTTTCCACTCGTGGTTACCAGCGGGCACCCCGGGGAGCGAAGGCCCCGCTCTGCAGACTCCCGCGGGGCCCCTCTCCTCCCCTCCCCCCGCTTCCTCCCTGCAGTCGCCGAGCGCTGGGAGATCCTGCAGGGCTGCAGTGTCCGGAAGGGCGGGGCGGGGCGCAGCGCCGGCGCTGGGCTGTGACCTCGAGCGGTTTCACTTCTGGATCCCGCCGGGTGTGATGGGAGAGGACCTGGGTGGGGGTGGAGGGGGGGTACGCGGGCGGGCCGAGGTCCAGTGCTCGGGACCCCGAGTGGGGGGGGTTTACTCCGGGGTGTCCTGCACCCCACGCCCCCGCCCCGTCCATTTTCCATCGCCCGATGGGTTCCACTCCGCTGTCCCCCGAGCGGTCGCTCCTCCCCAGCTGCCACCGCCTCCGCGGGGGCTGCCGACCCCCGGAGAGGCCCCGAGCGGCGTGGGCGGCAGAAGGAGCGAGCTGTGAAGCCGCAGGCAGGGGGGTTAGGCTGCGGGCTGCTGAGATGCCGAGCTGTTTCTCAGAAGTGCAGCTGCCCCTCCCCTCACACCCCCCTCAGCTCCCACCTCGCACCGCACCGCACCCCTGCCCCCCTCTGCCCAGCCTGAGCTTTCCTCTCACAGGCACCCCCAACCTGGAATCTAGTGTCTGGGTTCACGCAGAACTAAGAGGAGGTCCTGAGGGGGGACGGAGGCCCAGCGTCCACACCCAGCCTCACTGCCCATCTTCAGAGCTTCCCACTGCCACCTCCCTGTCCGCTGCTCCCCGATGGGCCAGGACTGGAATTTCATGGACTGGAATTTCATAGACCCGTTAAAAAAGCGACCTCTTGGGAAACCACGGCCGCCGTCGGCCTAGCTCCAGCGCACCACCTGGGTGGGTGGGGGAGAAGGAAGAGGGAACAGGCCTTCTCGGCTATTCTTGCTTCTGGAGTTGGAGGAAAGGCCTGGCTGGAGCCATGGGGTTGAGACCAGGCTGAGTCCCAGGTGGAAGCAACTTCAGAGATCCGACAAGAGGGTGGGGGTGGGGGGCGAAATCAGGGCCCAACGAGGGAAAGCCAAGAGCCCAGGGTACCCTGAGCGTGGCAGAGCTGGGATAGGAACCCAGGGGTCCAAACGGCCCAGCTGGAGGCTGCACTGGGCAGTCATTTGCTTTATGGAGACGTCAGAGCGTTTCTGGAGTCAGGGACTCTGGCTGCTTCCCGCCCCCAAGACACACACGTCTAGGGAGGGCAGTTAGGGGCTGTGAGGGGGAGGTGGAGGTGCTGAGAGTGTAATTCCAGTGGGGGTGGCATGGGGATTAAGCAGTGGAAGGATGAGCCTGGGGGAGGAGGTGGCATCTGCCCCCCTAGTTCCCAGCCATCAGCTGCCCCAGGGCTGTGGTTTGTCTCTTCTGGGCTAGGGGGCCAGAGGGCTGAGGTGAGGGAGGGAGGTGATGGGAAAAGGCTGCTCTGGGGCTTCCTGCCCCCTCAGTCCTAGGGAAGGGGGGCCGTTTACATCACCCTCTAACCTCCATTCTTTCCACTGCAGAGCTCTTTCCTTGGGTATGTTCATGTTATTTGGGGGGAAGGTCTGTTATTTGGGGGGAAGGGAGGCAGCTGCCTACTTCACAGGTCAAGACAGGGTTAAAAACAAAACCACAGCAAATTCAACACCCCGTGTCCTTCAGGGACTTTCCATGACACCTTCCTTCCCCCTCTCCCCCCAGCCAGGGAGCACCTCCCCAGAGGGCCTCCCCACCCCAGGTGCAGTGGCTTCTGGCTTTTATGCAAACAACTGTCTGACCCAGGAATGCTTTGCAGCCAGAGCTTCTGTCCTGGGCCGCATGTACTCCTCCACCATCCCTCCGCTTTCCTGGCCTTCCCAGAGCTCTCACCTCCACTCTTCCTCAAACTCTGGGTGCTAGGAGGTGGGAGGCAGGGAAGACAGTCCTCCTTCTCCTGCCCTTGGGTGGCAGTTGCCTGCAGGTGGAGCCTGTGTGAATGGCCTGGTTGTGTTGGGGGGGGGGGGGGGGGGGAGAGGAGGATGCAGGTGTGGGGTGGCCTCCACTGCCAGGCCCACCAACCTCTAAACCAGTGGTTCTCAACCTTCCTAATGCCGCGACCCTTTAATACAGTTCCTCATGTTGTGGTGACCCCCAATTTCATTGTTACAAATTGAACATAATTAAAGCATAGTGATTAATAACAAAAACAATATGTAATTATGTGTTTTCCGATGGTCTTAGGCGACTCCTGTGAAAGGGTCGTTCGATCCCCAAAGGGGTCGCGACCCACAGGTTGAGAACCGCTGCTCTAAAGCATTTAAATTAGTTCCCAAGAATTAGGAAACTGTCCTTGAGCTGGAAATCCCTTCAGCCCCAACCCCAGCACCAGCCAGCTGTGATCTCTCTCTGCTACTCATTGGCAGAGGGGATCTGAGTGTCCCTGTCGTCCTTTACCTCCCCGGCGGCTGCTGCTTTGAGAAGGGAGCGGGATGGAGACAGCCACCCACTATTCTCTCCAAGGCTGAGCGTCCGCTACCGAGAGGGCATTTTTGGATGTGTTTGATGTTTGATGTTACAATACAGACGGGCTGCAGGGCCAGTGCCCTCTCCCTGCCCTTGGTGGTGAGACTGGACAACCTGCTGCAGAGCCTCCCAACAGTGCGGTGGTGCTGAAGGTGGAGCCGGCGAAGGCTGCCACCAACCTGGCCCCATGTTTGCTAATCCTGAACCTCAGCAATAGCTTCCTCCTGCCTCTCCCACAGAAGGGAAAGGGAAGGTGTGTTGGATGAGGCTGAGCAGCCAGACCACCTCTCAGACTCTCTCCTGACATTTTCTAAGAGACAGCAGAAAGCATCGAGACAGGAAGAATCCCCTGCACTCCCTATGCTGGTCTTCCTCTCCCCAGCCCCTCAGGTGGGGCCCCCAGGCGTCTACAGGCTATATTGTAAGTGTGGTTCAGCAACTGCAACTTGAGTTTCCCAACATGGATGTTTCTGGAACCCCAGAGATGAAGTCAGGACTGGCCTATCTTTCAGGAAGCATCCCTGCTGGGAGGGAGGGCAGAGTGGTGTCTTGAAATCAATTTGAAGACACTGTGCTCAATGTATTGATCCTGTCAGGTCCAGGCCCCAAACGCCTAGGGTCCCGAGTGAACCAAGGACCAGCGGAACTAGAACCTCACTAAGGAGACGGTACCAGTGGCAGCTCAGCGTGGCGTCTGGTGCGATGCTTTATTTTGGAGATAGTTCCGTTCATCTTGGTACTTGGGCATTAAGCAATAGCCAGAGGGCCTAAATTAGGAAATGCTCCTGGAAGCAGGATTGAAGCCTTCCATTTTCTGACAGCAGCAACTACAAATGACAGGCATGCACAATGACTAATTTTAAACACACCAGTATTTTTTTTATTTTTCAGTATAAAAATCAAACACAATAAAACTTTGAAAACGATCAGCAGGGTCGGTTTTGATGCAAGGATGCACTCATTATGGTTCCGGCAAGGTTAGCATTGCTACATTTCAGAAGCTGGCTCTAAGCACTTTATGGAGATCGGGGCACCTTACCGAGCTCCAAAAGGTTGGACTCCTGGAAAAACTCAAGAGAAGTCAAGAGGGAAGGTCAGTGCTGGGGGGGTGGGGGAAGGGGGGGCATTTCTGAGAAACCCAGATGAGAATGCTATGAGCACAGGCTGTGTCAAACTGCTCAGCAAGGGCTCCCTCCCTCGCTCCTGGTGGAAAGGCCACCGAGCCCCAAACCACATTCCCTCCCTCCCCTGTCATTCTGCAGACGAAGGTCATCCACAGACCACACGTGTGGTGGCTTTGGCAATCAGAAATTAAAAATAAGCTCTGGTTTTTCCAGCCGCCGAAATAATCCCTCACCAAAGCTCAGACTGAGAACCTGAGAACCACAGTCTGGGTGAAGGGATGTCTGCTTTTCAAATGACCTGCTAATTCTTTGCAACCCACAGTAATTTGGTTTCTGTGAACCCACAGAAGCAGGCCCACCGAAAAGGGCCTTGTCTGCTAACCTGGAAGAGTCCTTGTATAAATGAGTCACAGGCAATGGGATCAGTCATGTTTAAGGCTGCCCCATTTTCCTGACATGTGAAAATACACCCTATTTTTATAAGGAGAAAGAAGCAAAGCTGCACTTGCATTGAGAATATGGAATAGGCCCCACGGGTGCATGGCTCAGGCTCGGGAGAAGGTGGTGGCATTACAGGACAGCTTTCTAGGCTTTCTGGAGTGGGTCAGAGGGGAGATGGACAATGAGGGCCATCTGGAGAAACTCTAAGTTGCGTGGGGAATTAATGGCTGAGGGTTCATAGGACAATGAGGGAGCAAAGGTATTCTACTTTCCTGGCTGCAATGCCATGTAGTACCTGTAGCATGTGGTTAACTCACTTTGGTCCAACACATTCTTTACTCTCACACATTAAAACAACATAAAGGAAACTGTGTTAGAGACCAGTTGCCTCCACTGACAACTGAATTATTATTACGGTCCTAGGATGGTCCTTGAATACTTTCCATGTCTTTAAATCCAGATATGGTACATATAGTGAAAAATTTGCAAGCATCCAACATAATTCCCCAGCCCCTTAAAAAAAAAAAAAGTAACATTATTCTATACACAAAATTATATAAAACCTCACATCCTTGGGAGGTAGATATCATTATGACCTTACATTTTTTAATCAAAATATTAACATTATAGTTTCAAATAACTCAATCTCAAAGTAAAAGACAGTCCACTATTATGACATTTAGAGGAAACTTGCAGTTTCTCCCACATACAAAGATTTGTTTGCCATATTGGTGGCCTGTGCGGTAGACTATATACGGCTTGGATACACAGATGCACAGTCTGGTGTTATGAGCTCACGCAAGTTTAAAGCCAACATGTCTCTTCTGAGTCCAAAGTGCATAGAGGCAGCAGTCCCCAACCCCGGTTCACTGATCATTCTCAGAACCGTTCAGTCCTTTAGCCTTAGAGAACAGAGTCCTTTTCCTAGGGTGACCCAGGTCTAGCCTTTGGTTTTAGGTCACAATTGTCTTTATAGGCACTTAAATCCCGTTATTCTGCTTTTCTGAACTCTGCCTACAGAGAGTCTCTGAACTATACTGTCTGAGCACAAAAATAGTTCCCAATTTTTAAAAAGTGATAGATATCTCTGTATCATAAACACAGAGGGAAAGGGGGTGGGGAGGTAGAAGAGGGTAAAGGGGAATAAATGGTGACAGAGAGTTGACTTTGGGTGGTGAACAAACAATACAATATACAGATGGTGTATTGTGGAATTATACACTTGAAATCTATATAATTTTATTATTAAACGTCATCCCCAATAAATTCAATAAAAATCAAAAGAGAGAGATCACTGTACATCTTCTTCTGCACAGCCTGATGCTATGTCCTAGGACAAAATGTTCTTCTCTTTTTTGACTCTTTGAGTCTTTGTGAAAGAGCTTAGACATGTCTGAGGGCTCAAATCTTGAGTGTCCCTGAGTTTCCAAGTCTCCATTAGATACCTGTTCCCAGTGAGATATACTTTAAAAGTTAGAACTTTAAAAGATTTAACATTTGACATTTCCATTATGGTCTTACTGCCTGCCCTGGGATATATATAAAAAATACTGCTTTTCCCCTTAAAACATTTTAAACCTCACATTTAGCAAAGGATAAAAAGAATAGTGACATAGAGGTTATTTGGAAGAACTTTATGTTGATGTGAGTTTTGGTAATACAGTGTTTCAACCAAGTAAAATTTTGTGTTTTTAAAATTTTCTCTTGGCAAAAGAAGTCTGAGGT
Organism: Myotis yumanensis; assembly: GCF_028538775.1. Taxonomy (NCBI): domain Eukaryota; kingdom Metazoa; phylum Chordata; class Mammalia; order Chiroptera; family Vespertilionidae; genus Myotis; species Myotis yumanensis. The sequence continues at coordinate 44,869,480 of NW_027223767.1, forward strand.
CATTTTATATCTGGGCCTTAATGAAGGTGGGCCTCCTAACAAAATGTTAAGCATTTAAAAGGTGAGAAGTTTTGTCACTGAGTCAGAAACTGAGTCAGGACAGCTCAGAGGTAACAAAGCCTAAGATTGGCTAGCTTATCTGTACCAAGGCGCGTGTCTTTTTGGTGATGGTGGTGGTGGGCAACAGGGGAGGCACTTCCATTTAGTTCTCTGCTAGTAGGACATACCTAGGCCACAATTAATGAAAAAAACATTTGGGGAGGCAGTTCTTTTCCTTTCCCACCCTCACCCCAATTATGTCATTCTGGCTCCAAGGGAACTTTTCAGGGGGTGGTTGTTTCTCAGATTGTGGCCTCCTAGGTATGTGGTGGGAGGCCTGCTTTATAAGAGGGCTGGTGGGAAATGAAGCAGAGAGACCTACTAGGCTTCTGTCCAGAGGGGCTCTGGCTGAGAAGGTAAATGTGCTGCCTGAAGCTGCTTTAGGACTTCCCTGTCCATCGGGGAGAGATGTGAGTCTCTGGGTATCTTGCTAAGATTCTCCTTCACCCTCTTCCACTATCCCCAGCAGAGGATGGCAGGGGTCATTAGTCGGTAGGAGTGCCTACAGAAGGCAGTGTTTACCTATGTGGTGGTAACTACTACATACCAGCTGGTTCAACTCTAAGATTTAAGAATGTGGAGCTTCCACATATAAATTTTATCTGGACTGGAAGTGCCCCCCATCCAGGTTCAGAATGTTACAATGAAAGTGCAGCCTTTGGAAATCATTCAGAAAACCCATTAGTCACAGGGAAAATGAGGGTCATATAGACAAAAAGCGTCCCTAGGTGGATGGGGTGGGCCTTAGTTTCACTACCTTGGGGTGCAAAAGTTGGTGCCTCCAGTGAAGACTTTCCCAATAATCTGGCAGAAATGCTCGATTTCCCGAGCTTTCTTTCCTACTAATCCTTGCTTCCAGATTCTTTCTTTTGTCCCCAGAAGAGTCAACAGGATGTGTGATATTTCAAGAATATAATAAGCAATGAGTATAAGGAACCTGGCACAGCTTGGAGTCTAGGATTATGGAAACACAGTGATATAGTGAAGACTACACACCAAAACACATCTAGTCTTTTAGCTGAAATCTCCAACATGTTGGGACTGTTGCCATGGAATTTCACAAAATCTTTTTTCCTGAGACAGATGCCACGCTACAAAGAGGGGATAAGCCATTTGTGCAGTCAGAGGTGGAGCATTTTAATTACATAAACGACTCTGAGCCTAGTGCTTACACCCTTTAGAAATATCAAGGCAGATACATAAAACACAAATTTACCAGGAATTTGGTATTCTTGGCTCTGGTAGAAATGTTCATGAAGCTGACTCTTAATTTGTAAATAGGCTCGGTGAAATTGTCCCTGGAAGCAGAATTTATTTTCCCTAACACAAGCTCTTACAAAGGAAAAAATAAAAAAGGCTTTGGCAAGCAGCTGCAGGTGCCAGTTTGTGTGTACACTTTGGGGAAGATCAAAATACCTTCCTGTTTTTTGTTCCTCTCCACCATCCTCTTCACATTCACAACTTGGTGGTTAAAGGAAAAACTTAACAACACTACCATTTTCACATCAAAGATATGTGAAACAGATATTCATATACAGATTCTTCTGCTTAATACTTAATGCTGCATAAATGCTTACTTTTACAAACATTCATGGGTATTTAATACCCATACATTAAAAGCTTTGAAAAATAAGTGGTTAGGGCATAATCACATAAATTTAAAGTTGGAAGAGACCTTAGAGAATGTCTAAATCCAACTCTTATTCAAAAGTTGAGGCAACTTAAGTTTTAAGAGTTTAAGTGATTTGCCCAAAGTCCTACAGCTAATTAGGGGCAAATGTGGAATTAGCAAACAGATTCTGTGACCCCTATTCCAGTGTTAATTTTACAATTATAAGAGAGCTTTTTCTTGATAGCATGCTTCTCTTACGAGTAAAGATGACTAGAACCATCTGCAGAACTAAGATTAGACATTCAGGAATTTCTGCAGAATACAGTGGCTCCATGTAAAATGAGACAAAAAACAACCTGTCTGACGAAGAGCCTGCCAGTGGAGGTGCCCCCGCCTCACCCCACCATGAAGCTCAGCTCTGACCTAAACAACACTCATGGTGTCTATCCCTGAGTCCTCTCCTGTGGGGAGAGGGAGATGAAGTTATCCTTTTTGGATTGTTTGGTTTTTTTGTTGTTTTTAAATGGTTGGAAAGTTTGCTTTGGGTCTGTACACTAATACTCTATGAAGGAGACAAAGAACTTCAGGCAGGTGGTGGTGTTGCTTTTTCTCCCCTGGTGCTGCTAAACCATTTTCCTCCTCAGAACCCAGCTCTATCCATCTTTTTTTTTTTTTAATCCTCACCCGAGGATATTTTTTCCATTGATTTTTATAGAGAGTAGAAATGAGGGAGGGGACAGGAGAATGAGAATGAGAAAGAGAGAGAGAGAGAGAGAGAGAGAGAGAGAGAGATCAATGTGAAAGAGACACATTAATTGGTTGCCTCCTACACACGCCCCTATTGGGGCTGGGATTCGAACCTGTAACCCAGGTATGTGCCTTTGACCAGGAATTGAACCCAAGACCCTTTGATCCTTTGGTGTATGGGCTGACCCTCTAACCACTGAGATACTGGCCAAGGCTCAGCTCTGCCCATCTTGATCACAGAAAATGGATGCCATAGCCCACAGTGGACAACTTCCTGGAGTTTCCATGATAGTCTATATTGAAAACCATCAGTTTTTCTGTGTAGGATTTCTCCTGTAGATGACTTCTTTAACCCAAAGCAGCTTTTAATTGGAGACAGAGGGTAAAGCGTAGAAGCAGATGTATTATCAGATGACTTCTGGTTTTGTTTTTTTTTGCTTATGTGATAAGAAAAGGATCTGATGTTCCAAGACTGAGTCTTCAGTTACTGATAACAGACAGTTATTTTGTGGATAGTCTTTTCCATACTATTAGACTCTAATTGGGATGGGGAGATTAGATGCTAACTCTCCGCCTTTTGTTCAATGCAGAAGGACAAGACTTCCCGTAAGGTCACTGGCCAGCTCTTCTTCTGTGTGGACCTTTGGCACTCTTGGCTGACAAGAGCGTTTCATGCAGCACTATGGGGGGACTCTTCCAATTGGCAACAAACTCCATGGTATGCCTGTCCTATTGATGCAAAAGAAAGTGACCAAATACTTCTCTGGTTTTTAAATATCATAAAATTCAAGTTCCTGATGGGAAAACAAGGGTTTCATAAAAGTAGTAACATTGGCATTATCTGCAAACAACTTCTGAATGGAGACAGTGTTTCTCTGTTGCCCACGTGAGCATGACCCTCTGGATACTAAAAATGGTACGAAAAAGAGTTTGGAACTGAGTTTGTTTTGAGAGTGATTTGTTAGGTAGGGGTATCGGTTTTTAAAAACAATGTGGAATGCTCAGGCGTGAATTATCTCCGGGGCCAGATGTTCACTTCAGCATGGCTCTGTGTTCTCCTCGGGCTATATGAGACGAAAACTCATACCGATCATGGCTTCGATATCCACACATGTTACATTCAAAAGGATCACGAAAGCCGTGGCAACCCATGTGAATGGTGAACATCACATAATCCAGAAAGAGGACTCGACAGTGGTCACACCGATACACATCCATCATCTCCCCTTCTTTGTTGATCACTTTGATGGAGTCTCGTGGGCAGATGGGTGGGGGCTTGAGGAGTTCATAAGAGCGGGGTATCTCTTTCAGAAGTGGTATCCCATTGCGGGCCCGAGGAGGGACCAGGTGATTTTGCTGGTAGATGTGATTCTGGCGTTCTTCATGGTTGCTGTCACTGTCTGTGGAGTCATGGCCACTATTGTTGGGGGAGAGGCCTCTTTCAGAAGGTAGGCTCTTCTCTGGCAGGTGGATCTGTTTCTTTTCCAGGTCCTGCACAGCACCATTCGGCATCTCTGCACGGGTAAGGGCTATGGGATATATGCTGCTGATAACTGGGACCATCTCCGAGGTGGGAGCAGGCGGCGTCTGGACTAAGGGGCGCAGTGCCTCGGCACCAAGATAGCTGATGGCATTATTGATGGCTTGGTCCATCATCCGGGTTTGTATTATCTCACTCTCTTTCTCGTACATATAGCTGGGATTATAGTTGACATCAAAGCAGTGGCGCTTCTCACCTAGAACAAGTAAAAAGAATGAATTACAAAAGGAAAAACACAAAGGCAGAGCAATTATAAAATGATTTTCCAGAGTCCTTGAAAAGAGAGAAAGGACATGTTGCCTGCAGGTACACCCAACCCATGCAGAATGGTTCCATATGATGCTGAAGTCTCAGGGGACAGGGTTGACAGCACACGTTAGGGCAGTCCACATAAATTAGGTTAGCAGGCAAAAGGGGGAGTCAGAGATGTCATTACGTTGAAACTACAATGTGAGTTGTTTCCACTGCTCTTGTCAGAGGGAAACTCTGGAGGAAATGAAGCGAGAGAATATGAGGACAAGGTTTAGTGGGGGCTCCTTGTGCAGGGGCACGGGGGCATCTGCACTTCTGTGCATGAACTACTAAGACACAGTCAATTCCCCAACTTTTATTTTGCTTGTTATTTTCTCCTGGTAACACTAAGGGAGCCAGGGGGATGGACGTATTGCCAAAAGTGGGGGTGATCTATGACTGGCCTGCAGCTTTTAAAATAGCTACAGAGGTAGAAATAATAGCTCCAGAAACTCCCCACTCCCTATACTTGCCACTCCCCAAACACATCAGTCACCAGACAGAGATTTAAGTAAAAGAGCTTCAAATGTAGAAAGTTTTAGAGAAGCTTTCTTGATGAAAGATCATGATCTTTGTCCCTTTCATAAAGTGTGTGATTCCTTTGCTTAAAAAAAGGTATCGCTAATACATATGTGATCATTAGGACCTATCTCACACTTAACTGAAAAAATTATTTGTGGTCACCCTTTCCTACTTCTCATGTCAAACTGCTGAGAGATTTTGAAAACAGAGTTTAGCCACCTTTAGGGCGTGTGGGTGTTGTGTGTTAGAAAACCAAGGCTCTCTGGCCACAGGAAAGGCAGGAGCGGGGCCTACAGAGATGACAGATGTGCTCAGTGGTGAGTGGCAGGTCGAAGGGAGAGAAGCGGGAAAGATGTGTCAAGAGCTAGAAGTGGGCATAAATGTGATGCTTTTTCATTCTGTAGACATTGGGTTCTGGAGAGATTTGCTGAACCATATCCTCTCTTCTGTAACATTTCCTAGGCATGCTGTGGTTCCAAAATTTGTCACCACCAGACAGTAAAGGGTTCAACAATGAAAAGCCAATATAAGAAAACAAAAGGATTGGAAGAACAAATTCCTTTTCTTGAGATCTTTCCAACCTAATAGGAGAGAAATAAGATCTGTATATATGGAACTGGAGAAAAATGCTAAAAGTTGTGAAAGGGATGTGCCCTATGGAGGCCTTTGATTTTATTCTAAATGCCATGTTTGAAGCATTTAAGCAGGAGAGTAATGTGTCTTCTGTAAAAAGAATTATACAAATCATTTACTTAAGTGTTAAATGAATGCAAACATTTCAGGAATACTTGGGGTAGGGAAATCATTCTTGGATAACCTAAATTTTGAGAAGAGTCTTGAAATGGTAGGATTTTAATTTTTTCATAGAAGTAGACGGGACATCCTAATTGAGGGAGAAGCATGAATGAAGGTAGAAAAGGGGGTCTACAGCAGGGAAGACTTAAAGTCTGGATATAGCTAATATCAGACGTATGAAATAAAGTATTTCTCAAGCTTCACTTAATCCTTCACATTCTGCAATATTCACACACTAGGGTGGTGTGGTGGTTGACAGCATGAACACTAGAGTCACATGGACTGGATTTGATGCTGGCTCATCAGTTACTAGTTGCATGACCTTGGGCAAGTTACTTAACCTCTATGGCTCCATGTCCTCTTGTAAAATGGGGATAATAATCACATCTACCTCGAAGACTCCCTGGTAAGCATTAGGACAGAACCTGGCACACAGAAAATACTTGGTAAACATCAGGGTTTTTTTGTTTTGTTTGAATCAGTTTCCTTTCTTTCTTTTGTTAAAATAAATCAGTTTTTTAAGAAAACTATGTCACTAACATACATGAAAAACCAGAATCACTTGCCACAAAAAGGTAACTATGAAAAATAAAGATGATGAAACAGAGTAATCAATTCAATTTTGATCAGACTCTACTGTGAGTACTTGAGACAAAGATCCACCCTGTCTTTGTTCAAAACAGAAATCACCAAGAGTGTTCAACGACTAGCATTAAAATAAGTTTCAATCTTTCTTCTTGATATAATCAGGGAGACTGAAAAAGAACTAAAAAGAAAATAAATTTCTTGCCACGTGGATCAAGGTTTTTAAAAGGCCTGTGGGCCTCCTGGCACTTTGTATCCCACATTTTGGGAGATACTGGAAAAAGACAACACATGGTGGGACCACATGATGGGCATTCTGAATGGTCAACCATAAGGTTTGGATTTGAATAAACAGCAAACCACGTCATGCCCGTGAGCAAGGGAGGCTTGTGGTCGAAATGTTGTTTTCAGGATATTAATGTAACAGCAATGTGTAAGATGAACCAGAACATAGAGAACTGGAGCCAGAAAGACCAGCTAAAAGATTTAATGTAATCAAATGGATTTGTCCCACATCCCCACTACCTTAAGGCCAACCTGATAGACTTTAGACAAATACCTGAGAGAAAAAATATGCAAAGAAAAACATCCTGCCTTGGCAACTCAACAAAAAGCAACAGAAAAGCAGACATTTGCTTTCTTATTTTCAGCTTCCAGATCAGATGTATCTTTGATCAAGGCTGTTTGGAAGAATGAGACGGACAACAGGAAAGCCAGCTAAGGTCACAATTGTTCATTCCCCTAAGAGTGACACAGAAGTGATGAACTTTGGTTTCTTGGCTTTTTCAAGGTTATTGATGATTTTCCAGTGTGGCTAGCTCACTCAACTCCCCGTACCAGGGGTCCCTGAGAATCTTTTTATCTTTTCTCCAAACAAAGAGGCTCCATACATTTTCTAGGGTGGGGCAGGTACAACACAAACTCTGCTTCTATCCTTTCTCCCAAGAGTTGGTTATACTTCATCAGGCCTACAATTTCACAGTCTATACCCCCTGAGCACATGTCAGAGAACAGCTGAGTGCTAAAGTTGTAAGAGGGAAAACATTAAGAGGAAAATGAACCCCTGGATGAGTGGAAATAGGTGACTGTTCTGCGGTTAACGCAGACCATTGCTCATTGTGAAGAGGATGGGAGAGCCTCAGATCTTCACGTGCACGCACCCTGCAGTCATCAGATCCCCTCATCTCTGGGTTACGGTAACTTGAGTCGTGCAGATGATTATCAGTCACCTGTAGACTCGATGACTCAATGTGTATGAAACTCAGAAGGGGTAAGCTACAGTAATTGAAAAGCCAACAGCTCACGTTTCTTTAGTAACACACTCATAAAAAAGGTTAGTCAAACCACAACAGTGTAACTGCTCCCAAACCTGCACGGAGCCTCTAGTCCAGCTTCTAGTCAAAATCATACCACACCTTTGAATGACTAATGATAGCAGCTTTAGGCTGAATTAGAGGTTTTGCTTCCAATGAAAATACAAATGGCAACAACAAGTCCTAAGTTTAGAAACCAAGGCTGCTTGGTTGGGCCATTCCCTACCGTTGATTCTTTTTTAAAATATATTTTTATTGATTTCAGAGAGGAAGGGAGAAAGACAGAGAGATGGAAACATCAATGATGAGAATCATTGATTGGCTGCTCCTGCACACCCCCTAATGGGAATGGAGCCTGCCCTTGAATAGAATCGAACCCAGGACCCTTTAGTTTGCAGGCCAACGCTCTAGTCACTGAGTCAAACCAGCTAGGGCAGTGGTTCTCAACCTCCTGGCCCTTTAAATACAGTTCTTCATGTTGTGACCCAACCATAAAATTATTTTCGTTGCTACTTCGTAACTGTAATGTTGCTATTGTTATAAATCGTAATGTAACTATCTGATATGCAGGATGGTCTTAGGCGACCCCTGTGAAAGGGTCGTTCGACCGCCAAATGGGTCGCGACCCACAGGTTGAGAACCGCTGAGCTAGGGCCTGTAATTATTTTTAAAGGTGTTGATCCCTAATATTTAGGCTTTGGTAACACTACTAAGCAACCACCTGTCCTGAATTGCTGCAATGTGGCCAGGGTATATGATAGTTGGCTTCTAAGTGCCAACTTCAAAGTATAGAATCACAGCCTAAAGCTAAAAGGGACCTTCACTGAGCATGTGGATTCCATCCTCTGCCTTTAGGGTCAAGGTACAAGACCTACCACCCTAATCTGTTTACTTTTGGTCTTTATAATGCACAGTACCCAGCACTGTGCCTTACATTGTAATACTAATAAGAATAGTTACTATTTATTGAGCCTCTACTATATATCCAGTGCTGTCCTAGGTACTTTACATATTGCCTCATTTTACCTAAGATGAATTATCATCTCTTAGACATATGAAGAACCTAAAGTGCAAACAGGTTGATTAACTTGTGAGGTTGCTCAGTTGGTAAAATGGAGAACCAGGATGCAATCCCAGTATGTGTTTCAGCATTAACTGCTGTTTCCTGGTCACTACCTTGCCCAAGGTGGCACAATCCCAGCACTGCTTTGTTCTCTAAGGACCAGCACCATGCATTCAAGAAATATCTAGGATGCAGAATTGTGATGTCTGCACGGTGTTCAATGGAGTGTCTGGCATATGTAAGAACTCAATAAACGATAGATCTATCATCATCATCACCATCACACCATTTTAGGAACTTTGAGGAATACACACATAATTGCAATCCATAGGAGATGCAGCATTTACACAGTTTCTTACAAATCAATATCCTTAATACTATGTGGTGAAACCAAGTATAGAGTAGCCAAGAGAGTGAAGAGAGAAAAGTACAGACCACTTCTCAAATATGCCACACATAACACGGCACAAATATCAATCTATTCTTTTCTTTAAAGTTTTTTTGTAATGGGAGGTGGTGGTAGGGAGGTAGTGGAGACAGACATATATATAACATAAAGCAGACGGTTAACCTTGCCCTGAGTGCAGAGGGAGAGAGCTCAGGAGAGTAGGGGAATGTAGACCATGGGTACCTTTAAGGGCAGGTGTGAGGGTGGGCACTTCAGACAGAGCATGGGAAGAACATTACATGGAAGGAGAACAGTACAGAAGTGCGAGTACATTGTGGCTGAATGAAGGGAGTAGTTGGCTGAAGTAATAATATTAGAAAAGGTACATTGGAGACAAAGTGTGGAAGGCTCAGACTGCCTGTATTGTTTGGATTTTATTCCAATGGGGAGCCACTGGAAGTTTTTTTTTGAAGAGGGGGAAATGATTTAAACATTATAAAAATAACACAATTCCAATATTACCATCATCATGATGGGTAATGTGAAATATTCAGATTTGCTTTGTTTTTAAGTTTCTTCAAGTCACTTGAATGTATTGCTGCTACCTTCATACAATTTTCCATGTGTATTATCACTTACTGCAAGCATATATCCAAAAAGAAAAAAGGCAGGTTAAGTAGGGTAAATGGAATATCTGATGATGATTATGGCTCTAATCTCAATCTAAATAAGACTAAAGTGACTAACACTTCTTCCAGGAGGAGGAAAGCAGAGGGGAGCCACAGAATAAGAAGCAGGAAGGAGAGAGAACAGAGAGAGCTGTGGGGGTGGCAGTGAGGAAAACTGAGCTGTAGACCACAATTTTTTTTTTTTAATGCTGCAGAAGTCTTGTCCTCTGTGAAGTGCTACTTGGATGCTGTCTGTCCTGATGGAGTGACCAGCGGGAGATAACTTCTTTTCTCAAGAAAACACACCATGGGGGGGAGGATGAAGAGGGTAAAAGGGTCACATATATGGTGATGGAAGGAGAATAGACTTTGGGTGGTGAGCACACAATGAAATAAGAAATGATGTATCACAGAACTATAAACTGGGAATGCATATAATGTATTAACCAATGTCACCCCAATAAATTTAGTAATAGAAAATGAAAACACACCCTTGAAGGAGAACGACTGCCCTTTTTCAGAGCTCTCCTTCCACGAGCTTCAATGTCTAAACTCGTCCCTGTCCACAGCCCCCGTGTCCCACACATGACACACACTGCTCTGGGTGCCCCTTAGACTGCAGTACTTTTCAGCTCTAGGTCTGGCCCTGCTCTGTCACCTATCTCTCTGACCCCCTTTCCCTCCTTGGTAAAAGAACTTCACTGGGTGGTTCCTAATGTCCCTTCAAGATCTAAAATGCTATGACTTAATACATATAGGAGCATGGATTCCAGCCTTTTGGGACAGGGTGGGAGAAGTTACTTTGTGCTTTTAGAAACAGGTATTAAAACTGCTGCTGTCACTCTGTTAACCAAAGCGGACAATTTCTCTTCAGTTACTTCACAGGGAGAATAGATGGTGTTTGTTGAAGTGTCAAAACCTCACTCATATGTTTACCGCAGGTGAGTGAGATATTTTTTCATGTTCATTTAGACATGAAAACTTCCTTTAATAAAGTAATGTATAAAATAAGGAGATGCTATGGTCTGAATACCACATCTGTTTTTGGAAAAAGAATGAAAATCAGAAAAAGCAATATGCAGAAATGTCATCATTTCCCTCCTCCCCTCAGGAAAGAAATCTGGCCTCTATTTTGAGCCAAGTATTTGAAGATGGCCTAGTTAGAAGTATAGTCCAACAAGTTTATAATAGGAGAAAAAGATTCAGAGAAAGGACAACCCCTAAAAGGGTTGGGCACTAAAAGTAAAGTCTTCTTGTCCTTTGAAAAGAACAACTAAGAATAATTATTTTGATGATGGAAGATGCTGATTTCTAATGAATGTGTGTCAATTTATTTCCCATTTTAGAGAAAGTGATACAAATTTATTGGAGAATTAGGGGAAAATGATTTTATTTTTCTCCTATTGATGTAATTGCACTCTTACTCTTCAATAGAGTCATGGTTTTTTTTGTGTTTCTAAACGCATTTAAACTTAATCCAATAGGTCCCTCTTCCTCAGTTCGATTCTAATGGATGAGAAATGTTACCTACTGGTAATTATCTCTAACCTGCTGGGAAAGTATCAGGCTGACCTGATTATATAATTTCACCCTTACCCTCATAGTTCAAGAGGGCAGGGAAGCCAAGGTATGTCTGAGTGCTGTGCAACTGTCAGCAAGGATTAAAGGGAGTGACTCATTCTTCCTTCACACTTTACCCACTGCCATTTCCCTGGCAGCTGATCTTTTCAGAAAATGGAGAGGAAATATAGGAGAGAGAAGAGAGGAGAGAAGAGGGGAGGAGGGAAACATTAGCCCCATATATTTTACATCACTTCATATCACATTGTCATAATGTTCCTTTTCCTGCCCCCCTTGATATTTTCTATCAAAAAGATTGATTCAGTTAAATGACTAAAAAGCTTATAAAAATATCTCTAAAAGGTTCAGGATATAAGCTAATGCTAGAAGATTAGAACAATGTTTAGACACAGGAATATCACGTGCGTGGCAGGAGCTTTATAACCATCTCATGATGAATGAATGGACAAAAAAGTGAATGAACAAGCAGTGATTTCTAAGTCAGATATATGACTGCTGAGCTAACACAGCTGTTTTATAGAATCTCAGATTCATCTTATTAAAAATACCCCTAAGATATATGATATGGTTCCTAACATAAACACATTACCTATACAACCTTGAGAAAAGAGTTATCTAAAGTCACTCATAAGGGCTTGATAAACACAAAGGGTATTCATAATTGCTACCTTTTCTAACTCATCTCACAGACTTGTAGAATGATGGAGCTGGGAGGGACCTTTCTGATCACTTCATCACCTATTCGGTCTCCTCATTTCACAGATGAGTAAACAGAGGCTCAGAAAGGTTACATGATTTGTCTAAACACACAAACAGTTAAGAAATGACTGAGCTAGAATCAGAACCTGGGTCTTTTGGCTTCTAATCCAGGGTTCTTCCTACTGCACTATACCACAATTTACCAAAAAAACTTCCCCCAATTAATTGGGTGCCCTGAAGCTCTGCAGTTACTACACCTTAGTGCAAATTAAGAGCTAACTCTACTGGGTTTCCTGATTCCACAAAGAGAGAATGTGATGGGTTCAGAAGATGAAAGAAATCAACCTATAAGATCAGCATCTCTCATGAGTCTGGAAATGGATGCATGAAAATCCTCTGGTCACAATGGTAACAAACAAATGGAACATCAATCCCTGATGCAACGAGTAAAATGGCATGGACCTGGACATATGAAGCATGTGGGTTTTTGTTGGTTTGTTTATGTTAATCCTCACCCAAAGGTATTTTTCCATTGATTTCAAGAGAGAGTGGAAATGAGGAGGAGAGAGAAACATTGATGTGAGAGAGACACATCGATTGGTTGTCTCCCACATATGCCCTGACCAGGGCCAGGGATTGAAACTGCAACCGAGGTACATGCCCTTGCCTGGAACTGAACCTGTGACGCTTCAGTCCAAGGGCTGACACTCTATCCCCTGAGCAAAACTGACCCGGGTGAAATATGTGTTTTTAAATCCATGAAAATACCAAAGCAACTTTTATTATATTAGGTAGGGCTGTGGCTCAACAATAGGTGTGGGGTAGCTATAAGAACTAGGTACTTTCTCTCATATTTTAGTTCTCTTAGACCAAAATGCATTGACCATAACTGAATTTAAATTAAGGCACTTTACATTTTTTTCTTGCCCATTTCCCCCCATGAACCTCCCCACATCAGCTAGAGTCAAAACTTCCCCGAATTAAATTATGCTCATGGCATAGAATAACAATCAAAGCTTTCTTCTGTACTCCAGTCACAACTTCTTCATATAAGCAAAGCTCAAAGGAGATATGAGCAACATCTTAAAATAATATCTTGGCATCACAATTGGTCCACTGTGCCTAACTCCATATGGAAGTCACTACATACCCCCTGACATCTTTCACCAAGGAGAGGAAGATGGTAAGGAGGAAGGGGGTCTCTCTGAACTAAAATGCAACAACTATAGTCTGACAAAATTTATTCTTAAAGTGACTAAAAGGGTACAAACACTTTTTAGCTAATCAAAATAAGTAAGCATAAATATCAAGTTAGGTAATTTTGAAATATATGGGTTCTTTCATTATATCTCTATAATTCACATAAAATGTCAGCCTGTAAGAAATTATCTAGACCAGAATAAATTAACAAGATTTAAAAAGCAGAAAGGCACTTAATATCTGTAAAAGCTATTGAAAAGAATAAACACAAAAGGTCTGGAATAAGACATCAACAGCAACAGCAGCTTTGGAAAAACAGACTGACAAATTTCTAAAATATCATTGGTGTCGAGCGAGGTCTATTTTCATGTGATAACTATTTTTGTTCAATAGCACTTTCAATTTATAGCAAAACTGATACATTTAATTCAGCTGCCTACTTCACAAATACAAATCTATTTTAAATATCATGGTCATGTTTATGTAAGCATCTGGGACTGTTCAGCAAAATATCTCTGCCCTTCAGCAGTCCTAATACTTTAATGGACATAATTATTTCTTAGTCATCTCCTTATGTTGTATTTTTTGACAATGTGAAAACCAATGGCATAAAAATTAACTCCAGTAAGATAAATGACTAAATCAAATCTTATTATTTAAATCTATGTTTTCCCAAACACTTTCTCTTAAAGCCAATTATGAATCAAATTCAAGAAAATATGGCAATACGTTTTAGAGCATGAAAAAAGTTTTGAGCATGATAACGGAACCAACTTGTAAAATATAATTACAAAAGATTACAAAAATGTTATCTTGAACATCTTACTTGCACAAACTCATGCAACATATGTCACTCAGAATAAAGAGGAAGGAATAGCATTTTAAACACCAACTCCATTTAGGAAATTGGATACCAAATACTCCCATCTTCAGTTGTGAAGATTCTTTAGTTAAAATATTTTATTCTATTTGCTCTAGTTCTCAAAATGAATCACAAAAAATAAACGTGAGCAATGGAAAACCAATAAGCTTATTTTAACAGAAATTAAGTTAGGAAGGGCCTGTGTAATAAGCATCCTATGTTATCTCATTCAAACTATCTGCTAACAACAGCAGGAAAAAGGGTTTTATTCTTACCAATGAATTTCTGAGGCATTGAGCTTTTTCGTTTTGCCACATTGCTTGCTAATCTGTCCAGAACCAGAGCTCTTTCACTTCCCATCTCTGCTTTGATGTGTCTTGCCTCCGCACTTGCTGGTTTGGGAAAATGTAAAAAGAAGAGGGGGAAAAATTGGTAAATGGGGAAGAAGAACAAATAAACTGGAAGAAAAAATGTCAGATAATCTGGTACATAATCTTTTGTTACCGGTTATTATTGCTCAGATTCTTGCCTGTGGGACCTGCTGTGGTCAGTGAAGACAGCAACAGGGCACATTCAAATCTTGCAGTCCTTATGCTGAGATGGAAAAGCCCAACCCATCCCCAAACAGTACCTTCATTAGCAAGAGGAAGTATTAAATAAACAGAATGGACGTGGTTGGTTGCAAAAAGATAGAGAGATCTTCTAACCTCCGATCAGCCTTCTTTCTGATTCTGAGTAACTGCGTGTGACACCTGCAGACTGATATAATTCTTCTTAACAACTTTGGAAAAAAAAAGTATGGTGCCCCAGATTTACTGCTCTGTTTATGTTAATAGCACTTTTGAAAATAGATACTCTTACCCAGACAGCAAGAAATCTACTCAGTGATTTGTGTATTGAAATTGTGAGTGGTTTTTTTCTTTCTTTCTTTTTTTCCCCCCAGCATGCTTCTTTCAGTTCCTATCTTTTAAAATTCTATTTCTCTGGGCTCTGCATTATCTGTTTCATATGCTCTTCACATTTAAAAATGGTCTCAGTTAAAATTTCCCTGAGCAACACGTCTGTCTTGAAATTAAAGAGCAATTTGTATAATGCATCTTTATTACATTTCTAATGAAAAAATGTGAATAAAAATTGCCTAAGAAAGTGATCTAATTGTTAATCCACGAACAGACCTTCCAGTGGTGTAGGCCTGTGGTTCCCAGATGTGCCACCGGTTATGAGCATGTAAGACACACCTATGTGCAGGCCCCACTTTCTGATCAATTAAATCAGGATCTCTGGTGTAAGGGCCTAGGCAATAGATTTGTAAAGGTCTCCAAATTATTTTAAAATGCAGCCAGAATTGAGAACCACTAGAAGAATATCTAATCAACTAAACAGTTAGTGGGAATAAATATAGTAAAATTTACTCTTGTACAGCAAGCAGTCCCCTCTAAGAGTTCATGCTTAAAATTCAGAGATACAAGCTGCTCTAAATACAGGGCTTCAAACTTTAACACATGATGCTAAACACAAGCTAGAGACCAGCAAACTTTTTTTGTAAAGGGCCAGATAGTAAACATTTTAAACTTTAATGGGACACATATTGTCTGTGTTCCATAGTCTCTTTGGTTTTTTAAACTCAACCCACTACCCTTTAAAAATGTAAAAACCTCTGTACACAATCAGTCTGCTGGCTACATTTGGTCTGAGGGTCACAGTTTGCTCACTCCTGCCCTAAGCAAATATATTGTGACACTACAAATAGTTCTCTCTGTTTCATTGTGAGCATTTCAGGAGGTCCTAATTAAAATGAAGGATCCATACATTTCTAATGTCTTTAAGGAAAAAGAAATTGGCTTTAGTTACATGATGAGAGTAAAAGGCAAGTGATAATTGCAGAATAGACCCCCTCCCCGCCCCCACCCCCCCCCCCCACCCCCCCACCCCCCCCCCCCCCCCCCCCCCCGGCAACTATATACATAGACTTAGGAATTGTCAGTGCTTGTTCTGAAGTTGAAGAGTTTGTTGAGTGAAGAGTTTTTAATATACGGAAATAATGTCACCAATTCTATGATCTCTCAGAGAGAACACTGGTCACCTATGCAGTAAATGAGACAGAGAAAGACTTCCAGGGCAAGACTATTAAGTATGGTCAGGGCAAAAGAGCGAAAGCCAAATTAGAAAAAGAGAAGTCAAAGTATTAAATATTTTTTCATTTTTTTATTGGCATGTTTTTGATTTTTTTAAAAAACACTACACCAATTATTACACAATAAGTTATAAACTCAGGATTTTTAAAAATCAGAAATAAAATGTAATCTGGCTCCAGAAATGATTAAGAAGATGATAATAATGGTCATACTTACTATACTTTGTGAGTTTCTTATAAAAAATATAATTCTATGTTCTAAAGAAATAAATCCCACCCTCCAGTTTAAGTTATTAACAATACTACTTGTGTAATGAAAACAGTAAGGTCAGAGGAAGAGGCTTTGGGGCTAGTGGTGAGGTACTGCAACTTGGACTGACAGCCATTGTAAACAACTGGCACTTCAGTGACAGGACACTGCTACTGAGTGAAGTGTATCAAATTCTGTCCAGCACAGGAATAAGTTTAAATGACCAAACAGGAAACTATTATATATATATTATTTCCTTTCACACAAACCACCACCAGATGTGGTAGTACCCAGAGCAGAGAGATGAAAGACAAAGGCCTGGGATTTGAAATAAGTTCCTGAGGCTGTTAGAAGGAGGCTTTTTCTCAGAAGCATCAGAGAGGCAAAACTTGTGCTTTGACTGGGAACATTCATTCTGGTTTGAGAGGATTAAATCCAGGTAAGGCTCCCCCCACACCCTGTATTTATTATATAAAAGATTTAAAGTGAAATTAGAATGAAGAACAGTACTTCGGGAATTTTTAACTTTATCCCCATTTTACCACTATTCTTACTAGTCTCTTCAGTCACTACTCTAATGGCCCTGTCCTTACCCAGAGGTAAGGATGTTTAGTCCCAGGACTTTCCCCAAGCATCTGCTGCCAGTCTAGTTCCCCTCTTGTCTCTCAGTAGCCACTGTCTACATTTTACCAAAGTCACTATCAATTACCACAGCAGTTGTCTGAGGACACGTACTCAATATCCTCTCTATTTGGGAGGATACCAAAGCGGGGATACATTGACCTAAATAACATAATTAGGGCATGTCACTAAATGGCAACGCTCTGAGATAACATCACCTTTTTATCCCTGGTTACTCACCAAGCTTGTCTTGACAGTTATTTCTAGATAAATCATACCCTGTAAATCAGTGACCAAATGACTCACGTTTTTAAAACATGAAATTCTGGAGGTTATGGATAGACAGATAATTTGAGGCATAGGTGGAGACTTTCCCATTTCCATAATTCTGGTTAGATTGGAAGAAATCCTCTGAAACTAAACCAGAGGGCTTCTTCCACCCATACCCTCACTCAAAATATCAACTCCATGAGTCCAACTCTCATTGTATGTGTGAATACACTCTAAAGCAGTGGTTCCCAATCTTCCGAATGCCACGATCTTTTAATTCAGTTCCTCATGCTGTGGTGACCCCCAACCATAAAATTATTTTTATTGCTACTTCATAACTGTAATTTTGCTACTGTTATGAATCGTAATGTAAATATCTAATATGCAGGATGGTCGTAGGCGATCCCTGTGAAAGGGTCGTTCGACCCCCAAAGGGGTCGCGACCCACAAGTTGATAACCGCTGCAAAGATTAAGTTAATCTTTATTGAGTTAACTACTTTCTAATTGGCAAGTTAGGCAAAGGCTAAACTTTCAATTGAATATGCTGCACTCTCATTTTCTTTCCCAAACTGCTAGTCTTTGCCTTGCAATTCTTGGTCAGCTGCTGTGCAATACCACTAAATGAGTGCTCTTTAGAACACAAATAAATGCTTTTGACTTAGACAATTTTTTGTGGATTACAAAGAGTTTAGATAATACACAAACAAGGAAGAAAAAGGAGACTATTGGCTTTTGGTCCTCTGCTTCAACTTTAGGACCCAACTGTCTATTTATACAAACAGTCTAGACTTGTTATCTTGCTGCATCATGTCTCAGAAATGTAAGTGAAGGGAAACCAGTTTGGCAAGATAGTAAGGGAACAAGATAATGGGTTTAAATGATGAAATAGGAAATCCGTTCCTGGGTGGTGTTTGGCAGTTTAATGTTGCAAAGGGGTGGGTGTGGGGATATGGGATTGTGGCAAGGAACTACTTGCACTCTTGGTTCATGAAAGAGCATAGGAGTAGGACTGTAATTCTGGATCAATTCCCCTTCATGTCACTTGCCTAGTATATAGTAAATACACAAATTTTCATTAGAAAAATGATTTTAAAGACATGCTAAAAAAATAAATAATGAAATGAATATGAAGTCTTAATTACAGAAGAGATTACTACTTTTATTTCTGTGCAAGTCTGAAATAGTTTGTCTGGTTTTTGTTAACTGTTCCCACGATGCCATTTCTCTCTCAAAGTGACTGCAGATTTAAGTATGTAATTTGTTGTATTTTTGTTTTTGTTCAAAATCCTTCATTAGATCTTGAAGTGTTAAATAGAGCTCAATAAGAGGCATGCTTTCTGCCTCTTCTATGGTGTCAGTAGCTAATGGAGAGTGGAACAAAGGGGTGTTATTGTGCAATCCGAATTGTCTAACAAGAGATTGCTATCAAAGACCAAGGAAGGTTCTAACAAAAAAGTTACATAAAATTACTGCCTTTTTTAGCAAGTAGAATGAATATTACCTGTAAGATAGTATCAATTTTTTAAAATACATTTTTATTGATTTAGAGATGAAACGACAGAGAGAGAGATACATCAATGATGAGAGAGAATCTTTGGCTGCCTCCTACACACTCCCCACTGGGGATCGGGCCCGCAACCCGGGCATGTGACCTGACCAGAATCGAACCATAATCTCCTAGTTCATAGGTCGATGCTCAACACTGAGCCACACCAGCCAGGTGATAATATCAATTTTTAAGCAAAATAATCAGTTGGGAAAATAGACTTTTAAAACGTTTTAAACTTTTTCTTTGGTCTGCTACTTGATAAGTTGATTCAGAAACTCTCATGCTTCTATTAGCACAATTGAAACAATAAAAATGAAGATAAAAGGTTTTGACTCCTACATTCTAAAATAAATATAATTATCCAATTACTTTAAAAAATCTTCTAATTGCTAGAACTTGTCAAACAAAAATATGTCCTGGTCCAAGTATGCATAATTTGTGTGAAATGAGGCTAAATGAATCTCTATATAAACTGTTAGTCCCTCTCTGGAATAAGGATCAAACTAATGAGAAAATGAAATCTGTGGGCTTCCCTATTCATTCTTCTTTTTATATATACTGCATTAAGACAGCAGAATTGGAGTATCTTGATCATGTCACTTGTGACATCTCGTGAAGAAATGTGGCCTGAAGTAACAATATCACACATATCTCTATTAGACCTCTGTACTATGTCAATAGATCAAGTGCCCATTCCCTTGTTGGATTATCTTGACAAACAGCTCTGACACAGAGCCTGACACATAGAGAATACAACAAATGCTACCTAAATAAGAGAAAAATGATTAGTAAGATCAGAAGTTCTATTGCTCAATGTGACTTTTTTTTTTGCAGTAATTTATTTTTATTTTATTTTTTATTGATTTTTTACAGAGAGGAAGGGAGAGGGATAGACAGTTAGAAATATCAGTCAGCTGCCTCCTGCACACCTCCCACTGGGGATGTGCCTGCAACCAAGGTACATGCCCTTGACCGGAATCGAACCCGGGACCCTTCAGTCCGCAGGCCGATGCTCTATTCACTAATCCAAACTGGTTAGGGCTCAATGTGGCTTTCTTTTGCAGACTAGACTCCAGCCCAAAGCCTTTTCATCTGCTCTGCTTTCCTAAGGGTCTACTTCCTGATGGGGGCAGGTTGGTGCCAAGGCTTGGCTCTCACACTAGGCACTTCAATTTACAACAAGCTCTTGATGAGTAAGTGCTGCATCCACAGTAGCTATGGAGCATCATCACTTTAAAAGCTAGAGATGAAGGGGTAAGGTATACCATTGGTGATACTCTAACCATCAGGCTCAGAATGGAACACTATGTCTAGACTGGGATTCCCAAATTTTAAGAAGGAAACCATATAGAAAGCAGTGGCAATCATTAAAGTATTGGCTTGTGTTGGATTAAATATTCTTTACATTTTGGACTTTAGGAAAAATCATGGGAACTATTTGAAATAGAAGAGAGAATAATATATTAACTGACATGAAGTATTTATTATACTTTATTAAACTGTGACTTCATACACTCTGTAACCTGAAACCACCAGGCCTCTAGTTCATTACAACATATTTGTTTTATTTAAATCAAAACTTGCTGACTTAGTTAACCCTTTATTTATTTTTTTTGCTGAGACTTAAAGTATGCTGCATGCATCCATCAAACCACCCTATGAAATGCAAATTAACCTCTGTATTTCAGCATTTCCTGAATCACCGTCTACCACTGAAGATAACTAAAATACTTCTCTTGATAATTCCTAATTTGAAATTCCTAAAAAAGATTATGGGTGGGAAGTAAGGTGGTAACCTAATTTCAAAATCAATAATTTTGAGCTTACTGTTCATAGAGGGTAGGATACTGATTTTTCCCCTACTTCCAGGAGAATCAAGATACACATATATACATATGTATGTGTGTTACTATATTTCTTTTGCTAATCAGATAATATATAACCTTCTAAAAATATAGCCATATTTTCCAAAAGTAAAAAAAGTAGAAAAAAACTAAATGTCCATTAACTGATGAATGGATAAATAAAACATGGTAAATCCATAGAATGGAATACTATCCTATATAATAAAAGGGTAATATGCAAATGGACCCTAACGGGGGAATGACCGGTCACTATGACACACACTGACCACTAGGAGGCAGACGCTCAATGCAGGAGCTGCCCCCTGGTAGTTAGTGCACTTCCATAGGGGGAACACCGCTCAGCCTGAAGCTGGCTAATGGCTGGCCAGCACAGCGGTGGTGGCGGGAGCCTCTCCTGTCTCTGTGGCAGTACTAAGGATGTCTAACTAATGGCTTAGGCCTGCTCCCACAGGGAGCCAGCAGGTAGACATCCCCCGAGGGCTCCCGGACTGCGAGAGGGATGTCTGACTGCCAGCTTAGGCCCGATCCCCCAGGGAGAGGGCCTAAGCCAGCAGGTGGACATACCCTGAGGGCTCCCGGACTGCGAGAGGGTGCAGGCTGGACTGAGGGACACCCCAAGTGCACGAACTTTTGTGCACCGGGCCTCTAGTTCAGCCATAAAAAGGAATGAAATGCTGACACATGCTAAACATGGATGAATCCTGAAAATGTGCTCAGGGAAAGAAGCCAGACATCAAAGGTCAAATATTATATGATTGCATTTATGTGAAATGTTCAGAATAAACAAGTCCACAGAAGGCAGATTAGTGGTTTCCAGTGGCTGGAGAGAGGGGAGAGGGAGAGTGATTGCTAATAGGGACAGGGTTTTTAAAAATATATATTTTTTTATTGATTTCAGCGAGGAAGGGAGAGGAAGAGAGAAATAGAAACATCAATGATGAGAGAGAATCATTGATTGGCTGCCTCCTGCACGCCCCCCACTGGGGATCAAGCCCACAACCCAGACATGTGCTCTTGACCAGAATCGAATCCGGAACCCTTTAGTCCACAGGCCAACGCTCTATCCACTGAGCCAAACCAGCCAAGGCTGAGACAGGGTTTCTTTTGAGGATGATGAAAATGTTATGGAATTAGTGGTGATGGTTGTATAATTTTGTGAATATATTAAAAACTACTAAATTGTGCACTTAAAATATGAATTTTATGGTATGTTAATTCTCTCTTCCATAAGTTTAAAAACTGTTTTATTTATTGTTTTTAGAGCGAGAGAGGTAGGGGAGAAAGAAATATTCATTTGTTGTTCCACTTATTTATGTAGTCATTGATTGTTTCTTGTATGTGCCCTGACCAGGGATTGAACCCAAAACCTTGGCTTACCGGATGACACTCTAACCAACTGAGCTGCCCAGCTAGGGCTCTTCCATAAATTAAATATATATATATATATATATATATATATATATATATATATATGTAGCTAATCATGAAAACAATGACAGTTCTAGTGATTTTTAAGCCAGTCACTGAATTTTTGATAAATCTCTATTTCCTTACCTCTAAATGAAGACATAGGATTAGATGCTCTTTTTAATTTTTCTAGCTTTAAATATTATGCTCTATTTGGAATATAATAGATTTTCATAATTTGGGGATTTCTCAAAGAGCTTTGTCTATAGTATGAAATATGGAACTACAAGTGAAGATGCCTAGGTATTGCCTGACTAACCTTAAGAATGTTGCTCAAGATATCAAAACCCACGTTTTGGATGGGTTTCTTTTAAAGAGAGTAAATATTTCTCTTTAGAAATAAAGAGGAAATTCAACTCCTTGATAAAGCCAAAGATGCCATCAGGATAAAAAGCAGAAGCAGTATAAACCAACAGAATTCAGTTGGCCAGCTCCTAACACCGTAAAATAGGCTTTATCTATACCAAAAGTTTCCTCTCACTCAAAACTGGTACAGTTAAACTCATGATTTCCATTCCATTTTCCCTGAGTTTCACATTATTTCTATCATCTTTTTATAATCTTTCTGCTTTAGTATGTTTAAACTATTCAACTGCAACTACTACTGTCAAACACCAAATCTCATGAGGATTTGTATATAAGCAAGTACTTCAAGTGACCAAATAAAAGTGCCAGACAACCCAAGCTACAGAACCAGGATGATGGTCAGTGGGATAGGACAAAGGATAGCTGCAGAGATGCAACACAAAATAGTTTCAGGCTATTTCGACTGAAGAGTGAAAATAAAATAAAAGCACAATTTATACATGGAAAGAATTTAGTGTTTCAACCAATCACCACAGGGCATATAATTCAAAACACTGAATAAAATATGACTAGAGAAGTATTTGATGTTGGAGCCTTATGCAAAGAAAATCCTTGCAGTTTTAATCAACTCTCTCCTAGCCACCCTTCAGGCTGTTCTACCCTCAGTCTTTGCTATTTCAGTCCATGGCAACTGCATTCTTCATCACATCCCACATCAATCTGTTAGGAAATCCTGTTGGTGCTACCTTTAAATATATATAGAATTAGAACACTTCTCACTGCTCCTACCACAACCAAGACACAATTTTCTCTTTCTCGAATGATTGCAATGGCCTCCTAACCAGACTCTCCAAATTCCAATCTTGCCCCAAATACAATCTATTCTCAATAGCAAGGAGAGTGATTATTTTCAAAGGAGAAGCCCAATCATGTCACCTCTGTTCAAAACCCTCTAAAGATTTTCTATTTCACTTAGAGTAAAAGTTGAAGTTTTTACAATGGCCTACAAGGTCTGATAAGATCTGGTTTCCCATTTCCTCTCTGGCCTTCTGGCCTTTTATTCCAACTACACAGGACTATTTATACTTCTTCAAACTCAAGCCCCAGGGCCTTTGTACTTGCTATTCCCTAGTTATCAGCAAGGCAGGACTCTCTCTGCATCTCTTTTTTTTTTTTTTTTTAACATCTTTTTTTTTTAAAATATATTTTATTGATTTTTTACAGAGAGGAAGGGAAAGAGATAGAGAGTTAGAAACATCGATGATGAGAGAAACATCGATCAGCTGCCTCCTGCACATCTCCCACTGGGGATGTCCCCGCAACCCAGGTACATGCCCTTGACAGGAATCGAACCTGGGACCCTTCAGTCCACAGGCCGACGCTCTATCCACTGAGCCAAACCGGTTTCGGCTCCGCATCTCTTTAAGTTTGTTAAATGTCATCTGGTTGAAGCCTTCACTAACTTCCCTCAGTCCCCATTTTTTCTTTTATTTCTTATTAAATCTGTTAACATTGGTTAATAACATTCTTTTTTTATTGGTTAATAACATTCTATAAATTTCAGGTGTACAACTTTATCATGTAAAGAGGAAATCCAACTCCTTGATAAAGCCAAAGATGCCATCAGGATAAAAAGCAGAAGCAGTATAAACCAACAGAATTCAGTTGGCCAGCTCCTAACACCGTAAAATAGGCTTTATCTATAACATATACTCTACTGTGTGCTCACCACCCTAAGCCTAGTCTCCTTCCATCACCATATATTTGATCCTCTTTACCCTCTTTGTCTTCTCCCCACCCACCATTTTTCTTGATAGTATTTACCATCTCCTAATATACTGTATACATTACATATTTACTTTGGTCTGTCTTTCCCCATGAAAATATAAACTCCACAAGTGCATGATTTTTTTTTTTGTCTTTTTATTTACTATTGTATCCCACCACCCAGCACAGTAGATGCTGTGCAGAATGAGTGCTGCATGAACTCACCGGTTTCACCAAGGTCACTGCTCTGAAGAAATGTACGGCAGCGCTCCTTGTGCTCCTCGAGGGAACTTCTCTGCTTGTAACTCCTTCCGCAAAACTCACATTTATAGGGTTTCTCAACTATAAGGAGAGCACAGGGGGCACTCAGAGACCCTCAGGGTTACGGAACAAATGGTGCATTGGAGTTCCATGAAAACTGCTCACTAGGAATGAGACTTCTGAGGGCAGCCAGAGAATTTGGATACTTCTGCAATTGCATTACTTTTAAATTTAATAAACTGAAGTTTGGTTATGGTCTATGATGAATTATGATGTATTCTTTGAAAGGACAGTCTCCTTTCACAAATAACAGGATTTGGATTTAATGATTATCATTGAACATAGTGGTTTGGCTCCAGATCCAATCTTGGTTCTTCAGAGAATAATATGGGGCCTTTTTATTCTTCAAGGAGGTTAGTATGGTTTAAGAGAGAAACAGGAAGGGATCACTTATTTTGTGATGTCCATCTGGTTGGAAGTAAAAAATGCTCTATGTTGTGGGAGTTAGCCATTCAGCTAGAAATTGATGGCCTTAGAATGTTGACATATTTGGAAAATTTAGCTCATTCTTGCTAGGTGGATATAAATATAAAGTCTGAGCTAAATTGATAAAAACTGAGCAATAAACTAAGGATAATTTTGAATAACAGAAATAAGGATGAATTGCAAAAATGACTTCATCTTAATTTCTAAGATGAAATAAAGGTTTCCTCAAAAGTTCATCCATACAATTCAGGCCATTTATCATCCCAACTCTTCCAAATGCTCTATTGCTTAAAATATTTAAAAAATAACTTCAACTCTGTGTGCAGGGCTGGCCTTTCTGATTTGTTGATAAAATGTACCCTATAAATTTGTCAGAGTTTTAGAAACTGAGATTTTTATTTTCTAATCCTCTTGCTCTGTTTAAAACAGAGCCTTTGGGATTTAAAGCACTAAAAGATCTTTATGGAATCCCAAATTAAAATAAATGTAGGTTTGCTAGGGCTAAAAATGTTAAGTTTCTGCATAAATTGGTGTCTTCTAAAATCTGTCTTAAAAACGACTACTACTGTTAGATCTTAGTTGAAAAAAAGCAACAGAAGAGAACTATTCTAATTTTCTGGACCAAACTCAGCCTTAATTCATTTCTTTGAACACTAAGTTGTAAATAAAATGCTTCTTTTGCTACTTATGATGTCTCACGGTGGATTTTGTTGGGGCTGATTTGATTATTCCTTAGTCTCTGAATTGTGATCATTTGAGGATTTGGGGCTGAGTTTTAGTCAAAGCAGTGTGTGGATTGACATAAAAACAAACCTTACTTTTTCTTCTTCAATTAAAATGTTGTCAGATAACATCAAGAACATGAGGTCCCAAATTTGAAAAATAAAGTCAGTTTTATTTTTCTAGGAGGGAAGTTCTAAATGTTGAAAACAAATTTATCATCTTGCTTGGTTAAAATAAGAAGTGAAAAACAAGACAGAACATTGTTTTTTATGAATTCTTATTGCTGCTCCTCTTTTAGAGATTAAAAATAATAAGGTTGATCAAGAAGAAAGCTGAGTTTAAAAAATTTAGCCCATGTACACCTAAAACTAATACAATGATATATTATGTCAATTATATTTCAATTAAAAAGAAATTTAGCCAAGAATGGCCAAAAAAAACTTCAAGTTTAGCCCAGAATAGCCAAAAGTAACCACCTACTAATGATTTATACCGTTTACAGTTTTACATAATTTACAAACTATACAACAATGGCTTGTCCAAACTTTGAATGAAAAGTGTGTGTGTGTTTTCAAGGAAAATATTTTAATAAAGTTTACCATGAAAATACTAATGGCTCTAATTATTTTGGCAAAAAAATAAGTTAAAAAGGCATTTTTATAAGGCAGGCTCTTCCTGTCTGTGTTGTTCTCTAGGGGAGCAAGGATGGTAAGGAGATGATCATCCCCATTGAGCCAGACGGAGAGCAATTAATGCCTTAATGGAAGTGTAATTAGCCCTAAAGGTCTCTGCTGTTGTAACCCTTCAACAGTAATGACAGATGAAAATCTCCATACTTAACTCTTTCTAGTTTCCGCAATGGGCACTGAGAAACATTTACTAGATATGGAATGCTCCTCGCTCTCACTTACCAGAATGTGTTCTAAGATGACCTGTGAGTGCATCTCTTCTCTGGCATGCGTAGTTGCAGAGGTGACACTTAAAAGGTTTTTCCCCTGTGTGCAGTTTAATGTGGCGGAGGAGGTTACCTTTCTGAGTAAAAGATGCCCCACACTGATTACACTGGAATGGGCGTTCACCTTTAAAAAGGACAAAAAGGAGATTTCTGATCACTGGCAAATGGTGAAGCCTATGCACAGATTAGTTGCTTATGGCAAAAACTCACTTTTTAGACAGTCAGTTTTTATTGGGGTCAGCTCAGAGCTGTATTTCCAGGCGAACATAAGACTTCCTTATGAAAACTTCCCTCCAGAAGAGAAAAAGCACTCACCTTGAAAGGCTATTTTAGGTATTACCTTGTCTTGAATCAGAGCAAAAAAACAAAAATAAGAGTAGCTCTAGAAGAGCTTACTAGATGTAAATTTTTACATTACTCAGCATTCCTTTAAAATATAATCTCAATTTGAAAAAAGAGCCACAGACTAGCTACTAAGGGAGAGAAATACTTCTTTTAAAAGTATTCTTAACAGATGGACTCTATTGGGCTCAATGGGTGTTATATTTGTATGCATTTCCATAGACTACTGTCTGAAGATAAATTTTTTAAAACTGGTAATAAAAACTATATCCTTTCATCTACCAAATTTGAACCCAATATAATGAGATCTGCTTTCCATAGAAGTTATGCAAAAACATAAGAAAGATGCTTAAGAAGTATATTACACAATTCAATTCCTACTTATTAACTGAAGAAAAAATATTTGGCTAACCTAGAACACTGCTCTCTACACTCCTGTTATTCATAGCATTTGCAATGTCTGCCAAATGCATTGTGAAGCAGAAATAAAAATTACTGGGTAAATGGAAATGCAGAGAGGGAGAGGCTAACCTAGAACACTGCTCTCTACACTCCTGTTATTCATAGCATTTGCAATGTCTGCCAAATGCATTGTGAAGCAGAAATAAAAATTACTGGGTAAATGGAAATGCAGAGAGGGAGAGATACATCAGAATTATAGCAAAAATCAATGAAAGTAATCAAAAGTTGTCCCACATTCATTTCTCACATGGTCGCATCAGGACAGTTTTCAGAAGAACGGATAAAGAAGACTATTTACCAGTATGGCTCCGCTTATGAACCATTAAGACATTGAAGCTAATGCAGGATAATCCACACACATCACAGTTCATCTTGCCACTGGTCGGCCTGCTACTATCATATGAGACAACATGTCTCTCCAACTTAATGTTTTCATATTCATTATACTCTCTGGAATAGCTGTAAGGAATTTCAGGCTCTTCTGCATTTCCCATGGGCTCTGGCTTCAAAACATTCTCATCCCTTTCACTATATTCATCTTTCACTTTCGTTGAATCGTCTACAGGGAGGAAAATGCAAGAAATAAACAATGATTATATTTGGATCTATCAAAGCAGCTCAGAGAGCAGACTCACAACTGACAATTAAATACCAAATGAAGCTAACATTATATTGTACATATACAAAACAAGGAAATACCATTAAGATGATCACTCATCATTGGAATTCAGAACCATAGTCAGGGAAAACACACACACACACACACACACACACACACACACACACACACGACAGTATTTTAGGCCATTCAGAAAATAAGATATAATAGATTTTAGCTATGACTTCTCAAGCAACTATAAAAAAATCATTTTGAGCAACTCTTTTCCAGCACTGGGGAGAAGAAAAGTTTTCAGATCTAGTACCTTTTTTGGTGGCTTCAGTTAAAAGCCAAGATGATAAGCTCTTTGGTTTCAAGAAGAAAGTACTGTTTTAATTCTTCTAATGCATCCATTTTAAACCACTAAGATTGAAAGTTGAATAATAACTACAGCTTTTCTAATTTTAAGCCATGCTTTGCCTCTTCCCTTTCCATGTAGATGAACTGCTAAAATGAGTCTTACCTATCTTGGAACTGATAAAGAGACAACATTGAAAGTAGAGGAAGCTGGCAGTACTAGTGAAATACTGTTGAGAAAGATAAAAGGAGAAGTAATTCTTTAACATAACCTTCTGAGGAGTCACTTTCATTGACATAACTAAATGGAGCTCAACCTAAGGAAGGGGAAAGGGACCTATACCAGCTAAACTCAAGATCCAAGAATTGTAGGACTAGATAGGAAAGAGGGTCTGGTCTAAGTTGGCTGACCAGGTACTATCTTTAAAAGAGTTGCAACATAAGAACATAAGAAATGAATAAGGCAAATCTATGTACTGACACTAACCAAACCTAATATTTGCCTGATGTGATAATAATAAACATTTGTAAGGGATTTTTCATATCTAAAACATGCTGCAGAAATGCTTACTTTCTAAAATATTTGTACTTAGAAACTGGAAGTTATACTTCCTCGTGAGGAATCATAAATCAATGGAATTTTAAGGCTGGAAGGGAATTTGGAGATTATCTAAATTACTTGTTTTTCAGATAAGAAAATCTGGGAACAGAGATGTTCTTGGTGATTTGTTTAAGATTACAGGGCCAGTTAACAGATAGGATTAGAATGCTGAAGTTGGATTTGACCTCACACATTCGGCACATAAAGTCTAAGTAGCTCATTACTGACATATTCCACACTCCAAACTCTCTCACCAATGGTGTAGATGTTAAAAACCAAAACACTCTGAAGAAAAGATATTTTAAAAAACTACATCCCTTCAAAAACACCAGTGAGTGCAGCTCCTGTTGCCACATAGGAGGAAGTACAACTGCAGCTGTGCCTGGCTTACTACCTTCAACCAAGTTTCAATTTTCACTTCTATCAAGCTTACCTTTCATCTATATTAACTGTGTTTGCTTAATAGAGCAAGACAGGGCCTAACCACCAACAGAGGAGCCATTGCTGCAACACTGTTCCACCACTTCTCACCACGGTTCATGGTTCACAACCTCTCACTCTTTGATTAAAAGAGATGTAGGACTGCAGGACAGTGCCAACATCTTTCAAATTTGCTCATCCTGTGCATCTGGGTTATATATGAATTGATATCCATTTCCTAGATGGAAAGAGGTTCATTCCTTTCTTTCTCTAGACAGGTCTTGCCTGCTTTCAGATGGAATTTGTTTGCTTAAGTGTTTGGGTTGTGTTTTTTTTTAAGAGAAGGATGCACCTGAGGTGTGTACTCTCCTCCCTTCCTCCATCACTCCAGCTGTGGGTGATATCCCACCAAAGCTTGAGTGCTCTTCAGTTTGCATGTAGGCGTTAAAAAGAACCTCAACGGAAAAGTTCAGCTACAGAAAACCAAAAACAGCAGATAGAAAAAAGCCAGCAGAAAATAATCCTTTTAATTTGGGTTATAAATGTTAATATGAACAGACTAGGCCATTCCATGGTCAGTGACAATTTAAAACGAGTAAGATCAACATGTTGGGTCTTTCTAAAAACACAGAACATAAGAGAATTAGTTGCTCCTTCCCTCAGGATTTTGGCTTCAATGAACTTGACTTAGAACTCAAGACTACACTGACAAGGCTCAAGATAAAATCTCAATGCTTGTCCTGTGGGACTTAGCTGTAGAACAAGGAAGACAGTATTTGAGAACAAGGGCCCTAAGGGAAAATGGATAGGCATTAGAGAAGTTCCTTGGACCTACTGGACCAAAAGAGTTCTCAGTATAGATGTTGGTTTGCCTTTAGGGCCTTACCAGTTATTTATTTATTTATTTAGAGAGGGGAAGGGGGAGAGAGAGAAACATCGATGTGAGAAACATGGATTGGTTGCCTCCTATATGCACTTCAACCAGGGATGGAACCCTGGTATGTGCCCTGAGCAGGAAATGAACCTGTGACCTTTCAGCAGACAGGACAATGCTCCAACCAATTAAGCCATACTGGCCAGGGCTAGGATCTTACCAGTTTTAGATTAAAAATCTGGATGGCTTCTCTGTATGGTTATAGGAGATCAACAATTCATTATGGTTTACCATGTGAAGGTAAACAGAGTCAAATATTAGAATATATCAGTATCTAAGATACAGCTGGCATTCCTGAGAGATTATTGGGTTTAGCACCCAGCCTCCAAATATAGTTCATCAAAACCACCAGAAAGACACTAGCCTGCTCTAAGGATGAGATTCCATCCCCTAGGACAGCGGTTCTCAACCTGTGGGTTGTGACCATCGGAAAACACATATAGCATATCAGATATTTACATTACGATTCATAACAGTAGCAAAATTACAGTTATGAAGTAGCAACGAAAATAATTTTATGGTTGGGGGTCACCACAACATGAGGAACTGTATTGAAGGGTCACGGCATTAGGAAGGTTGAAAACCACTGCCCTAGGAGGTAGATTTATTGGAACAGAGAAAAAGAGGTCATTTTACTTATTAACTCTTAAAAATATTAATACATTAGTGGCCTGGGGCACGAATTTGTACACATTGAAAGGAAATTAGAAGAAATATTTTAATATCGCTATTCGTTCTTTCTCTATAATTGAAGTGTCAACCAAATTTACGATCGACAATGACAGATGGAAACACGCGTACGAATGGTGTCAGCGAGAGCTTTATATGTATCGTGCATGTGTAAGTCAACTTAGCCTTTTATAGACATAGAATAAACTTGCTTAATTAGACCTGCTTTCTGATTTAGCTAAACTTTTTCCAGCCCAGTGAAGCACCCCAACTTCTCTTTCAGGTAATCGTCAGCAACACAGCAGTAAATATTAACACGAAGCAGATTATTATTGTAGATCACGCAGGGAGAACAAAGGGTAAAATATTTAACTGCAGCAGTGTTTGACTATATTCTGCGCAGTGAGAAAACCTGAAGTCATTTTCAAGGTCCACCATTTCTTACTTCTCTTCAGTTGGGTCAAGTTTCTAAGCTTTCTAAATCTCCGTTTTTTGGCTAATGAAAAGAAAACAGGATTCCACAGAGTCTCCTATCTACTTACTCCAGGACTTCCGTGAGGATCAAATGAGATAAGGCACAGGAAAACACTTCGGAGACACTTGGTTAGTGTAAAATGTTTACACCTGTCTATAAAGCAAGTCGTGTTCCTGGGCTGAAGAAACTACAAGGAGGCTAGTCACTAGGGAGAGGAAGCTGGGCGTTGCTATGTGACATCATTACCCAGAGCCCACAGTGACCGTTTCAAGCTGGGCTGGGTTGTGGGCCACATTTTGCACCATGGTGTCTCGGCAGAGTTGGCTGCAATTTGGTGGGCTGTCACTCCAGGGTGGTGGTGGGGCCTGTGTCCCACTTGGGGGAAGCCAAGTGTTTTGTGGGCACCAGGTCTGCAGTGCCATTTCTCTGTAAATGGCCAGTGCACATCACGGCAGCTCCTGCATTGAGTGTCTGCCCTTTGGTGGTCAGTGCGCGTCATAGCGACCAGTCAGACAGTCGGACACTTAGCATATTAGCTATATATATATAAAATGAAACTTGCCATCTTTGAACCCAAACCTGCTTCTAATGTATGGCTTTTTAAAAAATATATATTTTTATTGATTTCAGAGAGGAAGGGAAAGGGAAAGAGAGATAGAAACACCAATGATAAGAGAGAATCATTGATCGGCTACCTTCCCACACTGGGGATCGAGCCCACAACCTGGGCATGTGCGCTTGATCAGAATCGAACCCGGGACCCTTCAGTCTGCAGACTGGTGCTCTATTCACTCAGCCAAACCGATAGAGCTAATGTATGGCTTCTTTATATTTACAAATGGCATTCCTTCTCTTGGTCTCCAAGCCTTGAAACTGGAATTCTTTTCCTTTCCATCTCACATCAAGTCAGTCTCCAGGACCTATAGATTCTATGTCCTCAGGCTCTCTAAGATGCCAAGTCCTCTCTTCCATTCCATTTCAATTCAGTTTAACCTCTCATTTCATCATATCTATACTATACTCATTATCCCTCAAAATTATTTTCTAGATGATGTACTACAAAAGTAATCTATGCTTACTGTTCCTATAGCCTCAAAACTGGTGTAAAATTCCCTGTAATCTGGCTTCAGCCTGCATAATTCACTGATTCTGCGCCCCTGAAAATCAATAATTTCCTGATTCCTAAATCCAATGGCCTTCTGTGTACTATTCTCCCCAATTATTCTGGAGCCCGACACTATAGATCACTATTCCTGTTCTCCTCTACTTATACTTCTCCAATGAAACTATCTTCTTTCCTTGACTTTCAGATTGCTTCTTTATAGCTCCTTTTCCTCCCTCTGCCTCCTACTGTCCTTAACTCTCTCCCCTCGACCCTCTTACACCCTCTCTCCTATGGCAATTTCATCTACTCTTAAGGCTTTAACTAGCATTTTATATGAATAATCCCCAAACATATATCCCCAGGTATAATCTCCCCTTCTTCAGATTTCTATTTCCAAAGGCCTCCTATTTATCTTCTCAGTTATTCAGGCTAGAATCTTTACAGTCATCTTTCCTTCCTCTTGTTTGTGCCCCACATTTAATCACTTATTGGTTCTGTTTTTGTACCCTCTGTCCAATCTGCATGCCCATTACCCTAAATCTCAGACCCTCTCCATGATCTATTGTGGTGGCCTCCACATTGTTCTCCCTGCCTCTCTCTCTCTTTTCCAGCTCATCCTATGCAATACCACCATATTGTGCTTCCTAAATGATAGCTCTGGCATATCATCGCCCTGTTAAAATTCTTCAATGCTCTACATTGTCAACAAGATAAAATACGAACTCAGAAACAAAGACTTTAAAGGGCCTTTCAATATCTGGCTCCAACCTATCTTTTGTAATATTTATTGATTTTTTAAAAATATATTTTTATTGATTTCAGAGAGGAAGGGAGAGGGAGAGAGATAGAAACATCAACGACGAGAATCATTGATTGGCTGCCTCCTGTAGCTCCCCCTACAGGGGATTGAGCCAGCAACCCGGGTATATGCCCTTGACTGGAATCAAACCTGGGACCTTTCAGTCCTCAGGCCAAGATTCTATTCATTGAGCCAAACCAGCTAGGACTGTGACATTCATTTTGATTACTCAGATGTCATGAACCAAACTAAACAACTAAGTATTCTTGATGTCATTATTTCTACTGCCTAAAAGGTCTTTCCCCACATTGCCACAGGTCTAAATTCTACACATCTTTTAAGGCCAAACTAATATGTAATTTCCCCCCAATATGCCGTCCCTGGTTCTCTCAGCTACAAAACAATCTATCCTTTTTTGAGTTACTAATAAACTCGCCTCATCTCCTGAATGAACATGGAAACTATCTGAGGTCAGAAGATACACAGGTTTTTTTTTTTTTTTTAACTTAGTATCCCCTGTAACATTGCTTAACCTGTTTTTGTAAGACTAGAGGTTGTGTAGTTTTAAAATAGAAAATTTGGGGGTCTCACCATAGATCTACTAATTGGGAAATTTGCGTTAAAAATATGCTCTCTGGGTACATCTTAGGCACAGTGAAATTTGAGAACCACTGCTGTAGAGTTTAACACAGTATTCTGCATAAAGTATTTACAGAATACTTAGTACGTGAATATTAGCCTCCTAACTGGCCCACAGAGTATGTGACCTCTATTTATACTATATCCTATTGTCAGATTAACCATCCTGTTGCACTAAAACCGTTGTTCAGAAACTTGCAATAATTTCATTTTGCTTACAGAATAAGGTCCAAACTCCTTAGTGAGATATTCAAAAGGGCCTCTCCAGAACCTGCCCTGACGATACCTGATCATCCCATTTCTCACTACTCTCCTTGAATCATCCTTTTTCCTAGACTAGAACCTTGCTACTCAAAGTGAGGTCCAAGGAGGAGCTTGTTAGACATGCAGACTCTCGGGTCCATCCCAGACCCACTGAATCAGTTAGCATTTTATCAAGATCCTCAATGATTGTTATGCACATTAACGTTTGAGAAGCACAGTAGCAATATGACTAACCATAGTTTTCTAAGCCTCTTCTCCAGTCTTTCCCCCACATCAACATTCTATCCAAACTTCCAGATGCTGTTTAAATGCTTTTGCTTCCAGTCTTCCTTGATATCCTAAATTAGAAAATTTTTTTCCAATTCCTGTGCTTTCTCATATACCTACTTTATTCTACTTTATATTTAGCATAATGTTATTAACCTCTACAGATTCACCTTGTATAGTTGATGTGTTCATAAAAGGTTATATGTATAACCAATAATATTGTTCCACAGACTTACCTTATACATTCAGAGATGTGTTTATCTGGCAACATCTAAACGCAAAAAAATCTTTAAAATCTAGCAAGAAATACTTGAGTATACTTGAGGAACTGCCCTACAGTATCCCGAAATCTTCTGTAAAGTGAATACAGCTTTTTTTTTTTAATATATATTTTTTTATTGATTTTTTTACAGAGAGGAAGGGAGAGAGATAGAGAGCCAGAAACATCGATGAGAGAGAAACATCGATCAGCTGCCTCCTGCACATCTCCTACTGGGGATGTGCCCGCAACCCAGGTACATGCCCTTGACCGGAATCGAACCTGGGACCCTTCAGTCCGCAGGCCAACGCTCTATCCACTGAGCCAAACCGGTTTCGGCGAATACAGCTTTTATAATGTGAATAATTTTGATTTTGTAAATTCCAGTCTCTTGTTATATGTATCAGGTTTCTTAGACACACAGCTAAAATTGCCCCTTGAAAGATTGTCAAGAATCTTCATAGGCCCTAGCAATATTTTGCTTCTTATGGATGCTTATTTTGTTATTCTTTAAACTATACATATATTTATATTTGCCATTTTGTATGTATGTTACATACCACAGTAAAGAATGTTAAAGGTTTCCTGAATAAATCTTTTATAATTTAACTTGTGGAGAAAGGGATATACCAAACCACAAATTGCTGATAAAGGTAATTGTTAAACATTCCCAGAGGGGAGCAAAATATGTCTAAATTGAATCTAACCTATAGAAAATTAACTTCTTTCTAAAGGAGCTACTCTAGGGTACAATTGCTTCCATCTTTGTCTATGTTCTGAAGGCCTCTTAGGAAGATCACACACACACACACACACACACACACACACACACACACACACACCCCAGAGAATTTTGTAGCTGAAGAGAACAAAGGCTTGGCTCACTGGGGCTGATGCACATGGTTTCATTTCCTGGGGTGATGGTTATCACATGAAAGGCTTGCACTCCAGAGTAGACATTTTTGGTTTCACCTGAGACATTGCAAAAACAATGGGTCTTGGAAAGGATCCAACATCTAAATCCTTCAGGGGCAATAGCAGTCTCAGCCAACTGTGCCTCAGTTTGTTTTTACAGGCACATAAAATGCTCAGTTGGAGGGAAGAACCTCTCAAAGATGGCAAAGAGAACAGGCAAGTTGGGTGTTTTAGCATGTTGTAAGTAGGAATTTCCCAGTGTAAAAAGAGGGCTCTGAATTTCCACTCTGAACTATGAGATGTAACTGAAAGAAGGACAAAGTTTGGAGTAACAGCCTTATATTTGCCAGAGATATTGTGAGAAGGGACTCCCCACCCCCCGCCAAAATAAATAAAGAAATAAAGGCTGTTAGACAGGGAAGACACAAAAGGGTGATGTTGTTTAGTGTTTTACAAGGATTGGGGGTCATAACCATGAAATCCTCAGCACATGCAAAAGTCAACTGGATAACAAAGAAGCTTAATCATCTTAATGTGGCATTTTAATGATGCCACTGATTTGCTATGCCAATTCAGAGATAATGAGGCCCTAATGCTACAGATGTTCAGCCAGGCTAAAAGAAAGGGGGGTGGGCTTTTCTAGCATGCCATTTTCTAACTATCCAATTAAACAAATTGTGGAAGCATCTAAATAGTTTACCAGGTTTTGACAGCTGTTAATAGGATTTAGAAGCTCGAAGCACTAAAGAGCAAAATGGGAGATATATGGATTGTAGACATTTAGTCTACAGAGTTTGTTGCTATGACCCAATATAGCACAAATACATGAACTAGAACAGTTTTCCTTATAAAATTTTGTTCTCTTTTCCCACAATGGCCTCTTTGTATTATGAACAAGAATAGTGAAATTATGGGTCATTTTCATTTTCTAATTTACATTTTTATGTGTAAAGTGAGGAGGGGGAAAACAATGATATTGTGAGAACTAAAGAATAAGAAGTTTTAATATCTGCTAACCAGTAAAATTATAAAGCTTCAATTAAAATGAAAGTTTTGGCCATTGATTTATACAATCCACTGTTTTCTTTTTTCTCTTCTTTAAAATTTAAAGATATCTAGTAATTTTTAAAACACCTATTTTAAAGTTAGGAAAAAACTATCAAAGATGAATCAGACCAATAAGTGATAAAATATTAGTATCTTATATACTAAGAGATAGCAGTATAATATTTGGTTTGGTTTAAATTCTCATTAAAACACAAACTTTTAAATTTGCCCTTAAAGATCTAATTTGCCCTTAAAGAGTACTAGCATTAAAACATGAAGACAGTTTCAGTTGCTAAGGAACCAAGGAATCACCCTCAATTTTACTAATGACATTAGTCTTTGTCTTTTTTTTTTTTTTTTTTAATCTTCACCAGAGGACATGCTTACAGAGAGGAAAGGAGAGAGAGAGAGAGAGAGAGAGAGAGAGAGAGACATCAATCAGCTGCCTTATGTACACGCCCCGAGATCAGGGATCAAACCCACAACCCAGGTATGTGCCCTGACAAGGAATCAAACGGGCAACCTTTCGGTGCACGGGATGATGCTCCAACTAACTCACTCACTCCAGCCAGGCTAATCTTCGTCTTTTTATCCAACTATCGAATAGCTCATTCATTGCCATAAAAAAAAATAATTTTGCTTAATAATTTCAATGCAATTCCTTGCTTTCCCATTAGAACGAGAAGATTTGTTACTTTTTAAAAAAATATTTCTGTATTGATTTCAGAGAGGAAGAGAGAAGAAGAGATAGAAACTTCAATGACGAGAGAGAAACATTGATGGGCTGCCTCCTGCATGCACCCTAATGGGTATCGAGCCTGCAACCTGAGCATGTGCCCTTGACTGGAATTGAACCTGGGACCCTTCAGTCCACAGGCCGACACTCTAGCCATTGAGCCAAACCAGCTCGGTGACTTATTACTTTTAACAATAGGAATACACTAC
The DNA here is from genome assembly GCF_028538775.1 of Myotis yumanensis. Classification (NCBI taxonomy): domain Eukaryota; kingdom Metazoa; phylum Chordata; class Mammalia; order Chiroptera; family Vespertilionidae; genus Myotis; species Myotis yumanensis. Next base: position 44,907,198 of record NW_027223767.1, read on the forward strand.
ACACGAGCAGTAGGTAAGGTATGAGCTGCTCAGCTGGGCTAAGCTCTTCAGATATGGGACCAGGTGAATTTTTTATTTGAGTTGTATGGATTGAAAACCATGATGTGTGAAAGTTCCTTCTAAACTATAAAGAAATGCCCTAGCTGGTTTGGCTCAGTGGATAGAGTGTTGGTCTGCGGACTGAAGGGTACCGGGTTCAATTCTGGTCAAGAGTATATGCCTGGGTTGCGGGCTCAATCCCTAGTAGGAGGCGTGCAGGAGGCGGCCAATTGATGATTCTCTCTCATCATTGATGTTTCTATCTCTCTCTCCTTCTCACTTCCTCTCTGAAATCAATTTTATATATATATATATTCTTTTTTTAAAGTACACGGATATAAAGTAGTTTTTCATTTCTGTCCATTATAACTATAAACTTTTTCTATTGCTCATTTAACCTATGTATTATAGTATTCTAAAAAATAACTGTTATCCAATGAAAGTTAATGAATGAAAGTGCATTTAATGAGGTTAAGGCTTTAGTAGTTGCTTAACATAATAGAGGATAGACTAAAGTATGTACCTAGTACACATTTCAATTATAAATCTAGATGAAATTTTTTTATTTTCATTCATAATACCCTTGTATAAAATATTCACTCTTTCTTTGAACAGAATAAAAAAATTTTAAAGCATATTAAAACATGATTCTTAGAAAAATCCAAAAATTGTCATCCAAATACAATTAAGTTGACTGAAAATATTCTGATTGTCACAACACCAAACTCAGGATCATGAGTAAGGGAAGGAATAAATTGTCTTCTACATCCAGAGCATTAAGAAGTTCTTGGTATACATAATATGTGTCGTGTTATATGACAGCATATTTATTTCCCATAAAGATGAGAAAGACCTTCAAGGCAGGGGCCAGTTTTTAATAATATTTGTGACCCCAGAACCTTTCAGAGGGCCCAGCTATTATAGATATTGAAAGAATAAATGAATGAATGAACTATTTGGGTAACCTAAACCAATTTAATAATAGTAAGACCTGGCAGGGAAGAAATAATAAGTCAATCTGGCGTACCTCTCCCTAACTTGTCTATAACATTTTATTTTTATTACTTATTTATTTTAATCCTTACCCAAGGACATTTTTTTTCATTGATTTTTACAGAGAATGGAAGGGAGGGAGAGAGAGAAACATCAACGTGAGAGAGACACACTGAGCGGTTGCCTCCCACACATGCCCTGACAAGAGCCAGGGCTCGAACCTGCAACCCAGGTACATGCTCTTGACCAGGAATCGAACCCCAGACACTTCAGTCTGCAAGATGACACTCTAACCACTGAGCAGTACCTCTCTATAACATTTTAAAGGTGAATTGTAGTATGCAGAGTTTCTCCTCATGATACATCAGAATCAACCACTTCTCCAGTTGACTTCTTTGCCCACAGTGGTCTGGCTTCTGCCCCTCCTAGTCCACCACTTTGGAATAGGATGCCCTGACCAGTCCCTGCTTCTTGAACCTCTTCTTTGAGCTCTATTCATGCCTGGTCCTATTCCTACCTCATCTATTTATTCCCTGTGTTTATTCCTCTTTCTCTGTCTCAGGTGTGAATGATTTCCAGGGTCCTGTTTCTTGAACCTTATGTTTTTTTTCACTCTACATATTCTCCTGATCCAACTTTTTGTTGCTGATGACTCTCAAATCTGTATTTCCAGCCAAGTCTTTCCTGCTGAGCCCAACAGATACTTCCAATCACTTCTTGGATTTCTTACACTTGTTTCACACTTAACAATCTGCAACCTATTTCATTATTTCTCTCCTTTTTACTTCCTTTTAAACCTGCTCCTCCTATAGTATTCCTCATTTCTCCCTCTACACCAGCGGTTCTCAACCTGAGAGTCACGACCCCTTTGGCGGTCGAACGACCCTTTTACAGGGGTCGCCTAAGACCATCCTGCATATCAGATATTTACATTACAATTCATAACAGTAGCAACATTACAGTTATGAAGTAGCAACGAAAATAATTGTATGGTTGGGTCACAACATGAGGAACTGTATTTAAAGGGCCAGAAGGTTGAGAACCACTGCTCTACACAATGGTTGCTTGATGCCATTATTATTCCATTTATATCCTTAAGCTTTAGCACTGTGGTTGGCATACATTTCAGTGACTGCTTACCAAATTAATGGAAGGAAGGAAAGAAAGCAAGAAGGAAGGAAGGAGCAGATAATTATTCTGTTCTTTACTTCAAGTACAACATTAAGGTAGAGATGTTAAAAGAAATTGCACAGGTTGTGATTTTGCCTAAGGCTAGTATATTAGGCCAAAGTAGAAAAACACAATAAATAGCATTTCTTACTTAAGGTATGCCAACCAGACCCAAAGGCTATAGGATTTTTGGAAGAGAAGGAAATGATATAAGAATTAAGTATTAAACAATTCTTGCTCTCCACGCCCCTCCCCCCCCAAAAAATTATTGCTCTTTTTTGCCCTGACCAGTGTGGTTCAGTTGGTTGGGCATCATCCCATGCAGCAAAAAATTGCCAGCTCCATCCCTGGTAGGGGGCATGCAGAAGGTTTGCTCTCACATCAGTATTTCTCTCTCCCTCTCCCTTCCCCTCTCTCTAAAAATCAATAAACTAAACACAAAAAAAAGATTAACTGATTAAAACAAAATATGTACAAGAGACTGTTCGTCAGGCAGCTGAGAAAGGAGCTAAAAAAAAAAAGGACTCTTATCAACAAAGTGAATAATGTTTTTTATGAAATTTGCAAGGAGCTAGTGCCTCCAGGAAGAAATGGATTACTCTTTCAAAACTATAAAAACGGACATTCATACTAAATATGAGAGCATGTCAGAAGACTACATTTTGTCAGAGAAACTGCCCTTTAAAAAGCAGCAGCAATACACCCACTGGTTGCTCTAGTGACAGATGACATTAACAATTAGTGTTCTCAGGCTGCAACCACTTGGACAAATCTAAGATTCTTCAGTGGTCACAATAGAGCCAGTGGATGCCCAAGGACTTCTACTACCATCTATAGCAAGTCTTTTTTACTTGGAGCATGGCTTAACCTCTTTTCTAATAAAGAGAGTGGTTTAGGTTCTGGGGGGAAAATATATACAAAATAATATAAAATTTACCATCTGCTATATATTATTCGGACTTTTCTTCCTCTCTGCTTCTTCTTCTCTCTCTCTCTCTCTCTCTCTCTCTCTCTCTCTCTAATAATGGAATAGAGCACGAGGAAACATGAAAAGAAACTCAGCACTCACTTGTCCTAGGTGAATGTACAATGGTAAAAGCACATAAGGGAATAAGCTATCTTGTCACTGGAACATGTTCATCCCTGGGGGTAAAGTATAACAACTGTTTAACAGCTGCCCAGTAACACTTAAAGGCTTCAAGCAAAGATGCATCCTAGCTCCACCAGAAACTGTGGAAGAAATACTGTCTGGCAGTATAATACTAGAATAAAATCTAACCAACAAACTAGAATACACACCCCTTTTTATTTCAAAAGGCAACTTTTAAGATCCTGGATAGACCTGGGGTGTGTGTAGGAACTGGGAGGAGGGAAGTAAAGGGGGGGGGGGGGAGATATCTGTAATACTATCAACAATAAAAAATATATTTTGAAAGAAAAATCACGGATAGAGAGGTTTCTACTAACAGTATTCAAATAGCATCAGAATGAGTATTGGTAATGATAACAATATGTTATTTCCCTCTTATTTTGCCCACTGAAAATATATTTGAATGTTTTTTGTTTTTAAGTTCTGATGAAAGAGCATGGGCTTTGGAGTAAGAATGTCAGTTCAACTTGTATTAACTAGCAGTGTGATCTCAGCAAGTCTCTTGACTTCTGTGAATTTTTTCATTTCTTCAATGATGATAATATGTACACCTAACAGGGTTGTTACAGTAATTAAAGTAGGCAAAGTAATGTATATACAAGCCTATATCTTCGTGACCTTGGGCTACACAAAGATTTCTTAGATTTGATACCTAAGCATGATTCATAAATGAAAATATCTTACAACTCAATAAGACAAATAACCAAATTAAAACTGTGAAAATGATTTGAATTGACATTTCACCAAAGACATTATACAAATGAACAATAGGCAAATGAAAAGATGTTCAACATCAATAGTTATTAGAGAAATGCAAATTAAAACCACAATGAGACATCACTTCACACCCACTAGAATGGCTATCATCAAAAAGACAGGCAACAATTATTGTTGGTGAGGATGTGGAGAAAATGGAACTTTAATGTGTTGCTGGTGGGAATGTAAAGCGGTGCAGCCATTTAGAAAAAAGTTTGGTACTAGAGTAGGCAGCCTTCTAAAATGGTTCCCAATGATTCCTGACTCCTAGAATTCATATCCTTGTATAATTTCTCCCCTTGAATGTGGGCTGGACCTAGTGATTTGCTTCTAATTAATAGGACATGGCAAAAGTGATGGTAAATAACTTCTGTTATTAGTTTATAAAAGATGTGACTTCTGCTTGTTCTTATTTTCTCTCTCTGGTGCTTCTCTGATGAAGTAAACTAGAGAGCCCACATGGCAAAAACCCAAGGCAGTTACTAGTCAACGCCCAGGGAGGAAATGAGGCCCTAAGTCCAACACCCTCAAGGAACTGAATCTTGACAATCACAGGAGTGAGTCTGGAATTGATCCTTTCCTCATCAAGCCTTCAGGTGAGACCAGACCACAGTCCAGGTCAATACCCTGTGAGAGACTGTGAAGCAGAGGACCCAGAGAAGCTGTGCCTGTATTTCTGAGATAATAAATTTCTATTGTTTTAGGCTCTATGGTTTGGGGTAATTTGTTATATAGCAATTGATAACTAATATAGACAGTTTCTTTTTATTAAAAATTTTATTGATTTTTTTAGAGAGAGAGAGAGAAAAACACATTATTAATGCATTCATTGGTTGCTCCTCATACATGCCCTGACCAGGGATTGAACCTACAACCTTGGATTATCGGGATGATGCTCTAACCAACTGATCTACCCAGCCAGGGCACTAATATAGACAAGTTTCGTACAAAAGTAAACATAAATTGACCATACAACCCAGTAGTTCCACTGCTCGCTATTTACTCAAAAGAAATGAAAACATATGTCCACACAAAGACTTGTACACAAATGTTCACAGCAGGATTATTCATAAGAACCAAAAAATGGAAACAATCAGAATGCTGGTGAACTGATAAACAAAATCTATGCCAATATGATGAAATACTATTCAGAAGTAAAGAGAAAAAAATACTGATACATGCAACAACCTGATAAACGTTAAAAAACATGCTAAATGAAAAGAAGTCAGAAGCAAAAGACTACACATTGTTTTTATTCCTTTTACAAGAGATAGCCAGAAATGGTAAATCTATAGAGACATAAATCAGAGTCGTGGGTGCCTGGGGCAGAGGGGCAAGAATAGGGATTGACTGCAAACAGGTGAAAGAAATGTTTTAAAACATAGCACTAGTTGCACAATTCTATAAATTTACTGAACATCACTGAATTGAACACTTAAAGGTATGCAAGTTATAACCACACTAGAGGCCCAGCGCACGACATTCATGAACTGGGGGGAGGGGGTTTCCTCAGCCTGACCTGTGCCCTCTCCCAGTCTGGGACCGCTCAGGGGATGTCCGCCTGCCAGCTTAGGCCCGCTCCCTGTGGGTCCTTAGCGCTGCTGCGGAGGCAAGAGAGCTCCTGCCACTGTCGCTGTGCTCGCCAGCCATGAGCCCGGCTTCAGGCTGAGCGGCGCTCCCCTTGTGGGAGCGCACTGACCACCAGGGGGCAGTTCCTGCATTGAGCGTCCAGTCGTTCCACAGTTTGGTCGATTTGCATGTTAGCCTTTTATTATATAGGATTAAAGCTGTGTTTTTTTAAAAAAGACCCCTAAAAGGATTTAGAAAACCTAACTGATAGCTAGTTATACTGATACTGACTCTGTCTTAAGAGTTCTGCTACTCATTCACCACTACTACAAGAAACATCATAATAAGTGTAGCCTTTTGAGCTACTTCCATATGATAAATCCTCATAAGACTATCTTTAACTCCTTTCGGTCCTATACAACTGATTTCATGCCCTTTTCAAAGAGTGTTATGTTAAAAAACACAAAGTGCAGCCCTGATCAGTGTTGTTCAGTGGTTAGAGCATTGGGAACCTGGTTAAGGTCATATAACTGGGTTGCAGGATCAATCCAAAAGCAACCAATCACCCATCAATGTGTCTCTCTCATATAAATACTAGAGGCCCAGTGCACGAAATTCTTGCACAGGTAGGGTCCCTAGGCCTGGCCAGTGATCAGGGTTGATCAGGTTCCCTGTCTCCTCCTTCCCTCGCTCCCTCAGTGCCCTGCCGCTGCTGCTGGTCATCCGTCATGTTCCGCACCACCCCTTGGTGGTCAGCGCACGTCATAGTGAGAGATCGAACTCCTGGTTTCCCAGTTGAACTCCCACGGGGACAATTTGCATATTAGCCTTTTATTATAAAGGATTTCTCTCCTCTCCCCCTCCCTTCCATTCTCTCTAAAAATCAATGGAAAAAATATCCTCATTCCTTGGATGAAGATTAAAAAACAACAACACAAGGTGCAGGCTGAAATAATCAACTGTAAAAGAGCTGGCCTCAGGACATCTCCCACATTTAATTACTTCATTATCAACTTCAGAGAACACCTAAGCAATTACTGATTTTTGCTCTTTCTAAATTGTTCTAAAATCTATAAATATCCATAGTTTTCTAATTATATTACTCCTTTGTAATATTTTGTGATTTATATGTCTTTTTATGACCTTTTAGGCCTCACTTTCTATTGTTAATAATTTAGTATGCTTTACTAGGCTTTACTATTTAATTAATGAGCACTGTCCTGGACCTATGAGTCAACAGTAGTATAAAGTCCACGGGGAAGTTCTCTGAGGGTTCACTGAGGCTCTCATAAGAAAATAAAAAATTGTATTTTCTATACAGTATCAGAGAAAGAACCCTGTATAACCTGAAGGACTAGAATCAGAAATTCAGGGTGATAATGAGCAAGGAACAGTTCATATAAAAATGCCAGAGCCCTGGCCAGTGTTGCTACATGGTTAGAGAGTCGGCCCATGCACCAAAAGGGTTATGGATTTGATTCCCAGTCAAGGGCACATGCCTGGGTTGCAGACTTGATCCCCATTTTTGGTTGGGGTGCATGGAGGAGGCAATCAATTGATGTCTCTCTCTCATATCAATGTTTCTCTCTGTGTGTCTCTCCCCCTCCCTTCCACTCTCTAAAAAAATCAATGGAGAAAATATTCTCCAGTGAGGATTAACAACAACAAAAAAATCAATGGGAAAAAAATGTCCTCAGGTGAGGATTAACAAAAAAGCCAGAAATAGTTCTGGGCTCCAAGCAATGAAGAGAGGTAACAAAGGTACATTAAGTTGTGTCCAAAGTTTGGTGACAGAATCATGGCCACAAGCCTAGACTGACTTAAGAGAAGCTAATTAAGAGCGTTTCCTATTGCTCTGGGGCTGCCATGAACTTCCTTGAGGTTAACAAAGGGTAACAAAGGCATGACTGGGATTTCTGCTTTTGTAGATGCATGTGCAGAAAAGGTTGGTTCTAACAAATCTTGTCAATGTCTTTAATGCCATCAAGACTGACTAATACAGTGAAATATCTACCATGAGGTTACAAATTATTTTTAATTATTAAATCATGGGTCTCCCTAGGTTACTGTTTAGATAGTATCACTCACTGCAGAATCTAGTTTTTAAGACCGTCATTCCTGAAATCTCAAATCTAGATCCAACTGCAATTGTTGGTTAAAAAGCAGATTTCAACCAGGCAGCTGAATGAGAAAACATCTGGACCTACCAGTCAGAATGAGAAAGGTCACATGTTAAATCCAGATAATCTTGTTTATTGGTATTTGAAGGTTATACACCAAGGGGTGGATTACCAGGGCCCTCCTTTAGGCCTGGCACTGACATCTTCATTAATCTGCTATATGTGTGTGACACTTTAAAATCCAAAGCTTTAATACTACTGTGTTGTCATTTGAATTTTATTAAAGGAATTGTAATTTCCAAATGTAATTTTCCTATTTCTAAGCCTGAACACTATGCCAACCTATTACTAGACTACTGAGTATTAGATGCTGGAAGGAACCACATAACAGAATTGTCAAGGGCAGATGATGTCTATTCTTTTCAAAACTTTTCCAAATTTCCATCCAGCATTTTACTATGGATGAAGCATTTGCAACTTTTTCCATCAAAATTAAGAAAAGAAAAGGCTTTGAATCAGCAAGGAACAAAATAAAAAGATTGCTCTAAGACAGGTTTCAGGTCGGTGTTGAAGAAAGGGGGATTGTACCCTACCACATGACTTTTTCATAATTAGTATATATTATTTTATATCCATACAAAACTGAACCATAATTGGTTATGTTGGCAGCAATTCTATAGTCCATTACATATGAAACTATTATAAAAATAGCAAAGTTAAGACGCCTTAAGACCTTACACACTTTGGTCAGGGCTTTTTCATCTTTTCTGAGTTTTAGACCTCATTTAAGAACTGTACTCTTTGCCCAAAAAATGTACACATGCCCATAGACACAAAATTTCACATAGTTTTAATAGGTTTCTCAAATCTTGAAATCTCAGGGTGAGAATCTTTGTATTATGCCTTTAAACAGGCTCAGGTTTAAATCAAAGGTGCCTCTGTGCTATACTTTATATGACAATGGTTAGCCTTTAAATTTTTTGTGGATTATAATAAAAATTTTAGATGTCAATTTAATATCTACTTTGTATAAGAAACAAAATTTTTCAAAATTCTTTCAAGGGTACCCAAATAAAACATTTAAAGGCCTAAAACAATTTTTGTTTATTGTAAATAATGATGGTTTAAATTGTTATTGCACCCTTTCAAATGTATCTATTGGAATATACATTTTAGTGATTTGATCTACTCTATCACAAATTTAAAAATACATAAGTTTTTTTAATCATAAATTTTCTTCTTAAATTTTTATTTCAATTTCACTTTCCTCATAGAATTTTATCCATATCTACTATTCTTTTAGGCTTGCATCTTCTATTGTTAATCCTGTCACATGTCTCTACAACAACAATATATATAAATTAAAAATATTTTTGTTACCATGACATTCTGTTAGAAAATTTCTTCTGGATTGAGTTATTATTATAATTATTAGCATACAATTGATAAAATATAGGTATATTACAAATCTTGATCAATAATTATTAAATATAAAAAGTAAAAATTTGGGGAATGTATCTCTTGAATGAGATGGATGAAAGGAGATGCATCTATGAAAGTTTTTTATTAAAGGAATTATCCAATTGACCCTTTTTTTGGCATCCTGGAAGTATGTATACTAGTATTTCATGGCAAATAAGTAAGAGATACGCCTTTCTTTATAGAGTGGAAAAGGATCATTGTGAAAGGGGAGGAGAGAAAGGAGAACCTTAACTACACCAGCCTTATTGGGCAGAGAGTTTTAGGAAAGAACACATAATGAAATTGAAGACCTGGCAATTAATTCTCTTAAAATTATCCACATTCATGTAATCCTTGGAAAGTCTTCCATTTATCCCAGGTTGAAGAACACTGCTAAAAAAAGACCACATTGTCAAGATGTACGCAATATGCTCTTCTTCACTTTATGTAACCGACAATGATTTAGTGAGCAATAGGAACAATGCAGGGGATGAATGGATAAATGGCTGGGTAGAAAGGCAGAGAGAAGAAGAAATACTGAGCTTTTACTGTGTACCCCAAACTATAGCATAAAGGAATAAGACTAAAAAAGACTCTATCCTTGCCACCTCATCAACTCTTTGGTAAACAATAAAGTACAGTGAGACCCTGCCACAACGCAGTATGTATGGATTTGGATCCAACAGGAATGGTGATTACCTCCAGTTGTTCTCTGCTCCTCCCATCTCTGACAGGAGCAAGCTAAAATTCTTATGCCATGGGATTCGGTAGGAAGTGACTGCCTCATGATCACTTGGGACTTTTTAAATTTAATGTATGGTCAATTGTGTCTAGTCTAAACTTCACTGCTGTTGCTTTATGCTTTTTGTAACAGTATCTAGCCCAAACTCCTATATTTAATTAAATTTACAATAATGTGACTTCCATATTTAAAGATGAAATTTTTGAATCCTATCTACCTTTTTGTGGAGAGAACTCATATACTCATCTGATCTCCAAAACTATTCTCCTTCGTGCAAATTACAAGAAAAAAAAAAAGCCCCTCTGACAAATTATGAAAAACGATGACCTAGTGAACCAGAACAGGATTTCATTCCTCAGTCCAATGGTGTGCTGGTAAATGCTTACAAATCAAAGAGTGGAGGACGGGCTTTTTTTTCTATAGCATTTGCTGATGTCAGTGGTATAAACACCATGGCCTATTTCAAGCTACCAACATGAAGTCAGCCAGCTCACAAAAAATTCCTGAAAATTTAACAATGGATTATGAGCTGACTGTGGCACATCACTGGGACTCCTCACTTATCTCTTAGCAGAGTTGCCTTCATGTGGTTACCAAATTGCACCAGGGTATACAATGGCCCAGGACATCATGACTGGTGTCAAACTTTGAGCAGATGAACTCACTTGGCAAGAACTGATGCTAGGCAAGTTAGCAGGCACATATAGGTATTTCATACACCACTAACCAACTGGACTGGGATCCATTTTATTTCATACGCATCTTGTTTCACTGCAAGGAGGCACTAGTACTACTGCTCCACAGTTAAAGAAAAGCAAAAGGAGGGGAAGAGTCTCAGAAGACCCACTAAGGACAGCGGAAAGGCCCATTTTTCTGTCAACCTTGATAGCAATCCCTTTCTCTTTGGCAGATGCCAAATATCTTCCTATAAGTTCCTTGCAGTTCACTGTGCTATACAGCTTGGTTAAGAAAAATTCTAATATGATGTTTTTTGTTTAAAAGATTCAAGGAGAAGTGTCTGGGTTTTATCACCAACAGAACTTACCCGTTGACACAGTAGAAGCCATAACGCCTCTCTGTCATTGTACTTACAGAAATCCCCTGTGAGTGAACTGCTGCAGCAAAGTACTGCTGATTTTGTAAGATAACCCCTGCATCCCATGAGCGACAGGTCTTGATCTGGGCTTGAGAGATGTAATATTTTGATAAAAAACGGCACTTCCTTTTGAAGCATATATTTGCGTGTATGAGCAGTACCGCTGGAACCTCAGTGAGCGCCTAGGCGAGGCTTACTTGGTCTCTCCCAGCTCGCTCCAGCCGTAGGCCCCTCCTTCACACATCTGAATGTAGCAGTAATTAGCATCCATAAACCACAAATGTGGCTTGTTTTTTCTCTCCCCTTTCTGAAGCATCAAAGTAATTTGTATTTCTCATGAGTGCAAAAAAGTTGTACACCTCAAAAGAGATTGAGACTCTGACATGGAAAGCTACTGAAGATGGGAACTTTATCTCCTAAGAGGGAAAAAGTTTTTGAGCACACTTTCTAATGAAAGTTCTTATCTTTGATTTAAGCTTCACATAAGGTACTGCAAGAGAGAAAATGCAAGGCCTTTCAAAAAATTATCAAGTTCAACTTTTCTCATGGAATTAGGTACTATCCTAACTCTTACACAGCAAAAGTACTTAAACAAATACACTAATTGATCACCACTGTACAATTAATTAAAAAGAAATCTATTTCATGAGTACCAGGTATATTTTATATTCAGTTGTAAAAATTTGGGAGATGAAGATGTAGTGCTAGCATTGAATATCCCCCCAAATTAATGTCTGTCAGGAACCTCTGAATGTGGCCTTATTTAGAAATAAGGTCAATGTTAAGATGAAGTCACATTGGATTAGGATAGGCCCTTAATCCAATGACAGGTGTCCCTACAAGAAGACAGGGAAGAAGCCCATGTGCTGACAGAAGCAAGGACTGGAGTTATGCTGCCACAAGCCAAGGAACACCAAGGACAGCTAGAAGCTACCAGAAGCTAGGAAAAGACACGGATTCTTCCCTAGAGCCTGTAAAGGGCGAGCCTTTAGAGCAGCAGTTGCCAACCTTTCGGACCTCACGGACCACCAGTTGGAGACTGCTGCTTTAGAGGAAATGACTGTGCTTACACCTTGCTTGGGACTCCTGGTTTCCAGAACTGTAAGAGAATAAAGTTTTGTTGTTTTAAGCCACTGCGGTCATGCTGTAGAAGCCCTATGAAACTAAACAAAGGGTAAATGTACAACTTAGGGTAAATAGCTGATGCTGATGGATAGTGAGGTACATTATGTACTTTTTGCCCCGTAGCATCTCCAGAACAAACTGCTAGTGTAAGTAGAAAGGCATGGTGGTTGGCAGGGGGCTGCTGAAAATGGGGCCAGTAGAGTGTGTTCAATGCAGGGAGTTAGTAGCCAAATAAATATTCCCTAATTATTCAAAGACAGAAAAGTAATGCCACCAGCATATGCATGTAGAATCACAACTTCAAAACATACATGCCAGGACAGAATCTTTCCTTCCATATTCTAAGTGGGAAATGGCAAAGATGAGGATCCAATTTCAGAGGAAGAAGGACTAAAATAAAAAGCTGAGGTTCTACCTTAGTTATGCAGCCCTTAACTGCATTTTTCTCTCTCTTTTTCAAATGGTTTTTATTGATTTCAGAGAGAGGAAGGGAGAGGGAAAGAGAGAGAGAAACATTAATGATGAGAGAGAAACATCAATGATGAGAATCATTGATCAACTGCCTCCTGCATGCCCCCTACTGGGGATTGAGCCTGAAACCCGGGCATGTGCCCTGACAGGGAATTGAACTGTGACCTCCTGGTTGATAGGTTGATGCTAAGCCAGTGAGCCACACCACCTACTTTTCAATTCTATTTTATAATTTAGCATGTATAATTTAAATATACTGTTCATATTATAGTTTTTTTAAAAGGCAGGGGCCTGTTGATGGTTCTGTCTCTCTCCCCCTCTCCCTTCCTCTCTGAATCAATCTATAATAATAAAAGCGTAATATGCTAATTAGACCAGATGTCCTTCCGGGCTGCAAGGGAAGCCTGGGTCCCGGGTGCCAGAGGGAAGCTGGTGCCAGCAGCCAGGCAAAGGAAGGCCTACTCTTGCACGAATTTCGTGCATCGGGCCTCTAGTAAAAATATATTTAAAAAATAAATAAAATAAAAGGCAGAGGCCTGGTTATAACCTGTTGCAAATGTATGTGACCCAGATTAAATGCCAACATTAATAATACAGTAATCAATTTGGAGCTTAATCATGAAATAATGGATTACTTTTTCAACACTAAAGTTAACCTATTCATTTCTTTCTAAATCAGGCTTAGAAAGAAGAACCATTTCTTCTCTCCCAAATTATTTAGAATGGTTGATTATACCTTCTAGTTTATACCAAGTACTGTATGACACTCCCAGAGCCCTAATAACTGAGAAAAACTCACAGATATTCCATCAATCCATTGACATGTATTAGAGGTAAGGTGATAGAAATAGCAAAGGCAGCTACAGCAGTTGAAAATGACCCAAAACAAGTAGATCACATGGGCTGAATATCTCTCTTTTCTTCTTGGAAGCATTTCTGGGACAGGTCTAATTCAGAGGCCACAAACTATTGTATGGATTCCTAGAACCATATGGGTTTTTACATATTTGTTTTAAATTCCTATTGTTGAATAGAAATTATTTGGTTTCTTTTTTATTTTGGGTATTTAATCTGTCCTCCTCCCCCCCGCCCCAACTACTTGAGAATATAAAACTCATAGGTATCTCTGAACCCAGAGCAAATTCTAACATAAATTATAAATTTTCAGACCAAATGTTGTATAGGGACCATCATTTCAAACATATACTTAATGGCATTACCTACCAGAACTAAGAAACCCTAACTCAGAAAAATGCAAGCTGATGGTAGTTATTTGCCTCATTCTGAGTGTGGCTCCATGGATGTCACCTTCAAGAAATTGCATAAAGCTGGTACAACACCATATGCCTTTCCTCAGCACAAATGACCACATCCTGTGCCAGGCAGCATTTTTCAGTCTCTGTGGTTAAGAACTAGTACAAATTAAAGTATAGCTAGGCAGAGCTGGAATGTTAGTTGAAGCTGTGATTTGAATCTCAGAAGTTTTAGACATAGAACTCTATTACTTGATCCCTTAAGTATCTAAGACAAAGGATCCCAAGAAACATTTTTTTCTTTTTTCCTTTAAGAAACACATATATAGCCCGACTGATGTGGCTCAGTGGTTGAGCATCAACCTATGAACCAGGAGAATTCATGGGTCAAGGCCAATAGCCTGGCCAATAGTCTGGCTATATGGCTATGCGGAAGGACAATGAAAACTTGGTCTATTAAAGGATGCCCATATGAGGCACTGCCTTATGGAAATCACTGTGGGAATATGATGGGTGCATTAAAGTAGGGCATGTCAATACCCATCAGAAGAACCCCCTTCCAGGTTTGAAAAGGTGAATAGAACCAATGAGTAAATATTGCAATGTACTTGCTTAAGGTGGCCACTTGGGTTCATGAAATAAGTAGACATTTGAGGACCACAGAAATGAAGAGAGGTGAATCTGGATATATTCCTTTTTTACCCTCTGAGGCTCAGAATGCCAACCAAACTTCTATTAACAAGTGATACAGAGGCTGCAGATGACTATGGGTAAGATTCCTCAGGAAGAAGGCCCGGCACATAGCTGACAAGTGGATTATACGGAACCAATGGCAGTAGCCCCAAAAGGACTACAAATGGGTTTTTGACAAAATAAGCATTGACTCTGGATTAGACTTCGCTTACCTGGTGGTAGATACAAATGGTCAGAGTACTAAAAAAGAACTGAAACAGGAGCCATTGCACCAATTTGGACTGCCAAGTCATATTTCTTCAGACCAAGGCATACACTTTATAGCCCATAATGTCAACCAATGGGCAGAGAGGTTGCCTGCTCATAATAATATTTTCATAGAGAACTGGAACTGACAATTGAAACATTGATTGTTTAAGATTCCCTGAAGTCCTGAGGTATCTTACCTCATCCTTAGCTTAGAATGTCATATATACCTCATTTTCCCTTTTTGTCTCTGAACCTCTCAATGTGGGATCTTTGTCTTTCTCATGTATGTAGGGTCCCCATACAGATGAACGTAATTAGATTTGGTTATTCTCTCTGGTTAACCTGCATCCTATAGGTTTAATTACTAGAACAGCTGAAAGAACCCTGAAGGCAAGAGGCAAGTTCTTCCTCCCCTATTCCAGGATCTCTTGACCTTTATGATCCTTTTGCTATAAGAGATTCATGGTCAAAGACCAGAGGGTGTCCTGTGGTATAATACAAAAATATATTTGGTCTTAGTCTCAGATTCCTAGCACAGAGTTACTAAAACCCTTGCAATTTCCTGAGTGATAGTATGTTTTATTATTCATAACAAGCCCCTTTCACTCACACCTGAGTTTATGCTATTAAGGTGACTTAGGGTGGGGTCCCTAAATTGCCTCAGTATGGGGTGGTCACTAGAAAGACCAAATGACTAGAGGATTGGAACTTTCAGCCCCATCCACCAACCACCAGGAAGAGTCGAAGGGACTATAGATTGAGCACTATAAAAACTTTTGAACAATGAGATTCAGAGAGCTTCTGGGTTGGTGAACACATCAAAGTTGTGGGAGTGTTATGCCCAGAGGGCATGGAAACTCTCCCACACCATACCCTGCTCCATTTGCCTGTTCCTGAGTTGTATGTATCCTTTATAATTAACTGGCTATAGTAAGAAAGGTGCTTTCTTAAGTTCTGTGAATCATTCTAGCAACTTATCAAACCTGAGGGAGGTTTGTGGAAAATCCTGAATTGGTAGCCAAGCTAGAATTAGTGCAGATAACCAGGGGATCTCGTACTTACAACTTATGTCTGAAGTGAGAGCGGTCTGTGAAACTGATCCCTTAACCTGTGGGTTCAGCATTAACTCCAGGAGTTAGTATGCTCATTGAATTTTTGGATTCCCAGCTGGTGTCTAAATTTGAAGAACTGATTGTTGTTGTTGGAAAACACCCCAGACAAATCTTTCTATAATGAACATGTATTGTTTTTATAGTGAAAAAGAGTAAAAATAACACTTTAAAAAGTTAGTATAACTTGAATACTGAATAAATACCTTAAATTCTCAAAATTTGCTGATAACCTATATAGCAAATTATTAAATGCAAATACTTGTAAACTGAATAAAACAGAATTACTCCCAAATCAATCCACAAATACAACTTTTCCTTGGAGAATTCCTCATTTCTTCTTCATATTAAGTCTTAACCATATCTATAACCATTAGTTTTCTGTACACTATGGCTCACCTTCCATATCTTCATCTTCATTGGTTGGGCATTCTGCACTGTCCACATTTTCTGTCTCATGAGGTTTGGTTAAATTGTAGTCATTTAAAATCACTGGACCTTCTAGGAGATAAAAAGAATTTTAACTATGCAGTCAACTTAAACTATTTTTTATAAACATGTATAAAGTAGATTCCCATCTCAGCTTCACACAAATTCTTAGTGATAGTATTCCTTTCACATATACTCTAAGTGTGATATATGTGAAAACTCTTGAGGTTTAGAAATATATCCAGGGTTCATACACTTTTCCATTAAACATGATTTTCTTTCTTTTCTTTTTTTTAAAATATATTTTATTGATTTTTTACAGAGAGGAAGGGAGAGAGATAGAGAGTTAGAAACATCGATGAGAGAGAAACATCGATCAGCTGCCTCCTGCACATCTCCTACTAGGGATGTGCCCGCAATCAAGGTACATGCCCTTGACCGGAATCGAACCTGGGACCTTTCAGTACGCAGGCTGACGCTCTATTCACTGAGCCAAACCGGTTTCGGCTAAACATGATTTTCTTGAATATTTCTTTCACCTGAGTTAAAATGAACTCACGTTCTTTCTGTACAGAAATTCTCTCTCCTTTGGGATATCTCACAGTATCTGGTAGAATGTTATTGCTATTTATGACCAAGAAGTATTGATATGTAGTGATGAGAAATACTTAGCCTGAAAATACTAATATAACCCAATTTTGGAAAGATGCTTTCCTTAGAGTAAGCTTCCTATTTTCCTTTTCTGTTCACATTATAAATGTAATGATGTGGAGCCAGAACAGTGTGGCTCAGTGGTTGAGCATCAACCTATGAACCGGAGGTCAATTTCAGGTGAGGGCAAATGCCTGGGTTGCAGGCTTAATCCCCAGTAGGGGGCGTGCAGGAGGCAGCCAATCAATGATTCTCTCTCATCATTGATGTTTCTCTCTCTCCCCCTCACTCTTCCTCTCTGAAATCAATAAAAATATATTTAAAAGAATCAGCCCAGGAAATAACAAAATTCCTACATGAAAACAAATGTGATAAACAGGATCAAAACTCACCCCAAAAAGAACACTCACAAGAAAAATGGTAACAACTCACAGTAACACAAAACAGCATTTAAGTGATAAATTTTTTAGTACAACATAAGCTTTGATTTAAAAAGTGAGTTAATCAACAGAGAAAACATAGGAGTTATTTTGGGGAAATAAATTATTTTAAATGTTTGTAGTTCATTCTGAAGCAGGGGTCAGCAAACTATAGCCCAAGGGCCAAATCTAACCATGGCCTGTCTTTGCATGGGTCCAGGTGGTAGAATGGGTTTTACATTTTTAAAGGGCTGTAAAAAATATAAAGAGGTTTCTGCAATAGAGGCCATATGTGGCCCAGAAAATCTAAAATATTTATTATCTGGCCCTTTACAAAAAAAGTTTGCTGATCAGTGTTCTAGAGTGAAAAGCTCAAGTTGTTCAAATAGAAGCTACTATATTACTCAACAAAAACTGTCTTTCTTCAAACGAATCAGTAGGTGGGGTATGGTTTGGTCCTAAAATACCAAAGAACTTATATTATCTAAATTGATGAGTTATTTTTGTAACAGGAAGAGACAACCATATTTTTCTTCCCCAACCCATTTCCATAGCATTTTTACTGCAATCAGAATGTTCCTCTTTCTTTGGTAATTTCAGTAAAGTTCTATTTCTAGACAGGAAAAAACTGATGCTACTTTACCTGTAGGCGCAGACTGCTCCTGACTGCTTTTCAGTTCCACATTTGGTTTTATATCTGAAAAAGTATATATAATAAATATTAGCTGCTTAGAGAAAAATTTTTTCAGATTTGAGAATCCTAAAATTAATAAGGATACCATTTTGGAAGCTTTAGCAGCAGATTTCCTCTTCAGAGCAAGACTATTCTTTATATCCTCCTTAAAAAGTGCCTCAAGGAGTATAAAAGGTATTAGCTACACAAGCAATTGTATTTTAAAGAGATTAAGAAGAGCCCTGGCTGGTGTGGCTCAGTTGATTGGAGGTAGTGGGTGTGATTCCCCGTCAGGGCACACATAGCTTGCAGGTTGGGCACATGAGGGAGGCAATCCATTGATGTTTGTCTCTTTCTCTCTCCTTTCCTTCCCTAAAATAATTTTTTTTAAAAGAAGGAAAAAACTTGCTACATTGTCTTTTTAAAAAAAGAGAGAGATTCAGAAGAAAAATTAGTGCTTTGTATTTACCCACATACTTAATATGTCTGGTGCTTTTGATTTTTTTTTTTTTTTTTCATGAAAACCTGAGCTCCCATCTGTGGAACTCCGTCTAAAGAACTTCCTTTAGCCCTCGCCAGTTTGGCTCAGTGGATAGAGCACCAGCCTACGGACTAAAGCAGTGGTTCTCAACCTTCTGGCCCTTTAAATAGTTCCTTATGTTGTGACCCAACCATAAAATTATTTTCGTTGCTACTTCATAACTGTAATGTTGCTACTGTTATGAATCGTAATGTAAATATCTGATATGCAGGATGGTCTTAGGTGACCCCTGTGAAAGGGTCATTCAACCGCCAAAGGGGTCGCGACCCACAGGTTGAGAACCCCTGGACTAAAGGGTTGGATTCCAGTCAAGGGCACATGCCCAGGTTGCAGGCTCGATCCCCAGTAGGGGGTGTGCAGGAGACAGTGGATCAATGATTCTCTCTCATTGATGTTTCTGTCTCTTTCCCCCTCTCCCTTCTCTGAAATCAATAAAAATATTTTTTTTAAATAATTAAAAAATAAAAAACTTCCTTTCACATTTTTAGTGGTGCCACTGTGTGAATGACAACTTAGTTTTAATTTATTTGGAAATATCTTTATTTTGCCTTCAATTCTAAAGAATATTTTTACTTGATATAGAATTCTGGGTTGACAGTTTTCATCTAGCACTTTAAAAATGGCATTCTACTGTCTTCTAGCCTCTACTGTTTCTGATAAGTTAGTGATAATATTTATATATTATTCTTTTTCTCAAATACTTTTAAGATTTTCTCTTTACCTTTGGTTTTCTCTTTACTTTTGGCTTGATATACCTAGGTAGATTTTATGTGAATTTATCCCACTTGGGTTCATTGAACTTATCTGTAAAATTACGTTTTTCACCAAAGTTAGAAGTTTTTGGACATTATTTCTTAAAATTTTCCTCCTCCATTCTCTTGCTCCTTTCCTTTTAGGATTTCAATTGCATATATACATTACACTTTTTCATATTTCCCCACAGTTCCCTCAGACTCCGTTCTTTTTTCCCCTCAACATTTTTTCTCTCTTTTGTTCAGACTGAATACTTTCATTGATATACTAGAGGCCCAGTGCACGAATTCGAGCACGGGTGGGGTCCCTCGGCCTGGCCAGCGATCGAGGCCATCTCTCCCAGTCCTGATCGGACTGATCAGGGCTGTCTGGCTAGCCAGGAGGAGGGACTGTGGGAGGTTGGCCAGCCAGGGGAGGTTGGCTATGGGAGCGAACTGACCACCAGGGGCCAGCTCCTGCATTGAGAGCCTGCCCCCTGGTGGTCAGTGTGCATCATAGCGTCCGGTCGTTCAGTTTAGGCCAGTGGTCGGCAAACTCATTAATCAACAGAGCTAAATATCAACAGTACAACGATTGAAATTTCTTTTGAGAGCCAAAATTTTTAAACTTAAATTATATAGGTAGGTACATTGTTATTAACTCTATTACGGTACTCCTAAGGCTTAGGAAGAGCCACACTCAAGGGTGCCAAAGAGCTGCATGTGGCTTTCGAGCTGCAGTTTGCCGACCACGGGTTTAGGCTTTTATATATACATATAGAGCTTCAAATCCACTTACTTTTGTCTATCATCTTAATTTGCTGTTAAGCCTGTCCAATGAACTTTCTATTTCATATAGTATAATTTTTAGTTCTAGAACTTTACATTTTGTTCTTTTTAAATAGTTTCTTTCCTGAGATTTGTTAATTCATTACAAGCATATATTCCTTTACATCTTTGAGTATAATTATTATAGCTGTTTAGGATCCTTGTCTTCCAATTCCAATATCTATGTCATCTTGAGTTCAGTAACCACTGATATCCTTTTCTCTTAAGTACAGGTAACACTTTCCCTCTTCACATGACCTAAAAATTTTGGATAATACACTGGACATTGTAAATGGTGTTATAGATTTTACAGATCCTGTTATGTTCCTTTCAACAGTATGAGTATTTTTCTTTATTTTACTTTTTAAAAATAAAGCATATAGTTAACTTGCCTGGATTTAAACTCAAATTCTGTCTCATTTGTGGTGGGAAGTAGCTAGGGTAACCAGATGTCACACTATGCCTGGGATTGAGTGTTTCCCAGACCACCCTTTTATTTTTATTTTTTTATTTTTTTAAAATATACTTTATTGATTTTTTACAGAGAGGAAGGGAGAAGGATAGAGAGCCAGAAACATCGATGAGAGAGAAACACTGATCAGCTGCCTCCCGCACACCCCCCACTGGGGATGTGCCCGCAACCAAGGTACATGCCCTTGACCAGAATCGAACCTGGGACCCCTCAGTCCGCAGGCCGGTGCTCTATCCACTGGGCCAAACTGGTTAGGGCCCAGACCATCCTTTTAGAAGCACAAATTTCTGTTCAGATGGGCTGCTCAGAGTGTGACTCATATAAGTGTAGTTCAAGGATCAGCTACAGATTTGAATCAGCCAAAGAATTTATACACAAAAAAAGGCCTCCCTGCCTTCTCCATTCTAGAACTTCTCCTCCTTGCTTCCCAGCTGCTGTGCTTGCTATGGTTTAAAAAATATACTGGTCCTCGGGTTACATTGGAGCGTAATGCGATTTTCGCCGTAAGTCGGAACCCACCTACATAAGCACCTATATCACTCACATGGAGCACATACACAGCAGTAATGAAGTGAAACAGCAAAAAAAATTTTAAAAGATAACAGTTCCTGACCTTTACTTATGGCAAATAAATAAAAAACATAAAGCACATATGTACATATGTCAAAATGACAGAACTTTTTTTTTTATAAATAAATGGGAGATGGAGATGTAACCATGAAACGACATACGTAGAGTCCGACGTAACCCGAGGCCTGCCTGTATATCGTGTTTTATTGATTTTAGCTGCCTCCTGCGTCCACAATCCGGGCATGTGCCCTGACCAGGAATCAAACCAGTGACCTCTCAGAGCATGGGATGATGCTCAACCAACTGAGCCACACTGGCCAGGGCCTTGACATGGGTCTTTTGTTTTGTTTTTTTTACGACTCATCCTATCTCATTCTTTAAAATATTTATTGTTGAAAGTGTTACAGATATTCTCCCCCCCACCCGCCACTGACTCCCTCTATCCCACTCCCACTCGCCCCACCCCAGGCCTTCACCACATGTGACATTCCTGCCAAATATGCATAACATGAATCTAACCATGGGAAAACAAACTAAACTCTAATTGGGGAACAGTTTACAAAATAACTGGCTTGTAATCCTCAAAAGTGTCAAGGTCATGAAAAACTGAGGAATTGTTTCAGACTGAAAGAGAATGAGGAGTTATGACAACTAAATACAATGTGTGATTCTTAGTTGAATACTCTTGCAGTAACGGACATTAGAGAAACAATTGGAGAAATCTAAATGGGGTCCAAGGATTAAATGGGAGTAATGTATCTATGTTAATTTCCTGATTTTGATAGTTGTTTTGTAGAAGGTGGAACATAAATACTAAAGTATTCAAGGGTATCATATCAGCAACTTAATCTCAAAATTTCCAGAAAAAAACAGGGTTTTTTTGTACAGTATTGCAACTTTTCTGTAAGTTTGATAGTGTTGTGAGCTTTGGGGGGGTTTTTTTAGTTAAAAAAAAAACTACCTGTGAAACTTTTAATTGCATACTAAAGGGATTCTTAACAGAAAAAAAAAGGAAAAAAACCTAGCTCAAGGTTTCACATGAGCAACCTTCATGTGAAAACATCTTCTAGTTACTTCAGAGAAAGATGGCTTTTGATTTGGTGACCTAAAGGGAAAAGGTCCTGGTCCCCTGAACCTTTTAAATCCTCTGACAATGACATTTAAATAACTCTCAACATTTTCTCAAGAGGCCTTCGTGTGCTGTAAATAACACTAGAAATAACTGAGTAGTTTCTAAGAGAATTTCTGACTCTTAGTATTCAAAATTTTAAGAAGACATTAAACCATGTATAATCAGGCAACATGGATGTTCTTCTTAGGTGCTAAAAAAATACTTAAAACACAAGGACAAAATAGATTGAAGTACACTTTCTCTCCCTGAAATTAAGGTCTTTATAAAAACATGAAGTCGTAGGTAGATGGTAAAGGAATTCCCAATTGTTAAATATTTATAAAACTTTTCAGTTTTTAATGGACCATTGTGTAATTTCTTATACTTCAGTTAAAAAAAAAAACCTCAAAAAATTTCCATTTAATGGGACATACTGGGTTGGCAGTCAATATAGCTTCACAATATTTAAAAGAACACTCTAGAAAACTAAAAAAGAAGGGTCCGTATATTGCTTTTGACAGAAATACAGTTTTCTTTACTGATGTTTATACATATCCGGTACAGATGATGGAAGAATTTCAAAGTAGGTTAATTTCATTGAAAAACAAATATTGTCTATATCTCTCCTGTTACCTGAATAGGCAAAGCATGCTCCTGCCTCAGGACCTTTGTATTTACCTTCCCCTCTTAACAGAATGCTCTTCCCCCACCTAGCTACTTGGCCACTTCCTAGCTTCATTCAGGTGTTGTATGCTCAAAAGTCACCTTACCAAATAAGCTTTACATAACTATCCCATATAAACTGTCATCCTTCATGGTCACTTTGTTTTCTCTTACCTTGCTTTATTTTTCTTCATAAAATTTCTTTATTGTCACCACCTGACATATTTTTGGTCATTTTTGTTTTTACCTGCCTCCCCACACCAGAATGTAAGGTCCATGAGAACAGGGATGTTATGCACATTTTGCCTTGCTATTTTGCTGTGTCTTTAACTCCCAAAATAGTGCCCATTCATAATGGACATGAATTTTTACATCTCTTGATCCTTATGAACACTCTAGATTAAAGTTCCGCAAACTACGACTTACCACTTGTCTTTGTGTGGCCCGTGAATTAAGAATTTTTTTTTTTATATTTTAAGTGGTTAGAAAAATAATCAGAAGACTATTGTTTTGTGCCACTTGAAAACTATGTAAAGTTCGATTTCAGTGCCCATAAAGTTCTATTGTAAATACAGACAAACCCAATCACTTACATGTCCATTGCTGCTTTCATAGTCCAACAGCAAAGCTGAGTAGTTGTGACAGAGACTATATGACTTACAAAGCTTAAAACATTCACTATCTGGTCCTTTACAGAAAAAGTTTACCAGGAAACAGCTTAACGATGACTATCTCCTAACAATATTTCTATTTTTATAATTGGAATTCTAGGAAACAGTTGTGATTTCCATTAATGCAGTTATCAAAGTTATAAGTCATCTAGACAGCACCTTTCATACAAAGTATTTTACAAATGTGACCGATTGAAAAATTACTGTGACTTTTCAGAGTGTAAAAAACAACCCACCACATGATGCCAAACATTCAGATAAAATATTTTTAAATGTACTTATATGTAGGTGTACAAATATATATGTGGCATCATGCTTCCATTAGGATTTTTTGGTATCATTAGATAAAGCAATTTCTTATCTCATTTAAAAGCCAAAATTATAAACCAGCAGAAAACCCTAGTTAACACTCATTCATATCAGGTGCCTTCTTTCTTTCCTGCAACTTAATACTCAATCTAATATTTCTTAAGTTTAATTTAATCATTAGTGCTTTCCACTGATACCTTACCTTTTAATAACAAATCTTATAAAAGGCATAGCTATTCTGTTACAGAGATGGCTGACAGATATACTGGACTGTAAAAATTAAAGGCTATTTCTTTTGTAGCTTTCCAAAGCACTTCACCAATTCAAAGCTTTTCTAGCAGTATCAAGTTGTTTTCTACCAGTACTGAAAACAAGCCTTCTTCACATGCTTACTGAAAGATGACAATTTCAAGTTTGTTTTTATTCCTTCAGATTCTCTTTTCATTGACAAAGATGCCATTTTAAAAAAATTCACTAGCTAGAATTTTTGTTATAATATCAATATTTTTCTCAGACATTCCAGCATTTTTATGTGCTGCAAAATTAAAGGGAGTAGATTACAACTAAAATTTAAACTTGGAAATGGCAGGAGTCTGGTTAATTAAGATTTCATCAAAGTTCACAGGGGAATGTTTTTACCTCTTTGCTCTAATATAAACCAACTATTAACAAAACCAAATATTTACATTAGCAACAAAATTTGTAACCATATTTTTAACTTGAATAGTTATGAACTTGCCTTCATTTTGAGACTATTAAGTAATTATTATTCAATTGAGAATATCAGCTAACAAAATTATACTTAAGTTTCAGAGATCAGATTTTCACTGGCTGTTCTGTTTTCCCAGTAGGAAGTTGTAGGTGCTAAAGGAGAGCAAAATGTTAAATCTCAGAAAGATTGCTGCATTGACTTTGCCAGCTGCCAGCAGTTCTGGTGCCTGACGGCTGCCAGAAAGCTGTACCTGAACACTGACATTCCTTTTTATCTTCATAACAGTAAACTGACTCTTATCCCCATGTCTCTTAAAAAAATAGTTTTTTAAAATCTAAAATGTTCACTTTTACTTTTTAACCAAAATCTTTGGAAACTGAGTCACTATAAAAATGTACTCATATTTGCAACATTAACATTAGGGACAGAAGTGTTAGCTATTATTTCTGAAAGGTCCTTCACCATTTCTTTTTATTACTACCACATATAATCAATTCCTGGAATCTTGGCATCACAAGAACAATTCTGCATAATGAAAAATGATACCTAAGACTAATGAAATCAGAATATTAGAAATGGAGTGGATATTTTATCTAGCTTAAGTGACCTTCCTCTGACACCTGGTGCTTGAATTTCCTCCAATATCTCCCTATTTGGGTTGTATGTTTCCTCCCTTAGACACTTCCAATAATATAGAAGTTATTCCTTTCCATTTCAGGAAAAAAAGTTTTAAAAGTTCCTCCTTAAATGTAGCTGAACTCAAATTTCCTGAAATGTCCATTTCAGGTCCTTGTTCAGCTTCTTGGGAACATATAAGAGAAGTTATTACTCAGATGCTATTACTCAGTTCCCTAACCGCGGTGAGAGCTTTCTTCTGAACCTGGTTTTGTTTGCTTGTGGTCCTCCAAAAAGGTATCATGAAGCACTTAATCCAGTAAGTGCAAATGAAATTTCATATTATCTCACAGAATTTCTGGAAAATGAAAAGGTATAATTGCATTTATTATTCTCCCCATTTTACCGACAAAGTTCATGACACAAAGAATGACAAAATATAGTCACCTAATTGACCAAGGGTACAATGTCAGTGACACATTAAGGAGAGAAGCAGGACTAATTTCTTAAGTTTTACCTTTGTTTCAAAGAATTTAACTAATGTTTTAATTAAAGTGCTTTCCTATAGATCAGTGATGGCGAACCTGTGACACGCGAACTCATTTTTTTGGTTGATTTTTCTTTGTTAAATGGCATTTAAGTATATAAAATAAATATCTATGTTTTACTATGGTTGCAAATATCAAAAATTTTCTGTATGTGACACGGCACCAGAGTTAAGTTAGGGTTTTTCAAAATGCTGACACGCCGAGCTCAAAAGGTTCGCCATCACTGCTATAGATTACAGATCTTAGAAGAATAGAAATAGAACAGATTTTAGACTCAATTAATTTCAAATAATTATGATTGAAGGGAAAGGAAGACATAAAAACAAGGAGCATGCCTTAAAATGAGAGTTATCCCTCCAACCATGAAATACTTCCTTTCTTTCTTCCTTGGATTAAGGTAAAAGTTAAGAAATATCAAGACTACTTTCTGAGAGCACCAGATCAAATACAGTCCATGTTACCATTCCAATTCTTTCTACCTTACCTCTTTTTAAAATTAAGGATTCCATTTTCCCCCTATATTAAATGTTTAATGAAGAAATTATAGAGTGTGGAGCACAGGTTTAAAACAACAAATTTAACATCTAGTGCTATTTTCCCTTGTTACTCTGAATTTATAGACAGATATATTTCAATTTTACCATGGCTATCACATGCCATAAATGAACATGTAGAGAGAAAAGGAAGAATGCACATTTCATGTCATTGCTACTTTTTAAAAAATTTATGCTAATATAAGTGAATCCCACATATTCCTAGTAATATTTTCTTTCTTTTTTTTTAATAAAAATATGGAATGCTTCACGAATTTGCGTGTCATCCTTGCGCAGGGGCCATGCTAATCTTCTCTGTATTGTTCCAATTTTAGTATATGTGCTGCTGAAGAGAGCACAAAATTTTCATTTTATAACTGTAAAATGCCTAGATTTTTTTTTAAAGGGGAGAATGATGATTTTTATTTTATTTTTATTATTTTTTTTTAGTATATTTCATTGATTTTTTTTTACAGAGAGGAAGGGAGAGGAATAGAGAGTTAGAAACATCAATGAGAGAGAAACATCAATCAGCTGCCTCCTGCACACTCCCCATTGGGGATGTGCCCGCAACCAAGATACATGCCCTTGACCGGAATCGAACCTGGGACCCTTGAGTCCGCAGGCCGACGCTCTATCCACTGAGCCAAACCGGTTAGGGCAAAATGCCTAGATTTTTAAAAGTAAAATAACTGGGGTAAAAAACAGAATCATTAAAGTGGGTGATATATCTAAATGTGAAAGTTTAAAAAAGTCAAATTTCTACACAAGAGAATATTTTCATGGCCTTGGAAGAGGCAAATATTTCTTCAACAGGACATAAAATGCACTTAATCCCAAAGAAGAAAATTTGATAAATTAGCCTTTATTAAAATTAAAAATTCTAGTCATTACATAGATTAAGAAAATAAATAAGCAAGGTGTAGACTGGGAGAAAATATTTACAATACACTTTTGACAAAGTATACATTTCCAAAATATTTTTGAAATACCTACAAAACTATTAAAAATATAAAGAACCCAACTTTTAAAAAAATGCACTTCAGGCACTTTAGGAAAAAGGATAGACAAATGGCCAATAAACATATGAAAAGGTAGCCAATCAATATTCATCAGGAAAATACAAATTAAAGCCACAATGAAATACCATTACATACCCACCAAAATGGCTAAAATTAAAAAAAGACTGACAATAGCAAATGTCAGCAAGACGTGGAACTGGAACTCTCAGACATTGTTAGTGGGAGGGTGAACTGGCCTAACCACTTTGGAAACTGTTTGGCAATATGTATTAAAGCTAAATATACACCTACCCTATGACCCAAAAATGCTAGTCCTAAATCTATATCCAAGAGAAATGAGTGTATATGTCCACTAAAAGACATGCATAAGAATTTTCATAACACCGACAAAGACTGGAAATAATCAAATGTCCATCAAGAGTAGAATGAATAAACAAATTGTAGTATATTCATACTATTCAACAACAAATGAGAATGAACTAATAAATGTTACAATATGAATGGATCTCAAGTATATTCAGCAAAAAAAAAGCAAAAAAGCCAGACATATGGAATTCAAGAACAGGAAAACTGATATATGATTTATATAAGTCCAAATAGTAGTTAACTTTGGGTGAGGAGGGTATATTAATTATAAATTGGCACAAGAGAACCTTCTGGGGTGATGCAACTGTTCCATATCTTGATCTGGAACATGTGTATATAGGTAAAAATGAATCAAGCTACATACATTAAGATATGTGTACTTATTGTATAAGTTATTCCTTAATTTTTAAAAATTTCTGTTGGCCTGGCCAGTGTGGCTCAGGGATTGAGCATTGACCTTTGAAACAGGAGGTCACAGTTAGATTCCCGGTCAGGACACATGCCTGGGTTGTGGGCTTATTCCCCAGTGTGGGGTGTGCATCAATAAAAATATATTTAGTATATTTTTTATTTTATATATAAATACACATTTTTGTTCATTTCAGAGAAGAAGAGAGAGGGAGAGAGAGAGAGAAACATCAAAGATGAAAGAATCATTGATTGGTTGCCTCCTGCAGGCTCCACACTGGGAGATCGAGCCTGCAACTCTGGCATGTGCCCTGACAGGAAATTGAACTGTGACCTCCTAGTTCATAGGTCAATGCTCAACCACTAAGCCACACTGGCTGGGTAACCAGAGAGGAAGGCAGAGGGATAGAGAGTTAGAAACATCGATGAGAGAGAAACATCGATCAGCTGCCTCCTGCATACTCCCTACTGGAGATGTGCCCGCAACCAAGGTACAGGCCTTTGACCGGAATCGAACCTGGGACCCTTCAGTCGGCAGGCCGACGCTCTATCCACTGAGCCAAACCAGTTAGAGCCAAAATATATATTTTTTTAAAATCTGTTGATCACTCAAACATTCTCACATATCTAAAATCCAAACCTTACAAGTGCAATTAGAGCAGTATGTTCCAACTTTTGCAAAAAGTTTGAATTCCAAGGGTTTTAATGATTCTTCTAACAGTCTTTATAGATTATATCTATACTAACCATCCACTGAAAAGACACCATATATCTTAAAATTTTTCATGGTTAGGAAATTTATTTACAAATCATGTGACAATTAAATATGAAGATAGTTTCAGTGATAGCTAATTCCCCAGACTTCCCTGAGAATTGAGATTTCAAAATATTCTGTCATATGATTTTTTTTTTTTGGTCTTTTTTTTTTTTTTCAAGAAACTTAGGATACAGGTTGTTTGCCATTCATCTTTGGAAAACAAACAAACAAACAAAATTTTTTTGATTCACATTTGTCTCCAGCATCAGCCCCACTTATTTATCTGCTTCTCACCTTTTAGCTAAACTTCTGGAAAAAAATGGTCTGATCAGTGTTTCCACTTCCTCTATTCCAGCGGTTATCAACCTGTGGGTCGCAACTACTTTGGCGGTCAAACGACCCTTTCACAGGGGTCGCCTAAGACCATCCTGCATATCAGATATTTACATTACAATTCATAACAGTAGCAACATTACAGTTATGAAGTAGCAATGAAAATAATTTTATGGTTGGGTCACCACATGAGGAACTGTATTTAAAGGGCCAGAAGATTGAGAACCACTGCGAGTCTATTCCCATTCCCGCTCTAACCACTTCAATTTGGTCTCCATCCCCACTACTCCACAAAAAAGTTTTGTTAAGGTCAACAGCAGGTTTTATGTCATCAAAATTAACCCACACTTTTTGTCCTCACCTTACTTGATTTTTCAGCAACATTCAACATAGCTGACCACCCACTCCTTCTTGGAACACTCCTTTCATGAATTCCGTTACACCACACTCTGCTGATTTTCCTCCTGTCTTGCCCTGCTGCTCTTTCTCTTTTGCTGTCTCCAGCCTCCTCCACATGACTACCTAAATAAGATGTTTCTCAGGCCTCAATTCTGAGTCCTCTTCTCACTACATGCTCTCTTTAGGTGATACAATTCATTACCATGGCGTTAAAAATCATTTATGTGCTAAGGATAACCATACTTCTATCTAGCTCGACCTCTTATTTAGAGGAGAGGTTCACCAACCCTGCTCCCACTACTATTCTCCACATTAGCACTCTTTTTATTTCCTTCATAATACATAGCATAGTTTTAATTATTTCTTTTGCTATTTACTTGTTTGGGGGCCTGTTTTTCTTACTTGACTATAAATTCCATGAGGGCAAAAGCATTGTCTGTTTTCTTTACCACAGTATTGCCAATATTTTGCATACATGGCACATAACAAGCATTCAATAAATATTTTTGAATAAAAAAATGAAGACAATTTATATTGTTATAAATGTATACATCAAAATTAAATGTTATAAAGCTTTTGTTGTTCAACCATCTTTTAAAGTCAGCATTTAAACAATAAAAATACAGTCTAAACATATATATAAAGATGATCCACTGCTAATCCATAATGCGCTGTAAGAGTGATGATAAATTTCATGGATACTTTTCAAATAGTGGTTAATATTTCTCAGGCTATAATGTGCATAAGAATTCCTTAGGAACCTTGTTAAAATGCAGACTCTGAATCAACAAGTCTGGCCTAAGAGTCTGCATTTGTAATAATTCCCAGATGTTGCCTGCTGCTGGTCTAGAGACCACACTTAGATTAGCAAGAAAGGATTCTTGTACATAATTTGTGAACCAAACTGAAATACTTAAATATATGCTGGAACCTAATTTTGTGGCTAGTATAAATGCAAGGTGATTTTCGTACACATTATCTTATTTAGGCTGTAGCTGGTCTCTTGCAGTATAGTAAACGTAGAGTGGTTCTCAATCTTACTAAGCGTCCCCTGTTTAGCAAAAGTATTTTATAACTAGAGGCCCGGTGCACGAAAATCATACATTGGGGGTGGGGGGTGTCCTCAGCCTGGCCTGTGCCCTCTCACAGTCCAGGACCCCTCAGGGGATGTCCACCTGCCAGCTTAGGCCTGATCCCCGCGGGGATCAGACATCCCTCTCACAGTCCGGGGCTCTCACAGACCAGGATCCCTTCTCCTTACTGCCTGCCTGCAGTGGAGGTGGGAAAGGCTCCCGCCACTGACGCTGAGCTCACCAACCGTGAGCCTGGCTCCCCCTGTGGGAGCACACTGACCACCAGGGGGCAGATCCTGCATTGAGTATCTGCTGCCCTGGTGGTCAGTGTGCGACATAACGACCAGTCGTTTCACCATTTGGTCAATTTGCATATTAGGGTTTTATTATATAGGATACCTCTTTTACCATCATGAATTAAACATAACCTATCCTCCCATACAAGTTGTTTTTAAAATAAAGCCCTAACTGTAATATAATGGTGAAACTGATGATGAGATAACTTGTATTTCAATAGGCAAATGTACCAGAATAATTATTCTAGAAGACATAATAATAAAGTAGTCAGATATATTTGTAGAATCACCATGAATGCAAGAGCTAAAAATTCAGGAGAATGCAGGTTGCATCAATAAGGGCCAAAGTCTTGGCTCTGAACTAAAGAATCATCTCTTAATTTATATAGTAGTTGCATTCTTAGACAATTTGGATTATATTAAAACCATGCAAAAATACTTCATCTTTATATATAAAATGGAGTTCGGTACTAGCAGTCATTAGACATACGTAAAATGTTACCGAGTATCAGAAAATAGAGAGATTCCAACTTAGAATGAAGGACAACTTCCTATAAGAGATGGCATTTGGGATAAACCATAATGGATAAGTGAGGATTTCAATTGGCACAATGGTGATCATATTAACAGTGCTGAAAAGTCAGAAGTTAGTTTGGGTTGGAGAGACCATGAGTTTATTTTTGGATTGTTGAGTTTGAACAGCATTAGAAAAATGGGGAGTTAGACAAAGTAGGAAAAACTAAGCAGCCCAGAATAACATGAGGGGACAAAGAATACCATTGGCAAGGAATATTGAAACTACATTGTGGGTTATCTGAAATGCCCAACTAAGAAATACTTAAAATGGCCCAGCTGGCCAGTGGTTGAGCATCAACCTATGAACCAGGAGATCATGGTTCGATTCTCGGTCAGGGCACATGCCCGGGTTGTGGGCTCGATCCCTGGTGTGGGGTGTGCAGGAGGCAGCCGATCAGTGATTCTTTCATCACTGATGTTTCTATCTCTCTCCCCATCTCCCATCCTCTCTGAAATCAATAAAAATATTTTTTTAAAAGAAATACTTAAAATGGTTTTTGAGTAGGGGAGTAACTTGAGATTTTAGGAAGATCATTTTGGCAGCAATCCTCAAATTGGATCGAAAGAGGCAAGTTTAGATACAGGGTTACCAAGATAAAAAAAACATGCAGCCATCTGAATCAGTAATTTTCAAAATGTGTTCAATGGGACTCCAGGGTTCCAGAGGGCTGCCATAGGTGTTGATCTGTGGCTGGGGAAGGAAAGGACCAATAGCTTAGGTAGGCCTAGCAATAGTCACTTGCCCTCTTTCCCAATCTCAAGTGGAATATCACACTTGCATCTGTCCCACATAAGATTTTTTAAAATATATGTTTGTTATTGATTTTAAAGAGGAAGGGAGAGGGAGACATAGAAACATAAATGATGAGAGAGAATCACTGATCGGCTGCCTCCTGCACGTCCCATACTGGGGACCAAGCCCACAACCCATGCATGTGCCCTGACCAGGAATTGAACTGTGACCTCCTGGTTCATAGGTTAACACTCCACCAGAGCCATGCCAGCTGGGCTATTTCTCAAATTCTGAGTGGTACAGCTTAAGCCTTTGTACAGGGAATAGGAAAGTTACTGATACTCTTACTTAAATAATTTTACATGAACAAATATGCACAGGAAAAAATACTTTGGAAATTGCAGCGCTTCACTGAAATAAAGAATGCAGCAGCCCTAGCTGGTTTGGCTCAGTGGATAGAGCGTCGCCCTGCGGACTGAAGGGTCCCAGGTTTGATTCTGGTCAGGGGCACATCCCCGGGTTGCAGCCTCGATCTCCAGTAGAGGGCGTGCAGGAGGCAGCCAGTCAATGATTCTCTGTCATCAATGATGTTTCAATCTCTCTCTCCCTCTCCCTTCCTCTCTGAAATCATTTTTTTTAAAGAGAAAAAAAAGAGAATGTAGCAAATCCAAAAGTTAGAAGGAACTATATTATTTTTCCCAGAGCAGAGCCAATATTGGATTAGAAAGATGGTAGTATTCATCCTATTGGATTTAGCCAATATTTCAAACTCTTCTACCAAACCTCTCAATGTCACTATTTACCTTACACTCTCTACCATAAAAGCCAAACCAATGGTCAAATGACCAAACATACAGGCAACGCATTCATTAATTCATTCAATAAATATGACTGCACTCTTACTATGTGCTGGGGACTGGGCTGTGATTAAAAAAATCCCAACATTTTGGAATGTGACAATCTAGAAGGGGTTACAGGTGTACTAATGTCCAAAATATGTAAGTAATCTAGTTAAATAATCTTTAGATAATTAAGAGTTAAGAATAAAAAATATAGTTTTGTATTATGATGCCGTTGAAATGTTTACTATTTCTCCTATAAAAAAGTTTTCTTTACAAACGAATAACCTGATGTTTTCATTTTTAAAAACACTCAATTATGACATTTTAAAAATAATTCTTTATTGTTGAAGTATTACATATGTCCCCTCCCCCCCCAATAAGTATAATTTGTGATATGTGTATGTGTTGCCAATTTCATTGATATAAAATGTTAGGAGGTGAGCTGATTTTGAATTACTGATAATGAGTAAAGAATATTGTTCTAGCCCTAGCTGGTTTGGCTCAGTGGATAGAGCGTTGGCCTGCGGACTGAAGGGTCCCAAGTTTGATTCCGGTCAAGGGCACATGCCCATGTTGAGAGCTTGATCCCCAGTAGGGGGCATGCAGGAGGCAGCTGATCAATGATTCTCTCTCATCATTGATGTTTCTATCTATCTCTCCCTCTCCCTACCTCTCTGAAATCAATAAAAAAATATATTAAAAAGAATATTGTTCTATAAATGCTTTTATTCTGTTTCATATCCATTAGTAAACACAACTTTTTTATCTCTCTTAAATGGGACACATCCTATATAATAAAAGGCTAATATGCAAATTGACCAAACAGTGGAATGACTGGTTGCTATGACGTGCACTGACCATGAGGAGGCAGATGCTCAATGCAGGAGCTGCCCCCTGGTGGTCAGTACGCTCCCACAGGGGGAGCACTGCTTAGCCAGAAGCCAGGCTCACAGGCTGGCGAGTGCAGTGGTGGTGGCAGGAGCCTTTCCCACTTGCGCAGCAGCGCTAAGGACGTCCGACTGAGGGCTCCCAGACTGCGAGAGGGCGCAGGCCAGGCTGAGTGACCCCTCGCCCCGGCAAGTGCATGAATTTTGTGCACCAGGCCTCTAATATCCAATATATGGTATCAACTCCATATTATTTTGATTTACTGTACACAACTTTGGACTCTAAAAACTGGATGCAAAAAGCAGGTTCAATTAAGACTGAAAAATTTATCATTCATAATCACTGGGGATTACAGTATTTGAGATATTACATTATAGTAATAGTTATACATAGATCATATTTACATATAATAGAAACAGACTAGCCAAACCGGTTTGGCTCAGTGGATGGAGCGTCCGCCTGCGGACTGAAGGGTCCCAGGTTCGATTCCGGTCAAGGGCATGTACCGTGGTTGCAGGCACATCCCCGGTGGGAGGTGTGCAGGAGGCAGCTGGTCGATGTTTCTCTCTCATCGATGTTTCTAACTCTCTATTCCTCTCCCTTCCTCTCTGTAGAAAATCAATAAAAAATATTAAAAAAAAAATAAAAATAAAAAAAAAGAAACAGACTATAATTACTTTTATATTATTTCACCTTTTTGTAGTGATTTAAAAGGCCCTAGGGTCACCCTTATGATTTTTAATTATTATAAATACTAGAGGCCCAGTGCATGAAATTCATGCGGGGGAGAGGGGGGTGTCCCTCAGCCCAGCCTGCACCCTCTCTAATCTGGGACCCCTCGGGGGATGTCCGACTGCCGGTATAGGCCCGGCAGCCGGACATCCCTCTCACAATCCGGGACTGCTGGCTCCTAACCACTTGCCTGCCTGCCTGCCTGATTACCCTTAACCGCTTCTGCCTGCCAGTCTGATCACCCCCTAACTGCTCCCCTGTCAGCCTGATTGACACCTAACGGCTCCCCTGCTGGCCTGATCACCCACAACTGCCCTCCCCTGCCAGCCTGATTGCCCACAACTGCCCTCCCCTGCTGTGACTGCCTCCTCCAAAAGGACCTGCCTCCTCTGCACGAGGTGGCAGAGACACCGGCACCGGCCTCTTCTGTGCCACGCGGAGCCCAGGACCCCCAGGCCTCATCATGTGGAGCGGCCGCTGGGACCCCCTCCACTGTGCATGCGGCCATCTTATGGTGGCCATCTTGTGATGGCCATATTTGTGGTGGCCATCTTGTGACAATGTCATGTGCGAGGGTGTGAGGACCACCTAGGCTTTTATTAGTGGAGAATTTTATTTTTAAAAGGCCAGGTAGCAGAGTGCACTATATGTCCTTGTGATGTTTAGGGTCTCTTTTCACAATAATTAATGAATCTTAGCACAAAAAAAGATTTATTGTGCACTTACTGCATGCAGGTTTCTGTGTTAATCACTCGGTTCTCATACATGATCTAAGAACTATAGCTTGAGTTAGGAGCCAATTAACAGTGGCTGGCCAATAAAATATCTACCAATGATATTTTAGTCCCAAATAAGTGTAAGTATATACTAGTATACATATATATATTAATGACAAATTTATAAGAAGATATTTAAAAGGTATCACTGAAAATTTTTATGCTAATTTTAATCATCTATATCTTGCCAATTGAGAAAACAAATTTCTGCTTATATCTGATCTGTATTTCAATGGACTAATATGTGATCCTAAAATCTGCTGATATGAAGTTAATAGATAAGATCTGGCTTTAAGTGATAGGCTAGCCAAAAAACACACACAAAACCCAAAATTTTTGTTTTCTAAGCTTCCTTCTTCTATTATACCATTTAATTAAGTACTTTAAGAATTTTCTGAGTTTTATCAAAGAATTGCTAATACGAATCCCCTAGTCCTAACTGGTTTGGCTTGGTGGATAGAGCATTTGCCCGTGGACTGAAGGGTCCCAGGTTCGATTCCAGTCAAGGGCATGTACCTTGTTGCGGGCACATCCCCAGTAGGGGGTGTGCAAAAGGCAGCTGATCGATGTTTCTCTCTCATCGATGTTTCTAACTCTCTATCCCTCTGCCTTCCTCTCTGTAAAAAATCAATAAAATATATTTAAAAAAAAAACCCAATCAGCCCTAACCGGTTTGGCTCAGTGGATAGAGCGTCGGCCTGCGGACTGAAGGGTCCCAGGTTCGATTCCGGTCAAGGGCATGTACCTTGGCTGTGGGCACATCCCCAGTGGGGGGTGTGCAGGAGGCAGCCAATCGATGTTTCTCTCTCATTGATGTTTCTAACTCTCTATCCCTCTCCCTTCCTCTCTGTAAAAAAATCAATAAAATATATTTTAAAAAAACACCCAATCCCCTACTCACAAAAACTAATAAAATAAAAGGCATCATAATAAACATAATGAAAATTACTCCTCAGCACTAGTTTCTTAACTGAATGCAACAAACTCTGAGGGTCTTTTATGAATCAGGAACTATTTCTGGCACTGAACGTAGAAAAATAAGAAGCTTAAAGACTAGTGGGGAAATAAACACTTAAATCAATAAGTAATTTCAGTACAATTGGCAAAAGTATGCACAGAAAGGAAAGGTCTCTAGCCTAGCTAAGGGAGGTGAGGAACTGGGTAGAATAAGTACCAGAAGGTAACAGGGAAGGTCTTCAGAAGGAGATTATGCCTGAGTCCTGAAAGATGAGCAGACAGGCACAATCAGGTAATGAATGGGGTGAAAATTTTAGCAGACATAGAAGAAGTGTGAAAGAGTCTATTTCATTGGATTATAGGAAATTTTCTAAAATTATGTCCCACTAGGACCCCATGACCTTTCTGTGGCTTTTGTTTCTTTGACCTTTACCATTTCATCCTTCATCAGCTCATAATGGAGGGCTATTACACTCCACCATTCGAAGGATATATCTCTGTAAATCTCAACCATCCAGAGCATGGAAAGGGACCTTGAAATGTTAGATGGCTTCCACAAAAACAATGTGGTGAGAAGTAGAAGAAAAGACGTCTTCTTTGTCTTCTCATCAAGAAGGAGGCAAAAAGTGCACAATAACCAGGGAATATTTAGTGTAGGGGTATTCAGTTCTGCACAGTTCAAAACTCCTGTGAGAATATACTATAGAACAATATGTTACCTAATGGTCAAAATAGTGACCCAGGGTCACCAAAATAAAGTTATCTCTTGTGTACCTGTTTATAAAGCAGAGGGCTATAAACAAATACACTTAGAAAAATCTCTATCCAATATTGTTTAAATAGAAAGATTTTATATTAAATGAGAAACATGCCAATACTTGTGAAATTCATATTTATGAACCACCTCATTTCTCAACCATACCAGATAGATGGAATTAATTATTATAGTACAAATAACAAAATTTAGCAACATAAATAGTCTTTGGATAGAAAATATGTAGGATTATCAGAACA
The DNA here is from genome assembly GCF_028538775.1 of Myotis yumanensis. Lineage (NCBI taxonomy): Eukaryota > Metazoa > Chordata > Mammalia > Chiroptera > Vespertilionidae > Myotis > Myotis yumanensis. The sequence goes on from NW_027223767.1 coordinate 44,944,842, forward strand.
AATAAGCAGCACATAATGCTATATAAACTGGATTACAAACCATTATTCGTGCTCACCTTTCACTATTCTATATAAGTAAAATATGTACTTTGAAAAACAAACAAAAAAATATTTAGGATCACAGATTGTGAGAAAAAATTTATAGCTTCTGATTTATTATGTACATTGACTATATTTATATGACAAGATTTCTATTTCAAAGGCATATTTTATCTGATATTTGCACACATAAAGTCTCAATAAATGTCTATTGAATAAAAATATGAATGAATTTAAAAAGATTTTGTATGCTAAAGAAATGTCTAACTATATAGCTTCACAGTAAACTCTAGCATATCAATTTGGCCAACAAATTGGGCAAAAAATAAAGGCATTCCATAAAGTACTCGACTTTCTTACACTGTCAAAAAATGAGAAGTATACAATATAGATCAAATCTCTATGCTAGATTGAGACCAAAATATCAAAATAATATAAATATACTTTAAATATCACACACATGAGCCATATTAGTCAATCTTGGGTGGCTATCAATGAACAAGATATTTTACTATATTACTCTGTCCTCAAGGACTTGATGTTAGAATAGCCTAAGTCACATCTTTAACCATTTTTAAATTTTTATGTTTTGATTAAGTGTTGAAATTTTTGCATTAAGCTTACTATATACTATCCATCTCCATGGCCTTATGAATTTAGTCATTTAAACTCACAACTGATCACTGATCTATATTCTACATTGTATCTCTTTCCATATATAGTACATTCTGAATTCTATACAAGTTTTCATTCCTTCCTTATCCAGAGAGTCTTCATCCAGGCTTACCTGAAAGTCTTTGTTAGGGCATTAATATCCTAATTTATGCTATTTAGTTAATAATTTCTTTACTTCACATTAAATGAACTTGGTAGTAGTAACATTTACAGAGAAACACTCTAATTTCCATGAATTTACACTATTCTGTACATTATTCTTGAGAAGTGAAATGGCTAAGATTAGAAAAAAATAGTGTTGGCGTCCTGATTTATAAGTTCATAAAAACAAATTCAGCAATTCATTTATAATAAAAGCATGAGAGTTCTTAAAAGTGTTTTTTCATAGAGTACAGTAATCTAATTTTTTCCTGTCCTTGGCCAGAACTTTTACATGTTAAAAATTACATTTCATAAACCATTTTTAAAATATTCAAAGTTCCAATTTTTAAGAGTTATTTAAAAAACCCTAATAATTAAAAAATTTTAAAGCATAAAGAATTTTTCATAAGAGAAAACACTTGAACATTATTCAATAATGGCCATTTTAAAGTTTCTATGAATACACTAAATACATACTGTTCATTGACTTATTTGGCATTCCACTTAGAGAAAAAAAAAATGTGTATATGGGCCAAGGTAGTTTAAAAAAATTGTTAGCATACCCAGGTACAAACTGAGGATTTAGGACCACACCATTGCACTCAATTATATTGTGAAATAAAAGCTTCATCATATTTATTTTCATATCCCAAATTAATCTAACTTCAATAACTTCATATGCTCTAGACCTAAGATGAAGGTTCATTGGCAATAAGAGATCCTTTGATTTTTATGAAGAAAAATCCATGCTATTCATGATATTTATAAAATTAACATTTCAATTAGGTGTCATTCTCTCATTTAGTAATTGAACGAATACATTTCTCATAAATTCTGATTTTCTAAGTAGGACCACCTCCCCCAACTTGAGATACATCTGCCATTTTCAAGATTTTAGTAACACTTGTTGAAGAGACTATTGAAACGATTATAATAGTGAGAAATTTTGGTTATCCCAAATTTTTGGTTGAAATTTTTTGGAGAAGCAAAGATAATTTTATGGCTTTCAAAATTAATTCAAATGAAACTCAATGTGAGCCTGATTTTGGCTATGGGCAAAAAATGGATCATTGGAAGATCGAGTTCCAAGGGACCAGCAGGTGCCAACCACTTTAAAATTTACCTTTCCTATAGCATTTATTCTTAGAAGAAAAAAGTCACCTTTCTTTCTAAACATGCCACTCAGATTTGCCTAAATCCAATAGACACTGAGGCCATAGGTGAAAAAAGAAACATCCAAAGGGATTATTTATTCCAAGCCACGTTTGCTGCCATTTCAGGGTCGCCCGTAAGCACTCTTCCTCTGTAGACTTAAGAGTTGACCCCTCATGTTTGACACCCCCTAAAAAAACAACATTTCGGACAAGTTACCACTTTCCAAAGTTGGCAAGAAGGGAAGCAAATGAGAGATTGTATGAGAACCGACGCGCTTTTCCCTCTGAAATGCCTCATGTTTACTTTTGACAAAAGAAACAAATAGAAGCAAAACCGAGATTCAGAAGGAACTCTCCCTGCTGCGTGCCCTGGCCGAGCTTTTCAAAGACCCTTTACCAAAGAAGCAGGCTGGAGGCTCACCTTCCATCTCGCCGCCTGGCTGGGCTGGAGCAGCAGCTCTGGCTACCCGGCCACTCCACGTGCTCCTGCCGTCGCCAGGACGCAGCTCGCAGCTGGCGGGAGATTCCTGGCTCGGGGAGTCCCCAGGATCCGCTGCCGAGTCGGCGCAGACCGAAAAGGGCAGGAGCCCGCGACCTGCTGGTGCGCGGGGTTACAGCGGCGCTGGCTGGCGGCGGCTTTAAAAGACGCTCACGGAGGAGCGCAGGAGGTTCCGTGCCTCCATCCCCTTTTTGAATGTCAAACTGGAGAACCCCTATAGGATGGAAATGGCGCATCAGCAACTTGTCTCAAAATGTCTATTTTAGAAGGATATGGATGGGAGAGTATTATCACATCGGGTGAAGGGCGGGGGAGTCCGGATGGCTTTCTGCAAGGTTAAGGTAAAAGAGGTTTGTCTTAAATTGAGCAAGATCTGGAACTTTTGGTCTAGATTCCGAGATCATAGCCATGAATAACAATGAGAACTTCATTCTAAGTATTATGTTTTTCTTCCTCAGTTTTTCATTTCACATGATAAAAGTTCTTGGTCCAAATTTGCAGAAATTTCTAAGACAGTTCAATAGGATTTGGACATTTTTATCAACTTTTTCATGTTTGGAAGCAATTCTTTCACTTGGGTTTTCCTTTCTGGGAACTGCTTAGTTTATCTGCCACCACTCACAAAATACCACACACACTATGTCTGTGAATTTTTTACTACCCTTCCTTCTTTCAAATAGGACCCCAGACAGCTTACAAAAATACATATATAATGTATCAGAAAAGTAAGTTTTTAAAAAGTGGAGTTAAGGGTCAGGGGATAAGATAGTAAAATTAACTCAAAGATGTTAGTACACAAAGATGTACTTTAAGCATCTTTTCCCAACATCCTTCCCACTTTATAGAAGTAAAGCACACATTTGACTATAGGGAGAGGAAAGGGGAAGTGACCACATAATAGTTTTTCAAAAGCAGAGCTTTTCTTCACACTTAAGTCTAAAGGACATGTTTAGGTGAGCCTTATAAAGATACCCAGTGTACTGAATTGGACAATATGTGAATGATTCTCAAAAAGATCACTATCACCTTTGGTATAAATTTAAATTATTAGTGTATATAAATATATCTGAGACTTAAGATTGGGAGTTTGTGCATCCGCAGACCATATTGGAAGAAACCCACTCTTACAAGTTAAAGTACGCTTGCAATTTTATGAATTTTAGTTTATTTTAAATATGCCTTGGTACAGAAGGTCAACATATATACATATCTATGTATGTGTGTGTGTGATTTTTTTTTTTTTTGAACGAGTGAATGCATTAGATAGGCTTTGTTTTAAGGACAGGCATCTCTATAGCTTGTATGGGTTGGAGTTCTACAGGATAATATCAATTTCAGAGACATACTCTAAGCACCAGGTCTAATTTTAGTACTGAAAGGGGAAATTTGTTGTTTGTTAGTTTCTAAAAGCAAAAAATAGCACATCAAAGTAACAGAAGAGGAACTGTAAAATTACACTGGGATGGTGTAAGGATGAATATTAAAAAGTTATAAAAAACTTTTATCTTCCATGGCAATGTTCTTTATAGTTAACATTGGAACGTGTTACTACTCCCTAAATAATTCAAAATTGTGTATTTCGGACTCCAGAGAGTGATACCTAAGAAGATAGGTAAAAAGTAAGCGGGTAAAATAACTTATGTAGCTACTCTACACACCTTAAGTGTGGGCTTCACATAGTGATCCCTTCCAAAAAAGTATAGGAACTTTATAGTAGAGACACCTGATAAACACTGCTTCAGCAGGTTATCAAGGTAACATTAACAGTGTAAGGCATGTTGACAGAATGTTCACTGATATGATGTGAGGAGAATGGCATTTTACCTCTGTAGTCTTCCACACCAAAAACCCACAACCCCAGACGACTAGTGAGGAAAACATCAGGCAAATTCCGAGAGAGACATTTTTCAAAGTGCCTACCGGTTAAGGTCAAAGGTCAGACCGATGTCATCAGAACTATTACTGTCAAAGTCATCAAAATTAAGAAATGTCTGAGAAGCTGTTTCAGCCAAGAGGAACCTAAGGACACACGATAACTAAATGTAATGTGGGATCCAGGATGGGATCCTTGAGCAGAAAAAGGACATTAGCTAAAAAATAAGGAAATGTGGCCCTAGCTGGTTTGGCTCAGTTGTTAGAGCGTCAGCCTGCGGACTGAAGGGTCCCGGGTTCGATTCCAGTGAAGGGCACATGCCCAGGGTTCAGGCTTAATCCCCAGCACGGGGTATGCAGGAGGCAGCCAGTCAATGATTCTTTCTCATCATTGATGTTTCTATCTCTCTCTCCCTCTCCCTTCCTCTCTGAAATCAATAAAAATATACCATTCATTTGGTTAAGTCTCTTCTGATAGTATTCAAATTTATCCTACAGGATTTACAAGGATCAATTACTTATAACTGGGAAGCTAATAAAACGCTGGGTTTATAACGCACTTTGACTAAAAACAGGAATAAACTCTGATAAACTTCTAGGGAATCAAAGCTCATTGGTCTTCGTTTTCATCACCTTAAGAAGGAACAGTTGAGGCTAAACTGAATCTAGACAGGGTAACTGACAGGGGTGGATCTGACTCAGTGAATCACGTATCACGGCTTATGCTATGTAAGTAAAATTAACAGTGACTAAAAATGAAATCACTGACAAAGGCTGCTCCTGGACCATCAGAGACAGTCCAAGTACTGACTCGGCTGGAAGGAAATAAAACTGAAAAAAGAAAGAAAAAAAAAAATACACCACCTCTTGATCTCACCCAAAATAATCCTTCTGCACCCTGTCTGAACCTTGGGCTCTCTCCCCACCAGCCTACTCAAAACCACGACCAAGGGTGTCCCGCTGCTAAGAAACAGTCAACACAGGCGGCTTTCGGGCCCCCGAGTGAACGGCCAGGAAGGAAGCACGAAGACCCGGGCGCGGGCCGGGCCTCCCTCTGAGCTCGCTTCTCCATCCCCACAGGGAAAGCAGCTTGGGGCTCTGGCCTGGCAATAGCGCCCATGTCTCAGAGCAAGGTGACTGCACAGATCTGCATTGCCGGTCTCGCCTGTCATCTGGGGAAGTTGAAAACGAAGAGTAAACGTTCCTCTGGAGTGGGAAGGCATGGAGACACCTTCTTCGTCTCGTGGGTAGAAAAATGCGGTTGGGCGCAAAATGAGTGTAAGAGTTTGAAAAAGGTTGTGGCACGGTTTCAGACACTGTTCACGAGAAAAACGACATAGGAAATGCTATCCGTTCCCTGTGAGGAGGAAGTTCTCGCAAGCTTCTTTCTCCCTTCCCCGGGGCCTAATATAATCGCATGCCCAGCCCGCCCTACCCCACCGCCATATTGAGGACCTGCGGTGTTCTTCTCATGGAACTCTTCGGCCCCTAGCCTAAGGAAGTGGCCCACACTCCAAGCCTTGGGTTCTTTTCCTGTCCTCTTTTCCTTCCGGCAAGGGGTGCTCACAGAAGTAGGACGCGCAGCACGCGGGGGAAAATGGCGCCAGACGGGAGGCACGAAGCTTCCACACAACGCAGGCCGCGTGCGCACGCGCACGAGGGGGCGGGGCGCTGGCCTCCAGTGCGCGTGCCCAGAGCCCTCTCGCCCCGCCCCCGGGCGTGACCCCGGCGGTTTGCTCCGCCCAGTGGAGGCGGGGGATGGGGAGGCGTTGGGCGGGGCCGAGATAGGAAGTTGCAGGCCCCTCGGCGCCCACCCCTGGGGGACGCTAGTCCCTGCGAGGCGATGCGAGCATGGGTCTTAGTCTCCGCGGTGCTCTGGTACCTCACCAGCGGTGGGCATCCTCCCGCCCGGCCTCCAGGACTCTCCCCCCTTGCCTGTCCTACCCCCTTCGCTTCGCCCCGCCCTGTCCCACTCTGAGCCCCCGGCTCCTCTTCGACCTAAAATGTCAGTGGTTTCTTTCCTCCGCAGTTGGATGGCAGCGTTTTTCCGAATTCACTGAGAAAGGCTTCGTGTATGGCAAGCTAGTGCACACAGGTAATAAAGACCTCGTCACCTGCACAGTCTAGCAGAAGAGCCGGGTGCCGTGGACCTGCTACAGTTGCTCCCGTGGAGGGAAAGGCAGCGAAGGCTTGGTGACCGTCTCGCGTGGGCTTTGCTGCACTGGCTGAAGGTTGCCTCGCGTCGTCCTGACAGCTACCCTACTGCGCCTTAGTCGTGTCACCTGGCCTACAGCCCCACTTCTCGTAAGGATAAGGAACTAGGACTCGGTCCCGATCGCTTTCGCTGATGCCACCTCACTTCCAGGTGTCTCTGCACCAGGCCCACTCAGAGGAGTCCTTTCCAGGCCTGGAAGTCTCTCTCTTTGGAACACTCTTCTCTCTCCGCCTTCTTATCTAGAACTCCTCCTACAACATCTTTTCCGGTTCAGCTCAAATGCCCTTTATCGCAGTGATGGGACTTTCCCACATTCCCCCAGGAACACTAGTCAAATGGCTAACTTTAGATAACTTTGGGCCGGTTCATAGCATTTCTCATGTTTGGAATCTCTCAATGTTTGGAGCTCTGCTACTCCCTGACACCACCAAATTGTAGGACAGTGTCTTCTTGATATGTTCAGAACCCGGCGTTCAATAGGCTTTAAAATTAATATCTTGGGCCACATTGGTTCCAAGCAGATTATTGTTGCTTCCACCAAGTCTGAAACAGAATAGGTTAATTGCAGAAAATCAACTTAGTATGCCCCATATAGGCTTAATTATTGTTCCCAATTAGAGGACATTTATAGTTAAAAATCAAGTTTCCTTTTAGTTTCGCAACCAAGCCCAAGTCCTTTTCTGATCTTTAAATTGATTCCACTAACCCCTTCAAATAATTATGATTGCAGTGAGTTCTGAATTTGTACATTTTATTGTGTACATTTTTATAAGCAAAACTATAATATTACAGAAAAAGAAAAGTATTGACTAGTAGTCTAGAGTTTTAAAACCTATGAGAAAGAGCCCTAGCCGGCTTGGCTCAGTGGATAGAAGGTCTGCGCAGGCGGAAGGGTCCCTAGTTTGATTCCCGGAAAGGGTACCTACCTCGATTGCAGGCTCCTCCCATGCCTGGGCCCTGGTTAGAGATGGGCAGGAGACAACAAATCCATGTGTTTCTTTTTTTTTTTTTTTAATATTTTATTTATTTTTTACAGAGAGGAAGGGAGAGGGATAGAGAGCTAGAAACATCGATGAGCTGCCTCCTGCATACCCGCCACTGGGGATGCGCCCGCAACCAAGGTACATGCCCTTGACCAGAATCGAACCCCGGACCTCCGAGTCCGCAGGCCAGCGCTCCATCCACTGAGCCAAACCGGTTAGGGCTCCATGTGTTTCTTCACATCGATATGATATTTCTCTCTCTCTTCCAGTCTATCTAAAAATCAATGGGAAAATATCCTGGGGTGAGGATTTAAAAAAACAAAAACTATGAAAAACACAAAGGGCTTTAGCATTCTAAATGTTATTATGAATGATACGCTGATTTTAAAAATAGTGAAATCTGAAAAGAACTAATCAGAGTATCTTTGGGACAAAATGGTAGGTATTGCATTTATTAAGTTAATTTTGCTATATAATGTAGTTATATATTATTTTATCTTGTCACAGTGAAGATATATGTAGAATTACACCAAAATAGCCCATTCCTTGTCTGTATGGATATACAACTTGCTAAAAAAGAAACAGTGGACCCTACCTACTTATGGATTGGGCCTGATGAAAAGCCATTAACAGGTAAATTATTTTATTTTAATACCTTCCTTTTTAATGATGTGAACATTTTTTTAAGAAAAGCATTATCACTTATTAGAATGAACAAATTGAAATTTAATTTTTTTAAATATATATTTTATTGGTTTCAGAGAGGAAGGGAGAGGGAGAGAGAGATTGAAACATCAATGATGAGAGAGAATCATTGATTGGCTGCCTCCTGCATGCCCCACACTAGGGATCAAGCCCTCAACCTGGGCATGTGCCCTGACCAGGAATCAAACCGTGACCTCCTGGTTGATAGGTCAATGCTCAACCACTGAGCTACAATAACTGGGCTGAATTTTAATTGCAATTCCACTTGCTCCATACTTAGATAAATCATATATCTTGGTCTGTGCCTTATTTTCTCCTTATGTAAAAACTGAAGCAGTAATTTTTGCACCCCACTTCCCAGAGTTGTATTAGTTCAAAAATTTTATAAAACCTAAAATTTATCCTCATAGCACCTGTAAAAGGAGATGAGGTATCTAATATGTAATTTTCGTGATATCAGAAGAGTGCCATGGATTATAAATATTAATTTATGTCTTATGTGAAGAAATTGTATAGCATTACAGGGCAGTGTAATTTTATTTACTGAATTATTGGTATAAACCAATTGAAATTAGATGCATCAAGAAATGAATTAAAGAAAACCAAAACCTATTTCAAAGCTGTACTTATCTCATATGGTTCTCCAAAGAGTAATATGACAGAATTAAGATTTTGTTGAATTCTTAAAGTTAAAACTGTCCATTAAATTTTACATTTTTGTATTTATTTGTAACCCTAAGCTTACTAAATAATGTTTGAATTGTTATATATTAAATAACCAAGTAATTTACTATTTCTGTTTAGGAAATTACCGAATAAATATAACTAAAACAGGAAAGCTGATGGTGAAAGATTTTCTGGAGTCTTTATCTGGACTTTATACATGTACTCTTTCTTATAAGATTATCAAAGTACAAACCCAAAAAGAAAAGATGGTAAAGAATAGATATGACTTTATGATGTTTGGTAAGAATACAGGCACATTTTAACTTAATATACTTAGCTTGGATCAGAATTAAGTGTATGGTTTCTTTAGTGAAAATGATTCTGTCATATCCAGGGTACCCCCAAAAAATGCACATGCACTTTAACAGCTGATAGCTCAATTTTGAAAATGAAATGTATTTTAATAAATGCTGCCTTTATAATTATTCTAAGTGTGTGTATACATTTTTTGGGACACCCTCTATAATCATTATGATTTACAGAGTATTCTGGGTGTATTTGACCAGGCAAACTCTTAAATTAATGTCAAGATAGTGTATACTAAATTATCCCCTTTCGGCCTCCCACTTCCCACTGTTTAGGTGTGCAATCTACTTTGTCATAAATTTGACAGGTATCTTAAAAACTGATGTTTAATCCTATAAAAGCAAATTAATGATCCCTTTCATTGGCTATTCTGACAACAATGACACTCTGCCAATGAAGACCCTCCCCCAATCTTATTTTTTCCTTGATACTGTTAACATATATATTCTAGAGGCCCAGTGCACAAAAATTTGTGCACTTGGGGCGGGGAGATCTCTCAGCCCAGCCTGTGCCCTCTTGCAGTCTGGGACCCCTCGGGGGATGACCACTTGCTGGCTTAGGCCTGCTCCCCGGGGGATTGGGCCTAAGATGGCAATCAGACATCCCTCTGGCAGCCCGGCAGCCCTTGGGGGATGTCCACTTGCCAGCGGGAAGCAGGCCTAAACTGCAGTCAGACATCCTTAGCCTTGCTGAGGAGGCAGGAGAGGCTCCCACCACCACCACTGCACTGGCAGCCATCAGCCTGGCTTGTGGCTGAGCAGAGTTCCTCCCATGTGAGAGCGCCCTGACCACCAGAGGGCAGCTCCTGCATTGAGCGTCTGCCCCATGGTGGTCTGTGTGTGTCATAGTGACCAGTCATTCCCAGTCTTTCTGCTGTTAGGGTCAGTTTGCATATTACCCTTTTACTATATAGGATAGAGGCCTGGTGCACGGGTGGGGCCGGCTGGTTTGCCCTGAAGGGTGTCCCGGATCAGGGTGGGGGTCCCGCTTGGGTGCCTGGCCAGCCTGGGTGAGGGCCTGAGGGCTGTTTTCAGGCTGCCCTCACCCCCTTCAAGGTTGGGGTCCCCACTGGGGTGCCTGGCCAGCCTGGATGAGGGGCTGATGGCTGTTTTCAGGCTGCCCGCACCCCCTTCAGGGTGGGGGTCCCCACTGGGGTGCCTGGCCAGCCTGGATGAGGGACTGAGGGCTGTTTTCAGGCTGCCCACATCCCCTTCAGGGTGGGGTCCCCACTGGGGTGCCTGGCCAGCCTGGATGAGGGGCTGAGGGCTGTTTTCAGGCGGGCCAAGCCTGCAACGGAAGCTCCCAGTCTCTCCTTTTTTTCTTTTTTCTTTTTTTCTCGGATTTTTTTACCTTCTATAGCTGTCACTGGAGCTGAGAGCTGGCTCCAAGCTCTGAGGCCGTTGCCGGCTGAAAGAAAGTATCTGGGTTTGTTTAGCTTCTATAATTGAAACTCTGTTGCCATCACTGGCGGTCTAAGATCTGAGCCCACTGGCGGCTGAAAGCAGGTATCTGGAGTTTGTTTAGCTTCTATAATTGCAACTTTGTTGCATCCGGAGCTCAGAGCTGGACCGCAGCAGGCGGGGAACCTTGGCTTCCTCCATCACTGGAGCAAGCAAGCTTCCTGTTCGCTTCAGCTGCCTGGCTGCCGGCCGCCATCTTGGTTGGCAGTTAATTTGCATATCTCGCTGATTAGCCAATGGGGAGGGTAGCGAAATTACGGTTATTTACCATGTTTGTCTATTATTAGATAGGATAGCCAGCCCACCAAAGCCATTTCTTTATGTGTACTGAGTAGATAATATATCAGATGAAAATAACATTTTTTTCATTTAGTTATTAGTTTTGTATAGTTTTATGAGAGCAAACTGATAAAACATTTTATTGGCTAAGTTAAGTGTGTATGCTGATTTGTAAGATTGATGAATTTACTATTACATGTTATTTGAAAATTGTTACAGATAATTAATGCTAGGCACAATTGTTTTTATTCTCATCTTCCTTTAAGCCTATCGGGAACCTGATTATTCATATCAGATGGCCGTACGTTTTACCACAAAATCTTGTGTAGGAAGAAATAATGAGCTGTTTTTTACAGTGCTGAAGAAAATCTTGAATAATTTAATTTCTGATTTGTCTTGCCATATCAAACAACCATCATATAAATGCCATTTTGTCAAACGTCCAAAACATGGTCTCATACCTGAATTATTTATAGCCTTTCAAGGTAAAAAAAATTTTTAACTTTTCTTTAATTTTATGAGTTTAATCTTGAACCATGACAGATTATAAAACTAATTACCATATTAATGTGAGCTATCTTACAAATAGTAGGCCTTAAATGTTTATTAAGCACTAAAGTATATAGTTAGTCTTTAATGGTTAAAAAATTAACACATTATAGTATTTACCTTCAATTGTGATATATGGTTCCTTATTTTTATAAATATGGCTTTTAACTATGCAGCTAAAATTTACCATAGCTTTTTATAGAATTTTATATTGGATTTTGGAGAACTTAATAAAAGGGAGGAACCAAAATAACTTTATTTTTATTTATTTTATTTCTATTTATTTTAAAGCCTTGTAGTTACTTCCATTAGCCCCCAGATGGAGTAAAATCATAATGCATAAATTATTTAGTTTGTGCAACTTTATTACTGGGATCAGATAGATTCATCCCATGCACCCATTCATACTGAGTTCAGTATTTAGAACTTTATTGGAATTTTTCAGAATCCTTTTGTGAAGATGTCATTTTTCCTTTCCAGTTCATGCTTTTGTACCACAGTGGAAAAGTGCATGCAATGAAGCTGTAGACTGTGAAGATATCACTAATTATAATATCCTCCAGGTGAGAATTTCATTGTAAGGGGAACGTATTTGAATAGTCAATAAAGCTATTCAAAATTTTTCTAACTAATTCAAAAATCTATTTCTCCATGTTGTGAATATTTATCAATAATAAAGACATTCTACAGAAGTAGACTTAAATTATTCTTTAATTTTAAAAGCCTAAATATAAAGTATTACTGACTTTTGATTTTGGCTATTTATACTGAGATTGTGAGTCTTGGCTATTTCAAGATGCTTTGTTTTGGAATAGTACATATGGAATATTATATAGCTCCCTAAGTTAATATATATTTTTCAATGACAGAAAAATGGTTTTTGTTCCCCAAATGTTAACTAAGCAGTAGCTTAAAGAACAATCTCACAATCAGGTCATCCTAGGTTAAACCAGTGGTTCTATCAAAACTGTATCTATGATCTATATATATAAAAGCCTAAGTGACCATTAGGACCGGATGACCAGACGACCAGATGTCCGGCCAGTAGCTATAATGCACACTGACCACCAGGGAGCAGACACTCAATGCAGGAGCTGCCCCCTGGTAGTCAGTGCACTCCCACAGCCAACCTCCCATGGCTGGCCAACGTCTTGTGGTCCCTTCCCCCGGCTGGCCGGCCCGATTGGCCCTGATCTGGCCAGGCTGAGCGACCTCACCTGTGCACGAATTCATGCACCGGTCCTCTAGTAGCTGTCTCCTTGGCCATTCTCAGAGGTTAAAGACATAGTATAAAAAAATTCCTTCACACTCCTGGTCTAGTTCCTGAGCCCATAACCTTTATATTGTGCATGGGTTATGGGAAGCACTGAGTTTATATTAGTCCTTATTAAACTCTATGCTTAAAAAAATAAAATAAAATTTATTCATTAGTTTATAATGCTGATTAGAGAAAACGTTTAGTTTCCATTTTATTTGTTTCTTTGGAATTAGAAATAATAAATATTATCTAAAAATGGAATAGACATGCTGCAAATAATCCAAAACACGTGTTTATTAATCTCAAGTTAATTTTTCTTAACCAGTTTACATATGAATTGATAATAGCTGATAAGGTCAAGGCTAATTTTAGTATTAACATAACTTTTCAGGAATTCATCTTTTGTGTAAAACATGGATGGCGTGAGTGTGCTGATAGTACGTTTCATTGCCTCTGATGCAGGAGGAGAAATTGCTTCACAGTTTAGTCATTGTACTTCTCACTGCTATTTTAAAATATAGGCAAGAGATCGAATAGCAGAATTTTTCCGAAGCCAAGCATTTATTTTCTACCATGACTATAATAAAACTCGACCAGCTATGCATTTTATGGACCACAGTTTTCAAATGGCACGTATGGATAGCTGTCGTCCAGGCTTTGGGAAAAATGAAGGTCTACACAGTAATTGTGCTACCTGTTGCGGTAATTATAAAATATAAATATCTACAGATGATGTATTATAGAATTGTATACCTGAAACCTATATAATTTTATTAACCAACTCCAATAAATGCAATAAAAATTAAATATACATATATATTAATATTTAGGGTAGTTAGAAGAACAAATTAATAATTCACTTAGGATAATTGAATTGAATCTTTATAGCAATCCTCTTACAAAAAAAGTTATATTTAACCAAAGAAAAGTAAAAATTCAAAGACCAAATTTCTAAATATAATTATCTTCATCTGTATTCATTCTTCCTAATATACTCTTTTATATTACAGAACATTTCTATAGTGTTCTGACTTAAGCTACTATACTGTGAAGGAAAACAGAATGGTCCTACCTAGAAAACAGAATTGGAATTAGGAACTAGAGAATTAGGCATAGGAACTCATAAATGGGGCACTGCAGAAGATACTATAAAATGCTGATACTAATGGGAAAGATGAGATTCTAATTTTCTCCTGCCTTTAAAATCATTAAATTACAACGTTTGAAATTCGTAAATATTCTCTATAACTTACTTGACAGAACATTACTCAATATATCATAGGTTTAGAAATGATGTGTTATTAAATGCAGCTTTATACTATTGGTATAAAATACCTCTACTTGAAATTATAATAATCTACTCCATGTGTTTTCCTCTGCAGTGGTTTGTAGTCCTGGGACTTTTAGTCCCGCTGCTGATGTTACTTGTCACACCTGCATTTCCATCCTTGCCTACGGAGCTAAATTTTGCCCATAAACTTCAAACGAAAATTGCAATATGAAGACTAGAGGTGAAAGCATGGCTACTTGCTGGTGGAAGTGGGGGACATAAGATTTGTTCACATCCCAGAGCATCATAGTTCCATTAAGAAAGTTCAGTGAGACCAAAACGTTGGAAAACATACATTTTAGAAACTAAAAAAGGAAAAAAAAGATAGTTGACATGGCATTTCTAAGAAGGCATTTAATCTAATATCTCCATTGTACAAAGGAACGTGTATTTAGTGGATGATTTTTAATGAAATGTTTTGTTTACAAACTGAATCTGTTGCTCTGTGCCTAAGACTATATTAAGGTCAAGAAGAGTAGCAAAGTATAATACAATAAAAACTTTGTACTTTCCATATATTAATTTGCTTGAAATCACTTATACAATATAAAGGCATATATATTACTTTTGTATTTAGAAGCAAAAAGTTCTTTTTTTTTTTTTTTTTTTTTTTTTTGTCCGCAGGCTGATGTTCTATCCACTGAGTGAAACCAGCTAGGGCACTTCTTTATATCTTTGATTGAACAAAAGTCTTTAATGTTAATATAGTTATAATTTTGCCTTTCACATTTAGGTCTGAAATACACCTGGAATTTTTAGAGATGCTGGGTGGTAGGAATCAAATTTCATTTTTTATCCACGTGGTTACCCAATTGTCCTGGACCATTTATTGAAAAGTCTAGCCTTGACATATGTTCCTCTCTCTCTCAATATCTTCTTCTTCTTAAAGCACCCCCTTTAACATTTCCTACAATGCTAGTAAAAAAATAAAGTAAGGAAAAGTCTAGCCTTTCCCCACTAATCTGTAATGATACTTCTCCCATATATCAAGTGTCTGTTTATGCATGAGAATCTATGTCTGAGCTGTTTGTTGTTTCTGCTTATTCTTGCTCATAGTGTCATTTCCTTGTATGCTTTGTTATTTTTTACTGGGAACCACTCTTGTCCTTTAAATGTTTTTTGTGGAAATGAAAATAACTTCCTCCAGAAAAGATTTGTGTTTAGTTCTGACAGGTATCTGGGTACACAACCAATCCTGTTCCCTCATAAATGAAGTCTGCAATTTGAGATACTCTGAAACACCCAGATGATGAAAATGCAGGCTAAGTTCTGTGAAAAGACTAGCCTACGGCCACAATATTTCAGAACTTTTGTCTTTTTTATAAACCTCTTCTTCACTCAATCCCAAAAGTCTTCCCCACAGTTTCCTGCAGGTGAGGCCAGGGCTGTGGGTTTACTGATGGTTCACCCTTACCTTAATGAGATTCCAGTTTAATATGGAGAAAGTCTCCTTTTATGAGACTCCCCATCTTGGATGGGTCCTTGGCCTTGACTTCTGGACCACAAGGCTGGCCAAACTGAAGCCCCAACTTACTCAGATTTGCAGATCTCAACCCCCTTTACCTGGGGTAAAATTGTATTAGTGTTCTGATATTTCATTTATCTCCTAGGTCTCCTTTTCACTTATATTTTGGCTTGAGCTTCTTTATCTTGTCAGTAAGTACATGCTTTTTATGAGTGTTTTGCCCTGGTCTAGCTCAGTTGGTTAAAGCATTGTCCCGATAAGCCAAGGTTGTGGGTTCGATCCCAGGTCAGAGCACATACAAGAAACAACCAATGAATGCATAAATAAGTGGAACTACAAATGGATGTCTCTCTCTCTCTCTCTCTCTCTCTCTCTCTCTCTCCTCTTCCTCTCTCTAAAATCAATAAATTTAAAAAACCAATGTTCTTTCATTTGCTCAGCATTATGTCTGTGAGAGTCATCCATGTTGTTATGTATAGTAGTAATTTGTTCTCTTTTATTGTATAAATATAGCACAATATATGTATCCATCCTAATGTTATTGGACATTTGACGAGTTTTTAGCTTGCCTCTTATATTAACGTTTATGTATATGCATGTCTTTTGGTGAATATGTCACTCATTTCTCTTGGGTATATGCCTTGGAAGTGGAGTTGCTGGGTCATAGGCATATGTTTAGTTTTGGTAGATACTGTTAGTCTTCCAAAGTGGTTGACCAATGTGTGATCCCAACAGCACTTATGTGAATTCCTGTTGCATATAATATTTTTACAAACTTAAAAGAAAAAATAACTCTAGTTCAAAAGATACAAAATAAATCTATGTTATATCACCCTAGCTTCATGTTTATTTTTTTAATTTATTTTTAAAATATATTTTTATTGATTTCAGAGAGGAAGGGAGAGGGAGAGATAGAAACATCAATGATGAGAAAGAATCATTGATCGGCTGCCTCCTGCACGCCCCCTAACTGGGGATCAAGTCCACAACCTAGGCAAGTGCCCTTGACCGGAATCGAACCCGAGACCTTTCAGTCTGCAGGCTGACGCTGTATCCACTGAGCCAAACCGGCTAGGGCTAGCTTCATGTTTAAATTACCATTTTAAAAGCTGTTGCACAGGAAAAATGTTAACATACCCCAAAATGTGAATAGTGGTTGTATATTAGATGGAAAAGAGGATCAACTTTGACTTTGAGAAATATTTGAAATCCTTTATAACAAGCATATGTCTTTTACTTTTAATTACATTGTCTTAAAAAATATTAAATAGAACTAAAAGGCACCCCTCAGCCCTGCACCTCCCAGCTTGCACTCCTTTAATGACTTTCTAGCTTTCAAAGATGTGTTGAAATCCCTTACCTGCTGCCTCATTCCTTTTATTCTTGTGGGTTTATGTCTTTTCTCTTGCTTTACTGTCATTAAGTGAAGTTTCAAGAAGGAGAGGAAATAAATATGATTAATCTTCCACTTTTAATCAGAATTCTATGCATACAATCCAGTTTGGTTTTGTACATTATCATGTGGGGAATGGGATGTATCGAAGAAGAGCCAGGTGCTTGTTCTAAAGACCTCATTCTGGTGACTTGGGGAAGGTGGGGGGGTGAGGATGGACTGGGAGGGGAGCACCCAGAGGTGTGTGGGGAGAATGGTTAAAAAGCTAAGTTCACTCAATGGTTAGTGCATCAGCCTGCAGACCGAAGGGTCTCAGGTTCGATTCCTGATCAAGGGCATATACCTTGGTTGCAGGTTCCCCAACCCCCTTATGGGCACATGCGGGAGGCAACCAATCAATGTGTCTCTCACGTTGATGTTTCTCTCTCTCTCTTCACCTCCTCCCTCCCTTCCACTCTCTCTAGAAATCAATGGAAAAAATATTCTCGGGTAAGGATTGAAAAAAAAAAAAGAGCTAACAGGAAGGTACAGAGGCAGGCTTCTCACTCAGCTGCAGCAGGATGGAGACAGCAACATAGAGGACATAGAGAGCCTCAAGGGCACATCACAGGGCTGCTCACCCCAGTTCTGCTCCAGGATAGACTCCACCTAGAAGGAAACCCACCAGACTGTAAAAGCTAGAAACATAGAAATATACCAGCAATGGCTAATACTTGGCCACACTCCTGAACCCTGAGCCCATGGCAGACACAGTCATCCAGCAGGGCCCTCTTTCCTGCGGGCCTGTAGAGCCTGATACTCTCAGCATAGTGGCAGGTACTGCTAACCAATCAGGTTGGCACTTAAGATGGTACCAACTGCCTCCTGGGACTAACAGTTACACACACCCCTCTCTTACACATTCCTAATTGTCCCAGAAACTATATGCCACAAACCAGCTTGATGGACATGAGCTGACAAAGAACTACAAAGTCAGAAGGGACAGAATCCTGGGACTTCTGGGTCCCTTGAAAGCATGGGCCTTCACTTCTACTAAGGCCTGGCCCTCAGCCCAGACTCTCTTACCTGGTCCTTCATCAGGGGCAGGGTCCCCTTCTTTAGGGTCTCAGCCATAAGCTCCTTCTCCTCAGACAGCTCTGAGGGTAAAAAAGAGGGAGAGGCACACAGTGGGACAGGGCTTCAGTGTCTGATCAGACCCAAGACAAGCATGAGAAGAGGTTCCAGAGAGCTCCTGGGAGTGCGAGATGGGAGTATTTCCAATTGGGCTCCTGCTGTGGTTCCTGCTTCCCTCTTAGCCTCCAGGAGGTCGGAGACTGTGCCAAGGGAGGAAGAGGGGGCAGTCCCTCAACCCCTGGTCTGGGGAGATGGCCAGTTTCTGAAATGTGATGGTTTACTCCTCACAAGAGGTAAAGGCATTGTGTAACACCCTCCTGCCAAGATTTGGTTTCCCCACAGACCCCTCTGCTCAGCATGTCCTCTACATCAGCATCCATCCAGACTCCTCCTCACCCTTCAAGGCTTCCAGGAACTCCAGAATGGCTTCTACGCATGCCTCAACCAAGATGCCAGCAGCATTAAAAAGGCTACTCAGGAGAGGACCTGCTGGGCCCTCCATCTGCAGCTCACCGGAGGTCAGGACTTTAGACACCTATGGCCAGGAGATGGGAGATGACCACAAGTCCCACTAAAGCAGATTGCCTGCAGTGTGTCCGCTGCCCTCCACCTAGCCTTCTCCCTCTCGCTGCCCAAGTTCTTTCCTGGGTCTCTTACTTTTTCATCTAGATCCTTCAGCCCCTCGTCCATGGTGAGGCACTTAGTGAGGTAGCTTAGCACATCTCGCTCCTCTTCAGGCAGATCCTGGGGACCACTCACTGTGTCCTGCACCTTCTCCTTCATGTTTCTTAAATCCTCCAAGTTCAAAGACTTTCCTATAGAAGCAGCAGTTAAGAACCCAACCTACCCAGCCCAACAAGCTCCATTACCAAGACCCTATTCTTCGTCTATGTTTCTTCTGGAGAACACTTCTGTATCTTCCCTTCCTCTAATCTTTTCCTGTTAAAATGAAGCACCTTTCTTCCCAAACACACACCATCATTGCTGCCCGCTGACCCCACTTCCATCTCCCCAGCTCACCCCCAGTCTAGTACCAACCCCCAATTCTTCTCCACCTCCCAGAAATCAAAGCTTACTGAGTCCTTACCTTGCAAAGTGAAGTCTTTAGATCACACTAAGAGTAGTGAGGATTTAGAGGAAGTTACAGCAGAGGTTCTTAGGCTTGACTGTACATGAGAATCACCTGGGAAGTGATTTTAAAAATCCTGATGCCCAGGCCATACCCCCAGATCAATTAAATCAGAATTTCTGGAGGTGGCACTCAGGCATCACTACTTTTAAAGTTCCCCTAGGTCAGTGGTCAGCAAACTGTGGCTCGTGAGCCACATGCGGCTCTTTGGCCCCTTGAGTGTGGTTCTTCCTAAGCCTCAGGAGTACCCTACTTAAGTTAATAACAATGTACCTACCTATATAGTTTAAGTTTAAAAAATTTGGCTCTCAAAAGAAATTTCAGTCGTCGTACTGTTGATATTTGGCTCTGCTGACTAATGAGTTTGCAGACCGCTGCCCTAGGTGATGTCTATGCACAACCAATGTGTTTAGAGGAGACAGATGCAACCCCCAGACTAATGCTAAAACCTGCTTTGGGCCCTGACCTACCTTTCTCCCCTCAAGCCTTCCCCCCCAACCCACACACATACAGACTCAGCCACCCCACCTGAGCTCCAGTCCTTGAGGCCAGAGGGCTCAAGGGCGAAGGAAGGGTGCAGCCACCCTGAACATAGCTGGCTCCCATCCTTACCTAAACAAGAAGCACCACCATCTTCCTCTGCAAAGAAAGGAAAAGTCTTCTCAGAGAGTATTTAGGTCACCTCCAGCCCCCTGTTGATATTCTCTTCCCAGTGATGGAAGTTTTCATTCCTGGACTCTGGGCCCTCACTGCCCATGCCAGGGAGCCTGTGTCCTCCTCCCTGTGTGTAAATGACAAGCACTATATTTGCAGATCCATTCCCACATCCTCAGAGATAGGCAGCCAGAGGACTATGCATAGATGATTGAAAAAGAAACAAGCCCAGAGAAGGTGTAGCATGCTGTCAGTACTCGGCAAACATGTGTCAGAGCAGGGCCTGGGATCTGTCTCCCGACTCTTCTGTTATGGCACATAGAACGACAGAGGTTCACTCCTTCGAGCTAGCAAGGCCTTGCCAAGACTGAACTTGTAACTTCTACAACTTCTGGAAGTTTTTTGAATTTTCAACCACATCTAGACCTCAATATCCCTTCCCAAGGTCTGTCAGGCAGTACAACTCTTCTGGGCTCCAGTAAAGACTCTGAAATTCCAGAGGAAGCCACATTCTGAATCACAGGGATCTTCTGGTCTAACCCATTCATTTTAAAGTCAGGATAACCATGGCTCAGGAGGCTCTAGAGCTAATGAGTGAGAGAGCCAGGACTAGACCCTAAGGCCATCTGACTCCCCAGGCCAGTGCTATCATGTGAGAACTGGCCATGTAATTCAAAAGTGCTTCCCAGGGCTGTGACCCCAGGGCCCAGCACACTGACCCACACGGAGCAAGCTAACGTTGCCAGAGTCTGGAAACTAACATGCAATCCAACCTACTTCTCCAACAGGCACGTTTTTTCTCCTGCCCTTACCACAGTCCCCATTGCATTCTTAGTCTTAATAACTATATTTCCAGGCCATTTGTTATTTGTTATCCTGTTTTTAAAAATAGTATCCTTGCCCAATGTAGAATAAAGAACAGGAGGCCCAGAAGCTCACTCACCTTCTGGAAAGGATTTTGTTTTTCTGGAGAAACAAATATCTAAAGCAATGAGAGAGAGAGAGAGAGAGAGAGAGAGAGAGAGAGAGAGAGAGGTTCAAGTATCAGAAAGACCAGTTTTCTCTAAGTTCCTCTTTCTAGTCACTCCCCAATCCTCCCCCCAAAAAATAAACAGCCCTGGCTGGTTTTTCTCAGTGGTTAAGTGTTAGCCCTAGGACCAAAGGGTCTCGGGTTTCATTCCCAGTTAAGGGCATATACCTTGGTTGCAGGTTCGATCCCACATGCAGAGGCAACCAATTGATGTGTCTCTCACACATGAATGTTTCTCTCTCTCTCTTTCTCTCTCTCTCTCTCCTCCCTCCTCCCCCCTTTCACTCTCTCCAAAAATCAATGGAAAAATATCCTTGGGTGAGGATTAACGACAAAAAAAACAAAAAAACAAATACTGGGAGAGAGATGGGAGTTAAAGCCTCTAGGGAAGGATTAGTGCAGCGGTTCTCAACCTGTGGGTCGCGACCCCTTTGGGGGTCTCGACCCTTCCACAGGGGTCGCCTAAGACCATCGGAAAACACATATATAATTACATATTGTTTTTGTGATTAATCACTATGTTTTAATTATGTCCCATTTGTAACAATGAAATTGGGGGTCCCCACAACATGAGGAACTGTATTAAAGGGCTGTGGCATTAGGAAGGTTGAGAACCACTGGATTAGTGTCATGATGGAGCAGATCCTTGGTTCAGTGGTGTCTGAGCAAGGAGCTTCGGTCCTTCTCCCCAGCCCTGAACCTGCCCTCCTCCTTCCTGGTGAGCACCCTCAAGCTCACCAGGGCCCCTCCAGGCTGAATCAACCCCCCTTCCACTCATGTGTGAAGCTCCCCACCCACCTGCCCCCAGCAGGCCTTGCTTACTCATCCTTTCCATGTTGGGGAAGACAAGCTGCTTTACTCTATAGCCCAGGACCAGCTTCGGGGGGATGGTCACTGCCTTTGGTGCTAGGAAAAAGGAGCTCATGTTAATTGATCCCTAGGTGCTTTACATAGGTATCTTGCCTGATCTCCCAAACAATCCTGGGGGGAGGTAGAGATCTCGTGCCCCATTTACAGACAAGACAACTGAGGCTCAGAGAGGGTCAGTAGGTGTGTCAGTTTCACAGCTAAAAACTAACAGAGCTGAACTTTGAACCTACATCTGACCTCAAAACTCATGTGGTTTCCACTGTACATTCGACAAATGTTC
The DNA here is from genome assembly GCF_028538775.1 of Myotis yumanensis. Taxonomy (NCBI): domain Eukaryota; kingdom Metazoa; phylum Chordata; class Mammalia; order Chiroptera; family Vespertilionidae; genus Myotis; species Myotis yumanensis. Next base: position 44,966,967 of record NW_027223767.1, read on the forward strand.
ATTGAGGACCTGTTTTGTTCCAGGCACTGTGGCTCCCGCCCTCCTATGTCTTAGAAAGGGAGGCAGACAATGAATTAGCAAAAAACCCCATGCAATGGTGACCCACGCGAAGTGCTACGAAGCAGATGAACACAGGGCATCACTAGAGATACCAGGGGAGGAACTTAGTGATGCCACACACACCTTCTTGGGCAAGGAGGGAAGTCCTAAGAAGGCTACGGAGCAGGCACGTCTACTAGGGAGGCCTGGAGGAAGAACTGAAGAGCCTGGAGTCTGGGCTGGCATTTCTCCACCCGCAGTGGGTGGGCCCAGGCTGGCTCTCCCCCCATGCCCTGTCCCCTAGGACCCTAACCTTGCGTTCATATTTGAGATTGAAAAACTTCAGCAGGCCCCAAAATTTAAATTACCGTTCACTTGTCAGGGTTTCCTTCTTTGTTGTCTCCAGAGTTTCTGTCACCAGATACGGGTCTTCTCCCCTTGTCCGCATGGATAAAAACAAAGTGGGTAGTTTTTTCTTCAGCTTCCTGGACAGAGTGTTGGGGGTGAGAGTTCAGGATTTCAGGGGCCCCACCTCTCAGGGACATTTTCCCCTCTCCATCAGCCAGTTCCTATTTGAGATTAAAGTGCACTTCGCCCACTGTGGGGGCAAGAGGGGCCAAAGTGGGAAGGGAGCTCAACTAGCACTTATGGAAGAACGTGCCAGCACCGCAAGCTCCTTCACACGCTATTCATTTCACCCTCATCACAACCCTATGATGTGGGCAGAAATGTACCCATTTTCACATGAGGAAATTGAGGCTCAGAGACAGGTTATGAATTGTCCAAGGTCACACTGCTAATAAGTACAGAGCTGGGATTCAAATCCTCCTCTGTATGAGTCAAGCATGTGTCTTTCCCATGGCACCGAGATAGGCATCTACCCAGCCCACAACACTCTCTCCTCTGAGAAGGGGCTCCAGCTCCTCAGACTGATTCCTGGGGCCTGGACGCACTGTCCACCCTTAGGCTCCAGGAGGCATCTCTGATTCCATAAGGAAATTCATTCTGTGACAAAAAACATCCTGGTGGAACTTCTGGTATTTATAACCCAAAACCCTCAAGGAAGACCTCCATCCTTGCCTCTTCTGACCTTACTCTATCTGTCTAATACTCTGCCCCCCAACTTTATATGCACAGACCACTTCGCCTCACCCTAGAAACAATAGGCTGGCCTGCTGGCTTGACTCAGTGGTTGAGCGTCAACTTTTAAACCAGGAAGTCATGGTTCAATTCCTGGTCAGGGCACATGCCTGGATTGCAGGCTTGATCCCCCAGTGTGGGGCATGCAGGAGGCAGACAATCAATGATTCTCTCTCATCATTAATGTTTTTATCTCTCTCTCCTTCTCCTTTCCTCTCTGAAATCAATAAAAAATATATTTTTTAAAAACAGGCCTTCTAGAAAAAAATTGAGCTCCCTTAGAAAAATTCCAAAGACTCCTCCTTAATAATACTATGGTAAGGAGAGGTAGTTCCAAGGATCAGAAAAATTTCACTGTAAGCCTTTCACTTTTTAATTAAAAAGGAAAAACAAAGGCATCCATCCATTCAGGGAGGGCTCACCCAGGAGAGCCATGGGGCCCCCTTTCCTGAGCTGCTCCACAGTTTCCAACAAGCCCAGCAGAGGAAGAAAACTCCACCATCAGCAACAAAACAACTGCTGAGGGGAAGGCTGGTGATGTCCCTGAAGTCCCTTGGAAGCACCTCAGCTATCAGAACCTCTGTGGCACTTGGAGCCACCCAGGTGGGGTGGGGTGGTGGCACTTCCTGTGCAGAAAATGTCCTACAGGGGTGCTTTATTTGTTTCACCTCTGTCCTCTTACTGAGTGCTGGTGATAAACCCAGAGACTGAAATAAGCAGAAAATACAGATTTGGGCAACTCAGTATAAGAAAACAGAGGAGAGCGGCCTCTTGAAACCAGTATCTTTTGGTTCAAGCCAGAGAAATCAGTCACCCTGGAGGGCAGCCGGGATGTGAGTGAATTGAGGGCATCAGAAGAAGATTTCCAGATCCTGGGAAAACAAGACAGCTTCCTGAAGGTGGAGAAGAAGAGTAAAGGAGTGGGTGGGAGGAGTACGCGGAGTAGGGGGTGAGGCTGCCCCCACTCAGATGCCCTTGGGGCTTCTCCTTTTCCTTCTCCCCACGGCTGCCTACCTCCAGCCTCACCTGTCCTGGAGGGAATCCAGATGTGGCTGGATATCCTGGACCACAGCATCGTGATGTCATGCCTGTGGGACTCTCGGAAGGCCCCTTCGACTGTAATTCCCCTGGGCAATTTCACTGTCGACTCCCCTGTTGAGTCTACCACATCCACAGCTTGGAACGCAGCCTTTGAACCTGGAAAGAGAAGGATAGAGGTCACACTGATCTCTGAATTTCCAGAGAAAAACGCATTTTGGAACTGGTGAGACATGACAGAAGTGGAAATAGTGCCTGGAATCAGTCCTGTATGTGCGACACCAACGTCTCAGGACCCGTTTGTTTCTTGAGCAATGTAACAGTTTGCATGTACTTTATCAGAGAGAAAAGAAAAGGCAAGCCTTATGCACACAAAGAGTGCAGCATAGAAAGGGGGATAAAAGACATGATGAACACTACCTCAGCCAGGTGACCAAGGTAAACATCAATAGTGAAAGTCAATCTGATAGTCCATACCCTTGATATAGTGTAAGGAGAATAGCTCTACCTCTATGGTCTTCCTTCCCAAAACCCATTATTATCTCAGTCTAACCACGAGAAAAAGGCCTCAGACAAATTCCAATAGAGAGGCATCCTACAATATGCCCTTAAAACTGTCAAGATCATCAAAAACAAGGAAAGCCTGAGACACTGTCACAGCCAAAAGGAGCCTAAGGAGATATGACAACTAAAGGTAATGTGGTATCTTGGATGAGATCCTGGAACAGGAAAGGGATATTAGGTAAATTAAGGTAATCTCAATAAAGTATGGACTTTAGATAATAAAAACAAACAAACAAACCCTACGCATGCTTTAACAACAACATGGGCACCATGTAGTTAAAAAAATAAAATAACCCACCTGAAAAGGGAGCAGGCCAAGTTGCTAAAAATCAATTCAAATGACCAATTCACTTCATTCCTATGGATTTTTTTTAAAGTTTAGTTTCACCTCTGCCTCTGAAAGTTTTATGCAAACAGATAGACTTTCCCTTTAAGGAAGTTAAACTGACTTAGTCAAATTTTTATGATCGTGGTAAAACACCTTGGTTGCTTTAGTAAACTCCAATATGAAAACAGCCGCCACCTCCAAGTAATCTGGACACTGTTCTGGGTCACGTGACAGCAGTGCCTGGCATGGCAGGTGCTCTAAAACTGTACAGTGGGACGGTCAGAATTGTCTTCCATCTCAGGATGACACCCAGATGGGCGACATTCGAGTCGTCTGAGCTGTAAAACTCCTCTCCATGAGGTGTGAGACACTGTCATGTGTTCAAGTGAGGGTTCAACAACACTTACCCTGGGGCTTCTCAAATCCAGAAAACCCCAAGAAGAGCTAAGTGTGGAGGCAGGGGGCGGAACATACTCCTCTAGGAGCGCCCTCCAGCCCTTGGTGAGTTCTGCTCACCAGCTACTTAGTCATGATCTCCGGGGAACACGAAGGGAGAATCATGACCGCCACAGCAGAATGACTTGGTGAACTTTGAGTGTTCCTCTGTGCAGGCACTGTGATAAATGATTTACGTAATTTATCTCATTGGATTTTTGCAACAGTCTTGCTCAAGTTGACAGATGAGAAAACAAACTTGTTCAGAGGTCACCCAGCTGGTAAGTGGTGGAGCCAGGCTTAGAAACCACATGTCCCCAGCTCTGAAGCCTGCGTGTTTTCTTAACCACTAAGCAAATGACCTCCATTTATGTACCCACTTAAGTGATAAACATATAAGCACATGAGAAGACATCAGCTAATTTTAAAACAAATTATTTACAAAGGGAAAATTGGGAAAGAAAGACTATTTAGGAATAGTTTCCAAGAAAAATAAGTTTCCGCCCGGCTGGTGTGACTCAGTGGTTGAGCGTCAACCTATACATTAGGTGGTCAAAGTTCAATTCCCAGTCAGGGTACATGCCCGGGTTGTGGGCTTGATCCCCAGTGTGGGGTGCACAGGAGGCAGCCAATCAATGATTCTCTCTCATCGTTGATGTTTATCTCTCTCTTCTCCCTTCCTCTCTGAAATCAATAAAAATATTTTTTTAAAGAAAAATAAATTTCCACTTCCCCATTCCCATCTCCCATGCAACTCTTCTGTGCATTTCTTAAACTGAGGTGTGTGGGTGTGTTCATACAAATTCTACAATGTTTCTGTTGACTGGTTGACTTGGTTGCTGGCAGTGGGGAGTTGAGGGTGGGGCGCAGTAAGAGGGGGCAAAGTTTCCTGGCTGGCCATCTCTCCTGTACCTCATAATGACCGGGAAGCCCAGAATCCAGCTCATCACACTGCCCTTCACCCTTGTCATTCTCCAGTATGTCCTCTAGGGTGAGGTCTGTTCTGTAGCAAAGGCGTGTGTTCATCCCCATCACCAGACAGAAACAATGAAACTTGTCAGCATCAAGGACGCTTCTGACTTCAATCATATCGCCTCCAGCATCCAACTCCTGGACCACAGCTCTTGTGATTGTCTTAAATACGCTGGGCATTGTGCCTGGACCAACTGGGAAAAGGAAGCCAATTTCAGTTTGGGAGATATTAGCTCAGGTTTTTTAATCTACCTTAGGCAGGTTGGGGTCAAGGAAGATCCAAAGGTTCCAGGACAACCAGGACTTGGGATTATTTGCCTTCCCTGTTTCTGCCCCTCATGGAATCCTCCTGGAGGAAGGATGGAGCAGTGATTGCCCCAAATGGAAACTAGGACCTGTTTTCTGCATCTCTCAGCATAGCTGTCCCCTTGCCCAGAGGGACCTTGAGGGGTGGGAAGGCAGGCCCTCCATCCCCTAGACTCTCCCCAGTGTTGATAAGCAGAGGACCCAGAAAGGAATGAGGGGCAAATGATTACTTCTTCCTTTGGTTCTGACTCCTGGGCCTCCCTCCCTTGCTATGCTCTGCAAGGCAGTTACATGGGTGCCTCTACTAACCATTTCCCAACAAGTCGGCCTCAGAAGGAAATAAAAGAGAGGGGATTGAGTGCAAGAGTGGCTTGGAGCTGGGCGCCCTGACCAGCCCACCTCCAGGTCCTCTCTCCTCAGTTTCAGGTCACCTTCTGAAGGGTCCCCTTACACTGGATAAACTAAAATGAATTCCGCAGTTCCATCTGGGGCATCTCCCCGCACCCACTCTCCCCTTCATCCTCTCCTGGTCTAAAGTTGGCCCCTGTACCGCTCTGTGGGACCCCCCACAGGCTCGTCACCAGTCCAGTCTGACACAGCTGCTCCCTCCCCGTTTCTCTTCAGCAGCAGCTCTTTGTCCCCAACACATCAGGGCTCTCTTATCTCTAAATCCTTCTTACTCTCTCCCCTTCCATCAACAACTCCCTTCTTTTAAGATCTCTTTCCCTTTCCTCAGGCTCCTTGGCTTCCCTCCTGGGGCCAGGGCTCCACTTCCCCATCTTTCCTCTGACCACCTTCCCTTAAGTCCCTCTGGCTGGCCAGGCACCTGCTCACCCATGCTTTCTTTCCTGTCCCTGCCCCCATCATGGTGTCCAACTCTCAACTCACTCCCAACCTAGGAATTCTTCTGGGTGTCTAGAAAGGCAGTGTGCCCAGGGGCTACAGGCCCATGTCAGGTGCCACCCACCTCTCCTCTGTCCTCAACTACTCACCAGAAACGGAGGTTGTGAGAATCCCCTTTGTAAGATCTCTGCGTAATTCCTGGCCACTGTGTCTGAGGAAGCTATAAGAAGGGAATTGAAAGGAGCTGGAAAGCTGGGTAGAGCTAGGTGCCCCACCTATCAGACCTTTAGATAAGCCACATTATGGCTGAGCTGGAGGCCGGGAAGGCCAAAGGTAAGATACCCTTTTCTCCTTTTGAACACAGGGAGCAGCTGGCGTATGTATAGCTTTATCTCTAACTGATATATATTCTAGTTGATTAGGTGAGTATGGGCCAGGGAATGGCGCAGAACAAGGCACACTAGGCCATGCAATTCAGTGAGTTTGGAATAAATAGAATATGGGTGGTACCAATCAAGTGCCAGCAGGCAATGGCTATGGCTGTGTTAGGGATACGAGAGTGATCTAACCAGAACCAGTTACCCAGATGCCAGGCAATGACTCAAAGAGCAACAGTAACTAACACCTGTAGAGACAGGCAGGGTCAAAAAGGAGGACTCAGGGTAAGGGGGAGAGATCAACCAAAGGACTTGTATGAATGCATAGAAGCCTAACCAATGGACACAGACAACAGGGGGATGAGGGCATGAGTGGGGAGGTGGGGGGGCAACGGGGGGATAAGGACACATATGGAATACCTTAATCAATAAAGAAAAAATAAATTAATAAATAAAATAATAAAAAAAAGAACTCAGCCCTAGCCAGTTGGGCTCAGTGGAAAGAGCATCGGTCCCCGGACTGAAGGGTCTCAGGTTCAATTCTAGTCAAGAGCGTGTACCTCGGTTGCAGGCTCGGTCTCCAGCCCCAGTTGGGGTGTGTGCGGGAGGCAGGCAATCGAAGTATCTCTGTCACATCGATGTTTCTCTCGGTCTCTCCTCCTCTCTTCCACTCTCTCTAAAAATCAATGGGAAAATATCCTCAGGTGAGGATTAACAAAAAACAAAACAAAAAGGAGGACTCCGCCTCGCTGCCCCCCTCACACAAGCTCCCATGTGGCCCTCAGGCAGATGCCACCTGTCTTCTTCACCCCTCCTTTCCCGGGGAGGGACCTCTGGCTCCACTCCTGGGTCAGAGACAATCCCTTGGTCAGAGATACTCACCAGCGTGAGCCTGCCTGTCTTCTGGCCCCTGCCTCCCTCAGTTCCGAAAGAACATTTCAGGAGATGATGATGGTAGTAATTAATAATAATACTAATATGTCTACCACATGTTTAGTGTTTGCTACATGCCAGGCGTTGTGCTAATCCTCACAATAGCATTAAGAGGTATTATCTTTGTTTTTTTTAATTTGAGAGATATTTTCACATTTACCAGTTCACAGCATCACTATTTTTGTTGTTGATGTTAATCCTCACCCGAGGATATTCTTCCATTGATTTTTAGAGAAAGTGGAAGAGAGAGGTAAAGACTGAGAGAAACACGATGTGAGAGAAACACATCGATTGGTTGCCTCCTGCATGTGCCCCGACCAGGACCCAGGCCAGGGAGGAGCTTGCAACCGAGGTACGTGCGTGCCCTTGGTCGAAATCGAACCCAGGACCCTTTGGTCCGCAGGCCAATGTTCTATCCACTGAGCCAAACTGGCTAGGGCAAGAAGTATTATCTTTATACAGCAGAGGAAGGATCTGAAGCCCAGAAAAGTAACTTGACAAGGACATAAAGCCAGTCAGCAGCAGAGCTGGGATTTGAACCAAATTATTGCTGATGTGTCCCAAGCCCTCACCTGACTGGACTCTTGTGGGTCCACAGAAGCTCCCAGGGCACCCCACCTCTAGGACTGAGCCCAAGTGGCTGCATTTCTCCTCCCAGTGCTGTGTGAGCCTCACTCTGGGGCAGCAGGGGTGGTGGTGGGTGGACTTCGGTAAAGATCCTGTACTCTTCCTGACACCCACTCCACGGACTGTGATGCTGGACCAGGGCCAGAGAGGAGCCCAGGCTGCCGGGGGCAGCTCCTCCCTTCCACCCAGGACTTTGTACCTGTCCGGGGAATAGCAGACGGTTGCTGCTCAGAATAAACTGAAAAGCTAGGAACCTTGGAGATAAGTTCCCTGCTGAAGGACTCCCTCTCTGGCCACGGGAGCCTAACTGGAAGTCCTGGGGGTTACCTCTGCCCCTCCCACTCATCTTACCCATGGGGGGAAAGAAGCATGAAGATCCCCTAAGACACAAAGGCCAGGAGGAGGTGCAGCCCTCCCAGAGAGGGAGGACTCGGGGGAAGAGTCAGAACAAGGGAGGCGTTCAGAGGAAAAGATGGGGCACCCCTCGGACTCTGACTTCATTCCTGAAGCCATTGCTGGACTGACCTCCTCCCTGGCCATGGCGTAAGCCATCTCTCTGCCAGCCCAGCCTGTGGAGTCCAGAGGTGGAAGTTCTGTCCCGAGGTTTGAACAGCCAGACAGTCACAGAACAGAGTTCTGCGCTCCGCCTGTGGCTGCTTTGTTCCCTCACAACTTGCTCTGCTGGGGACCGACCACAGGGAGAGCAGCGGTCCCAGGGCCCTTCCACCATCCAGGCCGACTGCCCAACCGAGGCTCCCACTCCCCTGCCCCCTCCCCCAGGGCCCTCTAGGAAGCAGAGGCCAGACTCAGGAACACATTGTCCTTTATTTGCGTTTCTCAGAATACTGTACAAAGGGAGTAAAAATCCTATTCACACTTTGCTTAGAAAGATTTTGAGGTGAAAGTCCCTATGATACATGGGGTGGGGGATGTGGGACCAAGAGGCAGAAAACAGAGCCAATGACCTCCCCTCGTCCCTCAGGGCCCTGGGAGAGGGAACGGGCGCCCACACCTTTTCAAAAGTAACACAGACGCTAGTGAGATTGGGGAGAAGGCGGCTCCTCCCAGCCACGCTCAGGCTCCTGCCCACCTCTCTTCCCCTCAGGGTGAGGAGACAGCGCCTGCCACTCCTCGCTCCTTCCCTGCACTGCACCAGCAGGGCCCAGGCAGGACTCTGCAGCCCACTGACCCCTCCGGGTGGCCTCAATAGCCCCACATGTGCCTGTCACACGAGAGGCCCTGCCCCAGCGCCCGTCTACACAGAGAGGCTGCGAGGTGAAGGACCGCACCATTCATCATTTCTGTCCGTTCCCCGCACCCCTCACAATATTGCAGAAGGCAGTGTCAGACCAGACCTGTGCTTATAACGACTTATAAGCCTCTTACACCTACCTCCACCCCATCACACCAACCCAGGAGCTTCAAACCCACAGCAGTCTCCCTTCCTATTACCACCCTCATGCCCTGGGTCCATTGACTCTCCGAGCTTGCCCCGCTCTGACCACTTCCCAAATGACGTTGTCTAGCTTCTGTCCCCCTCCTCCTTCCCTCCCACCAATCTCTGCTATGTGACCCCCTTTTTCTGAATCTCAACTCAGCATGCCCACCCCTTCTTCTACCCCTCCCCGCCTCCACCAGGGCCGGATGCCAGCGGCCCTGGCCCCCTCACCTCTGGGACCAGGCTGTCCGTGCCCAGCCCCACCATCCCTCTCCTTACCCTCCCCACTCCCACCCACTACCCAGGGTGGGCTGCAGGGGAGCTCACAGAAGCATGAGGCTTTGATTAGACGCACTCAACCAGAGGGATTAGGCACCATCACCCACTGGTTTTCATAAATACAAGCACACACTGCGAGTCATCCTAAAAACTTGAGAACTAAAGTGAAACAATCTAGAAGCTGTACCGTACCCTCATGGGGGTTAAAGTGCTTCAGCGGTCTGAGAATGAGCAAGTGAGCAGGGGGTTTCCCTGGCCTCTTGTCCCAAGCTCACAGGTCTGTGCTCAGCCTGGAGCCCAGCTCATGCCATGACCACCCCCTCGGAGTCTCTATCCAAAAGGCAAAAGAAAAAGATTTTTTAAAAATCAGAAGGGTCAGAGTCCAGGGGATGAGAAGTGGGAGGGGAGGTCCCACCCCAACCCCGCTACAAGCTACTTCAAGTCGGCTACTGGGGGAAATGAGGGGGGAAATTAGGGCCCAGAGGCTCAACCCCCATCTCTGGCCGTATCCAGAGGCTCCTCTGTCTTCAGCAACACCGCACAGGCTCTACTACGCTCCTGCCACCTGGACAGGGAAAGAGGCTGTGTCCTCAGTACTTATTGATTCCAAAAATCCGGACTCCATGGAGCTGGGGCAGCTTGGGGATGAGCACGCTCATCAAAGACACAGTGTTGAGGATGAAATGGATCTGGTCGTACTTGGTATAGAAGCTGGTGAGGAAGTACCTGGTGGAAAAGGTTAAGGAGAGTATAAGACTTTGCTTGGAGGACCCCTTCCTTCCTCACTCCCTGGGTGGGGAGAGGCAAATTCCTGAGAGGCTCAGATGTTATGGGAAAGGCCCCCAGGACAGAAGTAAGATGGCGAGATCTCCCCAAATAAAGACACCCCTCCCAACTCAGTCCCTCACTTTACCCCAGGCCTGTGGGCCTACCTCACTGGCAGGAAGGAAACCTCAACTGAAAAAAGGGCCAGGGAGGCACAAGGCCTGAGCCCAGCATATGGCCAGGGATGCTGTAACTTACCTTCCTCATTCCTATGCTAAGAGTCAAACCGGGGAGGGGTTTAGACCTGGTGGGGCCCCAGGATCCCCCGGTCCTTGGCCTGCCTACTAGCACCCTCCTCTACCCAGGGCACTCACAGCACAATGGGTGTGATGGTCAAGAACTTCCGAGACGCTGTGAACTGAACCCCGTAGTCCATCTGCTCCCAGTGGGTTAGCAATCTTGCCTTGCCCTGGTCCGGGGTCTCGAAGGGTGTCCCCTTCACCGTGTGTAGAAAGATGTACATGCCCTGGAGGGAGGGGCTTTCATTAGCGGACACAAAAGGCAAAAGGCCCTCCAGCTCAGCTCCTCCACCCTAGTCACAGAAGTGGGCTCTGGGTGACCCGAGCCGCCCTCTGGTGGGCAGGGGCACGTGGGCTGGAAGTCAGGATGAAGCAGCTGGGAGTCTGTCAGGAGAATAAGGGTGAGAGGGCAGGCCTGACATGAGACACATGGAAGGGGGTAGCTCCCTGTGCCAGCTGGGAGGGGACAAGCTGATGGGAAGGAACTAGGCCCCTGCCTCGCCACGAAAAGAGTAAAAGGTAGCAGGCAGGTGGCAAGGGAGCAGAGAGAGGCAAGAGGCAAGATGGTGTGAGATCCTAATTTGGGAAAGGGGCATTTCTGCTCCAGGCTGGGCACCTGGGTCCCGGGGACTATTGGGGACCCGTAGTTCCGCTCTTGATGGCCCATCTTCCAGGTCCACAAGCTATTCCATCGTGGAGATGGGACAAATCTGCAGATTTTAGTCCTCCTGTTGGAGTGCACAGGGCTGGAACCCAGACGGGGGAGTGGGTCAGAGATGAGAGCTTGGTCTGGACTGTGGTGACAGATGTTATCAGATGTCACCCTGACTTCTGGCCCAGGTCTCGGGGGCCCCTCCTACTCCTCAGTCCCGCCAAAGAGCAGCTCACACGGTCAGGGTGGGCAGCAGGCAGGCCCTCACCATGTTGTGGATGAGGTTGGTGAGGGTCCAGACGACAGGGACGCTCACGAAGGGGATGCTGAGCAGCACGACGTGGAGAAGGCCGATGGCCAGCACGTAGGAGAGCCAGATGCCGCGGCTGTTCATCACCCGTGTGTTAGGGTTCACCTCGCTGTGTGCCGTGCCCACGTTCATCCTGCTGCCCCCTCCTGCCGCTGCTCTGCAAACAAGCAGCACAGGTGAGACAGGTCACACCACTTTCTCTGCCCCCTCACACCCTCCAAATCCTGCTCTCCCCAAGACTTCCAGGCAGTTCTACTGTTTTGACTCATAAACAAGGAGGCCAGAGAAAGTCCACGTGGACTTAACTCTATACATTTCCCAGATGCTGGGATGAGATAAGCACCATCCATCATCCATCAGGACAGTCCCCTTCCAGGCAGACTGCCTGGGCGGACAGGTCAGGGAGCATCCAGTCCCAGAGCAAAGAAACCACTGCCCCTCCCCCAGTCTCATCCTCCAGAGCATTCTCATGAGGGCCCTCTTCCCACAATGCCTGTACCCTAAGAATCATTCAGCATAAACTCTGCTGGGCTCTCACTGAGGGCTGATATGGGACATCTACCCCTTTCTTACCTTCCTCATCAGATGGAATAAAAAGAGGTAGGGCCTGCAAGGAGGTCACTGGATGAAATATTTGGGGGAGGGGGGTCATTGTTTCTACCCATCTCCCCTAATTCTCCAGTACTGGGTCTATAATCCAGACCCAGGAGGACTGACAGGATAAAAAGAGGGTGGGAGAGAAAAAAGGAGAAAACGACAGACTAGGGACAACCTTTGCCCAGACCTGGAAGCCTCCTTCTTGGTGACACAAAACAACCCAATCAGATGTTTTCTCCATTTGGCAGCAACTCAGGCTAACCCTGGTGATGCCACCCCCTCTGCTGCCAAACCACCAGGGCCCTTTTCCCCACCAGAGAGGCGAGGACAGAGAACACAGCCAACATCTCCAGCCCCACAGTGGCTGGAACCCACATCAACATACCCCTCCCAATGTCACAAAACCATACCTGCAGCCTCTCTCCTGCCCCTTCTCCTCTCACCCCACCCGTCCTCACTTCAGCTTCCGTTCCCAGCACCTATTCAGGTGTTAGCAGCACCGGGCCTCTCCTTGCTCAGCTCTGATGGCAGAAGCATGCAGCACGAGGAACCAGGAGGACTGCCCTTGGTGTCCAGGTAACAGTGCAACTCGGTTGCATTCTTAGATGCAGGTAAGGAAGGGAATGAGCAGTCCCTTGTCCAGAGCTCCGCTGTCCCCAGATCCCTGAGGGCCCTGTGACCAGCAGGAGGTGGGAACAGATGGTGCCTTTGTACTGGCTCACCTCCTGAGCTGAGGGAAGGTCCTGCCTGATAAAGACCCTAAGGTCATCACCATGGTTACAGCCCCATCTTTCCTGGGGGCACAGAAAGGGGTCCCAGGTGGGGGCATCCTAGAAGTGCCCAGAAGGCCACATCCTAACCCTGCTGCAACGAACCCCCTCAGACCCAGTTGCAATCTATCTCTGACTGGATCACGGCCAAGCCTGTATAGTCGCTAGAATTCTCAAGGATCGGTTCCTCAGTTCCAGGATAACGGGAACAAGTTTCCTCTTCTCAGACAGCTCACAGTTCAGAGACCTCAGGGGAAATGTGACACACAACACACTTCTCCAATATGCAAACATACGTGAGATGACCCAGGGTGCATCCTAGAAGATGGATGCTCCTGGGGCCCATCACCTCAGCATTAGGCTGGCTAATTGGGCCCAACAGAAGCCCAGGGAACTAGAACACCTGGGCTGGCTCAGTTGTTTACCTTCCCAGGGGCTTGGGGCTTCAGTTACCCTAACACAGCTCCTGGGAACCAGCTATGCAAAAGCCTCCACCTTGGGGGGTAGGTACAGAGAGATTGGGGCTGGCTAGGAAGTGAGGGCTCTGAAGGGCTTACCACTGACTAAGGGGAGAGAAAACAGTTCCCAAGTCAACACTACGCCCTCACCTAGACCTCCAAGGTGTAGAAGTAGAGACCCCTAGCCCTCTCTGGTATTTTGTCCAGGAGGAGTGCCAAGTGTCTTACTGAATCCCAGATCATTCTACACGCCTCTCTGGCTGAAACCGGACATCCAATGAAGACTGATGAGTTTAGGAGGGGCCTGCACTTAGGGCCTAACGGACACTCTGGAAAGCTTCTTCCTGAACCTGAACACTATGTGCCCTGAGAGCAGGAATCCCAGGAGATCCACAACCTCCAAAAAAGACAGCCCTGATCAATAAACTAAGAAAGCGATTGGCAGCCAGGAAGCACTCTTGAGCCTGGTGTGTGACTAAGGGTACATTTCACTTCCGTTTGTAAAATAACCACTTGCCCCCAGCCCAGAAGGAGAGATGCGGGGAGAAGAAGCTGGCAGAGGTAAAGCAAGTCTACGGCAGCGGAGGCTGAAAAGTTCCGAGGCCAGAGCTGGCAGGTGGCCGCCTGTGCCGGCCCCTGACGTGGTTTCATAACCTGCCTCAAACCAGAGCCTCCAGCAACTCTGTTCTGTTAACTACTTTCTTGCTGGTGGCTCTTTCCGACTACTTCCCTCCCCTCCCCCTGACTCCACACACAAATAGGCCTGCCCGGCGTGTCTGTCAAACACCTAAGCCAAGACCACAGCGTGTCCCAGGGCAGCTGCCAGGTGAGCCATTCCCATTCTCTCCCTCAAGTAGGGCAGCCCTTTAAGCAACGAACCTTTTCCCTTCTGGGGGAGGAGCACAAAACATCTAAGCCTGCAAATGGACCCCGACGGGGAGTCCCTGGCAGCACGCCACAATGCCATGTTCATTCTGCCACCCCTCCCCACAGCGGCTTACCTCTTAGCTCGGGCCCTGCTCCGGGACCGACTCCGGAGGGCGGTGGAAACGGAAAGAAGGCGAATACTAGGGCGAACCCCTACTCTCCCGGGGACAAGGTGAAGCACAGAGGCGGGGTCCTCACTATTGTTTGGGTTTTCTGAGTGGGACCTCAAACCGAACGGGGGACCTCCCGCTCCGCTCCCCGGCCTGGGACCTCGCACTCGGAGCCTGGGCGGGTCCGGAGCCTCACCCCCACCTCCACGCGTCCACCCAGCCCTAGAAGCGGCCAAACCTTCATCCCCGAAGTCCAGCCGCTCCGGGCCCCTCACCCCGAGCCGGAGCTCGAGCGCTCCTCCCCACGCTCCACCCCCGGCCCCGGCCCCCGCCCCCACTTTCGCCTTTGGGTATCCCTAGGGCTGATGCACGCCCCCACCTCCGCTCACCCGGCCCCGGTCCCCTCCAGCTCGGGGCGCCTCCCCTGCAGCTCCCACCTCCTTTCCCGCCCCACCTCTAGCGCCAGGAGCCTCCCGGTTCGGCCACCCGCAGGCCGCCCATTCGGACTCACCGTGCGGAGCCGGGGGTCCAGGGCCCTCGAGGGCCCGCGAGAGGTGCCCGGGGGCGGGGGCCGCTGCTTTAGTAACAACCCGCGGCGGTAGCCACCCCGCTGGCCCTTCGGCCGAATCAGCGCCCCGCGCCGGTCCTCGCGGCGTCACCGCCCAGCGCCGACCTGCCCGATGCCTCCTGGGAGTTGTAGTTTCTTCCCCTGCCCTAGTACCGGCCCTCCCGACGCCACCTGGGACTTGTAGTTCCTCTCCCGGCGCCCACCTTTTCCAGGCGAGGCCTCGCTGGGCCCCTCGGACGTTTCCATAGGACGTGATACAAAGATCAGATGGTATTGCTTTGGGGCATAACAACTGCTTTTGCGTCCGCGCCCGCTTCAAGTGCAGTTTACACACCCCCCATTTTGCAGATGAGGAAACTCGGAGTTTTAAGTGACTTGCCCTAGGTCCCTGCTGGGTCCCAACCCGGACCAGAGCCCAGAATTTGATCTCAGCTCAGAGTTTTTTCAATCACACCTCGCTGCCTCCACCCTGGCCCCAGAGTGGCTCCTCCAGAATCGGACTAGCCCAGCCCTTTGTCCTGCTCGGCCTTCCTGGAAGCGGGCTTAGAATGAGAGTTTGGAGAGCAGAGAACGCGGCCTGTGGGTAGCATTTGCCCAGAGCCTGGTCCTCAGTTACAGGTGGCTCAGGCCAGGCCACATCCTTGACCTCCCACATTACATGTCAGAAGAGGATGCCTGTCTTGGGAAGATTCCTTGAAGAATAGTTAGGGCCCTTAATTCCAGTCCCAGGTTGGCACGTGTGGCTTTGGGTGGGAGGCTCCACCTCTGGCCTGCGGTGTTCACATCTGCTTGCAAGGGCGCAGCTTTTACTGCCATGTAGACTTACCAGGCACCCCTTTCTAGCAAATAACTTGTCTCAGTCTCTAACTCCACACTTGTGAAACCCTCCCTCCCAGGTTGTGCAAATTCAAAAGAATGTATGCAAAGCATCTGTTGCATTGTAGAAAGCTATTTCTGTAGGAGGTTGGACTAAATGGCTCTTGAGGTCTCCTGAGTCACCAAGAGGGCCTTGTTTGAGTCATTTCCACTAGCCCTGCCCAGCTTCTTTCTAAGTCCACTGTGCATGGCAGGCTGGACTAGCAGGATCAGATGACGTCATGACATGCCAGCCTGACTGGCTATGAACACACACTGAGGTGAATGTGAGGGGACAGAAGGAGAAGGCTGGCCCAGGCAGTCTGGGGAGTAGTCCTTTCAGACCTCACCCACCCCTCTCCAGAGGACTGCCAGGAAACAGATGTCACGAACCTGGAGTGGGGCCCCGGGAGCACCTAGTGGGCACTGAGCAGGTGGCTAGCTGAGTCACTCGGAGCAGGAGAACAGGCAGCTTCTCAAGTATTTCCAGGGCCAGTGGCCCAAGAGCACTCCTCCCAAGGCTAAATAATCACCCCAGAGACTGAAAAAGTTCTTCCTTGTGTCCTACAGAAGTTTCTCCTGGTTCATGGAGGCCCCTTTCCTTATAGTCAGCCTTCTGAAGACATAAGCAAACAACTGAGCGTTGCCTTTCCCACAGAAACCTCCAAAACATTGAGGAGATATATATATACATAATTTTTTTCCCCAAAGTGGAGCCTACTTGAGTACTTCAACTTCTCTCTGGGGTTCTTCCAACCTCCATCAAGTTGATGGAGCTGTCTGGGTCTTTCTCAGTGAAGTTCACTGACCTAGCCTGGACCCACATCTCAAATAAGGTTCTGACTAATGCACAGTCTAACGGAAAGATAACTGGACGTGCCATGCCCTATTAATAACTCCTATTATCAAGGTTTTTTTCACAATGGAAATAAATAGAGCTCTGACTCACTCTAGGTTTGTGGTAAATTGTGTATCACTTTCTGCTTAATGTAGCCTGAGTCCCTGTCATCATCCTTCTCCTTCTGTAGTTCTCTGCCCTCATAATTACTATGTCTTCCCCAAACATCCTTGAGCGATGAATAGGCCTAAGTACTGTTCAGGATGAGTGACAGCACTCTTATGTGGTGCTTGGGAATGCACAACCCCTTGGACAGACAATTGGTGATATGGGCCAAGAGGCTGAAAAATCGTTCAGGCCTCAGAATCATGATTGCACTTCTGGTAGCATCCCATGTACTTACTATATGTGAGGAGGTTCATTCCAGCATTATTTATTTTATTGATTGTTTTTTTAGAGAAAAAGAGAAAGGAAGAGAGAGAGGGGGAGAGAGAGGGAGAGAGAGAGAGATCAATTTGTTGTCCCACTTATTTATACATTCATTGGTTGATTCTTGTATGTGCTCTGACTAGGGATCGAACCCACAACCTTGGCATATCCAGACAATGCTCTAACCAATTGAACTACCCCCTCCAGCATTATGTATAATAGTGGAAAACCAAAAGCAACCTAAATGCCCAAGAAAAATACTATAGTATATCTATTGGATGGAATAGTATGAAGCCATATAGTAAGTGGTTGTGAAAACAATGCGGCAGTGTGGGAAAATGCTAGGTTATATGAAAAGATCGGGGAAAAAATAGCATGAGCATTCCCCAGGGCTGTAGTCAGCAAAATCGAGAAAAAGAAAGACTTGGGAAAACACCCAATTCCCTTAACAAATAAGTTGGAAGAAAAAAAGGAGAGGGAGAGACTTAGATAAAAATAAATTAAGCAATATATTTGGATCCTGATTTAAGCAAACTAACATTATTTTTAAAAATATTAAATTATCAGGGAAATTTGAACACTGACTATTCAAATTGATATTAAGGAATTAAAAATTTTTAAATTTACTGTTGACAGTATTATAGATGTCTCCCATTTTGCCCCCTTTTGCCCCCCTCCACCCGGCCCCCATCTAAGGCCTTCACCATACTATTGTCTGTGTCCATGGGCATGATATGGTATTGTGGTAATTTTTTAAATAAAAAATTCCTCTTATCCTCTGGAGATATATATAAAATATATGTGTATGAAATGATATGATAACTGAAATTGCTTCAAAATACTCTGGGATGTGGAGGAATAAAAGAAACAAGATGGGCCATGAGGTGATTCTGATAAAAACTGGATGATGGGGATATGAGATTGCTTATATCATTTTACCTACTTTTTTATGTTTGAAATTGACCGTAAGAAGTCTTAGTAAGCCTGCACACGCATTAACAACTGTGATTTTAAAAAATAAAGTGTTTGGTGAGATCCTGGCACCGGACTGCCTGAGTTCAACTTTCAGCTCCTATAGTTACCAGCTGTGTGCCCTTAGGCAGGTCACCGAGCCTCTCTGTGCTTCAGTTACCTCATTTCCAAATGGAGATGGTGACAATCATGATATTGTCAACCTCATGTTGTTGTGAAGATGAAATGGGTCAACAAATGTAAGCACCCAGAACAATTCCTGGCGCATAGTAAGTGCTCTGTATGTGTTGCCTCGTATTAACCCATTCCACATTTAAATGATATTTGAGCATCTGCTTTACTGGCCTGTGGAAATTCAACAAAATAAACACAGCTCTTGTGTTAGGATGGAGAGATTTGGGGTGATCTTTTTCATTCTCTAGTTTCAAACTTTGTGTAATGTGAGATTGTCTGCTTTAAATTTTTTATGAAATGTATTTGTGTTTTGAAAACAGAGCGAGCTGCCTTCACGGGCTCCCCTTGTCCTCTGCGAGTGCCTCAGACCGCTGAGGCAGCTGCACTTCCCAGCCTGGGGGTGTTTCCATCTGGCGGGGTGGCATGGCCTCTGCTTGCCATAGATACACCCATGTGGGCAGAGATAGCAAACATGGGCGGGAGATAAACTGGGAACACATTCCAGGGTGATGGCAGCAGTGGGAAGTGAGGAGGTGGGTATAAGAAACAGAGCTCTTTCCCCCCACACACACCTCTGGGGGAAGGAATGGTACCCCTCCACTCTTACTACCCCCTACTCCCCTTCAATTCATTTCTGCTCCCCCTCCGCCCCCTGCCTTCCTTGCAAATGCAGGGAAGAAAAAAACTTTATTTTGTTGGCAGTTGTGTTTCTGTTTTGGGTGGGGGGCACCCCAGTCACGTGGTGGCAGAGGGGAAGAGGGGGCAGATAAGCACTGAGTGAGAGCTACTGAGCTGGTGGGAAATGGGGGAGGTGCAGGGATGGTCCCATTGCCAGTGAGCACTCCGTCTCCTCCCTTCGCCCAGCCCTGTGGGTGGCTATTTTGGGCTGCAGAGGAAAGGGGCTGAGCCAGACAGGGCCTCCAGGGCCAGAGCCAAGGCCTGGGAACCAGAACCTCCCTCTGGAACCAAGAGCAGGGCTGTTCCTAATGACCCCTTCAATCTGCATTTTCTTTGATGTGGGTAATTGATATTTTCTCCTTTAGGGGCAAAAACAGTTTAGAAAACTTAATAGTACCGAGCAGAAGGGCAATGCCTATGAAAACAGGAGCTTTCAGAAAAGATTCCCCTGGTGCCCTTCCAATGGCATTACTACCCGGCCCTTCTGCCCCTGCCCGACGCCAACTCCTTCCCGTAGCCATCGCAGCTCATGTCACTAGCACTTGCTGTGTTCCAGGTACGGCCCAAAAGGCTTTGCATGTGCAACCTTTAAAACAGCCCTGTGACGTAGGTATTTTTACTATCCCCGCTTTACAAACGAGAAAACTGCAGCACAGAGAGTTGAAATATTTTGCCCAGAGTCACACAGCTGGGAAGTGGCATTTCTTCCAAAAGGTCATTCCTTGTTTCCGTAGGTGCCTTGTAAAGACTTCTCTCCTGCCCTGAGGGTGCTATATTTAAGTAGTCTATTAGGCATCCACTTCCCTTGAGAGGGTGCTTGCTCCATGTCTTACTCACAGTTGCATTTCCTATGCACCCCACAGGTCATGGCAAAGAATGGAACACCCAGTTCATGGCTCCTTCAGTCCCACACCATGGCTTCCACGCAGGCACTTGCATCTCCCTCCAGGACTGTTGTAATAACTGGTTTTTCTTCCATCAATACATTCTCAGTTCGGGTATAGGGCACTTTGGTGTTGGGATTTTTTTGTTAAATATATTTTTATTGATTTGAGAGAGAGAGAGAGAGAGAAACATCAGAGAGAGAGAATCATTGACCGGCTGCCTCCTGCACAACCCCCACTGGGGATGGAGCCCACAACCCAGGTATGTGCCCTGACCAGGAATCAAACCGTGACTCCTGGTTCATAGGTCAACATTCAACCACTGAGCCATGCCAGTCAGGCTGTGTGGAGAATGTATTGATAACTCAGCCAATCAATGATTCTCATCATTAATGTTTCTATCTCCCTTTCTCTCTGAAATCAATAAAAATATTTTTAAATTATTATATATATATTTATACACACACACACACACATTCTCCACACAGCCAGCAAAGTGACCCAAATATCAAACCTAATTTTAAAACCCACCATCAGCTCCTAAACCAAGTTCCAATTCTTACATGGTCTACAAGGCCACAAGGACCTGATCCATTTCCAGTTTAACCATAGCCTTTACCACGCTCACCGCTCCCTCTACAATCTAGGAAAAGACAGGCCTTCTCATGCTCCCTCGCTCTTGCACATGTTCCAGCTGATGAACTTGACCTGAACCACCCAACTCAGATGTCACTCCTGGTGAAGCCTTCCCTGTTAGCCTGGAAAAGTCAGTCGTATCAGATAAGAATGATGTCATCTGAAAGCAACAGAAAATACCAAGCAAAGGAATGAGTCTGACCCGAGTGCCATTAGTCACCTAGCGAGGTTTAAAAGTCCACCACCAGAAGCACGCAAAATTAATTTAATCAGAATCTCTGTGGTGGACCCAGACATCAGTGTTTTTCAAAACCTCACATATCCTAATGTGCAGCCAAGTTTAGAAGCACTGAAGCAGGGGATTAGTTTTAATGAGTCCAGGGGTAGAGTGGTTCAGTAATATCCAGGCCAATATCTCCATGATGCTCCTGACCTTTCCTTTCTGTTTTATTGCCCCACGGTCACAGATGGCCATAGCTGACCCTGCGTGTCCAAAGCAGGGAGAAAGCTGTAGGGAGAAGGGGAGGGATCAGCCCATGCTCTTTTTTTAAAAAAATAATATATTTTTTTTATTTATTTCAGAGAGGAAGGGAAAGAGAGAGAGAGATAGAAAGAAACATCAATAATGAGAGAGAATCACTGATTGGCTGCTTCCTACACACCCTCTACTGGGGACCAAGCCGGCAACCCAGACATGTGCCCTGACCAGGGAATTGAACTGTGACTTCCTGGTTCATAGGTCGACACTCAACCACTGAGCCACACCAGCCAGGCCAGCCCATCCTCTTTTATGAGTGAATCGAAGACAGTCTCAGAAACCTCTTGAGCAGGTTCCACCTAGATATTATTGATCAGAATTGGGCCTCCCCAGCTGCAATGGTAACTGGGGAAAGTGGGCAACAGGATTTCTAATAAACTGAAAGGACCAACCAGGCTCCCTCATGACAGACTGAGTACATTGCTACCCCCAAATCAGTACATGTCATCAAAGGAGGAGGTAAGGAATGGGTGCTGAAGGATGACAGAATAGGCCACCCCAAAATATGCCACTTAGGCATAAGGATTATTTTGAGCTAAAGGCACATAAAAAAAAAAAAAAAACACCAGACACCAGAAGGGCATTCCTATCTCCTATTTTCTTCCAGAAAACAGGAGACAGAAAGTGCCCTGTGAGAGACGCTCTCCCTGTACTGGGAGAAAGGACACATTCTGCAAAGGGGAGTCAAGGCCCAGAGAACTCTGCACAAACAGACCTTGTTAAAATAACTCTAATCTTCCTCCAGCCTCCTCTATTTTAGTTACTTTTCTACAATTGCCTCTCTGTATCCAACGTGGGACAAAAGTATTTATGTTTTTCCACTTCTTTGGGATTTCACTGTCTTACGAGGGCTCTCATGTCATGGACAACGTATGTAAATGTGCATGCTTTTCACCTGTCAATCTGTCTCAGGTCAGGTGAATTCTCCGGCCTGGCTGAAAAGCCCTAAGAGGGCAGAGGTAAAGTGTTGCCTCCCCTACAATACCAAGTGGAGAGCCAGCAGATTCTGCCACAGAGATTTATTCTCTCTGAGCTTCAAAGCTTCCGCACACACGTCAGTTCCGCAGCCATCACAGTAAGGCTTTTGTGGAGACAAGTGTCCACATGTCCATGTCTTCCTTAGACCAGCAATTCTCATCTCAGGCTGCACATTAGAGATACCCAGGGAGCTTTTGAAAAATACCAGTGCCTAGGCCCCCTTCACAGAAACTTTAATTTAATGGGTACACATGAAGCCCAGGCAGAACTCATTTTTGAAAGCTCCCTCCCTAGGGATCCTAATGTGCAGGCTGGGTTAACCACAGCTACAGATCTGGGACCTTAAGAACAGCGTCTGCATATCCTTAGACAAGCACAGCGCTTGAAACACGGGGCTCGCAGGAAATCCTCACTGAATGAGAGGCAGAGAAGAATTTCTCTTCCAACCTTGTCACCCCTTGTGTGGCTCCTCCTTCCTCTCAGGTCTCCCCTTCACACCGAGCACGGCACTTCGCCGCCCTCCGTGAACCACATCCATGCTCTGATGGCCTCTCCTGTGCACAGACCGCTGCTCCTACGGCTGCTGTGCTGGGCAGCCCAGTCCCAACCTTTCCCGGCAGCCGCCTTAGTCTGAAAAGGAGGCAGCTCTCTCCATCAGCAGCCAGGCTCAACTCTTGTGCCGGAGCTAACCTCCCTGCCCAGGGTGAGGGAAGAGCCGTGGGAGGGGTAGTGTCCCACAGGCTTTCTCTCCCACATGCAGCCAGAATTCCGAAATGGACACTGAAGTATTTATTCGATGGCACAGCGCCTGGGCCAACTGACAAGCAGCCCACAGACAAATGTTTCGCTTCTCCTGCCCAAGCGTAGGAAACCGTATCTTACCTGATTCCTTGGACAAATGTGTGAGAAATGCCCTGTCGATGTCACAAGAATGAGTCAGTGCTCAGTACATCCCCAGAGATGACATCATCCGGTATCCTTCCATCTGATTCTGGCCCCTGCTACGCTTCTGAATGGCTTGGTCAAAGGGCACCTACACGGGGCCAGCTTTGTGGGCATGTGACCTGTGCGGCTGCCCAGGGCGCCACACCTTGTGCTCAGCAGGGCCCTGTGAGTGGTTTTGCCATCTGCTGTTGCTATTGTGACATATGGAGCAGTCTCTGAACGGGGCCCCACATTTTCTTTTCGCACTGGGTCCTGTGTTGTGTCCGATCCTGGTCACCCATAATCTCTTGCAAAATCCAGCAAGGTTTTCCTTCTCAGGGAGTTCTCCACAGCATATGACCGCAGCCTCTTCTGTGCAAATGTCTATGACACCCCAACTCTTCCACTACCCAGTGAACATCAGGAGATGGTGGTATAGCGT
The DNA here is from genome assembly GCF_028538775.1 of Myotis yumanensis. Classification (NCBI taxonomy): domain Eukaryota; kingdom Metazoa; phylum Chordata; class Mammalia; order Chiroptera; family Vespertilionidae; genus Myotis; species Myotis yumanensis. The sequence goes on from NW_027223767.1 coordinate 44,990,090, forward strand.
GGTGGCTTGGGCTGCAAGTGATGGGTGGGATCAAGAGGCCCTGGGGAATACTGTCCCAGCCCTCCTTGGCTCGCGGGCATGACAGAGAGTTAAAAGTACCAACTTTGGAACCTAGTGTCGCAGCAAAATGAGGGGACCGGAGTCAGCTCCAATCCAGAACATAAAATCAGCAGGAAAACTAGTAGACAACCGTATCTGACATCAGGCATCTTGAAGAACCCCTTCCAACGCCCAGAGGGGCCATCTGCCAACAGTGCAGAGAACAAACTAAAATCGAACCACGGTGCTCCTTGCCAGGTAAGAGGGCTGGGCACCCTGTGAGGAGCAGAAAATGAAGTCCTCCAGGGTGAGACAAGTTTTCCAAGGAAAAGGCTGAGACCAGTTTGTTACAGGGTGCAGTAGCAGGGCAGAGACGGAGAGTGGGGGGAGAGATGGATTTGGGGAGAGCTGGAGGCAATGGATGTGAGATTGAGCCCACCCAGTTCTGCCCACAGGTCTGTCAAAGCAAGGATCCGGACAGGCTCTGGGCAACGGAAGGGTCTCCTCCCCGGCTGAGAGAGGAGGGATGGAAGATGACAGCAGCAGGCCTTGGGAGGGGAGCCAGAGTCAGGGAATGGAAATGGGGCCTGGTCTCCCCAGGCAGAGTTCATCAGGGTCCAGGATCTGCCCTCTCTTGGCATCGTCTAGCCAGGCCATGGCTCAGGTATCTGATACCTGGGGCCCGGAGTCACATGCCAGGAAACCCAATACTCTCGGGTCCCAGCCCCCAACTTCCAACAGCTATGAGCAAGCAGGACTTCTGGAGAAGGAAGCGGGTCTCCAGAGCGGAGTAGCAGGGAGGCTGCTTCCAGGAGGGGGGCAGCCCAGGAGAAGGCTCTCCCCCCAACAGAGGTGAGAGGCTTAGAGGAGAGAGGGCACAGGGCAGAAAGGGGTGGGGTAGAGGAGACAAAGCTGGAGCTGGCAGAGGGGTGGATGCTCCAGGAAAAGGGGTAGATGAGCACTGAGGTGGGCCCTTGGTCACCTCGCCTAGCTGGGTGCCCTGAAGTCCTATTACTGACCTGTCCTATTTGTATCCTTCACTCTAGTGCCAACTGGCCTTCTGGTGCCTACCTGGCCCGCCTGGCAGCCACCCAGGTAAGTTGGTGGAAAAAGACTTTATTCCACTGAGGAAAATCAACACATGGGCAGAAGCAGAAACTTTAGAAGCCCCCAGACCCAGAATGACAACAGGGCCTTGGCCCAAGAGACTTCATAGATTAGCCCTCCAGAACCAAAGAGACTCTAGAAGAGTCTCAGGCCCAGGGGATTTCCTACCCTTCCTGAATGAGGAGCCCTAGACCCCAAAGAGAAAGCAAACTGTCGCCAGGCCTGCGAGATTCCCCCAAAGGAAGGTCCCCAGTTCAAAGAGACTCCACAGGGGGCACCAGGAAGAGAGCTGGCCGTGGGAAATGGAATTCCCTTGACTCACTTTCCTTTATGGGACTTTCTCTTCCCCAGACCCTACTCCATTCCAGGACTATGCCAATCGGTGGCCATGCTCGCACCAGCCAGTCACCTCCTGTCCCTGTTGCTGGTGATGGGTACAGGGGGTACCATGCCCAGCCCCCAGGGGCCTCCCCAGGGCTGCTACATGGCAGAGGAAGCTGGTGAGCGGACATTCCGCTGCAGCCAGGCAGGCCTGACTGCCGTGCCCACTGGCATTCCCAACGACACCCGCAAGCTCTACCTGGATGCCAACCGGCTAGCATCGGTGCCAGCTGGTGCCTTCCAGCACCTGCCTGTTCTGGAGGAGCTGGATCTGTCCCATAATGTCCTTGCCCACCTCTCAGGGGCTGCTTTCCAAGGCCTGGCGGGCACGCTGCGGCACCTCGACCTCTCTGCCAACCAGCTGGCTTCAGTGCCCGTGGAGGCCTTTGTGGGGCTGCAGATCCAAGTGAACCTGTCTGCCAACCCGTGGCGCTGCGACTGTGCCCTCCAGGAGGTTCTCAGACAGGTGAGGCTGGCACCGGGCACTGGGACAGGCATCGTGTGTGGCCCTGGAGCCCGACCAGACCTCGTGGGGCAGGAGTTCCTGCTGCTGGCAGGGGAGGAAGAACTGTGTGGGACGGGGCGGGGCGGGGCCCGGCGGAGCACAGATGTGGCCCTGCTGGTCACCATGGGGGGCTGGCTGGCGCTGGTGGTGGCTTACCTGGCCCACTATGTGTGGCAGAATCGGGACGAGACCCGACGTCCCCTCAAGAGGGCCCCCATGCTGCCAGTGGTGCACTCGGAGGACTCCTCCACCCTCAGCACAATGGTCTGATGACCGGGTCCACTCCTCTGGCCCTCACCCCACACTCTTTCCCCTGGGCTCTCTCTTGTCCTCTGACCCCTCTGCCTCCTCTGCAGCGCCATCCCATCCCCCAAATTCCACCCCCTCCCTCCTCTGTCTCTCATACACTCCTCATCGCTCTCTTTCAGCCAACACCATTATTGGTGCCTGGAGTTTTGGGTGCCGACTTTGAGCCCAGATTGTGCAAGACTCAAAGCTCCCAAGTGCACCATGCGGCGGGGGGCGGGGGGGGGGGGTGGGGGCTGGGGGGGGCGGGACGACAGAACAGAGAATGTAGGTGGCACGTGTGCCCACTCGGAGGTAGGGGCAGACAGCTGTGTGCGCACGGAGGAGGGAGCCTCTGCCTGGCTGAGCTGATCTCAAAGGCTTCGCTGTCTGGAGGTCTGAACTGACGCTTCCAGAAAGCTAAGGGCTTTGGGCAGAAGAGGGAGGACCCTACTGAGAGGGGGTGGACAGAGGCAAAGAAGATGTAAAACAACGTGGAATGTCTGGGCAGCACCAAGACCTACCTTGGGGCTGAAATAGAGATTGCAAAGGAGGGCAAGGAGATGGAGGGACCAAGCTGGAGGTAAGTTCAGAAAGTTGGGCTGCAGTCAGATTGAGAAGGACCCTGTGGGCTCCTCCTCTCTCTCACCTCTACTGAGAAAGCTCCCCCCTCACTTCTGCCTCTCTCTTGGCCCCAGGCTCCTCTCCCTAGGTCCTCTTTTGGGGAACCCCTGGCTTAGGGCCCCCTGCTTCCTTTTCCAGAGACTCCCCATCTTTCTGCTCTCTCCTTCATATATTGAAGGGTTTCCTGAACTCTTTCCCTTGAGGGTGTAGTGGTCTCCTCTACACCTGAGCTTGGGATGGGTCCCTCATTGGAGAGCTGGGAGTAGGGTGGGGAGGATTAGAAGGTTTCCCACACCCAGAACATCACCCCAAGACAACTCAATAAAGTCACTTTTATTAATGTCCGTGGTCTTTTTCTTATTGTTCATTTCCTGGAACATTGTGGCCTAGCATTGAGGAGGGGGGAGGTGTTGAGAGCTTCACCATCACCGCTATCACCCCTTAGGTGGTGAGTGCTCCTGCTGGGTTGGATGCCAACTCCTTTCTCCCTTCCTACCTGGCACTAGACACTCAGCTCCTGGCACTAGAGTCTATCTTCTTGAAATGCCAGGGCCTATGAATTAATGATGACAAACGGGAAGGATGGGGAATGGAGGGGCCTGGAGGGAGGACGGGAAGAGGACAATGTGTGGACATCAGTCATCGGCTAGCAGTCTCCAGCTTGCTGGAGGGGGCATAGGAAGCAAAGGGAGAGGAAGCTATTTCCCTCTTGCAATCTTTTCTCTCAGCGGGAGTCTGAGCAGGGGGCAGGAGAAACCAGATGTGCTCAAAGTTAGTGAAAGAATTCCTGGTGGGGAGGGAAGAGGGTGAAGACCAAGTTGGCTGAAGCAGGGGGCTATATGAGAGATCCTATCACCAAACATACCCTGTCCCTTGCCCCCATGCAGAGTGATGGCCTCCAAGGAGGAAACAGCTGCTTTGGGAAAGCTTGTAGGAGCCCCAATAGAAACTGAAGATAACACCCACTGAACCAGGGTCCCCCAGCTTGGGGCAGAGCCTGGGGCAGACTGGGTGGCCACTCAAGGAGAAATCCATCCCCTCCCCTGGTCCCTCTGACCCATCCTGAACCCCTTGTCTCCTTTGCAGCCTCCCTCGCCACTCCTCCTCTCTCCACCCCTGAGGCTCCTCCCACCAACCCAAGGCTGAGCTCTGCTATCACCCAGGAAGCCTCAATTTGATTCATGTCAGGAAAACCTGGGGCACCCCATTCATCCTCTTTTCTCAGGAGACACGGGCCTCCCCACTTCAGGGGTGGGGGAAGGAATAGGGTATGGGAAGGTTCAGGCTGCAGCCTTGACCGTCCACCCCAGCCACACCCTGGCCTGGGCCTTGGAATCCTGGCCCCTCCCTATCAAACCCTCCATCAGTCCCTCCCCGGCCACTCACAGAGTCTGCCTCACTCGGCTCACCCACCCCCTACTGGAATCAGGCTGGACCATGTCTTGCTGGGTTCTGGGAAACAGACTGCATAGATCTGTGGAGGTGGAAGGGTGGGGAACAGGTGGGGCCCTGTGCCTCTACCATTGGTGCCCATTCCTAGAGGCTCACTGGACTCCCTGTCATCCTGAGCAGCAGAGACCAAATCTTTAAGATCTGCAGAGCGTTAGTTTCCCCCACCCTGACACTTATCCCCAAATCTCAGCGGTGAGCTCAGGATGGGACAGGAGCACTGGATAATAAACATCCCACCAGTTACCCGCTTGGGTCCCCTCTGGCTCAAATTCCTTCCCCTCTGTGGAGCAAGGACGGGAGGAAAGGAGGAGGGAGAGCAAGTAGGAACTTGGGGAGGTGGCAGGAGAGATGCTTCATTGGCTCCCACCCCAGGGAAAGACCCCTTCACCCCAGCCAGTTGGGGTCCCTGAGTCAGAACTTGGTGGGAGGGGGGCTTCAGAGGCTGCAGCTCCAACTCAGCCCATCACAGGAGACTGGACAGAACAAGGCCTTCACAGACTCAGAGATGCACCCACCTAGAACAACAGTCACTGAACCCCTAAGCCCTTTGCTCAGTGCCCTGACCTGCGGGTTGTACTTGCCCACTGGGCAAGCTGTCAGGTGCCAAGAGAGCCCAGCCGCACGCCCGGCCCAGCTCTGAGCAAGAACCCGGGAGGCCTGAGGCAGACCCGGCTTGTCTTCCCCATGCGGCATGCGGCATCCCGGAGCCAGCAGACTGTGTGTAAAGGTGGGAAGAAAGAAGTCCGTCGCCCTAGCTGGTTTGGTTCAGTGAATAGAGCATCGGCCTATGGGCTGAAGGGTCCTGGGTTCGGTTCCGTGCAAGGGCACATGCCTGGGTCGTGGGCTCGATCCCCAGTAGGGGGTGTGCAGGAGGCAGGTGATCAATGATTCTCTCTCATCATTGATGTTTCTACCTCTCCCTCTCTCCCCCTCTCTCTCTGTGTGAAATCAATTAAAAAAAATGTTTTTGAAAAAAGAAAGAAGTCCCTCAGTCAGCCCTTCCACCACCAGCTTCTTCCTGCCCTCTGAAGTAGTGGAAAAAGCAGCAGACACTGCCCTCAGGGAGCCCAGCCCCTAAGTCGGAGTGGCAGCGACCTGAACTTAACTCTCAGGGAACTCCCACGCTAATGGAGTAAACAGCTTTCTTTCTCTTTGGAGCTTTGAACCTAATGAGACCCAGACATACCCCAGACACAGAGACTAAAGCACCTACAAAGTCGTTCTCCACAAGAGGAAGTGAACAGAGAGCAAACCGAGTACCAGGGAGCTGAGGAGGCAGCTCAGCCTCCCCACCCGGCCGCTCCACCCTTCCTGCCTTGGGTTCAACACGCAGACATTTCTGGCGCAGCGCTGCGCTCTCCTACAGCGCGAGGGATGTCAGCATCAAAACCGGCAGCAACTCGGGCAGCTTATCCCACGGGGAGGGACGGTGCCTCCCCATTAGACTAAGGGGAGTTCCAACTAGAAACGGGTTTACTTCGTCTCCCTGGGACTCTCTCCTGCCTAGGAGGAGCGTTGCCCCCAGTCAGGACTGCAGCAAACAAAGCAGAGCAAGGCGTCCAAGCTGCTAAAAGAGACGCCGCCACAGGTCCACTCATTCCTTCGAAAAACAATGAGTTCCTACTATGTGGCAGGCACTGCAGACACAAAGATGAGAAAGTCATGGTGCCCATCCTCGGGGACCTGCAGGTGAGTGTATCGGGATGACAGCCAGGGTGACAAGCTGTGCACAGGGGCCACGTGGGCCCAGAAAGGTCATCTAAAGCAAACACCGACCAAGGCCCATGTACTTTGTTCACAGGAACACGTACTCAGAACCTATTTATTTTACCATTTTTTTAAAATCTTACTTTACATAGAGTTCTAATAACTGGAACTATGGTTTCCTGCCTACAGCAAGTTAGAAGCAATACATCTGAAGCAGCAAAAAGTAGATTACAGACAGTCAGAATAACAGCAGTGAGAAACCACAACCTGAGAGCAGGCAGGGACGTTATTAAAAGTATTTACAAAAAGCATTGCAGCCTTGGCCAGTTTGGTGCAGCAGATAGGGCGTCGGCTTGCGGACTGAAGGGTCCTGGGTTCGATTCCGGTCAAGAGCATACGCCTGGGTTGCAGACTCGATCCCCTGGGGAGGGGTGCGTGAGGGAGGGCACAGGACCCCAAACCCCATAAGGGGTCTCTGTGCGGGGCTCACTGGGTGCAGTCACGTCGAGCCGGTGGAGTGAGGAAGGTCCTGGTCACCACTGTCCTGTACTCAAAGCTCAGTCCAGGCCTGAGCCGGCCCCCACCCCCAGGAGCACACGAGGTGTCTGGCGCTGCAGGCCGAGGTGGAGGAGCTGCTGGCGCTGAAGGGCCTGACCTGGGAATGGCGGGCCTCTAAGGAAAGGACTGGACGTTGCGGGGCTGGAGGACACAGTGGGGGCGGGGCCCTGGCGGAGTGATGAGAGTTCAGGAGAAGGCTGTCCGGTTGACCTTAGGGCTGTGGAGGCCAGAGGAGGGACTTAGGCGGCTGCGGGACAGACCGGGATTGCATGGGGTGAACTTGGGGAGGTCGGGGGCGGGGCTAAAGTGATGGGGGACAGACAGTGAGCGCCGGAGGCGGGGCGCGGGTGGTGATGACAGGACTAAGGGAGCTAGGGGCGGGGCTTAAGATGGCTGGGGGCGGGGCTGGGGCGGATGTGGCTGGATGGGGCGTGGCCGACCTCCTAGTCCAATGAGATCTCAGCCCGCGCGGCAGTCCGCTCCAAGGAGTCTTCTTTAGGCTCAGGGAGAGACTGGACCCCTTCCCTAAGGGAGTCCCCACTCCGAACCGGGAGACCTGCTCCCCCTCTGCCAGGGAGCCCCTTTTCTCTAACTGCAGGAGTAGCTAGCTGATCACTTCTCATCTCTCTGCCAAGTGGGTCAGGCCCTAGATCTAGTGGTTCATGGAGTCCGAGGGGTGCGGCCAGGGACTCAGTCCTCCAATGACTGCGAGAGATTTCCAGGAAACTCAATCTCGTACTGGCTGGATAAGTCCGCTACCTGCCGGGGGCTCTCCGTGGTGGGGTCAGGAGTGGGCATGGGGTCGGTCCCTGATGGGACTAACAAGCAGGACCTGCAACATAATCTACGGGTTCCCAGCGCCAGATGAAAATACAGGGCTCCTTGTTTAAAAAGTACTAAGAATTATTCAACATTAAACCAAGCATGGGGCCATGTGCAACTTGACAGGTTGCATGCCCGTGAAGCTGTCTCTCATACCAAGCTACAGGCAGAGTGAATCAGCGTCCAAACCCCGTCGTCCCCTCCTCCAAGGAAAAAGCAAGAGGGGCAAGCCCACCTCCTCCACATCTGTTTTTCCTAAAAGAAAGAGGAGACATCTTTCAAGGAATCTTCTCTCATTCTCTCCCGGGATATTAAGAGTGAATCTGCTGCCCCCCCCCCCCCCCACACACACACACACATGCACACATACGTGTTAGTTCCAGCTCCCAGAGCTGCATTACAATCCCCTGCCCACCAGAGGGAGAGTATGCCCTTGCCCCTCCTGCTGTCTCCTTCTCTTTACCCACCGCAGAGCTGAACGAGGAGCAACAGCAGTTGCTTGCCATGTCCATGAGAAAGGGTTCCTTCCCCAACCCACAGAGCGGTTGAGGCGTCCGAGGGTCGAAGGATGACAACCATGGTAAAACTGAGTGTGACCACTAGAGGGGGTGCGGGAGCTCACCCAGCTCCGCTTCCTCCAGATGAGCACTCTGGCCAGAGACAGAAGATACTTCTCCAGGGCCACGCTGCAGGCTCCTAGCAGAGCTCTCTCCAGAGACTCGGGTCTCCAGATTCTTAATCCGTGCTCATTTCTGCTCGACTCTAGAACTAATGGGCAGAGAGGTCAAGGATGGGGGGCAGGGGCTGAAATTTACATTTTTACTGCAGAACACCTCTGAAGTTGGCGGCTCCCTCCCCAGATGCAAAGCATCCTGTGACATTTATTCTCTGCTGTCCAGATGGAGGCCATCCTGGACGAGAATTTCTTCGAGGGGAGGCAGTGTGCTTCTGTCTTCACTTCAAGCTGGTCAGAGGCTTCTGGGGCGAGAAACTGAAGGTGACCAGGCCCTGGAGGGACTCCGCAGCCTTGACACACAAGGGGATGGACTCCTCTCTATGTGGGTGCCTGATGCCTTGTGATCACTCTGGGACTGCTGTGCCACCCTCTCCTTCCTTCAGGGACTAGGCAACAGCACCTAGCTACCCCCAACCAGGGCTAGAGGAAGCAGAGTGGAGCTTGGCACCGGCCTGGAGGAGATGGTGAAATGGGGAGGCACTTCAGCTCCAAGAGCTGTTGGAGGCAGAGCTTCAAAAGCTCCATTTGGGACCCCATCTCTCTAACAAGGATGGGGGGGGGGGCTTTGTCCTAGCAGAAGAGCCTCGCAATCACAGCCCAGGAGCAAAGCCATGGAGTGGACAGGAGCGCCAACCCCTGCTCCAGCCGCATCTGCAGGAGGGCGGCAGTGGAGGGCTGGCGCTGACATCGTGGGGGTTGATGCTGAGTTTGACATACTTCGAGCTGATCAGGTATGTTTATCACTTCAGTTCTTCAGCACCACTTCGAGCTGAGTCAGTGTCACAGACACTGAACAGTGTCTGCTCAGCAAGGAGTCTGGAGATGTCATGGGCTCCAATTTAGGGAGAAATCTCAACGTTTTTTAAGGGATAAGAAAGGAGTCTGGGGGTTTTACTCTGCTCAGAAAAGAAGTTCATTCATGGAAGGAGAGCTCACAATATGCAGTCTGCACCCCAAAACTTCCAGCCTCCCATGGGAAAAGCAAAATTCAACGACCTTGGGGAGTATTCTTCCTGCCTGTCCACCCGACAGTCACCCCTCCGTTCCAGCCTGTTTGCCTTTCTCGCTATTTCATCTTCTTCTACTCAGAGAAGATACAGAAGTATGTCTGTGCGAGGGGTAACTCCCCACAAATACTCCAGCCATCCCACATCCTGCAAGTGGGCTCCGTATCTTACAGGCACGTTCCTGAGCCTTCTCCCCATCACTGCCAGCATCTTCCTGTTCTTGCCAGGATTAGTTCCTTCCACCCTCCTGAACTCCAGTAGACTACCCCCCTCTCTTTCCTCTTTGGCCCCTTGCTGAGCAGAAAATCAACAGGAAAAAGGGTAAGGAAGTAATGTCGTCCCAATATCGATGTCTGTCTGCGGCGTCTGCAGAGCACTCTGTGGGTCACTCCGGGAGACATTCAGGTTCCCAGAGAACGGCTGGCTCGCGTCCTCGCCTAAGTCAATTCCCTGACTGGATCCCCATCGCCTAGCAACCACACCCAAACCTAAAGCTTCCAGTGCACTTCAGGGGTGATTATCGTCCATTACCTCCCTTGATTGACCACCAGAGGGAGAAAGAGAGCAAGCCTGCCACCTGATCAGCACCATGCACCACCACCTCAGTAAGTCACTTTTAATGGACTTCAAGAGTTCTTACGTATTAGTCAAACTTAAACATCTTCCAGCACAATTTAAAATATGTCCCAGCCCTGGCGGTGTGGCTCGGTTGCTGGAGTGACGTCCCAGGCACCAAAAGGTCACTGGTTCAATTTTCCGTCAGGGCACATGCCTGGGTTGAGGGCTTGATTCCCAGTGGGGGATGTGCAGGAGGTAGCAGATCAATGTTTCTCTCCTCTCTCTTTTCTCCCTTCCTCTCTATCCCTCTCTTTTCTTCTCTCTCTAAAATCAATAAAACATATTTTCAAAAAATATGTCCCCAGATTCCCTGGAACATAAACCAGCATCTTAAGAACCCTAAAGGGATTCTGTGGACTTGCTATAAGACTATTGGGGTGGGGGGGTGTTATAAAAAGACAGGGCAACCCGGATGGGTGGGAGAAGCAGCACAGGGGCAAACCTGATATGGATACTTTTATTCCAAAAGCACAAGACCTTTAACCTGGCTGACCCCACAAGCCCATATTTTTTTCTCTCTGCCTTGAACCCTTCAAGCCTCCTGCTTGGAACACCATTAGGCAATTTGAGGAATGGTTCAATGTGTCAGAGGTGGGGTGGGGACAGGACAAACAGAATGAGGACAAGCCTGGTAGAGTTCAGCATGAATGAGGGCAAGAGAAAGAAAAGGAGCAAAACTTCTGGGGCAGAGGAGAGAGAGCTGGGTAGATGGACTTCTGGGGTCTACCTCAGAGAGAGCAGATACATGTGTGGCTTCTTGAAACCACTGCTCTCTAGCCCTTTGGAAGATGAGCTGGACTGGAAATCTTGGCCTGCAGCCAGCGGGAGGAGAGTGGACACTGGGGGAAAAAATTCCCAAAAATCTGACTGAGGCAATGGTGGGCTGGTGAGAGGGTTGAGAGTGGGCTGCCTACTCTGGAGCTGACTAAGGGATGGGAGACTGCACAGCCCAGGACTATATACATCAATGCACTGATCAGGAGATATAGCCCTGGCCGGTGTGGCTCAGTTGCTTGAGCGCCATTCCATGCACTGAGAGGTCACTGGTTCAATTCCCGGCCGGGGCACTTGCCTGGATTGAGGGCTCGATCCCCAGTAGGGGGACTGCCGGAGGCAGCCCATCGATGTTTTTCTCTTTATTCCTCTCTCTAAAATAAAAACATAATTTTTTAAAAAGAGAGATACAGAGAGGAAGAAGCGAAAATCCAGGAAAACACAGAGATGGGTAGGATATTATACACACAACTCATTTCTACATACATGTGCAGGTGCGAAAGGGGCCGAATGACAGCCTTCCTACATGGCCAAACTCCTACCTGCCTTTCCTCGGGGGGAGGGATGTGAGGTTAAGGTCATGGTTAGGGCCACGGAAGGAGGAAGTATTAGAGAAGGGCCTGAGAGGAGGGGGAGCAAAATGACCGGGGGCAGGGACCAGAGACCCAGCAGGGGCCCGCGCTTGTTTGGGGTAAGATACAGAGAAAAGAGATTTGGGAGGAGCTGCCGTACTGAAGGAGACTGTGGGACAGAGGTGGATAAGTACGTTTTTAGGGAGTTTTACGGAGCGTGGTGTGGTCTAATCTCCCCAGTCACCACCATCCCCTCAAGAAAACCTCCAGGAAAGACCTAACTTACTCCTCGTGGCTTTCAAGGTTGCATTTCATTTTTGGTGAGTGATGCTGAGGAGAGCCTCCAGCTGAGAGCACAAATGCTCAGTTGCAGTCAGGTGACCCGCTCACAGACATGGACACACAGCCCAGTGCGCCAGGAGCCTGGCCTGTAGGCGTCATCTAGAGACCTCCCCAGGTGTGTAAGTTCCCCTTTAAAATTCCTTCCTGGCAGGGATTCAAGGTAAGAGCAAGACTTGAGTGACCGATGGTGAGACATCTAAATTCTCACAGCAGACACCACATTTTGGGTTTTCCGCTAACTCCATATGCCTCTGCCTATAAGTGTGTGTGTATGTGTATATACAGTGTTGCATGAGGAGCAGAGATGCTGAACACAGGAAAACAGAAAACCAACTCTGCCTACACAGACATATGCTTCTAGCAGCGCCATAGATACTCGTATGTAACTAAAACAAATGGAGTTAGGGAGCAATAGGCAGGCTGACTGGCAGGAACATGGAGGCCACTTACAGCTGCTCCGCTTACGCTGGAATCTGTAAACACAGGATTTCGTATCCACTTATCAGACCCCAAGGTCTCATCATAAATCCTAGATGCTTCCTGATGACCGTGATGATGACAGAACAGAGATGCCCTCCCTCATCTCTCTCTCTCTCTCTATCTCTCTCTCTCACACACACACACACACACACACACCAACTTCTACTGCTTTTCTCCTCTCAGCCCATTAAGCTGACCTTCAGTTGCCACCTCTCCCCCCACCCACGCTGGCACCTGCCTGGGGCCCGGGGCAGGACACATGTGGAACAGGTTGATGCTGTTCTCCCGGAAGTGGAGCGGGAGAGGGGTGGGGTCACTGGGGCAGGCCTACATCCTTCCCTCCACAGACACATAAAGCAGCAGCCGGTCCTGGTGAGGGACAGTCACTCTCTCGACCCACAGACCAAGTGAGCCCGGGCCCTCACCCCGGACCCAGCTGCCCGACGGGACCTAGCACCACTCGCTGGTAAGAGCTTGATGACAGCGGAGAAGGCAGGGGCTGTTCGAGGGCTGGACAAGAACAGGGGTGGGTCAAGAAGGGCCGAGGAGTCCCCGAGAGCCCAATAGGGTTGGTATCCTGATTGGCCTTGGGGAGCGAAGGGAGCCTGTGAGCACCTCTCTGGTGAGGAGACTGCAGCCGTCCGAGCCCCTCCCAGGGAAGTCTGGCTGGCCCGGGAGTTTGCCCTGCCCCATCCTGGCCCTCCTAGGAGTGAGGAGAGCTCATGGGGCTGGCAGAACAGCCCATACATCTGTGCACTGCCTCCTGCTTCCATGATTCTCCGAAGTGCCTACAGGGGAGGTGAAGCAATTCCTGGCCAGCTGGTATAGCCTCTTCCACCCACGGGGATAATTTGGCTCTGCCAACTGGCTGCCCAGCCAGTGCACCTGGACTTGAACCTCAAAGACAGACACCTAAGAGTAGGAACCTCAGGCTCTTGCAGGCCCCACTTTCTTTAGGGCCCTCTCACCTCAGCTTGTGTCTCCCAGGGCCACATTCATCCATTTGTTCGTTCACTCTTTCTGCACACATACGCCAAGCTCCAAGTCTGTGCCAGGCACTGTGCCTGGTGCTGATGCTGCTGAGATGACTAACAGCCATTTCCTTCCCTCTGGGAGGTCATAGTAGAGTAGGTCAGAGAGTCCGGTGAACAGATCATAACAACATGAGGTTGCAGGTGTTTCAGAAGGACACCTGCTTTGGGGACATGGGGTGGAGTCACTAGCTGTCTGAAAGGATGAGGGAAGAGATCACTGAGGAGGTGACCCGAATTAACTCTTAAAGGCTGGCTAGTGACTCTAGGTTGGAAGGGAGGTATTGTAAGCAGAAGGAAAACGAAGGCAAAGAGCAGTGAGATGCCTGGATCTGCTGGGCAGGCCCCGGAGGGCAGTGGCTCCCACACCCAGGAGCCAGGAGGAGGGCACCGGGAGGTAAGGGTACAGGGAAGTGACTCCAACCCCCCAAACAGGACACCTGCCTCCCCAGGCTCTCAGCGCCAGTGGTGGCTGCCTCCATCCCCTGGCATCCCTGGTCCTGGCTGTCACTCTTCTCTGGGAAGATGGGGTAGGCACAGCTGTGTGAGAAGAGCTTGACTGCCATCACTGACGAAACGCTCCGGCCAGGCTGCAAGTTTGTGAATAAAATGTGTGTGGGTTGAGACGAGTCCTGGACAGAGAAAGGGCAGGGCTGGCTTCTCTAGCCAGACAGTGGCTCTGGGCAACCTGCCTCAGCTCTCGAGGGCTCGCTTCCTCGTCATAAAATGAAGAATCCTTTGACATTCCAAGAATCCAGGCATCTCTCTGCAGGGGCCTTCCCACGGCCTGGTCTCCCAACTTGTCACTCTCTGTCTCCCCCCGCTCCCACTCCCCAGAGACAATGACCATGTTTGAAAATGTCACCCGGGCCCTGACCAGACAGCTAAACCCTCGAGGGGATCTGACACCCCTGGACAGCCTCATAGACTTCAAGCGCTTCCACCCCTTCTGCCTGGTGCTGAGGAAACGGAAGAGCACGCTCTTCTGGGGCGCCCGGTACCTGCGCACCGACTACACCCTCCTGGATGTGCTAGAACCCGGCAGCTGCCCCTCAAGTAAGCCTCGGGCGTGGGGCTGGGGGCTGAGGGAGGGGGCCCAGGCACGAGCCCACGAGGACCCGAAGCTCCCTCTACCCAGATGTGGTTAGGTGTCATCTAGCCCGAAGTGCTCACGGGAGGTGGGGGACGGCAGGTCGATGCCTCTCGGCCCAGCCCCTTTCATCTTCTCCCTCCTGCAGATCCAACAGACTCTGGGAACTTTGCCTTTAAGAATATGCTGGATGCCCGAGTGGAGGGACAGGTGGATGTGCCAAGGACAGTCAAGGTGACGGGGACTGCGGGGCTGTCTCGGAGCAGCACCTTGGAGGTCCAGACACTCAGTGTGGCTCCCAAGGCCCTGGAGACCTTGCACCAGGAGAGGTGAGAGTTGGCAGGGAGGGGGCTACCAGGATGGGGCAGGGTGTTGCACGGAAAGGGTGCCTTGGTCCCAGAGTTAAAGATCACCACAGGGGAACTCTTAGAGATGATGCTCTGGCCGATGGGTGCCTCCAGGCCACTTTCCAACCACTCCCCTGTCCTTCCACTGCCTCTGGTACCACCTCCGCCCACCCCCACCCCCATCACACACATATGAGGCTGAGTGTATTCACATGAACTTGCTCTATGACCTTGGAAAAATCATTTCTGCTCTTGGGACCTCGGTTTTGTTTCCTGAAAAATGATGGGGTTGGATGGGAATCTCAAGGGTTCCTTCCTACCCTAAGACGCTATGAAATACACTTTAAAAGAAAAGGGCCTTAACTGCAGCTTGAGCCAGCAGTCTGCTCTCATAAATTACCTCAAGCCTGGCCCCCACACACTCAGGGCAGCCCTTGGGATTGCTGCCTCAGCAGCACAAGGGGTGTGGCAGATGCCATACTGATGCTGGGCACCTCGGATGTTTGGTTTGACAGGGGAACTGACTTTTAAGTAGTTAAGTAGTGGTTGGAAGAAGCAGGTGAAGGCTCCGGAGGCAGGAAGGAAGGACTGGGGCGCTTGAGAAATCATCCAGTAAAATGTATAAAGCTTCACTAAGTGCAAAGCACCCTACTAGGTGCTGGGGTGCACTAGAACATCTTGGTCCAAGAACCTGAGATCTAGGAGTGTGAGAAGAGTGTATAACAGTAACTAGAATTCAAGGCAAGAAGTGGTGAGTGCCATAGGAGGGGTTTGTCTGAGTTTTGTGGCAGGTCAGGGGGACTTCTAGCTGGGGAAATGAGGACAGAGTTCACAGGGGACGCAGCCCATGATCTAGGCTTTGAAAGATGAGTAGAAACTGGACATCCAGGGCCGAGAGAAGGGCATTACTAAGGTACGTGGGTGAAAAATCGCAAAACTTATAGGGACCACGAAGAGGTATGAGTGGAGCAAAGGGAGGTTAGGGTGGGCCCAGAACATGCAGGAACCCAGTGTCTGCTCAAGGAGATGTAACTATCCCAGAGGCACCAGAGGGACCCTGGCGATGCTCTCATGTATGTCATGATCAGTCCAACCAGATGGAGGAAGAGTGTTAGTTAGTGCACAAGAGGCAGGGGTTTGAAGCAGCTGAAGTAGGCAGACCAGGCAAGGCGCTGTCCCACTGTCCATCAGGAATGTAACGTGAGGACCTGAGCTGGGAGACGCAGTCAGAACAAGAGGGAGGGATGGCTGCCAGGCCCCGGGGGCAGCAGAATGGACTGGACCTGCCGACTGACTCCAGGGGAAGGGAGTGGGCTTGTCAAAGACGACGCTAATCTAGATCTAACGTACAGGGTGAGGACTATGGTTAATGATTCTATACCGTTTCCTGGAAATTTGTAAAAGTAGATTGCAGGTGCTCTCACCACACACACACACAAATGGTAACCGTGAGATGGATATGCTAATCAGACTATAATAATCACTTCTCTATGTATAACAAAACGTGTTGTATACCTTAAATATATACATGATTTTTATTGAAATAAATAAATATATAAGAATAAAAACCCCAAGATGACTTTGATATTTGATAATGACATTAATAAAGACAGGAAGACCAAGCTTAGAAGTGTATTTGGAGAGAAAGATTGTGGATGTTTTGAGTTCATGTCTCCACTGAGACAACAGGTGAGAGTGGTCAACAGGTACTTGGAGTGACTATAGTTAACCACACTGTATTCTGTATTTGAAAGTTGCCAGAGAGAGTAGATCGTAAAAGAGTTCTCATCACAAGAAAAAAATATTTGTAATTAGTGTGGTGATGGATGTTAACTAAACTTGTCGTGGTAATCACTTCTCAATATATACATATTTCAAATCATGATGTTATGCAGCTAGAACTAGTACAGTGTTATATGTCAGCAAGACCTCAATTTTTATAAATGTTAATGGTATTTGAAAATGAGGGTTTGGAGTTCAGGAGAGAAGTCAAGAGATAAATACATATGTGGTGATCAGCCACACAAAGGTTACAACTATTGGAATGGGGTGGGAGTTCAGAGAGCAGAGAACTGAGAACAGAATCTTAGGCAACAAAATTTTAGGGCAAATGTGATGCAGACAGAATGGATAGGATTTAGAAGCAGAAAGACAGGAGCAGAACCGGGGTGGCACCAGGTGATCAGAAGCCAGAAAGACAGCATCTCTCGGGGTGGGGGGGTGGAGGAGTGGGGGGGTTGGACAGCAAGGCCCAATGTTGCTCCAAGTTAGGAAAGGTCTTTGAGTTTGGTAAGTGGGAAGTCGTCGTGACTTCAGTTGAGGAGTAGAAACAGAAGCCAAAGCATAAAGAATTTTGGCGAAGGCGGGGAGGAAGTAAAGACAGTGGGTATAGGCGTACCTTTTGATATATTTGCCAATGAAGTGAAGGAAAGAAACAATGGCAATGGGAGGGAGTAGCAAGATCAAAGGACATGTTTATATGTGTAAGCAAGTAGAGAGGGAAACTGGTGTTAACAGCAGGAGAGGGGATAGGAGATGGGGAGAAAGGACCCTAGAGGAGATGAACAGAGCTAGGAACAGGGAGGAAAGGGAAGGGAGTCCACCCCAGGGCTAAGGAATAAAGGAGAAAGAAGCAACCATGAGGCCCTGTCCTGGGCCAGATGACTGCCAGTCTCTCTCTCAGCACCTGGAGGTAGGTGTCATTATCCTCACTTTATGGATGAGGCCACTGAGACTCAGAGGAGCTGCCCTGCTATAAGCGGGGATCTGGGTTTCAACCTCGGGCTTTCCTCCAAGTCCTCACTCTCTCCCTGACATGACACTGCTATGCCTAGCACCTGGGAACGACAGAAGAAAAGGGAAGGCCAGGGCCCGGGCGGGGAGAAGCTCCGGACGATTCCCTTATGTCTCTCCTGCCACAGGAAGCTGGAAGCAGAGCACCCGTTCCTGAAAGAGATGCGAGATCGAGGAGAGAACCTGTATGTGGTGATGGAGGTGGTGGAGACTGTGCAGGAGGTCACTCTAGAGAGAGCCGGCAAGGCAGAGGGCGTCTTCTCCCTCCCTTTCTTCGCCCCACTGGGGCTACAGGTTTGGTTCATACACACACACATACACACACACACACACACACACACTCTCTTACATTGACTTTGCCCCATCAGTGTCCAACCAGAACACTATCAAGGACCCATTCTTTCTCCCTGCTCTTCAAGATCCAGTCCCCTGCTGGCCCGACGCGAATCCTGCCTCTGGTCAATAGCGCCCAGGGTGGCGGATCCCTGTGCCACATGCCACAGGCATCTGTCAGAGAAGGGGAAACTCACAGTCATGGTATATCCTCATGGTGCTCCCCATCTACACAGAGACATCCTTGTTGTCAGTCTCATGGAGGAGACACATAGGTTGGAAAATTCCATGTAAAGAAGTATTGTTCTGGATACCTCTGTCTATTTTGTATAAATATTCAAGGGATGAGTTGGAACTGGCAGTAGGAGTTAGTCATGGAAGGTTTCTTGAAGGAGGTGAGCAAGGGACAGATTGCAAAGAGGAAGAAGGAACCAAGGCCTGGATGGAAGTCCTAAGGTGGGACAGGGATGCACAGGCAGGTGATGGAACAGGTCTGCCCAGTTCCTTCCTGTGTCTGAGCCAGGAAGGGAGACGCAGATCATGAGTGGGGTGACCTGTGGAAATGAGCAGAGGAGCTGTGAAGCCCACTCCATGGAGTCGGGACCAGGTAGAAAGGCAATCAGGGACACCAGTGAAGGGTTCCCAACTTCTTGTCTCCCCAGAGGCCCTCAAACTGGCCCTTCACTTGCACCCTCACCCCCCACTTCCAATGTCTCATACTCAGGATCTCTGCGGATTCACAAATCCTCACTGTCCAATCCTAGGGATCCATCAACCACAAGGAGGCGGTAACCATCCCCAAGGGCTGCATCCTGGCCTTTCGAGTGAGACAGCTGATGGTCAAAGGGGAGAATGAGTGGGGTGAGTAGACACACCAGCGTGTTCTCCCCTCAAGACAAGAATGACCTGCACCGATACTAAGACGTCCTGGCCCCCTCTTGTGGCAATGTCAGGGAATTAGTGAACGAGAGTGTTGTGTGGTGGTCCAGCTTCAAGGAACAGAACAGCAGGGGCTGCCCTGGAGAGAGAGTGAAGGGACTCCTGGTTCTGAGCGTCTCCTGTGTGCTAGGCATTGCGTCAGCTTCGGGGGAGAGGGCACAGACAGCAATCAGCCTCAAGGAGCCTGTGGCCAGTGGAGGAAACAGACCCAGACACCAGTACTCGAATGCAAGAGAGAGAATGTTGTTATCACAGGAAGGGATTTACAGAGGGGAAAGGATTCCTTCTAGCAAGAGGGGGAGGAGCCGAAGATGCAGCAAGGCATTTGAGGACAGGCTCCCAGCCCTCTGTAGAGCCCATAAACGTGAGACTAGAGAAAGGGGGGTGGGGCGGGGCAGCTGTCTAAGGTCCCTGCTCTCCTCTCTTGCTCCTTACAGAGATCCCACATATCTGCAATGATAACATGCAGACCTTCCCTCCTGGAGGTAAGTGAGATTGCTTTCTGGCTCCCCACTCTTCTGCCCGGCCCCTGACATTACCTGCTGAAGACTGTGCCCTTGAATAGCACACACACACACCAAAACCCCCCTGGTTTTGTTTCCCCTAAAAACATCTATTCTGAACTCTAGGAAAGACAGACAAAGGCCTATGAGTACCACCCAAGAGGGATAGAGAAACAGAGACTGAAAGGCACACTTGGAAGCAGAAATAAGACATGGAGACAGTGTGTGTTCTCAGAGTGTGGGCAGACTGAGCTAACAGAGTCTCCGTGTGGGGTGGGGTGTGTGTGTGTGTGTGTGTGTGTGTGTGTGTGTGTGTGTGTGATTTTTTAAAATATATTTTTATTGATTTCAGAAAGGAAGGGAGAGGGGGAGAGAGAGGGATATAGAAACATCAGCAGGGATGAGAACCATTGATGGGCTGCCTCCTGCACACCCCCAACTGGGGATCTAGCCCACAACCCAGGCTATGCCCTGACCGGGAATTGAACTGTGACCTCCTGGTTCATAGGTCGACACTCAACCATTGAGCCACGCTGGCCAGCTGGCATGGCTCAGTGTGCTTTTATAATGATCACTAATGAAGCTCCCTTGACAACTGCTCTAGATCAAAAGGCATGAGTAGGTTTTATGCTGACACATGTGCATTGTTTCTGTCTTCAGGAAAGCCAGAAGAGGAGAAGCTCATCCGTAAGTGTTTCCTGCCATTTCAC
The DNA here is from genome assembly GCF_028538775.1 of Myotis yumanensis. Taxonomy (NCBI): domain Eukaryota; kingdom Metazoa; phylum Chordata; class Mammalia; order Chiroptera; family Vespertilionidae; genus Myotis; species Myotis yumanensis. The sequence goes on from NW_027223767.1 coordinate 45,009,845, forward strand.
TGTAATTTTTTTGACTCAGAATTTTAAAACTCCAGTTGTTGTTTTATTTCCTTCTCCATGGGACCGACAGGGAACATGGCAGGGCAGCTCTCACCAAACAACTGTCCCTGACATGTGGCAGAAATTCCAATAGCTTAGGGACAAGCAGTGGAAAGGGAAAGTCTGTGCATGAGACGCCCAGGTGGTCTGATGCCTTGGACCGGACGGCTGTCCTCGAGGGCCTTGGTAGCTCTAACCTGTCACACACACACCTCTGCAACTCCACCCACCACTCAGCACCTGGGGCGGAAGCAGCTGAGTCAGTGTTGACAGCTCAATCCAGGTGCCATTTTCCCATTGCATTAGCTTTTCTCCTGACCCGGTCCTGCCTCCCATGAATGGGGCAAGAGTCTCCTTAAACTGGCTGGTTATCCTAACCCCTATTAAACCTCATCGCCTGGCTGGGTACCCTAACCCCCCATCAATGTTTCATCGCCTGGGTATGGCTATGTTTGGGAGGATTACATTCTTATCATTGTTTTTTTGTTTCTCCTCCAGTCATCCAGGCATCTGATGTTGGTAAGGAATTTTCTGAGTTTCTCCGAAGACTTTGGTGTGGGAGAAGCACTGGGGTGGAGGGAGGGGGAGACAAGTGCTGGGTCCCAGGTCGTGGGGATTGGCACCACTGCCAGGAAGCCAATCTCTCCAAAGCAGGCTGGACATACTCCTAGGAGGCCAGGTCCCTACAGGGTCAGGCCAAGGTTCAAGCCAACCCTGATCCACTCACATCCCTGTCTATAGACCCACCCACGGATCTCAGGAGCAGTCCCATCTCGGCCTTCACTCAGTCACCAATCATTCTTCTTTGCCAACTAACTCAGGAGAAGGGGAAATAGACCTTCCTTCTCAGCTTTTAGCCAGTCTTAGAGAAAGGGAAGTCACTTGTCTGCTGCTCCCTGGTGAGGCCTGGGAGCTCAGGGGGAATGACTACGGCTTAGATGATACTGTGGGTCCGGGCCCCTCCTCGCCCCTAAAGGCCTCCCCCCGACATACACACATACGCATCTCAAGTCAGGGCTAATGGATAACTTCATAATTGCATTCCTTGGTCAAGAAAAACAAGAGGCCAGGCTAAGGCTGGGAGCAGAGCACGGGGACCTGCGAGGGGTGTGAAGGAGCCTGCAGGGAGAACGCTGGCTGAGTGGGGAGGGTGCCAGGTGGAGAGCCGCCTGTTTGCCACGGTTACTGTCCCCGCAGGGGAGATGCATGAAGACTTCAAGACACTAAAAGAAGAGATTCAACGAGAGACCCAAGAAGTGGAGAAGCTGAGTCACGTGGGACAAAGCTCCTTGCTCGCGGCCCTCAGCAAACTTCTAGGAAAGAAAAAGGAGCTACAAGACCTGGAGCTCACGGTGAGGTCCCAGTGGAAGTGTGTGGGGGGAGGGGGGTTGGGAGAAGGGAGGTTTTTGGTGCAGGTGCAGCTGGGCGGGGAGGGCCTGACACTGGCAGAAAGTGATCAGGGGCCAGGGGACACGACAGCGGATGCCTTCCCCAAGCTGGCCAGGTGCCCCCGGCTGCCCTGGTGCCTCTGGAGAAGGACAAACAGTGCTGTTTCCTCCAAGGCGCATGCTCCTTCCTGATGGACAGGGGAGGCAGCAGGCCAGCAGGCCCTCTCTCGGAAGGGGCCGGAACTTTCCTTTCCAGGATGCAAGGCTCATGAACCAAGGAACCTAAGTCAGTCCAATATTTTCAGGACTTGATACCTTGAAAAAGATATCTGGAAATTGGACAAAGTTGACACATGTCCAGGGATTATGTGCCAGACACCGTGCTGGGCCCCTTCCTCATGTTATCTTACTCACCCACCTTTCCTCACAGCTTGAAGGGGCTCTAGACAAAGGACATGAAGTGACGCTGGAGGCACTCCCAAAAGATGTCCTCATATCCAAGGAGGTGATGGGCGCCATCCTCTACTTCCTTGGAGCCCTAACAGGTAAGGAAGGAATAAGGCCTTCATTTATACACCCTTTTGGTGATAGGAATGAATCACTGAGTGAATTCCCAAATGTTTGAATGAATGAATCAGTAAATGAATGAATGCCAGGCAAATTATAGCAAATGAAGTAGCTTATATCTACATTTTTAAAAATTGGTCTCATGCCTAAGGATTCACTTGGTCACCTTGGATAGTCTGAGAAGATGGCCTAGTCTTGCTAACAGGGGTTGGCATAACATATAGCTAATCTCATCACATGTTATCGATATTTGTTAGCTTTCATTTCAGGGGGTAACATCCTCTGATCTTGCCCCCTGAATTCTCGTCTTCGCTCTGCAGGAAACATTCCCCCACTTAAAAGAATTCTCTGGTCCTTCAGGTATAAGCTGAGATGTTTGTTCTCTTAAGAAGTCTGCCATCAAATGCCAAGACCAAAGCAGACCCCTCAGCTATGGCTCCCCTCACACTGCGTGCTGTATTTGCGCGTCCCTTGATTATCTCCACTAGACTACAGGTTCCTTGAGTGAAGGGAGTACATTTTTACTGAACACACTCAGCAAAGGTGCCTGGCCCAGAGCAGGCGTTCAGCTGTGGGTGGCTGGATGAATGAGTGGACGCTGGAAGTCTGGAAGGGTACCCACGTGGATCTGTAGCTCCCTACGCACCACCAACACACATCTCTTCCTCTGCCCTTTTCTTCAGAGTTAAGTGAAGCCCAACAGAAGCTGCTGGTGAAATCCATGGAGAAGAAGATCCTGCCTGTGCAACTAAAACTTGTGAGAAGCAGCAGACATGGGGGAGAGTCGGGAGGGAGTCAGCCAGAACCAGGGAAAAGAGACAAATGTAGCCTCATGACAGAACCATCCTGGAGTCTTCTCCCAGCACCTCATGCCCCTTCTCATTTCTCTCCGTTTCTTCCTTTTTGCTATTTCACAACTAGAGATAGAAGAGTAGACGTCTGGGTGATAATCTGGGTTTTTCAGCCTGATCGTGGGAGGAAAGACAGAACACTCTGTTTTTGCTTAGTCCTAGCCAAGTGATGTGAACACATCTTTTAATGTCTCTGAGTAAAATGGGACTAAAAATAAATGAGCTGCCCTCTGTACAGGGTTGTTAAAAGCTCCAGATGGGCCCTGGCCAGTGTGGCTCAGTTGGTTGGAGCGTTGTCCCATACACCAAAAGGTGGTGGGTTCGATGCCCGGTCAGGGCACATTGAGGTCAGGGCACTTCAATCGATGTTTCTCTCTCTCCCTGCCTCTCTCTAAAATCAATGTTTTTTTTAAAAAAAAAGAAAGGCCCAGGTGGAGTTGTAATGTAATGTAATGAGAAGAGTTATAATAAGAGAAAGGTGGGCATCTTTGTGGTTTTTATGAGTTAGGAGAAAGGAAAGGAGGTTTCCAGTTCTTTCTTTTCATGCTGTTTTGGTTCCTTCCAGGTGGAGAGCACAATGGAACAGAATTTCCTGCAGGACAAAGAGGGTGTTTTTCCCCTGCAATCTAACCTGCTCTCCTCCCTTGGGGAAGAAGAACTGATCCTCACAGAGGCCCTCGTGGGGCTGAGCGGCCTGGAAGTGCAGAGATCGGGCCCCCAGTACACGTGGGACCCAGACACCCTGCCCCACCTCTGTGCCCTTTACGCTGGCCTCTCCTTCCTGCAGCTGCTGACCAAGGCCTCCTAACTTGCCTTTTCCATCTGCTTCCTGCTTCCCTAATGCCTCCCCCGCCTCACTGTGCTATGTCCTTAACATCCAAGGGCACTTCATAGCCACCAGGCTGAGGATGATGGAAACCCTAGCTGATCCCCCACGATAACCAATTTCCACTTGACCAACTCTATCTCCTCCTGCCCCTGTAGCGCAGCTACCCGCTGAGCCCATCCGCTGATGCTTAAGTCCTCTGAGAGTAGAAACACAATTTCAAAAATTATAAACCATTTCAGCAAAACCAAAATTAATTAATTTCCTATCTCAATTCCTCAATCTTGTGTTTTTAAAAATCAAGCTTCACTGGAATTAATGGAAAATGTTTCACTTTGGATGAAATGTCTTTGGTGTTTTCTTTAAAGAATCTATCATAAGGAAATTCTTAACTTGTGTCAGAAAACAGACATTATCACACTACATATAGATCATATGTACATGAATACTATTACACTGTCCTCAGGCCAGCTGGGAAGTACTCAGAGAAGAACTATGAGGCTACAGAATGTGGAATCTAGATTCTAAAGTGAGAATATCATCAAAGCAGCATGTCTTCATAGAGGAGCCTTTGGAGCCCTCTGGACTTGGGTTAAGGGACTGGGAAAGGCAAAAACCTAGAGATACATTGTACAAACCCAAAACAGGAGTAAGACAATTTTCAAGTTTATTGGATAAAAATGCAGATAGATCCTGGCCAGGTAGCTCAGTTGGTTAGAACACTGTCCCAATATGCCAAGGTTGTGGGTTCAATCCCTAGTCAGGGCACATACAAGAATCAATGAATGAATGAATGAATGAATGAACAACAAATGGATGTTTCTCTCTCTCCCTCTCTCTAAAAATAAAGAAATAACTTTAAAATGCAAATAGGTGTTTAAAAAAAAGATACCTGCCTGGCCAGTGTGGCTCAGTGGTTGAGCATTGACCTCTGAACCAGAAGGTTGAGGTTTGATTCCTGGTCAAGGCACATGCCCAGGTTGCGGGCTTGATCTCCAGTGGGGAGCATACAGGAGGCAGCTGATCAATGATTCCCTCTCATCATTGATGTTTCTCTCTTTCTCTCCCTCTCCCTTCCTCTCTGAAATCAATATATATATTGACCAAAAACTTTTTTAAAAGAAATTGTGCTATTATTTTCTGATTTCACCTTTTCCTCTTCTGCTCTCAGTTCAGGGTGGTTGTGGTAGGAGGTGATATGGGTGGACTTGCATATGGACTTGCTAACATGGATATTACAATCTCATAAAACTGCTAGATTTATACCTTCCTCCTCTGCCTGAAACTTGGTTTTAATATCTTTCACCAATCCCTTTTAAAATGGTTTTATGGGTGGAATAATTTCTCCAAGGTTTTTGGCCCCAGGAGTCAAATTCTTCCCCTTCCTAGGCACCCCTTGCCTTGATTAGTTCCCTCACTCACCAAGAATTCATGACCAACTGCCAAAGACTTTGTGTTAAGCCATCCTCCCCCATTCTGGGGCATCTTCTAAGGCCTCACTCTATTGCTCAAGAACATACTGAGTAGTTATCTGCTGACTTGATTGTTCTAATCTTATGAAGTAAACATAATAAAGAGGTGAGCTCACACCCTAACTATCCAGAAGGGTAACTTCGTAAAGATGAACAACAAAGCTCACCTGTTTTCTTCCCTTGCCATTCTCGCCCACCTTCAGTTACAGATATGGCGTTATGAAGAGACTTTAATGAGTTTATTCCAGTGATGACTCAAAAGTCCTGTTATCCATTCCCGAGCCCTACGGGGAAGGGGGATAGTTAGGGAAGAATTGGTCAAGGCATGTTCCCTGAAACTGGAGCACACATTTTTCCATTTAGCAAGTGGCTGTTTAGTGCATGAGCTACTTGGTACAAAAGTATGAAAGGGGTGTGGTAAAGCCCTGGTCAGGTAGCTCAGTTGGTTAGAGCATTGTCTGGATACACCAAGGTTGCAGGTTTGATCCTTGGTCAGGGCACATACAAGAATCAACCAATCTTCTATATATATAAAAGGCTAACATGCTAAGTGTCCCTCCCACCGTCCGACTGGTCGCTATGATACACACTGACCACCAGGGGGCAGATGCTCAACGCAGGAGCTGCCGAGTTGCAGTGATTTGGCAGCGGAGGTTCTTGGGTGACGCACCCCGAAACCAGAGAGGAGGGAACCCGATTCCTCGTGGCCGTGAGATTCCACCTTCAGCCGTGGGCTATGTTGTTGCTGGGGCGCTGTCGGCCCCGATCTGGTTTGCTGCACTCTTGGGTTTGCATTCCACACCCTGTATGACAGCAACTTTGTAGAGTGCCCTCTCGCACTCTGGGACCTCTTGGGGGATGTCGGAGAGCTGGTTTTGGCCCAATCCCCGCAGGCCAGGACAAGGGACCCTACCTGCTGGAGGGACCCTACCTGCTGGAGGAACCTCGCTCACTCCGCAGACACTGGGGAGGGATCCGGGCAGTTGGCTCCAGGGTGTGTCTGGCCGCTCTCGCCCAGTCCTGCCCGGCCAGCCACCTTCTAATTAATTTCCTTTCAATGTGCACAAATCTGTGCACCGGGTCACTAGTAAATGCATAAATAAGTGGGACAACAAATTGATGTTTCTCTTTCTCCCTTCCTCTCTCTAAAATCAATCAATACTTTAAAATTTTTTAAAATAATTTTTTTCTATATACATAACCTTAAAGAAGATAGTGAAAACATATTCTCTGTCTTCTAGGACCTTACAAGACAGCTAGACTGTCTTGGGGGGTCTGACCTGGTCTAAAACTCAGGACCTCTGTTTATGGAGGAGATAAAAGTTCCAAGAGGGTAGGAAGTTGTTTTGTCTTAGGAAATTAGAACATGCATCCACCTCCTGCAGAATCACTGAACGATTCCTTTGTAAAATAAGTGGACAGAACTTCTGATCCAATTTCCTTCCCCTGGGGGAGTCTCAGGCTCTCCGGTACACCATTATTCTGCTCCCTATTTCACTACAGTGTCTGTCTGGATGCCTACAGGCGCCCAAAGGACTCCCTGAAGCCTCTGCCAGGGGAGGCTTCCAGCCTCTTTCCTTCACAACACGGGGCAGCCGGAGCACAGCCTCCAGCAGACTGCTTTCTGCAGCTATGCGTTACCACTGCGCCCCCCAATGCACTAGCCCCGGGCCATACAGAGTGGCCCCCTACACTTCATTACACTGGAGTGACTGTACGCAAACGCGCTCTACGCCCACCCCCCCCTCCCAGGCTGCAGGGGTTTTATGCCTCATTTTCAGCGTTAGCTAAAAACCTGATCAGGAAGCCTGGATCCCATGATTCGGTTTTATTTTAAGCCCAACAGCCTAGCTCCACCTCCCTCGTTCGCAGCTTTTCCTCCCTCGCGCGGGACGCACTGGGCAGCCGTTGAACGTGAGCCTCGTGGGTCTGGAAGGCGACTCAGCTGGGGGCAAACAGGCAGAGTTTGGGCAGAAACCGTCCCGGCTCCTCGTGACGTCATCACGCCCTGCGCTCCGGCGGGGCCTACGCACTCCGCGCTAGTTGAGGCGCCGAGTCCGATGAAACCCAGTTTGGAGCCTGTGGGGACCTCTCGTGGACAAGCACAGAAATGCACTCCGGAGGAAGATAGAAGAAAATCAACATTTAAATACTGCCAAGCAAGCGCCACAAACCCAAACAGGCTCCTCCCCTCCGCTCCCTCGAAGATCCGCCCCGATCCTGCGCTCGGCTGTTGATTCCTTTCCCCTTTGTTGACTCGGCCTTCGGCCCAGTGGGCCTGGCGTCTCCCAGCAGGCCCCGCGCTGGGAAAGGGTTTGCTGCTGCTCCGTCATCGTGCGGCCCGTAGCGATCCCGCGCTCGTGTGCAGGCCCGACTTGGTTCCTGCTCTCTGCTGCGGGGATTCACGCGAGGCCCCGGCCTCAGTCCCCGGACTAGGCCGCGACCCCGTGTGCCATGAAGCAGGAGGGCTCCGCGCGGCGCCGCGGCGCGGACAAGGCGAAGCCGCCGCCGGGCGGAGGGGAACAGGAACCGCCGGCACCCCCGGCCCCCCAGGATGTGGAGATGAAAGAGGAGGCGACGGCGGGTAGCGGGTCAACGGGGGAGGCTGACGGGAAGACGGCGACGGCGACCGAGCACTCCCAGCGGGAGCTGGACACCATCACCTTGGAGGGTACGAAAGTCTGGGCCGGGGACGTGCCCGGATCAGCTTCTCCTTGGGACCCCAGCGCAGCCTCCACCACCCCTGGTTCCTAAGGATCGGCCCCCCGCCCCCCCAGATTTCCCGTCCCCACCGCCCCGACACTTCCAGCCCCAGCCCCGGTTACTCCGGGCTCGGGACTCCTCCCTCGCCACACACCTCCACCCGCCCGGACTGCACCTAGGACGACGGGTCTCCCTGGGTGTGTGGACTCCTCCGTCCTCCCCCCAACTCGCGTTTACATCCCGACCCTGTCGCGCCCGGGGTCTACGACTGACCCTTAGAACCATTGTTTGTATTTATGTGTGTAAAGGGGTCGGGAAGACGCGGCACGCCGGCCCCTGCCCCCTCCACGTCCTCTTGTTCCTCCGCATTCACATTTCACCTTCTCCCTCTGAGCCTGTTGCTCTTTTCCCAGTTTCGGATTGAGTGGGACTGGACGATGTCTTGGGTTTTCTCTCTAAAGTGCATGAGAAACTAGCTCAGACACACGGAAGTGAGCGCAGTTACGCTTCTGGCTGGTGTTCGGAGGGGGTGAGGGTGCTGACTGCATCAGCTCCTACTCTAAGGAGGGTGGGCGATGGGCTTAGCATCTAATAACGAACTTTTTACCTAAAATAATGATAGCCAGTAGCAAAGGTGCTGCTCGGCATTACCTACTAAGTATGTACATGTTTGTTACAAATACTTCACTTTCTTACTATAAAGTAACTAGTGGCCCGGTGCACGAAATTCATGCAAGAGGGGGCAGGTGTCCCTCAGCCCGGCCTGCACCCGCTCCAATCTGGGACCTCTCAGGGGATGTCCGACTGCCAGTTTAGGCCCGATCCCACAAACCGGCAGTCAGACATCCCTCTCGCAATCTGGACCACTGGCTCCTAACCACTCACCTGCCTGCCTGCCAGCCTGCTTGCCCCCAACTGCTGCCCCGCCTCCCCCCGACCCCCGCCTGATCGTCTCCAACTGCCCCCCCCACCTGATTGCCCCCAACAGCCCCCCTCCTGTCCTGATCGCCCCCAACTGCCCTCCCCTCCTGTCCTGATCGCCCCTAACCGCCTCTGCCTCGGCCCCACAACCATGGCTATGACCAGAAGGTCTCCCAGTCTAATTAGCATATTACGCTTTTATTAGTATAGATTCGTGTTCATTGTAGAAATTTTGGAAAATATGAGAAGTCTGGAGTGTGGGGGGGGTGGGGATCAACCATGGTTAACATTTTTTCCTGTGAGTTTTTAAGCTGCTCTCCTATAATTGAGATCGAGTTATATGTATAGTTTGGAACAAGCATAACTTAATACAGGTGACCTGGTGTGCTTTTATTTAATATACCCACAAGCATTAGCATTCAGTGTATTCCAGAAACATGTACTGACTACCTGATACAGTGGCTAAGAATACAAGTTCAAAACTTAAGTTTCTTTACCTGAGAGTAAGAGTATCTACTTGATTGGGTTGTTGTGAAGATGAAGATGCTTAGAACCGTGCCTAGCACACGACGAACGCGTAGTGAACCCTCCGTAAATATTAGCTGTTATCCTTATATCATATGATTAATGTGGCCCGGCACCCTGTGCTAAGTATACAGAGGTGATGAAACTACTAGTTGCTTGCATTTCCTTATTGGACAGTGAAGTGTGTCCAGTTTCTTATTTTTATAAATAGCTATGCAGCAATCATCTTTTGCCCAAGTTTTTAATCTACCTTTCTAATTTCTTCTTCAGTTTAGAATCCATATGCCTGAGTCAAAAGGGTTAATGTTTTTAAGGTTTTGGAGAGGCATTCTCCAGGAAAACGTATTGGTTTACATTATACCAGCAGAAATGTCCTGTTCGCCCCATAGTTACCTTAATCATTTATGCAAGGTCTTTGTAAAATAAGAATAAGCATCTTTGGTCACATTTGTTGCAGATATTTTTCTTTTGTTGAGATCTAATTCATCAGTTTTGTGTGTGTGTGATTTCTCCCACTGTTTACATTTAGAAAGTCTTCTCTTATTTAGAGATCTGATAAATATCCATGGGTTGGTTTTGTTTCTCATCACTGCTTTTTCTTCCTCTCTCTACCCCTCCCCCCACCCCAGCTTTATTTTTCTTTGGCACTTGGTGATGTTTTAAAATCCCCGTATGGCATCCATAAGTATTGCTGAACCCTATTAGGGCAAAAGAGGTGATTGGCCACGTTCTGCCCTTTTGTAAGAGGCTCCCTAGAACTGCTTGCCTGGGGTGGGTTGGGAGTAGGGAGGGATAGAAAGAGCTGGAAGTAACATTTTTCCCCTGGTCCTTCACAGACATCAAGGAGCATGTGAGACAGCTGGAGAAGGCAGTTTCCGGCAAGGAGCCTCGCTACGTACTGAGGGCCCTGCGGATGCTGCCTTCCACGTCACGCCGCCTCAACCACTATGTTCTATACAAGGCTGTGCATGGCTTCTTCACCTCAAACAATGCCACTCGAGACTTCCTGCTACCCTTCCTGGAAGAGGTGAGTGAGTCAGGCGCATCCTAAAGCTCTGCCTTGTCACCTGCTGCCGCAGAGAAATGAAGCAAAGCAGCCATTTTAGTACCCGTTGCCCATGGCCAAGGGCACCATCCTTCTGCCCGGGAGTGTCATCCTTCCGAGTCAGAGACAGGAGCTGGAATCAGGAACCTTCCTCCAAACTCCTTTTCTGCTGCCCCCAACACAGACCTCTCCTCCGATCGGATGGCGTCTCCGTTGTCCTAGGAGAAGGTGCCCCCGCCTCTGAGGTTCACTATGGGGGACGTGTGACGGGGTCAGGAGCACAGGGTTTGGAGATAGAGTTCAATTTGAATCCCACCTCTACCATTTGGTACCTGTGGGACTTGAACAAGTAACCTAACCTCCTTGTGTCTCATTTTCTTCATTTGTTGAATGTGATGGACAGATTTTGGGGGCAGTGGCCGGGGAGGAGTATGGGTAAGCACTTAGAGTGGTGCCTGGCACACAGCGAATGCTGAGGAAGGTGGTTCGATAGCGGTAGTGGTCTCTATGCAGGAAATTGCCCTTATTATTAATGGCACACAGTCCAGGTCTTGACCCTTCAGCCACCTTCATCTCCCTAAAACAGTGGTTCTCAACCTTCCTAATGCCGCGACCCTTTAATACAGTTCCTCATGCTGTGGTGACCCCCAATTTCATTGTTACAAATTGAACATAATTAAAGCATAGTGATTAATCACAAAAACAATATGTAATTATATATGTGTTTTCCGATGGTCTTAGGCGACCCCTGTGAAAGGGTCATTCGACCCCCAAAGGGGTAGCAGCCCACAGGTTGAGAACCGCTGCCCTAAAACATCATTGACCTTCAGCCACCTAAAATCCTATATATTTACAGTCTGTTCCATAGACGTGAAAGCTCAGAAAATTCCTTGAAGTGAATGATGAAGAATCTATTGTCGGGGAAAGGGGAAAAGCACCCAGGCCACCTGGAAGTTTTTTAACCTTATGACCCTAAATTCACCCAACATGGTCACTTTTTGATCTGTTCACATTATTCCAGTTTTGGTGACTAAATCTGAAAATAAGTACTATGTATAAGTACATTTCCCAAAAATTTCTTTTGTTTCCATACACACACAAAAATTTTTTTGTCTCATTATTATTGATCTCATCTCTAAAATTATGTCACTTTATTAAACCCTGACTGATAGAATTTGTAGTAGTTCCAGGTGTGGTGGTTTACTCTCACCACCAAGATTATTGGCTCTGTGGGAGGTCCTGCATCCTCCTTTCTGTCCCCATTGCGTTCTGTAAAATTGTTACACTCCTGTAACCCTCTTTTCTAATGTATTGTATTGCCAGCCTCCTTGACTCCCTTTAGAAAGAGACTGTTATCTTTAATTTTTTATCCCCAGCACCTAGGAAAATCTTGGCCTATATTAGGCATCCAATTGAATGAATACATAGTGAGCGCTTAATACATTTTTGGTTGACTGACGTGACTGAGCTTTTCCACGGTAACGCCTGTCCTCTCCTAGCCCATGGACACAGAAGTGGATTTCCAGTTCCGTCCCCGGACAGGAAAAGCTGCCTCGGCGCCCCTCCTGCCTGAAGTGGAAGCCTACCTGCAGCTCCTCGTGGTCATCTTCCTGATGAACAGCAAGCGCTACAAGGAGGTACTGATCTCAGAGAGAGTGATCCACGTGGCCCGGCAGTGCCAGGGCTTTGCGGGAGAGATCGTCTCCAGTGAAAAGAGGAGATAGTCCCTGGGTTATCAACCATCCCCCAGGCTCTCCCCCGTGGGGATGCACCTAACCCCACAGTCAGGGAGACCCCACAACTCCTGCTCGGGCACCAAGCAAAGGACTGGCAGTGGTCATTCAGTGTACCTGGCCATGGCACAATACCAGTCTAGTGGGTTCTTTGGGGAAAAGTAGGAGATTTGGAGACAGAAATACCTGTGTTCAAATCCCAGCTGTACCTTAACGCAAATTAATTTCCCTTAGTTGTATGTAAAGTGGGGAAAACAATGCCTAATTTACAAGATTATTGTTGGTATTAAGTAAAATAATCAAAAATAATTAGCACAATCTGTACGTAGTAAGCTTTCACGCTTTTCTTAAATTTATTATTTTTAAATATGTTTTTATTGATTTCAGAGAGAGGAAGGGAGAGGGAGAGAGAGAAAGAAACATCATAAGATAAAAACATCAGTCGGCTGCCTCCTGCCTGCCCCCCACTGGGAATCGAGCCTGCAACCTAGGTATGTGCCCTGCCCGGGAATTAAACCAGCACCCTTTCCATGCACAGGATGCTGCTGCAGCCAGTTGAGCCACACTGGCTTGGGCAAGTAGCCTCTTATTATGGGTCTGAACAACTCCATTTTGGATATTACATTATATATCACCACTTCCTCCACTTGGGACCAGCTTCTTTGTCAGTCATAGCCACTGTCCCAAGAGCACACGCAAAAAATGACAGGTCCAGCCCGCCGGTATGGCTCAGCGGGTTAGAGCCTCGTCCTATGCACCAGAAGGTCGAGGGTTTGATTCTGGTCAGGGCACATGCCTGGGTTGCAGGTTCGATCCCTGGCCCTGGTCGGGGTGGGTGTGGGAGGCAAACAATTGATGTTTCTCTCTCTCTTCTCCTTTCTCCCTCCCTCCCTTCCTTTCACCCTCTCTGAAATCAATGGGGGGAAATATCCTTAGGTGAGATTTTAAAAAAGGAAAAAGTCCCACTCCTCAATTCCCTGGGTTTTTTTCCTTTCCTTGCAACTGGTTGTTTTTTAGATGTAATTCATCTCCTTTAAAGAGTACAATTCGGTGTACTCTTTTTGGTATAGTCACAATATTGTGCAACTACCATCACTAACTCCAGAACAGTTGAATCACCCCAACATTAGTAGTCATTCCCCTCGCCCCAGCCTCTGACAAGCACTGATCTGTCTCATGGATTTCCCATAAGAGTGTCTGGCTTCTTTCACTTAGCACCATGTTTTCTAGGTTTATCCATGTTGTAGCATGTATCTGTGCTCCATCTTTAAGGCTGAATAATGTGTATGGATATAGCACACTTGGTTTATCTATTCATCGGGTGTGGACACTTGGGTTATTTCCCCTTTTTGGTTATTAATAATGCTGCTATGAACATTGTGTGCAAGTTTTTATGTGAACAAATGTTCCCAGCTCTCTCGGATATATGCCTAGGAGGGAAATTGCTCACTGGCTCATATGATGGCTCCATGTTTAACTTTTTGAGGAACTAATTCTCTTTCGGCTGCCTCTCCAGGCACAGAAGATCTCTGATGATCTGATGCAGAAGATCAGCACTCAGAACCGCCGGGCCCTGGACCTTTTGGCTGCAAAGTGTTACTATTACCACGCCCGGGTCTATGAGTTTCTGGACAAGCTGGATGTGGTGCGCAGGTACAGGTGGCCAAGGGTCTCAGTCTCGGCCCTTAGATCGGAGATGTGGTCAGTCACTCCCACAGAGCTGTGACTTGCAGAGGGTGATAAGCTGGTAGATGTAAAGTGCCCAGCAGGAAATGGGGGTGGTGGTTAACATGCCCTTCACATGCCCTGCCATATAGGGGTTAAGAGAGAGACTGATATTAGAGGGAGAAACAGAGATGACCACAGCTGGTTAGGAACTGTCCTCCCAGTCTCTTCCCTTCACCCCACATCAGGGAGGGCTGATTGGTAGCTAAAGAGTAGATGACAGGTTAGAAAACATTTCACTCCTCTAAAACCTGCAGTGGTGCCTTCGGCGTGTCTCAGTGGTTGACCTATGAACCAGGAGGTCCTGGTTTGATTTCCCGTCAGGGCACATGCCGGGTTGCAGGCTTGATCCCCAGGGAGAGTGTGCAGGAGGCAGCCGATGGTGTTTCTATCTCTTTCTCCCTCCCCCTTCCTCTCTGAAATCGATAAAAACATATTAAAACCATAGCCCCATCCTCCCCACCTTCTGCATTGCACTTACCCTGATTTCTCCATGCAGCATATACGCTTGTTCATCATGACCACTTTCTGTCTCCTCCACTAGAATGCAAACTCCCTGAGAGCAGAGTTCTGTCCTTTCTGTGGGCCTAGAATAGTTCATTAAATATCTGTGGATAATCAGAAAAACAATTTGTATCAGGTTGTTAGGAATGGAGAAAGAATAGGGAGGTCAAAAGCAGTTTGAAGAGACCTTTTGACATTTTTTTCTTTTCCTCTTGAAGCTTCTTGCATGCTCGGCTCCGGACAGCGACCCTTCGGCACGACCCAGATGGGCAGGCCACCCTGCTGAACCTCCTGCTGCGGAACTACCTGCACTACAGCTTGTACGACCAGGCTGAGAAGCTGGTGTCCAAGTCCGTGTTCCCTGAGCAGGCCAACAACAACGAGTGGGCAAGGTACCTCTACTACACAGGTGAGCAGGGGGCCCCACCCCCGAGCCAGGAGGCGTCTCGGGCTTACTTGGTGCCAATTTTCTAAAAATTTGGTGCACTTGGTGCATAGAGACGCATTTGGCACTCTGGTTCGCAAGGGGGCTTGGATGGTGCCATTCTCTTGACCCACTCTTCTCTTCTCACACCCAGGGCGGATCAAAGCCATCCAGTTGGAATACTCAGAGGCCCGGAGAACTATGACCAACGCCCTTCGCAAGGCCCCTCAGCACACAGCTGTCGGCTTCAAACAGACTGTGAGCAACAATTCTCATCCCTTTGCTACTTGCTCTTCTGATAACTTAGTTCTGCTTCCCTATGTGGGGGCCAGGGAAGGCTCCTTAGTCTTCATTATCCCAGAGGTTGCATCAGATGCCTGTGCACAACATTGTTGGGGCACATTAAGCAGATGCCACCTGCACCTCTGGCAGTTTACGTTCAGAGTGTTCTTGGCAGATTGGTATAGAGTGTCCAGATTCCTAGCACTTCTTGTGGTCATTCCAGTCCTGGGCATGGATTGTTGGTAAAACACTGGCTCTTCCCTGGTCCCTTAGGTGCCCATTTGGGAGCAGTGTTGCCTGTGCCCAGGGACCCCAGAAAATCAGAAGGGTGGCTGATTCAGGTGGAGATAAACCTTGCACTCCCCCCCTCCCACCCACCCTTCTGAGAACCGTCAGTCACCAAGGGTTGTTTGCTTTTTGTTTTATTTTATTTGAGTGCTGGCCTTGGTATTAAGACACTGTGAGGAATAAAAAAGAAGGATAAGAAATGGTATTTGCCCTGGAAGAGATACATAAAGAACTTTGACTCAGAAAGGCTTGAGGCCTAGTAGCCAGATTTGGACTCCCAACTACATATGAGCCTTTGCTCCCACCTTAACACACCATCAACGCCCTAGTGCCCTTGAAAGAGAACAGATTAAAAAACACACAATGAGCCCAGCTGGTTTGGCTCTGTGAATAGAGCGTCCGCCTGCGGACTGAAGGGTCCCAGGTTCGATTCTAGTCAAGGGCACATGCCTGGGTTGCAGGCTCGATCCCCATTAGGGGACCTGCAGGAGGCAGCTGATCAATGATTCTCTCATCATTGATGTTTCTATCTCTCTCCCTCTCCCTTTCTCTCTGAAATCAATAAAAATATTTTTAAAAATAAAATGATTAGGTTAGTGTGGCAGGAGAATCAGTTGTTTTCTGTTCAGAAGTTTATAGAAAAGAAGGTTTGATTTTGGTCAAATAATTAAAGAGATCTTAAAGATCTGGTTTTTGAAAGATGGGAAGAATTTTCTCGAATGACTTTTCAGACGCATATAGTACATGTGCAGAATGTGAGATTGCTTACAATACTGGACATACACTAAAGTTCTTTGTAAAAATCACTAAAAATGAATGATGAACACATAGGCTGTGTCCACATACTGGGGATAGACAGTGAAAGGTAAAGCAGTGTTTTTAAACCAGATTGCACTATAGATGAATAAAGTTTCATGTTTTCTTTGGTGGAGCTGGGTGGCAGGAAGGCGCAGAGAGAGCTGGAATGAGGTCAGTGGACTGCTGGTGAGGGAGTAGGAAGAGATGGTGTGGTTGCTTGAGGGAAAGAAGCCGAGTTGGGAGAGCTTCCCAACTTGAGCAGGAAGGTCAGGGCCTTGGAAGAGACGGGAAGGAATGGGGTAAAGAGCACAGTAGAGAAGCGAGCTGTAAGTGGCCATGGAGTCCACGGCAGAACACTCTGGAAGCTTGCTCATCCATAGTGAGAGCCACAGGCTCTCCTGGGGTGCTCCTGCTGCTCTCAGAATGCTTCACCAGCGTCCATTGCTGTCTCAGTCTGCTCAGGCCGCCTTCCCACGGAACGCAGCCTGGTGGCTTCAGCAGCAGACACGTATTTCCTCAGTCCTGGAGGCCAGAAGTCCAAGGTCAGGGGTCAGCGGTTGGATTCCTCTGAGGGCCTTTATTTTGCTTGTAGGTGGCCATCTTCTTCCAGCGTCTTCTAATGGTCTTCCCTGTGCATGGCCGTATCTTAATCTCTTCTTATAAGGGCACCAGTCATAGTGGGTTGGGGCCCACTCATATGACCTCATTTTACCATAATTACCTCTTCAAAGACTATTTCCCAATATAGTCGCATGCGAGGTACTGGGGGGTTGGAGCATCGCCACTTCAGAGCAGGGTGTGTGCTGACTGGCCGGATGGAAGGACACGGGGCGAAGTGTGGTCAGGGGGTCCGATGCTCCCAGTGCCTGGCTCCACAGGCAGAGCCTGGACTCCCTGCCCAGCGCAGGCTCAGGGATCCTCCTCTTTCCGTGGCCTAATCACAGTGCCGCTGTCCCCTTTCCCAGGCTGTCTGACTGAATTGAAGCCCCATTTCATTCTCTTCCACCGGGGGGACCCCTGCCCACTGTGTTCCTGTGTCACACTCTGCCAGGTGCACAAGCTTCTGATTGTGGTGGAGCTGTTGCTGGGGGAGATCCCGGACCGGCTGCAGTTCCGCCAGCCGTCTCTCAAGCGCTCACTCATGCCCTACTTCCTTCTGACCCAAGGTAAGGCCAGTGCCCCTCCCAGAGCTTCAGAGCCCTGGCCTGTGGCCTCTGGGGTGTGTCCCTTTGCATCCTCTGACCCGCTCCTCTCCCCCCCTGCAGCTGTCAGGACAGGAAACCTCGCCAAGTTCAACCAGGTCCTGGATCAGTTTGGGGAGAAGTTTCAAGCAGATGGGACCTACACCCTCATCATCCGGCTACGGCACAACGTCATTAAGACAGGTGTGCATCAGGGCGGAGGGGCCACCAGACGAGCAGGACCCAGGGATGGGGACAGCCCTGTGGGTGTCCGTGTGCAGTGAAGGGTCTGCTCTGCCCACCCACCACTCCTTTCCCTCCCAGGTGTGCGCATGATCAGCCTCTCCTACTCCCGAATCTCCCTGGCTGACATCGCCCAGAAGCTGCAGCTGGACAGCCCGGAGGACGCGGAGTTCATTGTTGCTAAGGTGGGGCTTGTCCAGGGCCGCAGGGGTCACCTTCCTGCCTCATTTCAGGGGACGGGAGTGGGAGGAAATGGGCCAGGGAGGGGCGTGGGTAGAGCGGTGCCAGTCTTGCAGGAAGCTGCCGGAGAGTGTGTATGTGAGTGAATGTATGAGAGTGTAAGGGAGACAGAGATGGGACGAGATGTTCTGGGACTGAGAGGATGGGTGGGCTCTTTGGTGACCTTCCTTCGCTTTGGGGGCCCGAAGGCCATCCGGGACGGCGTCATTGAGGCCAGCATCAACCACGAGAAGGGCTACGTGCAGTCCAAGGAGATGATCGACATCTATTCCACCCGGGAGCCCCAGCTCGCCTTCCACCAGCGCATCTCCTTCTGCCTCGACATCCACAACATGTCTGTCAAGGTGAGGAGCGCTCGGCTGCAGGCGCCGGCTGGCAGCAACACAGCACCCGTTACACGTGGGCTCCTCGGAGGAGATTGGTGTGGTTTGGGGCCCCGTTCCCAGCCCATCTCTGTAAAGTCCCTGTGAGGACGGGGCCTCAGGGGACGAAGAACTTTGCTTGTGGGGCTGTAGCACCTTCTGTTGCTTTTAAAGGGTCTCGTTGCCAAGCAGGACAGAGACTTGCAGGTCAGGGTTCTAGATTTGGCTCCAAATTGGAGTCATTTGCCTTCTCTGGGGCTCTGTTTCTCCCCCTGTGAAGCTGCTAGTGAGGCATTACCTGCCCTGCCTGCTTCACGGGGTTGATGAGATTAAGTGAAATCACCGTCTTAAGGCACTTAGTGAAGTCCAGGTTGTGTAAAGGCAGGGCTGTATCTAGTCCCACAAAGGCTGTTGAGCCCTTATCCTGTGTCAGGCACTGAGTGAGGCGCCTGTACTGTTGGCTTCTGTGTTTGTTCCGGTCTCCTTCCCACTAGAAGCCGGGACTATCACTTGCCTTGCTTACAGTTGGGCAAAAGCCATGCTCCACAACACACCGTTACCCCCCCTTCTTTCCCTGTGCCCCTCTCTTTCTTTTTTTTCTTTTGTTAATCCTCACCTGAGGATACATTTCCATTGATTTTTTTTTTTTAATATATTTTATTGATTTTTCACAGAGAGGAAGGGAGAGAGATAGAGAGTTAGAAACATCGATGAGAGAGAAACATCGATCAGCTGCCTCCTGCACATCTCCCACTGGGGATGTGCCTGCAACCCAGGTACATGCCCTTGACCGGAATCGAACCTGGGACCCTTCAGTCCCCAGGCCGATGCTCTATCCACTGAGCCAAACCGGTTTCGGCTCCATTGATTTTTTTAAAGGGAGGGATGGGGGAGAGAAACATTGATGTGAGAGAGACACATCAGTTGGTTGCCTCCTGCACACTCCCTGACCAGGATCGGGAATCGAACCTACAACTGAGATACATGCCCCTGTTGGGAAGCAAACCCACTACCCTTCTGTGTACAGGCCGACACTCTAACCACTGAGCAACAACGGCCAGGGCCCCTATCCCCTTTTCCTCCCCCGCTGCACCCCCACTGAAGTCAGGCCGGACATTGCATCCCTGTCCGGACTGCTTTCCCTTCATTCCCACAACCAGCCCGTTCCTCACTGCCGTTCCCCTGCCTGCCCAATCCAGAGGTTAGTCATTTATACCCCAGAGTCTCCTCATTCTCTTTTTAGCATTACCACGTGGTATTGCAGTAATTCATTCCATGCCTGGCTCCCCCGCTGTACTAAATTGGAGACTAAATAGCCTGTCTTACTGTGCCCTGTGCTGGTACACAGGAGGAGCACAATAAATGTGTGTTAAGTTAATGCCTCCGCTTCATCTTGCTCTCCTCTCTTACTCTGCTTCAGGCCATGAGGTTTCCTCCCAAATCGTACAACAAGGACTTGGAGTCTGCAGAGGTAAGCTGCCCTCTGCTGTGGGGAGACTGGGAGGTAGGACGCCCTACAGAAAGGAAAGGGGTTTCTGGGAGGTCTGGGGCAGCTGTGAAGCTTGGGCAGTTCCCGGCACGGGGTGTGTCTGGAGGAGTGAGAGAGGCCGCACAGCCCTCACGCCATCTCCTTCCCCAGGAACGGCGAGAGCGAGAGCAGCAGGATTTGGAGTTTGCCAAGGAAATGGCAGAAGATGATGACGACAGCTTCCCTTGAGCTGGGGGGCTGGGGAGGGGTGGGGTGAGTGGGGACTGGCTCTTTATCTTTTCCCCCCGGGGTCCCCTACCCAGGGAACTGGCCCCTTTCCCCACACACAGCTCACAGACTGCGTATTGTGGGGCGGGGTCGGGGGATGTAGAGAGCCAGTCACCCCCACCTCGCCCCAGGGCCCCTCCCCAGCCCGTGACTTAGCACACGGAGGGCCAAGGGCGGGCAGGTGGCCTCCCCAGGGCAGGGTCCTGGCTAGTGGTGTGGGCATCAGGTGGGAGGGAAAAGGCCTGTGCTCTCCTCCGGGGAGTAGAGGACTTGAATTGGGACGTGGGTTGGATTGTATGTTTTTGAAGCTTCAATTATGATTTTTAAACAATAAAAAATTCTCCAAAGCTCTCTGTGCATCAGTTAATGACTGTGCCTGCTCTCACACCTGCACTGTTGACAGGCACAGGGTTTTTCCTGGTCTTGGGGTCTTAGCCCCAGGTGATCTGAGGACCACAGCTGGAGATGAGGAAGGCAAGGGCAGGGTGAAGAGACAAAATATTGGGCAAATTCCTAAACCTCTCAGGCTCCTTTCCCACATCTGACAGGATTCGATTCAGTGACCTCCTGGCTCTAACAGGAATCCAGACTTCAAGGGAATCAAAGAGAAGGCGAGCCTGACTCTCAGGGGAGGTTTGCGGAGAGGAGGGTCTCCCTCTAGGCAACCGCAGGCTGAGAGCAGAGGTGAGGCTGGAGGGGGCTCCCTGTGGCCCCCAGCCCACCTCTACCAGCTGCGGATGGTGGGGAGAGGCCAGCCTGGGTCTCCATCTCAGCCGCCAGTAGCAGGGCTCCCTGTGGGGCATCTGAGTCATTCCCATGTTCCCTGGCTGCCCCTGGGTCATCGCTGCACATACACGGTTCCTGTCAAGTTCTGTCAACTGAACATGCGTTGGGGTTTTCTGAATTCCTCTCCTGCTGCTCGCCCTATTCTGGAGGGATTCTCTACACATCCCCTGGGCTCCCCAGCCGTTTAACCCCCTGGCTTCCAGACCACTCCGTAACCAAATAATTCCTGAAAAGGGAGTTGGGGTGAAAGACTTTCCCAACTGGTCAGTGAGTTCTTAAGAGCAGGGGCGTTTGTCTTCCCAGGGCCTCCCCAGGGGCTGGCACTCTGGGTTCAAGAAAGTCTTGTTTGTTGGAAAAGACATTGTGTTCATCACCAACTTCGGAATTTCATCCCCCAATATCGCTAATTTCCATGAAAGGCATGTTGTAGACGCCTGGTCCCACCCAGCCTTGGTCACAGTGCTTTGGCATTGCCCATTTCCTTTATGCTGCTGCCACCTCCCCCTAAACGTTTGCTTTATGAAATGGCACTTCCCCCAAAGTCTCTGTGGAAGATGTTTTTATTCCATCGTCCAAACTTTTTTTTAGAGAGAGACAGAAAAACATTGATCAGTTGCCTCCGGCACACACCCCTATCAGGAATCAAACCCGCAACCTGAGTATGTGCCCTGACCAGGAACTGAACCTGTCGCCTTTTGATGCTTGGGAGGACATTCCAACTGAGACATACCGGCAGAGCCCAAACTTTTAAGGATTCTAATCCTTTCCCCGTCTTACAGGCCAATTCGAAAACCTAACAGACCTTCCACTCCCTTCCAGGAGGAATGGGGCGGGGGACTAATGGTGAGCACCCGGCATGTCCTTCCCGATGCGGATGCCCTGACGGGCTCAGGTGGGACGTGACTGCAGGCGAGATGCCAAGATCAGGTTCCCCTCCACCAGGCTGCGCTGCCTTCTCCCAGCCTGTCTGTGGCTCTAGCATCTGGTTGGTTAGCTTTTGTCCCCACGAGGCTGTCCTGGCCCTCGACCATTTTCTCTGGCCTCTGAGAGTGACTTTCTCTTCGAGTGTCTGATGAGGGGACGTGTGTAGAGAGGACAGACGCAGCTGCTGAGGCTCTTTCTTACTTGCTTAGCGTGTCTCGTGGGAATTAAAAGTCTTCCTGATGATGCCCACCCTCGCAATTGTTTCTAGACATTAAACTCTGTGCCTCAGACCCTTTCTTTACTTGGCAGCAGAGTGGAGAGGGTAGACTTGGAGTCATTTGCCATGATTTCCTGGTTCTTGCTCACCTTATCTGCTCAACTGTCCGGAACTTTCTTGTAATTCATCCCCAAGTTTGGCTTTTTTTCCCTGGAGAAGCAGTGTCATTTTTATGCTTGGAGAGCCCACTGTGTTGTCCAGCTTCCAGTTTTGTTTTTTTAACGACAGAGAAATACAAAGAATAACATAACAAATACCCATGTGAACCGCGCCAGCATGGCCATGGGTGAACCTGACTGGGGGATGGGGGGCGGTGAAGGGTTAGAAAAGACAGACAAGAGATTAAAGCTGGGGCTAAGTGGGACGCTGCCCTCTCTGATGGAGAGATGGCGCCACGCCCTGCAGGCCGCCCTGCAGGCCGAGTCTTTATTTTATAGCCAGATTCCACAAGGCAAAGTAAGGGTGTGGTCAAGCTGTTTACAATGTTCTCAAGGATTTCGAATCCACTCAATTACATGCACCTGATCAAGCTTTGTTTACTTGCACCTCCCGCAGCCCATATCACTCAGCCACGTGGGACCACAGGTTGGGACCATAAGGTCAAGCTTACAACGATAGCCTTTGGCTATAAATGTGCTGGGACTTGCACGTGGCTTTGCCACGAGAGGATCATGCCCTCTCATTAGTCTGAGAACCTGTCCAAACGCTGTAGCCGCACTCCACACCCATGTACTTTCCACCCGCATTTAATAAATGTTAACATTTTGTTATTGTGTCAAGTTTTTAATCTAAGTAAAAATATTAGCAATGAATTGGAAACCCATCTTGTTCATTCCCCAGGCCCCTCCCTTCCTTCCCAAGGCAGACACTGATGGATTCAGTGGGCAGCCTTCCAGCTTCTGTTTTTACACCTTTACTACAAAATATAGTATTGTTTTGCCCTAGCCAGTTTGGCTCAGTGGATAGTGCATCGGCCTGCAGACTGAAGGGTCCTGGGTTGATTCCGGCCAAGGGCACATTCCTGGGTCTCAGGCTCGATCCCCAGTGGGGGGCGTGCAGGAGGCAGCCGATCCATGATTCTCTCTCATCGATGTTTCTATTTCTCTCTCTCCCTCTCCCTTCCTCTCTGAAATCAATAAAATATGTATAGTATTGTTTTGAGTCTTTAGATCTTTATAAATGATGTATCGCATGAATGTAACTTGCTCTTTTCACTCAGTATTGGTTTTGAGGTCTAATCATATTGACACGAGCCCAGCACTGTTCCAGGCACTGAGAATTCAATGGAATAAAACTCCTTTCCTCTCGGAGTTTGTCAGGGGGTGACGGAGAGGCATATGTGGTATGAATGGACCACAATTTCTTCAGCCATTCCCGTTGGTGAGCATCTGTTTACTATTACAAGCCATGCTGCAAAGAACATCTCTGCCTGTCTCCTTACACACGTGTTACGGTACACATAGCGTGCAAGCTTTCTTAAAGGGCCAGATAGTACATTTTTAGGCTAGTGAGCCATATGGTCTGTGACAATTACTCACTTCCGCCCTTCTTGAAAGAGGCTATAAACAATATGCAAATACATTGTTTATGAGCACTGGGGTTTGAATTTCATACAATTTTACATGTTATGAAATATTATTTTGATTTTTTTACCCAATCATTTAAAAATGGAAAACCCATTCTTAACTCAGGACGTACGTATCTTGGCCCACTGGCCAAGTTTGCAATAAATGACTCCAGAGCCTGTATACGGATGCTCCACACCCAGTGCCAGAGGAAAGCAGGACGGATGAGGAGAGGAAGTTGCTGGCCCGCTCTGGGCACTGGGAAAGCCTTTGGGAAGTTGGAAGGATGAATAACTCGGGTCTCCGGAGCCAGACCCTTTGCCAGAAGATCATTTTGGTCTAGCTCAGCCTGCGTGTGCCGTGGCCAGTGACAAGCTCTCGCCTCTCTCCCCTCTGCCTGGTCTTTATTCTCCCCTGAGTTGGGCAGAAGTCTAGATTGAGCCATTATCCACGAAGTAAAGCCATCTGAACAGGAAGGTGACGTGATGGGAGCCACAGGAGCTTGGGAAGCAAATCTGCCTGGCCCTCCCTTGACGGTGATCTTGGGCAAGGCCCTTCGCTTCTCCGAGGCCATCCCTTATCAACAAGAATAAGCCACATCCTACCGCTTGGTTGATAGGATTAAATGACAAAAGTGTAGCCCAGCCGGCGTGGCTCAGTGGTTAAGCGTCGACCTATGAACCAGGAGGTCACGGTTCAATTCCTAGTTAGAGCAATGCCTGGGTTGTGGGCTCAACCCCCAGTAGAAGGTGTGCAGGAGGCAGCTGATCAGTGATTCTCTCTCATCATTGATGTGTCTATCTCTCTCTCCCTCTCCCGCTCTCTGAAATCAATAAAAAAAAATTTTTTCTTAAAAAAAAAGAAGTGACAAAAATGTAAGAGAAGGGGCCTGACATGATTGCCAGCCAGCATTCAGATTCTCTCCCTGTGGGAGGGATGACGCTTCCTGGGACGGCAGCTCATCACTTCCTCTGGAAGCAGCCCACTCCATCCTCCAACATCTCACACCATTAGACAGCACTTTCCTTCTGTTGAGCTGAAAACTGGCTGTGGCTCCACTTCTGGTCCCCTTCTGGCCCCGAGACCACACAACAGCCCCTCCTCTTCCCCAGATGAAACAGCCTGTTTTCTTTAATCATGACCTTGAGTCCTTCCACCATTCTGGCCACCCTTCTTAGAATGCACATATGTTTCCAAACCAAACATCTGATACACTTGGACTGCAGGTGAAGATAAAAGTCTGGGTCTAGCACTGGCCTGGGCATGAGTGAGGAAGGCCAAACGCTGGTTAGACGTGATGGTTGAGAGTTTAAGACTTTGGCACAGGGCAGATCTGGGTTCTGCGCCTTGGCAAGCTACTTAAGCTCTATGAGGTCAGATTTGTCTTCTGTCAAAGGGGAAAGGGTCCTAGTTCCCTCCAAACAGGCTTATTGAGAGGAATTTGACAATGTATAGCCTGCTCTGCTCACTCGGCACACGACCCGCACGGGCCGAGGCAGGCTGCACTCTCTGGAGGTTTTAGGGGTCATGTTTGTTCCTGTGAATTCCCCGCCCTCCACAGTTGTTAAACCCAGCCCCCGGCCCCATGGAGGTGGCTCCAATCAGTGCATGGTGGCAAAATGCCTACCTGAAAGTGGGGGTGGGTAGCCAATGCCTGCTCCACGCAGGACAGGGGCCCGGAGGCAAGATGTGAACAGATCAGCAGGTGAAGACCCTACCAGCTGTGACCACCAGGGGGCACCCCTGTTCCAGAAATGACCTCACCCAAGGAGACACACCCACTGCTCCGGTGAAGATTGATGCCTCTGTCCCCAGGCACAGTTCAGACTAAATTGGGACAGAGACGGACAGCCTCGGTGTGCTTGGCCGGACTGCCCTGGGTAGGCCCCTCGGCCTGGCCCGAGGCAGAGGCCCGGGTTGTAACTCTGGCTCTGCGACCCATGACCCGGGACCAGGCGCTTCCCTCTCTGGCCCGGTTCACAGGGCAGATCTGGGTGCTGCTGCTTGGCAAGCCACTTAAGCTCTCTGAGGTCAGATTTGTCTCCAAGGTTCCTTCCAGAGCCAACATGGCATGGTTTGCAGATTCAAAGCCAGGGCAGTCTCCTCTTTCTCACCCCCAGCCCTCTCCACCTCGGGGCAGCACACGCACCCTGGCTGGCAGTGCACCCGGCCTGGGAAGACACGTGTCCCAGACCCCCAACTCCAAAGCCCTGGGACACTGTTCAGGGGGGGTAGGGGGGGGGGGAGGAGGAAGGGCAGGGTTAGGTGAACCAAGAACCTCCAAGGGTCTTGCTTCATTCAGGACAGGCATCCGGTTTCCTCTGGTCTCTGCCAGGATTCCAGGGGCTTAAAGGAATGAGTCATGGGGGGGATTGGGGAGTTCCCAGCTAACCAGTGAAGGACAGGAGCCTGGGATGCTGGCCATAAAGCTGTGCGGAGGGTTGGGAGGCAAGACCCTAATGTCCCTAACCCCCGGCCCCTGGCCTCTCAGGGGAGGATTCAGGAAGGCAGCCTAGTGGGAGTTTGGGGGGTAGGAATGGGGGCAACCAGCTTCTTCCCTCTCAGAATTTAGGGACAGAGAGCAGGTGGCTTGATTATCCCAAGGGAAAGTGGCAAAGGGAGCTGCCCCACAGATCTGCCAGGAGAGAGGGTGGAGCTGCCTAGAGGTCAGCCTCAGAGCAGTCTGACCCGACTGACTCCAGCCTCCAAGGCTTTTGATTGGTGGCTCAGCCTTTGTTCTGGGCTCTGTTCAAACACTCTGGGGCAGTTCAGGCCTGGGTGGGGCTAAGGGGCGGAAGAGGGTTTGAGGGGACACCTACGTCAAAGAAGGATCAGGGATTCCACAATTTCACAAAACTTTCCCAAACAGCTTTTCGTCTCAACCCCCCTTTGCTGTCCTGGACACTAAATTTGCATAAATCCTGGGAAGTTATTACTAAGCCTTAGTCGCAGGTAATTTCCTCCCGGGCCTCCATGGGCTTCTGTATAAAGGCCCTCCGGAGCTGGTCCCTGACAGAGCCCGAGCCTGCAGACCCAGCCAGACGCTGCTGAGCCCGCTGCCCAGAGCCCCATGAAGCTGATAGGTGAGTGTCCTGCCCAGGATGCGGGGGCTGCCTGCCTGGGCAGGGGAGGGGGGTTGGACTGGTCCAGGGTCTGGTGGTCCCTAAGCCCCAGAAAGGGGCCCTGGTGGGAGTGGAGAGAATGGCTCCTGAGCCCCATGCGCCCGCTCTCAGCCCTGCAGCTGCTCCTCTGGCACGGCGCACTTTGGACAGTGCGAGAAGCCACTCCCCTGGGCCCTGCCCGCAACCTGCCCGAGACCTTCCTGCTCAAGTGCTTAGAGCAAGTGCGGAAGATCCAGGCTGATGTCGTGGCCATGCAGGAAAGGCTGGTGAGTGAGGGGCTGGCAGCCAGGCAGGGAGGGCACACACGCTGCCCGGCGGATATAGGGGAAAGAGGACCGAGGAGAGAGCTGAGGGAGGGGAAGGGAGGCACGGGGAGGCATCAGGAGGGCCTGGGAGCGGAGAGGCACGGGGACAGGGAAGGAAGGTAGGAGAAGGGGAGCCCTGAAAGGTGGGAAGAAACTGGGGGAGAGAACCTTCTGGGGACCGTGCTAGGATGGAAGTGGAGGGCAGAATGGGGCTGAGGAGCCTGGCAGGACATGGAGGGAGGGGAAGACCTGAGAGATGGGGAGGATAGCTTGGCTCTATGAAGTGCCCTGCACTCACATCCTTCTCGTCCCCAGTGTGCCACCCACAAGCTGTGCCACCCCGAGGAGCTGGTGCTGCTCAGGCACTCTCTGGGCATCCCCCAGGTTCCCCTGGGCAGTTGCTCCAGCCAAGCCCTGCAGCTGGTGAGTGTCTGAAAGGGAGGAGGGCGGGGAGGGGAAGGATGATCTGGAAGGCGCCCCACCTCCAGGATCCAGGCTGGGGCCCTGAGGGGAGCATCCCAGCGGCACCCCCTAACTCTCCGGCTCCGTCTCCCCAGACAGGCTGCCTGGGACAGCTCCACGGTGGCCTCTTCCTCTACCAGGGCCTCCTGCAGGCCCTGGCAGGAATCTCCCCCGAGTTAGGCCCCACCTTGGACATGCTGCAGCTGGACATCACCGACTTTGCCACCAACATCTGGCAGCAGGTGAGCCTTGGTTGGGAGGGGCAAGTGTTAGGGACCTAGAGCGAGCTGGTCCCTAAGGGTCATGCGAGCTACCGCCCCATCCCAGGACCCTCCTGCCGCTGGCCTTCCCACGCTCCCCTAGCTGAGGGCAGGAGTGGGATCACTGGAGCTCCAGACGCCTGGGTTCAGGCCCTGGCTCCACCACAGCCATGTGCTCGTCCACCGCCCATCAGCCCTTTGCATTTGTCATCGGTGACAACCATGCCCACCCGGCAGGGCCTGCTGGCTGATCTTGTCCTTTCCCCCACAGATGGAAGACCTGGGGATGGCCCCTGGCGTGCAGGCCACCCAGGGCACCGTGCCCACCTTCACCTCGGCCTTCCAGCGCAGGGCAGGGGGCGTCCTGGTGGCCTCCAACTTGCAGAGCTTCCTGCAGCTGGCCCTCCGCGTCCTGCGCCACCTCGCCGAGCCCTGAGCAAAACCCTACCCACCCGATGTATTTATCTCTATTTAATATTTATTTAAACCTAATATTTAAAGACGGGAAGAGCAGAAAGGAGTCTCCGATTCCTGAGCCCTTCCCTCCACCTCCAAGTGTCATTCTGTCTGTGGCAGAGAGAAAGCTCCTGTCTTCCTGTCCCCTGGACTGGGAGGTCGATAGGTAAATACCAAGTATTAACTCCGATGACTGTGGTGGGCACTGAACCCCCGACCCCGAGGGCACCCGACGTGGGGCCCTTGGAAGCATCAGAAGCTCTCCCACGTGGGAGACAAGACAGCCCTGTTTAATATTTAAACAGTAGTGTTCACCGCCGGGCCCTCGCATCCCTCCCTCGCTCTGGCGTCAGCGTGGCGTGCGAATGCCAGGCCTCGCTTCCCCTCACGTCTCCTCCCCGCGGGCATGAAGCCCAGCAGAGGCAGCCTGAGCTGGGAGGTTTGACCCTGGGGTCCCACAAATTTGATGGGTAATCTAATTTTTCTTTAAGATTTTGGGGGGCATGTCTTGATGCCCGTGGGGTGTCTCTCGTTTCTTCTGGATGCCCTATAGAGACACCCATAGGCTTGGGACCCCACCCCCACCAGGGCCAGTATTCTGCCTCCTCCTAGGGCTGTGCAGATGGTCGTGCACCTGCCTTGCTGGGTGGGGCTGGCAATGTGGGCGGGAAAAGAGGAGGGGGATTATGTGATGGGTGAGAGGGCTCAATGTTCACTCTCGGCCTCTACTCTCTTATTGTAGCCAAACTTCGTGTTAATAAAGTGTTTGTCTCTAGCAAATGTCCTTCCTCCTTCTTGAGTCCAGCTGGTGCCTGGCCAGGGGCTGGGGGGCAGGGAGGTGAATGGCGGTCTAGGGCAGAGGGAGGGGGAAAAGGGGTGCGGGGAGGAGGGGCAGTCCTCTGGCTCATCAGGGTTCATTCCTTTAGCACGTATGCATCTTGCACCTACTCTGTGCAGGCACGAGGCTCATGCTGGGGACACAGCAGTGCGCCAGGCAGGCATGGCCCTGCCCTCATGGAGCACAGCCTGGTGGGGAGACAGAGGCAGATGGGACACTGCTACCAGGAGAGGAGAGTGTGGAGTTCAGGGGGAACCTTAACAGTCCAGATGCATTTAATATTTGCAGAGCCGGGCAGTTTACCATCTTCCATGAACTCCAGCCCATCCGCACGCACAGGTGCCTACAAACAGAATTAAGAAGTGCCTTGCCCCAGCCAGTGTGGCTCAGTGTATAGACTGTCAGCCTGCGGACTGAAGGGTCCCAGGTTTGATTCCGGTCAAGGGCACATGCCTGGGTTGCAGGCTCAATTCCTAGTGGGGGGCGTGCAGGAGGCAGCTGATCAATGATTCTCTCTCATCATTGATATTTCTCTCTCTCCCTCTTCCTTCCTCTCTGAAATCAATAAAAATATATTTTAAAAAATATGTTCATCTTGCCTGCCATATGCGTAACACAATTATTAAACCACTTTTTAAAAAAGTTTTTTAAAAAATCAATGAAAAAATATTCTTGGGTGAGGATTTAAAAAAAAGAAGTACCTTGGCCTGGCCAGTGTGGCTCAGCGGTTGGGCACTGACCTATGAACCAGGAGGTCTAGGTTTGATTCCTGGCCAGAGCACATGCCCGCGTTGCAGGCTCGATCCCCAGAAGGGGCATGTAGGAGGCAACCGATCAATGATTCTCTCTCATCATTGATATATCCATGGCTCTCTCTCCTCCCTTCCTTTCTGAAACCAATAAAAATGTCTATTTTTTAAAAGAAAAGTGCCTTGTACAGATCAGGAGGCTGAGTGAGGGTGACTACTTGGGTCGGAACGCAAAGCCAGGCTCTCACTCTCTCCCTCCCGCAGCTGCCTCTGATGGGCAGGGAGCGGTCTCCCACGCTGCTCTCCTGCTGGTCTCAGCGCCTGGGCTGAGAGGCGGAGCTGCGGCTAGGGAGGGGCCGCTTCCCACAGGGGCACAGCTCTGTGCCCTCAGCTCAGGTGCTCATGTGGCCCCAGGTGCCTCAACAGGCCCAGGGAAGTCCAGCCGGCCAACCAGTCCCCAGTTCCCCTCCCAAGGCTTCCCCGTCCTCATCAGCTCTCACTCCCGTCTGCATGTGGCTCCTTGGAGAGCAGGGTCTGGCTGAGCCAGCTGGACCTCCCAGCTGTGTGGCTCAGGGTCCTCCCTCTTGGTCAGTCCTGAAGGAACTGGGCTTGGAGTCGTGTGAAACAGAGCTCCCCCCCCCCCTCCCCACTGCTCTTCTGGGGGACAGATCAGACTCTGGGCTAGTCAGACTCTGGGTGGGCTGGTCTGGGTTGGGCATCAGAACAGGACACTCTACCCCAACGCCAGTGGGGCCTCTAGCCAAAGCCTCACCCTTTTCAGAGAAAGTCTGACTTCTGGGGGTGGGTGTAGGCGGTGGTGGGCCAGTGTTGACTCGTTATCATCCCAGGGGGGGTCTGAGGAAGGAAAGCTGCTCCCACTGCCCTCCCTGCCCTGAATGAGTGGACAAACACGGGCCCCGAGGCCAGCCCTCCTCTGCTCACCCCACCCCCCACCCCCAGGATGAGCCTCTCCCGGCCACGGTCAGACAGAGACGCTGACAGAACTTAAAAAGGGATCCACAGGATCTTTATTTACAAGTGAGCTGACGTGAACGTCCCTCATGTGTTGCAAACATGTTTAAATACACAGATACATACATATGCACACTCCGCACCTAAGTGCCTCCTGGGAGGAGGCAGGGAGCACAGGAGCGGGTGCAGTGTGGTGCGGGGAGACCGTCCTGAGCTAAGGAGCCAGGCTGCTCACAGTCGTCAGGTGCTGGCAGCAGGGAGAGGAAATGATGGAAGAGATGGGGGCATCTTAGCAGCCAGAAGTCAGGGACGGGGAGGGATCTGGAAGCTGGCAAAGGGCTTACATCATGTGGATGTGAGCAATGATGCCTCATCTTTCCGCACTGTTCCCTTTCGAGGCGCCTGGGGCTAGACCCTCCCTGCGGGGCCCTGTGGCCATTCGAAGCCCCTCAAAGGGCAGCAATGGCCTTGGCAGCCACCTGGCGGCCCAGGGGCAGGCTGAGGTCCGTGATGGCCAGAACCACCTTGGGGCTGGACATGGCTGACACCTTCACCAGTTCCGATACCTGCCACAGACAGACAGACAGACAGCTGCTCACTGGGGCTCCCTCGTGGTGGGTGCGGTGCCTCAGGAGAAAAGAAGGCCCCCTCCCTACCCGGAGGGCTCACCCGCCGCTGAACCCCAACCTCTGCTGAGCTTGCTGCCCCCGTGTGAGCGGGAAGCACTCACGGTGGTAAAGGGCATGAACTGCAGGATGCTGCCCCGGCTGCCCTGCTCCAGGCAGTCCACACACTCCTCCATGAACCACTGCACGAACTGCGTGTGGGGGCCAGCCGTCCGCGAGCCCAGGATGGAGGAAATGAGCAGGAACAGGTTGGCTGTGTGAGGGCGGGGGCAGTGAGAAGAATCCCATGAGAAGGGTCTGGGAAGAGGTTAGACTCTGGGAGAAGGTGGGACCGAAAAGGGAAAGGGGAGCAGTGCTAAGACTGTCCCCCAAGATGGGGACACCATGAAGAGGAGATGTAAAAGGAAAATTGGGGGTGAGTCAGAAGAGGCACAACCTGGGAGCCCGGGGGAGATGGGAGACCTAGCAAGTAGGGGAGGAGGAGGGCGGAGGCAGGGAGATGTGACAGAGCAGGTAGGGGAACCCAGAGGCCCTCTTCCAGCTGTCGGGCCTGAACCCCCATTCAGGAGTGGGGGTGGGAGGACTCACCCAGGACTCGGTTCAGTGGGTCTCTCATGTTAACTGTGTGGAGCTGGGAGGCTGACAAGGAGCTGCTCATGGACCGGTCGGCTGTGGGGCCAATGGAGAGCGCTCAGGACCAGGCCCCTCTCCCGGGGAAGCCCTCACCCATCGGGCATGGAGGGCCCTGCCCAGGAGTCCTTGGGTCCAGAGTCACCAAGGGGCCCCAAAGACAGAGATCCCCAGAGGAGAGGGGACAGAACTAACATTGGCCACCAGGCGCCAGGCGCCTCTGCGGGCTGTACACGGACTCAGCAACTTAAGCCTCACATCTCCATTTTCCAGACGACGAAACCGAGATCAGAGATGCTAAGTAACTAGTCAAAGGTCAGGGGGGTTGTAGGTGGCAGACCGAGCATCTACCTTCTGCTCAAGTGCAGTGGTTCCCTGGTCCCTAGAAAGCCTCAGAGAAATCTCTAGAAACAGCAAAATGTAAGTGCCACAGAAGGAGCCCTGGGTAGGGACAGCGAGGGAAGTCGGTGGGGGAGGGCTGCTCTTCGGCAGGAAGAGTGGGGAGCAGCCCCAAGCCCCAGCCCAGGCCTGCTCCAGCCTCAGGGCCTGTTTCAGGGGAAGGAAGGTCAGAGCTGGTGAGTCAACGGCACAGACTGTGCCCCAGACAGTGGACTCATTGGTAGCTTGTGGGAAGTAAGGGGTGGGGAAGAGACAACCGTGTGCCCCTGGGCCTGGGCCGGGCAGAAGAGCTTCCACAGCAACCGGTCTCTCAGGGGGTGGAAACAGCAGCCGTAGATGACACAACGGGACAAACTCCTGCACACCCTCTCTGACCGCCAGCAAGAAGCCTGCGCTGCGGCCTCGCGCAGCCCACCCAGGGGACCGAGTGCCCAGGAAAGGAGCCGCTGCCCAGCCCTGTCCACACTCACCGGGACTGGAAAGGATGTTGGCATCCTCCTCATTGGAGCTCAGGAGGCGCATCAGCTTCGAGGGCTGCATGTCATCCAAGGGGAAGAGGCTGATGTAGTCCTGGGGGTGGGAACTCACTGTTACGGGAAGAGCCGAGTCCCCACGGGCCCCGGTCAGCACCTCCAGAGGGGGCTCCCCTCCCTCTGCCCTCTCCTCACCCCTCCAATCCCAGTGAAACCTGCTCACAGTCACCACTGTGGACGTGTGGCCGCCAGGCTTCCCGGAGTCAGGGAGCATGCCTGGCTGCCTCGGCCTGGGAGGGCGCCTCTTACCAGAAGAGGCTCAGGAAATGTCTGCTCAACAAACCCGTGAATAAGTGGATGGAGGGATCCCTTACCTCGATGTCTTCACGGTGTCTCTTCTTCTGGTGGGAAGATGCCTGTCCCTTGTGGGAGGAATAGGAACTCAGGGCACACCAGACGGCTAGCCTGGCAAAGGGTTCCAGGAAAAGAAGTGAAATTAGAGGGACCGCAAGGGGGGCTCTGTGCCCATGGTGATCAGACCCCATCTGACAGGGCCTCCCCACAGGCCCACTTCCTGGGTGACCCCAGGTAAGGCTGCCTGACTCAGGGCTACGGGAACTTGAAGCTCTGCAGGCTCCTACTTGGCGAGTGCGGTGCCAGGGGGGTCCATGAGGCTGTGCCACTTGGAGGAGTCGGTGAGCAGGCCAGGCAGGATGTGGCCCAGCAGGACCAGGGTCACCTGCTGCATGTCCAGGTAGAAGATGGAGTAGAGCAGCTCCACCGCCCGCAGCGTGTGCTCCTTCCGCGTCTCCTTTAACAGCTCCTACGTGGGCAGGTGAGGGGGTTTTTAGGAGCTGAGGGCTCTGAACGTGGGGCTCTGACATCCCTGCCACTCCAGCCGGGCTCTCTGAGAGGGCACGCAGGGAGCCCCAGCTGCTGCCCCATCCCTCCCTCTGCCCTGCAGCTCCCCAGATGGGGACCAGCCTCTATTCTAAGGAAGCTTCTCGCAGCACGGAAGGCACCTCTCCGAGAGGCCCGGCTGACCAGGCTAGCTGTTGGGAAGTCAGAGGATGGGACCAAGTTGGGTGCTGTCGGGCATGTTCTCAGGTGTCTCCTGGAGTCTGAGGACACCTGCTCCCCAGCTGGCCCACCCCCCACCCACCCCAAGTACCTTAATTAGGTTGTTGCAGAACCAGTAGACGCCTCCCATGTGCAGCAAGGTGTCAAAGATGTGGATGGAGCGACTGTCCACCCACCCCTTCTCCAGCACCTTGGCAAATATGTCTGTCAGCACCTCCTTGATGGGTCGCTTAGGGGGCAGCAGGTTCCAGTAGGGCATCGTGTCCATGCCCGTGGACGGGAACTTGATCTGCGTGGCCGTCTGCTGCAGCACGTCAGCACACATGTGCTCCAGGATCGAGCTCATGATCACCACCCTGGGGGAGGGGGAGAGAACTTGAGGCTCGGGCAACACGGGTTCAAGAGCTGGGGTTGGGAGGGCAGGGGAGGGAACTCCCAGGTCAGACATTTCCAAGGAGTTGGGTTACGGAAACATTCCTGGGTAATTAGCCCCATTCTATGCTAAGGGAGGAGACAAGAGGAAGTTGGAAACCCCTAGCAGACCTGACCTGGCAGGACTCTCGCTGCTGGGCACAAAGCCTATGGGGGGCAGGGGCGGGTATGCTTTCCTTTCCCAGGTTATCTAGCAATGCATTTGTATTTTCTCTCTCTAACTCCCCCCACCCCCAGGCCTGGCCTGCCAATTCCTCTGGCATAAGTAAGAACAATCACTTCCCTCTGGGCTGAGTGCTTAAGAGGGGTCCTGACCCAGGGCCTCCTACCAATGTAAACTTCCAGGACAGGGGCCCACGGGCTGCCCCACGGGACTCTCCTTCCCGCCCTTGGTTAGCTGGGCACATTTGAGTGTATATCCAGGAATTTTCTCGGGAAGAGTCTTCGACTCTGAATACAGACTGGGCCTGAGCGCTAACTGTTCCTGGAACGCGGTGGCTCTGGGAAAGTCCCTGTGACTTCTCAGAGCCACTGCTTTGACCTGCATGATGAAGCCACAGATTTCCCACTATTCCTCACCCAGACAGAGTCAGGGCTTAGAGCGGATTACATGAGAGCAAACATTCCATTCTTTGTGGAGGGAGGATGATGAGGGAAGAAAAGCAAGAGGCAAGGGGAAAAACAGGTGCGATTTCACAGGCCCTCCCCAACCTCCTTTCAGCTCAGTGTCCCACTTCTCCGTTGGAAGGCATCCTGAGGGCCACCCTGTGCACAACCTACCGACCGGTTCATGCTCATGTGACAGCAGCACTACTCGCAACAGCCAAGAGGTGATGAACACCCAAGTGCCCATCGACTAATAAATGGATAGGCAAACATGGTATGCATATACAAATAATGGAATATTATTCAGCCTTAAAAAGGAGGACATTCTGACATGTTCTACAATGTGGACGAACCTTGGGGACATTGTGCTAAGTGAAATATGCCAGTCACTAAATGACAAATACTGTACGATTCCACTTACGTGAGTTATCTAAAGCAGTCAAATTCATAGGATTAGAAAGCAGAATGGTGGTTATGAAAAGCTGGGGTGGGGACAGTGTGAGTTGTTGCTTAATGAGCACGAGTTTCAGATTAAAGATGGAAATGCTGGAGATCTGATTCACAACAATGTGAATATACAGCTCTGGCTGGTTTCACTCACTGATTAGAGTGTCAGTCCTCAGACCAAAGGGTCTTGGGTTCGATTCCCGGTCAAGGGCAAGTACCTGAGTTGCAGGTTGGATCCCCAGCCCCGGTTGAGGCGCATACGGGAGGCAACCAATCAATGTGTCTCTTTCATATCAATGTTCCCCCCTTCTCGCCCCACTCCACTTCCTCCCACTCTCTCTAAAATTCAATGGAAAAAATATTCTCGGATGAGGATTAACAAACAAAAATAATCTCTCGTCCCACTGTTATATAATAAATGAATAACATATATATGAAAAAAATATATACATCTTAATACTATTGAACTCTAACTTAAAAATGGCTAAAATGGGCCCTGGCCGGGTAGATCAGTTGGTTAGAGCATCGTCCTGATACGCCAATGTTGCGGGATCAATCCCTGGTCAGGGCACATATAAAGAAGCAACCAGTCCTGACCAGTTTGGCTCAGTGGATAGAGCGTCGGCCTGCGGACTCAAGGGTCCCAGGTTCGATTCTGGTCAAGGGCATGTACCTTGGTTGCGGGCACATCCCCAGTGGGGAGTGTGTAGGAGGCAGCTGATCGATGTTTCTCTCTCATTGATGTTTCTGACTCTCTATCCCTCTCCCTTACTCTCTGTAAAAAATCAATTATATTAAAAAAAAAAAAAAAGCAACCAGTGAATGCATAAATAAGTAGAACAACAAATTGATGCTTCTCTTTCTCTCCCTTTCTCTCTCCAAAATCAATCAACCAAAAATGTTTAAGATGGTAGATTTCATATTATATATATATTTTTTACCACAATAAAAAAAAGCTTATTGGATAGGTGAGTGAACCAACACCACTGAACTCAACATGGCTGAAGTCACCAGGGAGATTCTGGAAGCCCATGAGAAGCCAAGGCAGAAAAATGTCACAGAAGACAGCCAGGTGGGGGC
Source organism: Myotis yumanensis (assembly GCF_028538775.1). Lineage (NCBI taxonomy): Eukaryota > Metazoa > Chordata > Mammalia > Chiroptera > Vespertilionidae > Myotis > Myotis yumanensis. The sequence continues at coordinate 45,046,207 of NW_027223767.1, forward strand.
TGAGGGGAGTGGGCAGGGCCAAGGTCTGTGAAATCTACAGATGGGCTCATAGTTTCTGGACAGTGACGCAGCTAAGACAATCGCGTTGTTCTTGTGGCAAGCTAGCTCTCCAGAACTCGACCTCCTTGAGGGCAGGAATCATAGGTGTTTGGGGTCTGTATTTCTGGGCACAGCAGGTGCCAGATAAGACATGAAACTGCTGCTGAGTCAGTGAGTGAATACGTGAATAGGAATGTGAGCGAGCAAGGAAGTGAGTGAGCAAGTGAGCAGCGTGTCTGGGAAGGTAAGAGGGTCAGATATCGGTTCCTGGAGGTGCCGTTTCGCACCACAGACCTGGAGCATTCCAGAAGGGAGGGGCGGGTTACTGACCTCTCATTGTAGAACTGCAGGGTGTTCTCACTGTACAATGGCCCCGCCAGCTGGCGGATCATCTGCAGCGACTTCTCCCGCTCATCCAGCCCCAGCATCCGCACGTGGGCCACCAGCCAGGCCACAGCGCACACTGCCAGACTGCATACCTTCCCCTTGATATTATCTGTGATTTTCTGAGAGAGGGAAAGTGTGACCGGGGCCACCATCTCCCCTTCCCTGCCTATCACCTTCCGCAGCCTCTGCGGCCGCTGAGTGCAGCAGGCCGAGCCCTGGGCCACACTCCACACCTCTTTTCACCACAAGTTTGGTTTTCCCAGTCACCTGGGTGGGAGGGAGCGGCTGGGACTATGATTACAGGGAAGATCAACATCCAAACAGGAGCTCCTGGCTTAAGGGTCTGCCTCCTTGTTCTTATGAAATATAACCACCTATCAAGGACTGGCTCTGTGTCCCAGGGAAGCGAGAAGGCTGCTGGAAAGGTGGGGGGGAAGGGGGGGCGCGCTACCTGGATGGACTCGAAGGCCAGCACCCCGTTCTCCCAGGCGTTGAGGATTTCCAAGATGGCGGCTGAAATGCTGAGACAGGCCTCGTGCCAATTCATCTGCCTGCGAGGGGGGGGGGCGGGGGGGGGGGAGAATCACCCGGGGAACGAGGGGTGGGCTGAGGGAGAGGGACCGGCACCCCCCACCGCCCCTGGGAGTGGGCGCCCAGGCACTGACACCAGCTTCATCTCGGAGGAGTTGTTGAGCAGGGCCACGAGGGACTCCACTTTGGTGGAGTCCGGCCGGAAGCAGGGGTGGTCAGGATTCAAGATTTTGCCCTCCTCGGGCATGCAGGTCTGGATCCAGGTCTCAAAGAAGGGCACCTCTGCTCCTGCGCTCGACTCAGACAGGATCACCTGGGAGAGGAGGCGAGTCACCAGCCGAGTGGGGGCACCTGCCCTGGTGCTTCCTGCTCCCATTTGTCGCCTGGAGAACTGGGGGCAAACCAGCTACAGGGAAAGAGGAGGGCGGTGCTGCCACCTAGTGGTCGGGGATACGGCACTGAAGGATTTGGGATGCGACCAGGAGGGCCTCTGCTAACTTCCATTACGTTCTCTGGGTGGATGCCTGATTTCGGCACCAAGAACCTGACAGGGGTGGGGTGGGAGGGGAGGGGTGACAGGGGGGAGAGATATGGGCTGTTTCCTTCCCTCTTGCCCCTCACCTGCCCGCTCTCCTCACTCACCTCGGAGCCATAGGTCTGGGCCACGTGGCACAGCATGAGGAAGGAGATGTCGAAGAGCAAGGCTCGGACGGAGGCCGATTTGGCTGTGAAGGATGAGAAGGCTGACCCGCAGCCCAGGGCAGGGCCCCACGCCCTTGTCTGGGTCAGGAGTCATCTCAGGGAAGGTCAGAGCCAGTGTCTCCTTCAAAGCCCTGGGGCTCAGAATCCTTTTCTTGAGTCTCAATTGGAACATCATTCCTTCCTTGGAATCAGACTCCCGATACCCTCTTTCCCCCCAACACCCAACCCAATCCTACGGGGGGACAAAGGGGTGGCTGTGGGAGAACCCTTTCCCAGCATCACCCTCTCAAGCCTGCCACAGGCTTCATGCGTCATCACGCAGGGGAGAAGAGCCTCCCAAGACCCACATAAGGCATCCTCTTCCCTCATGAGCTCTCCCCACACACCCGTCTCTCAGTGCCCATCGGGCCTGGGATGCGCAGAGCTGACTTACTGCTTTCTTCGCTGCCGTGTGTCGTGAACTCATTCAGACTGTGGAGGGAATGGAGAGAGGCCGCATCAACCAGAGCAAGGGCGGAGTGACGGCTGAGGGTGGGGGGCCACACCCACCCCAGAGCACTCACTAGTCCCAATTACAGGTCAAACTTAAAATGAACACCACTGCTACAGAAGAGAGAACTTCATTTTTAAAGATTCCCAAAACCTAGAGAATGGCTCACTGAACAGAACAATTTCTACAGTCAAATTCCAGGTTAACAAAAATACGTCCACAGAACCGGAGAGCCCCCGGTTAACGCCTGGGCGCACACAGAACCCCTCCGCGCCACCGTTCACCGCCTTGTCACCTCCTGCAACTCCTCCACGTCATCCTCAGCGGAAGAGCAACGAGGCCCCATGTCCAAAGAAACGGTCCTCCCCCAGGGTCTCCAGCTGGGATGCTCTGCCTTGGACTGAGCATCCCGGGAGACTCAGACCCCAGAGCCTCGCCCCATCCTGCTACTTCTTACTTCAGATATGCCGCCCCGGCCCTGGCCAGAGCTCGGCCTTCCTTACTTGATGAATTTCCGGGCGAAGGACTTAAGCTTCCCAGTGGCAGCGGCTGCAGCCAGCAACAAGTCCAGACTCTTCCCAGACAGCATGTGGCCCAGGACCCCCAGCAACCCCTCCGGGGACTTGGAGTGGTCTGCATCCATCGTCTGGGGACACGACAGGAAATCAAGTCCTGAAGAACACTGAAGACCCCCCCAGATACAGCCTAGCCACAGTCTCTCTCTCTGCATGTCTCCATTCAATGGTACACCAGGACCTGCAACTTAACCTACGTCTTTCTGATTCCAATCTGGAAAACAGTTTCTAAAATCTTATCCTTGCTCGCCAAAACCATCCCTCGCAACTCAACTGAGACAAGGGTGGCAGGACCGGGCAGGTGAGGTCCCTGCTGTGAAATTCTCCATTGTTTCTGCACAAGACGAGCTACGTGAAAGCACCTACCACAGTGCCTGGCTTACAAGTGATGCTCAATAAATGTTAGTTTTCAATGGCAGCTTCCCTTGCGGAAGGTCCCCCTTTCTCTACTTCCCAAGTAACTATGTATAGAAGCCAGAAGAGGGAGGTCTATGGCCTCTGTGTATTCATCTGGAAGTAGAGGGAAAACTGCAAAGAGGGAAGAGACGACCCTGGTGGCAAGGGACGGGCGCACTCACCTTGAGGATGTTGGTAACAGTGGGCTCCGCTCGGAGGATCAGCCCAGGATTGGGCTGGATGTTGGCGTTCTCTCCTGATTTCTGCTGGGGTGCGTGCTCCCGGTCTGCTGCACTGCGGCCATTACCATTCGGCCCAGAGAAGAGAAGAGGAACAGAGATAAGTCCCTGACGTGCTCCCTATCCAGCCCCAGGAGCAGAGGCACAGAGAAGGGGGAAGCACAGGAGAACCTTTGGTGCCATGGTGACACCTATGAAAGCGTATCCAATATCCAATCGCTTCCTTTGGTCATTGGTCATTACACCTGTCCTGAAAGTTCATTTAAGATTGGAGGAAGTTTTAGGATTTTGACTTTGATCACGAAGGAGGCTGAGAGTCAAAGCACAGTACCTAATGGGGCAAAACCCTAGTCTGCAGAAACCAGTGTCTCCTGGCCCCAAGCACCCGCAAGCCAAACTCTAGACAGGAGGGGAAAGGCACCCAGTAGCCCAGTCTGGACAGGAGAGAGGGAGAGCCAAGGGTGCTTGGACCGGCCCGAGGGAGCTCACACTCACCGCTTGGTCATAAGGTTGTTCACACTGGCCTCAGACAGAAGCCCCTGCTTCCTACATTCCTGAAGGAGGAAGTCTGTAAAGTCACAGCTGTGAGGGAGAAAGATGATGAGGGGACTGGGCCCAGAGCAGGGATTCCTGAGGGGCAGCAGCAAGGGTCCCAGCCCGGGATCCTCCCTCCCCCAGGATAAAGAACGTTTGGAGCGCCAGAGGGAAGGGAGAGGGGAGTGGGGCTCGGGCATTTGGCAACTAGGAGGCTGTTGCCTCCTGCTCCTGCCAAGGGGGCGAACAGTAAGACAGTCCTTTGAGGCGTATCTGGCAGGAAGAGCAGTGGGAGAGCTCAGGACACTTCCCCGTCGAGTGCAGGGGAGTTCGTACTTGCAGCGCTGGTCAGCTTTGTCCAGCAAGGGTGTGAGCTTCAGCAGGAACTCAAAGGCACAATTGACATCTTCGGTAAAGTCCTACAGAGAGCCAGAAATGCCCTCTGGCTTCTCAGTCTTCTTCCCCACCCACAGCCTGCGGCAGGCTCACAAGGACACCGCTGGATAGAAAAGCCTACAAGTCGGCCGTGCCTACCCACTGGCTTCCAGTGACTACAATGGGGGGGAGTTTGGGGCATCGCCCTCCATGGCCACCCGGGTCCTGATCATCTCAGGCAACCCTGCCTCCTGAGCAGCCTGGCTGCCTTCTCTCTGGAGACTGGGCGCCTGTGTGTGGTGCACGCAGATGCTCAGGTGCATACACACTCCCCTTCCCACAGGAACAAGGACACATTCCTGCCCAGTTCAGCGACTCTCCCCTTGCTCTTGCTTCTCCAGGGCAGAGACAAGGATCTACCTGCTCCTATGCCCCCTCCATCTCATTTCTTCTACTCACCTTGTCCCCATGAGAGTATTTCTTCAACTTCACCAAAACCTGTGGAATCTAGAGGATGAGGCAGGGGGAAAACAGGAAGCACAAGTTTTTCTCTTTCACCCAGAACTGAAGGCACCCCCTCCGGCCCCTGCTCTGGGCAGAGAGACAGGAACACCCCTACCCTGAAAGCGAAAGCATTCTAGAAGCCAAATCAGAAAGCGACAGTACCTAAGTGCCCGGTGCCCTCAGCCTACAGGACACAGGGACCCCCCATCTGCTGGCTCAACGAGGAAATGCCATAAGCAGAAGTGGAGTCCTCGCTTCAAGGACTGCGGCCTGCTTCCCTGGCTCCCGTGACTGCCCTGTAGGAATCTGGCTGAAGATGGAGCTAAGGAGCACCTGTGTGCTAAGACACAGCAGGAGCTGCCAGCGCGCTAAATATGGCCCTGGGACTCTGAGAAAAGAATCGATGGGAACTAGTGCTGGGGGACCTGGCAGGCTGGGCGTGACGCCAGCGGGAGAAACACGGGCAAAGGCCCAGGGAGTCGCTGCTTTTCCCGAGGACCATCCCTAGACGGGCTCTCCTGCTGCTCCAGGTCCCAGGTACCTTGAGGAAGGTGAAAGCTGTCCACTTGAGCTCCTCCGTACCCTCGGGAGACTCGATGAGGCCCACGAGGCAAGCTTTCCAGATCTCCAGGACAAAAAGTGGGGTGGGGATATGCTGCAGGAAGACCCAAGGCAAGGCCTGAGAGGGGCCCCATTCCCCCCTTCACCTCTGCAGGCCCCCGGGCATCAGGCTGGGTTACAACTGGGAAACAGGGACGTCAGGTAAGTTGGCAGAACCGTACAAGACTGGGAGTCACTTTCCCAAGAATAGGAGAAACCCCATGTCTCCCAGAAGGACCAGAGAATCCTACCTCTTGCACACAAACGGTCGCCGCCTTGGAGATAGAGAGGCAATTCTGGCCCACCCACCTGCATGCGCTTCACCATCATCAGCTGCTCCACCAGGGGCTGGGTCTCGCCTGTCAGGTTCATGGTGCCCTCAAGCAGGACCAGCGCGTGGACTGTGGGGAAGCCAGTTTTGTTCGGCTGCTCGGAGTGCACGGACAGCATCGTGGGGATGCTGAGGGGACAGATCCACAGGGGGTGGCGTTTGGTGAGCTGGGAAGTGTTGGAGAGCAGGGGGGAGCAGAAGGGTCGGGGCAGGTGCCACACGACCCACCCCCACCCAGGGCCTTTCCCCTCTCTCTTTCCCACCATCGGCCTGGGAGCTGGGTACCTCCTAATGAGTGTGCCGCACTGCTCAGCCTGGCTCCGGAGCTGGGGGTTGCTGAGATTGGCCAAGATCTCCCCAAGCTTCAAGAGAGAATGTTCAATAGCTGTCCAGGAGGCTGGTGGAGAAAAGGAAATGCAGGAACATGATGGGAAACAGAGGAGAGGGAGAGAGTAGCCCCAAACTCCTTAACTTTGGGACCTCCTGGGCCCACAAAACCACGCAAAGGAGGCTTCCCGGGAGGGTGACATGGGGGCTGGGGGCCTGGGGGCAGCATGTGCTGTTCCTAAAAGGAGGCTGCACACCAACAGTGAAGCCCCTAGAAACCAATCCCAGAAGCCTGCCTGTAGGGATGCGTGCAGCTGACTTTAGAGACAGGCTGTGGCAGAGAGGCAGGGGTGGGGCGGGGAGGGGAGTCCAGAGGCTGGAACAGAGAGGTGGCCCCAGATCACTTCAGGAGTGTGCCAGCCTTACAAGTAGCCAACACTCTCCAACTCAGACAAGCTGGACTCCTACACCTCCTTCTGTATCCTCCACCCTGTCTGGGTCTTGGCTCTAGCTGTCCTCCCTTCGGAAATGCCCCTCCCACACATCACCTCGCCAACTCTCACTATCCTTCAAGCCTCCCTTCAAGCCCCTGCGGCTTTAACAACTCACCCAACTGGTCCAACCCACTGATCTCTCCTCAATGCCTGAATTCATGGTCTATACTGCATGATTTAGCACTTAATTATAAGTCACTTATCCTAGTTACAATTCCAGAGGGTCAATTGATGAAGAATGGCACCAACTAGCCCATTAACCTATATGTAGCATGGGGGAGGTGAGACCTGAGATCCATTAAGCTAAATATTCATTCATTTTGCAGCCAGTAAACATTTGTCAAGTGCTCAAGATAGGTAAGAAACTGTCAACATAGCCAATTTTCACATCATGGTCACCTTTCCATACTTTACCCAGACAATAAAATATATTTTGGGAAGTAATAAATATACTAAGCCTACAAGTTCTTCAACCAGGCCTTGAAGACCTGGAGGTAACCCATTCTAGCATTTTCATTGTTGGAGAAATACAGATCCTCAGTGGTCCCAAGCCACAGCAAGACTGCGGCCTTTGGCCCTGCGTCCGGAATATCAGAACCCTCCCTCCCACTAGGTGATCTGTCTGATCGCAGGCTCTGGAGAGTTCCAATGTTTAACGTGTGCACTTGAGTCGAGAGGTGTACGGCCCAGGAGGCCTGGCAGCAGACAGGCATCATGTCTACAGGACGTGTTAGGCAACGCTCAAACACAGTCATCTGTTTTTCAGATGACCAGTAACGTGGAGACAAACACAAGGATGGATCACGTGCTTGCCTTGTCCTCTAATTTTTTCCACGTATATTGCACACTAGTCTTGCTCCCCACTGGCATGTATACTGGTTGAAGGCAGGGACCCTGCCACATGCTCCTTCAGCAGCCCCCCACCCCCCGCCCCCAGCACCTGGCAGAGTGCTGGGCATACAATAAGGCTCAGTAAATACCTGTTGGTTGATTGGCTCGGGTGCCACCCTGCCCAAGTCCCTGGGATGTATGCAATGCTTATGGGGAGAAAAAAAAGGAAGTGGGATGATTTCAGATCCTCCTGGAAAAAAGTGGGATGCCATCCTGCCTCTCCCCTCGAAATTAAAGAACCGGATATGGGAGCAGTGGCAGGTGGGGCTCAGGGGGACGAGGGGACATACAGGCCTCCTCTAGTTTGGCGATGTGGAGCAGGGCCCGGTTCTTGGTGCTGCCGAGGGTCTTCTCCAGGCGCTGCAGGCACATGGCAAGCTGCTTCTCCCCCGCAGCTGGAGTGCCAGCCTCCAGCCCCTCCTGGAGCCGCTCGGCAGAGGCTGCAGTGCAGCGCAGCAGCCAGTGGAGGGCGCTGAGAAGGGCCCGGCACAGCCCGATGCACTCCTCTGCTTTGCCATGACAGCTACGGGAAAGGATGCAAAATCTGTCTCCGCTCCAAAGGCTGAAATCTGACCCACACCAATGTTCCCAGAGGGCCTGGCACTCCCTACGAGGGAAGAGAGTTGGGAAGCTAGCAAAGTCCTAGGGAAGACAGCCCTGTTGATTTCCACTAGACAAGATTTCAAACGAGCTACTCCCAATCAAGAAGAGGCATTTTTGTCCTAAGGACGAAGTGGAAAAGGATGGGGATGGGTGGGTGTGGGTGAGCAGGGGGGAGAAGTGTGGGGAGCCACAGAGTCTCTCTACTTGGAGCTTCTCCTTTACACTAAGCTAATGCTGGAGGCTGTGAGCCCCTCACCCCTGCTATTACCTTAGTCGGTCACAAAACATGTCCATGATATCTAGCAACGCCTGGACACACAGGTCACGGGAAAAGTCATCAAACTGTGGAAAGAACAGAGGTGACGCTACAGTCAACCCCTGGTCTCACACGAGGCAGATGGGACACTCATCTTTCCTCCCACCTCAGGTTTCAGAATGGGCACCCCTCAACATTGGAGATTGGCTAATTGCCAGCCCCTGCTTCCCAGGATGCTCTCCCTTCCAGGGAAGGGCAGCTAAGCCAGCCAGAGGCAGCGTGGGCTGCCTGTCCAGCCTCCGTGGCCACATGATCAGAGCATTCAAGGAGGTGGGGCCCCCTCCGTCATGACCGTATCTTTTCCCCTGGCCCCCACCCAGCCTCTGGGTAGCTATGATCATACCTTACTGATAGCTGTGAGGACAGAGGAGTAGGACACCATCTGGAGAGAAAGAAGAAAGATAAAGTTCAGACAACCGGTGTTCCACAGTTGAATGGAACAAGCGCTGACACTTCAAGTTGCGGCAGCTCTCCTAAAACCTCAACCCTTTCAAGAGGCCTCCTCAGCCCACTAAACAAGGCAAAACACTAGGCATTGTCTCCATTCCTCCCTCTATCAGACTCACCGCAAATGACATCATAAGCATGAACCCATTCAGAAGATGATTTGGGGCATTCAAAGGTGCCATGTGTCACTGTCCACTATATAGAGTCTAACTGACTGCCGGCGGACAGGAGAATGGTTATGTTCCTTTACTCCTACAACTTCTATCAAGAGTGATTTTGCCCTAGCCAGTTTGGCTTAGTGGATAGAGCGTCAGCCTGCGGACTGAAGAGTCCCAGGTTCAATTCTGGTCAAGGGCATGTACCTCGGTTGTGGGCACATCCCCAGTGGGGAGTGTGCAGGAAGCAGCTGATTGATGTTTCTCTCTCATCAATGTTTCTAACTCTCTATCCCTCTCCCTTCCTCTCTGTTAAAAAATCAATAAAATATATTTAAAAAAAAAAAAAAAAAAGAGTGATTTTGTTTGGACAAGAACAGCCTGGCTGTCATGGCTCAGTGGTTGAGCATTGACCTATGAACCAGGAGGTCATGGTTTGATTCCTGGTCAGTGCACATGCTGGGGTTGTGAACTTGACTCCCAGTGGGGGGCGTGCAGGAGGCAGCCAATCAATGAATCTCTTTCATCACTGATGTTTCTCTCTCTCTCTCTCTCTCTCTCTCCCTCCCTCCCTCCCTCCCTCTCTGAAATCAATAAAATAAAAAAGAACTGGAGACAAGCACACATTTCTTGCAGTGACTAGGTAGTAAGTGAACCTTGACATTGGTAGTGAATTCCACTCTTCACCTCTTACTCATTTTCCTAGGAGTTATTCTCGAGGACTCCACCAGGGCACCTTCTCTGATCGACCCCAACCTCCCACCCAAAGCTGAAATATCCTCTGTGCTCCAAGTAACCCCCTTGTGCCCATCACTGCACAGCTGGTGCCTGCTGCCCCCACCGAACTAGAAGCTCTGTGAGGATAAGGAAGCTTTTACTCGGTGACCCATGAACTTGTTGACAATGTTTATAGAATGAATAAGTAAAAACACACCCTTAGATCAGCATTTCCCAAAGTAGCTTCTAAAGCTGCACTGGACAATAGCGATGCCATTAGCCACATGTGGCTTTTTAAAGTTAAACAGAATTTTAAAAGGTATTATTGTTTCTCTAGAACCCAACCTGGGGCCCAGCAGGCAGTAGGTTCTCCGTAAGTTTTTATTGTTTTCGACCGATGAATTCTCTTTCATGATTGATGTGTCTTTCATTATGATATCTAAGATGTCATGTAACTAACATTCTGGGGGGGAAATTTACCTTAAAACAAATTTCTATTAGTAAAACCTACTTATTACCATAAGGTCAGAGATATAATTCAAAAGAAATAATTTGTCCACAAAAAAATCTTTTAAGTTGTCATATTCTAAAATAATAATAATATATAGCATGCTGATAAAATGAGTAATACTACAGAAAACAGTCACAATTGTATACTCAAAATTAGTGGCACAATACACCAAATAAAAAAGCAAAATACAATGACAGAAACTGTCAAGATAATTAGTTACCTGCCTTGTGGGTTTTCTTCACTAGAAAAATAGAACTTTCCAAAGACTTAAGGAGAAAGCTAAGTCAGCCTCGATGACCTTAGTAGGGTGAACTTAGTAGGGCGATGCCTTTCATGTCTTATTTTCCTATAATTTGAACAGACTGCTCTCTGTTCAGACATCTTTAACAAATATTCTTGGATTAAACAGGTGCAAAGCACACAGAAGACTTAAATACACAATTAGTGTTTAGTGCCACTCTCAGCAGGACGCACTGTGAAGCCAACGCTGGTGTCTGACAGTGATCAGAAAGTTGGGTGCCTGCCTGGGCAGGATGACCGTAACGTTCCAGGCGAGTGTTTGTTTATTTATAACTGATGTCCCCATAGCAAGAGCTTGGCAGAGAACGGAACCTTGTTGGATACCAACCTGAAGGGGGAGCTGGATGTCCCCACTAGAAACAGACCCCAAACTACCAGAAGAGACACCCCCAATTCTGCATGTTCTGAAGGATGTCATTGGTTACATGTTTATATGATCTCCAAATTCAGGATTCTGTTCAGTAAATTTTTGCCAACAGTATCAATAAGGCACTTCTACTCTAGAGACCTAAAAATACTTTCCACATGGTGAACTGTTTTAACAGCAGGATTTAACCTATTCCAGTCTTAATATATCCATCAACGTAGGAGCGCTAAACTACCAGCAGCCCAGGGACGGAGACGTCTGTGTGGCCACTGCACACCTCGCCAGCCCAGACTGACCCACAGCTGCTCTCTAGTCTCCTCTGCTCTTCATAGTCAACACCCCAGCTGCTCCTCAGTACCTCTGTGAGCACAGCACTGGACCAAAGAGCCTCTTAACTCTGAAGGAAAAATAAATGACTAATTTTGCACAGCACTTTGGAAGTCATGAAGGTCTTCCATGTACATTCATTTCTGTTACTTCAGCCTCTTTATCCCTCTTGCTTTTCCCATCAGTGTTTACACATCTCAAGATTCTTCTATTTTTAAAGGAACTTCCCGCAGACCTCCCACTTCCAATTAACCATCACCCTCTCTTCTGCTCCTCACAGGCATAAGAGTTCTCTCTACTCTCTGTCTACCTCCCCACCTCCTGCTGGCAATTCAACCCATTCCAATCACTTCTGTCCTTCCCACGGCATGAATCCTCTCATTAAGCTCATCAACAAGCTCTTGTTGTTACACCCCATGGACAGTTCTCAGTTCTGATCTCAATGACCTCCCAGCAGCGTCTAACACCAGGAAACACCTCCTCATTCTTCAGTCCTCTCCTTCCTCCTGTGACTTTTCTTGAGACCACGCTCTCTCGCTTTTCTTTTCTTCTCTCCTCGCTGACCCCTTCTTCTCAGACTCCTATAAGGAATTCCTTTCCTGCGTGTGTTCCTTAAATGTGATTGGTTCGTCAGGAATGTGGCTTGGTCACTCCCTTCCTTGCTCACTCTCCACACTCTCTGGGCAATCTCACCCATGCCCACAGTTTCAATTACCATCTGCAGAGGATGACTCTTAAATCAACAGCTCTAGTCTAGGCATCTCCTTCTGAGTTCCAGACATGTATGTTCAACTGCCTACTCAGTATCTTCTCTTTGATAGCCCATAGAGCCACCTTAAATGTAACAAGGCCAAAATCAAACATGCCATCTCCACCCCTCATCTGCACTCCAAACCTAACAGTCCTACTCTACTCCCACTGTCTTCCTACGATCCCATCGTTCAGCCAGTCCTCCAAACCAGAAACCTAGACACTACCTTGGATTTTTTCCTCTTTCACACTTCTCCTCCAGTTAATCACCAAATCCGCTCTCCATGCCATTTCCTAACTTCTTCTTGAATTCATCTTTTTTTAAATATGTTTTTATTGATTTTTAGAGGGAGAGGGAGAGAGAGAAACATCAATGGGAGAGTGAAACATGGATGCACACCCCCTATGGGGGATTAAGTCTGAAACCCAGGCATGTGCCCCAACCAGGAATCAAACTGGCAACCTCTCATTGCACGGGACGATGCCCAGCCAACTGAGCTACACTGCACTTGAATTCATCTTTTTTTTTTTTTCCTGCTGCCATTTCCCAAGTTTTTTATTTTTATTTATTTTATTTTTTTGTTAATCTTCACCCAAGGATTTTTTTCCATTGATTTTTAGGGGGGGGGGGGGGGGGAGAAGGAGACAAGAGAGAAAGAGAAAAAAACACATTGATATGGGAGAGACATATGGATTGGTTGCCTCCTACATTCACTCCGACTGGGGCCTGGGATTGAACCTGCAACCCAGGTGCCCATGACCGGGAATCGAACCCAAGACCCTTTGGTTTGCAGGCTAATGCTCTAACAGCCATGGTTGGCACTTCCCAAGTTTATACTAATATCATCTCTTTCCTGAATTACTACAATAGCTTAAATTAGGGGTTGGAAAACTAAGGCTTACAACCTAAATCTGGTTTATCCACCTTTTTTGTAAATAAAGTTTTATCAGAACACAGGCATGCCCACTTATTTACATATTATCTAGATCTGCTTTCAAGCTATAATGACAAAACAGTGGTGTCAGAAACTATAAAGCCTGCAAATCAGAAAGTATTTACTCTCTGGTTCTTTACAACAAAAATATTCCAGACTAAATCGTGTCCTTGACTTCTTACTCCCTTTCAACCCATTCTTCAAACTACAATCCAAGTGATTTTTCTAAAGTTAATCCACAAATTCCCTAAATCCACAAAGTCAAGGAACTCCCAATCAAAATATAATAGGGTTTTAAAAAGAACTTAAGTGGATTATAAAATTTGTCTGGAAATGAAAATGCCTGGCTCAAGAAATTTTTGAGAGATAAAACTATGGGAAGACTTGCCTAGCCAGGTATCAAACATATTATAAAAGTACAGTATAAAACAATAAAGTACTGGTGCAAGAAAAGACCAATATATCAATAAAATAAACTAGAATGTCAAGAAATGGAATCCTGTCTATAAGAAAATTTAGGCTAGGACAAATAATGGTCTATTCAATAAAGGTAGTTGAGCCAACTGTCCATCTGTCTGAAAAAATATATAAACAAACTTGGCTCTCTGTTTCACACTGCAATAAATTTTAACTGTGTCAGAGAAAAGAAACATAAAAAATAAAAGTGAAGTGTTGGCAAAAATTAGAGAAAAATATATTTTGATCCTTGGAGCAGGCAAGCCCTTATGCAAGACAAAAGCCACATAGGAAAAAGGCTAAATCTGGCAACAGATGCATTAAAAACTTTTGCATGCCGCTCTGGCTCGTTTGGCTCAGTGGATAGAGCATTGGCCTGCGGACTGAGGGGTCCTGGGTTCGATTCTGGTCAGGGGCACATGCCCGGGTTGCAGGCTTGATCCCCGGTGGGGGGTGTGCAGTAGGCAGCCGATCAATGATTCTCTCTCATCACTGATGTTTCTATCTCTCTCTCCCTCTGCCTTCCTCTCTGAAATCAATAAAAATATTTAAAGAAAAACTTCTGCATGCCAAGAAAATAAAAATCACAAACTTAAAGGTGACAGAAAGAAAACTGAAAACATATATAACAGATAAAGATTACAAGATAGATTTTTTAAAATATATTTTTATTGACTTCAGAGAGGAAGGGAGAAGGAGAGAGAGATAGAAACATCAATGATGATAGAGAATCACTGACTGGCTGCCTCCTGCACGCCCCTATTGGGGATCAAGCCCAAACCAGGGCATATGCCCTTGACCGGAATCGAACCTGGGACCTTTCAGTCCACAGGCCGACACTCTTATTCATTGAGTCAAACCAGCTAGGGCAAGATAGATTATTTTAAAAGACACTTAAAAATCAGTAGGAATTCTTCTTGGAATGATGAAAATATTCCAAACTGATTGTGGTGATAGTTGTACAACTCTGAGTATTCTAAAAACTAGTGAGATATATACCTTAAATCGGTAAACTATTTATATAATACGTGACCTATAGCTCAATAAAGCTGTTACCAAAAAAAATAAAGAAAACAATCTAACAATAGAAAAATGGGCAAATGGTACACATAAGTAATTCACAGAAGATATGCATATAAAAATATGCTCAACATCACAATCATGGAAATACATAATATAACATGATGTTATTTTTTGCTTCTCTGGAAATAAATCTGTAAGATTCTATCCAGCACTGGCAAGTATGAGTGGAAATACTGTCAAACACTATGTACAGTCTTATCAATCTGCCTGGCTAACTCAACATTCATGTCTTGGTTTGAACATCGCATCCCTCTGATTGCTCAGGATGGATGAGGTGCCCCTTCCATGGACTCCCAGAGTACCCTGTCCCAGCCACATCATAAGCCTATCCTGGGACTGATGGCTTATTATATCTGCACTAGAGGCCCAGTGCACGAAATTCTGCAAGGCGGGGGTGTCCCTCAGCCTGGCCTGCAGCCTCTCGTAATCCGGGACCCCTCGGGGAATGTCCAACTGCCAGTTTAGGCATGGGATCAGGCCTAAACTGGCAGTCGGACATCTCTCTCGCATTCCGGGACTGCTGGCTCCTAACCACTCACCTGCCTGCCTGCCTGATCGCCCCTAACCACTCTGCCTGCCTGCCTGATCGCCCCTAACGGCCTCTGCCTCGGCCCTGCTGCCACAGCTTTGACTGGAAGGACGTCCAGAACGTCGTTTGGCTGTCTGGTCTAATTAGCATGTTACGCGTTTATTATTATAGATTACCCACTAAATTCTTTGGGTGCTGGGATCAGACCTTGTTCACAGCCATATCCCCAGGGCCTACAGCACTATCTGGCACATACAAACATTCGTGAATATTTACTGTAGAATAAGTTAATGAAGTATTATTCTTTCCATGAGAAAACTGCGGCTCAGAGAAGTGATTCTGGTATATCCCAACCAATTCACCTGGACAGGATATGAGCCGACAACGGTACTCTATGTCTTTCATATCTTCACACCCTCACCCTCTGGAACCGGTGGGGCCGTTTACCTGAGAGCTAATGGCATACTTCAGGTAGGACAGGATGAGAGGATTGGGGGAAGGTCCGATCATGGCCTGCTCCAGCAGTGCTTCTGCAAGAGGAATCACAAAGTAAGACCCTGTGGACACAACTTTCCTGGGTGTAGCCCTCCCATCCTTCCTTCCTATTTCACTGGAGACCTGCTAGGTTGAGAATGTCCCACGTGGCTCCTTTGGGGAAGAATTTCTTCATGTTGATTGCCCACTGGTAGTCACTCCACCGCTCCTTCCAGGCTTGCAAAATGGCTTGCTTCAGGTTCACCACCTTCATGATTGCACGCTCAGGAAGCGGGGGCCGGTGGCGGGCAGCTGGGAGGCGGGAGAGACCGAGCTAGAAGGGGAGAGGAGATGCTGGGGAAAGAACGGGGGGGGGGGGGGGGGGGGGCGCGCAGACGTGAATACAATGGAGAAGCTACAGGGAGATAGGGAGATTTGAAGGAGACAGAACCAAAAGGGAAAAGAGGGGGAGCGGGTGGTAAGGATCCTGCCAGGCTCTTCCCTCCTGGACCACCCTTTCTTAAACTAACAAGGGTGTCAAAGGGGCTTAATACAAAGAGTAAACAGGACAGCGAAGGGTTAAGCCAATTCTGGTCGCCTAATTACTCCCTCAGCTCTGGCTCCGTCCCTCAGCAGGCACGACCACTCCAAATCTGGACAACACCCCCATTTCCTCCATCTTCCACAACCCTGACACTATAATTCCCTGTTTCCTTTTCATCCACCACCGCCCCAAATTAAGCCTACCGGAAAACTTAGTTCTAAAACCTAGGCATCGCCATTTTGGCACGCATCAAAGAACTAGTTTTCTATTGGCTGGGGGCAACATACATGAGCTAATGCCGCGAGAGACAGGTCACGCCCGCGAGGTCTTCTGGGAATTGTAGTTTCTCGGACTGAGCTAGCGTGGAAGATAGCCCGCCTCGCTTCTCTCCTTTAGAGAAGGACTTGTAGGAGCTAAGGCATCCATCCCAGTGGGGAGGGAGCGAGGGGGAGGGGGGGGATGAGGGGGGGAGGGGAGGGGGGAGGGCTCTCGAAAGGCCGCTCGCAATCAGACCTCGCCCAATGACGTCACTGCCGACTCGACTCGTTATTTATTCTGCCACTCCTTCATTACCCGCTAGTTAGGAAGCACAACAAGGGGGTGGCGTTCTCTTAGCAATATGTTTCTTCTTTCCTGGCATATTTAAACAAAAATTATTATTTCCTAAACCTCTGAGTCTACTACCAGAGTTCTCATTTCCACACTTGTGTTCCAGAGGCCACATTGAGGCTTGTCAGTTACACACATCACCACCTCACCCCCAAATCTGGCAGTCCTCCCAGAATCTTCTGGCTTTGCAGACTGCTTGAATACCAGGAGACGTAGGGGGAAAGTGAGGAGGAAACTGAGGTTAAGGTTATCAAAAATAAGGAAAGTCTGAGAAATTGTCATAGCCAAGAGGAGACATGATGACTAAATGTAACTTGGTAATCTGGGTGTGACCCTGGAGCAGAAAAAGCACATTTAAGAGAAAGCTAAGAAATCTGAATAAGGCATGGACATTGGTAAATAATAATGTATCAATATTGGTTCAATTGTAATTGTAACGAATGTACCATACTAATGTAAGGTGTTAACAAAAGGGAAAATTGGGCTTGGGGTGTGTGGAGATCCTCTACTATCTTCAATTTTCCCCCTATATATCTAAAAGTATTCTTTTAAAAAAGTTTATTAGCACAGCTGGTGTTTCTCAGTGGTTGAGTGTCGATCTATGAACCAGGAGGTTGAGGTTCAGATTTCAGGGATGAAGGGACAGAGAGAGATAGAAACATCAATGGTGAGAGAGAATCATTGATCGGCTGCCTCCTGCACACCAAACACCGGGGATCGAGCCCGCAACCCAGGCATGTGCCCCGACTGGAAATCAAACCTCAACCTCCTGGTTCATAGGTCAATACTCAACCACTGAGCCATGCCAGCTGGGCAATAAAAATATACATATATTTTTAATCCTTGCCCAAGGATATTTTTCCATTGATTTTTAGGGAGAGTAGAAGAGAGAGGGAAAGACAGAGAGAAATATTTTTTTTAATATATTTTATTGATTTTTTACAGAGAGGAAGGGAGAGAGATAGATAGTTAGAAACATCGATGGAGGAGAAACATCGACCAGCTGCCTCCTGCACATCTCCCACGGGGGATGTGCCCGCAACCCAGGTACGTGCCCTTGACCAGAATCAAACCCGGGACCTTTCAGTCCGCAGGCTGACGCTCTATCCACTGAGCCAAACCGGTTTTGGCGACAGAGAGAAATATTGATGTGAGAGAAACACATCGACAAGGGCCCCGGCCAGGGAGGAGCCTGCAACCTAGGTACATGCCCTTGACCGAAATCGAACCTAGGACCCTTCGGTTCGCAGGCCAATGCTCTATCCACTGAGCCAAATCAGCTAGGGCTAAAAAAAATTTTAAGTTTATTAAAAACAATGTGCTGTCTTGCTTATCCTAGGGAACCATATTGTAGATAATTATGTCCATGGCTTCAAGCATTGGCCCTTCTTTCCCCCTCAATGAAAAGTCTAAAAACAAATGTTACCTACTTCTGGCTCCATTGTCTGAGCCTCCCTATACACAAGCCTCATCCTTGCTCTGTCCTGTGAACAGGATGTCCCTAATGTTTACAACGAGGGACAAGAATAAACAGCCCAATATCCCCCACTCCTATTTTCAGCTCTCCATCTCATAGCCTGAGTAGCTTGGTATCCTAGTCCATGAGTCCAAGCTCCATTCATATTTCCCAACAGCCAGCCATTCTTGGACCACCCTTTCAGTGGCAAATCAGTTCTCAGGAAAGTGAATCTGGGGGAGCAGTCCACTCAGGCTCTGGAAGCAAACGTGTGGGCCTTAAGACAAGAAATAACAGGATCCTGGGTATCTGGAGCTTAGTCTAAACAGGGAGACAAGGACTCCTGTTCTGAAGGGGAGAGTGCAGCTGGAGGAGGGCCAGATCACATCCCTCTAAGGCAGCGGTTCTCAACCTGTGGGTCGCGACCCCTTTAGGGGTCGAACGACCCTTTCACAGGGGTCGCCTAAGACCACTGGAAAACACATATATAATTACATATTGTTTTTGTGATTAATCACTATGCTTTCATTATGTTCAATTTGTAACAATGAAATTGGAGGTCACCACAACATGAGGAAATGTATTAAAGGGTCGCGGCATTAGGAAGGTTGAGAACCACTGCTCTAAGGTCATTCCTGCTTATGGCCTTTCTTTTCTTCTTCTTTGTTCTTTTCTTTATAAGAATATCACCTTTTTGCTGTTTTAAAATATATTTTTATGGACTTCAGAGAGGAAGGGAGAAGGGAGAGAGAGATAGAAACATCAATGATGAGAGAGAATAATTGATCGGCTGCCTCCTGCACGCCCCACACTGAGGATCGAGCCCATAACCTAGGCATGTGCCCTTGACCAGAATCGAACCTGGGGCCCTTCCATCCGCAGGCTGATGCTCTATCTGCTGAGCCAAGCTGGCTAGGGATGCTTATGTCCTTTCTACCTCCCAATGCACCCACACACACCCTCCATTCTGCTTCCTTTTGCACCTGCCCAAGTGATACCATCGGGAAACAACTGCCAAATATGTGTAGGCAAAGCTTCCAAAGAGGAAGGAGGGAGAACCCAGACTCCTCACACTTAACCTCCAGACTCTGCCCAGCCACACACACACTTGAGATGGCCTCAAACCCTGTTTGTCGTCTCTCACTTACCCGGAACCCCTTTCTCTCCCAGGCCCCTCACTCTACCTCTGCCTGCTGCCCTCCTCTCATTCCTTTCCTGTTGCTACAGCCAAGGAACCCCACCTTGAGCCATTCCCCGGGTCCTGCAGCTCCTGTCCCATCCCTCGCAGCCAAACTGCCCCTCTGGGAAAGAGCTGTCAGCTGTGTGACTGCTCCTGACTGGACTAGTGGGTGTTGAGTCGAGTCCACGTGGAAGTGGGGAATATTTGGGCCCTGAGGATAGTAACGTTCTAAGCTCAAACCATCTCCCTGTGGCAGGAAGCCTTGCAGATCGGGGTTGAGCGAGAGGGGGTGTTCCTTCCCACTTCACAATCGCAAGGTAGTTTTCGCAGTCAGGCCAGCTGCCTTCCCTGACCACCCCCCCCCTTTCACCAGCAGCCCTTTCTCTAGCCATGGCAGGGTTTCCCCAAGGATTGGACTCCCACAGGAACATAAGGACTCCTTTAGTTCTGGGCCAGGGCTATCTTCAGCTTCTCTACTTTGTCCTGACTCCTAGTCTGTGAATATCAGAAATAGCCTTCCCATACGTCACTTCTTCTCCCCACATCACAGTAGCTTCCGAGGACCCACAAGCTCTCTGGCTTCCCGGCCATAAGGACAGGACTCCATGATAACCCTCCACCATGTGAGAGAAGAGATGCTGACATCCCCTTTACGTGTACAAGGGAACCCTCCCCTCACACAGCCCCTCTCAAAACCCCTTCTTGCTCCACTTTCTTCTGCTGTCTGTTTCTTCTCCCTCCGCACTGATAGGGCCTGAGCTCCCACCTCTGCTCTCTTAGCCCTAAGCCCCAACCTCTTCATCACGTTGGCTGGGCTGGCCGGGGAAGGGGACTGGCTGGAGAGAAGAGGGGCAGATGGAAGCCAGCCAGGCAGAGCGGCATGGTAACACCGGAGCAGTGGCAGAAGAGGAGCTAGGCCAGAGTGGGGGCTTGGAATGAGGTAAGTGGTTATGAGGAACAGGGTTTTGGGTACCCAGTGGGACAGGGACATTCCTGATCGAGGTTAGAAAGAAGTATAAGGAACATGGGTAAGAGTCTAGGCCCAGAAACACTGAAATACTCGGTAAGGATATAAGGCACAGAGGGAAACTGAGTCATTCCCCTCCCCTAATGGAATATCTCCTTCTGGAAGCTTGCCTGGGTCCCCCCACTATGGAGAGTTCGGTGGCAGCTGGTGGATGGGGAAAGAGAGGGAGCCGTTCCCACATACTCATACACAGCTGGCTCCAAACCAGTTTCCTGTCCTCACCAGACCCGCATCAAACTGCCTGCTTTTTATCTATCTCGGGGAGGGGAGGACGAGGGAGGGACCTATACGGTGGGCCCACCTCAGGAGAGCTCCTGGATCCCCTACATTTCTCTGCCTCTGTCTTCCCACTGACCTCACCA
Organism: Myotis yumanensis; assembly: GCF_028538775.1. Classification (NCBI taxonomy): domain Eukaryota; kingdom Metazoa; phylum Chordata; class Mammalia; order Chiroptera; family Vespertilionidae; genus Myotis; species Myotis yumanensis. The sequence continues at coordinate 45,066,770 of NW_027223767.1, forward strand.
GAGGTCCAGAGAGAGACCAACCGGAACAGTAAAAGGCAGAATTTGAACTATCCTCCAAGCGGTTTCCTCTCTCACACCCCGAAGAAGGCCTTCTCTCTCCGCACTGTAAGTGCCACTCGATACTCTTGGCCTCCACACCAGCCTTTAACTGAAAGGGGAGGGCTGCCATATGGTAAGACCCAAACTCTATGGTAAAGGAGACTGCCCCCTACCCCTCCCTCCTCTTCTCTTTCCTCTGGCAAAGGCAGGATGAGGGGTTTCTGTATGGGAGTGAAACCAGGAGCTGGGAATTTTAGGGGGTCGAATACCTGCTACATATTACATGCTTTTAAAAAAAGTGTTGCCCTGGCTGGTGTGGATTGCTCAATGGTTAGAGCATCATCCCCTACACCAAAAGGTGGTGGATTTGATTCCCAGTCAGGGCACAACCCAAGTTGTGGGTTCAATTCCTGGTGGATATGGGAGGCAATCAATCTATGTTTCTTTTCTCTCTCTCTCTCTCTCTCTCTCTGTCTCCTCCATCTATCTCTATCTCTCTCCCCCTTCCTCTCTCTCTCAAAAAAAAAAAAAGGTAAAAGAAAGTGTCAAATCAATGAATAAAAGCAGGATGAACCCTGAAAGACAACCTGGAGAAGGTGTAAGCATTTTTTCCACTTGCCTCAGCTGTCAAAAGCAAGGCTCAACCAAGCCAGAATCCCTTCCTGGATTCCCTTGTGTGTGACCCATAGCCAGGGTACTTGATAGGACAAAGGCAATTGACAGTACCCACTTTATTTTTAGCAGGACAATTGTTTGCTAATTTCCCCGCCTCTCATCTCTGTTGCATGATCTCCAACGCCCATAAACTGTCCCCTCTTTCTTTCCTCTATTTCCATCTTTTCTTTTCTTTCTTTTAAAAAAATATATTTTATTGATTTTTTACAGAGAGGAAGGGAGAGAGATAGAAACATCGATGAGAGAGAAACACCGATCAGCTGCCTCCTGCACATCTCCCACTGGGGATGTGCCCGCAACCAAGCCACACGCCCTTGACCGGAATCGAACCTGGGACCCTTCAGTCCGCAGGCTGACACTCTATCCACTGAGCCAAACCAGTTTTGGCAATCTTTTCTTGATTGAAAGACCACTAAGGGGTAAGAAATGCCTGGGTTTTAGGTTCTTTAACCTGGTGATTTTCCCAGAATTCCCCAAAAGTTGGGCTGTGTCTGCAGAATCGAGGGGTCTCTGCTGGACACCTCATCACTTGCTGCCATCACCCAGAGCCCAGGAGGTCAAGATGAGGTGAGGCAGGGGAACGGCTGAGTCCCAAGACAGAGTTCATCCCAGGGCAGGCTGGGAGAGGGCCTATCTCCTGTTCCCCCAAATCGCCCGAGGCTTCCTAGCAGGGATGGAGGATGCTTGTGGGGTCTTGCCTTCAAGGCTTCTGGGGGAAGCTCTTCAGAAAGATATCTGGATCCCTGGTTTCTAGGGGTAGGACCCTCAAGAAATCTTGGGGTGTTTCCTAGCAACAATCTGAGAGGGAGGGAAGAAAGAAAGAAAAGGGGGAGGAGCCTGAGTAGAGCTGCTGCCACGGGAGCCCAGAGAACAGGCTGTTCCTGCCGCCTCCATGGCAACCAAAATCTAAGAGCGAAGGGACTGCCAGGCACATCCCATTGGAGGGTCTCTATCCTTCATCACTTATGCCCCACCCTCCTGCTCTCTCCGCTAGACTCAGCCCTGAAGTAGAAGTGGGGGATGGGAAGAGACAGGCAGGTGGGGGTTTCATAGCAAAGAGAAAACAGGAGCTGGTGATGAACCAGCTCTGAGAAGGGCTAGAAGCTTCCAGAGTTGGGGGTAGGCAGGGTGAGTGGGGTGGAAAGGGTGCTGACACCACATAGAGGCAGGGGCTAGAAGCCCAAACCTGGGCTGGATCCTGGCATCTGCTTTGGATGCAATGTGCCCTTCATTTTGCCCTTGCCCAGGTCTAGTAGCAGCCCATAGTGGGAGCCAAGGGGAGGGAGAGAGGTAAGGAGAAGAAAGGAATGATGGACTCTTGTCTTTGAGTTCAAGGTGCCCCACTCTGCCTCTGAGGGGGGAAAAGTGGATCAGGAAGCACTTCACTTCATTTTATTTTATTTTTTAAATCTTTATTGTTGAGAGTATTACAGATGTCCCCCCTTCCCCCCCATTCCCTCCCTCCACCCGGTTCCCACCCTGCCCCAGACAGCCCTTCACTACCCTACTGTCTGTGCCCACATGTAAGATCTTTGGTTAATCTCTTCCCCCCCCCACCCCCCTTCCCTGTGAGATTCATCGGTTTGTTCCATGTTTCCATGCCTCTGATTTTATTTCATTCACCAGTTTAATTTGTTCATTAGATTTCTTGTTCATTTGATTTTTAGATTCAATTATTGATAGCTATGTATTTACTGCCACTTTGTTGTTCATATTTTTAAACTTTTTTTTCTTCTTCACTTCATTTTCTATGGCTCTGGGTCTAGAATTTCTAAAAGTCTATCTCGCTCAATAGCTTTAAGGCCTTTTGTCATAGAGAGTGTGGTGGGGGAAGCCAGAAGGGAGGGGAGACAAAACCATAGCAATTTTCTTTTATCTTCCCCCTCTTGATTCTGTCGTCCTCGCCTGATCCAAATCTCTGCTAGACCTCTGCACTGCCTCCTGGTTCTGCCTGGTTGGTGCAGAGTATAAAGGTAGCTCATCTCATAAATCGATCCCACACTTTGGGACTCTCTCCCAACTCCTTGGGCAGCCCTATCCCAACAGACTTATTTCCGTACAGGGTAGAGCCTGCCCCCTGCACACTGCACACCACAGCCTGGCTCCGAAGGGTTTCAGCCAAACCTGATCATCGAGGAGGTGGCATCGATGTCCAACAGCCACCCTCAGTGCACCTTGCTGATCTGCTCTGCACGCACACTGCTCTGACCAGGCGGTGCAGCCTCCTGCTCCACCCTGCAGCTGTTGCATGTCCACTGCGAGCCCAGGCCAAACCCACAGGTTCACTTACTGCATGCTGACGCTGCACACTGCAGCCCCGATTCCCCACTGCAGCTGCCACTACCGCACACTGCAGCCTACTTCCCCCGCTGCAGACCCTCATCACCGCCTCTCCACGCTGCAGCCCGTGGGATGCATCCCAGGCGCCCTTCTCACTCCTCACGATTCCAGGGTGGTCCCCAGAGAGGCACCCTTCTCCCTCCCATGCTTGGCAAACCCCTCTGCCCCCTGGAAGAGAAGGGGCTGCAACAGAGCTGAAGATGCAGGTGGCTGAGACTAAGATGAGCCAGGGCAGCCCAACTCGGATAGGCTGTTGGCCAGAACCCCACACTTAGCAAGTGATTTTTTTTTTCCCCAGTGTAAACCGAGCGATTAGTCGAACAGACCTCCTTAACACACACACACACACACACACACACACACACACACACCCTCCAAGAGCAGACCTCAGGGACAGTGCCCCGCCCTGAAAGCCGTGGGAAGGCTGTGGCCCCCGCTGGTAAAACTGGGCTAATGACAGCAGGGAGCCGGCGGGGCCAGGGGGGGTGCTGGAGTAATTAGAGCTCTGCCCGGCGCTGGGAGATCCCGAGATGAAAGGGGCTCTGGCGTCACCGGGTTGGTGTTATGTCCATGAATGCAGGTGTGTGTGTGTGCGTGTGTGTGTGTGTGTGTGTGCGCATGGGTGGTGGGGCTAGCTGGTGGAGACCTCTCCCGTGGGGAAGGAAATCCATTTTTATGCAGCCTGCCCGCCTCCTGAGATTGGCCCCTGTGCCATCTGGGTTTTGGTGGGGGCAAACACGGGAGGAAATACCACCTCTGTGAAGCTGAGAGTCGAGGGGGTAGGGCAAGTCTTGCCCCTCCTCAGCTCAGCTAGGGGGCCAGATGGTGGAGGAAATGGCTGGTGACCGTGAGGAGAAAGCCTGTATGGGAAGAGGGCGACATTAGAAAGGAGAGGCAATGGATTGGAGAGGAAGGGAGGTAACGGCAAATAAACCTCCAGAAGGATTAAAACCAGGATGATTGACGTGAAAAGGACCTCAGGGTTCCCCTGCCCAACCCTCGCATTTTCAGGCCGAGGAAGCTCGCCCCCCTCCCCGCCCCCCCAGCTCCCCAGAGCGGGGGTGACTGCTCAAGGTCACACAGTGAGTTACCGGCAGAGGACCCGAACTCAGAAGCAAACTCTAACCCCCCAGGGTTTGGCATTTAATCTCTCTCCCTTCTTATAAGGGGCAGGCTCGTCCATACTCCCTTCTCTACCCCCACAATGCCAACCCCCAAGCCTCCCATTCTTTCAACGAGCAAAGGCTATTCTTTAAATGACAGCTTTTTCGAAATATGTCACCAAGTACCACTCCTGCCGTGGAGTGGGGAGGGCGAGTCCGAGCGGGACGGGGGTGGCGGGGGCGGGGGCGGGAGAGGGGCGGCCGGGCGGCTGGCTGGCCCGGGGCCCGGGGCGCGGCAGGGAGCGGGGGGCGCGGGCCGGCGGCGGCGAGGCGGCCTGCAGGGAGCAGCCGCGAGCCGGCCCGGCGCGCGAGCGAGAGCCCCAGCCCGAGCGGGGCGGGGAAGGGAGGAGCCAAGAGCGGCCGCCGCCTCTGCCGGAGGAGCCGCGGGGCCGCCACACTCGCCCCCCGCCCCCCCGCGCTCACTCGCACTCAACACCCGGGCGCAGGAGGCGGGCGGCCCGGGCCCTACCGGCCCCCGATGGACGCCCCCCGCACGGGGCGCTGAGACCCCGCGTCGCTGCCCAGCCCGGTCCAGCGCGCCACGCCGAGGTAAGGAGGAGGGAGCGAGTGGGCATTAATATGCAAATACTTCGCGATTGATTATGCAAAGCCGCGGGGCTCTGTGGCCAGCTCCCCGGCGATCTGGGGGCGCCCGGGGGGTACCCGCCGCCAGCCTCCGCCTGCCCCGACGCCCCGGTGACCCTGTCACAGCCCGGGAGCTTGCAACTTACGCCCTTGGGAAGGGAGGTGCTGCTAGGAGGTCGGTGGGCCCCGGGATTTGCCAGCGGAGATGGCGTCCAGGCCTCCCCCTCGAGGGCCCGCCTGGCCTCTGTCCGGCCCGTCTGCTGCGCATTCCCGGGCCCGGCCCCGGCCCCGCTGCCGGCCGCCCGAGCGCCCCCGCCCGCCGCGCCGCGGTTTGTTTACGGTGCGCCGGAGGCCTGCCCCCCCCTCGGCCCCCACCCCTAGCCTCGGAGGCCGAGTGGCCTTTGCAAAGCTGCCTCCGGTTTCGGAGGCTAGTAATAGTGGGGTGGGTTGGTGAGCTTGCACGGGCCCGGGAGAGGGAGAGGGAAGTCTCCCCCCCCCCCCCCCCACTTCACCCGCCTCCCCGGTTGAGCATGGCTCTCCGGGTGCAACACTCCTAATTGCAAAAAACGTGGCTGGGGGTGGGGGAGTGTATTTGAGGGTCCCAAGATGATTAAGGGAATTGCAAGCCAGGGTGGTTGGAGAAAAGAGGGAGGAATGGACCTGTGTTGTGCGTGCCCCCCCTTTTTCCCCTCCCCTTGCAACGTGTCTCCTCTGGTGCCCCTTCTCTGCCTGGGGCCCTCCCTTGTCCGGTGTGAAAGAAAGGCCTGGGACTGGCGGGCAATGGAGGGAGCCACCATTTCCAGGGTGGAGGTCCCCGTAGGAAAGCCAGTGGGATGGGAACCCACCTCCCAATGATGGCTCTGGCCCTGGGAGGGGGACGGAATGAACAGGGCTGTTGTCCAAGGCGGGGGGGGGGGGGGGCGCAAATGTGACATGCAGACGCTGAGATATGCCCGCACAGACAGCCACATGCACGCCCAGGGACACCCAGGCAGACTCAAGGACAGGAGCTGCTGGACACACCCACATGGGGACAAGGGAAAAGGCAGGCTGCTGCTGCACTGGGGAGCTCAGAGGGGTGGGACACACCCACGGGAGACGGACCCGTGCACGCACTCACGCACAGGGTCACACGGAGATGCTGTCACACACGGGGGCAAGGAGGAGTCTCTGTCACCCACACAAAAAAAAGTCTCTCTCGCACGCATGCAACGCATGCATGAACACAGGGCAATTGCACGCAGCCACACGTTACAAAAGACCCTGTCACTCACAGGCACACACGTGCTCGCATGAGCCCAGTCACACAGGCATTATCGCCTGCCGTCACAGTCGCTGTCACTCAGTCAAACGCCAAACGTGGTTACACATCAACACATGGATACACAATGTAGCAACAAGTATTTTCTTGGACTCCTACTGTGGATCTCTGAGGGTTCTGTTTACAGCAAAACCCCTGCTCCCAACAAAATGAAATTTGTTTGCGTGAAAGGACTTTTCTGCCTCATGGTGCAAGGAATGCATTCGTGATAACGTTCTAGGTCTCTATCGCCTGTCAGCCCACCGTCCTAGATGGTGAGCCTGAGACCTGGCAGGATGACTCCAGGAGCTCGGGATCCTGCCCAGAGCCCAGCACAGGAAGTGTTCTGTAAATACTTGTTAATTGATTGACTGTGGGAACTCCAGTCACAGGTGCACGCATGTGCACACAGCCCCAGGGACTCAGGTGCAGAAGGCATTCACAAGGCTCAGGTTCACACCAACCGTTGCGCCTAGACACCCCCAGAAGCAAATACACGGTAACTGTGCTGTCAGGCTCATCCCCAGATGCACACATAGTCATGGGCTCTTTCCCTTAAGCTTCCTTCTATTTTCTTCCTCAAGGTTTAGCTTTTTTTTTTTTTTTTTTTTTTTGAGGGACAGAGAAACTAGAGCAAAAAGAGTAGGGACAGGGGGGTCCCAGAGAGCCGAGTCATGGGCCTGAAGCAGTGTCCAGTGACTTCCAGCAGCTGGGGTTGTCCTGGCTGCTGGGGGAAGGAGGTTCTAGAATCTCTCTCCCCACCCTAAGAGCAAAGGGTGGGGGGGATCTCGCTGCCCGTGCTGGGATCTTTTGTCTGAGCCTTTCCTGGGGCAGTTCACTCTCCCCCAGCCCAGTTCCTGCCTCTGGCCCTGAGCCTGGCCCCTTTTTCCACCTCTGCCCTCCTCTCTAAACTTGGAAGCCTTCCTTTGGCTGTATGCTGGTGAGTGTCTGGGTGAGTGATGTGTATTTTTGACTTGGAATTTCTCTCTAACGCCATCTCTCCGTTGCTCTGTCTTGCTGTGTCTGATTCCCTTTCCTTGTGCGTCTGCCAGACTGTAACTCTCACCCTGTCACTAGCCCCGTCCGTCTACCCCTGTTCTCGTCGGTTTTGCCACAACCTCCTTTCTCAGAGCTGGGAACTGGCATTGATGTTCTTCATAGTTTTCCGGCTGTTAGTACTCAAACCCCGCCCCCTCAGTCCCCGCCTGCCCTGCCTCTGGGGTCATGGAAAGGTTGGGGTGGGGAGGGGTGGGGCAGGGGGCTCAGCGGCTGCTCAGGACATCCTGTACTTCCTCAATGCTGCAGCTGCAGGCCAGCACATTTTGAGGGCTGGGAATGGGGGATAGGGAAGGAGATTACCTACTGTCCACGCTGACCTCTCAGGCTGGCAGACTCAGCCAGGAGACACCAGATGGGTGGAAGCCCGGGTATGCACGCCACAGCAGGCTAGCTCCAACCGAGCCAGTGAGGAGCCCCTCACCACACTCCCCCACTGGAAGAGACTCACCCCCATGGGCAGTGGTAGGAGTTGGCAGGACCTCCAGCGGCCTTGCTCCACAGCCCTGGCAGCTGAGACCCACCTCAGAGATGCCCGACAGCTGTGTCCTCGTGGCCCGGCCTCAGAGTGTGTTTCTGAGGGTCCAGCTGCCCAGACTCTGTGCAGGGCTGAGTGAGGGGCAGCCTCCAGCCCAGGGCAGCAGAACGGGCCACTCTTCCAGAGAGTGAATCTGAAGGGGGGACACCAGGCATTTCTGCTTTGCTCCCCTCTAGCTGTGGCCTGTTTGGGTGAGGAAGCACTGGTAGTGATTCCACCAGAGAGAATCCGTGGGTTGCTACAGAAGGGAAGACGGAGGCTTGGTCACAGGGCCCAAGGTGTCATTCCTCCAGCAGGTAGCAACTATCCCAGAATGGTTAAGAACACAGACTTGTTGGGAGCTAGGTTGCCTGGGTTTGAATCCCAGCCATGCCACTTGCTGGTTGTATAACCTTGGGCAAGTGATTTAACCTGCCCCTTGCATTATCTGTAAGTTGGAGATGATACTACCTACTTCATTCAGCTTTTGAGGATCAGAGGATTTAGAACACATAAAAATGCTCTAAAAAGTGCCTGGTGCATAACAAGCACTGTATGTGTTAGCTGTTACAGTGGGGAAGCCCATGGGCCTGGGGCCCCCTGGATTTCTTGGAGAAGCTCCTAGACATCACAGGAGCAGGAATGAGAGAGGGTGGAGTCGGCTGGCATAGTGGGTCCGTGTAATCTCAGCCTTTGTGTCACCATTTTCTCCTCTACAAGTTCAGAACCTCACCTTGAGCTGCTCTGAACCTCACCTTATAGCGACTGCTTAAAAGGAGCCCTTGGCATCTCAGCCTGGGGGCACACCTCCCCAGTTAGGGGCACATGCATGAATGTGTTGGGCATCCCTGCATCTCTGCTGGGACAAGTCTGAGCACTGGGAATGGGGGGGCGGGCAGGGGGAGAATAACAAGGAAAGCAGGCTCCTCTCTCTCCCAAACCCTCCTCACTTACAGAGTACAGCACCCTTCCTCTCTCCTGGGCCCCAGCAACCTAGCTACCTACCATTGACCGACCAACCAGGACCCAGCCTGGCTGACGGACACCAGATTCCCCACCCTTGCATGGAGGGGGCATTTGTGTGAAGGGTGGTGGCCCTGAGTCCGGAGCAGTGTGGTAGGAGGCATGGTGCCTTGAGACCCAGGGTCTGCCCTGGGTTGCCTTTTTCCTCTGTGAAGCCGGTGGTAAGACTCCTCTCTCTCCTCCAAATTCCTTTTATTCAGCTCTCCCCCTTCAAGGTGCAGCAAGAATAACGGGGCGGATGGCCTATGGTGGGCCGCTGGGGAGCCAAGCTCACCTCTAGGTCTCACGGCTGCAGAAGTGCTTGCGGAACCTATTAGGTGTTGGTGGGGGAGGCGAGCATGACCACAGTAGGAAGAGCACTGGCTGGGAGTTGGCAACTGGGTGTTTGCCAAACACCAGTTGCTGAATTTGGGCCTGGGTTTTCATCATCTCGAGACAATGATGCCTACCTCCCTCTGAGTGAGGGTGAATAATGCACCATGGATGACACCTGTGCTCAATGCCGGGCGCTTCCGGGCTTTGTGAGTAACACCTGTGGACGCTCCTGCCCTCCCAGGGCCTGGCCCACTCCAGGGTGGGGGTCCACTTGCCCGCTGGAGCCAGAGACAGTTCTCAGTCTCCCGTGGAGGCATCTGGGGCTGGTGTGTGGGGGCAGGGCAGACGGTAGTCAGGCATGTGGTGCAGTCCTCCTCCCTGGCAGGCCGAGGCAGGGCTGCCAAAGAGGAACTAACTTTTGTTTACCTTTGTGTGAGGTGGTCCGGAGGGAGGGGCCAGACCTTGTCTGGGTAGACAAGGTTAGCAAAATGGGACTTACTGGTGCCCAGAAAATGCCACCATGGCTCCCTCGCCTTGTGGGGGGAGCATTTCACTCTGTGGCCCCGGGGACTGGCGTTCAAGATTAGGGCCGAAGGCACAGCCACACCCTCCAGCAGTAGCCAAGTGCTGCATGGCTGGACCGAGCCCCCAGCCCTCCCCCTCTTCCTCCTCCTCTTTTCCTCTCGCAAGGAAGAGATGAGCTCTTGGCTCCAAGAGCTTCAGCTGCCTGTTTCATTTTCTCTTTTCCCCAGGCTCGTGGGCGGGGAAAGGGAAACGGGTCGAGATTTGGTGGCTGTTGGCGTTTTTGTACACACCAGTGAGTGGGTGTGTTGTGCGCGCACCCATGTGTGCGTGTTTTGTGCATGTGTGGGTTGGGGAGGGCTCTGAATATCTGCGGAATAGCACGGGAGCCGCCGTCTGCGCATGCGGGGCTAGCGTGTGTCTGCACGTGTCCGTGTATGTGCCTGAGACCCAACTGCATGCACAGCCTGCGTGCCGCGCGCGAGACACACACACACACACACACACACACACACACACTTTTTAATCTCTCTCTCCCCATTTCTTCCCTCCCTCTCCCTTTCCCTCTCTCTCTCCCCCCTTCTCTTTCCCCTCTCTCCCTCCCTCTCTGTCTCTCTTCCTCCCTCTCCCTCTCTGCCTCCCTCCCTTTCCCTTCCTCCCTCCTTTCCCCTCCCTCGGTCTTTCCCTCCCGCCCTCCCTCGGTGGGGCTAGCTTCCACCTCCCTGGGGTGCCTGGGAGAAGAACATCCCTGCCTTTCCCTTCCACCATTTCCTTCCCTCCTGGGCGGTGCTCCCCGGGGCTTGGTGACAATTCCTTTCTCCGGCCTCTTCCTCTCTCCTTGGAAGAGGGGAGTGGGGAAGGGAGGACCCCAAACCCTGTGCCCATGATACCATCTGCAGCGAGTGCCTTGGCCCCGTGACACTCATGCCTCCAGCCTTCAGCTGCCCCAGCGCCCAGCTCCAATTACCCCTGGCTGCTGGGGGGAGGGTGGGGAGAATGTGCCATGCCCAGCTGGGGGTGCTCCCAGCTCTGCTTTCTGGGCTACTTGCATTTTCCACTCCCATTCCCGCAGGGAACTGGGTCAGGGGACACAAAGTTCTATGAATTGGCAGGGGAGGAGCTGGGCATGGGGGAGGGGGGTGACCTCTAGACCTGGGCACCCACCTTGATGCCTGACGGGAGCTGGGCTGGGTTAGGAGGAGGGAGGGTGGAGCAGCAGGTGGGTGAGGTTATGTTGGGGGGAGCACAGTCTTTGATGTTAATACTGGGCATCTGGCCCAAGTTAAGGCTGCTGTTTATGTCCTTCTGTCTCTGACCTACAGGGGGGAGTTTCCTGTTCTATTCTTTTGGGGGACAGGATCCTTTGTTGATCCAATCCCTTCCACCCCCATTTCCCATTCTCTAGCCTCCAGGGTCCCACAGTGGCTAGGAGATCAGACTTCAGGGTCACTGCCTTTAGGTTCCAGAATCCCATCTCATGGGTGCCCAGAGGGAGCCCACCAAGGAATGCTGCCTCCTCCTGGGCCTCCCTCCCCCTCCCTCCCTCCCCCTCCCTTCCGCCTGCCAGGCTGGTGCCCGTGTCTGTGTGTACTCCTCTGCCATCTCACACCTGCCAAAGAGTGCCTTCCTTCCCGCCTTCCTGGCACTAGGATAGGACTGAGTTGGGTGGGGCAATCCTGCTCAGTCCACACCTGAGAGTAAAACAGGGAGGGCCTGGGAAAGGAAAACAAGGTCCCACCCCTGCGGGGCACCTGCCCCTCCATGTGGGGGGCTTGTGTTGCTGCCGCAGCCTCCACCTTCGCCAGACTCCCAGGGACTGTTGGTGCCCGTGGCCGCCCCCGGGAGCCCACGCTGGCATGGGCGGCAGTGTCTGCACACGGATGCCTGTGTCTGCCTGTGCATGCCTGTGTGTATGTCTGGGTTCAGTAGTCACCTGGGCCCCTTAGCATCACCCTCTTGACTCCCATGGTATGGGGTCAGCGCATCAATGCCAGGTCATTAGGAGTTGGGGGGAGGGGATAGTACCTCCCCCCGCCCCCCCAGCAGCAGGCAAAGGGGAAGGGGAGAGGGAGGTGTGAACCTACCCACGGCACTATTAATAGCCCACATGCCAGGCCACCAAGAACCAGCTGTCACCGTGGAAACCATTTCTACTCCCCCTCCCCCAGCCTCCATGGGGTGGGACTTAGGCAGGGCATGAATCAACCCCCCCCCACCCATCTTTCTTTGTTACCTTTCTTTCTTTGTCTCCCCCTCCATTTGTCTCTCCTCCCCATATCTGTCCTCCTCTCTCCCTCGCCCCTCTCCCCGCTCCCTCTCGCCCCATCCCCCACCTCATCTCATTGCCGCCTTTCTTCCTATCCCTATACTTCATTAGCGTCCCCCCTCTACCCCATCCCTGCTTTGCTCTTTGTTCTCCTCATCTTTCTTCCCCTCTCCCCCCATCATCTCTTTCACCCCAGTCTTCCTCCTCTTTCTCCCCTTTTCTGGGCCCCCTCTCTCTGAGTGTGTCTTTCCTTCTGTGGTTGGCAAGGAGGGCTGGGCTTCCTTTAGAGCATTAAGGACAAAGTTTAGGGGCCCCAGACAGGTGGGGCCAGAGCCAAGAGCAGACACCCAGGAGAGTAATGTGTGTAGAACTGGGGGCTAGATTCCGGAGGCAGAGGGTCCCCTCTGGCAGCCCCAGCAGTCCTTCAGGGAAATTCCTTGGGTCCGCAGGGCCGCGGAGGGGACAGTCTGGCAGTGGGAACCTGGCACGGTGCCTGCGGATGCCGCATTGGGCGCTCGCCTGTCCCCCCATTGCAGAAGCACTCAGGCTTAATGAAACGCTTCCCCCTCCACGGGCGCCTTGCCCACGCTGCCACCCGGCCGCTCTTATCTGACAGAGGGAGTGGGTGGCCGGGCCAGCCGACAGGTGGGTCTTGCTGTCCGACTGTCCAGCCTGGACTCAGAACCCCATAGCCCCACCCCCTCCGCCTCCGTGGGACTGAGCCTCGGTGCAGGGAAGGAGCTGGGGGAATTAAGCAGGACTCCGGGTTAGAAAAAGAACAAAAAAAGGACTCCAGGGTATCCCTGCCCCACTCCCCTTCCCCACTGACCCTTCTCTGCCCACAGCTAACACCGGCTCACGTGGTATGTGCCTCCCTGAATGTTGGGCCCTGTACGTGCTCTGTGTCGCCTCAGAGACCCAGGTGTGTCCCTAGAGAGATGACAAGGAATCCCCGGCTTCTTGCTAGATGCCAGGCCAAGGTGCCTTCAGCCGTGAGGACAGTGTCTTCCTCCTCTGCCCACTGCCAGGGGCTCAGGGTAGCCTGGGTCACGCTGACAGGCACCCAGACACCGTTCAGCACAGCGCAGAGTCGAGGCAAAGAAAGAGCCTTCCCCTCCCGCAGCGGGCACGTGCAAGCCCTTGGCAGTGCCCAGACACATTTGGAGTTAAGGCTGGGCTGGGGAGGGGGAAGGGAAGATAAACATGGTGGCTTAGGTTGGCACTGCCCCAGGTGTGCCCTGTAGCAACTGGCAGTGGCTGGGGTGAGGGAGGAGGGGTCCTCCAGAGCTATGGCCTGGGGCAGGAATTGCCGGTGGCATGTGGCTGCTGCTGGTGTTCTCCGCCTGGCCTGGCCCACGGCTGCTCACACCCACTTGCACACACCCTGGCCCTCTTCGTCTGCCCCCAGGGCCTGCTCCCCAGGGCTGCCCCTCTCTCAGCATGCCCACTCCTGCGCCTGCCTCCTCCCCTCCCCAGGGGCACTTGGCCTCCTGCTGGCGAGTGGATTTTTCCAGCCTCTGTAAACAAGTGGTGGCAGCGTGCCAGGTGGGCAGGAGACAGGCGGGGGCAGCACTGCAGCCAGGGTGTGCCAAGCACCGAGGCACAGCCTGGGGGGGAGATGGGGAGACACCCAGAGAGAGAGAGAGAGAGAGAGAGAGAGAGAGAGGCATTCAGATGCAGACAGACAGACCCAAGGAAGCCTTGTTGGGCACAGAGAGAAGTGGAAACGGGCGACAGAAAATAGCCCTCTATTGTCCAGCCCAACCCCACCACTGCCCTGGCCCCTTACCCCTCACTGCTCTGGCTGAGAGCAGCAGGCCCCAGTGCCCAGTCCCTGGGCATCCCCACCCACTCCTACTTCTCCCCCCACCTCCACCCCTCAGGGCTGGCTACGCCATTATAAATTTATAACAGGAATTTCTCCACAAGCCAAGAAAAACTTGACCTACTTTCTTGACGGCTCTCCGGGCTAAGGCTCCCCGCTCACAACCCCCCCAGTCTCCTGTCCGGCCCCCAGTGCCCTGTTCTGGTCTGTGGGGGTATCCGAGGCAGAATGGACCACCCTTCTGTCCTCCTGCCACACTCCCTACACTGAGGGCTCACCTGAGTGCAGAGGCCCTGCCCCACTGCCCTGCCCAATGGCCTGACTTATCTCACATTCCCCTCCTACTCTGGCTCCTTATCAGCTCCTGGGGGTGGGGCGGAGGGCCCAGGGGCGAGGTCTCTGGGGCAGCAGCTACTGGATGAAGGTTGTGTGTTGGGAACTGCACCCTTTGTCCCCCTTAAACATGCCCACACCTGCCTGTGTGCACAGACCGTAAACCTCAGGTCGGGAGCCTGTGGTCAGAGGTGCATGTGGAGGAAACAGTGGGCCCAGCTTGGCACGGCCCTGGCCCCCAGGTATTGGAACAAGACAAGCATTCAAGCCAGGCTTCGGGGTTTCAAGCCCTGAGCCACCTGCTCACTAGCTTGGTGACTTCGAGTGAATGCCCAGCTTTCTGAGCCTCGGTTTCCTCATCTGTGAAGTTAACACGCGTCAGTTTCCTTTCCTTTACCCCTTGCCATCCTGGTGGGTGGCAGCTCAGCTAAACCAACTGGGCTGTCTGGTCCTCAGGCTGGGAAGGGTGACTTGGGACCTTCCCGGACAGCTCTGGAGTCCTTGGGAGGCCGGGTTGGAGTCACAAGTCAGCCAGCAGCAGGGGAGGTCAGCTCCCCACCGTCTTCAGTATCTCTCTCAGGTGCCCCCATTCCCACACCCCATCCTTCCTTCACAAGGACCCCCACCCCCCATGCCTGGGTTGAAAATTGCTCATCTCCGGTCCCCTCTTGCCCTAGAGTATGGTGCGTTTTATAAAAACTTGGCTAGATGAGTGGTAACAAGAACATTTATTAGACATTGTTAGGGGCCAGATACTTGATTGAATGTGAGGACTGGGACATGGTACATGGATGATCTCATTCTTTTCCTCCACCCCTTTCCGTGTCTGGGGCTTAGGACATGACTCTCCAGTTTTGCCTGCTAAAACCTGTCCGTCGGAGGGGTTCTCCTGCTTCCCTCCCTGTGCCTGCCCTCCATGCCCACCGCCATCTTGTGAGCGCAAAGAGCCCAAAATGTTGCCACCAAAGGACCGCTTTCCGCCACGGTGCCACTTTATCCCTCCTTCTCTCCTCTCTCTGCAGGGACCTCGACAGGACAAGACTACGAAGCTACTCCCCCAGCCCAGGACTCCCCCACGGACCCAGCTTTCCCCCCAACACTACCACCTGCCACTCCCTGGCCTATCTCACCGCCCACCCCCCTCGGGGCTCAGGGCATGGTGTGAAAGGCCAAGTGCTGAGGCGGGCACCATGGGTGCTGTGCCCTAGCCTGGGTGGCAGGGGGTGGGCAATCTGTGGGCGTGCCAGGGGGGGCCACTGTGCCCACCCAGTCTCTTGGCGTGCTGGAGGGCATCCTGGATGGAATTAAAGTGAATGGAACAGAAGCCAAGCAAGGTGGAGTGTGGGTCAGACCCAGAGGAGAACAGGTAATGGGTCCGGCAACTAGGTCTTGCCAACTCTTAGCCGGCAGGCATGGTCACCTGGTTGGGCAAAAGCGAGCCCAGCTTGGGCCTTTAGGGGAATGGACACAAGGCCAGCAAACCTGCTGCTTACCTTTGCCCAGGAGATGAGGTCATGTTCATGTGACAGGAATTAGGCACCTGGAGGAGAGATGCCCATTTTGGAGTGGGGAAGTGACAAGGAGAAATTACACGAGGCAGGCACACGGCCCCTCCCTGGACAGTCCTGGGCAGGCTCCCATGCTTCCCCCCGCCCCCCATGTCCCCACGGCCGCCCTCACCTGAGCATGTGGAATGCAAACAGTCTCGCCATTTGCCTCCTCTCCCTGCCAGCCTGCTCAATCACCACCAGTGTGCAGTCCACGAGCCGTGGTGCACGTGACGTGACAGTTCGGGGCACATGCACCAGTAACTCGTTAGCCCATGCTTATATTTGGAACCTTTTGGGAGCCCCACAAGCTCTTCCTTGTTCATGGGCAAGGGCGGGCGCTGCCATGGGGCTCCTCCCAGGAAGTGGAGTGAATGCCAACTGTGAAGGTTTTGCTTACCGGTGGAGGAGGCATGAGCCCCACACACATTGCTGGGAATGGCTACCTGTGATCTGCATTACCCTTGAGGAGCCCAGAGGGTCTCTACCTCTCCCGTTAACTCCGAGTGGCACAGAACTTTGTGCCAGTTGGCGTGGTGCCCCTGGAGCTGGGTACAGCCTGTGTCTATGGCCAGGGAGTGGGTGGGGGATGGGTTGTTCTGGGGAGCAGAGTGGCCGTTGCCTAGGAGACCAGATTCTGAGCCAGGAGGCCAGAAGCCTGGCCAGGCAAAGCCCTGGGGCCCAAGACTGGGTCTCTGGAGGGGTGGGGGAAATGGATGGGGCTGTCAGTTGGGTAGGCACCTAGAGTTTCCCCTCCCCAAAGACTCACCCCAGGGCGGGGGGGGGGGGGGGCTCTGAAAAAGATCGGGCGTGTCACTGCGTAGCTCTCACTGGCAACCTCTGTACTTCCCTGCCCAGACCTCGTGAATCTGGAAGAGTCTGCTCCTAAGCAGGGAAAGGCTGGAATCCGGGTTCCCAGTCCCCCAGAGCTGCACCCCTACCCGTTATACTCCCCTCCCCCATGTCCGTGCGCCACCTTGTGGCTGTCCCTGGAACTGCACCCAGAGGCTGTAAATCTAATAATTGCTGAAAACCGGGCTGCTCGACTGGGGCCCTAGGTGGCTCAGAGTTCCCCCACACCCTCCCCCGCTGGAGCGGGAAGGGAGATCTGACCTTCCAGACACTGTAGTAATCCCACAGGGGTAGTCTCCAGGGAGGGTGGCGCACAGAGCTGTCTTTGACTATGACCGTGACCAAGGTCACTGTGTCAGTATGTTGGGAGCTGCGTCAGGGGAGGGGCCCTGCAACATGCCACACGGAGAGTGGGTGTGGCAGGTTATACAATCCGTGCATGCATGTGGAAGGCTTATGTAACCCGTGTGTGCTGAGGTTATGTAACATGTATGTGGAGAGGCTGGCCACATGTGTGCAGTGGCTGTGGGTTGCTACTACCTTGCACGGAGGGGCTCAGGGTCCTTGTCCCGACTGATTTCAGTGCTCGGCGTCACCAAGCACAAGTGGGGGCCTCTGTCTGCTGCTCTGTGAGATGGATGCCATGGACAGGGTGACTCTGGAAGCCCTTTCGTATGCTCATGTTCTTGGTTCTGGGTTCCAGTTGCTGGGCACTCTGTGTTTGCCCGCACTGTGGTTATGTAGCACGTGTGTATGACCTGGAAATCAAACAACATGTTTACTGAGGGCAGGGAGGAGTATTATTAGGTGTCTGCCCAGCGGGTTGTGTAACACAGGGGCATACCCTAGAGGTCATATAACACATTGGAGAACGCCCTAAGAGTTGTGTAGTTATGTAGATCCTGGTGCTTATTGACCATGCTAGGGTTCATACTGAAGGCTGCATCGTGATTCATATCTAGTGGGCTTGTGTTGCATGTGTGTGTGTATGTGTGTGTGTGTGTGTGTTCTAAAGGTTATATAACTCTGAGCATGTCCTGAGGATTCTTTCTGCATGTCTCCTGCACTGAAGGCTTAAATATGTGGATATTGTAGATTATGGGTGTTGAAGGTTCTATAATGCTGTGTGTGCGTGTGTGTGTGTGTGTGTGTGTGTGTGTGTGTGTTCTAAAGCTTATATAACTCTGAACATGTCCTGAGGATTCTTTCTGCATGTCTCCTGCACTGAAGGCTTAAATATGTGGATATTGTAGATTATGGGTGTTGAAGGTTCTATAATGCTGTGTGTGCGTGTGTGTGTGTGTGTGTGTGCCCGCCCTAGAACATGCTTGTGCCCCAGCCAAGCCCCTTATCTCTCTCTCTCTGAAGCGTCTAGATAGCTGGACCCTTCTCAGTTTTGTCAGCTGACCTAGGGGTGGGAGGTAGAATGAGGACATGAAGGGCAGGGGGTCGGGCCTGGGGGGGTATCTAAGCCTGTTGGATGAGAAGGGGGCTGCCCAAAGACTGCTCTGTGATTCTGCCCACTTTGCCCCCATCCAGTGCCAGGTCACCAGATGGAAAGCGAAAAAGAAAGAACGGCCAATGTTCCCTGAAAACCAGCATGTCAGGTGAGCCTGGCTGTGTGTGCCCTTCCTCCCTGCCCTGAACGCCACCACACCAGACCAGGGCTCTTCTGGAGCCTGGCGTGTACCAGCAGCTCCCGTGTCCCATGGGGAGCGCCTCCTAGAGGGCTTGGGATGGACTTGTCTGAAGGTGAGAGGGGTGATGTGGGCCCCAGCCTTGAAGGTGGATTAGGTCAGAAAGGACCTCTTCCCTTCTCCCATAACCCTCTTGCCTGAGACCCCTCCCTCACCCCCAAATCAGGGCCTGGGCTAAAGAGCTGAGGGGCTGTCTTCCCCCTGAGTTGAGCTGCTGACATTTGCTGCTGCTTCTCCTGCACCCCCTTGCCCCTGGGGGGGCAGCGAGAGAAAGGCCCTGAATAAGCAAACAGAAGAACTCTGGGATTCTCCATGTTCTTAGGGAAGGGGATGGACAAGATCACCTCTGATGTGCCTAGGATTCTACCCTTCAGGGGGGCTGGGCTAGGGGATGGGCCAGGAAAGAAAAGTTGGGGAATGCGGAAAGTGTAAGAGCCTCCCTGCTAGGGGCCCAAGCCATGCCTGCCTGCCTGCCTCCCTTCCTCCCTCCCAGGGTATATCCCTAGTTACCTGGACAAAGACGAGCAGTGTGTCGTGTGTGGGGACAAGGCAACCGGTTATCACTACCGCTGCATCACTTGTGAGGGCTGCAAGGTATGGACCAGCCAGCTCCTGCCCCTCCCCCACTGCCTGAGCCCCCATCTCACGCTTTTTAAGGCTCTCAGCACCCAGCACAACAGATGGCTCTATAAACGTGCAACCTAAAACTCACCTATTACATCATCATTTCTCTTATTCATTCATCCATTTGTCCATTCATAATCCCTGCTCTGCCCCTCATCGGTAAGGTGCCTAATCTCTCTGAGCCTCGGTTTCTTCATCTGTAAAGTGGGGATAATCATTGCGACCTACCTCATAGAGTTATTGGGAGAATTAAATGAGATCATCCACAGAGAGTATTGAAAACAGCAACAGACGCAAAAGAAGCACTCAGTACATGTCAGCCATCCATCACCCATCCAGCGTATCGGGCGTGAGGAGCGTAGTCTCTGCCCTGTCCTCAAGCTGCTCACCGCCTACCAGAGAGAAGCAGACCTCAGTTGAAAGCAACATCAGTGCTTTTCAAAATGTGGTTCAAGGACCACCTGCAGTCCTAGTTACCCTCAGATCCCCAGGCCTCGTGCCAACCTTACCCAAGCAGAGCCTTTCATGGGGAGCCCAGAATCTGCCATGGAACAAGCCCCCCAGTTGCTTCTACTGCACTTGAAAGGGTGCGAACCAGAGCTGGGCTGGGAAAGTGGGGGGGTGGGGCAGGAGAGAAGAGGGTGGCAGGGTCTCCCTGGGCAGAGGGAACAAGTTCATAGACTTGGGGTGGGGGGCGGAGAGCTTCATTAGATTTCACTTCGGACATTTCAACCTGCATGGTTTCTCTGGGATCCTCACCCCCTGAACATGTCAACCTTCCAAGAAACAGACATATTTTAAAATACGTTCAGGCTCCCAGTTCCTTTCTTTCTTGGTGTCGACCAAACCAGGACCAGCAGGGATGCAGAGTCCCAGTGCAGTGTCCCTGGAAGCGACACCAGCAGTGTGACCTAGACCAGGCACCCAGACCCGAGTGCCAGAAGAGCATCTCAAAGGACAGGGATGCCCGCCCCGCCCCTAGCGGGTCTCACGTAGGTCAGAGCAAGGCCCAGGGATCCGGAGCACCCTAGGTGATTTTAAGGCACCCTGGAATCTGAGCGCTCAGACCTCGGTACCCCATGCCTCAGGGCCAGCCCTGGCTCTGACACCCCTTTAGCCATGTGGGCAATTTAAGCAAATGAAGGGACTTTGGACAAATTGCTACATCTCTCCAAGCTTCCGTTTTCTGGTCCGCAAAATGGAGACAGGGCCATAGGAAGCTCCTACCTATGGGACTGACACCAGTGTCAAAGGTGACGATGCCCCCAAAGAAAAGGCTTGGAAGTGCCTGGCACCCAGTGAGCGTTCATCGTGATATGTAGAACGGAAAGCGTTGTGTTAAAGCTGCTAGAATTCGTACACAATGCCGCCTTCTTTTGACATTTTGACACCCTCCCACCCCCCCTTTTTCATGAACTCCACCTGCATGGGCAACAGGCAGCATGTATGAGAGTGGTTTGGGGGTCAGGGCCATTTAGCTGAAAGACGGAAATCGGGTATTTCCTGGACTGCCAGTGCTGCTATCACTCAGGCTTCGCAGGACTGCACACCCTCCCAGGCCCAGATCTCCATACTTTCAGTCATCATCCCCACCTCTGCCATCCCCTACCCACATATCCCCCCCGCACCCTCCCCGCCAAGCAGCTGGAGGAGCTGAGGGCGTGCGTTCCTACGGTCCTCCCCAGTCCTCACAGAACCCAGTGGGCCTGGGCCCGCTGTGTCAGGAGCGTGCGTGCCACCCCCTACCCCCCGGTGAGCTGCACGGTCAGTTCGGGAAGGTCACGATGACAACACGCTCCATCTCCCTCCCGCCCCAGGGCTTCTTTCGCCGCACAATCCAGAAGAACCTCCATCCCACCTACTCCTGCAAGTATGACAGCTGCTGTGTCATCGATAAGATCACCCGCAACCAGTGCCAGCTGTGCCGCTTTAAGAAGTGCATCGCCGTGGGCATGGCCATGGACTGTAAGGGGATGGGGGTTGGGGGGAGTCGGGCCAGGCGGCCGGGGGGTGGAGGTGAGTTCAGATAGGGCAGCTGCCTTCCAAGGTACGCTCAGGGCCCACAGGGCAGAGTGACAATGCAGGTCAGGCCGACGGTGAAGTGAATGTTCAGAATCTTGGTCCCTGCTGCCCTCATCCCTGGGGAACAGGAAACAGCATTCCTCTCTGGGTCCTGCACATGAACCTGGTGCTCACCTGCCTGCACCAACCCCAGGCCTTAGAGGGAGTTGTTGGGTAGGAAGAAGTCCTGAGCACCCCATCCAGAGAGGACACCCCACTGCTGGGTGAGAGAGGATAGCTTTCATTGCCTAGGGGTTGGGTGGCAGGGTCTTCTAGTACCTGCTGTCGCCATAACCCTTTAGCCCAGAACCTGCTATGCCTCTGGATCAGCCCGAAGCGGAGCTGATGTCCCAGTGATTATCCTGATCCGGTTGTGCCACGCAGCTGCTAGGTGGATCGGAAGTCGCTCAACCTCTCTGGCCCTCAGTTTCCCCAACCTGCACACTGGGAAGCGTAGTTTCTGAGAGGGTGGTGCAGGGTGCCGTGCAAAGGGCCCGTGTCTTCCTGTTGACAGTGGTTCTAGATGACTCGAAGCGGGTGGCCAAGCGCAAGCTGATCGAGCAGAACCGGGAGCGGCGGCGGAAGGAGGAGATGATCCGATCACTGCAGCAGCGACCAGAGCCCACTCCGGAAGAGTGGGATCTGATCCATGTTGCCACGGAGGCCCACCGCAGCACAAATGCCCAGGGCAGCCACTGGAAGCAGAGGCGGAAATTCCTGGTAAGGAGAGAGGGGGTGGGGGTGAGTGGCAGCGAGGTGCCAGGGAGAGGAGAGCTAGCTCAGAGCCTTGCCTCCTCCAGGAAGCCCTCTTGGTTTGCTCTAGCACAAAGCTGATACTCCCCAGACCTTGGTGGTTTTGATTTGAACACCTGTGAATGTATGACTGCCCTCTGGGTCCTGCCTATTCCACCTGATTGGGAACTACGTGAGGACAGGGCCTTTCCTTCCTCATTAGATTTCTGGCAGGGCTGACCTTTTCTTCGCTCACAGCAACTGGGAGGAGAGGGGAAGGACACGGTCATGGAACAGTATTTTGGGGCACCTGCTGGGTGCCGGGCATTGTGTTAGGCCCTGGCAAAACCGAGTGCCAAGTGAATGGTCAGGTGGTTGTCTATGGTGAAAGAATGCAGGAAACTGGCGGTCTGGTTCCTGGGAAGGTATGCCAGTGGGTGGAACAGTGTGCTGTAACGGTCAGGAATCAGACTGCCTGGTTCTACAACTTACTAGTCGTGACCTTGGGCTTATTAGGTAGCTGCCCTGTGCCTCAGTTTCCTCATCTGTGAAATGGAGATAACTCTAATACCTTCTGTATAGGGTTGTGGTGAGGATTAAATGAGATAATACGTGTAAAACACGTGGCCTAATGCCTGGCCACATATCCAATACTCAGTAAATATAGCTTCTATTCTCATGACATTACTTCTGCTGCTGTGATGATCATTGTTATTATTAGCAGACTTAGAGCTCTGGCTCTGGTCTGTTCTCTGCCCGGAGGTGAAGCAGAAGCCTGGGGCCTGGGATCTAGCAGTCCCAGGGACCGGGGCCCCTCTTCCCCAAGCTGCCTTGGAGCTCCCCCTGGTGGCAGGGAGCCTCAGAGGTTGGACGGGGTCTGCAACCCTGGCTGACCGCCCCCCCTCCCCTCCAGCCGGACGACATTGGCCAGTCACCCATCGTCTCCATGCCGGACGGAGACAAGGTGGACCTAGAGGCCTTCAGCGAGTTTACCAAGATCATCACCCCGGCCATCACCCGTGTGGTGGACTTTGCCAAAAAACTGCCCATGTTCTCCGAGGTGAGTGGCAGGTGGGAGGGGAGACATGGTGACAAACATGGAGGGGAACCTAGACCTGCTCCCCAGGCCACTCAGTCCCGGCACATGCTCATCTGAGTTCCTCTGGGCAGGGAACAGTTCCTTTAGATCAACACACACCCCGCACCCTCCACCGCTCCCCCACCACACACACACACACACACTCACACACACACTCACACACACTCTGATCCCTAAGGAACCAGTGGGCTCCACCTGCCCCGTTTCCACCGCTCCTCTCAAGCCCTCCAGCCCCTCTCCCCCATCTCTACGTGGCCACCCCAACTCCAGGCAGCCCGGACATTCTCGTCTTAAAGAGCACTAGCTGGGGACAGGCTGCTATACCAGCTGACTGACCTTGGCCATGTCACCTGACTCCCTCGCAGCATCTGTTTCCTCATCTGCCGTGGGGATGGAGATGTAATTGGGTAATTGTGAGGTTTCATGAAATAGGGCAAGTCTGGGGCCCAGCGCAAGGGGAGCTGTGCAGAGTCCATGTTCCTGGCTGAGGCCAGGCGTGGCCTTGCAGCTCCAGGGGCCACCCCCCCCCCCCGCCCCCCGAGGGGGGGACGCTCTTGGGAGGGCGAGCTGAGTCCTCCCTGGCCCTGCCGCCCCACAGCTGCCTTGCGAAGACCAGATCATCCTCCTGAAGGGGTGCTGCATGGAGATCATGTCCCTGCGGGCTGCCGTCCGCTATGACCCCGAGAGCGACACCCTGACGCTGAGCGGGGAGATGGCTGTCAAGCGGGAGCAGCTCAAGAATGGCGGCCTGGGCGTCGTCTCCGACGCCATCTTTGAATTGGGCAAGTCACTCTCTGCCTTTAACCTGGACGACACGGAAGTGGCTCTGCTGCAGGCCGTGCTGCTGATGTCAACAGGTACCTGCTGGCTGGCTGGGAGGGCTGTTCTGCTCCTCCTTACTCAACCCCCCGTCTCTCTCCCTTCACCGGCTTCTCTGCCGCCCCCAGGCCCACCTCTGGGTCCCACAAGCTCACCTCTGCCACCTCCATCACCCAGCCCGTCCTCTGTCCCCTGTGCCCTGCTCTGTCACCCATCCCGTCTGTTCTGCTCCCCGGGCCCATCTCTTGCTTCCGGATCCCTCTTCTGCTCCTTTCCCATCTTTGCCCCATCCCCTCTCTCTGCCCCCTCATCCTTTCTCTACCCTTATTCCCACCCCACCTCTCTGCCGCCCAACCCTTCTCTCTGCCCCCAGTCCTGCCCTATTGCTGAGTTTCCTCTCTCCCCACCTCCCTGTCCCTCTGTCCTCATCCCTTCCGCAACCGTCCCTCTGCCTTGGAGTTGTTCCTCCTACACACGCCCCCCCCTCCGTCCCCCCCTCCACAGTGTGTTTTCCTCTACTCCCCGCCCCTCCCCTCCCCTCTGTCTCCCTTCACCCTCTCACCCTCATGCCCTCATGCCTCCCCTTCCCCGCAGACCGCTCGGGCCTGCTGTGTGTGGACAAGATCGAGAAGAGTCAGGAGGCGTACCTGCTGGCGTTCGAGCACTACGTCAACCACCGCAAACACAACATTCCGCACTTCTGGCCCAAGCTGCTGATGAAGGTGACTGACCTCCGCATGATCGGGGCCTGCCACGCCAGCCGCTTCCTCCACATGAAAGTCGAGTGCCCCACCGAACTCTTCCCCCCACTCTTCCTCGAGGTCTTTGAGGATCAGGAAGTCTAAAGCCTCAGGCGGCCAGAGGGTGTGCGGAGCTGGTGGGGAGGAGCCTGGAGAGAAGGGGCAGAGCTGGGGGCTGAGGGAGACCCCCCACACCTCTTCTCTCCTCCCTCTCGTCCTCGGATAGATGCAGCTCCCACACACACCCGCACTACCCCACCCCTCCTCAGGCCTCCAGCCCTGGCACAGGGCACACAGATGAACTTGCTATGGAAAGGACAGTGTGGGAGGCTGGGAGGGACCGCGGGCCCCCGTCCTCCAAGAAGGTAGGGGAAGGAAGGGAGAACTGAGAGGGGACAAGCCATCTTGACTGTAGGGGACAGGAATGTGGAGTCGGGGGCGAGGCCCTCAGCTTGCCCCCTGCACACACACACACACGAGAGAGAGGCCCCCCCGTCTAGTTCCTTGGCCTAGATTCCCCCTCAGGCTAAGGGCCTCTCTGCTTCCCCAGATGCCTGGGTGCAAAGAAGGGCTTGGCTTGGCTCCTCCCCGGAGGTTAAAAATTATAGTCATTCTAACTGCACTTTGGAAAACAGGCAAGGGGAGAAGATAAATGAAGAAAAACTAGACAGAAAAAGAGAGAGAGCGAACGATTGCTAGAGAGAGAGAGAGAGATAATATTAAGTTATTAACTGAGGCTGGCCAGAGGGGAGGACCCCCCTACCACCCCCATGCACTTTGAGAACTACCCCTCCTCCCCCCAAATCAGAGAACTGCCCCCCACACAAGGTCCCTAAAGGTAGGGCTGCCGATCAGAGCTGTGAGTTAACACAACAGGGTCCTGGCCACCCACCCCTTGCCTTGCCCCTCCCTGTGCCCCTTTGGCACCCCTATCCCAGTACTTCCTCTGCTCTCTGCCACTCGTGCCCGCTGAGTTCCATCTACCTCTCACGCTGGATGCCAGCTGGCCCCTCACCAGCCTGCCCTGCTGCCCACACAGCTCCCCTTTCAAGTGCCCAGCCCCAGGGGCCTCTCCCTGTCCGTCCATCCCCCCCGCCCCCCACTCCTCCTGCACTTTGGCACCCACACAGGAAAAACCGTGGCTCAAGCTCCCACCCTCCTCACATCCTGCTGTACTAGCTCCAATCCAGATGCTCTGCACTAGGGCGAGGAGGGTGTGTGCGCTCGGGGCTTCTCCCAGGGCCTCCGCCCCCTGAGGACTCTGTTTCCCATATGTCTTCTGGGCTCTCCCTAACCTCTGCCCTCCTCCGTCCCTACTCCCGCTTCTGCGCACGAACCCAGACTCCGGGTGGGCAGGCACCTAGGAATGGGATGCTTAGATTACTAGCACTTCGTTGGGGCCCCCGGGGGAGGGGGCGGTTGGTGCTCCTCCTTTTTTCTTTGAAGCTCTTTAGGCCAGCCCGCCCCTCTGCCCCGCCCGGGACCCATTTCCCCTCCTCTTTTCTCTAATTCAGGGACTTTGGCTTGAGCCACCTCCCACCTCCGTGGTGAGGAGTGCTCTGTTGGTCTGCATTTGGGTCAGTTACCCTCCTCCTCCCCTTGGCTCTCGCCCACTCCGCAGGGGAGAGGGACGAGGAGGTAGCTCTCCCGTGGGGGGGGGGGGGCAAGGGGAGGGTGGGGAGGGGCAGAGCAGACCAGAGGGCCCTGGGCTCAGGGCTGCATGTCGGCAGGGATGGATGGGTGGACATAGATGCCCCCGGAAGCCATGGGGAATGGGGCAGGGGGGAGGGGTGCCAGGGCTTCCTGCGCTTTGCACTACTGGGGCAAAAATGTCTTAAGCTGTGGGGAACCTGCCACCCCACCCTGACCCTCAGCCTGCCACAGCCCCCTACACACACACACACACACACACACACACACGTACACACACACACGCACACACATGCACACACACACACACAAAGGCAATGCTATGCTGCCCATCAGGGCATGTCCTTCCCCTGCTGTTCAGGTTTGGGGCAGAGGGGAGGGCCTAGAAGAGCATCCGCTGTCACCTGTGCTGTCACCTGTGCATGCGCCTGCCCCGCCCCCTTGGGCACGTGGGCTGCACATGCTGTCGTTGTCTCTCCCTCTCTCTCTCTCCTGGGGCTCTGGTTCCTGTATTCCTCCTGTCCTATAGGCAAGCCCTCTTGTACCCTCTTCCTACCCCTGGGGGCCCAGTGGAATTCCTGACCTGTCTGCTGTCTCCCCCGTCCCTCCAGCCCCCCTTCTCCCCCTCATTCCCCATTCTCAGCCATGGACATGGTGGAGAAAAGGCCTTGAAGAGGCGTGGCCTCTTACAGGCACTTGGGAATCCCCAGACCCCGCCCCAATCATGAGAGCTGTGATCCCCCACTCCTCCCCTGACCCCTCCCCCTCACTCTGTGATGTGGGGTGAATGTGTGCATTTCTCTGTGTGAATGTGTGAGCGAGTACATGTGGTGGGGGAGGAGCTGGGGGGGGGGGGACTCAGGAGTGCCACAAACCTGCTCTAGAGAGGCAGCTGTCCCAGCCCCTGCTTTGGAAGTGGGGGACAGGGCCCTCTCCTGGGGGCCATTGGTGCTAATGAGGGGGATGGCCTTGATGTGGGTGCTTAGCATTGCCTCCCCCAGTATTGGCCCAGGGCACTAGGGCAGGCAGGGTGGGGCAGCAGGGTGCAGTATTGGTGGGAGGGGGGCTGCTGAGAATAGAATGAGGGGTCCAGGCCAGGACAAGGGGGTGCCAGAGCCATGACCACTACCCCACCCCCACCATCGCCTCTCCATCTCAGTATTCCCCGTTCTATCACTCATAACACACATACCTCATCCAGCCTCCTCCCTGCTCAGACTTGGGGAGGGTGGGGGTGGAGGAGCCCCTATGCCTTCTCCTGGTGGCGGGTCTACAGGGCTGGGAGAGGGCAGGGCGTGTGACAGACACCGTCCATAGGGACAGTAATTCCTGCCCTGGGAACTCCTGGGTGGGGGGAGGGGGACACTTCCCTGGAGGCGCTACTGAATGTATGAGAAGCTGGTGCTGGGGTGGGGGGGGAGGGGGGTTGTGGCCAGAAACAGGGAAGGAGGTAGTTCCCTTCCCCGGGGGTGGGGCCAGTAGGAGTGACTTGGGGGGCTCCTACTCCTGCCCCATGTTGACAATCAGTATGTCTGTTATGTGCGATTTTTCACCCCGTTGTGTTTTGGGTCAGGATTTTAAAGAAAGATATTTTTATGGTAATTGTTGCTCGTCTATTTTACTATATATTTATGTAATAAATATATGATGAAAATAACCCCCGTGGGCGCCCCCCTTAGACTTGTGTGCTGTTTCCCTGTGCCCTCCCATCTGCTGGCAGAGTACCCACCCCACAAACTGACCAGATGGAGGTGTGCCCCAGCCTTGGCATTATTTCCTCCCCACCCCGCCCCCAACAAGCACACACCACAGGAGCCAGCTCAGCTGTGAACTATTGGATTTGAGACAGGAATAGAACAAATTGGGGGGCTAGAGAATTAGAGGGGAGAGAGTGGTTTAAATAGGGGGGGCGGGAGGTTCAGTGATGGGGGAGGGAGGCAGGTATTTACAAGAAGGCTCGGGGGGGGCGGGGGCCAGAGGCTCATCTTGGAATATTTTATAACAATATAAATAAGATTCTGGTTTGCTTTTCCTTTTCGTCTCGTAAAGGAGAGAGAAGTGCAGAGTTCGATTCTGTACAAGGGGGCAGCGGCAGAAGGCCGGCCGGGCGGGTCACTGGGCGTCCACCCGGAAGGACAGCAGCTTCTCGGAATGCATGTTGTTCAGGGTCCGCAGGTCCGGCAGCTTGAGCAGCAGCTTGGTGAAGCGGGAAGTCTCCGAGGGCCGGTTCTTCAGCACCAGAGCCCGAAGAGCCCGCAGCAGCGTCTCCTGGAGCTGCTCCACCGAAGCGGAATTCTCCGTGCCCGAGCGGTCTGTGGGGAAGACGACAGCAGTGAGACGAGCTCCCTGAGCTCCTCTGACGAGGACCCCGAGGTCTGCCAGGAGCCCCCCGAGGTCTGCCAGGAGGACCCCGAGGTCTGCCAGGAGCCCCCCGAGGTCTGCCAGGAGCCCCTCGAGGTCTGCCAGGAGCCCCCCGAGGTCTGCCAGGAGCCCCTCGAGGTCTGCCAGGAGTCCCCCGAGGTCTGCCAGGAGGACCCCGAGGTCTGCCAGGAGGATGCAGCGGGCAATGCAGCCTCTCCCTGAAGCCCCTCAGAGGGCCCAGGGGAAGGAGGAGGAGGGAAGCACAAGTCCTCCCCCCAGGCCTCTGCCCCAGAGCAGGAGGTGCCCGAGAGCTGGGAGCATGGGCTCAGCAGGGCTGGGCACCTCCCAGCCCACAAGGCCGCTCTCCTTCCCTAAACAGGCCAAACCTATCCAGGCTCCCTTGCTTTTTGCTCGGTAGTTCCCTCTGCTTGAATGCCTCCCCCACCCCCACTCCTCTACCCCCACCCCCACCCCTGCCTGGCAATAGCTCACTTGTCCTTTGACGCCCCACTCCAGTGTCACCTCCGTCCCCCGCTCCCCAGGCAGAAATAGTTGTGTGTGCTTCCTAAGCCCTTGGTTCATGCTTCTACTGTGACACTTATTTCACTGTTTTATAATTAGTCGGGCATGAGTCTGTCTCCCAAGCTAGACTGTGTCTGAATCATGTCTGTATCGCCAGTGCCCAGTGCAGGGCCTGGCATAGAGTAGGTACTCCATAAAAGGTGTGTTCAATTGAACTGCGTCCGCCTCCTCCCCGGGGTCAGGCTCAGGCGAAAGCTTGACTTACCTGCAGAGACAAGCACCACCGCGGTGAAGAGGCCCAGCTCCTCCTCCGTCAGCGCCAGGGAGTTGAGCTTCTCGCTGAAGTCGAACATGGCATTGAGCAGGTCGCCCATGCCCATGGCGCTGAGCTCCTGCAGGCTGTAGGTGGTGCGGCTCAGGAACATCACTGTCTGGTCCTTCACGTTGAACAGCGATGCAAAGCGCACCATCAGCACCTACAGCGGGAAGTCGTCCTGGGTGAGGTGGCAGGAGCACTTGCCGAATCACCCCTCACGTTTCCTGAAGGGTTTACTAGATTTCTCAGTAAAGAGTGGGGATAATTTCCAAATGGGTAACGGGAGGTGGGAGACCAGGTGGAAGGATGGAGAACAACCCACAATGGCTTTGCAATCCAACAGTCCTAAATCTGAGTCACTACCTGTGACCTTGGGCAAGTCACTTCACCAAAACTAATTTGCTCAGGCCTAGAATGGGGGTACAATGTGCCCAAAAGTGTTATTTTAAAGGCAATGGGATGTGACTAGACCCCAGCTGAGAAGAGAAATCCCAGCCTCCTGAGGCAGGAGTGAGAGATGTTCTGCCCCCTCCCTCCCTCCTCAGTCAGAGTCTCAGGACAAAGGTACTGGGGTTCCAAAGCCTTTCAGAGACACTGCCTGCCCCAGATGCCAAATTTCCTGCTGGGTGCTTCCCAAGGTCAAGAGTGGGGAGCACAAAGGGTCACTCACCTCAAAGGTGCCAGCCTTCAGCAGAGTGACCTGGTCGTGCTGAGAAAGGTCACGGAAGCCCGGGATATGCTTGGCAAACTCTACCACCTCCCGCACAGCAGGTGTGAAACTCATGGAGAAATCCTCCCAGATCTCTTGCACGGTTCGCCCACTGCATCCATGTGGGTACATGTTCATTGGACACGCCTGGAGGAGGAAGGGATTTGGGGAGGGTAGTATCAGCCAGGCTAGCTCAGATGAGCTCTCTACCCCACAGGTTTGGGCCCATGATTTGGGCTGGGTGAGAGGCTGTGGCCCGGGAGGAGGGGTCTTCCAGGTAAAGTAGAAATCAGGTGCCAGGTGGAGATCAGGGATTCCCCAGGCAGAGCCCTTGCTACAGGCCTGAGCATCCCCCTCCGCAGGGAAGAGGATATTCTTGTGTTAGCCTCCGGGCACACCCAGCTGCCCTATGCTAAATCCAGTCTTGCAGGCCCCCTGCCCACTTCACCCCAGGTGCCCTCACCAGCAGAACGTTCTTGGAGTTGCCCTGCCATGGACTGTTGGCAGGTGCTTCGCCTTCTGGGGCTGGGTACACGTGGGTGGGGCATAGACGGTGCCCATTGCTGTTGGGCTGGTGGCAGCTGTGCTGGGCAGGGCCAGGGGGCCAGGCAGGAGGGTAGGAGGGAGGCTGGTGTAAACCATTCAGGGCCTCGTTATGACGTTGCGCGGCCATGATGTTGTTGTCATTGGGAACAGGCGAGCAGCCTTGACTTTCCCAGCGATGTGGGGTGGTGGCCGGAGGGTTGGCTGATACATGGTTGGCATTAAAGTTGCCAGGTGAGCTCAGCTTGTCATGGGCATAGGTGAAGATCTCTCGGTGGGCCCGGGCCACCTGGGATATCACATCTTCCACTGTGGGCTCAGGACTTGGAGATCGGGGAGGTGTCAGCTGTTGTGGGAACTGGGAGAAGCCCACCAGGGGTGAGGGGGCTGGAGCGGGGGGTGGTGAGGGGCCCACGGGGCCTGGGGTTGGGTGCTGGACGGGCGAGGTCTCCATTGGGCACTGGCTGCTCAACTGGTTGTTGGCCAGGTTCATGGCGCTTTGCATCTCAGCGAGCATCCGCTGCTTCTCCCGTTTGGGTATGCGCCCAAAACGCACAGCTGTGACAGGATGAGAGCAGTGTCAGGAAGTTTTCATACACACTCACATGCTTCTCTTCCTTCCTTTCTCCTGAAAGGGCAAGACCCTGAGGGCTGGGGGTTCCATCAAAACTAAAACCAGCAAGGCCACACCCATGGAGGGGGTTTTCCAAGTAGGGATGTCGGTAGGAGGTGACCAGAGGAACTAATGGAAAAGATCTGTGTTTACCCAAGAGGATGAAGTATGGGCATCCCCTAGGCAAATGAGACTCCCGGTATAATGTGTCTCAGTTTGGGACTTTTTACAGGGAGGGGTTAATCCGGAAACGGAAGGGGAATGCTCGAGGGGCAACAGTGCTGCCTCACCATCTCTGGACATGCCCACGGAGAGACACTTTTTGAAGCGACACTGCTGGCAGCGGTTGCGATTTATGCGGACGATGGAGCAGCTCTCATTTTTCAGACACCTTTTGTACTGGATGTTCTGCTGGATGCTCCGACGGAAAAAGCCCTAGAAGGCAGGGGCAGCTAGTGAGCATCTCCATCTAGGCCAGGCCTCTGAGTCCCGGGGGAGGGCGTCACCTGCCCCTGTCCTCACCCCCAACCTGTCTCACCTTACAGCCCTCACAGGCATGCACACCGTAGTGGAAGCCCGAGGCAACGTCCCCACAGACTTTACACAGTAGCACCATGCCATTGAGCTCTGTGGGAAGAGAGGGGCAGCAGGTGAGCAAGAGGGATGTCTGAGTGGTCAGAGGTGAAGGTTTTCTGGGCTGGAGATTCTGGGGGGGAAACTAAGGAGGAGCCCCAGTATCCAGGGGGGAGCACTCAAATGACCAGACTGGGCTCAACAGCAGCTGATGCAACTCTAGGAGAAATCTCCAAGGCCAGGGTAGGCTCTGGGAATAACTTGCACATGGACACCAACTCCCAACCTCGGTCTGCCACCTTCCGTTCCCCGGATCATCTGGAAATGTACTCACTGGTGATGCTGCTGGTGCTCTTGCTGGGGGACACTCGGCTGCTGTCCTCCAGGGCCACTTGTAGACCCCCTGGGGGGCTCCCATTATAGAAGGAGGAGGAAGAGGAGGAGGAAGAAGATGAAGAGGGAGAGCCATCATCACTCAAGCTGGGTGGAATGCTCCCAAAGGAGCGGGCTGGGTCCTGGGTGAGGGAGCCAGTGGGTGATGGTGGGAAGTAGGTGGGGCAGCCTTGGGTCAGGGACTGGAAGCTTCCATTCGAGCTGTCACTGTAGAGGGACTCAGGGCTGGTGCGGCTCGGGGAAGAGCCACTGGAACCAATGTAGGTGATGACGCCACCTGGCAGTAGAACACAAGGGGAGGGGATGTCAGCTGCCATATGTCTATGGTCTTAGGGCACCACCCTGCTCATCACCTCCTTGCCTCCCCCAAGCCAGAAGTTAAACATGTGGCACCCAGAAGAGCCACCATAGGCAACCCCCAACACATACTACATATGGCATAGCCAATCAGCCACCACGACCCTTTGCAGGGTACACTCAGCTTCTGCCTTGGGTGTGAGGCACTTCCCTAGAAGCACGACCCCTGTGGGCATCTCACATATGTGCCCCCCACCCCTGCCCTGAAGCCTTCCTTGGAAATGCTGACTGCAGCGAATGACTTGTCGGTGGCAGACCTTAAGGATGGGATGAGCAGCTGAGACCCATTCATAAGGCCCAGTCTTCCAAAATAAACAGCTGCCGATTTTAACAGAAGACCATTCCAGGGATGAGGCCATGGAGGGGCAGCTGGCCAACAGTGAGGAGAGTGGGGGAATGTGAAGATTTAAAGTCACATTCCCCCCAAACTGGAAGATGTATTCTCCGAAGGTACGGAAGGTACCAAACCTGCCCAGTCTGGTCTCCCTGGCCTCCGATAGCCCTAGTCTAAGTCCAGGAAAGAGCAGTGCAAATTGCAGGAGGTGGATGTGAAGGACAAATTGTTCTGCCTAAGGCTTCGGAATTCCCCCTTGCAGATCTCTCAGCCTGGTGACAATGACCTTGTCTCTCTGGCCACTCCAGGACTTTGGACATCTGATTACATTGCTAACCAGGTGGCTGTGTTCCCGTGGTATCAGCAGGAGAAAAGGTGACCTGCCTGCCACACCTTTGCCAAGCACCTAGTTTGGCTGGCCATGGGCGGGGTGAGAGAAGGGAGGATCCCAGGACACGTGAGCCAACACAGGCTATGCTACTGTGTCTCCAGAGGCACATGTCTTGCTCACCCACTGACACACACTAAGCTGGGCAGGGCAACCCTAAAATAGCTCAAGGTTGGCCAGGGTGAACCCAGCTCCCTGTAAAATAGTTGCACAACAGATCAGCTCCTACAGTTTCAAGGCTGATTTGGGGGGGGGGGGGCGGGGGGAATGGGGTATTTAGTTGGTGGTAAATGAACCTGACCTAGTTCACCCATCCCCCAAAGAGGAGTTAAGACTCTCTAAAAAGACTTCCTTCTAACCTGGAAGTGAGGGGGCACATTCAAAAGAGTCTAGTTCTAGATCTATCACCACCAAATTGATTTGTGATCTAGAGAAAATCAAGTCCCTTCTCTAAGTCTGTTTTCCTTTCTGTAAAACAAACAAAAAGATGAGAGAGACTTAATATCCTTGTTTTGGGGAAGTCCTTAGGAAGCAAACTGCTGCTTGTCTGGTGGGGAGGGGAGTAAGACAATGTTTGCAGGACTAAGGAAAGGGATGCTTGGGGAACAGAAAGAACTTGGAATACCGAGAAGCTGAGTCTAAAGGCAGTGCAGTGAGTACGTGCAAAAAGAATAAAGAGGAAAGGAGTGAGGAGAAGGGTGGCTGTATGTGAGGTCCCTCTGAGGAGTGTAAACAGGAGGCCAAGCAAGGTCAGGGATGGCCCCATCTTACTCGGCTTTGGTGATGGGGAGGAGGGGGAACCCGGGCAGGCGGACAGGAAAAGGAGGCAGGCGGGTGCGGTGAGTCAGCCCAGCTTCACCCAGATCTCAGCGGGGCGGGGCGGGAGTCGGGCCCTCAGCCGGCCTCACGTCTCCGCTCCACGTGTGCCTCTTGCACGTGGCTCCCCAACGAGGAACCCCGGAACTCGAGGGCCCGCCCTCTCCGCTTCCCGTCAATCGAGAGCAGGAGCACCGCCTCTGTCCCGCCCCTCCCCGGGTCCAGGTCCTGGTCCTGGGCTGGGCAGCGAACGCGAGATGGGCGGGGACTACAGAGGGGAGGGGAGAAGGGAACACGCGTTGCCGGGGCGACCGGGGGGCGGAGCTCATTATGTAACAGGGCCGGGAGGCAACGACCAATGAGGTGGTGGCCACGGCTTCTGCTGAATGAAAACAAACGCAGCACGTGGGCCCGGCTCTGCAGCCATGTGAGCCCTCCGGGCCACCCGGGCACTGTGGGTGTCCTCCTGGGGCCCAGCGCCACTCTCCCAGCTGCTCAAGTGCCGCTCCCTCCTGCCGCTGAGGATTCCCCAGTGAGCCCTGACCCATTCCCCGGCCCCTCCTGCCTCGGTGTCTCGATCACCCCAGTGCTTCTTAGGTTTCTTCCTGCCTGCGGAAACTAGGGGAAGAGGAAGAGACGAAGGAGGGGACCTTCTTTCCGAGAAGGCCAGGCATGTCACAGCTACAGGGGGCGGGTAGATGGGGGCGTTCAGGGGCACTGCTCCAAAGCTCCCAGTCCCTCTGTTCATTTCACCACACGAAACCCCTTCTCCATTTCCTTCGGCCCGGAATCCTTCAGGCTAATGAGAGCTTTGGGACTCTGAGGGGTGGGGGTAGGGCGTCTCCGGACACATTCCCAGGCAAAAAAATAAAAATAAAAAATAACAAAACGAAACAAAACAAAACAAAAAAACCTCTTGAAATCCTAGTCTATGGTCCCCATGACACTAGTAAATCCCCGGGGAGAAGGGAGTCCCCAGTCCCTTACAAAGTTCCTCTTGTTCTAGACATAGAAGTGAGGAGAAGTGACAAAGAAAAGGTGATGGTAGTCATCTCAGTACCTGTGTTGTTGTTGGAGTCCAGGGTCGTCATGTCTTCACCGGTTGAGCGCGGTCATTCAAACTGGACCTTGACTCAAACTGGAGGTCGCGATTGCCGCTGTCTCCCCCTGGACACTGACTCAGGGCAGGGAGCGGAGGCACCCTGCAGCAAGGTCTTGGGGTGGCCGGACTGCAGCCCTGCAGAAGGGGAGGACGCTGAGGCAACGGAGGTCTGCTTTGCATGGGAAGCGCAGAGAGAGTGTGGGGGAAGGGGGCCGAGAGAATTAGCCTGCAGTCGTCCTGGCTAGAAAGCAGGAAGCAAGGAGGTCGGGTCTCCGCAGTGCACCGGTGCCGCTGCCCGAAGGCTCCGCAGCGCCGCAGGATAGCGAATCGGGAACTCCCGGTGCAGAAGTCCCAGAGGGGGAGAGGTTGCAGTCAGGAAGTAAGTAGGTGATGGGGAGAAACAGGGCACCCAGGCGCAAAGAAGCGAGACGTGTGCCCTGCTACGTTCCCTCGGCAGCAATATTTCACTCTGCCAATCTCAGCCGCCTTTTGCCCCTGCCTTTTTCCCTGGGACAGGAGGCTCTGCGCAGGCGCCAGCAACCCAGGATTCCCGGGCCGCACGCGGCACTGGAGCAGGTACCATGTGATCCCAGGGAGCGCCTCGTGCCCCAGTGACACACTTTTCCAGCAGCAGGCACGTTGAGCGCCGTGCGCCTGCGTAGCGCCAAGGCTGCCGGGACTTGTGGTCCACTGGTAAAGTGGGCGGACTGCATCTGTTTACCCCTTTCTGCCTCGCAAAAGCTCTTGCTGGGACGGGGAGGAGCTGAGAGCGGGGTGGGTGGGGTGCGCCGAAGAGTCGGGGTGGCGTGTTTGGAAAGCCTGTATGGCAGAGGCATGTGAATTCCTGGGGAGGGACTGGCAAGCTTCGCTGCTCCCTGGGAGATCAAAGCTAATAGGCTTTTTCTGCAAACCTTGCAAACGTGAGTACTTCACGTGATTGCAGGACTGACCTCGCCTTGAGGTTACGGGTGACACGGGGAGAGAAGACAAGTAGGGGAGGGAGTTATCCCTGAGTTAGCAGCTTAAGCTGAACTTCTGCTGCGGGGCCAAGTCCTAAAACTAAAAGGAAATGTGACCTCTTCTCCCCTCTGCTCCCCTCCGGGAGAGCGCGCCCCTGGGGAAAGGAGTTGCATTGGGGGTGAAGATGCCCCTTGGGACTCCCTGTTTGCTTGTGTGATACCTTCCCACCCATTTGAGGTGACTGTGGGTTGAGTCATTTCCCTTTATTTGTGAAATAAAAAGGACAAGGAAGGGGAACTTTATGGTGAAAGTGCTTTGAGGTCCTAAAGTAATGAGGCCAGAGGTGAGGCAGGGGCCTGGGAGCACAGTGATACTCCCACTCCACCCCCCCTCCGCCCCCCCTCCCGCCCCAGGATTTGAGGGTAATTTGTGGATTCCACAGAAGGTAACTCGGGAAGGAACACCCAAGGTTAAAAGCTTCTTACTCTCCCTCCTCTACTGATGAGGAAAATGAGGCTTTGCAGTGACTGGCCCATGGTCAGACATCTATTGCTAGTTTCCTCTGCCCACCCTAAACATGAGGAGATGGGCAGATGTGCAAGTGAAACACTGAATCGAGGCTAGGAACAACCAGCATCTTCCTTTCACAGCAGCAATTGCCCAGTTGGTAAAAACAGGTCTCAAGTAGAGGTCTATCCTGTTTGAGGATTTGGGTTACGGGGAGAGACAAGAGCCTCTTCAGGCAGCCAAGTGAACCTGGCCCACCTGCTGCTTCCTGCTAATTCCTCCACAGACCCAGTGATTCTAGGGCAGCCGTGGACAAACTACGGCCCTCGGGCCGGATCCGGCCCGTTTGAAATGAATAAAACTAAAAAAAAAAAAAAAGACTGTACCCTTTTATGTAATGATGTTTACTTTGAATTTATATTAGTTCACACAAACACTCCATCCATGCTTTTGTTCCGGCCCTCCGGTCCAGTTTAAGAACCCATTGTGGCCCTCGAGTCAAAAAGTTTGCCCACCCCTGTTCTAGGGAGATTGCCTCCCCTTCTCCACTTGTTCACAAGCAGCTCCTGGGGCAGCATGGATGGATGCCTGGGAACATGACAGCCGCCAAAGAGGTAGAGAAAAGGAGTGTGGGCACCAGGAAGAAAATAGCTGGGTATAAGGAAGTGAGTAAGCTGAGAGGACTGTGAGGTTGACTGAAGGGGTGGTGGCTGGGCAGCTGGCCTTACCACTGATCCCAGTAGACTTTGACTCCCAGTAAAAAATGGGCCCCCTAAAATGGCTCACTAGAATGGCTGGGGCTTTAGTTTTGTTCTCAAGCCCCTAAGGAAAGTGGGAGAGGGAAGGCAGTGAGCTCTTCTTTGTCCTGCCCTGGCCCCTTCTTTGTCCTGCTCTGGCCCTTTGGCCCAGAGCTGGGAAGCTGCCGCAGAGCGTGGGAGGGCCTGGGAGGGGCGAGGACAAACAAGGAAAGAGGCTTTTCAGGAAAACTTGGTTCAGAACTCAGCCTCCACCTCCTCTCCCTCCTCCCCTTGGGCTCTGGAGGGAAAGCTGGAAGGTGAGCTGCCATGTCTGGCCCTGCATGCTCTCTGTGCCTCCTTTCTGACTCTCCACCAGAGCCAGGGCCACAGCCCAAGGATCTGCCAGGGCTGTACTCAAAGTCAGAGCCCTTGGCATGACCTCTAGCTCTCTACCAGCCCCAGTACCACCACTAGCACACTCCCTTTAGTTGTCCTGGATCCTCCCCAAGGCCCACAGCTCTGTTGGCTGCTCTGGTGATCTGGCCCACCCTCTGTTCTACTTGCTGGTGTTTATCCCCGTTGGATGGGGGGGTGGGGGTGGGGGTCCAGGGGTCAAGGCTCCCTCCCTGACTTTGCAACAAGTGACAGGGAAGAGGAAGCAGAGGCAGCTAGAGCTGAAATTCAGTCAGCCTAACACTTGGCAAGAAGCTGGGTTGTTTTGCAATCTGTGTGAGGTATGAAGGTGGAGGCTGGGAAGGAGGAGGCATAAGATGGGGATTACCTCTGCTGCCTCCTTCCTCTGCACTTCTTAGAGGGCTCTCCTTTTCTCCCTCGACAAAGAAGTACCTTTGGGATCTGCCTTCTATAATTGTAGAGGATACAGAATAATGAGAGGCAGGACTTGCCCTCGGCTCCAGAAGCTTCTAATCTATTCACCTGGTTCTTCTCTCTGCCAACAGCTGCTGGGATAAGGACAGAAACTATGGAACCCAGAGCCACCAAAAGAAAAGGCTTGGCTGTCTGGCTTTTGAGTACCTGGGGTAGAATCTAGCTTTGGCCTCTCTTTGACCTCAATCGTGACCTTCAATAACAGGTGTATCTCAACACAGCCTCCCACCCCTCCTGCCAGCTAGACATTCCAGTTCACTTCTACACACACACACACACACACACACACACACCCACACACACACACCATTCCTCCCACAACCAAATTCAGCCCAAGAAGGAACTGCACCCTTAATAAACACGATTCAGATTGGAACCGTGGGAAATGGATACACGTCCAAGACTTGGCAGAGCAAGGCACAGGCCTGGCTCCAGGTTGCACACACTTCTTCTCAGATTCCTCAGAGTCCAGGATTCTGGGGACTGACCTCACCATTTAGGGACAGGGTTGTATCCTGTGCCTGTGTGTTTCCATATATGTCTTTTTAATTCTGTGTTTCTTTGGACTAGGAAGGATGTAAAGATAGAAAAGGCAGTGGACTGAGAGCTTTTAAGTTCTGGCTAGAGAGAGTGTGTGTGTGACCATATGATTGTGGTTCTGGGTGTGTAAGTGTGAATGGTATGAGTGTGTGTGGATGTGTGTGTTTAATCCAAGAACTATTCTCCTTGTCAGTAGGTTGTTCCAGGTAACAGGGCAACGCCCTGTGCAAATCCTGGGTGGCCTCAATCTTGGGCCAACGTTGACGGACTGACTGAGGGTGGGTCCTTGCTGCAAACCAGGTCAAGCTGCAGTAGGTGCCTTCCCTTCCCCCTCCTTTCTCACCAAGCAAACCATTGCCCAGGGGGAAAACCTGCCTGCCCAGGTGATGCAAATGTGGGACAACCTGGGATGTCCCAGAATCAGGGACCCAGCCTCCCTAGATCCTTTTCTGGTTCTCGAAAAGGCCAGCTAGCTTGTCCCAACCTTCCCAGAGCCTTGATGTCTTGGGAAGGGTCAAAGTCTGAGCTAATTTGTTATTTGGGAGAGATGGAGACAGAGAGGGTGAGGCAAGAGTCAGGGCTGGGTCCCATGGATGTGCTTTGCCTCAACTTCTATCTCTACCTCACTACTCCTTTTTTCAAGGAAAGGGAATAATAAATATGTATTAAGTACCAACTGTATGCCAGGTACTGTGCTATTACCTCGGTTAATATCCAAAACAACCCTATGCTATAGGTCTCATTCTTATTTTAGAGTTGGGAAATCAGAGACTTAGGGGCGTTAATTAACTTGCCCAGAATGCTCCAGAGACTAGGCAATTTGTCTGGAAGAGTATCTGCATAGCATTTGACTTAAGATTAAGAAGGTGTCGCATCATGTGGCTGGGTGGCTCAGTTGGTTAGTGCGTCGTCCTGATACACCAAGGTTGCAGGTTCCATCTCCGGTCAGGGCACATACAAGAAGCAACTAAGTAGAACAACAAATTGATGTTCTGTTTTCCTCTCTCTCTTTCTCCCCCCGCCTCCCTCCCTCCCTCTTCCCCGCTCGCTCCCTAAAACCAATTCTAAAAAAAGGATGTCGCATTAAAGGATGGCAGAGTTGGAGATTTTTGGAGGGCTGACACTTTCCCAGCTATCTTTTGGAACTACCCCTATCAACAGCTCAGAGAAAATGGCACATGTTGGGAATTCCACCCCAGGCACGAGGATGAAACTCTTTCCACCAGCAGGACTGCCCTTCCTGAAGAGAATGATTGCTTCTGGTGCGATGTCTGAGCAGCAGGCCCATCCTGGTGTTGCTATGCAATGATGGTGCTTGGAAGTGAGGTGTGTCTCCAAGACGAGAAGCCTGAAGCACTCGGTGCTCCTGCCCCCGCAATACCTCAGCTTCCCAGAAGCTCCGCTTTAATTCCAGCCACATTTCCTCTTCCCTAAACTCCTCCCTCTCCCTCCTACCTTCTCCTGGGCTGGTGGCAAAGGAAGAAGGTGGCCAGCATAGGATGCAACAAACAAACTTTCAGGTAGACTGCTACAGAGGTAACTGAAGCAGGCGTCTGAGCGCTCCCCTCTCCCAGACTTTGGGATCTGCAGCTGGTGATGAGGGGAGAGGGGCAGGTAGGTCCAGGGCCTTCGAAGAGCCATGGCGCCTCCTTCCAAGGGATGTATTAAGAATGGATTGATTCAGGGAGAGTGTTGAAAGCCACCAAGGACAGACAGAGGTTGTGTAACAAGCCCTAAGGAAACAACATCCCACTTCCCCATTCACCTGCCTGAGAGCCGTGTCCCTCTAAAAACCCCTTCAAAAGCCACCTACCATCCTGGGCCAATGGCTCTTCAGCAAATCATTCGGGGAACCTGAAGGAGGGGTCCTCCAGGAGGTGGCATGGACTGTCCTTGGCAGTGGC
Source organism: Myotis yumanensis (assembly GCF_028538775.1). Taxonomy (NCBI): domain Eukaryota; kingdom Metazoa; phylum Chordata; class Mammalia; order Chiroptera; family Vespertilionidae; genus Myotis; species Myotis yumanensis. Next base: position 45,107,113 of record NW_027223767.1, read on the forward strand.
AGGCTAATCAAACCCCAGATTGCCCTCTTCCTGGCCTGGGGTTCCGCCTCCTGGTTGGGGGGCAAGGGCACCCAGCACATGCTATGCCAGGGCCATCTCGTCCAACCTTTGCTATGCTGCTACTGCTGGTGTCATCTTGCAGGTCCCTGCACCTGCCATTGGCCGTCCTTGAGCCTCTGTAGGACTGAGATGCAGGAGACTGTGTGTGTGGGGAGCGTGCAGGGGCGTGGGGGTGGGGGTGGAGGGGCGCCTGTGTGCCTGCCTCCTTTCCCATTCCTTACCCCCAGATGAGATCTGTCTCAAACCCTCTCCTTATCCAGCATCTCTCCCCAGTCCCTTGGCCTCTGCAGATTTTCACGCAGCTGCCTGGGGAGCCGGAGGCTCATGACAGTCCTCGTGAGCAGGATGGACCTTGGAGGAGCCATGGCCTGGGCAGGCGTGTGTAGCTTCTGGGAGGCTTACATAAACACTGGCTGGGATGGGAAGGGAAGGGGGGGTGTGTGTGTGCAATGGGCTGCCCAGGAAATAAAGTAACCCCAGCCCCGCCAGCTCAGCCTGCATGGAAAGAAGGAAGGAGGCTAATTTTCCCTCCTCTCATCCCTCTCCCCCCTGGTCTGCAGCTGTTAGTTGGGCTGGAAAGACTGCAGTATCATGGGGGAGAGGGGCGGGGGAAGGAGAGAGAGAGAGACCAATTTGGGATCCCTCCCCTTCTTCTAAATTGGGGGGGAGGATGGGGAGAAGCAATTTGCCAAAGAGATTTTCAATGCCACAGGAAGGAGCTTTGTCTCATTAGAATGCGCATTTGCACCCTGAAAAAAAAAAAAATCTGTGCTGGTTGCAAAAATTCAGACGTGTGTAGGGGCCCAGCGGAGATTTAAAAAAAAAAAAAAAAAAAAAGCGCTAGCTCTGCAATGCAGGATCTGCGAAGTTTTGGTGCCACGAGGAAATGTGGGTCGTGCTCATTTCATTTGCTTGTTCCTGCTAACCTACTGTCCGCCTGACTCCAGCACAGCCTCACATCTCAGTCAGAGGCCCTGCTGCTCAGAACCAGGGTCATGGGCAGGGGACTGATGCCGAGGGCTGGAAGGGGGAGTCAGGGGTTAATGTGCTGAGAGGATTCCAGGGGGCTGGGAGGGCCAGACGGGTGGGAGGGGACACTGGCCTGAGGGATGGAGGCTGAACTTGCCTTTGCACCCGTTTGCACCCGTGTTTGTTCTCCAGCTGGACCCGGGTTAGTGTGAAGTTCTTCCAGCTCTCCTCCCCCCACCCCCCACCCTACTCCCAGCTCCTCCCTATCCCCAGTTGGCAGAAGGACTTTCTCCTTCCTGTCCACTGGCTCCAAAGACCAACCCTACAGAATGAGCCCGTGCTTCATTCCCTGACCCCAGGGAACCCTGAACTCTCCTTGTCCTCATCTGGAATGGGCGCTTGCTGCATCTCTGTGGGGTGTCCTCCTTCCCACAAAGAGGGGACCAGGCAGCCCTATTTGGGGAGCTCAAGCTGCAGGGAAACCAAGTCTTGACTCTGGGCTGACATTGCACATCAGCTCGAGGGCTGGCCTGGACCAGGCCGTGCTCTTGGCTGGGGGAGGCCCTTTGTTCATGCGGGACCGAGGGCTCTGGGTTGTGTAAAGGCCAAGGGGCTGCCTGGGGAGAGACTATGCCTGGAAAAACCATGTTTCTTTCTCGGGTGTTTGCTCCCCTGGTGCCTCAAGAGAGACAAAAGGAGACAGTAGCAGGATCAAGAGCCAGGAGAGGAGCAGAAGGGCACCCAGTGCCCTTCACTCCTTCCCCATCTTCCCTCCTGTTTCCCGGGCCAGCAGAGGACAGGGCCCAGTGTGTTTGTGCCGGCTGGAGGCTCACGCGGGCTGCCCGGGTCACATGGGCTGGGCATGTGCAGCCTGCTCCATTTCTACCACAACAACTCGCTCATAAACAGCCGGGCTGCTGCTGGCGGTGGCGGTAGAGACATGTGCAAGCGAGGGGGTGGGGCACGTGGCCCTGCCCGAGCCAAGGGAAGGCGCTCGCTCAGCACTGCCCCGCCCTCCCCACACTGGGGCTGCCTCGCCACAGGAAATTCCTAGTGCTCCCTTGCTGCTGCAAAACATGTTTTTGGGAAGTGACTTTCAATAAGGATGGAGTCGATGGGCTATTAGAAAAGAGAGAGAATGGGTAATTAGTCAGACACCGACTTCTGCTCGTGCTGGTCCTTTCTTAGATCCCTGTACTGGTTGGGGTGGAGGGCTGGGCAGGAGTCAGGTGTTTCTAAGTCTTACCTGTTTCTCCCTTCTAAACCTATATGAAAGCAGAACCAGCAAGGGCTCCATGGTGAGTGTTGGGGTGAGGAACAGAGTTCCCTAAGATGGTGGCGCCAGGACCAGTAGCAGGGTCAGCAGCAATCGAGGACCTATCAGAAATGTAAAATCAGACCCCCTTGAATCAGACACTCAGCAGTGGAGCCCAGCAATCTGGCTTTTTTTAGATATATTTTTTTATTGATTTGAGAGAGGAAGGGAGAGAGGGAGAGAGAAAAAAAACATTAATGAGGAGAGAGAATCATTGATCAGCTGCCTCCTGCATGTCCCCCTCTGGGGATCAAGCCCACAACCCAGGCATGTGCCCTAACCATGTGTCCTAACTGGGAATAGAACCATGACCTTCTGGTTCATAGGTCTACTACGCTCAACCACTGAGCCACACTGCCAGATTCAGCAATCTGAGTTTTAAGGAGCCCTCCAAGTGGTGGGTTTGGTCCCCAGTGAGGGCACATACCCAGGCAACCAATCAATGTTTCTCTCTCCCCCTTCCTCTCTCTAAAATAAATTTAAAAAATAAAATAAAAATGTTTGGCCAGAGGGCATAGCCAGATACAGTTAGAATCAGTGAAAAAAGCATTTATTGAGTTCCTACCTACCATGTGCAAGGATTCTGGAAATGAGGGCAAATGAGTAGTAGGAAGAGAAATAGCTGAGATCTGAAAGGGAAAGGGGCGGGGGGAGGGGGAGCTAATAAGGGGAAGAGAGGGCTAGGATTGTAATTGTGAGTAGTAATTGTTTATCTTTTCCCCATCTTACCTACTTTTCTTCCTGCCCCGGAGGCTCCTGTTAGAGCAATGGATTGGGGTTTAAATGGTTTTGAGGTTGGAGGTAGAAATTGGTCCCTTGTCTATTTTTGCTGGCATGGAGACCCCAAGCTAGATGCAGCCATACGTCCTTGCTTCCCATGCACAACTAAAAGGATATGAGCAACACACACACACACACACACAGGCTCCCTGGGATCTCCGAGGCAGGGCTAGGGAGAGCCAAGAATAGGAATGAGGTCCCAGAGGGTTGGAAGTACCCCACAAAATGAGTTTAACAGATAACAAGCAGGAAAAAGTCTTTCAATGGGGGAGGGTGGGGACAATCCTGGCCTTTTCCAGCTTCCTGAGACCCAGAAACTGTGACCAGCAGCAGGAGAGGGTCCCTAAGGCAAGTCACAAAGGTTCCTGAAAAGGAGACCTGAGCCTGGACAGCTCAGTGACTGGAGAGTGCTAAATTGGAGATCAGAAGGGTTCCCTGTCGCAAGCAAACAGAACACGGGTGGGCATGGGTGGCAGGGGGGTGGAGGAAGCTAGGGATGGGAGCCTTGCTCAGCCCTCTCCTCAGGCCTTCCCTCCCCCATCACATGCAGCCCCTCCGGAGCACAGCTCTCCTTACTGTTTCAAGTGTGACCCGTTGACTCCTGGTCTCTCCCTGCTCATTATTTTGAGGAATAGACTTTCCTGTGATTCTCATAATGCCCTTTCTTATGCTTCTCTGCGAGGTTTCCTCTCTGCCTGAGAGGCTCTGGGCTCTCAAGGAGCAGACATCCCTGCAGGCTCAGCTGCAGTGACCTACATCAGCTCTCCCCAGGCCCAGGGGATGGGGGTTGAGGTCTCAAGATAGGAACTGGGGAATCTGGCACAGGTCTACAGATGATGACGTCAGAAAGGCAGGCTGTAAAAGTGTTATGGGCCAGAAGGAGTTCATCCACCTGGCGCCAGCAGAGCCAAACACTAAACATCGAGAATTGCAGTGGAGAAATATTAGCTATTTTATTGAGGAATGGCACCACCCCAGAAGAATGGGAGATAATGCTAAAAAAAAAAAAAAAAAAAAAATGGCATGTAGGTTACAGATTACATAGGGCAAAGTTACAAGACTCATGGGTTAGGGGTTGTGCTGGACACTGATTGGCTGGAGGTAAGGTAAAGGTAATAAATCATTTCTTCAGGTCTTAAGGGCAGTTCTGAGGCCTTTTCCAGGATCCCTTTGTCCCGTTTCATGGGAAAGTAGCCAGGGAATAGTTCCACCTTAGGGATCAGGAACTGAAACATAACTTAGGTCAAGATGTTATCTTTAGCCTGCCAGAGGTCCAGACTATGTGATCATTGGTCAGATCTGGACTACTGTTTGGTGCCTCGAGGACTGCTGATTTTCAGGGGAAAGGCTCTGTCTGGGGCAGGGTGGGAGAAGAGAGAGAGAGAGAGAGGATTTCTAGAATTTAAAACATGTAATAAGTCATAAGGACACCCAGTTTGAAAAGTGGCATGAAGAAAGAGCAGGGCAGGGGGCACCACTGGACGGAGTGTAGATGATATCAGAAGACTCTCTAACCCCCAAATGCAAACACTTAGATTCTGAAAAGGATCCATAAGGAACCCCGTTACTAATTACCATTCAGGGTGCCTTCGGGACCCTGGCCTCGGAACCTTTCCTTCTAGCTACAGGCCTTCTGGAACAGGGAAGGCAGGTTCTGAAATAGGTGCTTTTTCTCTCTCTATGAACCACTGTGTTTAGGATGCCCACTGCCTCCAGATTGTGGATGTTTTGCCCTGGCAAGGAAATCCTATTGTGGGGGCAGGAAATTAGGTGGTGGTGACAGAGAATAATAGATGAGCCGAGAGAAAGAGAGGGAGGGAGGGAGGGAGAGAGGGAGAGAGGGAGAGAGGGAGAGAGAGAGAGAGAGAGAGAGAGAGAGAATATGAGCCTGAGCTGGTGAGCAAGCTGTGCAAAGGGTGGCTCTCACTGTCCAAAGGGCTTCCCCTTAGCCAAGCTCCACCCCAAAGCCCAGGAAGTCCACAGCTTGGCACCCAGCCAGGGTGAGAGCATTCCTCAGGACTCTGACAGGCTGGGGGGATGGTGCTGGTGTTCCCACCGCCAGGATGGGGGAGGGGAAGGAAACGCTCAGGGGAGGAAATGACCACAGAGAAGAGGGTGAGGGTAAGAGGTGGGGAGCTGGTTCTCTGCCACGAGTTCCTATTAGAGAGAAAGTGGAGGCTGAATGCTTCCCAACGGCCACAAGAAGGGTCTGCAGTTTCAGAGCAGATGACCAGAGCAGATGACCCCTAGGTCACCTCTCTGCTCAGGGTCATTACTGAGGTCTCACACTGTCCTCTGGACTCGCTCGCTCCCTCCCTCCCTCACCCTGGGGCTGTGGTTGAGCTCGGGAGCCCCCGAGTGGTGAATATGTGGAACTGCAGCTGGGCTGAAGGAGGAGCTCATAGGGTCTCCCTCCGTCTCTCCACCAGGCCCCCTCCCTTTCCTCCCCTGGGCCCAGGACTCTGGAAATAGCACCTGATAATGGGAGCGCTGACAGATGCTGAGTTGTAGGAAAGCAAGCGTCTTCCCTAGTCCTTAACGTTCTAGCTGGATTGCTTTTGGGCTGTTTCCCTGGAAAATAGGACACTATTTCCCTATTTGCCCTAGGACTCCTTCCATTTTCTTCCACACATGCCCCAGAAGTAGCGTGTTTATGGCTACAATGAGGTCCCCTCCTTGCACCCCAAGATTTGTAGTTCTTGGACTGTTTACTATTCATGACTTCTATGACTTTGGAGGGACAAATAGCCCAGGGATCATTCTGATTTTAAATCCCTTCCTTCCCTGAGCACTGTCAGATGTGCATACAACTCTTCCTCCCAGTCAGTCTCCAACCACATACCTTCCATCACCCCAGTTCCCTACCCAGTCTCTCAACCCCACATCTCATGTGGGGAAAAGGAGTGGGGAGGAAAACAGCAAAGCCTAGGTCAGAATTTTTCCCAAGGAAACCGGTTCCCTCTGTTTGGCTTCACTTGACCTATTTTCTAGCTTTTCCTGGTTAGTCCCCTTGTTCTCTGCACCAAGCCTTCCCACTGGACTAATTTTTGCTGTTCTGCCCACTCCCCCTTCCTCCCACATGACCTCCTGGGGTTCTTCCCATCCAGAGCAACTGTTCCCAATGTTGAGAAGAGGAGAGTCCGTTTTGGAAATAATTTATGTCAGCTTCGGGAGTGTGAGCCCATAGAGGGAGAACTACTTTGTGTTGTCGGGGGAAGGGAAGGTAGTGAAGGAGGCAAAAAGCAGAACACTCACCCCAGGAGAGGCTGTGTTCCCGCTATCCAGCCCCTAATTAAAGAACTCTGGGTTCTCAGACAGCTCTCTCTACCAACATCCTGAAGAACTCCAGGGAAATGGAGGTGGAGGAGAGGTAACCAACTTTGCAACTAGGGATTAACATTTTATCCAACTTGACCCCAAGCAGTTTTTTCTTTTTCATTTTTAAATTGACTTGAGAAAGATTGATTTGTTGTTCCATTTATTTATGTATTCATTGGTTGATTCACGTGCCTGACGGGATCAAACCCTCAACCTTGGTATATTGGGAGGATGCTCTAACCAACTGAGCTACCCAGCCAGGGACAAGAGGGTGAGGGAGATTCTCTCGAATTTGCCTCATTTGCGGTGCGATCCTTAATGTTATTAACTAGGGAGCCACGTGGCTATGGAATCATTTTAAGCAGAAACACCCATTTCCCTTATTGTACTCCAGCCCTCAATCAGATTTCCTCTCCTCCCCGGGCTGCTGCTCCACATTAACCCTGAAGGGGGCACTTTTGTTCAGTCGGTAGTTGGTGCCAGCCAAAAGGGAGCCCCAGGAAGGAAACATAACAATTGGTCACGTGCTGGGGGTGGGGTTCTCGCAGGGGTTGCTGGGACAGGGAAGGGAGGTCCACGTGGAGTGGGTGGAGCTCACTGAAAGTTTTGGCGGGGCTGGCAAAGGAAGAAAAATACCCAAATTTGAGTTGTGATTAAAAAAAAAAGAAAAGTCAGCAGGGAGGGTGTGTTCCGCCCGCGGAGAGGCCTAGCAGAGGGAGAAGGGGAACGGCACATGAGCATCTTGCTTGTGGACGCCTGGAATGCCGGGCAGGGTGTCTGGGAAAAAGAATTCTGGAGCAGGGGCCGCGCTCGGAGCCGGAAACCTCTGCGGCTGCATGCTGGTTCCCCACCCCCATCCTCCCGGAGAAGGGAAAAGTGGCCTCTCCACCCATGGTCTCATTTTGGTCCCATGTGGGGCTGGGCTAATGCCAGGTACGCAACCCGTCTTTATTTACCTTTCCAAGAGACTCGGGAAGCCGCTCAGATGAATCCTGTCTCCCTGGGAAAACGCCAAAACAAGCCTCCTTTTTAAAAATATATATATTTTTAATTGATTTTAGAGAGGAAAGGACAGAGAGATAGAAGCATCAATGATGAGAGAGAAACATTGATGGGCTGCCTCCTGCATGCCCCCTACTGGAGATCAAGCCTGCAACCCAGGCATGTGCCCCAACCGGGAATCGAACTGTGACCTCCTGGTTCATAGGTCGATGTTCAACCACTGAGCCATGCAGGTGGGGCCAAGCCTCCCCTTTTCACCACCTAGTTGTGCCTCACTGTTAGCAGGAAAACACAGCTTCACGCAGGCTTTGAGTCTGAAGGAGCTCGAAAGATGGTCTAGTTTAATTTTCTTTTGGGGCTGGGGGAACCAAGACCCAGACAGGTAAAGGGCTTGCTGCGTGCTCTTTTCCTACCACAGGCATTCCCTTCAAAGAATGTAGGTCAAAGGAAGTGTACTCCACCTTTCTGAAAGCCTAGGGCCTAGAGGAATGGTAAAAGTGTTGGCTTCAACTCCATCTGCACCTTTAGCCAGAGGGCAAAAGGGAACGATCATTATCCCATTAGAAATAAATAGGCAGAGAATTGTTTAGAACTTGATTTATGGGTCCTACTCCTTCCCTAGGTTCCCTCACAGCTACCAGCTCCACTTCCTCCCTCTTGGCCTTTACTCTTGGCTCTCTAGCGTTTTTGTATGTCTTAGTTCAAGGATTACTACAGCTTCAAACCTAATGGTTTGGAAGCAAGATTTCTCTTTCCTTACTAGAAGATCTTCTCTTACCAGGTTTCAGTTTTCGGGTGGATTATCCACCTCATCCTGTGAATTAAGATCAGAATTCCAACCCCCAAATGCCAGCCTTTCGGCTTTGGGGAAGAAAAGCATGTTTTCTTCATCTAGATCAGTGAAATCCTAGACTGGACTTTAGAGCTGTTAAGGTTCCAGGAAAAAAAAAAAAAAGTGGGGGACAGATGTAAGATTGCCAGCTTTTTATTTTGCCAAGTAAGGACATTAAAAAACTACCTCCACTAGTTGCTGCTTACTATCACCATCATTTCACAAAAGAAAGTACATTTTAACACACACACAATAGGAAGCATGTAATCTCAGAATAAATAACAGTCTTAGGCTTCCTTGCATTGACTTACGTGGGTACTATAGTGCCCCCCTCCATTTTGTTGAAAATAGATTCTAGTTTGGTCTTTGGGTCTCTAGACCTGAGTGCCAAATCCAACCCAATGCCTGTTTTTATATGTGCTACAAGCTAAGAATAAGCTCAGAATTTTTTAATTCATGAAGAATCTAGAATAATATTCCATGACACATGGAAAGTAAATGAAATCCAACCCTGGCCAGTGAGCTCACTGGTTAGAGCGTTGGCCCTCACGGAGGGTGGTGGGTTCGAATCTAGGTCAAGGGCATTTACCTGGGCTGCAGGTTCATTCCCAGACCTAGTCTGGGCACATGAGAGGCAACCCAGTCGATGTGTCTCTCTCACATCGATGTTTCTCTCTCTCCCCTCCTCCCCTCCTCCCTCCCACTCTCTTAAAAAAATTCAATGGGAAAAATATCCTCGGGTGAGGATTAACCAATATATGTAATACTAGAGGCCCAGTGCAGGAAATTCATGCATGGGTAGGGTCCCTAGCGGCTGCCAGCTGCTGGTGGGGCCTTCCTTCGTTCCATGCCACCCCCTGGTGGTCAGTGCATGTCATAGTGAGCAGTTGAGCTCCTGGTCGGTCAAACTCCTGCCCGAGGGGACAATTTGCACATTAGGCTTTTATATATATATATAGATTATATATATGAAATTCAAACTTCAGTGTTCCTAAATACGACTTTATCAAATGGTGGAACTGTGATTGCTGCTTGGTCTCACACCAGACCCTTCGCTTTTAACCACTGAGTCTCTCATCTGTCATTGCCTCTATTGCCATACTACTAGTACCTTACATAACCACTCATCATCAGCCATACTCACTCATACGTTATTTCTTTTTGCTACAATGGCAAAGTTAAATAGTGCAGGAGACCCGAAGGGCTGTCAAAGCCTAAAATATTTACTGTCTGGATTTGTTGTTGTTGTTATTAATCCTCACTGGAGGATATCTTTTCCATTGATTAGAAAGGAGGGGGAGAGGGAGAGAGAAGAGAGAGAAACATCAATGTGAGAGAGCCACATCAATCCATTGCTTCCTGCAAGTGCCCTAACCGGGGCAGGGAACCTGCAACCCAGGTATGTGTCCTTGACCAGAATCGAACCCACAACGCTTGGGTTCATGGGCCGACACTCTAACCACTGAGCAATGCCAGCCTTTGATGGTACAACTTGGCTGATAAATTATCCATTCCTTAACTGGGCCTTCATACCTTCATAATCTGGTCTCAAAACCCACTTGACCTGTTTTATCCCCTAGACTCCTCACTATCCAAGCTAAACACCAGCCAACTTCTCCCATTTACTCCAATACATTCTTTTATCCCATGCCTTCACAATATTCTCATGTCTGAGATGTCCTCCTACAGTCTGAATCTTTAAGACCCACCTCAGTTGTCATTTCCTCAATTCCTTCCAAGATATATGTTCTTTCTTCTCTGACAACTTTCTTCTTCCCCAGGTTTTACTATTTTTTACACTATGCTGTTATATGACTGTCACTCTCAAGGTCAAGGGTAGATGCTTTGTCTTTAATATAACTAAACAGCTCATTTACTCATTCACTGAATATTTATTAAGTGCCTACTGTGTGCCAGGTATGGTTCTAAGTGCTGAGGATACAGCAGTGAACAAAACGTGAAGCTTACATTCTAGAAGGACAGAACAACAAATAAGGTAAATTACATGTTAGATGGTAATAAGTTCTACGGATTAAAATAAAGCAGAAAAGGGGAGAGGGATTTGGAGGGGAGCTGTGAGTTTACATAGGGTGGCTAGAAAAGATCTGATGAAAAGATGTTTAGAGAGAGGATATCTGAAGGAGTGAACCAGGTGGAGGGAACAAGTGAAAAGACCCAAGCAGACATATGGCAGGTGTGTTTGAAGAACAGCTGAGAGGTGAGTGTAGCAGGGGTTGGTGAAGAAAGGGAGAGCAGTAGGAGTGGAAGTCAGAGAGCAGTACCAGGGGGCCAGATCCAATGTAGGCCATAATAATGATAATTTTATTTTTACTCCAAGTAAGATGGGAAGCCATGAGTTTTTTGTTGTTGTTAATCCTCACCTGAGGATATTTTTTCCATTTATCTTCAGAGAAAGTAGAAGGGACAGGTGGGATCAAGCCTGCAACCAAGGTATGTGCCCTTGACCGGAATTGAACCTGAGACCCTTCAGTCTGTGGGCTGATGCTCTAACCACTGAGAAAACCAGCTAGGGCACCATGAGTTTAGAAGAGAGAAAAAAACATGATCTCACTCATGATCGCTATGGCTGTTGTGCTGAGAACAGATTTAAGTAGGGGAAGGCAAAGGTTGAAACTGAAAGACTAATTACAAGGTTACTGCAATAAAAAAGTGAGATATGGTTAGGGCCTAGACCAGTGGTTCTCAACCTTCCTAATGCCGCGACCCTTTAATACAATTCCTCATGTTGTGGTGACCCCCAACCATAAAATTGTTTTCATTGCTACTTCATAACTGTAATTTTGCTACTGTTATGAATTGTAATGTAAATATCTGATATGCAGGATGTATTTTCATTGTTACAAATTGAACATAATTAAAGCATAGTGATTAATCACAAAAACAATATGTAATTATATATGTGTTTTCCCCGATGGTCTTAGGCGACCCCTGTGAAAGGGTCGTTTGACCCCCCAAAAAGCAAGGTTTAGGTGGGGGAAATTCAGGAGTGTGATTTTATTTTTTAAATATATTTTATTGATTTTTTACAGAGAGGAAGGGAGAGGGATAGAGAGTTAGAAACATCGATGAGAGAGAAACATCAATTCAGCTGCCTCCTGCACACTCCCTACCGGGGATGTGCCCCGCAACCAAGGTACATGCCCTTGACCGGAATCGAACCTGGGACCCTTTAGTCCGCAGGCTGATGCTCTATCCACTGAGCCAAACCAGTCAGGGCAGGAGTGTGATTTTAGATGTAAGTGTGAAATGCCTATTAGACATCCAAGTGGCTATGTCTCCTAGAGAGTTGGATGCACGATTCTGAAGTTAGGGGGTGCATCCAGGAAGAAGACATGCATGTGGGAGCTGATCAGTGTAGAGGTGGTAGTGACCGTTTTGATCCCGGAAGAAAGAGATCAGCAATTCAAATCGCCTCCCACATCACATCCCCCTTCACTGACCCCTCCTCATCCCAATACTTCCCTGGCGGACCCGGGCCACAGGGTCTGGTGGAGGGGACTGGGCGCTCCTGGCTTCTTAACCATTCACACCCAGGGTTTAACTGGCCAGTGCTCCATGCTGTGGGCCCACCGGGCAGAGACGTCGTTTTCACGAGAGGTTTTCACATGAGGCCAAGAATGTTAGTCTTCTTCGTCTCCATACGGGTTGAAAATATATATACAGACCTCAACAGAAAAGAAAAACAACCAATTACAACAAAAAGCTTTTTCACGAGGAATTCTGGGAGGACTTAGTGGCTAAAGTTGCCTGGAAATTAAGACACACACACGCACACAATGAACCCTGAAAGGCGGCAAGAAGCGCTCAGCAAGCCCGAGCGCCCTAGCGTGCGCCTCCCCGGGAAAGGTAACCCCCTTTGCTCCGACCCTTCCGGAGCCCCCGGGACGGGAAGGAGGTGCCGAGGCTGGGAGATGGCCGCTGGTAGTTGGCAACACTCATTCCAGGGAGGTTGTGGCCACCTCCCCGGGCGGACATCATGGATGGGACCCCCTCCGACAACCAGCGGTCCGCCGGTTTCTGACCTGGATCCCTTAGAGACAAAGGACTTCATTTCCCCCGACACAGTGTGGGGCTCATGGGGGGGCTAGAGCTCCACCCCGGGAACACCACCGGCTCCCCGGGGAGACTGAGTCAGGAGCTGGTCCAGGAGGCGGGCAGGGCTGCAGGGGCCGCTGGCCCTGGGCGCGGGGTCCACGTCCCTGCCGCCCCCTCCGGCCTCAGCGCCCTGCTCTCGGCTCCTTTTCCCCCGGGAGCCTCCGCAGCCCCCTCCGCCGTCGCCGCCCGCGCCCTGTCTTCCCTCCCACCCGCGGCCCACCTTCACCCCGCTCCTCCGCGGGCTGCTCGGTCCTCGCCCGACCCCCGGCCTCCCCGCGCCCCCTCCCGCCCCCTCGCGGCGGCGGCGGCCCCTTGCACAATAGCGCGCCCGCCTCCCTCCTCCCGGCTCCCGGTTCGCTCCCGCCCGCGGCCCGCCCCGCGCATGCGCCCTCCGGTCGGCGGCGGCTGCGGCAGAGTCGGCTGCGAGCGGCTCCGTTTTTTTAAAGGGAAACGCTGAGGCGCCGGGGGTGACTGTGGGGGAGGGGACCCCGAGCCGCGGAGACCCCCGAGGGAGGCGACAGACCCCCTCCCGGAGTAGGAGGGCTTTGGGCGGACCCATCCCTCCCACCCCCTCCCGAGGAGGCGCGGGGGGGAAATGGAGGCTCGGGGCGGCTGAGGCGAGCTCGGGGCGGGGGGCCGGGCGGGGACGGGGGGGGTGCGGGGTGGGGAGACGAGGCGGGCCCGGCCGGGCCAGGGGGGGCCGCAGCGAGCGCCGGGGATGAGCTCGGGGGCGGCTCGGGGCGAGCTCCTGCCTCTGAGGCGAAGGCGGCGGCGGCGGCAGCAGAGGCGGCGGCGAGGCCCCCGTGGGCCGGCGGCGGGCCTCAGCCGCGGCCTGCACGCGTCCGCACGCCGGCGGGATGGCGCCGGGGCCCCGGAGGCGCCGCGCTAGCCGAGGCCAGCGGCCGCGCTGCTGAGGCGAGCCCGCCAACTCCCCTCCCCCTCCGCCCGCGACCCCCCGCACCTCGCCCCTTCCCCGCCCCCTCCCCGTCGCGGGCCCCGCGCCGCTCCGGACCACTATGACCATGAGATCCGCCGTGTTCAAGGCGGCCGCGGCCCCTGCCGGCGGCAACCCCGAGCAGCGCCTGGACTACGAGCGCGCCGCGGCGCTGGGCGGGCCCGAGGACGAGGCCGGGGCGGCCGAAGCCCACTTCCTCCCCCGGCACCGTAAGCTCAAGGAGCCGGGGCCGCCGCTGGCCTCCGCCCAGGGCGGCAGCCCCGCGCCCTCCCCGGCCGGCTGCGGCGGCAAGGGCCGCGGCTTGCTCCTCCCGGCCGGGGCGGCCCCCGGGCAGCAGGAAGAGAGCTGGGGCGGCTCGGTGCCCTTGCCCTGCCCGCCCCCGGCCACCAAACAAGCCGGCGTCGGGGGGGACCCCGCGGCCGCCGGCGCCGGCTGCAGTCCCCGGCCCAAGTATCAGGCGGTGCTGCCCATTCAGACGGGCTCTCTCGTGGCGGCGGCCAAAGAGCCGACGCCCTGGGCCGGGGACAAGGGTGGGGCGGCTCCCCCAGCTGCCACCGCCTCGGACCCGGCGGGACCCCCACCACTACCTCTGCCCGGGCCGCCACCCCTCGCGCCCACCGCCGCCGCCGGGACCCTGGCGGCCAGCGAGGGCCGATGGAAGAGTACGAGGAAGAGCCCTCTCGGGGGTGGCGGCGGCGCGGGAGCCTCCAGCCAGGCCGCCTGCCTCAAACAGATACTCCTGCTGCAATTGGACCTCATCGAGCAGCAGCAGCAGCAGCTGCAGGCCAAGGAGAAGGAGATCGAGGAGCTCAAGTCCGAGAGAGACACGGTACGCGAGGGGTTAATCGGCGTGCGGGGCGCGCGGTGCGCATGCCCGGGGCCGGGGGCTGTGGGGGGTTCAGGGATCCCGGGGTTGGGGGTAAGGAGGGCGGCCAGCAGCGAAGGAGAGCCTCCGGGCCCGGGTCCCGGGGAGCCAGCCCCGCAGACACGTGGGGTCGGAGGGCAGGGTGAAAGGGCAGCCTCCCGAGGGGGCGGGAGGGGGGCGGGCAGGGAAGGTTGCAGGCGCCAAAGGGTTAATTTAAAATGACAGCGCCAGGCTGGTGGGAAAGATGCTTGGAGCGGGGAAGGAAGAGCTGGCTTGCGAGCGGTTGGAAATGCCGTGGTGGGGTGCACCCGTGGCGGCTTTGTGGCCGGGGTGGCCGGAAAGGGCCGCCGCGTTAGAAAGGCAGGTCCTGGAGGAGAGGGACGCGGCAGCTGTTGCTCCCCGCACGGCTGCAGCATCTCTGGGCAGGAGCGTGGTCGGCCCGCTCACCGGCAGAGGGGGTTCACCGTGGAACCCTGTTTCCGTTTTCGTAAATGATAGCAAGAGAATGACTGCTTTCGAGTTCAGTTTTTTGTTTTTTTGTTTTTTAATTGGAATCTGTTCTAAAACCTGACCCACTGAGCGGCTCCCTTGGATAAGAATGGTGTTTAGCCCTGGCTGGTGTGGCTCAGTGGATAGAAGGGTCCCAGGTTCGGTTCTGGTCAAGGGCACATGCCCAGGTTGCCGGCTCGATCCCCAGTAGGGGAGGTGCGGGAGGCAGCCAGTCAATGATTCTCTCTCATCATTGATGTTTCTGTCACTCTTTCCTTCCTCTCTGAAATTAATAAAGATATATTTTTAAAAAATGGTGCTTAGAGGCTGGAAGATGTTAAGGCATCAGGGGAAGGTGAGCTTATTAAGTGTGTTACATAGACCCCTCCACCCCCCACCCCCAAATCTCTATATTTTAGAATCTTAAGGTAGCAGGGAAGTCATTTATTATTCATTTGTACTTCTGAGCTGCCTTAAGGGCACCTTATGTGCTGAAACATATTCCTTCAGATATCAGGAAAGCTGTGGTGAAGGGGTATTACTGTGCTAGCATACCTTGCAGCTGCCTAAAAATAAACATGGTTTCTACAATTGTGTTAAGGTTGCAGCAGTCCCTGCTCCCTCTCTCTCTCTCTCTCTCTCTCTCTCTCTCTCTGCCAAGGGCTGAGCAAGGGAGCAGAGGGCTATTCATTGTGTTTGCTTTCCAAATGAATTGCATTAGGCAGCGGCTGTTGTATTGAAGGATGCATTCTGCAAGGTGGAAGGGGAGCTGGGGTAGATTTCATGAAAACACCTCATGGTGTTGATTTGTGGAAGTTACTCAACATGGAGGTGGCACTGCTCAGCGATTGTACTGCAGTCTAGGGGTGTGATGGTACCGTAATTACAACACGCCATACCCTTACATTGGAGGGGGAGCAGGAGAAGAAATCAAGGAAATGTCACCCACAAACCATGGTTAAGTAATGTTCAGGCTGCGAGTCAAAACAGAAGGGGAGAAATGAACTCTGGTGACGGGGGCTCTGCTGGTTGTGGAGGTTTCTGCTCAGTTCCGGAGGTAGTGGCCTCTTTGCAGATGTTCCTAGGCAGGAAAAGTGAGGTGAGTTAAGGATAGAGTGTCAGTCTGAACTTGGCATTCGCTGCTTCTGTTGTGTATTGCAGTCTTAGTGTTGTTTAAGCTTGTTTCTCTTTTTCCAGTTGTTGTTTGGCTTCTACTGAAATCTGTGTACAGCTAAGTAGATGTCACGGAGGCAACATCAATATCACTGTCTAACCCAAATAAAATTCTTATTTGTAGGGTATAAGTAGCACAGTTGGCACCTTTTCTCAGAGCATTTTAATGTGATGTTTTCAGTGATAATAGACTTCCATTTTTCTATTTGATTCTGTAGTTCTCCCTTTAGAGTTCAAAGACTACTTTTAGTCAATATTCAGATAAATAGGTATCATTTTCTTCTGTTGTCAAGTGCAAAGCAGCAAAGCAGTGTGCATATTTCATCATTGATAGGATTTATGGGTAATACTTTCTATTTCAATTCTTCCAAATGTTCATTGTTTAGATGACACCCACCCACCCAACCAGACCCCTTTCAAATAACACTGCAATCCCTATTGGCACTGGGACTGTGTGAGCTTTTAATTCCTTCTCAATGCACTCTTTGGACTTTGCCCTTGCGTATAGCGTCTTGGAGTGGAAGTAGAGAGGATAGGATTTGGAGAACCCTAGGGCCTCCTAAAAGAACCTAAGGTTAATTCTGGAAACTACCAAGCTGACTTGGAGCCACATGGTTAGCCGTCGCAGAGACCATGCCATTTAAAAGGCATGTTGTGGCCCCTCCCAATGAAGAGGATCTTCTTTCAGAAGAATGAACTACAAATTCCCCCACGTCCCTACCCAGCTAGGTTAGCCCCTAAAATTAAGCAATGTAATGTTCCTTGTCTTCTCTCTTGTGTTTAAGGAAAACTAGATTAATGTCTGCCTGTTAAAAATAAGTTGGATTGCTGTGGTCCATGGAAAGAGGTGGAAGACCAGTTGGATTCCTACGTAGCCTAAGTACCTGCATTTAATTTTTTGTGTATTAAGTCTGCATTTTGCCACTCTCTTTTAGCTCCTTGCTCGGATTGAACGTATGGAAAGGCGGATGCAGCTGGTAAAGAAGGATAACGAGAAAGAAAGGCATAAGCTGTTTCAGGGCTATGAAACTGAAGAGAGAGAGGAAGCGGAGCTCTCTGAGAAAATTAAACTGGAGTGCCAGCCAGAGCTTTCTGAGACGTCCCAGACTCTGCCTCCCAAGCCTTTCTCATGTGGGCGGAGTGGAAAGGGACACAAAAGGTGTGCTTAACTTTGTTATGCTGTCTGGACATGATGAGGACACTTATTTCCCGTGACTGGCAGTAGGGGATTGGGACTTATAAATTAGCTTTACTACAACCACATTCTGAATTATGAGGTCTTGTGTGTTGAGAAAGTATCTTGAGACATTTTTGTGCAGGCTATAAAAGTCTGTTAGGAACATTTTGGTCACAGTAGTAATTACAGAATGCAGAGTACATCATAAAGAGAACGGACAACAAATGTGACAGCTGAGTTTCTTAAAGAAAACTATAGCAGTTCCTTCAAGTCAGGAAGTGTTAAACTCCTTCATTGTGTTAGGTATTGGTGGATATAAAAAAGTAAGATCCAAAAAAAAAGTAAGATCTAACTGTCCTTAGACTCAAAGAGATTAGCTGAAAGCATGGCATAAATTTTAAAAATTAAGAATTCGACTGCAATAAAATATGCAGATAACAGTAAGATGAACTGAGTTTTCTAAGATTCAGGGATAGTAAAGATTATTTTGAGTTAAGTAGGAGATGGATCTTGAAAAAGAAGTATAGACTTTAGGTTGCTAAAAAGAAATGGAGATGGCATTCTAGGAATGTGGGGTAGTGGGGAAGTAGGGTAGTGGTAGGAGAAAGAGAGCCAGCAGATAGCAAGAAAAAAGAAATAGAGATTGTAACTATCGTAGTATAGGATTAGGGGGGTGGGAGGAGAAATAAGAGATTGGTCTTTGATTGACAGTAATGAAATAAGCCACAGGGTAGTGGCACCTAATATTAGCTGAAGGGTCTTGAATAAAATAGGGACCTTTTTAGTTTTAGTAGGCAATAGAATGCTATAGACGTTTTTAAGCATGTAAATTCATTTGTTCAATAAACATTTACAAAGGATCTATTATATATACTGTTAAGCATGAGATTATTCCTGCTTATGACTGCCAAATGAACCTAGATATTTAGATACCTGAATACAAGCTAGTTCTCTTACCCCAAAATGAAATCAAATTAGATTTTATCCAAGAGTCAATGAATTGTATTATGTTTTCTCCCCTATCTAATAGGAAATCCCCATTTGGAAGTACAGAAAGAAAGATTCCTGTTAAAAAGCTGGCTCCTGAATTTTCAAAAGTCAAAACAAAAACTCCTAAGCACTCTCCCATTAAAGAGGAACCCTGTGGTTCCTTATCTGAAACTGTTTGTAAGCGTGAATTGAGGAGCCAAGAAACTCCAGAAAAGACCCGGTCTTCAGTGGACACCCCGCCAAGACTCACCACTCCCCAGAAGGGACCCAGCACCCATCCCAAGGAGAAAGCCTTCTCAAGTGAGATAGAAGATTTGCCGTACCTTTCCACCACAGAAATGTATTTGTGTCGTTGGCACCAGCCTCCCCCATCACCGTTACCATTACGGGAATCCTCTCCAAAGAAGGAGGAGACTGTAGCAAGTAAGGCATAGAGAACACTTGCTCTTATACCCTAGTGGTGGCGGTCAAGCTAACAAGTGTGAAAATGCCCTTGGCATTTTTTAAAAAGTGCAATCAATAAAGCAGAGTTCTGTCAAGAATGAGTAAGTTAACAGCCAGAGACAGACACTGTGCAGGCATTGCAAATAGATGGAATTACAGCAAAATGTGCTCAATGTATTTGCCTGCTTACAACACTGGGAGATGTGTTTGCCAGTAAGTTGCTCATCACAAGAGCACCAGACTTGGGGGTGTAATCTCCGGCAACTTGCATGCCCTCTGAAAGAAGGGTTTTCTGTGCTGTGAAATGCATAGAACTTATACTTTGCTATGCACGACTGTTCCTGCAATTGATATTGTGTGAAACCTGGGAGGGTGGTCTTTGGGTGTTCTCAGGGGCCAATGGTAATTTTTGGGTTGGGGAGCCAGCTTGGGGTGGGGAATTTCACCTGGGCCTCCGCTCTTTAACTATATAAACATTTATCTGTATCTCTATGTCCCGGTCTGGGGGGCAGGAGGAATCTATAAAAGACCAACAGTCTTACTTTATCTTACTATACTTCACAAAGGTTCTAAATGTGAAGAGTTTACTTGGATTGCAGTAGCCCATTGGTTGTTCATATATTTAAATAAAATGGTCTACAAACTATTTTTCAAACAATAAGGACTATCTTGGGATATCTGAGCTGCTTGGGGAGGGTGTGGGGTGTGGGACCTTGGTCTTCATTCCCTTTTTTCTTTATGGCTTCCACACAGAGATACTCCCCTATCTCCTACATCAATCAGTAACTGCAATGTGCCTTCAATTGTGTAATGTTAGTCTGTGACAGTCACTGTGGGTGCTCCGGGTGATGGTCGGGGAAGCCTTCTTGAATAGAGCTGCAGCCCCGAGTTTCTACCACTGTGTCTTGCCCCAGCAGGGATGGGGATGGGAATCCATTCCAATAAGATAAGAGCATTCTCCAGGCTTTTGTCAGGCTGTTCTGGTTACAAAATTAAGTGGGGAAGATAGATTACTCTTCTTAATTATCTAAAATTCATTAGGCCTCACATTTGAGTACATGAAATAGACCAGGATCCTGACCTAGGTTTAGGTTTTTTGTTGGTTCAGTCAGTTGAACAGGTTCATCCTTAAGTTAACCTTCTTGCTGTCATGGCAATACTGTGTAACAAGAGAACGGTGAAGCAACTTCCCATCCGGGATTGGGAAATAGCTTGGTCCAGAGCTGTTCTATGTGACTGGCTGTTTTTGAAAACCGTATCTGCCCTAGTACAGAACATTTGAAGCACCTCTGAGATTGTGGGCATAGCAGGCAGTACAGAAGGAGTCTGATTGGGGGGAGTGGGCGGGATCCCAGTCCTTTGAGGAGCCTGAGTTGTGAATAACATGTGAATCCTTATTCTTGATGCCCTATCTCAAGAGGAAGTCTCAATGGCTTGTTCTAAGGAAGCCAAAGTCTTTGTGCATGTTGTTCAGGCTGGACCAGCAAGGTAGTTTGTGTGGAGGGAGGAGGGAGCTGTTTAAGAAGACTACATATGTAAGTTTTGAGAACACTGATCTTTTATTTGAAAAATAGGGTCAACTTTTACTCACCTGCCATGTTCTGAGTTTAAGGTTTGATATCCTTGGCCATCAACTGTTGCAGGGAAACCACCCTAAATAATGAAGAAAAGAAGTCGTCTCAGTGTAAAAAAAAAAGTGGTGGGCTTATTTTCTTTTCTTTTGTCTGTTGTTCCCTCTTCCCCTCCCCCAGAGAGAAATTCTCAAAAGAACAACTCAAAAAAACCAAATGGCTTCCTAGTGAGAACGTCAGTGATGCTCCTTTCCTCCATTTTGGGTATGGGCTTTTTTTCTTTTTACACTGAGATGATTCTTCTTTCCTGCATTATTTAGGGTGTCTGATGCCATCAAGTGTTGCAGGAGAAACTTCAGTCTTGGCTGGTGAGTAGAATAGGAATTGTGCTGGCTGGGCCTGGGGGGGTTTGGGGGGCGGGATGGTGGATGGTTGGGAGCTGCGTTCCCCATCAGCTGGATGTGGGAGAGTGAGACTCCTTGGTGTATGATTACACTATAGACTTCAAAATGACTACAAATTTCAGTTGTTTTTCAGGAACTGCAATAGCATCCATTATATGAATTGTCAGGTATTGGCTTAGGGTTTTTTTGTGATCCTGTGTTTGGCAGACTGCAATGGCATTTTAGGTTTTTTTATACCGTAGCGAGGACACTGAATATGGCTTCAGGTGAGGCCATAGAATGGATTCCTATCACTTGGTAACTTTGTCTAACTGGGGAGAGACCTCTTGTCCTAGTGAATAGGAGGAGGGTTGTGTGATCTTGGATTTAAGAGTGGTTCCACCCCTCCTCCCTTTCTTTTTCTTTTTCTCTTTTTTTTCTCTAGTTCCTTCTTGGAGGGACCACTCAGTAGAGCCTCTAAGGGACCCAAATCCTTCAGACGTTTTGGAGGTAGGTACCCAAGACCTGTCAGTGGAAGGTAGTGAGAGAGAGAGTAGAAATAGGAGTGTAATGTGAATATGTCATAATAACTGTATGGATGGGCTAAATAAAACCTTAAAGCCAGAAGGTTCCTTGAGAGATTATCCACTCCAACTCTTTGTTGTATAGATGAGAAAACTGAGGTCCAGGGTGGTGAAATAATTTAGGGAGTGTTCAAAGCTAGAGTTCATGTTAAGTAGAAAAGTTATCATGAACCACCACTCAGCAACAAAATTATATATTCCAGACTCATTTGAGTCTTAAAAGTTTGATATTTATTTTAAACTCTGATTCTTATCAAGTATGGGGAGTTTATGACTGTCTCATGAGTTGTTTTAGTTTAATGTGACTTCCACTTTGGAAAGTTATGGAAATGACTTTGAAATTTGGAGATTCCACAAGGTTGGGGATAGGGGACGGAGAATGTGTTTTATTGATTCTGTTACCAGGAGGTTCCCATAATATCCATAGAACTCACAGACTCAGGTGGGACCTGAAGGTGAAAGATTTTACCTTCCTGGAAGCTGGAAGTGAATTAGTATATGTGCGTCACATGGTGATAAAAAGCTTATCAAATTCTGTTCTTTACACAGAACCTAGATGACAGTGTGTTTTCAAAGCGGCATGCAAAACTGGAGCTGGATGAAAAGAGAAGGAAAAGGTGAGGCTAGAGATGTTCATCCTGGGAACAACTGAGCCCTAGGACCCTGACACCTCTCTCACCCATGCTGTGGAGAGTCCTGGGCCTCCTAACACTCTTAAATTACTGGCTTCCCAGTTGGTTGAGTATCTTTGTTTGAAGTGGTAGTTGTAGGTAAAATGTTTGGCTTCTTTTTCTTCGGGTGTGCCCTTTCTCGGTTCCACTCTCTGTTGAACATCAGCACATGATTTGAACTACTAGACCTAAACAGTGTTCTGTAACCAGGCAGGCAGTTCTCTGGGAAAAAAAATACAATCCTCCACCCCATCCCGCTACCCCCAATCAAGAAGAGTCAGCAAAGATCTTCCTAGCATCTGAATTGTGTGAGTTGCTTTTATAGAGAAGGTTTTCAGTAATGTTGGGTTTGTTTGTTTTGTTTGTCTGGTTTGTTTTTCCCAGATGGGATATTCAGAGGATCAGGGAACAAAGAATTTTACAGCGACTGCAGCTCAGAATGTATAAAAAGAAAGGAATTCAGGAATCTGAGCCTGAGGTTACCTCATTTTTCCCTGAGCCAGATGATGGTAAGTTTTGTCTATCTAAAAGAGTAGATGTTTTTTTAAAGAAGAAATAAGGGCACAAGGCTCCAGGTTACAACTTGTTCTGAATGAATGAACAGTATGTTGGAGCAGGTATAGTTGACAGACCTTTCTCATCTACATCACTAACAAGGTTGCATTTGGCTTTCTTCCATAGTTGAAAGTTTGATGATTACTCCCTTCTTGCCTGTTGTAGCATTTGGACGACCATTACCAAAATTAACTCCACAGTAAGTATAAAGGGTTCTTTTTCCCTCCCCTCTCAGGTAGCTGGTACTTCACCTCCCTTTCAGACTGTATGAAAACCTGGATATAAGTGGAACGGGTAGGTTAGGGGTTAGCCATGGTTCTTTGACAGAAGTGAGACTACCTGGGCAACTAGCTTTTGCAGTGATAAGATTCCCAAGCCCAGAAATAGGAGGATTTTTAAGTTGGAAATAGATTATTCAATCACTTTGAGGCAGGAAAGACATTCTAAAGTTGGGACTTTGGAGTCAGGGGTAGGAGTGGTGAGGGACATTGTGTGTGTTTTTTTTCAGAGTTATTCTCACGTCCACACTGATGCCCTCTAGTCTTAGACGTTGATTTCCTTGTCCTTTTTGCCAGGAATTTTGAGCTGCCCTGGTTGGATGAGCGTAGCCGATGCAGGTTGGAGATCCAGAAGAAGCAAACACCTCACCGGACGTGTAGGAAATAACTGTGCTGGCAAGAACCTTCTGTCTTCAGATAGTTGTAGCGTGCCATTCCCAGAGAGTGGCAGAGACCTGTATATGTGACCTGTGTCCTCATGTATGTTATTCACTGATAATGCCCTTCCATACTCCCTTGATCTTGGTTTTGTTTTCATCATTCTGATTTCAAAAAAACTCTTTCATTGGGCTAATTGTGAGTTATAGAAGGTGATTGGGATATCTTTTCCTCTTTTGGGGAAATGAGCTCTCAATCTAAATCTCTAGGGTGGCAGATTTGGAAGCTTGCAGGGTCTGCTTCTATACATTTGCCTATGTTAATGGGGTAAAAGGGCTCTTTCATTACACTTGTGGAAATAAAGCATCCCCTGCCGTTAGATCTGTGCTGCATGGCACTCTTCTTGCCCTAGTATACCCTTCCATGTAGTTTGAGTATAGTGGTTTTTACCCTAAAACAAAACAAAACAAAAAAACCCAACACCATGAGCTTAAGGACCAGATGAGGAATTATTGAAGTGATGAAGCAAGTCATCTTCACAGGGTAGAAGTGTTTGGAGAGTTTGTAGATAAATATCTGAAAAGACAGTTCTCTTAAAACTACTCTGTGATATAGCCATGTGGGAAAGGATGTTTGGCTGTGATTTTTCTTTTTTTTGAGTTAATGGGTAACTGAATTTTTCCCCCCACCCCTCAAAAAATAAAATCTTTGGAAAACAGAATGGGGATGGTTACTTTTGGTCAAGTTATGGCTCTAAACGAAAGCAGTTGACATTTGGGGATGGCATGCCAGAACCTGTATAGATGTCCTTGTGTCACATCACTTCTCAAGTGTCCCTTTGTTGGGCTTTATCCTTTTAGCTGAGCTCTTGGTGGTGGGATAGAAATTTAGGGAGGGGGGAGGGTGTATATGGAAATATGTGCTTCCTTTGGCTCGCAAATGTCTACATCTTTAAACAAACAGGTGTACCTAATGAGCTTCTCTATTCACTTTGTAAAAACTGATTTGTATGTGTACCATCTTGGTCCACCACCACCACCACACCCCTTTTGTTAAAAAACGTCAGCCCAGCACTCCAGGCCACTTTAGTCTCAGTGTAAGATCCCTGTAACTATCTGGAAGGAAAATAGAGCCGAGACCTCTGGTCTTCAATATATAGGAATTGCCTTTCTTTAGTCTTCAGGACTACCGTGTGAAAACAAGTAGGGGCCTAATCTCCTAGAAGATAGGGACTTTCATCCTTGAAGAGAGTATGTCCCCAGATTATTAGCACTTTTAGAGGAGAAGCCAAGGTATGTAGGGTGTGTGGCCGGCCCATCAGTGGAGCATGAGAGAATGGGATACCAATGTGGGAAGAAAAGTTAAGTTCCTCAGGGGCCTCCCACTGCTAGAGCTTTTTGTGAGATGTTAATCTGTGCTCCCTGGGTTTTACTTTTAAAATAATTATTCCGGCAGCACATGTAGTATTCTTGGATGATCTTGCTGCTCATATTTCTCGTGTGTGTGTGTGTGTGTGTGTGTGTGTGTGGCTTTGGGTTTTCATTTGTAACTCCATCTGCTTAGGAGAGTGGGCTCTCCACAAGGGAACCTGCTATGAACTTCATTGCAAGAATGTAGAGAGAGATAGGACTTATTCCACTAGGGGCTCTCGTCTCACACCTTGAGAAGAGGAAGGGGCTTTCCAGAGAAACGGCCAGGTTTTCTTTGTTCTCCATCATTTTAACATGGCAAGCTGTTTGGTTTTCCGACTCTGACCTATGTTATGTTTCTTTATAATGTGCCCAAGAAGAAAAAAGACCAGTTAGTGTCTTTACTTTGTTCCTCGATTCCTAGCAGTTTCTTGATTTTCAGCATTTTTATTGGATTCCTAATTTGGATATGAGTTAGCAAATTAATCTTTTGTTTGTGCCCTACTCAAGGGACTCCCCAGATGAGGTGCTATCTGGCCAGACTTAAGTGGATTCTATTTCCTTGGTTCTCCCTCTACCTAGAACCTCTTATTTTATTGTCCCCTCTTTTAGATCAATTCTCCTTTGATTTGGAGATATTGAGGTTTGTTGAGAAGGATTTTGGAGAGTAGATTAGCAAAGTTCCAAGAGTGAAATTACAGTGTGTTAAGAGTGTGGGGGGAAAATTCATCTTATTTTTTCCCTACATGGAGTACAACACTGTGAAATTCAGTCTTCAACTGAAGGCCCTGCAGTTCTCCTAAAACATAGATCTTTGTTTCTTTCTTTAACAAAGTTTAAGCTAGTGTTAATAAATTAAAAAGAGAAATTGCTTGTCTGTCCACTTCAGCTTTGTTTTAAGCCCATTTCATATTGTCTGTGTTGTAATTCATACTTTTGATACCATTTCTGATGTGTAAAATTGGTTGTCTTGTAAATATCTTATAAAGAGTTCAATTGTAAATAAACTATTGTGGCTGTTAATTTTTGAACTTCTGCTTCAATTTATTTTATTGGGAAGCATTAAACAATTCTGTTTGTAGATTTTATTTATTTTAATATATTTTATTGATTTCAGAGAGAAAGGAAGAGAGAAACATCAATGATGAGACTCATTGATCAGCTGCCTCCTGCAAGCCCCCCCCACTGGGTATCTATCGCACAACCTGGGCCTGTGCCCTGACCAGGATGCAATCGAACCGTGACCTCCTAGTTCATAGGTTGATGCTCAACCACTAAGCCACGCTGGCCGAGTTTTTTTTTTTTTTTAAACATTAAATCATACATCCTCCATTTTGAACTAGGGCAGTTGGTTTTTGGAACTGGATTTACAAGTTGTCACACTTGGCAACTTGTTTAAACAGTTGAGATCTGTTTGGACCCTGGTTCTATCTCTGAAGGCATCAAGAATGCCTTCTAGTTTCATATTGCCTGTAACTCTGATAAGCATCAGGATCCTTAATCATAACTTGTAAAGATATTACACATGACAGAATCCTGTGCCACAGTGACCTTTTCCCGATATATGTATATTATTAAGGTGTATTCTTGTAGATGCACTAATAACTTAGCTCACATATCTTGTATGTCATTATGGTCCAAAGAAAATATAAGTGGGGAAAAAGGTTTACAGTTGTTTTTATGGGATACAATAATTAAATAATACAAGAATAAACTTGTGCGTACTCACAACTGTAAACCTACTTTTGCCCCACCTGGTATAGTGATTTTTTTTCAGTGCTGACAAACGCCTTGCCAAAACCAAAGCATTTCCCCATATGGTTAACAAGGAAATCATGTCACTATATTGAACCAACGACGGTTCCCAATCGTCTCTTTTTTAAATCAGTTCTAAAATCTTGGTAAGACTAGCATCATGCCAGCCTGCACTTTGGGAGAAGTGATGGCTGGGGTGGAGAGACATGAATGAAGAGGAAATGAGGACGCAGGGAAAGTGCAACAGGACATCCCGGGCTTCACTGCAGACATCATGGTTTTTCCTTCGCCCTTTAGCCGAAAATGGGACGGTGTGGCAAACCTGATGATGCAGCACTACTTTAGAAGTTTACCTTGATTCGTGATTTTACCACACAAATGCAGTAAAGTGATCTGCTTCAAACGTAGGCAGAAACAAATAGGAAAAAAACCCCACCATAAGCAGCTCCAATGCCGCAGTGAAGCTGTGACAGGTCGACGCCTTCCACTCGGAAAGCCCAAGATGGCCGGGCGAGCAGCCTCAGGAGGCTCCCCAAACGCAGACGCCCCTCGCCCTGAGCCTACCCAAAGGAAGTCGGGCGACGCACCACGCCCCCTGACGTCACCCATTACGTAATCCGCTCGCCCGCAAACGTGCCGCAGCGCGCCGGGCCCGCCCCCAGCGCCCCGCTCCCGAAAAGCGGGCGGTCAGTGCCTCACGCGAAGCATGCTGGGACTGGCTTTCTAGCCTCCCGGCGGCCCCTGCGACGGGCGTACGTAAGGAACTGGCTGGCGGCGGCCGTTCTCCGTAAGATGGCTGACCGGCGGCGGCAGCGCGCTTCGCAGGACACAGAGGACGAAGAGTCTGGTGCTTCCGGCTCCGACAGCGGCGGTTCCCCGGCTCGGGGCGGCGGGGGCTGCAGCGGTAGTACTGGAGGCGGCGGCAGCGGTTCTCTGCCTTCCCAGCGCGGAGGCCGAGCTGGGGCCCTTCATCTGCGGCGGGTGGAGAGCGGGGGGGCCAAGAGCGCCGAGGAGTCTGAGTGTGTGAGTGCGCGCGGGCGGGGCGGGGCGGGGCGGGTCGGAGCCGGTGGCTTGCGGGCCCGGGGCGGGTGTAGATAGATGGTGATGGGAGGCTGAGAGTCGGTGGTCGATGCTGAGGCACCTCGCGTTGGAGTGGAGGCCGGCCGTCCCAGGGCGGTTTGCACCCGGAGCCCCCCGGGAAGAGGAGGGGGTGGGGGTTTCTGGGAGGAGTGCAGAGCCGCTGCGGATGGACAGCGGCTGTGCGTTCAGAGACGGGGCTTGAGGCGAAGAGACCGGACTTCCCTCAGATGCTCCTTGTTAAAGACGTGCCAGTCCTCATCTCCCTTTTAACCAGTTTGTGTTGAGTCTTCAGCTCTCTGCCCTCTGGAAATCACAGACCTAACCCATGACTTCTTTCTTGCAGGAGAGTGAAGATGGCATCGAGGGCGATGGTGAGTAGCATCATGGTGGTATTTTTTGCCCCAAAACTCAGGTCACCTATGTCCAGCAGTTGGCATCTCGGGATGTTAGGGATTTGGGGGAGAGTGGTACAGGGTGGCTCTTGGCAGCACAATACTAAAGAGCATAACGTTTTAGCAGGATGGCCACTCTTTGAGCCTGTTTGCTATCTGTAAATGGGAACTATAATTTTACCTACCTCATAGGTTGATATCAGATTTAAATTATATTTAGCAGTCAGGGGATGTAATTATAATTCTGTTATTTTTTTTCTTGACATATTTCGGTTTTCTTTTCAGCTGTTCTCTCGGATTATGAAAGTGCAGAAGACTCAGAAGTGAGTGTGATAGGTTTTTTTCCTTTGGTGTATATATTTAAATGTATTTTAAAAACGTGTGTGTGTGTGTATATATATATGTATATATATGCCTGTGGTTCAAAAAGTATCATGACCTACTTGTTAACTCTTCTTTTGCATTCTTCACTTACGCTTTGGAAAAACTGATGCAAAAGGTCTTTTTAACATTTTTAATTTTATTTATTTATTGATGATAGAGAGAGAAACACTGATTTGCTGTTTCGATTATTCATTCATTCATTCATTCATTGATTCTTGTATGTGCCCTCACTGGGGATCGAACCTGTAACCTTGGTGTATTGGGGTGATGCTCTAACCAACTGAATTGCCTGACCAGGGCCCAAAAGATCTTGTTCATTTAGAGCAGGAGTGGGAACTTTTTTTCTGACAAGGGTTATTTTGATATTTATAACATCATTTTCAGGCCATACAAAATTATCAACTTAAAGATTACGTTGCTATGAAAAAAGCTCCTAGATTTATGGAGAGACACACATTGATTGGTTGCCCCCTGCACACACCCCCGACTAGGGCTGGGGATTGAGCCTGTGACCAAGGTACGGGACCAGAATAGAATCTGGGATCCTTCAGTCTGCAGGCTGATACTGTAACCAGTGGTTCTCAACCTGTGGGTCGAGACCCCTTTGGGGGTCGAACGACCCTTTCACAGGGGTCACCTAAGACCATTGGAAAACACATATATAATTACATATTGTTTACAGTAGCAAAATTATAGTTATGAAGTAGCAACAAAAATAATTTTATAGTTGGGGGTCACCACAACATGAGGAACTGTATTAAAGGGTCCCAGCATTAGGAAGGTTGAGAACCACTGCCCTAACCACTGAGGGCTCATTTTGAAATAGAAATTATAATTTTGATAAATCTGCATGTCTTTCTGGCATGCTTTTATTGTCTGTAGGAATGCTATTCTACTTTGTTTCTCATAATAATTACATAGAGATTTAACCATTATATTTTTCTGTTGATTTTTTTTTTAAACAACTTTTTCTCTTTTTTTCTTAATATATATTTTATTGATTTTTCACAGAGAGGAAGGGAGAGAGATAGAGAGTTAGAAACATCGATGAGAGAGAAACATCGATCAGCTGCCTCCTGCACATCTCCCACTGGGGATGTGCCCACAACCCAGTTACATGCCCTTGACCGGAATCGAACCTGGGACCCTTCAGTCCGCAGGCCGACGCTCTATCCACTGAGCCAAACCGGTTTCGGCTTTTCTGTTGATTTTTATGAAAAATTAGTTTTTCTGGTTTCTTAGAAGTGGCTCAGAATAGCTTTTTCTAACTTCACAGAGCTCCCTTTTTGTTGTTGTTTCCTGTAGTGTTAAAAAATATATAGTGGCTTGCTTTTTGAGATTTTCTGCTTTTATTCCTGCTAACTTGTTTTATTTCTGCTAACTTGTTTTGGAGCTTCTCTTTCCTTCATTTCTTTTATCCCTTTTCTGCTCAATATGATTCTCATCTCAACCATTTCTCTTCAGTGTGGGACCCATCTGAGCAAGGAACCCTGGTAGCCAGGTCAATTTCAAGATTTCAGAGGGGTTGGACTGCTCTAGCCCCATTTAGACCTCCTTATCGTAGAATCTTTATGCTTATATGCTACCAGAGACAGTAAAATTCCTCCTAGTTTCAACTGTTCTCAGTTTTGCTTTCCATTGAATACTTGTTGATTATTTCAAGGTTCTCCTGTTCTCAGATCCACTTCTCTCTGCTTTCTCTGCACTGACAACCAGTTTGATGCAGGTCTGGTGGCTATTGGTGCTTTGTTCTTTTTGTGTGTGTGTACTTTGTTATGTGCATTTATTTTAGGATACCTTGTAACCTAGTTGTTTTTTTGGTGTTATTAGAAGGGTTTTGATTTTGCTGTCTAGAAGTTCTCATTTCATGTGGAGATTTGAAGAGATCAAAAACTATGCTACTGCCATTTTTTCAGAATCCTTCAAGGAATTTTTTTGAAGAAACCTGACTCTGAAGGAGAGGCTAGAGAGAGGTGGTAGCTGGAAAGAAGCCTGTGAGGTTAAGAGAGGGTTTGTTGGTTATTTTTTAAGGTTGGAGACTCAAGTATGGTTAAAGATGGAAGGAATGAGTAAAAGGGAAGGAAAGGGAATAGGTAATAAATGTACTGGTGGTTCTTGACTGAGTACATGAAGAAATAGGGACGTGACGAGGGAAACATCTGTAATTGTAGCTATGGAGAGGTGGGAAGGAAGGTGTGTGGGAAGAAGCTGGTGTTCCCTTCTTTGTTTTGTTTTCTCTGAGAAATAGAAGGAAAGACATGAAGAAAGAGGTTGGTGGAGAGTAGAGGTAAGAGTTGTGAGACTAGCCCGGCTGACATGGCTCAGTGGTTGAGCATCAACTTATGAACCAGGAGGTCACAGTTTGATTCCCGGACAGGGCACATGCCTGGGTTGTGGGCTCCATCCCCAGTGTTGGGTGTGCAGGAAGCAGCCGATCAATGATTCTTTCTCATCATTGATGTTTTTATTTATCTATCTCTCCCTCTCCCTTCCTCTTTGAAATCAATAAAAATATATTAAAATTTTAAAAAAGAGAGATTTGTGAGACTAAAAGAGGTTTTGGTAGCTGAGATTAAAGGTGACATTGATGCGTGATGTGTTTTTTTAACTCCTTTCAGTGATGGTCAGTAGTCTGTCTGTAGGCCTAGAGCAGTGGTTCTCAACCTTCCTAATGTCGTGACCCTTTAATACAGTTCCTCATGTTGTGGTGACCCCCAATTTCATTGTTACAAATTGAACATAATTAAAGCATAGTGATTAATCACAAAAACAATATGTAATTACATATGTGTTTTCCGGTGGTCTTAGGTGACCCCTGTGAAAGGGTCGTTCGACCCCCAAAGGGGTCGCGACCCACAGGTTGAGAACCGCTAGCCTAGAGAAAGGAGACATATGAGTTGGTCCAATCCTGAGCACATGGGAATGGCAAGGGAATTGAGAGTGTTATTAGTAGTGATTAAAGTGAATGGGCCATCGAATCTAGAGAGAGAAAAGGACTGAATGATAGGGTGAAAGTGGGAACGTCAAGGGAGTGGATATCTCAAGTTGTAGGTGAGAGGGTAAGGGAAAAACCAGGTAAGAATAGAAATAATAGGGTTTAAAAAAAAACCACACAAAACCCTTTATTGACATGCCATGTAGTTTATCCATTTAAAATGTACAATTATATAGTGTGTTTTCTTTAAATACATGAATGGGAATCCTTGTTATGTTTTTTTTTTTCCCCAGTATGTTTTTATTTCAGAGAGGAAGGGAGAGGGAGAGAGATAGAAACATCAATAATGAGAGAGAATCATTCATCAGCTGCCTTCTGCACACCCCCTACTGGCGATC
The DNA here is from genome assembly GCF_028538775.1 of Myotis yumanensis. NCBI lineage: Eukaryota > Metazoa > Chordata > Mammalia > Chiroptera > Vespertilionidae > Myotis > Myotis yumanensis. The sequence continues at coordinate 45,138,371 of NW_027223767.1, forward strand.
AAGCCTATAACCCGGGCACGTACCCTGACTGGGAATCAAACCGTGACCTCTTGCTTCATTTCATGGGCTGACACTCAACCACTGAGCCACACTAATTCTATGTTTTTTAATGTATTCACATATATATGTGGCCATTACTACAGTTTCAGAACATTTTTATCACCTCAGAAAAAACCTTGTCATTGAGTTATCACCCCTACCCCTAGTTCCTCCACCTGCATCCCTCCTACCCCTAAGCAACTGCAAGTCTACTTTCTGTGTCTAGAGATTTCCCTGTTCTGGTCTTTCTATGAATGGAATCATAACATGTAGACTGGTGTGACTGGCTTCTTACACTTAAGCTATTTTGAAATTGCAGCATGTATTAGTAACTTCATTGTGTTTTCTGGTTGAATAATACTTTGTTGTATGAATATGTCACATTTTGTTTACCCATTCATCCATTGATAGATATTTGGGTTGTTTCTAATTTTTCCTTATTATGAGTAATGCTGCTATAAACATTAGCATACAAGTTTTTGTTCAGAAATATGTTTTCATTTCTCTTGGGAATGTACCTATGATTGGAATTGCTGAGTAATTTGGTAACTCTGTTTAATTGTTTTAGGAACAGCCAAACTGTTTTCCAAAGCAGCTGTTTACATTCCCAAAAGCAATGTATGGGAATTCCAATTTCTCCACATACTAGACAGCACTTGTTATTGTCTTGATTTTTTTATTCCAGCCATCTTAGTAGGTGTGAAATGGTATCTCATTTCAGTTTGCATTTTCTTGATGACTAATGATGTTGAGCATTTTTTCTTGTGCATATCAGCCAATTTGCATACTTTCTTGGCGAAAGGGCTATTCAGATACTTTGTCTTTTTTTAAAAATTTGTTTTTATTGGTTTTGGAGAGAGTGGAAGGGAGGGAGGGAGGGAGGGAGAGAGAAAGAGAGAAACATCGATGTGAGAGAAACACATTGATTGGTTGACCCCCGCACACGCCCTGGCTGGGCTGGGGATTGAACCTTTAACCCAGGTACATGCCCTTGATCTGGAATCAAACCCGTGACCCTTCATGTTGCAGGCCAATGCTCTAACCACTAAGCACACAGACCAGGGTTTTGACGTTCAGCATGTTTTTTTGTTGTTGCTTGTGCTGTTGGTGTCATACCTAAGAAGCCTTTGCTGGATCCATGCCAAACCCAAAGTCATGAAGATTAACCCCATGTTTGTTTCTTTAATTTTTATTTATTATTTGAGAGAGAGAGAGAAACATTGGTTTGTTGTTTCACTTATTTATGCATTCATTGACTAAATCTTGTATGTGCTCTGACTGGAATGAAACCTGGAAACCTTCAGTACGTAGGCCAGCGCTCTATCCTCTGAGCCAAACCAGCTAGGGCGAGGGTACTTTCCATTGAACCCCTTGTTTCGCCCACACAGGTAAGACTGGTCTGGAGTGTGGCCATGGAAATGGTTGCCTGAAGTGGAGGTAAAGACTGTGAACTCATTGCTTAAGTATTAAAGTTAATGACGGGGCAGGCCTAGGCAGAGGCATAGAGGTATAGGCAGGTGATAGGCGCCCCCCAGAGGAGCAGGAGTTTAAAATAGGCTGGAGGAGTTGGATCTGGAAGAGACATTGAGAACAAGGAAGAGCTCCACCCGTTACTCTGAAATATGTGGAGTGGAGAATGAGCTAAAACCACTGCAGTGAGAATTCTGCTAGGGAAGCAATTGATTTAGAGGGGAGTTAGGCATTAGAGTTGGGAAGAATGCTCAATAAAATGGAATCAGCAGTAGGGGAGTTTGTCTCTGGAAAAGGGTTTTGATGTTAGTTCTGAGTCAAAACAGCATGACCCTAGAGTAGCACTTTGGCTTCAGTTAGATCAGACTTTGACTTATTTGGAGTCTCCTCAGCACTATGCCATTGTATCTTTCTGCCCTACCCTGGAAACAAAATTAGTTTCTCATTTGGAATAAAAATGTTGCCTCATTTGACATTCTACCACAGACTAGAGGAGGTGGAGCATAAAACAAAGTTCCCTTATTAATCATGATACTATTTTAAGATGTTTGAATTCAGTCTGTGTGTATGTGAGAGTGTGAGTATGATTAATTAAGGTCCCATAAAACACTAAGCAAGATTCTTGGAATTTATGTTTCAGAACCTGCACAGAACATAGGATCAAGGAAAAAACTGAATGATTACCACACACCTATTCCCATCTCAAGAGGAGGGAAAACTTCTTATGATTGAGGGAAAATGGGAAGAATCAAGGGCATTTGGTTGTTAAAAAGCTATGGGAAAAGGCTTAGTGTGGGTAGGATTAAGCAGTCTTCCTCAGTTCTGTGGGTTTCATACCAGTATCACCTTTCTGAGAATCTAATCCCAGACACTTAGAGGCCAAAATGCCCAGATGCTAAACAGAGAAGAATGGGGAAGAGGAATTAATTGGCTTGTCTGGACCAATCAGGCTGATTCGGTTCTCTCTGAAGAAAGGGCAAGAACTTAGAGCATCTTGCCTCATCAGGAATCTCACAGTGAGTCTCTGATCAGTTTCCTGAGGCCAACCTGCGTCTAGTTACAAAACGGTCTGGTTCAGGTCACGGGTCAGACCCAGTAGGAGAATAAGAGTAGTTATACACATATTTTTACCAGGTGGTAGCACAGTGTATTAGTACCCTGACATGTTAACCCAACAACCTTTTGGTCTGCAGGATGACACCCAACCAACTGAGCCACACCGGCCAGGGCAAAGCCACTATTTTCAACTTAAGAATAATAGTGCCTGGGGAAATCATGGAGTTATTACAGAGAGTTTGCAAATCCATTAGCTCAGCTAACTTTAAAGTATTATTGAATATATAATAGTTGTCATTTTATGTCTTAGTGGATACTGCACTGAGCTGCTGTCTCATAAGATCTATGAAAAATTTAGATCTTGAAAGGGGGTTCACATAATCTAAAAGGTTGGGAATCTCTGTTCTAAGCCATTTTGAGCTGAGAGAATTCACAACTTGAGTTAACAGTATAGTTATTAGGCACTGCATGTTTAAGAGACAATTCATGGAGAAGGAAATTATCAATACAGATTAAGCTCCCTTTGTATGCTAGGCACTTTACTGCCTCCTATCTATATTCCCTGGGTTCCTTCCCAGAGGCTGCTACTGTTACAAGTTGATTGCATATCTTTCTGGAAAGCTAATATGAATTTATATATGAATATGTGGATATATTTTGTGATTTTATTTTTACAGTGCCCTTATTCTCTAGAAACTTTAGTAAAAATACTGATTTTTTTTGTTTTGTTTTAGTTTTTTAAAATATATTTTTATTGATTTCAGAGTGGAAGGGAGAGGGAGAGAAACATCAGTGATGAGAGGGAATCATTGATTGGCTGCCTCCTGCACGCCCTCTACTGGGGACTGAGCCTGCAACCCAGGCATGTGCCCTTGACTGGAATGGAAACCGGGACCCTTCAGTCCTCAGGCCGACGCTCTATCCACTAAGCCAAACTGGCTAGGGCTGCTTTTAATTTTTAAGTTTGTTAGAAAATGTTTTCCCAAAGAATGGAAAACTTTAAAATGCACCTTTCAGCCCTGGCCAGTTTGGCTCAGTGGATAGAGCGTTGGCCTTCGGACTGAAGGGTCCCAGGTTCAGTTCCGGTCAAGGGCATGTACCTTGGTTGCAGGCACATCTTCAGTAGGGGATGTGCAGGAGGCGGCTGATTGATGTTTCTCTCTCCCTTTCTCTCTGTAAAAAATCAAAATATATTTAAAAAGTAAAAAATAAAATGCACCTTTCAGCCCTGGTTGGAGTGTTGTCCCATACACCAAAAAGGTTGTGGGTTCGATTCCAGTTAGGACACATACCTAGGTTGCAGGGTTTGGTCACTGGTCAGTTGGAGCGTGTAAGTAGGCAACCAATTGATTTTCACATCAATGTTGTGTCCCCCCCCCCCCCCCCCTTCCTTTCTGGAATCAATGAAAAACATATCCTCCGATGAGGATTTTTAAAAAAACAAATTTTTTTTAAAAAACACCTTTGAGATCTTTCTCCACAGCTGACAGGGAAACTTTTTCCAGGGTGAAGAAGGTGAGTACAGTGAAGAGGAAAACTCCAAAGTGGAGTTGAAATCAGAAGCCAATGATGCTGCTAATTCTTCAGCAAAAGAAGAGAAGGGAGAAGAAAAGCCTGACTCCAAAGGCACTGTGACGGGGGAGAGGCAAAGTGGGGATGGACAGGTCAGTACCCACCGAAGGCCTCCATTTTGGGGCTGGAAGGGGGGCTTTCAACTTCAGAGGGAGTAAGGAGCCCTTTGTCCTCCAGGAGAGCACAGAGCCTGTGGAGAACAAAGTTCCCAAGCACTTGGATGACGATGAAGATCGGAAGAACCCTGCATACATACCCCGGAAAGGGCTCTTCTTTGAGCATGATCTTCGAGGGCAAACTCAGGAGGAAGAAGTCAGGTAACAGCCACTTGCTGCTACTGTTTTTAGTATGGATTTAGTATTTATTGTATGCTAGGCACTTTGCTGGAGTACTTTACCTACATTCATAACATTTTTAAAGTAAGTATTTACCTCTTGTACAAATGAGGAAAGTGACCCTTAGAATATTTGGTAACTCTTGGTGCAGTAGCTAGGATCCACACCTACCCTTCCACTTGCCTTCCTTAATCTGAGGCTCAAGGCCTCTGGGATATTAAGTACTTGCATAGACTGCCTTATAGAAGAGAGGTGTTCCCAAGGTGCTGAGTAGTTTGAAGTGAAATCTTTCTTTATTTCTGTTCCTGTTGCATTTGAGCCCAGCAGGCCCTGAGGTACTGATTCACTCTTGCTTTTGGGAGGCCTGTTTTACATCTGGAAAGATGGAAAGACTACATGAAGTTTCTTCTGATTCCATGCCCAACCCTGTTTGTTTCATGAACATCTTTACTTGACAGATTCTGCCAACCTAAGACACTTTTTCCTGGTTTTATCCAGACCCAAGGGGCGTCAGCGAAAGCTGTGGAAGGATGAGGGTCGCTGGGAGCATGACAAGTTCCGGGAAGATGAGCAGGCCCCAAAGTCACGACAGGAGCTCATTGCTCTTTATGGATATGACATCCGTTCAGCTCACAATCCTGATGACATCAAACCCCGAAGAATCCGGAAACCCAGGTGAGGAAATTTTGGAGCCTAGACTATTGATATTGTAGAAAGAACTCTGCCTTTTTAAATACCATTCCAGCAAATAATTGAATGGGTGAGGAATATAGGACATCTTCCTCACCTTCAGTTTAAGACTTTTATTCCATTTATTCAGGTTTGGGAGTCCTCCACAAAGAGATCCAAATTGGATTGGTGAGCGACCAAACAAGTCTCATCGCCACCAGGGTCCTGGGGGGACCCTACCACCAAGGACATTTATCAATAGGAAAGCTGCAGGTACAGGTCGCATGTCTGCTCCCAGGAACTACTCTCGATCTGGGAGCTTCAAGGAAGGTCGTGCTGGATTTAGGCCTATGGAGACTGGTGGACAGCATGGTGGCCGGTCTGGTGAGACTGTTAAACATGAGAATAGTTACCGGTCACGGCGCCTGGAGCAGACTCCTGTGCGGGATCTGTCTCCAGAAGCAGACGCTCAAGTGCTTGGCAGTCCTGAGAAGGAAGAGGTGGCCTCAGAGATACCAGCTCCTGCTCCTGCTCCTGACACTGCACCACCGCCCCCTGACAGACCTATTGAGAAGAAATCCTATTCCCGTGTAAGAAGAACCAGGATCAAAGCTGGAGATGCGGTCAAGATTTCAGAGGAGATGCCCCCTCTACCTGAAGGGCTGACCCCCACACCCCAAGTTCCAGAAACTACTCCTTCACCTGCTAAGACTGGGAACTGGGAGGCTCCAGTGGATTCTACTACAAGTGGACTTGAGCAAGACGTGGCACAACTGAATATAACAGAACAGAATTGGAATCCAGGGCAACCTCCATTTCTACAACCACGCGAACTTCGGGGTAGGTACCTTAGAGTTAGTAACTAGATCCCCCCCCCTCCCCCCGCCCACCTTTGCAACACTGGGTTTAGGACATGGGACTTAATCTCAGGGATGTGGTGTCTGATGAATATCCGTGTTTTCATTAACCGCAAAAAAACAGATGGATTCCTAGATACATTCATCCAAGGACCTCATAGCAGTTTTATCTGTTATCTAAGACTATCCTATCTTGCCTGCTAGTAACCAATAATGAGTTCCTGGCCCTGGCTGGTGAGGCTCAGTAGGTTGGAGTGTTGTCCCATACACCTAAAGGTGGTGGGTTCGATTCCCGGTCAGGGTACATACCTAGGTTGCAGGTTCCATCCCCTGTCAGGGTGCATATGGGAGGCAATCAGTTGATGTTTCTCTCGCATTAATCCCTCTCTCCCCCTCTCCCCCTCTCCCCCTCTCCTCTTCTCCCTCTCTCCCTCTCTCTCTTCCCCTCTCTCTTCCTCCTCCCCCCCCACCCCCCCTTCTTCCCTCATTCCCCCTCTAAACATCCTGGGTGAGGATTGCGGAAAAAAGTGAGTTCCTAGGTGCAGAATCCTTTAGTATTCTGTAGAATAGTGGAAGAAGAAGACAGTGTTTTTAATATTTGAGCTGAGCTAAGGTTAAAGTTTGAAGGCAGAAACGTATTCATTTGAATTTGGATGGGAATCTTCTAATCTCTTTGAAAAGAAAGTCTCTCTAATTTCCTTAATCTAGAGGCAGGCTACCTAAAAGAACTTTCTGTGATGATGGTGCATTTTTTAATTTTTTTAAATTTATTTATTATTTCAGAGAGGAAGGGAGAGGGAGAGAGAGATAGAAACATCAATGATGAGAGAGAATCATTGATTGGCTGCCTTCTGCACGTCTCCCACTGGGGATCGAGCCTGCAACCTGGGCATGTGCCCTGACCAGGAATCAAACCGTGACCTCCTGGTTCATGGGCTGACTCTCAATCACTGAGCCATGCCAGCGAGGCATGATGGTGCTTTTTAATACTTGTAATGTGGCCAGAGTGTCTGGGTAACTGACATTTTAACTTTAAACATTGAAATTTAAATAGCCTCATGTGGCTAGTGCAGTAGTCGGCAAACTCATTAGTTAACAGAGCCAAATATCAACAGTACAACGATTGAAATCTCTTTTGAGAGCCACATTTTTTAAACTTAAACTATATAGGTAGGTACATTGTTATTAACTTAGTTAGGGTACTCCTAAGACTTAGGAAGAGCCACACTCAAGGGGCCAAAGAGCCACATGTGGCTCTCGAGCCGCAGTTTGCCAACCACGGGGCTAGTGGATATCGTATTGAACAGCACAGTTCTAGAGACTAGGACCTATCTACCACCCATTTTGCCCATCCTTTGTCTTCCTCCAACCAGATAGATCAAAGAATCTTTTCCCTCGTTTCTGAAATCTAATTTGAACTTACAGGTTGGAAATCCTCATGTAGTCCGGGAGTTTCAGCATCCTTCTCTGGTGTGCATGGTTTTTGAACAGCAAAAACCAGTGTCATCTCAACTGGGTCTGGAGTTGATCTTTGGATCAAGGAGCATACCCTTCCATTGATATCTTATTATCATTGGAAAACAATCTCTAAAAATGTAATCTTTTTTTGTTTTGTTGGTCTGAGTCATTTTCAGCCAGAAGGGAATCTCTTCCCAAGCTTCCAGGCCAGACCTTGGTGGCTAGGGTAGGTTTACAAAACATTCCTCACTTTCCAGTTGTTGCTCAGAAACTTTTGGGCTGATATTTTTTACTGTGTTTGATAATGTAATGTGCTAATTGTAACCTCCCAGTGATTCTGTGCAGGGAATTATTTGGTGGGGAAATTTTGAACTTGTATTTTCTCACTGAAGTAAATTTTTTTTAATTTTCAAAGGCTTTATTGCGGTATTAAGGTGATGGACAGTGGGGGCAAATATCCAAATGCTGGCATTGACAGGAAGCAGAGACAGTTTAAAAGGGATTCCGTTAGATTATAAGCAGAAAGCCATTTACTTTATTTTCTTGATGGTATCTGTGAGTCGCACATCTGTCTGCTCTGCAGCGGTGACTTTTTTGGTGTGTTACAGGTATGCACAACCACATACACATGGGAGCAGGACCTCCACCTCAGTTTAACCGGATGGAAGAAATGGTACAGAAAGGGAAAAGGGGTAGATGGAGGAGGGAAAGGGAAATGCGTGTAATAGCTTTTGAAATCACTTTTCCCACAATTACCTATGTTTTGTTTTATTATTTTTTTTTTAAAAATTTGTATTGATTTCAGAGAGGGAGGGGAAGAGAGAGAGAGAAATATCAATGATGAGAGAGAATCCTTGATTAGCTATCTCCTGCATACCCCACACTGGGGATTGAGCCCACAACCCGGGCATGAGCCTTGACTGGGAATCGAACCGAGACCTGGTTCATAGGTCGATGCTCAACCACTGAGCTCTGCCATCTGGGCACCTGTGTTTTGTTTAATTTGGGTCTCCAGAAGTGTAGAGGGTTTAGGTTCCAATCTTGATGTTTTTCACTGATTTTTCAATTCATTTTTAAATACGTGCCATATACAAAGTCCCACATAAAGGAGGGTGGGGACTTGAATGAGAGTCAGCCTTCTGGAAGTCTTCTGCTCAGGCCTGTTTGTTTATTTCAGGGTGTCCAGGGTGGGCGAGCCAAACGCTATTCATCTCAGCGGCAGAGACCTGTGCCAGAGCCCCCGGCCCCTCCCGTGCATATCAGTATCATGGAGGGACATTACTATGATCCACGTGAGCTTTTTTCTTAATGTTGGGGTATCTTTTTTGGCTTGGTGAAGCATACTAAATAGACCAGCCTCCTGCCTTCTGCTTTTCTTTCTGACCTCTCACAGTGGTTGTCATTATCTGGTTGGTGCTTTCTTCACATGGAAAATTGAGAACATCTCTTAAAGGGTTTGGGAGATGGGCAGACTTGTCCATGTGATATGAAGAATGAGAGTTTATGAGAATCCCAATGTGATGTTTTACAGTGCAGTTCCAGGGACCAATCTATACCCATGGAGACAGCCCTGCGCCACTGCCTCCTCAGGGCATGATTGTGCAGCCAGAAATGCACCTTCCCCACCCAGGTAAGCATTGCACCTATCCTTGTGTGCTTCCTGTACATGAGGATGTGTATTGGGGGCTTTTCAAACCCCATCCTCCTGAGCTCAGTGCTGCTTACCTCTGAGGCTGGCCACTCTGGCTGCTTGGGCAACAGAGCTCATGGGTCCATCCTAAGGACTTCCATCCCGAGCCTGTCTATGCTGGAACTGGTCATTTTCTATTTTAATTTGTTTCCCTCTCCTTGTTCAGGTTTACATCCCCATCAGACACCAGCACCTCTGCCCAATCCGGGCCTCTATCCTACACCAGTGTCCATGTCTCCAGGACAGCCACCACCTCAGCAGTTGCTCGCTCCTACTTACTTTTCTGCTCCAGGAGTCATGAACTTTGGTAATCCCAGCTACCCTTATGCTCCAGGAGCACTGCCTCCCCCACCACCACCTCATCTATATCCTAATACACAGGTGAGATGGCTAATGAACAGATTTTTAAATCAGACAGGAATGTGGTATGGGGAGAATGCACAAGAAATTTGAGAGAATATTTCAATGCCACTAATTTACATGTGGTGCCCGGATGCCTCTTAGTGGTCAGCACCTGGAAATGCAGCTTATGTAATGCCATCATCTGTTTATTCTCTTCCATTTCTTTTTTTATTTTTAAAATTTTTATTGACTTCAGAGAAGAAGGGAGAGGGAGAGAAACATCAATGAAGAAAGAGAATCATTGATTGGCTGACTCCTTCCTGTATGCCCCCTACTGAGGATCAAGCCCACAACCTGGGCATGTGCTCTTGACCAGAATCAAACCTGGGACCCTCTATTCACTTAGCCAAACCAGCTAGGGCTCTTCCATTTCTTTAATGGTGTTTCATTTAAGTGTTTTAGTATGTCTTAGGTGGCCATTTATTCAACAGCATAAAGAAACTATTCTGTTTGCCAGCCCTATCTCTCCCTGTACTGCTTAACTCCCCATAAGTTGAAACCATCTGGTATCTAGTGTCATCACTGAGCTCAGCCTCTTCCATGTGACAACTGATGGTAGGAATTAGAGAAAGCTGGGCAGTACTTTGAAGAAATAGGAACTGGAGCATAATTAGACATAGTAAGACAGAAATGAATATTCATTGTATTTTTAAGGGGTGCAGCTTAGAGATTTAAAAAATTATAAATTCCGTAATACTTTTATTTTTGCACCTGAATAATGTTTAATGTTTTCTGTTCATCATAGTTTGGATTAAGTCCTAACTTTCTCTTCTGACTTGTGGGGTGTCCAGGCCCCATCACAGGTATATGGAGGAGTGACTTACTATAACCCCGCCCAGCAGCAGGTGCAGCCAAAGCCCTCACCACCCCGGAGGACTCCCCAGCCAGTCACCATCAAGCCCCCACCACCTGAGGTATGAGAGCTTCTTCCCATGCTTTAGGGCACATTCTACATCAGTGGGCTTTCCTTTTCTTCAGAAGATTCCCCTTCTGTTCTGGGTGTGTTTTTATTGAAACAGTTGTCTTTTTTTTCTTTTTTCTTTTCTTGTCTTTTTTTAATGACCTGATAACAGATTCTAACTTTATTATTTCAGGTTGTAAGCAGGGGTTCCAGTTAATATGAATTTCTGAATATTTTAAATCTAACATGATATAAAAGTAAGTGCACAACTTACTGTGACTCTCATAAAACATTCTTAAAACTAATGCTCATGCTTACTTGTTTAACAATCGCCTAATTAATTCTTTTTTTTTTTTTTTTTTTACCCCCACCCCCTAATTCTTTAAGTTGTAAACATGGGTTATCATGGGAGGAGGCTTAAATCCCAAAATTCACTAGTCTTTGTTTTGAGATTGCATTGAACAGGGTTGAAATAGAAGACGTTATTAACTTGGCAGGATTTCATTTGGGAAGCTGCAAGGAAAAAATGCAGGAGGGCATTTTTTATTAAGGAAATCTAAATTTGAGGTGTTACCTCCGCCATAAAAAAAGAATAAAGTCTTACCATTTGCGACACTGTGGGTGGACCTACAGGGAATTATGCTAAGTGAAATAAGTCAGAAAAAGAAAGACAAATACCATGTGATTTCACTTTTACATGGAATCTAAAGAACAAAATGAAAGAGCAAACCAAGTTGAAACGGACTCATAGGTAACAGAGAACAGACTGATGGTTACCAGAGGGGAGGGGTACTTGGGGAACTGGGTGAAAAAGGTGAAGGGATTAAGTACAAATTAGTAGTTATAAAATAGTCATGGGGAATGTAAAGTATAGCATAGGGAATATAGTCACTAATATTGTAATAACTATGTGTGGTGTGCCAGGTGGGTACTGGAAATATCAGGGGGAACACTATGTCAAGTATATGATTGTTTAACCACTATGCTGAACACCTGAAACTAATACAGAATAATATTGAATGAAAGGTCTAATTGAAAAATAAAAAATTGTATGTTAAAAAACAAATTTGAGATGTTACAGTTAGAGCCAATTCTAAAGGTCATGGAGGAAAAAGACTATAGGGGTTTTGTTTTTGGCGGGGGGAGGGGGGAGTATTACTTTAAAACACATTATTTAGAATGTGGCTTTTTGAAAGCAACTTGTAAATACGGAGAAGGTCCACTAACACCTTGGTGGTTCTTCCCTTTTCCCCACCCCTGTCAGAACAGCAAAGGTGAGAACCCAGGAAAGAAGAGAAATACAGCTGGCTGTCTACTACCAGGAGGGCTTCAAAGATAAAGGGTGGCTCCTACCAGCAAGCAGCTGAATGAGGAGGACCCCTGGCTCCCTCTGAGGACAGGCTCTGTTAGAGACAGGGAGAAACAAGTGGACTTCCTACTGTCTCCACTCTCTGCTGGAGTTAGCTGTGCTCAGAGGAGCAGAGATCAGACAGCCCACATCTAGTCTACATCTAGAAAACCCAGGTTTTTGGCTCTTCTTCACTTGTCCTGGGAAATTCAAATGTCTTCTGCTGCTCCCAGGGAAGCTCCTTCCTGTTTGTTTTTGTCTCTCTTTCCCTCTCTCTCTCTCTCTCTCTCTCTCTCTCTCCCCCTCTCCCTCCCCCCCCACCCCCGCCTTTAAATGAAAAAAGTTCATTTTTCTGGTTTGCTGGCTCCTCTGGTTCCCTTTTGGTTCTTCCCTACAATGCAGATAATTGAGAATTGCCAGCTGGTCTTTTCCCACCAGATCTACAGAGAGCTGGCCTTTCACTTTTGGTTGGACTTTGTTATATACTTGGATTCTCTTAACTTCTCTAATCTCAAAGTTTGTGGTAGGAGCCCTTCTTCTTGACTTCAGTTTTTAGGAGCCTGAGTCTCCGTCATTAGTCTCTGGTCGTCTTCAGGCCTCTACTGAGGATAGAGTCTGTACAGTGGGGAGGGATGGCAAATCAGTGTTTTTGTGAGAAAGGGAGGGTGGAGTGAGAGCCTTTGCACCTTAGGGATATGTATTCACACAGTCCTCAGGGCTCAGTCTTGGAGGTAAGTGGAATTAGAGGACCCTGCTTTTCTTATTTCCACCCCTCCTAACACACTCCTTTTCCAGTTGCTGTGGACCAATGCATCTCTCTAGAGGCACATATTATCCAGCAAGCAATCTATCTATCCTGTCCTTTATACTTGCTCTTTTTCATGTATTGTCTGCTGCAAGTGTTTTAGGTGTTACTACCTTATTTGATTATAGTTCTACTCCTGTCCTTGCAAGTAGAAGAAGGTACAGCACCTGGGCTTAAGGCCTAAGGAAGCCAGTCACTTTTGCGGCAGGGGCTCCTTTCCTCCCTATCCACGGCACTGAACCACTTTCTTGCTGCCTCTGCAGAAGAGATTCCTATTATTGCAGCACTTGTGTCTGCCAAGGGTACCTTGGCCACTGTCTCTGTCCTTCTACAGAACTTGAGGGAGAAGGTGGCAGCTGTGTCTCTCCCCAAGTAATGTCACTGTTTGTATTCCTTCTCTTAAGCAGCTGGCCTGACCGCTCTTGAGACCATAGTATGTGGGAGGGAGGAGAGGCACTCAAGCTGTAACCCTAAAGGAGGAAATATCTAAGAGATTCTTCCAGGGGTAGCTGGTGGTTGTGCCTGTGGTAGGCTCTTCCCTTTGCCTTAAACCTGAAGATGTCTCCTCAAGCCCGTGGGCAGCATGCCCAGATTCCCAGACCTGAAGACACTGTGACAGTTGTCTATGTTGGTCCACTGTGTTTCGTTGCAAGAATTTCTTGTTGTTGTTACTGTTTTAAAAGGTACACATTTGTGATCAGTATTGTGACTTGACGATAATAAAATTTAGACTGTAAACTTGGCTTTTTTGCATTCATTTTGATTTGAGAGGGAGGGAAGATGACTTCTTAGTTCCCCAGAGTCAGTCACAATTTGAGCCGGCTCAAACTTGTGAAACGGAAGCCCACAGAGGTGAGGCTCCCCTGTGAAGCCACAAGTGTGTCTGTACTCCCCATCACTTATCTTTCCAAACCACATTGCCACACGGACTCCAGGATATCCTGCAGTCCCTTAGTTTGGAAGTGTCAGGGACAAAAATTAGTAAGATGCTGCGTACCTATGTGAACATCATATCCCTTAGGCCTGCCTTTGTGTTTAGCAAGTAAGTTTCCCAAGATAATGTGCCAAATGTCAGTACAGCTGTACTAAGTCCTAGAAGAGGGTGAGGTTCAGCTAGCTTTCTTCTTGAAAAGTAAAGACTCACACTGGCACTGAAGTATCAAAGATCACAGTCTGAGAGGTTCCTATCAATCTTAGTACAGGCAGCGTGGAGGGGCCATTGAAAGACCTCTAGCTGCGGCTTATGCTGCCAGTTACCTTTGCCACTTGGCCAGTGATGAGCACAGGGCAGTTCCTAGCTTTGAGTTGACTGTTTCCTCCAGATCCAGGGTCGGGTGGAAGTTTACTACAGAAGCTATCCACCGTGTGGGGGAGCAATTGAATTTAATAAGGAGCTGGCAGTATCTGTTCTTGAGTCGCACAAATCCTTGTGCACTGGGGGCATGGACATCATGGCACAACTTAAAATGACAGTTGGAACTCCCCCTCCACCCTTGGGTGGTGTTACAGCCAGAGGACCATGACTTTCCTCACCTCCATCCCCATTCCTCTTCAGATCATGTCAGTTTCCTTCCCTTCCCCATAGAGTGATGGGTATTTCTGGGCCTGATCTGGGGTCATGTAAATAGTGCCAGTCAGCCTTGGGGGTGGTTACTGGCAGGAGGAATGAGCGGTTTAAGATACTTCCCCCTCACCCCTGCCTCTTGCTTCCTCAGATCCCATTGCTCTCTGTTGCCCTGGTAACCAGCTCAGCAAGAAGAAACTCAAGCTCAGCAAAGCCCCCAGGTTCTCTGTCCTCCCAGCCTGCCTCTCAGTGGGCAGAACAGAAGAGTGTAAGGGCAGACAGAATGGGCCTTGGGTAGCCTTGCCCATCCCCTTCTGGAAGTCCATGGGCTTCTTGCCTGCATCTCCTTGCAGTTGTTAATACTACCCTCTTTCCCTCATTTTCTTCCACGATAGAGTATAGGTGCCCTCCAGCCCTCCTCCCCCTTGGGGTCAGCACACACGTCTGCTACCCTGTGGGCGAAAGATAAAGAATCCCAGAGGCTCAGTATCTGCAGCCCACTTGGGTTGGGGTGTCCCGCTGGGGCAGTGATTTTCAATCCTGGCTATTTGAATTACTTGGGGATCTTTTTAAAAATACCACAGTCCAGCGGTGTTGCTCAGTGGTTGAGCATCAGCCAATGAACCAGGTCACAGTTTGATTCACGGTCAGGGCACATGTCTGGGTTGTGGGCTCGATCCCCAGTGTGTGGTGTGCAGGAAGCAGCCAATCAATGATTCTCATCATTGATGTTTCTCTCTTCCTCTCTGAAATCAATTAAAAAATACATATTTTTAAAAATACCACAAACCTTGGCACCCTCTCAGTATTTTTTTAAAATATACTTTTAGTGATTTCAGAGAGGGAGAGAGAGAAACATCAATAATGAGAATTATTGATCGGCTGCTGCCTGCAGACCCCTTAGTGGGGATCGAGCCCGCAACCTGGGCTTATGCCCCTGACCAGAATCGAACCTAGGACCCTTCAGTCAGCAGGCCAACACTCTATCCACTGAGCCAAACCAGCTAGGGCTCTCAGTATTTTTGAAAAGTTCCCCTGGATTCCATTGTGCAGTTGGGGTAAGTACCACTGCTGTTCAAGGAAAACCATGACTCAATACTGGCTTTCCTCCCTGATTTAAGGTCTTGAACTTATTCTCTGCCTAATATCCTTGAGTAGTTGGAGGGATCCTGGGGTCCTGCTCCCAAAGCTTCCAGTTTCTAGAATCCTCTCTGCCCCTTTTATTTTCAGCCCCCACATTCTCCCCACTCGCCAGTTCTTCCCCCTTCCTAACCGACGATCCCAAATCCTGCCCAGAGAAGGTTACCAAGGCAACCAGCTTAATCTGGTAACTGTGGCATGTGCTGGAGTAGAACCCTCCCCTTTTCTTATTTGGTTCATAAAATGCCTGGAGAGCTCCAAGCCACTCCAGCCAGTTGCCCCTCTTAACCCCAGGGATATTAGGGTGTCTAATACAGGGAGCCCAAGAAGCTGATACTTGGGTCTCTATTTCAGCTTCTTAGCCAAAACTGTGCTCTCTCCTATTTACTGTTCCCTTTCTAAATCCACAAACATATGGGTATGCGAGCTCATTTCTGTGAACACATGCTCTAGCATACATAGGACCAGATATGCGCACACCCCGATATGCCAGTAGTGCACACCCTGTTCGATTCTACCACCACTCCCAGCCTTTAGCATTCCTGTCCCTGCCTGGTTGGTACACATTACGCGGGTGCGGCATTGTCCAAGGCGCCTCAGCCCATCTGGAACCTGGTGCCACTCCCCAACCTTGTTACCTTAATCTCGATGTGCTTACACTGAGTCTGTCTCTCTACCCACTTCCTCCTCAGGAACAGAATGCTCCTGGCATAGGCATCAGGAATAAGGACTATTTGGAGTGCAAATTTGGCACCACTTTCCCCACTCCATGGTTGTGTCAACTCTGGGGAGCTCGCTATACTTAATGATGTCAGATGGCAGCGCTGGGGCTTGTCACCCATCTCCACAGCCCTGCTTCTTTCTGCTGCCAGCTGGGCTTAGGTGCCCTTGTGCTCCTGGTCTCCTCCCCCTGCCGACTTGTCTCTTCTCACCCCAACTAGACCTGCCACAACCTGCTGCTCCCCACTTGGCTCCTACCTGCCTGCCAGTACCTGCCTTTCACAGGCCAGGCCCTCACCATCTATTGTGCCCTGCCAGAAAGGTTAGATGAGTGCCGCCTCCAGGGCCAATGCCAATCCACCCCAGGCCTTCCCAGCCCTTCTTGCAGGAAGGGAGATAAAGACCACATATTCCTGTAAGTGTGTCAACAGAGTAAACCATCTGGGTTGAGAGTGATGGATACCCAATCAGCAATCTTTGTAGGTCTCACCTGAGTACAGGTCGGTGGGTCAAGGCATGCAGGCCACAGACCTGCCCTGGATCTTTGAAATGACCCTAGGTTCCTCTGTAAGCCCCCGAGCCAGGAATCCCTCGCCCTTGGTGTATCACTCTTACTTTGCCCTGAATTTCTGCGTCTTCTCTGAACTCTCCATCCAACCCCACTCAGCTCCTTACAATCCCAGGTGGTCCCCGTAGCCCCCATGACCAGCCCCAACGCCCAAGTTCAAGCCTTCCAGGGGGCGGGCCTAGGAAGGGGAGGGGCGGGGCCTGGGCGGGGCCTGGGCGAGGGGGCGCGGTCTCCGCTCTTCCACCTTCCCCGCGGTCAGGAGCGCCGCCGCGTCCTCTCAGCCTTGCGCTCCGCCCGCTGCCTCCGCCGCCGCAGCCCGGCCCACGAGCGCAGTGCCGGGGCACCGGCCTCGCATCCGACCCACCCTTCGGGCCGCGGGCCGGCTGCAGCCGGCATGGGAGGCCACTAACGACGGGCGCCCCTTCCCTCTGGCACCTCCTCGGGCCACTGGCCACTGGACTCCGGCCAGCGAGCCTCGGGCACCTCTGGCCCCCGGTCCGGCGCCTGGCACGGCCCTCCGCTCTGCCCCTCCGGCTCTGAGCATCGCGTCCCCGCCCCCCCGCCCGCGCCCGGGACACCTGGGTCCCCCGGCGGCCCCGAGAAGAGGGGCGGGTGGGGGGGCATGAAGCCGCTGGAGAAATTTCTGAAGAAGCAGACGTCGCAGCTGGCGGGGCGAACGGTGGCGGGAGGTCCCGGCGGGGGCCCGGGGAGCTGCGGTGGGCCCGGCGGGGGTGGGGGACCTGGCGGGGGCGGCGGTTCAGCGGGGGGACCGCGGCCGCTGCAGCGGCGTCAGAGCGTATCTCGCCTGCTGCTCCCCGCTTTCCTGCGGGAGTCCCCCGCTGAGCCGGGGCTGGAGCCGCCCCCAGAGGAGGAAGATGGAGAGCCGGCGGGGGTCACGGAGGAGCTCGGCGGCAGCGGGGGACCCTGTTGGCTGCAGTTAGAGGAGGTGCCGGGGCCCGGGCCGCTCGGGGGAGGGGGGCCGCTGCGGTCCCCTTCCTCGTACTCCTCCGACGAACTGTCCCCGGGCGAGCCCCTGACTTCCCCACCCTGGGCCCCCCTGGGCGCCCCCGAGCGGCCGGAGCATCTCCTGAACCGGGTTCTGCAGCGGCTGGCCGGAGGGGCCACCAGGGACAGCGCCGCCTCAGGTAAGGAAGGAGTCGGCTGGCTCATCCACCCCGAGAGCAGGGGCTTGCCACCTGGTTCCTCGCCCTCGCCCTTGCAGCACGGGCTGGCGCTCTGCTGGAGCCCGGGCGTGGGGTTGAGTGGTCGGCCGAAGTGGGGTAGGGGCTCATCGGAGGAACAGGGTGGCAGGGCCACTTGGCTCCTGGTAGCAGCCTCACCCGCAGCTGGAGAAGAAGCTGAACCTCTGTCTTCCCTTAAGCCACCCTCCCTTCCCCCTGGACATTTTATCCACAGACTCTTGGGTCTCTGATGTTGATCACCTCCTTCTGGAGCCCAAAATTAGGGCCTGACACACTAAGATGGAAGCTGCCCAGAGCAGCCGTGCTCCCCTCCCCCCACCGAGGTGCCCAAGCCTGAAAGACCTTCCAGGAGTCCCCGGTTCGTTCGGTTTAGAAGCCCAGAGCAGAGGGCTGGCCCAACCAGTGGGGCAGTGCCAGACCGGCACAGGGCCTGAGCTGGGTTTGGGGCTCCGGCAAAGGGATGCATTGTCCTTAGCCGCTTGGGAGTGGAGGGAGGTGTTCCAGTTGGGGGCTGACTCAGAGATGTTGTTGGGGGAGAGATGACTGGGCAGACACCAGGGCCCTGTGGCGACCAGGGGGGTCTGGGCCTTTCCAACCCCCACCCTTCCCCTGGCAGGCCTCAGCACACCGCCTCTTTCAAAAAATAATAACCACACCCTGAGCGGCTTATTCCCTAAATGATGATGCTATTGCACCACTCCCCACCAGCACCCCTCCTAAGGGGACTTTGAGGAAACTGAGGCCCCAGATTGCTGGGTAGTCGCTAAAGTAAAAGACCTGTGGGTCTTTAGGCCTAGCTCTTGGCCTTTTGCTAAACCCAGCAGGGTCTGGGGATTGGGGACCCTGGTTGAGCATTTCAAGATGGGGGTTCCCCACTGTGCTCTCAGAGCTCTGCAGGGAGCCCTAGCCTAGGTGTGTGGGAGAGGGCTCCAGTCCCCTCGCTTTTTCTCAAGACCCGGGCCCTCTCTCCTTTGGCTCAGACTGTAGCTGCCCTGGGGAGCTGACACCTTTTGGATTTAATTAGAAAAATATCAAACACATACAGCTCTTCTAACCATAACTTCCCGCCTACGCTACACACCCTGTGTCTCTCTGACACATTCCCTGGGGAGGCTGTGCATTGGACCAGAGCCTGCCTTGGAGGAGACGGACGCCAAACTGTAGCCCCCACAGCAGCATCTCCCCCATTCTGCCCTGTGCTCTTCTTCCTTCGCTCTGATTTCGTTCACCAGTGGGATAAAGAGTATAGGACGGGCGTCAGGCATCTCTAGTCCTAGTCCCTCATCCCTGGAGCTGGGCATCGGAGTTGGGGGAGCACTCTCATTTTAAGAACATAGCAGGGTAGCTGGACAGAGAGGTAAAGGGAGAAACTGTTTTTCTGGTGCCTGGGTGCCACAGGCTCTGCCCAGTCTTTCCTGGGGAAGGACTCCTGATTTGACTGTCACCTGTATTATCTGGCCTGGCAGGCTCAATTCCCAGAGTAACTGGTTTGGGAAACAACCCCAAACCAGTCCCAGAATGAATGAGAATCAGTTTAACCTGCCGCTCTGATATTCTCCAATACACCCAATGTGCTTAAGCCATCTTGGTTCCCTCCCAGGGTGTGTGGGAGGAGAGGAGTTACAGACGGTACCCCAAACTAGCCAGTCTCTCCAAAGTCTAAGCAGCCCCATTGGACCCCTGGTTCTACCCAGGCAGTCTGCCTCGGGCATATTGAGAACAGATCAAAGGTTCAGGAGTGTGGGTTCTTAGCCCAGCTCCAGGCAAGTCCCTCCCAGCCCCGGGCCTCAGTTTCTTCTCATTTGTGAAGTGAAAGAGTCGAAGTAGAGGATCCGGTGTTGGTACTCCTCCTCCACCTTCCTGGCTAGAATTGGAGGCCAGGGATGGTGAGCCAAGGGCCCACAGAAGCCTTGGTTTTGTGTTGAGGCAGTGCCTGGGGACCTGGCCCTAACCTGTCCGGGTAAGGACACCTGGCTCCCTCCCTGCGCCCGGCCTGTTTGTGTGTGCCAGGCTGCCCTGCCCCACCCCAGGGCTGGATGCAAGTCAGGGCGACCTTGTACCTGGCTGACTGGCTGAGCCAGGCCCAGATGGGGGTGTGGAGGGGAAAGAAGTGGTGGGAGGAGCCACTCCCCTCCACCCTTCCATCATTAACCCGACGATCTCTGAGCATCTAGAGGACACAGGGTTTTTCTCTTTAAAGGCTTTAGGATCAAAGAAATGGCAGTTGCTCCATCTCCCTTTTAATCGGGCTGGTTCTCACCTGCCTAGTTGGAACTCAAAGCTGTTAGGTAGGGAGTGGGGAGGGGAGGAGGGACACACACACACACACCCTGCTGACCCTGACCTCTGTGTTTGGAAGTTGTCTCTGTCTAGAGACCTCTTTTCAGGGGGCTGATCTCAAGCTTGGTGTACTATCTGACCAGCTTCCCATACACACTGAAGAGAAGTGGGCGTGGCCATCAAAGGGTGCCCCCTCCTTCCCTCCAGCTGCCTTGGCAGCTGCCAACCCCACCCCTGCAGCGGCTGCCCAGAACCTTCACACACATGTGTGTGCGTGTGTGTGTGTGCACAGAGCATGATGGGGCAGGTGGCTGGGGCTTCAGTCTGGCTAAGGAGAACTCGCCCTTGGAGGCAAGAGAGTGGGGTGGGGAGTGTCCGGTTGGATCCTGGAAGTGCCCCTCTGACATCAGTGGTGCCGAATGATCTCTACAGATGTCCTGCTGGATGACATCGTCCTCACCCATTCTCTCTTCCTCCCCACGGAGAAGTTCCTGCAGGAGCTACACCAGTAATATCCTTTTGTGGAGCTTGCAAAAGGGGAGGTCAGGAGGGAGCCGCTCCCACCAGCCCACGTGTGATGTCACGGCCTAAGCTCTCCCTTACAAAACACCCTTGGGTTTCAGCCCCAGTTTTTCTGTCCACCAGCTGTGTGACCTTGAGCAGGTCGCCTAACCTCCCAGGGCCTCCGTTTTCTCTTCTATCAAATGAGGGTAAATAGCATCTGCTCTGCCTACCTACCGGGCTGCTGTGGAGATAGATCTGATCACAGATGTGGGAGCGCTTTGGAGATTGCAAAGCCCTGTGCAAACCTAAGGTGTTATTATTCCATTAAGAGTGCCTCTCTCCTCAGTGAATTGTTGCTCTAAACATCTGGTTGCCCAGTGAGTTATTACAGGGTCCGATGTAAACATCGGGCCGTGGCTGTGCTTCTGTAGGGTCTACTAGAGACGAGCCACTGGCTGGGCTCTTCATAGGGTCTCATGTAAGCATAGGGCCTCTCACTGAGTTATTTTAGGACCTAATTGCAAATGTCAGGCTGCTGAGTAGAATATCATAGGTTCTCTTAGAAACACCGGGCCTTACTTACAGGTGTGGTCAGGTTTGTGATGAGCACCATGACCTTTATCAGCCTGCTGTGAGCTCCGGGCGTGGGCTGGTGGAGGTTGGGTTGGTCCAGACAGGGTATCCTCAAGTGAAATTCAGAGGTGGGAGCTGGATGTGGTCACGTGGGTGCCATTCCTATCTACTCTGGGCTGGGGCATGAAGGGGTCTTGGTTCCAGGGACCCCTGGATCTCCTTCCTCCCTGGCCCCAAACCTAGAGAATATTTGGGGTAGTTTAGCCTCTCATCTCCCTTCCCACTTTCCTCGGGTCTGCCTGCCCAGGGTTTTTCCTTAACGTGGGGGTCAGCTTTGTTTTGGCAGGAGGTAGGGAGGGCCCCGAGGGACTGGGCCAGAAGCAGGCCTGTCTAGCCATGCTCCTTCATTTCTTGGACACCTACCAGGGGCTGCTGCAGGAGGAAGAGGGGGCCGGCCGCATCATCAAGGTGGGCCTGGGAAGAAAAGGCGGGTGAGCAGGCAGTTAGCTCTGGGAGGGGGCCCCTTTGAAGGAGCCATAGTCGTCAAGCGGGGTACTAGAAGGAGAAGGTGCCCAGGGGCCCTCGCTTCTCTGGTTCTCCTATGCTCGAAGGCATGGAGACCTTACAGAGCGATGCCCTCACTTCTCTCCTCTCCCCAGGATCTGTACCTGCTGATTATGAAGGATGAGTCCCTTTACCAGGACCTCCGAGAGGACACACTGAGGCTACACCAGCTTGTGGAAACCGTGGAGCTAAAGTGAGAGAAATCCCCACGCTCCTCTCATACAGGGGCTGCCTCTGGCTTTTTGGCTCCAGTGTGGTCTTATTTCAGTCCCTTTCTCTTACTGGAGAGCAGCACAAAGACTGTCTCCCAGTCACTGTTTTCCTCTCACCTGAGGATCTGTTCTTACTGACTTCACAGAGAGAGGAAGAGAGAAGGAGGGAGGAAGAGAGAGAGAGGGAAACATGAAACATCCATGTGAGAGAGAAACATTCATTGATTGCCTCCTGCATGCACCCAAACGGGGATGGAACCCAAAACCTGGACATGTGCCCTGACTGGGAATCGAACCTGCAACCTTTCGGTATATGGGATGACACTCCAACCAACTGAGTCACACTCAGCAGGGCTCCAGTCATATTTTTTTCCCCCATTCCAATGGCATACTAGTGAATATTTAACAACCAGCACTTCAGGGGAAAAAAAACAAACCCACCCTGATTTTGTAGCTTTTGCTGATTTTCATAGTATAAATTCCCTCATCATGGCTGATTTCAAGCTACCAACATGACATCACTGACTGCGAAGCTGGGAAGAGATGTGCAGTAGAGGCCATTGTATAGCGTTTTCGCCATACAAATACCATCGATGTAAATCACCGGAAGAGCATAGATAATAGTGAAATGTAGTAAGACAATTAGAATACTACTTTTTTGGGGGTAATAATTTGGCTGTAGGGTTAGAAACACATACACACACACACACACACACACACTGCAATTTAAAAAAAAATTTTTTTTGAGAGAGAAACATCGATTTGTTGTTCCACTTACTTATGCATTCATTGGTTGTTTCTCATATGTGTCCTGACTGGGGATCAAACCTGCAACCTTGGCGTATTGGGACAATGTTCTAACCAACTGAGCCACCTGGCCAGGGTTCACACACTATTTTTAAAGTAGCTTTATTTTAAAGCCAGTGGGCAAAATTTAGCAATCTGCTTTCATGAGGCAATGTGAACTGGCTTTAGGACACCACTGCATTCATCCATCCTTCCATCCACCCATCTGTCTGTCCATCTATCCGTCCATACCTTCGGCCCTTTCCGTTTCTCTCCCCTCGGTCCCCACCACCACAACCCTTATTGAGGCCTCATGATCCCTCACCTGGATTATTGCCACAGCCTCCAACCCAGGGCTTCGTTTTAATGGTCTATTTTTTAAAATATATTTTTATTGATTTCAGAGCTTCAGGGGAGAGGGATAAAAAGACAAAAACATCAATGATGAGAGAGAATCATTGATTGGCTGCCTCCTGCATGCCCCACCGTGGGGATCAAGCCCTCAACCTGAGCATGTGCCCTGACCGGGAATCAAACAGTGACCTCCCGGTTTATAGGGTGGACGCTCAGCCACTGAGCTAATGCCGGCCGGGCTTCAGCTTATGGTCTTGTGTCTGTCTCTCCCTTCTTATAGTGACACCAGAGAGAGAGATCTTTCCAACTTGACATCATGTTCCCTTTCCAAAAACATCTTGGCTCTCTATTGCTTATAAGACAAGAAAAGTTGCAATATCCTAGCACAGAATTCAACACCCTTCCCTTTCTGTCTTCTGCTAATTCTTCTCATCTCAACTCCTACATAGCCCTATGGCCACCACACTCCCTACACATCGCATCCCCTAAACTTTTGTGCTCTCCCAACTTCCTGCTGTCATTTAGATGGTCTATTCCAGAAGGACCTCTTCCCACCCCCTTCTCTTCCTGTTGTCCTTCAAGGGCCTGGTCAAATGCCATCTTCTCAATGAAAGTTCCCCAGACCTTCCCTTTTAGGAATAGCTTTCTCCCTCCCTTAAACCAACGTAACTCTCTGTGCATGTTTGTCATAGCACCTAGCACCTGCCTTGTGTTAGAAGTAGCTGTGTGCACATCTGTTTCCCTCCCAGAGTGTGAAGTTTTTGTTGGCAAAACTCAGCAAACAGCTGGTTACCTACACCTACCATGTACCAAGCAATGTTCTAGGCCCGGACGATGGAAAACAAAACCAGTAAGAACGAATATCAGCTCTCAAAAGCTCTCAAACTTGTAGAAGAGATAAGATACAAACATAAACAAATGTTAGCCCATTGTCCTGTAGCAAAAAAAAAAAAAAAAAAAAGGCAGCATGAAAAAATGACCTTTCCTGGTGGAAAGGGGTGGATCAGACAAGAATTCATGGAAGAGGTGGCATTTGATTTGGGTCACTTGGACAGTTGTCCCCTGCTGGCCATTGTCCTCACTTCTGACACCTCCCACCACTCTCTGCACCTGATGCCAGTGCATCCCTGACCCAGTTCTGATATCCCTGCTTGATGTTGCCTGCCTGGTGCTCCATATGCCCGGCAGGGCTTCCTGATGCCCAGCTGTGTCCATGCCAGGATCCCAGAGGAGAGCCAGCTGCCTAACAAGCAGGTGAAGCCACTCTTCCGCCACTTCCGCCGGATAGACTCCTGTCTGCAGACCCGAGTGGCCTTCCGGGGCTCTGATGAGAGTGAGTGTGGGCATTAGGAGAGGCGGGGCTTCCCGAGTGGCTCAGGGGGCCCAATGGGGTCTTGGTCACCCTCCATGGATTCTCCCTGGGTTAGGGGTGAGATGGAGGGGGGAACACCGGTGTCCTGGAGGGGACTATGCCAGTGCTGCCATTCTGCCCTCTGATGAAAGCCACCTTCCTGTCTCTGCCCAGTCTTCTGCCGTGTCTACATGCCTGACCACTCTTACGTGACCATACGCAGCCGCCTCTCCGCATCTGTGCAGGACATTCTGGGCTCTGTGACGGAGAAACTGCAGTACTCAGAGGAGCCTGCGGGGCGGGAGGATTCCCTCATCCTGGTAGCTGTGGCCTCTTCAGGAGGTGAGGGTCAGGAAGAACTCCGCTGGGACCCCCGGAGAGGAGAAACGCACAAGCCCAGTGCCTGGGGCGGGTAAAAACTGACTTCTCGGTCCTCGCTGCTCACTGTGGTGCTGGGACCAGCCGAGTGAGCATCTCCTGGGAGCTCATTAAAAATGCAGTATTTCAGACCCCAATTCCAGACCTGCTGAATCAGGATGTGCATTTTAACAAGATCCCCAGGCTATCAGTCTATGCACGTTTAAATTTGGGAAGCACTGGTCCAGGACACTGGGATGCTGACCTGGGCGCCTGCCTTACTCGTCTCGGGATCTCGTCCTTTAATCTCTTTGAGAACCTGAGGATGCTTTGTTTTTGAGGCTAAAGATGCAGGGTGCGCCTGCAATCCCTGTGGGCAGACAAAAAGCCTGTGAGGGAGTCATCGCCTTATTTCCCTCTAAGACAGGAAAAAGTTCCAGCTTTTCCAGTGTCACAGGGACGATAGAATGAGAGAGGCGCTGTGATAGGACATTGGGAGCAAAAAAGAGGTTATAAATGCAAAAGAAGCCATTCTTTGAAAAATGTCCGAAAAATAGAGCCTCCACTGGTGATACTACAAGTCCCATTAGTCTGGAATGTGTCCATGCAGGCGAGGAGTTGCTGGGTGGGATGGCGACAGTGGCTGGGATGTGTGAGGGTGCAGGTGGCCGGGCCTGAGGCAGAGCAGCTCGTTTTTCTGCAGAGAAAGTCCTTCTCCAGCCCACCGAGGACTGTGTCTTCACCACGCTGGGCATCAACAGCCACCTGTTTGCCTGCACCCGGGACAGCTACGAGGCGCTGGTAAGAAGGCCTTCACGAGGCCTGGGCTGGGAGCGATGGCTCGGAGGGGCTGGAGCAGAAACTCACAAGCCCAGCGGGGAGCCCAGCCCTGTCCCCCTGCCTGCCACCAGGTGCCCCTCCCCGAAGAAATCCAGGTCTCCCCGGGAGACACCGAGATCCACCGAGTGGAGCCTGAGGACGTTGCCAACCACCTTACGGCCTTCCACTGGGAGCTGTTCCGCTGTGTGCACGAGGTGCGACTGAGGCTGGTGCTGGGCCGGGGCCAGGAGGGAGGAATGTGCCACATGTGGGGGCCTGGAGCGAGACAGTTTCTGCGCCAAAAAGCCTGGTCAGACACCGACTTGCAGCATGTCCTTGGGGCAATGCAACACCAGGACCTCGCTAAGCCTTTGTCCCCCTCATCTGAGGAAACAGCAAAGAGACAGACCCCTAGCAGGTGGCTCGGGGCCCAAGCTGCTTACCCACAACCTGAACCGTGGTTTATTAGTACTTTTTGAGTATTTACTATTAAAGAAATAAAACAAGGCAGCGATAATAATGTCTGTTACATGGGTTAAGTGCCTGGCACCTAGTAAGTGCTCAATAGATGGTAGAGTATTATTCATGTTGGCTGTTTCCCCCCATCTCTGTTGCATTCTGTCCTGTCCCCGACTTTTCTATTTTCTACCCCTCCCGCCCCAACCCTCCTGCCTTTCCTTCCTCACCGTCTGGCACTGCCATCTTCCCACCCACACGCCCCGCACCCTGGCCGCCCCTCTGCCACCACCGTGGGTGCAGCTGGAGTTCGTGGACTACGTGTTCCACGGGGAGCGCGGCCGGCGGGAGACGGCCAACCTGGAGCTGCTCCTGCAGCGCTGCAGCGAGGTCACCCACTGGGTGGCCACGGAGGTGCTGCTCTGCGAGGCCCAGGGCAAGCGCGTGCAGCTGCTCAAGAAGTTCATCAAGATCGCGGCCATGTGAGTGCGGCCGGCTGGGAGGAGGGGGATAAGGTGGGGGGGCGGGGGAGCTAGCACGGAGGCCTGGGGTTGAGGGTGCGAGGGGCGGTGCCAGGGCCTTCTGACCGCCCGCTGACCCCGCCTCCCAACCCCGCAGCTGTAAGCAGAACCAGGACCTGCTCTCCTTCTACGCGGTGGTCATGGGGCTGGACAACGCGGCGGTCAGCCGCCTGCGGCTCACCTGGGAGGTAATGCGACCTCTTCCCTCTCCTCCCCTCCCCCCTGCACTGGCCTACCTGGGGATCTTGGCCGCCAGCCTGTCTTGACATCCTGGGCTCACCTCCATGGGAAGGAGGCGCCCACACAGCCCCAGGGTGCACCGCTCTGGTAATGGACCCTGTCCTTGTGCAGATGAGTAACGGAGGCCCCCTTGCGTGGGAGGGCAGGCAGCCCAGGCCAGGCGGCACACGGGGCTGTCCGCTGGCAGCCAGCACTCAGTGAGGCCCCCTGGTGCATGGCAGAGGCCTCTGTTTCCCCAGAATAATTCATGTCTCTGGGCTGCTTCCAGCCAAGGGGGCCTCCACTTCCCCACCCGCCGGCTGCCCGGCCCCTGCAAGACACACAGGCCCTCTCCCCTCTCACACCTGGGGATCCCATGAACCTCAAGGAGCTCCACTCTGACACTCCTTCTTCCTTCAAATTCTCCGCAGAAGCTGCCAGGGAAATTCAAGAACTTGTTCCGCAAATTCGAGAACCTGACAGTGAGTGGGTTTGGCTCTTTTATCTGCCCTCGGACTTGTACCCCAGAGACTCTCTGTTCCCATAAACCTTCTCCCTCAAGCTCCCCTTTCAAGGCTTTTAGTGCCTAGGATCCCCCTTCCCTTCCCACCATGCTGGGGGATTGCTCCCCTATTTTCCCTGGAAAAGACTTCCCTAGCACACCCCTGCCTGATTGGAGACCTTCCCCAGCACCCCCCAGCGACACCCCCCTCACACCCCTCTCTGCTAGGGCAGGGGGATGAGGGAGGAAATGGGGGTGTCTTTGGGGTACCCTGGACCTATCTGTCCCTTTATCCCTCTTCTGCGGAATGCCAGGACCCCTGCAGGAACCACAAAAGCTACCGAGACGTGATCTCCAAGATGAAGCCTCCTGTGATCCCTTTTGTGCCTCTGATCCTCAAAGGTGAGAGTTGTTCCCAAATGAGGCTCCTCTGTCCCCCTGCTTCATGCCCTAGTTCTGCCTCTCAGTCCCCTCCCAGCTGAGTGTCCAGAGGAGAGGAGCCCCCCAAGATTGAGTGGATTCCAGGGAAGGGGAAGGACCCTTTGAACCTCCTCTTCCTCACTTATTTCTCTCTTCATCCCCTAGACCTAACTTTCCTGCACGAGGGGAGTAAGACCCTGGTGGATGGTTTGGTGAATATCGAGAAACTGGTAGGTGGGACTGCCAACCCCGGTCCCTCCCCCGCTCCTGGCACCCCCTAGAGACAGCAGCCTTTCTCCCTGGTGCCCAGCTTGCCTGACAGACTCCGACTGTCTTCCTCGTGGCATCGCTGTGGCAACCCGCCCACGGGTGGGGTGGCAAAGCTGACAGGCAGGCAGCTCAGGGGGAGGGGCAACTCTACCTCCCCCTCATCTGGCACCCGGTGACACCTACTTCTCTGATGCTTCGAGACCCTCCAGAATTGGGGACCAGAGGGAGCAAAACCCACAGAGTTGGAGATCAGAGGAAGGGGGGCTTAAGAGGGGGAGCGTCTGTCTGTGACCGTCTCAGGGCTCATTCCTTGTCATCCCCCAGCATTCAGTGGCTGAAAAAGTGAGGACGGTCCGCAAATACCGGAGCCGGCCCCTTTGTGAGTACCCAGGGTCCTGAGAGCCTTACAGGGAGTGTTTACTGAGAGGGAGGGTTCTGGGGAGAAATGTTTATTTCCTTAAATTCGTCAGTTCTCCACGCTCTCCTGGGCCTCCGCATGGGCCCTCCTGCTCAACACCCGTCCCAGCCTGCACCCTTGTCCTCTGGCGTGTGTGTGTGTGTGTGTGTGTGTGTGTGTGTGTGTGTGTGTGTGTGTAGAGCAGCGGTTCTCAACCTGTGGGTCGCCAACCTGTGGGTCATGACCCCTTTGGGGCTCGAACGACCCTTTCACAGGGGTCGCCTAAGACCATCGGAAAACACATCTATAATTACATATTGTTTTTGTGATTAATCACTATGCTTTAATTATGTTCAATTTGTAACAATGAAAATACATCCTGCATATCAGATATTTACATTATGATTCATAACAGTAGCAAAATTACAGTTTATTGAAGTAGCAACGAAAATAATTTTATGGTTGGGCGTCACCACAACATGAGGAACTGTATTACAGGGTCGCGGCATTAGGAAGGTTGAGAACCACTGGTGTAGAGGAAGAAGGGAGTCTAGCAGCCTAATGAGCTCTCTCCTTACCCTCCAGGCCTGGATATGGAGGCATCCCCCCATCACCTGCAGACCAAGGCCTACGTGCGCCAGTTCCAGGTCATCGACAACCAGAACCTCCTCTTCGAGCTTTCCTACAAGCTGGAGGCGAATAGTCAGTGAGAACAGACGTTTCAGTCAGCCCTGCAGGGTCCTCGGGCACCTGCCACTCAAGCACTTTGCACCATGTCCCAACCCACCTCCGACATCTTTCCCCTGGAGCAACTTCCCGCCCCACCACGGGAAAGAGAGAGTCGGATGGACTTACTCTGGGACTCATAAGCCTGTTTATCCTGCTGAAGTCCTCTGCCCCCTTGCTCCTTCAAGCCCAGACCACGCTCTGCTGGCCCCTGCCCTCCCAGGGAAAAGGGGCACAGAGCTCTTTCCTCTGCCCCTTCCCATCGAGGTCTATTCCCGAGTAGAGTTCCCAACCTCCTCTTCCCACGCAGCAAGGAAAGTGGCCCACCCTCTGGTCCCCCATTGGGGGAGGCCTGGCAGCCTTCCTCTCCACCCCCTGTTCTCATTCCCCCGGGTCAGGACTGGGCCCCCTGGCTGCACCCTCTGAGTATTATGTTGCCCTCGTGTCTGTGTGCGTGTGGGCGTGTGTGTACGTGTGCCCCCCTTCAAGGAGCAGAAGTGCACCTGGTCATTGAGGCAGGGTGTTGTGTGTGCTAGGGGGATGAGGGGGGAAGGTCCTTCTGTTTGGTGCTACCCTTGTCTACTCTGCCCCTGGGTCAGTGCATTGTGGGTGCTTTCCCCACGCCCACACTCCCTGCTCAGTTACTCCTGCTGCCCTGCACCCCCGGGCTTGTGGGCGAAGCTGCTGGTGAGGACAGGGAGCAGCGGCAGGTGGGAGGGGTTACCCACCAGCCCTCGGGAACGCGCCCCCCACCCCAGGCCAGGCCTCCTGAAGGTCCCTGGGTGGGCTCCACTGAGAGGATAAAAGATGCTCAGGGAAACACAGGCCTACGCTGCCTCTAGGACCCGCCTTCTGTGTTCCAGGGGGATGTGGTGAGGTGGTAGCAGGAGTTAGGGGTACCTGCCGCCTACACTCCTGCTTCTGGGGTGTCTCACTGCTAAGGAGGGAGTCGTCACCCCCCTTCTGGCTCTGTGTCTGACACTAAGAACATGATCTATCCTTTGCCCTGTCCTTAGTCCCTCTTGGTCCTCCCTGTCAAGCTGGGGTGGGGTGGATCCCTGTCCCTGGGGGCAGGCAGACCCCCAAAGTGGGGGAAGGAATGGCGGAGACTGTAAAGGCAGACTGGACTCTAGCGATGCCTTTATTGCCTCTGTCTCCCCTCCCGCTCCCATCGCGGGCCTCCCGGGCTGAGGGGTGCAGGGGCTCCTGGCAGCTAGTGGGTGAGATTGCCAGGCGCAGCCTCACCCTCCTTTCTGGCACCACCTCTTTCCCTTCTGAAGAGGCAGCAGCAGCAGCAGCAGCAGAAGAAGCAGCAGCTGCTGCTCCTGCTCTGAGGATGTATATATTTTTTACCCAAAGCTCTGGAATTGTAATTTTATTTTTTAAAACTCAAAAGAGGGAAAGAGCCTTGTATCATATGTAAACAGTGTACCATAGGTTATGTTGTACAGTCCCTTTTATACAGTGGCCTGTCTTGTTCCTGCGGCAAAAAATGTCTATGGATTCCTGCCCCCACCGCCGCAGCTGATGCAGCCCCTGCGTCCCACCCCCTCCCCCCTCCCCCCCTCCCTCTGTCCCTTAAAGACAGGGACCAAGGCCCTCCTCCTGCTCCCTGCCTCCTCCCTGCAGCTGCTGATGCACCCCCTTTCACTCTTCTCCCTGAAGCCGCCCTCCCTCCCGACCCCTCAGCAGCCTTCTCACTCCAGCTCCCACACCCTCCTCCACCACTGGGCCCACTGGTCCGGTGTTGGCTGCTGTTCTCCCCTAGCCTTGCCGCCTGCCCTGCTGCTTCCCCGGGGCCTCCAGACCTCTCCCCCTGCCCACAGCTTTAACAGAGGGAACCATGTGTGCCGTACAGGCTCAGTTGGCATTGCAGAAACTGCTGGGTGGGAAAAAAGCGGATAAAGTCTCATGAATCAATCCTCCTGCTGTTCTCCATTCTGTTTCTTCGAGGCCGAGGGAGGCGAGAGGGGACTGCCTCTCAGTGTGCTGGGCTCCACAGCAAGAAGGTTCTGGAATGACTTTGAAAATGTGGGTGAGAGCCCTAGCCAGTTTGGCTCCGTGGATAGAGCTTTGGCCCATGGACTAAGAGGTCCTGGGTTCAGTTCTAGTCAAGGGCACGTACCTTGGTTGCAGGCTCGAGCCCCAGCCTTGGTCGGAGCAGGTGTGGGAGGCAACCCATCGATGTCTCTCTGTCACGTCAATGCTCCTCTCTCTGTCTCTCCCCCTTCCCTTCCACTCTCTCTAAAAAATCAATGGAAAAATATCCTCGGTGAGGATGAACGAAAATGTGGATGGGAGGAATAGGTGCCAAACTCCTAAGACATGTCGCATTGTGCCTGGCGCTTGGAAGAGTGAAGGTTTTAGCTCTTCCATGTTCCAGGCGCCATAGATACCTGGTTCTGTTGGATTCTAACACTGTAAGGAGGAAGGTGGAGGCTGGGCAGTCCTAACCTGAGGTCCATGTTACAGGGCGAGTGAGAGGGCAGACCTGGGCCTCTAACCCAGAGCTGTCCCCTGCGGACAGCATGCACTAGTCACACAACCAGTACTTACCAGTTATGTTAAGGCAGGGGCAGCTAGAACCTACGCTCCAGGAGATACCGTATATGCAAACAGCTGCACTGGAGCCCTTGACCTTCCCTCGTCCTACATGTTATTTTCTTGATCTTCTGGATGTCAGAAAATGCTCCTCTCATCCATCCAGGTTCTCCAGGCAAGAAAGAATATAGGATTCACCCTGAATGGCTCTTTCTCTCATACCTCGTTCACCTCATTGGCCAGTCCCAGAATATATGCCGGATTGGTCCGCTATTACCATGACTATGACTTCTCTATCACCACTTGGTCCAAACCACGTTCATGGCTTCCCAGGACGCCTGCACTAGCCTCCTCCTGCGCTCTCAGCTTCCTCTCTCCACCCCTCCCCTAACCCCGCCAGCTAGTTCTCCACGCTGCAGCCAGGGTGCTCGTTTAATAACCTAAATCAGATCATGTATGGCTAAGATGAAAAGGAGAAGCATGCCAAGCATCAGCGAAGATGTGGAGTGTGGAGCGGCTGGGACTTTTAGATACTGCTGGTGGGGTTCAAAGTGGCACAACCACTTTAGAAAATTGTCTGGCAGTATCGACTAAAACTAAATGCATCTCAAGTCTGACCTAGTGTGTGTCCAAGAGAAATTAGTGCTTCTGTCCACCAAAAGACATGTACACCAATGATCATAGTGGTTTTATTCATGATAAATTGGGAAAAAAACAAGTGTCCTTCAACAGGTGCATGATTGAATGGACAAGCCAATTGTGAGAACATATATATATAATCTCTCTCATATATATATATATATATATATATGTATATATATATATATATATATATATATATAGAGAGAGAGAGAGAGAGAGAGAGAGAGAGAGAAGGAGGGGGAGAGACACAGAGAGAGAGAAGCATTGATGTGAGAGAGACACATTGATTGGTTGCCTCCCACATGGGTCCGACCAGGGCTGGAAATTGACTGTGGCTGGGGATTGAGCCTGCAACCGAGGTATGTGCCCTTGACCAGAATTGAACCTGAGACCCTTCAGTCTCAGGGCTGACACTCTATCCATTGAGCCAAACAAGCTAGTGCACAGTATAGTCTTACAATGGAATTCTACATGGCAATAAAAAGGAACAAAGGATTACTATCTGCACGAATGAATCTCATAGACATAATATTGAGTGAAAGGAGCCAGACACATAAGACTACATGCTGTGTTAGTCCATTTAAGAGAAGTTCAAGATTGGGCAGAGTGAATCTATGCAGATAGAAGTAAAAATAATGGTTATTCGATGGGGTGGGAGAGAGCATTGGCTGGGAAGGGCATGGAGAAGCCCTCTGTGGGGATAGAAATGTTCTGTATTTTGACCTGGGGGTGGAACACGCGAATATATATATATATATATACACACACACATATATATATATGTTCATTGAGTTCATGTGAGATTTATACATTTCACTGTAGTTATTTTATACCTCAACTGAAACAATTCGGATCATAACACCCATTTCTGATAATCCTTAGAATAAAAATCAAAATCTCCTGCCCATCTCCTACCCCCTGTCCCTTCACTCACTCCACTCCAGCCACACTGACTGCCTTACTGTTCCTAAAACACATGACATTCATTCTTGTCTCAGGGATTTTACCTTTGCCCTTCCCTGAGCCTTTCCTGGCCACTTTGATCTCACCCCCTCTCAGCCCTTACTCTCTGCCCCCTTAGCCTCCTGTGTTTTCTTCAAGGCACTATCGCTTCCTGACGTCATATACACTTCTTTGTGTATTTGCTTCGTGGTCGCTCCTCCACCAGAATGTCAGCTCCATGAGTCTGACATTCAGTCACTATTCAGTACCCAGAACAGTACTTGGCACAGAGAAGACACTCAATACATATTTGCTGAACGAATAAATTAGCTTGGTTGAAATAGGAGCCATAAAACACAAGATGAGAAGTGCTCTGGGGATTAAGCCAAGGTTATTCACTACTGGTCGGAGGATGGTGGTGGGGTGCAATCAGAGAAAAAATGTTGGAAGAGATGACCCGGGTCTTGAAGCAGCATAGGATTCAATGGCCGAAGTGTGGAAGTGGGAATCAGGAGGGCAGAGAAAGTGGTGTGGGTTATTCCTCTCATCCCATCTCAGTGGTCATCAGACCCAACACCTTTCAGGGTGATGATAAAAGTTGACATTTGGAGGAAAGTCCTTGGCCACTCACTGTGCTGGCATTACGTGCATTCTCTCATTCAATCTTCTCATCAAACCCAGGAGGTTGGCTCTCTTCGCTCTATTTTCCAGATGAGAATTAAGGTCTGGAGAGGTTTCTCATCAGAGGCACAGAGAGGCTAAGTCCCTAGCCCTGAGTTTCACGGCGAGTAGGGATTTGAACCTAGTTATTCTGACTCCAGAGCCACAGTTTAAGCTCCGCACAATCCTGGGATCTTGGATAGCTGAGAAACGCCCTCCTTGTGCTCACCAGGCTGCAGTGGTCACCTGACTATAGCTGAGGGGACTGTCCTTTCTGGTCCCTTTCCTACCTGTGTTCTGCTTCCTTGTGGGGGAGAGTGGCCAAGAGACTCAATAGGTGGTCCAAGGGTTCTGTGGGCTGGGTGGGGGAGAGAATGAGCTTATTAAGTAGCATTGCACCTTCTAGGCTGGTCTAGCAATGGTGACAATAATTTAGAGCGGTCAGGAGACCAGTGTAATAAGATGCCTGCCCCCTGATCAGGTAGGTGTTAAGGTAAAGAAGAGTGAAGAATTTAAGCAATACCCTTTGAATCCACTAGGTGTCGCCACCAAGACTACTTTCTCACCAGGCTTGGGAACAGGGAGGAGGCGCGGGACAGGGGGAGTGGGCTAGAGAGCATTTCTTGGGGATCTCTTCTGTCTGAAAGAGTCTATCCCCAAAGATGAGAAATAAATTTGACCAGAATAACTTGTATCATTTGTTCTCTCCATCTCTACTGGCTCTTTGCCATTAGCATTTAAACCATCTCAAGTCTCTCTTTGTAAAAACATGTTCCTTGACCCACCATGCCTGCTCTAGTTACTGTGCCCTCTCTCACTTTAGTTCATGGCCAAACTTCTTCAAAGGCTTGACTCCACTTATTGTCTCCACTTCCTCATCTCCCATTCATTCCTTTTTTATTTTGTCTTGTTTCCCCAACTTTTCATCATGGAAAATTTCAAACATAGAAATGTTGAAAGATTAGTACAATGAATCCTCTTAAACCTTTGTAGGTTCTATAATTAACATTTTGCTTTTGTTCTCCGTGTGTGTCTCTCTTTCTGCATGCACACACACACACACACACACACTTTTTATTTTACTAAGCTATTTGAAAGTAAGTTGCTTCAGCGGGAATCTCCTAAGAATGACATTCTTCTGCACATCCACCACTCCATTGTCATACCTTAAGAAAATCAATATATTTCTATGAAATCTAATTTCCAGTCTATATTTATTTTCCCCAGGTCGTCTCAAAAAACATCTTTAAAAAACATTTTTAAAAAAGCCCTTCCTGGTCCAATCTAGTTCCACGTATTGCATTTGGTTGTTATATTGCTTTACTCTCTTTTAATCTAGAATAGTTCATTTTTTAAATTTTTAAAAAAAATTTATTGAGGGGAGAGAGAGAGATTGATCTGTTGCTCCACCCATTTATGCACTTATTGGTTGACTCCTATGTGTGCCCTGACTGGGAATTGAACCTGAAACCATAAATTTGACCATTCCTGATGTGCCAACCAACTGAGCCAGCGCTGGACTAGTCACATTTTAATTGTTCAATAGCCACAAGTGGCTAGCAGCACCCAGTTGGACAACATAGTTCTAGTGGTTTTCTGGAGCATTAATATTGTAGAGAATAATACTTTATAGGTGATGTCAATAGCCAGAGGTTGGCCTATATTAGTGATGTCTGAGTTTGACTCCTGGTTAGGGGGCTACTACCAGATCTCTCCATTAAAAATATACTTTTTTTCTTTGCAGTTGTATCTGGTAATTTTTGCATCTTGAAAATATAGGGTGTCCCCATAAATGTATACACACACTTCAAATAGTTATAAAGGCAGTGCTTATTAAAGTACATTTCATTTTCAAAATTGAGCTATCAACTGTTAAAGTGTGTGTACATTTTGGGGAGGATACCCTGTATACTGTATAATCCAATCATTCACTCTTTTTAAAACATTATTTTTAAATGTGTTGTGTAATATTTTGATCATACAAAAAGTTTCAAGACTAACATAATGAAGACCTGTTTCTCCACCACTTAACTTAAGAAATGAAACATGACCCTACAGCTGAGGCCCCTGGTACCTGTCCTTGATCACATCTTCTTCGTTTCTCCCCAGAGGCAACCACTTTCCTGACTGTGGTATCATTTCCATGCATTTTTGTGAACTTTTACTACATATGTATACATCTCAAAACAATATAGTGTTTTGCATATTTTTGGGTAACAGTTTTATTGAAATATAATTCACATACCATGTAATTCACCTGGTTAAAGTATACAGGTCAATGACTTTTAGTATATTCACACAGTTTGCAATCATCACCACATTCAATTTTTGAATATTTTCATCACCCCAAAAGAAACTCACTGTGCAAGAATGTTCATAGTAGCATTATTCAAAATAGCAAGAAAGTAGAACAACTCAATGTGTGTCAACTGATGAATGGAAAAACTAACATGTGGTATACCCATAAAATGGAATGTTATTTGGCCATAAAAAGGAATAAAGTACTAATACATGCTGTAACATGGATACACCTTAGAAACATTATGCCAAGTGAAAGCTGGATAAAAAAGGTAACATATTGTATGATTCCATTTATATGAAATGTCCAGAATAGGCAAATCTGTAGAGACAGGGAGTGGATTGTGGTTGCGAGGGGATGGAAGGAGGGCAGAATTGGGAGAGACTGGTAATGAGTACAGGGTTTCTTTTTGGGGTGGTGGAATGTACTAGAATTAGTAGTAATGGTTGCATAATGTTGTGACTATACTAAAAACCACTTAACTGTGCACTTTAAGTGATTAAGATGAGTTCATGTTATGTAGATTTTATTTACTTGACTTGTAGACATATCACTCTAATCTCTGTTTCCATCTTCACATTGTGTTCTCTCTTGTATGGGAATTTAGGGCTCACCCTAATCTAATGTGACCTAATCTCCATCTGGCATGACCTCAATTTAACTAATTACATCTGCAAAGAACTTAGTTCCAAATAAGGTCAAATTCTAAATGAATGTGAATTTTTGGAGGACATTATTCAACCCACTGCAAGATCCGAATTAAATGTTCTGACACGTGAAGTTATGACAGTGCCTAGCACACGGCAAGTACTGTGAAACAGTTAGGGTCACTTCTTTGACCTAATTTCTTGCCTCTCCCATAGTTCTAGCTCTAACCACATCAAAATGCTGTTTTTACTGGTATTTTCTTTTCTTCAAAAAATGTTTTAATCCTCACCCGAGGATATGTTTTTATTGATTTTAGAGAGAGGAAGGGAGAGGGAGAGGGAGATGGGGAGAGAGAGAGAGAGAGAGAGAGAGAGACATTGATCAGTTGCCTCCTGTATGTGCCCCAGCTGGGGATCTAACCCTCAACCTAGGTATGTGTTCTGACTGGGAATCGAACCTGAGACCCTTTGTCACGTGGTCCAATGCTCTAACCACTGAATATGCTGGTCAGGGCCAAAATGCTTTGTTTTTAGAATATACCATGGTTCTTGTTTCGAGCATACTTTTCCTCTGCCTTGACATGCGTTCCCTCCCCTCTGCCCCTGGCGGATTCCTACTTACCCACCAGGCCTCACTTAGAAGTTACTTTCTTTATGAAGCCCACTTCTATCTCCCTAAATCTGGGTGAGCTGTCCCTGTATTCCACCCCAAAGGCTGCCATTATCATAGAGTGATGTTATAGAGAATGGAAGCTTACATTACTGTGGTGGGTAGGGAAGACCCTCTGAAGCAGAGAGCATTTGAGCTAAGGCCTGAAAAATGAGGATGAGGCAGAGTCAAGCCAACACACACACACACACACACACACACACACACACACACACACAGCCTTGAGAAACCCCTTGGTTCGTTGCTGCAATAGGAAGCAGTTCTGCACAGTGTACAGTGAGCGAAGACGGAACAGAATAAAAATGAGGCTGAAGAGCTGGGAGTTTAGATCCACCATCTCCCTGGCCCAGGCACCCTGATTTCAGGCACGCAGGGCTACATACCTGAAAATCTTTACCTTCGCACCTACCGATCCCTATGTCTGGAATGTGGTCCTTGCCTTCTCTGATTAATAATGAAATTCGACTCATCCTTCAAAGCTGAGTTTAAAACTGTTTACGAAACCTTCTCCCATTCTTTCGCAGGAAGTAATCACTCCCTCGCCTCATGCCCCAGAGCCCATATGTCCCCATAGTACTAATCACATGCTGACTGTATTTCAGTGAGCTGTTTACATGCCAATCTGCCCCACCACGGGGAGTCCCCTGAGGCAGAGGCTGTCTCAGCCACCGCTGCAGCCTCTCCTGGTGCCTAGCCTGGAGCCTCTCCCACAGCAGGTACTCAATGAATGCTGTGACATTTACTTGACGAGTGGGTGGTGCTTAGCACTACTAATGGCAGAACAGGAGGAAAACAAAAATAATAACAACTTCTGGTTTAGCACACGTTTTCCCATTCATTACCTGATTGGAGCCTATGAAACCGTTGAGGCAGGCACTATGAGCTCCGTTTTCTAGATATTAGCTGAGGTCCAAGGGCACACAGGTGGTATATAGTGGGAACTAAAGCCTACTCCTGTCTCCTTACTTCGGATTCAGAGGAGGGGGCCGGAGGGGAAAGACGATGGAGAGCATTTTGAAGATACAGGGCGTAAGGCAATGGGCTCGGCTGCAGGGGAATGGTACTTTGGTGGGTGGACTCGGGAGGGATCCCGTCGGCTGGGATGGAGTTAGCAGCCCCAGCAGGGAGGGCACAGTATTCCTCTCCCCGACTCAAGCAGCTGGAATAGGTTGCAGCACCATCCCCCAGCCCTGGGGCCCGGGAACCTCTGACCCTGCAAAGAGGAGCCGGGTGTTCACGGGTGTTCGGGTCAGGTGGCTAAGATGACGTTAATGCTGACATGTTAGCCGGGGGCCTGCCTCTCAGTTGCTATGACAACCGAAGCTTGACTCCTGGGGCCTTGCAAGGCTAACCGAGGCGGGGTCTTCGTTAACTCGAAATGAGGCAAGGACATTATGTGGTGTGTATGTGGATGCGCGCAGTGGAATAAAGACGAAAGAGAGGTATATTCAAGACCCTGTTTAGCTCACTGATTATCCACCTCGGAAATATTAGAATCCATCCGCGCAGTTTTAAAAAAAATCCCGATGCCTACACCGTCCCCCGGACCCGTTAATTCAACCTCTGGGAGTGCCTCTCGGGCATCACCATATATTTGTGTTCCCAGGTGATTACAATCGAAACCAAAGTTGCAACCCCTGCTCAGTGGTGGGAGGTGAAATCCTTGCGACCTTCCCAAGATGGCGGCCCCCGGCGGCTTCCGCTTCGACGTGCGCCGGCAGGAGGCGGGCTTTCCGGGGGCGCACGCGCGTAGCGTCGCTTCGCCCCGGGAGCCGAGCTCCTTTTCCCCCCGCCTCCATTTTGTTCGCGGACGCTGGGGACAGTGGGAGCAGATCTATTTCCGGGTTGGCAAAAGGGGCGGCGGCGGCGAGAAAGGGAGCTGGCCGGGCGGAGGTCGAGCAGAACGGGACCAAGTCGGAGAGGAGGCGGCGGCGGAAGGTTTGCTGCCGGAGCCGCTGTGGCCAGGTCGGCAGGGGGGCCGGAGGGGCTGGGTCTGTCGCTGAGATGACCTGCGGACCTGAGTGGGAGGGAGAGCCGGGGGAGGGGGGTTGGGGCGTGGCTTCGAGAGGGAGAGGGGCATTGGAGGAGGGGCCTGGCGGAGAGCGAGGGGGCCTGGGGGCGGGGCCTGGGGCGGGAGCCCTGGGCCGGGACGGGGGCCGGGGACCCGCAGGAGCGGGGGCGTGGGAATCCTCGCGGGGGGAGTGGTCGGGAATTGTGGGGCGGGCGCTGACCGCGAGAATGGGGAGGGCGGTTATTGAGGGGCAGGAATTGGGGGGGGATCCTGAGCTCGGGGCGAGGAACGAGGTAACCGTGCGCCAAGTGAGGGAGGCGGGGAAGGAAGACCTGTTGGGAACCGGTAGTTACCAGGATGCTCCGATGTCGGGAGGTCAATAGGACATTTCGGGGGTGAGTTGAGTGAAAACTGACGGTGGAGCGGTGGACGCGGGGAACTGGACGCTAGAGGGAACGTGGAGGGCGTTCGTTTGGTGGGAATCCCCGTGGAGTCGAGGCTGGAAGGGGAAGGGTGGCGATGCCCCGGCCGCACCTGGAGGGGAGTGTGCAGCTCGGAGCGGGCTGCCAGGGGGGAAGGTAGCAGCCTTGAAGTGTGAGACCTGGGCAGTGTGTGTGGTGGAGTTCTGATCAGGAAGGAACGTTCTTAAAAGATAACAGCGGTGACGAACTGGAAGGACTGGTGTGGACTGCAGTTCGGAATTTTAAAGGGATTGGAATGATCTGTGACGGCTTTGGGCTCTCCCAAGATCCACCTCCTTTGTCACGCTGTTGTTTTTTGCCTTACAGTTTCTGTTTCTGAATGACCTCCTGAGTGCTTTTGGTGTTTGTTTGTTTGTTTCCTGCTTTTACAAACCGCAAAAGACCCCGCAGGGAATAAGGACTGTTCTAGCACACCTATGGATTTACTCAGTAACTTTGAGGCAAATTGTTAAACCGTCTCATTTTTTTCCCCCTTTGAAATATAGGTTTGGTCCCTCACGGCTCCTAAAAGATTGTGTTAGCCAAATGAGATCTTTATTTTTTAAATTTTTACTTACTGATTTTAGAAAGAGAGCAAGGAGGGAGAGGAAAAAACCAATTCCACTTATTTATGCATTCAGTGGTTGCTATGCTTGTATGTGCCCTGCCCAGGGCTTGAACCCACAACCTTGGCATAGGTGTATGACGCTCTGACCAATTGAGCTACCAGGTCCGGGCTCCCAAGTGGGACCCTTAGTGGTTCTAAAGAAGTGATCTCTGAAAACAAGGTTGAGATGCTGCTATTTAGAAGACACGTCTTTCTGGGTTTCTTCCTCCCAGCCCTCCTGCATTTCTATGCTGGGGAAGAGTTGGTGATTTGATACATGCCCCCCTCACCCCCCCCCCCCTTTTTAACTTTTCTCCTCAACTTTTAGTAGCCATGAATTTCATATTATTGTATTACATTGTATTGGCTGCCATCAAGATAGAGCTAGGGAAGTTAGAGTTGGGGTGAATGAGGTCTGTTGATGGAGAATAGGGGAGAATGCAGTCTAGCCACCCAGAATAGTTTACTCTTTAAAAATTTTTCCCCCCATTTCTCAGTTACTTTGGTCTTGACAAACACTGATTTTCCTCATGATGTCTTTGAAAATTCACGGAAGTGTAATATTTTAGACCGTTGAGCCTTTTGTTTTGGTCCATTCGCTTTGGCCCTGTTGCCAGTTGGTGGAGACCAGTGTGCTTGTGGACAATTTTAACTTGACTGTTAATCCTTTGAAATCTTGACTGTTTTAGCTGTTCCTTTGGGCATAATACCCTACATACTTTGCCCATAGGTGAACTTGTTTAGTGTAGAAGTGTTCCTGAAAGTTTTGGCATTTCTGAAGTCTGACATGGATTTGCTTAAGGGTGGCAGTTCCCAATTCTCCCTTACACCTGATATCAGAGCAGTGTTTACTTAGTTAATACTGATTAGTTATGTTATGTCAGCACAAAGGGGAAATGCCGGGGGAGGGGGAAGGTGTTGAGAACAGTGGAATTTTCAGGTTTTACTTTTAAGAAGGGAAGAGAGGAATCCTGTTCCTATTAAAGAGAAAATTGTTAGGTGTTCTTTTTTGAACTCTTGAGCTCTTTGATAGCACCAGGTGTACTTGACTCTTTTTTCCTATTGCTCTTGAAGTAATTCTGAATTTTGTGGCTTGCTGGTTCAGGCTGTTTCAGCAAACCATAGTCTTCATACTAACTCCAGGAAGAGCTGCATGCTATGAAGTATGTACACTTATTTGGGAGTAAAAACCTACTTAATATTTTGCTGTCATTTCAACCTACAGTGTGTCTTTTGGTTTGTTTTTAGGAAGGTTTTGAAATAAGTTATAGAGGCTCAGAGCTTTGGGAAGGCTAATTGATTTCAGAGAGAAAGAGAGAGGAAGAGAGAGATAGAAACATCAATGATGAGAGAGAATCACTGATCGGCTGCCTCTGGAATGCCCCTCACCGGGGATCAAGCCCTCAACCCGGGCATGTGTTCTTGTCAGGAATCGAACCCGGGATCCTTCAGGCCACAGGCCGACGCTCTGTCCACTGAGCCAAACTGGCTGGGGCAGAAGGCTTTTAATATAGCCTGCTTGTTTAACCTAGTGATTTCCCATTTTTTCCTGTCCTGTTATGTTTTTCCATTGCTCTACTTGAGCCAGTCCTAAGTGGAAATGGCAAATTACATATTTTTTCCCCTCCTTTTTAGTCTCTGGTGGACTTCTTGTCTGTGTCACAGTTTGATACCACCAAATTGAAAGGGTTCTTGATTTCTTCAAATGGGGTGGGTGACAGAAGCTGAGCGGGTTTCCTGGGCCAGAGAATGGATTATGTCAAAGCAAAGAATAGTTGCAGAAACACAAACCGGCATCTTGAAGCTGTGACTAACATTTTGGCAACATACTTCCCTTTGCCAAATAACTTCTTTTCTTCTTGAGTGTGATTGTTGATCTCCTTCTCAAAGTAGGCTCTTGTTGCTACTGTTCTTCACACAACTCCCAGCAGAAGTTGGCAGAGTTCCAGCTGACTGTCTCTAGAGGGATGTGCCCCGGATTAGAGTAGATGGCGTGTTCCATGTCCAAATGAGGTTCATTGGCAGATCCTGAGAACTGCTCTGCAAGGAAATAGAGGCAGTACTCTTCACTGAATGTGTTTGTATTCCTTTATGTTTTTCCTAAATTCAAATCTGTTTCTTATTCATCTGGTGATTAAATGCAGAATCATTGCCTCTGTCTAGCTTTGAAAGACCAGGGTACTGAGGAAGAGAGAGAAAAAGAGATTTCCGACATATTTTTTTCTTCCACACTCACTCCCAAGCCTTTGAATTTGGGGAGCCACAGGCACTGCTTGGTATATTACAGAAGGGTATTTAAAACACTGCATCGAACTGTATGGAGAAAAACAATGTTAGTAGGAAAAAAAGGTGATGTATTTGCTAATGTCTGTGTCAGTCTTAGATTTTGACTTAAGAGCCTGTGGAGGCAGGTTATCAAATAGAGCCAGGAATTGGCTTCTAACTTGCCACTTAGGCTTGGCAAAGTTATAACAATTTAGAATGGCTAAACTAAATACTTTGTTCTACTTAGTAAATGCTCTTTTCAGTATTTTCTACTTAGTAAATGCCCTTTTGTTTTTCAGGGGATAGTTAGTTGAAGATAACAGTGCCTCTGACAGGTCTTGGGGTGGATTGTGATGATCATTTCTTGTCCTATATGACAGAGGTTCTGGTAACATTGGAGACCCCTCAGCACATGCCCTCACCCCTCTACTGTCTCTGTCCACTGGTTATGCTCATATGCATGCATACAAGTCCTTTGGTTGATCTCTTACCCCCTCACCTCCCACCTTCCCTCATAGATTGGACAATCTGATGCTTCTATGTCTCTGGTTCTATTTTTGTTCATCAGTTTATGTTGTTCATTATATTCCACAAATGGGCAAATCTGTATTTTAAGGAATGTGTGTAGCTTTCCTCCCCATTCTTATCATTGATTTAAAAAATTTTTTTAGTTTTTTGAATTTGTGGATTCAAGTTAAGCTCCATTTAGATTTTGAGGCCCCTCAGTGGAAATAATTTATTTTTAGTCAGTGTTTATAATATGTCTTTAGTACAAATTCATCAACCTACTTTCTATGCTTATAGGAACGTTGAATTCCATAATCCCTTTTTTCTCCCAATAATCCCTCTAACTGTGAACCCACAAACTGAGTATGTGCCTTGGCTGGGAACTGAACCGAGGACTCTTTGCTGCACGGGATGATGCTCCAACCAGCTGAGTTATATGGGCCTTGGCACTGGTAGACATTTTAAATGTTTCCAGTCATCTGCTATGACAAACTGTGCTCCAGTGAATAATCATATATATTTGGCCTTTTGCGTGTGTGACTGTATCTGTAGGGTAAGTTACAAGGGTGGGTTAAAGTAGGTTGACAGTTGTTCGTATGGAAAATAATACAGTAATTAATAAATATCAATACAAGAATAGCCCTGGCCAGTATGGCTCAGTTGGTTGGGCGTTGTCCCATGCACAGAAATGTTGCCTGTTTAATTCCTAGTCAGGGTACATGCCCCGGTGTGGGTTCAGTCCCCAGTATGGCACATGCAGGAAACAGCAATCAATATTTCACTCTCACATTGATGTTTCTCACTCTCTTCCTCTCCCTTCCTCTCTAAAAATCAATCAATAATAATAATACAAGAATAAATTCTGTGTTTTGCGTACTCACAACTATAAACCTACTTTTGCCCACTCCATATAAGTAGAGTTGCTGAAGCTGATTTTTTGGGAAGGGGGGCGCCTTGTTATTTACTTATTTGACAAGAAGTTTTGAGCTGCTATGTGCCAAGCACGGGGCTAGGTGCTGGAGTTATAGCAGTGAACAAAACTGACTCAGTCCCTGCACTCACGAAATTATGGTCTAGTGAGGAAGACCCATTAAACAAATAACTACTTTTGCTGTGAATGCTTTGGAGCCCTTGCTGGTGTTTCTCAGTGGTTAGAGCATTGGTTGGCACACTGAAGGCTTGCACGTTTGATTCCTCCACCCCTCCAGTTGGGGCATGCAGGAGGCAACCAATCAATGTGTCTCTTTCACATGGATGTTTCTCTCTCTCTCTCTTTCTCTCTCTCCCTCCCCACACCCCCTCCTCCTCCCTCCCACTCTCTCTAAAAATCAATGGAAAAATTATCCTTGATTGAGGATTAACAAACAAAAAAAGGCTTTGGAGACAGCTAATTGGAAGTCTAACCCAGGTTGATTGGGAAGGAGGGTAGTTAGGGAAGGTCTGTGAGGAATTGATTTAAAAAAAATCTTTTTATTGAGTTCAAAGAGGAGGGAGGAGAGAGAGATAGAAACATCAATGATGAGAGAGAATATTGATGGGCTACCTCCTGCACACCCCACACTGGGGATCCAGCCAGCAGCCCGGGCATGTGCTCTGACCGGGAATT
Organism: Myotis yumanensis; assembly: GCF_028538775.1. Lineage (NCBI taxonomy): Eukaryota > Metazoa > Chordata > Mammalia > Chiroptera > Vespertilionidae > Myotis > Myotis yumanensis. Next base: position 45,183,336 of record NW_027223767.1, read on the forward strand.
GAATTGTGACCTGGTTCATAGGTCGATGCTCAACTGCTGAGCCATGCCAGCTGGGCAGGAATTTATGTATATATATTTAATATATTTTTATTGATCTCAGAGAGGAAGGGAGAGGGAGAGAGAGATAGAAACATCAACGATGAGAGAGAATCATTGATCGACAGCCTCTTGCACACCCCACACCGGGGATCGAGCCCACAACCCGGGCATGTGCCCTCGACTGGAATCGGATCCGGGACCCCCCAGACCGTAGGGTGAGGCCTGTCCACTGAGCCAAACCGGCTAGGGCAGGAATTGATTTTTAAGGCTGAAACCTAAAGGATGAGGGGAGAACAAAAGACTGTTTTCGGTAGTGGACATGGCATAGGTGAAGATTCTGAGGAGGGAAAGAACATGGCTGTTTTGAAGAATTGAAGGAAGTTCCAGTGTGTCTGGACCTTAGAGAGTGAAAAGCAGAGAGGTAGGGGGCAAGGCTTCAGAGAATGTGAGCTCTCCAAAAATGAATAAATAGCATAGTGAATTTTGAGTGCAACCTTTATGGTAGAGATTTCTTTCCCACAGATATTAATTTACTGGTGTTAATATTAAAACCATCATCAATATAAAGAAATTTGATACTTATATAGTGGAACATGTTTTCTATAAGAATTTTCCTAGATAAATCCTATTTTAATCTTGATTTATTTTTAGGTCCTGCAAGTTCAACTTGTGTGGGTGGATTAGGGCTTAAGATTTTAGGATTTTGCCCTGACCGGTTTGGCTCACTGGATAGAGGGTCGGCCTGGGGACTGAAGGGTCCCAGGTTCGATTCCAGTCAAGGGCATGTACCTTAGTTGCAGGCTCATCCCCAGTGGGGGGTGTGTAGGAGGCAGCTGATTGATGCTGCTCTCTCATCGATGTTTCTGACTCTCTATCCCTCTCCCTTCCTCTCTGTAAAAAATCAATAAAATATATTTAAAAAAAAAGATTTTAGGATTTTAGAAATTGGTTTAGATATTAGTGATTATTGGGGAACAATTCTTTTATTTTTTACTAGAGACCCAGTGCACGAATTTGTGCACAGGTGGGGTCCCTCGGCCTGGCTGGCGATCTGGGCTGATGGGGGCCATCTCACCAAGTCCCGATTGGGGCTGGCCAGGTGGAGGGACCGCAGGAGGTTGGCCTGCCCTGGGAGGTTGGTTGTGGGAGCTCACTGACCATCAGGGGCAGCTCCTGCATTGAGCATCTGCCCCCTGGTGGTCAGTGCGCATCATAGTGACTAGTCAACTGGTCTCTTGTTTGACCGGTTTTAATGGTCACTTAGGCTTTTATATATATAGATTTTTTTAGAGAGATAGAAGAAGGGGGAGGAGAGAGAGAGACATTGATTTGTTGTTCCACTTATTTATGCATTCATTGATTGATTCTCGTATATGCCCTGACCAAGGATCAAACCTGCAACCTTGGTGTATGGGGATGACACTCTAATCAACTGAGCTACTAGGCCAGGGTCTGGGGAGCAATTCTTAAATAATGGGGATGATGGAGTGTTAGTTTGTTAAACCTACTATTTAGGAAATAAAACCTACTTCTAGGGAATATTGACTATTTTTTTTGGTAAGCCTTATGGGGCTAGAGAAAGAGCACAGATGTTCTTATTATGAACTGGTGAATATAGTAGTCTGTCATACCCTTCTAGACCATATGTCTTAACATGACACATGGCTCTTGTTGGACATACAAATGAATCAGTAGCCCAAGGGCCATTATGAAAAAGCATGAAAGCATTTTTATCTGCAAGTATATTGACTTTTTTCAGAAATCACAGTACTCTTCCTCAAAGCCCAGATGGGTCTGTTTGATTTAGTACCTTTATTGTGTAATTGGATCAGCTTGCCTCATTTTCATAACTTAAATTAGACTCTTGGTTTAGCTGCCCATCACTAGTGATCAAGAAATGAAAAATGTGCAGATTTTTCTAGCATTTCAGCCAGGAACATCTGTGTATCTGATGGCTTAAGGGTATTAGAGTGAGAGAGAAGAGACTCCTCAACAATGAAAGTCACAGCTTTGTTAGTAGATTATCTGTGGTGAGTTGGGACTTAATATATTATCTTTGAATCGAGGCATGACACTTCTCTCCATGTGATTTCTGGATCAACATTTCATGGAACATCTGTTTAAGTTTTTTTTCAGGCCTTTTCATACTGGAGACTGTCATCACTGCATTTGCCTTCTGACTGCTCTCGGTATATGCTTTCCTACTTTTACTAGAGGCCTGGTGCATGGATTGGTCTACCAGTGGGTTCCCTTGGTGTGGCCTGCGGGGATCAGCTGAAACCGGCTCTCTGACATCCCCCAAGGGGTCCCAGATTGCAAGAGGGTGCAGGGCCTCTAGTATGTATATCTTTGGTTAATCTCTTCCCGCCCTCTCCCCTCCCCCTTCCCTTTGAGATTCATCAGTCTGTTCCATGTTTCCATGCCTGTACGTTGAGCGTCTGCCCCCTGGTGGTCAGTGTGCATCATAGCTACCAGTTGAACAGTCGCTTAGGCATATATATACTAGAGGCTAGAGGCCCGGTGCACAGATTTGTGCACCGGTGGGGTCCCTCGGCCTGGCCTGCAGGGATCAGTGGACCTTCGCACCGCCGCAGCCCGGCCTTACCCCCCAGCTCATCAGGCTCCAACCTGCTATCCACATCGATCCCGCACAGCATGAAGTAGTGTGCAAATTAGCCGGTGGCCAGGGAGGAGCCCGAGCCCAGGCTGAGTGCTGCGCCACTCCTGCTCATCCTGGCCCCGCTGCGCCTGCTGCTGCTTGGGCGCGCAGGGGGAGTGCCCACAGCGGGAGTGCCCACAGGAGAGGCTCGTGCTGCCACAGCTGCGCTCACCAGCCATGAGCCTGGCGCCCTTTTGTCAGCTGAGCGGCACTCTCCCTGTGGGAGTTCCTGCATTGAGCGTCTGCCCCCTGGTGGGTCAGGGCATGTCATAGATACTGGCTGGTCATCCGGTCGCTTAGGCTTTTATATATATATATAGATAGATATTTGGGGTGTGCTAATGAAGAATGGCACATGGAAGTTGAGGGCTAGTAATATGATGAGATGTGGCTAGCCTAGAGTGAGAAAAAAAAATTTTTTTTAAATATATTTTATTGATTTTTTACAGAGAGGAAGGGAGAGGGATAGAGAGTTAGAAACATCAATGAGAGAGAAACATCGGTCAGCTGCCTCCTGCACACCCCCTACTGGGGATGTGCCCGCAACCAAGGTACATGCCCTTGACTGGAATCGAACCTGGGACCCTTGAGTCCGCAGGCCGACGCTCTATCCACTGAGCCAAACCAATCAGAGCGAGAAAAAATTTTTGTCATCAATAACTAGGTCTCAACTTATCTTGTAATCACCTTTTAACCTAATTAATAGTTTCTTAGAACGTCTAAAGATGTTTGTTAACAGATATTGGTTATTTTTTGTTTTTTAATTAGTGCATTAAATTGAAAACAAGTCCTAATAAGGATCTAAGGTAACTGATTGTAAGATCTATCCCTCTATTTTTGTGCTTACCTTTACAATTAATTTTGGTCATGACCTGGAAGTTCCTCAGATATTTGACCTGTGGTGTAGGGAAGCTCTGGTGTGGTGAACATTGTTTGGTTACACCCATGTTGTGGCAGAGATTCAGGTCACATTAGACAGTCTGCTTCCATTAGCGTTGAATTCAAGACACAGGTTCTAGAATCAAGCGTAATAGCCCGGGATCTCTTTAATGGTTCCAGGGGTTTCTAGCTAAATATCGGTACCGCACCTGTCCTGCAATGTTGACAATCTCATCAAAAGTGAGTATTTCCACTGTGCCTAATGCTTTTTTGCTTCTGTCTCCTGGCAGTTCTTTGAGGGCTTTGATGATCAGGGCAGAGGCTGAAGGCTCTTCCTCAATCTCGGTCTGTTCTGAATGGTCAGCTTCACTGTAATCCTTGCACTCTTCCAATCGCTGGTTGCTTTGGCGATGTCATCACCAATCTTTTCTTGGAGACAGGCCAGGGGGCCATTCTTAGGGGTCAGGGCAGACGTGGCACCTCCGGTATATGACTTTGATCCTGTTGAGGTGGAACCTTCGTGGCATGGATAGTGGAAGTGGCTTGTGTTGGATGAACCCGGACTCAGGATGACTAAAGCAAGTTGCACCTAAGCCGCCTCTGAGCCAAAAGCCAAAAAGCTCAGAATTTTATACATAAATATTTTTATATGTTGTCACAAATTCTGTTTTGTTGACTTTGATTCCTACTTCCATGCCAGAGGTTTTTTTTCATATGCCTGATAATTCTTGTCTACCTGTTCATGAGGCACTTGTTCTGAATATGGAGCCCTGGCTCATCAAGTGGTGGGCGCCCCTTCAGAGTGAATTGGTGGCTGGTCAGTTTCCTCAGAGAGGATCCTCCACTCTTGCCTAGAGAGTATGTTCAGCAGCAGGTGTTTTGGGAGCCAAGGCAGAAAAGAGAGGTGGGGGAGAGGAAAGTAAAGGTAGATTTTTATTTGACCCCCTATTTTCAGCTTGGCACGCCTGCCCCTAGCTATGACTGGTCCCTCTGATTCAGCTTCTCCAATCTTCTGCCTGGCAGTATGGGCAAGGGAAAGGGGGTGGAGGAATCTATTTCTTATACAGATTTTCAGCCAGTTCTCCTGTTTTAGTCCCTCCTCTTTTCCTCTATCCAGAGGTACTAGGTGCCTCCAATTTCTGAGCCTTTTCTGAAATTCTGTGGTAGGAATCTGCTTCTTTCCACTGCAAGTTGTTTAGCATTTTCCTTTCTGTAAAGTTATTTATCACTAGTGCATCTGCTTTCCAGCTTCCAAAATTTTTTAAAAATATATTCTTATTGATTTCAGAGAGGAAGGGAGAGAGAGAGAGAAACATCCATGATGAGAGAGAATCCTGCAAGTCCCCCACTGGGGATCGAGCCTACAACCTGGGCATGTGTCCTTGACCGGAATCGAACCTGGGATCTTTCAGTTCATAGGCCGACACTCTATCCACTGAGCCAAACCAGTTAGGGCTCCAGCTTCCAAAATTTTGTTGACATCTCTCTTTCTGGTGTTTCTCCTTTCCTACTTTCTTTGTTTTTCTGTGTGGGGGTTTTTTTTTGTTTGTTTATGTTTTTAAGAAAAAGATCTCTCAGCATAATTTTAATGGTGTTTTATGATAAAAATGGATGCAGCGTATTCATGTTTAGCCAATATACTCATTAGCTATTTCGTGCTGATAGTTATTCAGATAGTGTCTGTGCAGTTACTCCTTTAGTATTTTCCAGACTTCCCTACCATCAAGAATTGTTGAATATCAATTCTCTCTTCTGGGAAACTTAGGACTTTAGAAGGTCAAGGATTAGGGCCCAGGAATCTCTCTGTATTTGTTTTTTTAACAAATGCCCTAGGTTGTGTGTTGACTTCAGGCAAGTTTGGAAACTGTTTTAGAAAGGTCTTCTAAACCATTTATTGCTATCTTAAATCTCCAAGGCAAACTCCTTAGGCTTCCCCTAATTTTGCTTTTGTATTCAGACTATGTTTTAGTCTGTCTAGCTTTGGTCTGGATTTCTAAATTAGAATGTGTGTTCTTCATCTGATTAATTCCTCTCTTCTCTAGTTAAATGCTGGCTGATGGTAGTAACTTTGGCCTTGTGTGACTCCATTTTTTAGCCAGCATTTCTAAATCCACTGGTTCCTGGGATGTGTGGGTGGGTAGGAAATAATAGTTATGAACATTGAGCTACTTTCTGCATCATTTTGTTGTCCAAATCCAGGAATTTTTTTTTTTAACACTTAAAGATTTTGTTGTTGTTGTTAATCTTCACCCGAGAATATTTTTTCATTGATTTTTAGAGAGACTAGAAGGAAGGGGGAGAGACACAGAGAGAGAAACATTGATGTGAGAGAGAAACATCGATTGGTTGCCTCCCACACAGGCCAACCGAGGCTGGGGATTAAGCCTACGACTAAGGTACGGGCCCTTGACCAGAATCCACCCTTCAGTCTGCAGGCCAACGCTCTATCCATTGAGCCAAACTGGCTAGGGCTGCCATCACTTTAGATGGGAGGACTTGGCTCCTGGGTTACCCTGTATTTGGGGATAACCTGTGGTACCTGATATTTACCACATCAAGTGTGTGAATAAGTAGACTTCCTGACTTTACATTTTTAAAAAGTAATCTGGGACAAGAGGAAAGAGTCATGGAGAAAAGCTGCATTATTGGGATGTATACTTATGTTTTTATTAGAGAAATTATATGTGAAAGGATTTCATTATGTAGTTATATATTGTTGTTTGGCCTCCTTCCTTTTGTCTTCCAGGGTTATGTGCTGCTTGTAACTGAAAAATCATTGATCTAAAGAGTAAAACATCCAGGTTTAGTTGTAGAAGTCCTAGGATTTTCAGTTTCAATATTCACAGTGGGTATGTGATTTTTATTACTTGTTGGATCAATCAGATTTGCTGCATAGTTGAATTGTTCATGATTGAAAAATGCCTGCAGTTGGAAATAGGATTTTTCCCCCCTTCATGGAGTAACCTTGAAATTTTAATTAATTCCATCATGATAGAAATCTGTTTCATCAGAGGTTTGACTGAATTGAATTTCAAGGGGGAGAAGAGTGCTGAGGATTATTCTCACATTATACAAAGCCTTTGGCAGTGGGGAGGGTAGTAAACTTTGTATAACTGGAAGTTATTCTAGCCCAGGGGTGGGCAAACTTTTTGACTCGAGGGCCACAATGGGTTCTTAAACTGGACCGGAGGGCCGGAACAAAAGCATGGATGGAGTGTTTGTGTGAACTAATATAAATTCAAAGTAAACATCATTACATAAAAGAGTACGGTCTTTTTTTTTTTAGTTTTATTCATTTCCGGCCCGCGGGCCGTAGTTTGCCCACGGCTGTTCTAGTCTGTTTCCTTGTATTTTAAAACAAAAATGCTTTAGTGGAGACCCTCTACTGCATAATGCCCTAGAACACATGGAGGTGTGTTCATAATTCTGTGTTGACATCATTCCCATGTAATTATAGGGACCTGTTTGGCTCCTGCTGTTCGTTAGTCTCCGGGAGAGGCATGTGAATACTCTCAGGTAGCTCTGGCTCTTCTCCCATGTTGGGGTTCTTTAGCTTAGGAGCTGGAGGCCATTATGCCACTATGGTAATGAGCTCCTGCCTCCCATGCTATACTGCTTCTCAGGAGCAAAGTTGAAGGGCAGGTCTACAGGAAGGCAGATTATCATCAGGTAACTTTTAACCCTGGAAAGCTTCCAGATGGTACATAGGTCCCTAGTTGTGCTTAAACCAAGAGATCAAGAGCAGTCTGGGATTAATGAAATAACTGATTGAATTTATGGTTTCCTGTAGGTGTGAAGCTGTTGGTTCGTTTAGACTTTGGGGTATTATAGGCATATTAAATGGAGAAGGGTACTACTTTTGGATTTGGAGGATGACCTACAAGGCCTCAGATTTCATTTCCTGCCACTCTTATCACTGTATTCTAGCTACCCTGGTCTTCTTACCAGTTGTCTAACACATTAAGCTCATCCCCATCTCAGTGGCTTTTCACTTGCTGTTAATTCTTTTTGGAATGCTCTTCTCTGAAATGGTCATAGGGCTTGCTCTGCTCATGGAGACACTTGTTTGATGAGCCAGCCACTCATCTCTGGCCTCCTCTCCCTGCAATTCTATCTAAAAGAATGCTATACTTCACCCTATCCCTACATTCTCCCTTTGTGATTTCCTGGTGTGTGTGTTTTACTTATCAGTAACTGAGATAATGAGTAATTAAAGCATAGTGATTAATCACAAAAACAATATGTAATTATATATGTGTTTTCCGATGGTCTTAGGCGACCCCTGTGAAAGGATTGTTCGACCCCCAAAGGGGTCGCAACCCACAGGTTGAGAACCGCTGCACTAGAATGTAAGCCCCAAGATTGTAGAAAATTGTTTAGCTTCTAGAACAGTGTTTATGACCCTCAGCATTATTACTAGTATTATTTTTTTAAAATATATTTTATTGAATTTTTACAGAGGAAGGGAGAGGGATCGAGAGTTAGAAACATCGATCAGCTGCCTCCTGCACACTCCCTACTGGGTATGTGCCCGCAACCAAGGTACATGCCCTTGACTGGAATCGAACCTGGGACCCTTGAGTCCACAGGCTGACGCTCTATCCATTGAGCCAAACCGGTTAGGGCTACTAGTATTATTTTTAAAAAATATTTTTATTGATTTCAGAGAGGAAGGGAAAGGGAGAGATAGAAACATCAATGATGAGAGCACAACCTCTTTTTATATATATATACCTACTGATTTCTAATCTGATATTACTAATACATTGTGAATGGCTTGTCATTTTATTAAATGTTAGTGATATCTCATTAAAATATTTTTACTGTACTAAAACTATGGGAAAAATTAGAGAATACCAATAAACATAGAAAATGTTACAAGTATCTATAACTTTTGTTAACATAGATTGGCTGCCTCCTGCACACCCCACACTGGGGATCAAGCCCACAACCCAGGCATGTGCCCTGACTGGGAATTGAACCGTGACCTGCTGGTTCATAGGTTGACACTCATCCACTGAGCCACACCAGCTGGGCAACCTCAGCATTATTGACATTTTTGCCTGGATAATTCTTTGTTGGGGGGAAGGGGCTATCCTGTGTGTTATAGAATGTTTAGCAGCATCCTTGTTTTCTGTCCACTAGATGCCAGTAGCATCCCTCATTGGTATCAATCAAAACTGTCTGTAGACATTGCTAAATGGCTCCTGGGGGACAAAATCACCCAGCTGACAACCATTGTTATAGAACAACTGGAGGCCTGGTGCATGAAATTCGTGCACTGCAGGGGGGGGGGGGGGGCTGCGGATTGTCCCTCAGCCCGGCCTGCGCTGTCTTGCAGTCTGGGACCCATTGTTCCTTACTGCTTGCTGCTCCTTACTGCTTGGCTTGATGCTCCTTAGTGCTGCCGCGGAGGCAGGAGAGGCTCCCACCACCGCTGCTGCACTCGTCAGCCGTGAACCTGGCTTCTGGCTGAGCAGCACTCTCCCTGTGGGAGCACACTGTCCACCAGGGGGCAGCTTCTGCACTGAGCGTCTGCCCCCTGGTGGCCATTGCGCATCATAGCGACCGGTCATTTTGGTCATTACGACATAAAGGTCACTTAGGCTTTTATTATATAGATAGATGCTTTGGCACCTGGTGGGTGCTCAATAAATATTTATTGGATAGTAGGTGAATTCATGAATGAATGAATTTAGCAAGTTAACAAATTTTAGAACATTGAACTATGTGCATAGCCTCATGTTTCTCTAGATACCGATTCTTCTGTCTTTTCTGTTTCTGGCACATTGATCCACTAAACACCTATTAGAATGGCCAAAATCTAAAACACTGACAACACCAATTACTGACAAGAATGTGGAGCAGCAGGAACTCTCTTCACTGCTCTTGGGAATGCAGAATGTTACAGCCACTTTGGAAGGCAGTTTGGCAGTTTATTACCCTGTGATCCAGCAACCATGCTCCTGGGTACAGGCAGTCCTCGGGTTACGTCAGACTCGACATACGTCTTTTCGTGGTTACGTCGCCATCTCCCATTTATTTATAAAAAAAAAGTTCCATCATTTCGACGTATGTACGTATGTGCTTTATGTTTTTTATTTATTATTTACCACAAGTAAAGGTCAGGATTGTTATCTTTTACATTTTTTTTACTGTTTCACTTCATTACTGCTGTGTATGTGCTTCATGTGAGTGACATAGGTGCTTATTTAAGTGGGTTCTGACTTATGGCGAAAATTGTGTTACGGCGTAGGAATAGATCTCTGATGTAACCCAAGGACCTACTGTATTTATTCAAATGAGCTGAAAACTTATGTCCACACAAGGATATTTATAGTCGTTTTATTCATAATTGCTAAAGTTGGAAGCAACCAAAATATCCTTCAGTAGGTGAATGGATAAATAAATTGTGATACGTCCAGACAATGGAATATTATTCAGCGCTAAAAATAAATCAGCTATCCAGCCCTGAAAATACACGGGAGAAACTTAAATGCCTAAGTAAAGGAATTATGATTCCAACTATATGACATTTTAGGAAAGGCAGTTCTATAAAGACAGTAGATAAGTGATTGCCAGAGGTTGGGGGGAAGGATAGTTGAATAGATAGATCACAAATTATTTTAGGGCAGTGAAACCCTTCTGTATGATAATACAGTGGTGGGTAGTTGTCATTGTACATTTTTCACAACCCATAGAATGTACACCAGGAGTGAACTCCAATGTAAACTATGCACTTTGGGTGATAATGAAGTGTCAATATAGATTCCATTGTCACAAAGGGACCACTGCAAGGTGTAGATAATTGAGGAGGCTTGTGTGTGTGTTGGGGTGCGGGGAGGGTGCAGGGGTATATGAGTGCTGTTTGTACTTTCTGTTCAGTTTTGCTTTGAATCTAAAAAAATAAAATTTATTAATTAAAAATATTAAAACAAAAAGAATAATAGGTATCAGAGACTATAGGTGCCTTACGAAGCCTAAAATATTTATTATCTGGCCTTTTAAAGAAAAATTTACCAAGCTCTGGACTATAGCACAGTGGAACTAGTAAATGAGGTGCTTAGTTTCTCTGGTGTCATGCCCAGTCCCCTAGTTCTCCTGGTACTCGGTGTGTCTAATGGCAAAGTTCTCATGAATTTTTATTTCATTTGCAGGTATATGAGTGACCTAAAGCTGCAAATTAAAACGGAGAGAGAGCAGTGCCAACTGCGAGCTGGGCAAGGATGCCAATTCCTCCTCCCCCTCCACCCCCTCCTGGTCCTCCTCCACCTCCCACTTTTAATCAGGTGGGTAATCCTGCCACTCGGCTATCTCAAAACCTTAGTGGATATTTAAGGCTTCCTGGTATAAGCCATACCGTACTCAAAGACTTGTGGTGCAGGAAGATGGAGAATAAACAAGTCAAGTCTTATCAGTTAGTTCTGATATTTGAGAGGTCTTCTGAGGACCATAATAGCTTCTTGTTTTCTTGTCCTGGTTCAGTCTAAATCAGCGGTTCTCAACCTGTGGGTCGCGACCCCTTTGGCGGTCGAACGACCCTTTCACAGGGTCGCCTAAGACCATCCTGCATATCAGATATTTACATTACGATTCATAACAGTAGCAACATCATAGTTATGAAGTAGCAACGAAAATATTATGGTTGGGGTCACAACATGAGGAACTGTATTTAAAGGGTCAGAAGGTTGAGAACCACTGGTCTAAATGGATATTTGGACAGGTGGCATCAGAGTAGGAACTGATGTTTCCCTCCTAAAGCTTTGTTCTTAAAGGTCAGTACATCATTTCTTTGGCATCTTTGAGAAAAGGGGTAGCAATTTCTGGTCGTTGATTCTTTGCAACCATTTCATCTTCTCCAAATCAGTTAGCTTTCAAACCAAATCAATCAAGTCTAACACCCCATCAAGAAAGAAAGGAGTTTATGGAATGTATTAGTAAGAAGACTTAAAGTGTCAGTAATGGGATGTTTAAAACCAGTGGAGCAGGGAGAGGTGGAGAAGGCCTCAGGGGTGATCAGGGCCGGCAGCCAGGCACTGGCAGTGGATGCGAGCGGCGGCTCCAGTGCCGGTTGTGGGTGTGAGTGGGGCTGGCACCGGCAGCAGGTGCGAGAGGTGGCTGCCCGCCCCGATCGCTCCTCAGGAGCAGGGGGAGGTGGAGAAGCCCTGAGGGGCGATCAGGGCAGGCAGCGGGTGTGAGCGGCAGCTCCTGTGCCAGCAGCAGGCAGGAGCACTGGGTGGGACTGCGGCGTGGGAGCAAAGAATTTTCAGTAACCACCAGAGGCTCACCCTGATGACAGCGACCCGCGCCCTGCCTCGGTCTGGTGCCGCCCCCCCGCCCCCATCTGCTCCACCATCCCACCACAGGCAACACCCGCCATGTTCTGCGCACGCCCCCTGGTGGTCAGCGCACGTCATAGTGACCAGTTGTTCGGTTGTTCTGCCGTTTGGTCTATTTGCATATTATCCTTTTATTATATAGGAGATTATAAGAAAACTAGATAATACAGATAAACATAAATAATTCTTACCAGAAGTTAACTTTTGCTACTATCAGTGTGTATCCTTCCAGAAATTTGCTGTGTGTGGGTTTTTCTTCCAAATGAAATCTAGCTACTGTGCATTGAACTTTTTTATTTTGTTTTGTTAATCCTCACCTGAGGATATTTTTCTATTGACTTTTAGAGTGGTAGGGAGGGGAGAGAGAGAGAGAAACATTGATGTGAGAGACACATCAATTGGTTGCCTCCCATATGCTCCCTGACCAGGGCTAGGGATCTGAGAACAAGTCTACAACCGAGGTACGTGCCCTCAACCTTTTAGTCCAAGGGCCAACGCTCTATCCACTGAGCAAATCCAGCTAAGGCCATTGAGCTTTTATTATGCACCAGACACTGCTAGGCTCTTGACAAGTATTGTCATTTCTAAAAACTACCTCGTGAGGTAAGTACTTAGGTTACTGATAGAGAAAACTGGAATCATGCTATAAATATTGTTTTATAATGTTTTTCACTTGATTGTGGTAAACATTTACTATCATGAAAAGATATTTACTTATACTTCTTTAAGAGCTTATCTGGCATCCCATTGTTGGTTATCATTGTTCTTTTTGGTTTAACTTCTGGATTATTTTCAGTTTTGTGCTATTATAAACTGTGTTTTTGCTATAGTATTAACATGTTTGTGCACTTATTCAATTGTTTTCTTAAAGTCAGTTCCTAGAAGTAGAATTCCTGTTTTAGACTTTTAAAAGGTGTTTAACACATAAATCACTTTCTAGAAAGATCATACCAACTTATCTAACTGCAGGTAGTACAAAAGACTGCCTATTTCCCTGAATCCTTATGATGACCACCATTGGGCAGTTAGTTATTTTACACATTTTTTGAACATTTGCCAGGTGTCAGGCACTGTACATCATTGCTCACTGGTTCCTGCCTTCAGAAAACTAGCATTTTTTTTGTTTGTTAATCCTCACCTGAGGACTTTTTTCCATTGATTTTTTTTTAGAGAGTGGAAAGGAGAGGGAGAGACAGAGAGAAACATCGATGTGAGAGGGACACATTGATTGGTTGCCTCCTGCATGCACCTCAACCAGGGCCAGGGAACCTGCAACCGAGGTACGTGCCCTTGACTAGAATTGAACCCAGGACCCTTCAGTCCTCAGGCTAATGTTCTATCCACCGAGCCAAACTGGGTAAGGCAAAGCTAGCATCCTTTTTAGTTACAATTTTAACCTTCATTAATGTCATAGGTAGATAATGATAGTGTTTTACCCTGTATTTCTTTTATTGTAGTTGATTTTTTTTCATATTTGCTGGCTTTTTTATTTTTATTTTTTTAATATATTTTTATTGATTTTTAGAGAGGAAGGGAGAGGGAGAGAGACATAGAAACATCAGTGATGAGAGAGAATCATTGACCGGCTGCTTCTTGCAAGCCCCTCACTGGGGATTGAGCCAGCAACCCAGGCATGTGCCCTGACTTGGAATCGAGCTGTGATCTCCTGGTTCATAGGTTGACACTCAACCATGGAGCCACACCAGCTGGGTTCTTTGATTTCTTTTACATAGTATTGTTCATATTCTTTGCTTATTATCCTGTTGATTCCTAAGTCATCTTTGTATTTTAATGCTCTATAGATTTAGGACACTATCTTTTGTGTCTATCATATGTTACATTTGTCACAGATGATTTTTCCTCCCAGTATATCACCTGTTTATTTACTTATATTCCTAATAAATAATTTGTACTAAGCAAATCTATTGATCTTTTCCTGTCTTTTATTTTTCTTTTCCTGTATTTTAGTTGTCATATTTAGAATGTTCTTCCCTTAGCAGTTTTTTAAATATAGTATTTCTATAGTTTTTACACTTAAATATTATAATTCAGCTAGAATTGTTTGAGAATAAGCTGTGAGGTAGAAATGTATTTAACTTTATTTTTTTTTCAAAAATTACCAGTGTTATTAACATCTTGTATTTAATAATCTATTCTTTCTGATGAAATATACTTTTATTATTTCTTATATAGATCTGGGCCATTTATCTTGCTGTCTATCCCTGTGTTCCTGTTGTAGTTGGTCATAGAATGTTTCAACATTTAAATGAGATAACCCCTAGCAGGGGTTCAGTAGATGTTTGCCTTGATGATGCTGATATATCTAAAGCATCTAACACACAACCCTAGTGCATTAGGTATTCAATAAGTATTAGTGCAGGCCTCCAATCAGAGACATCTGAATAGGAGGTACAATAGGAGCAAAAGGACTAAGAAGAATGGTAATGTACATTACCATGGTGTGATGTGTGGCATATATATCTGATTAAGTTAGATAGGTATCTCATGGAACCCTCAGTTTGGCTTAAGGCATTTATCCCAAGCTTGTGATGAAGGGGACTGTTTATGCTGAACTTCTTATATATTCCTCTTCCTCTAGGGAAACACAGAGCAGATCAAGCTGAGTAGAGATGAGCAGCGGGGTCGAGGTGCCCTCTTACAGGACATCTGCAAAGGGACCAAGCTGAAGAAGGTGACCAACATTAATGATCGGAGTGCTCCCGTCATAGAGAGTGAGTCTAAGCCTAGGATTGATTTGAAAACTTGGCTGGGCTTGTCATTTTTATTGCTGGGTCTTGAGTGGGCAAGTTTTTTCCTGGGATGTCTTTTGATGATCTTCCCGTAACTTAGGAACATCTTTTCGACCTTTGGGAAGCTTTCTCAGTAAGACTTCCGTCTCCTACGGTCACTAGTGCTTGTTATGCTTGTTAGGGCACATCCTTGCTGTTCTCTGAGGAGACCACTACAGTCCCAAAAACCGCTCAGCGGAAGCCAGTGATGATTTCATAATTGCTGCAAGTGTCCGTTCCGAAAGGCCACTGGAGAGTGTGTTCACACCTGTGTCCCTGGCCGTTCTCCCCTTATAATCCTCGACTATGAGAGCAGAGCCCAAGGAACTCTGTTGAACGTGTCTTTCTCCAGGTTATCCCTCTGGCCCAACCAAATAAGGGAAGATTGGCTCCTTGTTCCTTTTGTTGTTTTTCTTTCATCGCAGCAAAGACTTTCATCCCTACATGAAGCTGTGGAGCAGAGAGGCTTCACTTTTATTTTTTTAATGCAAAGGCAAAAGCAAGATTGTCTTGTTTGCAAATTAGAACCCAAATAGAGGAGGAGTTTTTCCTCAGGATTAAGTTGATCACCAGCTTGGAGCATATGAAATGAAAGCTCTGATGGTATGCTTTCCAGAACCCAAAGGAAGCGGTGGTGGTTATGGCTCTGGAGCAGGTGCCCTGCAGCCCAAGGGCGGTCTCTTCCAAGGAGGAGTGCCGAAGCTCCGCCATGTGGGAGCTAAGGACGTTTCAGGTATCTGATAAGTACTTTCTTACGATATTTCCCAAGTGCATTCCTTTCCTACTGGTCCCAAGTGGTTCATCTGGGGTTGAGGAATGTGGTAGAGGTGGGAGGAAGGAGAGGGAGCAGGGGTGGAGTTATAGAGTAGATGAAAGCAAAGGCATTACATAAAAATGTATTCAACTTATATCAGCAATATTTGTTAGTGGGCCAGATTAAAACCCTGTACTATACAAATTCTTTCCCTGCTGCTGTGCAAGGAAGTGAGGCTGGGTGACTTAGAGATACTAACCAATGTATCTCTAGCTCTCTTGACCCAGTGTGCTGTCTGGTCTGTTTGTAGAGAACCTAGCTGGTAAGCCAGCCCTGCAAGTTCCCAGTTCTCGAGCTGCTGCCCCAAGGCCTCCAGGGTCTACAGCCAGTGGGCGCCCTCAAGATGATACCGACAGCGGCCGAGCCTCACTCCCAGAACTGCCCCGGATGCAGAGACCTTCATTACCGGACCTCTCTCGGCCTATCACCACCAGCAGTCCGGGCATGAAGCACAGCTCCTCTGCCCCTCCTCCGCCACCACCAGGGCGGCGTGCCAACGCACCCCCTGCACCTCTGCCTATGCACAGCAACAAAGCCCCTGCCTACAACAGAGAGAAACCCTTGCCACCCACACCCGGACAAAGGCTTCACCCTGGCCGAGATGGACCTCCTGCTCCACCCCCAGTCAAACCACCTCCTTCCCCTGTGAATATCAGAACGGGACCAAGTGGCCAGTCTCTGGCTCCTCCTCCTCCGCCTTACCGCCAGCCTCCAGGGGTCCCCAATGGACCCTCTAGTCCCACTAACGAGTCAGCCCCTGAGCTGCCACAGAGACACAATTCTTTGCATAGGAAGACACCAGGGCCTGTCAGAGGCCTAGCACCTCCTCCACCTACTTCAGTCTCTCCTTCTTTACAGAGTAATAGGCCACCTCCCCCAGCCCGAGACCCTCCCACTCGGGGAGCAGGTAAGTGCCTGCACACACTTTTTTTCCCTAACACACTGAGAGTTGAGCTTCTCTTTTCTCTTCACTCTTTCCCCCAGAGCTCTCCTTTAGTGACTAAAGATAAGAATTCACTTACTCATTCAACAGGCTTATTGAATGCCTTTTTGTGAGTCAGACTTTTTTGTTAGGGAAACAGCAATAAATAGAAAATGTAAAAAAATCCTGTTTTAGCATATAGTCAAATTAGTAAAAAATATATTTAAAAAATATATATACTAGTATGTAAATACATAGTGTGTAAATACATAGTATGTAGGTGCTTTAGAGAAATACAAAGCAGAGAAGGGGGATAGAATATACTGGGGTGGGATGGGGTGATGATATTTCCAATTGCAGGGGTGGGGATGAGGTTAGGGTCAGTTTGATCAAGACTGAAGACGATATGGGAATAAGCTAAGCAGGCACTGAGAACAGCAAATGCAAAGACATTGAGACAGGACTAGAATGAGTGAGGGGAAGCGTGGCAGAACATGGGATCAGAAAGCTAGATTTCCACGGGAGAACATTGTAAGACTTTGTAAAGACTTAGGGTTTTACTTTGTTTAATATTGGAAGCCACTGGAGGGGTTGAAACAGAGAAGTAGCATATATTTACCTTTAAAAAGGTCACCTTAGTTAAGCTGGTGTCGTTCAGTGGTTGAGCATCAACCTATGAACCAGGAGCAGTCATGGTTTGTTTCCCGGTCAGGGCACATGCCTGGGTTGTGGCTCGATCCCCAGTGGGCAGAAGGCAGCCAATAAATTATTCTCTCTCATCATTGAAGTTTCTATCCCTCTCTCCCTCTCCCTTCCTCTCTCTGAAGTCAATAAAAACATATTTAAAAAAATAAAATAAAAATGTCAGCTTTTATGTTGAGAACAGACTGCGGGAAGACAGAGGTGGCAAAAAGACGCCACTTATGAGGCTATTGCAAGATACGGCAGGTGGGTTGGACCACAGCGGGTTTGGGGAAAATACTCAGTTTTGGACAACTCAAGTTTGAGATGCCTGTTAGACTTTCAAGAGGAAATAATTAATTGGTGATTGGCTATCAACTCAGAAGTTCAGAGGAGAGGTCTGGGCTAGAGAGAGAAATTCGAACGATATTGAAAACGACATGCTGAGTCAGATCACCCAGGTAGAGAGTATAGAGAAGAGGTCTAAACCTGGGGGCCCTCCTAGATTAGAGGTCAGAGAGATGAAGACTGCCAAGCAGGGCAAGCTGAGAAAGAGCCTCTAGTGAGGAAGGAAGAAGGGAAAGGAAGAAAGAGAGATGGAGAAATTCCAAGATTGAGTGAGCCAAAATTCCTGGATATGAGAAAGCCCCAGACAGCTGTCCTAGTCTCCCTCACTCTGCTTTCAGTCATGCTATTTTGTAAAGAATACACAGTCTCATCTACCTCTTCTAGGGTTGTGTCCAATGCTATAGCTGGGTCAGTTAAATTGAAGCCCGAAATGACATTGGCCTCAGCAATACGGGAATCTTTTTGGGGGACTCCAAACAACATGGGGTCGTTTTGGGTATTAGTGGAGTGGTGGAGGGAAGGTGAAAGTAAAAGTCTAATTGGAATGAGTTCACAAATGCAGGAATAAGAGAGGACTTGGAGATAAAATATGGAAATCCCTTAAGGGAGTTGGGGGGCATCGACCTATGAACCAGCAGGTCATGGTTTGTTTCCAGGTCAGGGCACATGCTGGGGTTGTGGGCTTGATCCCCAGTGGGGGGCATGCAGGAGGCAGCTGATCAATGATTCTCTTTCATCATTGATGTTTCTGTCTTTCTCTCCCTCTCGCTTCCCCTCTGAAATAAATAAAAATACATTTTTTTAAAAAGTGACATACCTATGAATGCTTTGGGAGACCAAAGAAGGAAGAGTTCGGAATAGAGTGGATTGCTTTGGGAAAGCCTTGAGAAGATGAAACTTGAGTTGAAGCTTAAAGGATAGCTAGGATTTGGTGGTGAGGGAAGAGGGATGGTATTTCCGAGTATTATGAAGGAGTCACAAGAGCAAAACATATGTACTTTGGTTTATTCAGCAAAGGTTGATAGAATGCCTACCATGTGCTGTACATTTGGTATGGTTGGGTACTTAAATGAATGGACAATACTCTCTGACTTCAATGAATATACAGTCTACTGGGAAGGGGCACATCTAATGCCTAATTACAGTATAATATAGTAGAATGGATGAGATACAGAGGTGACAGTGGGAGAGGTACCTACCCCAGCCTAGAAATCAAGAAAGGAAGCGGAGAACTGGCTGGCATGGCTCCATGGTTAGAGCATTGGCTTGCACACCACAGGGTCGTGGGTTTTATTCCAGGTCAAGGGCACATACCTGTGTCCAAGTGCCTGCAGGAGGGAGGCAACCAGTGGATGTGTCTCTCTCACATCAGTGTTTCTCTCTCTCTCTCTCTACCTCACTCCCTTCCACTCTCTGAAAAGCAATGAAAAAAATATCCTCGGGTGAGGATTAACCAAAAAAAAAAAAAAGGAAGGAAGGTGAGATCAGACTGACTGGGGTAATGGGTTATCCAAGAAAGGAGGATAATTGGGGGAAACTCAATTGGGTTGGAAGCTAAGAGTTTGAAACTTTATGATGTAGGAACTGCAAAGCTCTTGAAAAGTTTGAGCAAAGTGTGGGGAGATTAGTGAGTTGATGGTGCACACAGTGGATTGGTATAAGAGATTAGAAGCAAAAAGAACATTTGGGAGGCTTTTTGCAGTAGAACAGACTAAGTATAAGGAAGTCCTGAATTAGAATTGTGGAGGAAGACATGGAAAAGCAGGAAAAAAAAATCATCAAGAATACATAGATTCTTGACTGACTTGTGGGAAATGAAAAAGTCACACATTTATTCTGCACTTTGGTAGAGCAGGGATGGGAGGAGGGTGAATATGATATGTAACATGGTGCTCAGAGGCTCACAGAGCCTCTATAGCCAAACCTAACTGCTTTGGATTTTAATTGCAGCTCCTCCACCCCCGCCACCCATGATCCGAAATGGTGCCAGGGATGCTCCCCCTCCCCCACCACCATACCGACACGGGTCAGAACCTCTGAGCCGAGGAAAGCCCCCACCCCCGCCCTCAAGGACTCCAGCTGGGCCACCACCTCCTCCTCCTCCACCCTTGAGGAATGGCCACAGAGATTCTATTACCACTGTTCGATCTTTCTTGGGTGAGTAGCTAGCTGTTTTAGTCTCATAGTTCCTGTGGCGACTTACTAACTCCTGTAGAATGGGAATGGTCACTTACAGCTGTTCACACCAGTTCCTCTCCTGACTTTACATCTGACTTCTAATGCCTGTCCATTGATGTTCCTTTCCTTACGCAAATTCTAAGCATGGGTTGCTTTGGGATAGATTGAGGTAAAATCAGCAGGTGTCATGCTAACTCTAAAGCCATTCTCTTGCTCCTTAAGGATCATTAGCTGTGGTTACCTTTAAGTCAGAGACTTCATCTTCTTCAGGATTACTCAGACAGGAAGTGAGCATTCCTCTAGGAAGGAGAGCTCCTTTCTGGCCCTTTAAAAACAAAATAAACTTTATTTCCAACTTGGGCCCGCCATGATGGCTCTCACAAAGAAGGGTAGCAAGAAGAGGGGCCCTTCTGCCATCAAAGAGTCAGTGACCAGAGAATACACCATCAACAGTCACAAGCACATCCATGAAGTGAGTTTCAAGAAGCACTCAAAGAAATGCAAAAATTGGCCATGAAGGAGATGGGAACTCCGGATGTACACAGTGACACCAGGCTCAACAAAGCTGTCTGGGCCAAAGGAGTAAGGAATGTCCCATACCATAGTGGGATGAAGATTCACCAAGCAGTCTCTGTGTATTGGTTACCTACATACCTGTCACCACTTTTAAAAATCTACAGTTAAAGTGCATGAGAACTAACTGCTGATTGTTGAAGAAAGTTATAAAACTGCCACACAAAAAACATCCCACTAGGTAGACAATATTTACCTAGTAAACCAAAGCCACTAACTAGCTGTGTTACTTTAAGGAAGTTGCTTCACGTCTCTGGGCCTCACTTCCCTTATCTGTGAAATGAGGAGGTTGAGTAAATCAGGAGTGTGTCAGAGTAACTTTTCCAAGGTTATCAATGAATCTTAGGCCCCACCTAAAATACATTTTTTTAACCTACCTCTCTAACTCGTATTTCATCTCGTTAACTTCTTTAATTAGTTATTTATTCTTAAAATCTTTATTGTTGAAAGTATTAAATATGTCCCCCTTAACCCGCATTGACCCCTTCTAGCCTTCCCCTTGCCCCAAGCCTTGTCTGTGTTCATGGGTTACCCAAAGGTATCATTAGACTCCTGGGAAGATCTGTACAATCCCTTTCAGACCTAACACTTGCTCTAGTGTATTCTGATTAGGTGGACCAGGGTTTTTGCTTTGAAGATCAAGTCCTTTGGAAGGTCACCAAGCCACACCCATAGAGCATTTGAGCCTTCTTATAGAGGGGCCGTGGGAAGTGGGCACGGGGCCATGAGATGGCTATCCCAACTGTGTTGCAGAACTACATGAGGGTAACCTGGGCCAAAAGGGAATTATCTGGTCAGAACTCTCACTCATTGTGACAAATATTCCCATTTTAGGTTAATTTCTACCAATTTGTAGATTCAGTTCAGTTGGTATCCCATGGTGATAGTCTCTAAGATGGCTGTGTTAAAGAATTTTATTTTTTTCTCCTCCCATTCAAACAGCTGTGCTCCTTTCCTGTTAGATGCCTGGTTTTTGGTGGAAATATTTTTTAAAACCAGGTCAAGCCCTAGCCGGTTTGGCTCAGTGGGTAGAGCATCGGCCTGGGGACTGATTCCAGTCAAGGGCACATACCTCGGTTACAGGCTCCTTCCCTGCTGGGCCCGGCAGGAGGCAACCAGTCGAAGTGTTTTTCTCACATTGATGTTTCTGTCTTTCCCTCTCTCTAAAAATCATTGGAAAAATATCCTCGAGTGAGGATTAACAAAACAAACAAATAAACAAAAACAGCCAGGTCAAAGATTAATTCCTTAATGTAGAGAACCTTTGAGCACATCTTCTGGGCATACAAGGCACATAGAGCAATGCTATTGCTGTCCTTAGGAACCTGGGTTTAGTGGGCAAGGCAGGCCCTCACGTACATCAGAATAAATGGAGACCAGTAAGGGGAGAGTCAGAAGTGGCACGAAGAAGAGTCAGAAGGGTGATATGAATTAATATTCTGTTTCTTTTGTAGATGATTTTGAGTCAAAGTATTCTTTCCATCCAGTAGAAGACTTTCCTGCTCCAGAAGAATATAAACACTTTCAGAGAGTATATCCCAGCAAAACAAACCGAGGTGAGATGAGTAGTCATGAAAGTTTTTTCATAATTGCATAAAAAATAGAATCAGTGTGCTTTTCTTAGAAATTTTCTTTAAAATTTGTTTCTCCTCATCTTCATTTTCTTTAAAAACAAAAACAAAAACTAATCCCTCAGTGTTAAAGATTAGCTTATAGAGCTTGTCTCTCATTTTAGGAATGTTTGGTTATTCAGGATCTGGTGGGTAGTCTTGTGTATGTGGTTTTTATTGTTAATGTTTTTCAGCTGCCCGTGGAGCCCCACCTCTGCCACCCATTCTCAGGTGAAGCCTGGCTTGGTCCTGTTCCTCAGGAAAAGGATGGACCCTCTCCTCCTCTCAGATGGTCCCTCCCATTCCCCTGAAACCTGCATGAGAACTCCTGACGTGTTTCTCCAGTGCAACCAACCTCTAGACTCCAAGCATCCTCCCAGCTCGCCTCCATCTATGCATCTCGTCTTCTGGACTTGGTGATTGGACTCTATATTGACAGTAGGGTCTCAGACCCTGCGTCCATCCCTCCTCTAGCAATCCCTGCTAGCCAGATGAGGAAACAGCTTCCAAGTCGCCTGCTTTCCTCGTGGGGAAAGGTGCCTTGTTGTGATGAATTAACTCATTGTTGGGGCAGGGCGGAGAATGGTACTCCTACCTCCTCCTACCCACTTTGGGGGAAGCGTGGCGGGTATATTTCATCATTTAGGAAGCTGACATGGCTGGCCAGGACTTGGGGGTTGGGGACATTTTTAGTGAAACAAGAAAGGAGTTTGCAGAGAAGTGATCTGTTTTAAAGGTCAAGTTTGGAGAAAGGACAAGGGAGTGGGTCTGCTTTATTTTCAGGGGCATTTTGGTTTTGCTCTTACCCTACCCCATACCCTCACTCCAGGGATAAGTTGGATATAAACACTAAATACTAATCAGTTGAACTAAACAGCTAATAAAAAGGGAGGGTAAATAAACTGGCAAGCCTTTTAGCGTTTGTCAGTTTCCCTGCAGCAAAGGGACCAGGAGCCATTTGAGTCCTGGGGCTCCCCACCCCATTCCTCAGGGTGCTGGGCTGAGGGACGCTGTTTCTTCCCACCACCACCCAGGCCCTCAAGAGAAAAGTCACTTTTGTTCATTCCATGTTCACAAACTCCAGAAACTTCGGTGGGAGAGAGGAAGATGGGGCTGGGGTCTTGGTCTTATCTAAGACCTTGAGTCCACCTCAGTCTTTTCTGGCTGGTCCTGAAGGGCAGGGGTCCACTCAGTCCTGTCCAGGAACCACAGCCCTTGCTGGGTACGCCACGCTGACAAAGAAGGGAAGGTGAAGCTTGTAGAGTTCACAGCCCACTCACTGAAAGGACCTTCCTATTCTTCTCTCTCCACCCTTGCCTGTCCAAGACGGAGTGGTGAACAGCAGAGTAGAGAACGGGGAGGAAGCTCATGAGTCAAAGATTCCTCTGTGCCAAGAAACACAAAGACTTTGGTGAGATGACTCTCAGCCCAGTTACCTTCTTTGGCAGCCACCAATATGTTGTGTCTTCGTCTTCCAGGTCCTAGTTCAAGAACAGCAGAGTAGGGCTCCTGGGCTCCACACACAGGTGTTTGGTTTGCTACTGCGAAGTGCAGAGGCTACTCAAAGCTTGAAGTAAGAGCAAGGAGGCGCAGGTGACTTTTTGGGATGGTTGGGGAAAGTCTGTTAAAAAATTACATCACAGGCTTGAACTATTTTAGGGACCTTTCCAGCCTATTGGATCATAGACTGAGGATCTGTGCGTGGTGCCGGATGAAACCCAAGCCTTCCCAGTGCTAGAAGAGAGAGGGCTCATCTTGGGTTATTTGTATGGTATCTGCTATCCTTTATCATCTCCTGGACCATATTGCCTCTTGGGACAAGCAGTGATTAGGTCTATCCTCACACTTCTCTAACCATTATCATTCTTATTTTCAGACCTGTTAGTAGTTATCTCCCAGCAATGTCCCTGGCATCCTGAAGTGAATAGAGCTGAGAGAGGGGACACTAATGGAGGGAGAACAAGAGTGGCTACTGCAGCAGCGTTCCAGGGTAGATGCTGATCAGTTACTCAACTTAGACTGTGAAGTCTTCCCATTTATTTTTGAAATGGGAGTTGATGCCTTTTGTATAATGTTATAGAAATGTATTTTTTCCC
This sequence comes from Myotis yumanensis, assembly GCF_028538775.1. Classification (NCBI taxonomy): domain Eukaryota; kingdom Metazoa; phylum Chordata; class Mammalia; order Chiroptera; family Vespertilionidae; genus Myotis; species Myotis yumanensis. The sequence continues at coordinate 45,207,263 of NW_027223767.1, forward strand.
CTTTCCTCAAACATAGAACATCAAAATAAGTATCACAAGTGAAAGCCAAACCACAGCTTTTCATTGGGGCTGATACCTTCCTCCCCTGTGACCTGCTGCTCATATTCCCCAGCATTTGGACTGTGTCACATGGGTATTGATTATTTTCATTTTCTTGGCCTCATGGGAAAAGGCCTCAGTCTAGATCTAGTTAGATGCATTTTCTTCAGCGCATGTTGGTGACACGGTACTTATTTAAATGTCTTTTGCCTTATACATATTTTGTCCCTCTGTTAATAACAGATTTATTATCATGTATATTTACTATTGAAGAATGGGAATGTGATCCTCATAGTTATTGATCTATTTTGTATGTTGTAAAAAGCTTGTAATATAGATTGAAGGTGGGCTGGCTGCAAGAGCACTACAACTTCTCACCTTTTAAATGGCTTTTTATCTGTTTATGGCAATGTTGTCTCTTCCGTGGGAGATGGGTGGTCTCATGTTGAGGCTATTGCCCAGTCCCATTAACCCCTTCTCCCCTCCCAGAAGGAGGAGGCATTGCCCAACTAAGCAGGAAGCTGTGTTAAAAGCCCTTGTGTGGGTTTGATTTCATGATGTTTTTCTCTAGGGGGGAAAACTTAATACTATAGTTGTTTCTTACCGCCCTTTCTGGGAAGTAGGGCAGTGGCCTCCAGGTTTTTAAATGAGCTTAGATGCCCTCCTTTCCCCCTCTTCTCTGGTCACCAAACCTGGATCAAAGCACTTGGATATTCCAGGTGTGGTTTTCTCTGTCATGGAGATTTCCTCCAGCCTGGTTACACAGAGAGAGGGTCGAGGGCTACCCCACCCAGTGGATGTGAAGCTGCTGTCTCCAGAAATTCATCCCAGTCCTTCCAGCTGGCAAAGGCAGAGAGACTAGCCACTGCCCATTGCACTGGGGGCACCCTCTCACCCCATAGTTTCCCAACTTGAAATCCAGATTTACCTCCAGGGAGAGGTGAGGAAAATTGTAAATAGACTTGCTACAGAGCAACTCAGGTTGGGGTGTGTTTTAATTCTCCTGATCACTTGAAATAATCTGTAGGCTGAGTGCTTATGGGAGTGGGGGAGAAGGGTGGCTCCAGGGTCTGCTGTGGAGCTCTGGGGGTGGAGTGTAGGGCATCTGAGGCCCTTTGATGGCACTACACTGAGCTGTCTGTCCTTCTGGAAACCCAACCTACAATCAACCACAGATCAAATTCTTCACATTCCAGTTGTAGTTTCTTTCCCTATTAAATCTCAGTCCCTGGCTATGTAGTTAGGGTAGCTTTCTGGGCCGCCCTAAACTTAGGGAGTGGAAGGCATTACAACTCTGCCTTCAAGACTCATCAAAATGAAACAAAACTACAACCACCTTCAAAACATACAAGAAAAAAAAAAAGAATAACTTTAACTGAAGGAAGGGTTTGGTTCCATTCGACTCCACGTTCATTGTGCCTTTACTTGTGTTAGATTTCTGTGCTTTCTTCCTCTCTCCCTCTTTGAAGCAATTAAAATCTTCCTTGATAACTGCTGTTTCCTTCTTTCTACTCTTGTTTCTGACATCAGTGCGTTCCCTAATTGTCTTAAATCTCATTTTACTGATGGCAGAGGGGCCAAGCCTACTTTTCTCATATCTATCTTTCGTCATTTCCCAACACTACCAGCATGGAAGTCAGTCAACACTGAATAAAAGACTAGAATGCATGTGTGAAGAGCGTGAGTGTGTATATGTGTGTCAGTTTTCTTTTAAAAAATAATTTATTGTGTGATTTATTTTGGAGTTGTATTCTGATTATAGTGCTCCCTCTCCCAATTAGCATTGATTTTTTTTCCAACCCTCTAAAAAATGTATAATCTGGTCTCAGGTTGGATTCTTCGGTACATTTGTTTCTCCTGGATGCCGTGCGGTTTAATTAAATGTTGCTTACAAACAAAACCAAAAACTGAAAACTGTGTACTCTTGTCTGGAATCTCGCCTCCTGTGGTGGCATAGAGAGGGGAGAAAACCTGTGACGTCATGTTCCAGGTTGTGTGGTCATTTGACCCCAGGTCCTCTCGGGAGGTAGGTCCACTGACCTGGGCAGAAGCATCTGCAGCTTCTTAAGAGTTTTCTGTCCTTCCCTCCTGTTACATTTTGAAAACCACAGTGCTGGGTAGCCATTCTGACTGGGTGATTCTGATAGAGTTGGCCATTATTTATATTTGCCACCTGAAACCCTTTTGCTTATGGTTTCCCAGACACCTCCTGGCCTTGTGTCTTTTCTTTGTGTCCCTTGTGATGCCTTCTGCCTGCGTTGCACGCCAGATTCACACACTGAGGCGTGAAGAAAGGTGGAGGCAGAGCATGTAGATTCTGTGTGTGTCTGTTTTTATGTGGGTGTTGGCTGTTTTTCTTAACTACTTTTTGAGTTGGAATCTAAGCAGGCTTTCTTGAACTTTGACTTTAGGTGTAAAAATTAAACCAGACATTCTCTGCTTACTATGGTCAGCTGACATAATCACCACTAGGACTTATTGAGCTTAACTTGCACTTTCATCATGGGCAAAGGTCTTGAAATTGTTTCCCATACTGATTTCAGAATGGGTGTGTACATGAATCACTCTCACATACTTTAGATATCAAAATCTATGAGGCTCCTTTCATTTTCACCCATACTTGCCAAATTGGTCTAATTCCTGATTATTTGACCCATCATTGTTATTAATGTGATGAATAAACTACCTATTTTGATTTGTTACTCTTGTAACTTTCAATAGCTCTGAAAGGGAGCTTGCCTAAACGACCCTCAACTTCCTAATGCTATAAGCTTTCTCCGTCCTATTGGGATGGTCCTGCTAATGTGTGTGTATGTGTGTGTATGTGTACATGTACTTGTACAACAGGATGCCGGACAGGTCCTTCCAGTGTGATCTGATTCCTTCCCTCATGATACTGTGTATGAATTAGCAGTTGATAAGGGCAGTAGTTTGCCCAGTCTAATGATACTGGGACAGCGCTGCTCACTGTGAATGTGCCTCTTAAGTATTTCCTGCCCCAACCCAGCCACAAACTGTGACTCACTGTAAAGAAAGCTGCTGGTCTCTGACTTCCTATTACTCTGCAGAGGTGAGAGAACTAAACTGTCAACCTCAGGACCCTAACTGCCCTCGAGGATAACTGGAGGGGAAATACTTCACCTCTGACATCACTGGAGCCCAGTCTGCATTGTTTTTTACATATAATTGAATTTATTCTCCACTTGTAGGTTTAGGTGTGTGAGATTTAAAGGACTGTGTAGTGTCTATCCACAAAAAATCTTCATGAGGCATGTCCTTTCCATTCAGCAAGCACTTATTGCATACTTTACTCTGTGCCAGGCATCTGTAATATGAAGATGAATAGGACAGGGCCTTTGCCTCCAGGGAGCTCAGAATCCAGTAGAAGACTTCAGGACAGCTACCAAGAGAAACCTCTGCAGGCTATTAAAAGGCTTCATGGGCCTGGCCAGAGTGGCTCAGTGGTTGAACTTCGACCTATGAACCAGGAGGTCACAGATTCCCGGTCAGGGCACATGCCTGGATTGTGGGCTCGATCCCCAGTGTGGGGCGTGCAGGAGGCAGCCAATCAATGATTCTCTCTCATCATTGATGTTTCTATCTCTTTCTCCCTCACCCCTTCTCTCTCAAATCAATAAAAATACATGTTTTTTAAAAAAGTCTTCATGGTAATTAACCAGGGAAGGAAGATGGTGAGCAATATTCCAGACAGGAAATAGCAAGGACAGAGGCACAGAAGTAAGAAACCGCATGGTGGTGTGTGCAGCATGCTACTGGAATATTGGAATGCCTCAAGTTGGTAAGCTTTTAGAGACCTTTCGATCTGATACCCTGTGATTCTCGGCCTGCTTCTACAGTGGTCATTCACTCCTGCAAGCTTTTTTATAGACCACTGCTATCCTTCCTGGTGTTTTCAAGGCTCCAATATGCATGTTAAGTACTTATAGCTTCCTCTGCTCCCTCACTCCCATGTAACGGAGCGAGGCTGTTCACAATTTCTTAAGACTGGTTGGGCACATGTTACCATTTCAGGCTACTAAGGACAATTTTCAGGTGCCCGGTTGTAAAAATAAATATGAGCAAGTGAAGGTTGCTTTTTAGGTTCTATTGCCCTATTAAGATATCAAAAATACCATCTGGTCAAAAGCCTCCATTTTATTTTATTTCATTTTAAATATATTTTTATTAATTTCAGAGAGAAAGAGAAAGGGAGAGAGAAAAAACCATCAATGATGAGAGAATTATTTGATTGGCTGCCTCCTGCATGCCCCACACTGGGGATCGAACCAGCAACTCAGGCATGTGCCCTGACCTGGAATTGAACCGTGATCTCCTGGTTCATAGGTCCATGCTCAATCACTGAGCTATGCCAGCTGGGCAAAAAGCCTCCATTTTAGGCCCTAGCCGGTTTTGCTCAGTGGATAGAGCCTCAGCCTGCTGACTGAAGGGTCCCAGGTTTAATTCCAGTCAAGGGCACATGCCCGGGGTGCAGGCTCGGCCCCCATTAGGGGGCGTGCAGGAGGCAGCTTATCAGTGATTCTCATCATTGATGTTTCTATCTCTCCCTGTTGCTTCCTCTCTGAAATCAATAAAAAATTACATATATATATATATTTAAAGCCTCCATTTTAGGATAACACTTTTACAGTCATGGCTACCTAATCTCTTCACTTTTACAGTTTTCAGCTCCTGGAAAGCCTTCCTGAAACGTGCTTCCTAACCATCTCTCCCTATTTAGAAGGCCACTGTGGAACCTGCATCTGTCTAATCCTCCCCCATGTTTAATGGTTGAGAGTTTGATTTCCTGTCAGATTTTCCCAGTTCAAATTCCAGCTCTTCCACTTACTAATGTGTGCCCTTGGTGAAATTTACTCAACCTCTTCTATTCCATTTCCTCATTTGTAAAATGGAAATAATGCCAACTTCATGGGGTGCTTGTGAGAATTAAGGTGACATAGGTAAAATGCTTGAACTCAGTCCCTGGCATACACTTAAGCACTCAGTATTGGCTCTTATCTACTATATGAACTAACTACAATTAACTGACGATTGTAATATTGCTTTCCTGTTTCTCAGCTTTATTGCTCTATTTTATTTGATATTGAAGGATGAAAGACAAATGCTTACCATCACCTAGAATTGGGTTTTGGCCTTTAACAGAATCTGAGACATAGCTATGTTATTAGCTTTGGAAGCTGGCCTATAAATTACTGCTCTAATTTATATTTTTCATTAAAAGCTCAGCTTGCCTCTTCTTCTATAGCCATCTTCTCTGGCCCTGAAACCCTAGTGTTTAGCCATAAAAAAAATTTTTTTTAAATGAAGGGGTCATAATTCTCTCCACTCCCTACAAAGTGTTGATTAATGGAATTAATGATAAGAAGGTACAAAATATATTCTTACCTTTAACAAAATAAAAGCAAAGGCCTGGCTTTATTTCTCACCTTTGAAATACAAATCAGGGGAATATTATAATGAGGGGTAGTATATTTCGTTATGCATGTGTAGAACTTTACCAAAAAAAAAAAAATTGGTTTGGGTGTCAGGAAATCTGGATCCTAGATCCTTCAACAAGATGCTGTGACCCCTAATTGACCCTGTGCACATTTGATTTGTGCCTTGCAGGGTTGAGTAAAGCTCCTAGAATCATATCTGATTCCCAGAACCGTCCCCAAAATGATAGGTATTACATAGTAGCTCACTAAAAATGTAGCCCATTAGGATAACGAAAATGGGTTAAATGCAGCACTGAGAAGGAGCAACCACATCTTTGTACCTCCCATCGAGAGAAAGGCATAGAAATAGAGTCGCCTGCGGCAAAGACTACATCTCCCGTCGAGCTTTGCGGCGTGGCCAGTTCGCCTTACCCAGCGTCGCTCCCTTCACGTCTTTCCGGCGGAGGTCCCGGATGTAGATGGGCACCCTCCGTTCAGTAGGCGTGGCCTTTAGAGGGCTCCGAGACCTGGGACTCTCTTATTGGTTGTGCATTGGAGGGTGGGCGTTGGCCTAGGAGCGCGGCATTCAGGCGACAGCCAATTAGAAGCCTGTCTGGACTTTGGCGGGAGGCCGGAAAGCTACAACTGTGCACATTTGGCGCGAATGTGTCTGGACTTGGCTGCTGCCGGTTTGTCCTGGAGCTTGAAAGAATCCCTGAAGCCTTGCGCGAGAGAGGAGAGAAGGATCCGGTACCGAGGTGACGCAGCCCTGTGGGGTGGAGAGGAGAGGATGGCCCCGGGGCGCCTGGGGTCAGAGAAGTAGGGGCGCTGAGTGACAAGGCCCGAGGGCGCCGGTGATGCCCGAGGTGAAGTGAGCGGAGCAGAGCCCAGATCGCGGGAGATAGGTCGGGGAAGGGAAGGGAAGGGAAGGGAAGGGAGGTGTGCGCTGTCGGAGCAGCCTGGCTGGCAGCTGTGCGTAGGTGATGCAGCGGGAGATGTTCCGGGTGGGGTTGCGAGCTGTGCGGAGTGGAGACTGAGTGCTGAGTGAGGCCTGGGGGTGGCGTGGGGCGAGGCTGGAAGGCTGGAAGGGGCTGGGGTGAGGGGATTAGGAGTGCGATCGGGACCATCAGGATACACTTCTCGCATCGCTCAAGCGGGTAAGAACGTGGAGCCAGAGTGCCTGGTTCGCTGTGCCTTCGGGCCCCTGAGCTCTGTTTTCTCGTCTTCAAGGTCATTTTAATAATAGTACCTTCCTCTGAGGCAGTTGGTTGTGAAACTCAGATGAGGCGATACCTGAACTGCTCCGAACAGCTTCGTACTCAGAGTTGGCAGACAAGTTTCTGCTCTTATTGCATCGATTGGGGTGGGAAGCAGAGCTGGGCGCTCCAATATCGTGATCATTGACTTAGGCAATAAATGCCGACCGTCGGCATGAATTCCGTGAGGTCTTTCCCTTCGGTGTTACGTGTTGACTGGCTCTCCCGTTCTCTTTTCCGTGCCCAGCTGTGCGGCCATCATGCCTCAGACCCGATCCCAGTCGCAGGCCACCATCGGTTTTCCAAAAAAGAAGCCGTCTCGGACCGTGGATAAAGCTAAAAGCTGCAGTGACACCAAACTGGAGCTGACCAAGGTCCAGGCCACACCCCGGACTCCCTGTGCAAAAAGCCTGCCCCTCAGTCCCAGGAAACGTCTGGGTAAGCCACCCCTTCTGAGCCCTTTGCGCCCCGCAGCTCTCGACCTCCCTTTACTCGGTAATAAGAATGCCTAGTCCTTGGAGGCCGGCAAGTTCTGTTAAGGCCACTCCATTCACTCTGGGGTTTTTTCAAGACGATGGCTGAGTTCTCGCTGAATTTCAGAGTTAAGATCACTTTCTGCAGTATTTAATAGGCCTGATCTTCTGTGTCTTCATTGAACTCAGTGCTGTTGGTTATTTTAAACGACCTTGCATGCATAGCCCATGGACACAGACAATAGTGGGGTGAGGGCTAGGGGTGGGGCCGGGAGGGGGCTGGGTGGACGTGGGAATGGGGGGGAAATGGGGGACATCTGTAATACTGTCAACAATAAAAAATAAACTTTTTAAAACAGTGACCATGCAGTTAACTGTACTGTATAGTATTTTTGAAACTTGCCTTAATGGCGGTGAAATTAAGAGACACGGGTGATGCTCTTTGTTTTAGAAAGGTCCTTGGTAATCCTTTCTTGTTTTAGAGTGTTTGTTTTTAATGAGGGGTGGTTGGGTAGTAGTATCTGGAGACATTTTTGGTTGTTGACACTGAGCTGTGCTTCTGGCATAACGGATAAAGACCAGGGCTGCTGCTAAATATTCTACCGTAAACAGAGGACACGCCCAAGGATTATTTGGTCTAATATATTAGTGGTGCCAACACTGAGAAACCCTGTTTTAGAACCATCTTAGAATTTCATCCCACTCAAACCCATTTGGTTTCTACCCAACAATAGTGAGACTCAGTGTTGCCATCTGGTGGCCAGTATTTGCTTCTAAATCTAAAATGAGAGGCGTTTTATTTTGGTGGCTTTGGCTGAGGTAGGAATTCACCTCTTTCTGGGGGAGGCAGGGATCTTTGCAAGTCCTTTTACGAATCACTGCCGCGAACGACCATGCTTTGATTTTCATGTGTTTCAGGTGATGACAATCAATGCAACACTCCCTGTTTATCACCCTGTTCTCCACCAAAGCTGGGCAGGAAAGAGAATGGTCCCCCTCACTCACACACCCCGAGGGGACGCAAATTGGTCTTTGACAATCAGCTGCCAGTTAAGTCTCCAGGCAAAAGAAGACAAGCCAGAGTTCACCAAAACAAAATATGTGCCTCTGTTCAAAAAGGTCCAGAGGTCACAACAAGTTCCGAGCAGAGATGTCCACTGGAGAAAGAATCCGCCTGTGTGAGGCTGTTTAAGCAAGAAGGTTCGTCCTCTCACAGCAGCTGTGAGTGCAGCCTTTCAACAAGGCTGGCAAGTCCAGATGAAACCCATTGGGTCTTCTCAGCCGCCTCTCTTGTATCTAATTGTCCTTTCGTGTCTGGCACAGGCACTTGCTACCAGCAAGCAAAGCTGGTCCTGAATACAGCTGTCCCAGATCGGCTGCCTGCCAGGGAAAAGGAGATGGATGTCATCAGGAATTTCCTGAGGGAGCACATCTGTGGGAAAAAAGCTGGAAGTCTTTATCTTTCTGGTGCTCCTGGAACTGGAAAAACTGCCTGCTTAAGCCGAATTCTGCAAGACCTCAAGGTGCTTTGAGAGTCTGAATTATGATGCTTTTGCTAAAATGGCACTTCGTTGTTAAGGGTTAAGAAAAAGTAGAAGTCTTAGGTGACATTTCCCCCCAAAAAGACGTTTTCAATTTCATTGTCTGAATCTTTCCAAATGAAAGGAGAGCTTACTCTTTCGTATGCTGTTGACTCCTCAGACACTTCAGGTTCCATCAAATCTTTATCCAAGGCTAAAATTACTCCTATGTTTGCATTTTTCTAGAAGGAGCTGAAAAGTTTTAAAACTATCATGCTGAATTGCATGTCCTTGAGGAGGGCTCAGGCTGTATTCCCAGCAATTGCTCAGGAAATTTGTCAGGAAGGAGTATCCAGGCCAGCTGGGAAGGACATGATGAAGAAACTGGAAAACCATTTTACTGCAGAGAAGGGCCCCATGGTGTAAGTATTGCTCTGCCGCGTGCTGCCCTCTAAAAATCTGCAGGGTCTCTCACCCACAAACTCACATTCTAATCTCTTGAATTTATTGGTTTGTTCATAAAAAGACATCCTATGTAATAAAAGCCTAATATGCTAAGTGTCCAACCGTTTGTTCAACCAGTGATTATGATGCACACTGCCCACCGGGGCAGACGCTCCAACTGGTAGGTTAGCTTGCCAATAGGGACTGGGTGAGACGGGCCAACACACCCTGGAGCCCTCCCATGGTCCCTCCCTGGCCCCGATCGTGCACCGGCGGGGTCCCTCGGCCTGGCCTGCGCCCTCTCACAATCCGGGACCCCTCGAGGGATGCCGGAGAGCCAGTTTCAGCCTGATCTGCACAGGCCAGCCCACGGACCCCATCAGTGCACCAGGCCTCTAGTTTCCCTATATTTGCTCTATGAGTGGTAGTTACATAAGCTTAAAGGGAAAGAAGAAAGGAAAATGACACCTAATTTTAAATTGGAAAAATGTTTTTAAACTAAGTGCTTGAAAAACCTATAATGGTACTTTTTCATGATGGTGGAGGGGGCATCATTTGTAACAGTGACTGGAGACAGGACAAATTATGATCTTCAAACTGATCTCTGCTGTAGGAATGTGACCTAGAGTCAGCCCAGATCACACAGATTGGAGAGTTAAGAAAGTGAACACGGGTACTAACTGTTTCTCTTTCCATGTAGTGTGTTGGTGTTGGACGAGATGGATCAGCTGGACAGCAAAGGGCAGGATGTATTGTACACACTGTTTGAATGGCCCTGGCTAAGCAATTCTCGATTGGTGCTGATTGGTTAGTGCCCAGTTACTGTTACATGGTCACTCTAAAGAATTCTTTTTTAATCTCTTTAGTTTATTTATCACCTATTACTTTATTTTAAACCAGCTTTCTTATCAAAATAAGAACATTACTCTAAAATAATAGTAATTTTAATCTAAGGAAGATCAGTTTGTTAAGTCTGAATAGAAATGACATAATACTGCATTTCAGAGACACCCAGTGTTGATTTTTGGAGTATCTGATTCTGCTTATCGGTGAACAATCCTAATATACATCTTACCTAATGAGTTTTGGGCGGGGACGAGGGGGCAGCAAGTGGGAAGCAACAATTGGAATGCTGGATTACAACTAGAAATTTTATTCAGCTTTCAGATGGTTTATTTTTCCTTGTAGGATGATTTGATGGTTAGTGTTATTTATCTCTTCCACAGGCATTGCTAATACCTTGGATCTCACAGACAGAATTCTGCCTAGGCTTCAAGCTAGAGAAAAATGCAAGCCACAGCTTTTGAACTTCCCACCTTATACCAGAAATCAGATAGCCACTATCTTGCAGGATCGACTTAATCAGGTGGGGGACAAACATTGTACCAAACTGTGTGTTCCTTGGATCACCTGTGCTGGAAAAATCTAACAGGAGCTCTAAATATTTTGTTTGGGTGGCATTACTAACCATGGAGTTCCTATGGGCCATAGGGAGAACATTTTTATAAGAATTTTCACCCATGGCTCCATTTATTGGGTGCCTCCGTGTTGAAATAAAAATAAGAGAGGAATCACTCAAATGCTTCTTCAATTAGACCTTTCAAAATAGGGTCTATGTGAAAACGTTCTCTTTGGAAAATGACCAAATCGGTTTTATTTTATTTTAGTTTTGCTAATTTAAGGTCTGATTACTTTCTTTTTTCCATTTATGGACATATATGCCAGTCTCATAAGTAAATCTCCATTTACTTACGAGCAGAAAAGGCATCTCTTAGACCCTACCGGGTGGCCAATCAAACTTAGACTTCAGTGTGAAAATATTTGTGCCTGGGATCTAAATTACAAAGTGGGGCACTCATAGTTCAAACTGTCACCTTCTGTGTCTTGTCCAAAGGTATCCAGAGATCAGATCCTGGACAGTGCTGCGATTCAGTTCTGTGCCCGAAAAGTCTCTGCTGTTTCTGGAGACGTTCGCAAAGCACTAGATGTTTGCAGGTGAGTTATGGCTCTGTTGGCTGCTTTTATTAAAAAAAAGAAATGCTGTTTAATTGTCTCGTGTAACTCAAGTGAATGTGGCTTAAGAGGCTCCGTTCTGCCACTTTTTTATGCTCCGAAAAGAGGACTTGTTTCTCAGTGGGGAGTTCTGCATTTCCACCGTGTTAATGTCTGAAACATTATCAGTCCATTACCTACAGAGGGAGGAACAAATGAGATGTTGCTGGCACTCCCTGTGGTGATTATAGATTGGTTAATTACATTTGTATTAAAAAAAGACTCCAGTTTACTTTTCCATTAGCTGGTCTCAAGCAGGTTTATTTATGGACCTGAACCATCTTTGCCTTTAGACATTTTTTCCCTCCCTTTGCTTTTTTTGTGTGAGCACCCCTTCCTTCAGTCGGTGGTCCCCACAGTTGTACTCCAGACCTCTCTCCCTTCCCATCCCCCTGTCCCTCCTGCTGGGGAAAGCCTCTGTGCTGACTGATGAAATTTCTTCCTTCCCAGTAGGGGCACTGGGCCCATTAAAATGATACTTGCTGTGCTGGCCTGCTGGTCCAACCCCCCCCCTACTGCCATACAGAAGATCCAGGTCTGGCTTCTGGCTTCCTGTGGGCAAAGTAGTTCGGAGAGAGCAGGAGAGAGCAGTAGGAGAGTAAGCTCTGCCTACTGCTAGATGGCAGGATCCTGGCTGGGTCTGAAAGTTTCCCCTAGTCAGCAAACTGCTCGGGGAAAGACCAGCTCCGAGCAATAGTCCTGGAGGCTGGTGCGGTGTGGCCTACACAGATGGCAGTATCGAAAACGGAGGACTGCCCTTTCGGGTGTGGTGTGGATGGGTGGTCCCGGCTGTCTTTAGTCCACTGCCCACACTGTATTCTCTCTCCTACCCATGACGTTTTCTCCTCATCGGCTCAATGTGTGATGGCCTACTTGGCGTCTCTAAGAGGAAACCGTGTGGTGTTGACGTTCTCGGATTGCCTGGTCTATGATTTATTTCAGGACAACTAAGTCTCCTTTAGCTGAGACATAGCCTCGTTTTGTCTGGGGGCTTGAAAATTATAAAACATGTTTTCTGTTAATATGTCTGTTTTCGAGCTTCGTGGTTTGGTGTGGTGTTTGGTTTGGCTCAGCCTAAATTAATTTTAGAAATATTTTTTTATAGGAGAGCTATTGAAATTGTAGAGTCGGATGTCAAAAGCCAGACTATCCTCAAACCACTGTCTGAATGTAAGTAGTTTATCTCCTTCCCATCTTCCTTTGTAATAGAAGCTTAACTTTTTTTTTTTTTTGAAGCTTGCTTCCCTTTTCTGAGGAAAGAGCTAGAAAGGTGTAATGAACATGGTTAAATCTACACCCATTTTTATGTGTGTGACTGTGTGTCAGCTTTATTTCAGGCTTGCCTGCAGTACTAAATTTCGTGCATTACTGGAAATGAGTTATCCACAGTGTTACATAAATGGTTGGGACAGAGTAAATTTTCTTTCCAAGCTCTAGGAATGGAAACTGTAAACAGTAAGGCTGGCTCAGCTTCTCTCTGGGTGCTGAAATTGTGTGCAGTTTAGGTCTCCGTATAGGTAAAAGCAGAGCCTGGTAAATAAGAGGCAGACAGTGAGAGAATTGAGTTCAACTTGGGATCTCTCAGGCCTTTAAACAAGTCTAGGAGGATGGAGGTATAAAGATGATATTGCTGCAGTAAACAGCAGGCTATTACAAAAATGGAAAAATTAATTTTCCTTTTCCTTAGCGGTGGCAGATATAAAATAGCCATGAACGACATATCTTGGCGGTGTTTAATATCCAGGGTTAATCTTTAGAAGCGGAACACCCTGATTTGATTGTTTCTTCCTTCATTCCTGCACTGGTTGAAAGTTATTAAAATTGTTTCTAGCACTGTAGTTCCACAGAGAACACTTGCTATTTTTCATCACCGTGTTGAAAGAAAATTAATAAAAATACTTCAGAAGTAGCCAAACTAAGTGCTTAGGATTGTCCCCCTTTTTTTTCCTCACTACCAAAAGTGTCGGCGACCCCTGTTAGCACTGCCGGCACACACAGAGCTAGAATAGGTTATAAGTTCCTGGTGTAAATTGTTAGACTAATCTAATGACTTCTGGTATATGTGATTACCTCTTAATGGCTCTAGAAAGCTATAGGAAGACTTCAGCTATATACAGGGTGCGGCAAAAATAGGTTTACAGTTGTTCACATGGAAAAATAATACAGCCCTAGCCAAGTGGCTTGGTTGGAACGTTGTTCCAATATGCCAAGGTTGCAGGCTTGATGCCTGGTCAGGGCACATACAAGAAGCAACCAGTACCTGGCCGGTGTGGCTCAGTGGTTTAGTGCTGACCCATGAACCAGGAGGTCCCAGTTCGATTCCTGGTCAGGGCACATGCCCAGGTTGCAGACTTGATCCCCAGTAGGGGGCATGCAGGAGGCAGCCGATCAATGTTTCTCTCTCATCATTGATATTTCTATTTCTCTCCCTCTTCTCTGAAATCAACAAAAACATTTAAAAAAGAAAAGAATCAACAAATGAATGCATAAATAAGTGGAACAACAAATTGATGTTTTTCTCTGTCTCCTTTTCCCTCTCCCTTCTCTCTCTAAAAATCAATAAAAAAAGATACAATAATTAATAAAAAATATACAAGAATAAGTGCTGTTTTGCGTACTCACAACTGTAAACCTACTTTTGCCCCACCCTATATACTAGTAAGACACTTTCTAATAAGTAGCACTAACTGAGCTTTTTTGACCCATCGTGGGTTCCCCAGCATTGAAGATGCTCAAACAAAAGCTGGCTAGATGACCACTTGTGGGCATTGTTTTAGAGGGCTCAGCCACGGGGTAAGGGAGCAAAACCAGGCCTCAAAATTCTTTCAGCCTCCCGATTCTGCTACTTGATCAGTGATCTCCAGTTTCTCCACTCCTGTCCGTCCTCTGCAACATCCCGTTTGTTGTAATGAAATAGAAGCAAATGGTTGTGGGACAACTGCACATGATCTCAGGAAGTAACTGTAGGCAAAGGTTGTTACAGAGCAAATCCCTCCCGTCTTGCAATTCATGCATCTCCAGACAATGAGGCCATAATCCCGTGCAGCTTGTTGGCTGTTTCCCAACCTCCGGCCTCTGAGATGGTGCTATCTGCTAAGATAGCCAATGACCTTTTCTCAAGTGTAGAGATCAGCGTGGGCAAGTGAACCAAACCCCAAAGGTCATTTGTGGAGGCTCTCGGAGACTCACATAGGATTGACTGTACTGCCCACATTTAGCCACTTGTTTGAGTCAACATATTAGGTAATTTTTCCAACTTTTTTCTTAATAACTGGGCATCTTTGCTTCAAGGTTCTGTTTGTCTTTACCTTTGAGATATTAGGAACCCCCAAGCAGGAGACAGTAGTTCTTTGTCTGGTCTTTATTCTTTTATGAGGTGGGTTTTTGTCTCTCTGAGATTACATTGTGTTCTACAGGGCAAAATAGCTCACCATTCTGCCCAGAAAAAGGATCAGCCTCCGTTGAAGTTACCCACGTTCCCCTGGTCTCTTGGTGAGGACAGCACTGTCTCTCATCCTTTCGTTTCCAGTTACAGAGCTGGAACCTCTGCTTTGCCACGACAGGACTGCACTTGAATCTTCTTCAGCTAAAACTTAGTCTCATCTGTCGCAATACACACAATTTTAAAAATCTAATTAAGCTCGATGTATGTGTTTATAGGTAAGTCATCCTCTGAGTCGCTGGTTCCGAAGCGGGTTGGCCTTCGTCACATATCCCAAGTCATTTCGGAAGTTGATGGAGACAGGATGACTTTGATCCAAGAAGGAGCACACGATTCCTTCCCCCTTCAGCAGAAGATCTTGGTCTGCTCTCTGCTGCTCTTGACCAGGCAGTTGAAAACCAAAGAGGTCACTCTGGGGAAGGTTAGTTGGGAATGTCGGCAGATGGAGCTGGGGGAGAGGTGAGAATCTGCTTTGCAGAGCAGATATTTTCCAAAAGGCCTATCACGCTCCAGCTGATAGGAATTAAAAATGGATTTTTAACCGTAAGAATAAACACCGGAACCATGTAAGAGGCAGCTGACTTTATTTCCCTTGGGTTGTGGTTGAGAATTGACCATTAATCTTCTCCCCTTCCATTTCTGCCTCTCAACGAAATATAGAGCCCTTTCCTGCATGACAGTAGAGGGTTTTGGCAATATCTACAGGATGCCCGTTCAAGGGTCCTATTGAAAAGAGGGAGGACTGGGTACCGAGAGAACTTTTGTTTGCAAACCCAGACTCACATTCTTTCGAAGATTATAAATAGGTTACAAGAGATAGGACTTCTGAACAACATTTGTTCCTCCCTTATTTCCTCCCAGTTATACGAAGCCTACGGTAACGTCTGTCGCAAACAGCAGGTGGCAGCTGCGGACCAGTCAGAGTGTTTGTCGCTCTCAGAGCTCTTGGAGGCCAGGGGCATTTTAGAATTAAAGAAAAACAAGGAAACCCGCCTCACAAAGGTACAGCCCACTGCTTCTTTGTGGCATTCCCTTTAATTGTCCTGTTGTGGAGAACTTGTGTTTTGCTAGAGTAAAGAGTTTAAAATGACCGTAATTAGATACACAACTTGTTTCTTGTTAGGTAGAGTTTAAGACCTGTGAGGATGGGACTGGGGCATGAGTGAGATTTTTTTGTGTGGGGGCCCTTACAAAAGCAGCGTTTAACGTGCTTTCCTCTTGTGAGAAGGGTTTAACATGGTAGACCTTTATGTACTACACACTTAGCTTTTGTGAGTTCTCCACTGTGAAAAGCTTTTTTCTCTTTTTTCCAGGTGTCTTTGAAGATTGAAGAGAAGGAAGTAGAGCATGCTCTGAAAGACAGAACTTTAATTGGAAATATCTTAGCTACTGGATTGCCTTAAAATCTTTTATTTTTCATACTACCCACCTGAAAGTATCCAGTGTTATCTAGAACGTTATAAAGTCTTCGTGTTAGTACTTTAATATATTCAGGTCTGAAAACAGTACTCTTTTTACTTGAAAATGATCAATTTTAATTTATAGATTCAAGAATGTTTACACAGAATATAACATCTTTGGGTTTTATTATTTTGGGGGGAGTGTTATTTTTATGCATTAAAAATGAGGGTCTTATTACTTTTATGCATTAAAAATTACCAAGTAGATCCTTTTAAATTATATTTACTACCTTAATAAGCTTGCAAGGATATAGATTTATGTTGTGGAATGTGCGTATATTTACCTCTTTGTTCCCTCAAACATTGGTGTATTTGAAAGAACTTTGGTACTCAAATCAGAAGAATGAAAAAGGGTGATCCAGCAAAATAAGCAAGTCCTCGTGGAGATGTGGAGGACACTTCGTGATCAAAGGATTTCTTTCTTTTTGGAGTTTCCTGTGTTTGCGTTGCAGATACTTCCACATTGTGGCATTTTAAAGACTCACTTGAGTTTCTTAGGCACTCCCCAGGGAGTGGGGGTAGTAAGCAGAATGTAACTCTACAGATTGTGAATATATTTATTTTCAAGTTTCGTTCTTTGTCTTTGTAAGCAATCACATTTCCAGAGAACTCAAGCTTTCGTTGTGGAAATTCCTCCCTAAACTGTCCCAATAGTCTTGTCGCACTCAGATGAAGCTGCTTGTCTCAAGATGCCTTCGTTTGGGGTTGGATTTTTATTTAAACCTCATTTTTCTAGTCTTGTTATCAGCGGTTCTCAACCTGTGGGTCGAGACCCTTTGGGGGTCGAACGACCTTTCACAGGGGTCGCCTAAGACCATCGGAAAATACATAATTACAGTGGTTCTCAACCTTCCTAATGCCGCGACCCTTTAATACAATTCCTCATGTTGTGGTGACCCCCAACCATAAAATTATTTTCGTTGCTACTTCATAACTAATTTTGCTACTGTTATGAATTGTAATGTAAATATCTGATATGCAGGATGTATTTTCATTGTTACAAATTGAACATAATTAAAGCATAGTGATTAATCACAAAAACAATATGTAATTATAGATGTGTTTTCCGATGGTCTTAGGCGACCCCTGTGAAAGGGTCGTTCGACCTCCAAAGGGGTCGCAGCCCACAGGTTGAGAACCGCTGTGTTGGATAAATTAGTTCATATGGTTACTCGAGACTCCTCTTTTCTGGGTTTGTTTTCTGGTGGCATAAAATGGCAGTTTGAGATGGGAACACCAGAGGGCACCATTACAGCACTGACTGCCTTGACAGTGCAGGCATGGGGCTGCCGTTTTGAGAAAGGGGGAGACGTAAGTTTGATTCATTTGGGAGATGGCTGTAGTTTTATAACTCGAGCAAATCCTTGGAATGCAAACCATATGTGATGTGGATGGTCTGAGAACCAGTGACCAAGTCTGTTCCCTGAGCTCTTCTGCCTCCTGCCTTTCCAGCATGGACTTGAGTTTGGGAACTTGATATGTGTACAAATGATCTGTTGGCCACTGTTTCATTCATGCTGCCCACTGTATCCTTGCAATGTGATCTGGGCTACAGCAGGTGGTACGGGATAGAAGAAGGGCATGCAGAGAGCCCTCTGAAATGAACACTACCCACGGGTGTGTAGTGGGGCACAATCTATAGACAGGAGTCTGAATGCTCTCACACGCTCGGCGGAGAAGTCCTTCCCTCTGAGGGTAATTTGCGAGTGGAGAACGCAGTGTTATATATACCTCGAAGCGTGGAAAGTGTCTGGGGCTATAAGGGTTAACAAGCATAATTGCAAAGATTGTCCGAAGGCTGATGGAAAGCAGAGACTGAATGGGATTGAGAACAGATGCGAGGCTTGATTTAAATTACATTTTATTGGATGCTGCAGCCTTAAGAGACGTGACTGCTTTACAGTTTGTTTCCACACTGTGGGCAGCTGCTGTCTGTTCTGTGTCCACAGTAGGATCCTGCCCAAAAAGGAGTGGCCTCCCCACCTCGTTGTATTTGAGGCTTGGCGCCTTCCTCTTCACTGTAGGGCCTGAGTCAGGAACATGGCTTGACTCGCAGTGGGGCTGCTGTGTATCCTCCGTGGCACTGAGCCAGGATTGCATTTGCAGATTCAAAGGGGCCAAATTTCTTTCCCTTCCACCTTCTTTCTCTCCTTTTCCCCTGATGTTTAGAAATAGGGTTTTCTGTGGACTGGTTTGTTGGTTTATTTCCCTTCCGTTCTCCCCCCACTGTCAATTTCTAGGTCACTGCTGCTCTTAAGACTTCAGCAATTGGAACAGGGTTGGTCTGTCAGTGATGCGTGAAGCAGACTTAGAGTCCCCGCGTGGCTTCCGCTGCTCGGTGGGAGCGAAAGCTGATGTACGTTTGTCAGTGAGGTCTTCGGCGTCATTCAGACAGCCAGGGAGCAGGTTGAGAGAAGAAAGAAAGTCCTTTTCTTGCGGGGTTTTCTCTGAGCGCTATGGGGAGGAGTGGGATTTGGAGGGGGACGGGATGGGCTTGTGGTGACTGGTGTTTGCCAGGATCATAGGCTGTTTCACATAGTGTAGTAGCAAAGATGCTGACCTACATTCTTCCTCGTGGAGGTGGGGGGGGGGGCGTGTGTCCATATCCTGGGTTACTTCTTTTCCTTCGAAGAAGCAGATTAAGCTTCCATAGCGTGTTGTTGGGTATTGCCATGGAGAGAACACAGACACAATAAAGTTGGTGTGAGTTTCAACCCCAGAGCTGCCACTGATCTTTCTGGCTCAATGAAGACTTGCCTGTGGCTAGATAACTGGCAAGAGTGTGTGAGGTCCAAGCTTCCCAGAGATCAAAAAAGTTGGCAAAGCTCTCCCCCCCCCCCCGCCCCCCCTGTTGCTCCCTGCCTTTATTAAGTGCACTTTTAAGATACACCAGTAAGAACTGGGAAGTAGGAATGAGACAGACCTGGAGTTTTTTTTTTAATCCTCATCTGAGGGTATATTTTTATTGATTTTTAAAGAGAGAAACATGGACCAGTTGCTTCCCATATGCACCCCAACTGGTGACCAAATCCACAACGTAGGTATGTGCCTTGATGGGGAATCGAACCCACAGTTTTTGGGGTGCTAGATGACACTCCAACCAACTGAGCACCTGGCCAGGGCCAGACTTGCAGATTTTTAAAAATATATGTAGCCCAGCCAGTGTGGCGCAGTGGTTGAGCATTGACCCATGAACCAGGAGGTCATGGTTTGATTCCTGGTCAGGGCACAAGCCCCGGTTGCGGGCTCGATCCCCAGTATGGGGCGTGCGGGAGGCAGCCAATTGGTGATTCTCATCATTGATGTTTCTATCTCTCCCTCTTCCTCTCTGAAATCAATAAGAAATATATATAAAGTATATATCTGTAAAGAGGTGTCACATTGCCTACTGAGGGAGACCAAAGGAGCCAAGCTTGAGGTTTTATTTATATTTGTCTTGTCCCTAGTACTTAGTGCCTGGTACCTGGTAGGTGTTCAATGGACAGATAAATAAACCAAATAAAATGCTTCCTTTCCCTCCATCTTGACAGTTCTAATCTGGAGATAAACATTGCTAGTGCTTTTACACAGAGGTGGAGCAGGCGCCCCCCTTTCCCCCCCCGCCACCACCCCCCTCTCCGTAAAAGAAAGGTGCTTCATCTTAAAAAAATAGGTCTTGGCACAGTTGTGCAGGTTTATTGGCCTCACAGATGCGTTCCAATCGCTCCCTCTGATGTGGTGTTTTGCTTGAGGCAATTTCCACGTTGCTCCCAGGATGCCTTGGCTGTGGAGGGAGTCCTCCCTACAGGCTGGGAAGAGGGGTGCCTGTCTGGCTCTTACCTAGTGTCCCTAGACCTTGGCCAGAAGCTGTGCCTCTAGCTGGCAAGGGATCAAGGAAGAGCTCACCTTTGATGTCCCCCTTTTTAACTTTTGGGGAACGTTGTAACCCCAGGTCCCTCCTGAAAAGGTGTCCTCTAGACATTCTTAAGCTACACAGAGCGGCGGGTCTTCCTCTTAGAAAAGGAGCGAAGGATGCGTAGGGGGACGAGGCCTTCCCTCTGGCCTCCCCTTGATTTTCAACCCCAGCCCCAAGGCACTGGCAGTAGAAACTAATTGGGCGCAAGAGGCCTGGGTGCAGGCTGTCTGCAGACTGGCAAAAGGAGAGACCTCGCTCCTTCTTTAAGGAGCTCTAATTGAGTTCTGAATCAGCCTCGCTCCCTTTGATCCCACCTCTTTTTCCCACACTGCCCGAAAGCGCTGGATCAGCACTTTTATAACAAGGGTGCGCCTGCTCCCCACACCCGCCCCCCTCTCCTGACGCTCTCCTGCCGCCATCCACTGCTTGTCTCCTCCAGTTAAGATAATGAAGATGCTGAGAGATAAAATGTGTATTTAATAAGGGTGGGGGTGGGGAGGCAGAAGGGGGCAGCCAGGGCCTTCCCTCGTTTGGGGCCTCGCCAAGACTCGAGCTGAAAGCAAAGCTAGAGTAAGACTTGGCCCCAGGGTGTGGGGGTTTCTGGGCCTCAATCCAGCTGACTTCACTGCCTGCTGTTTGCCCTAAATTCCCCCACCTCCACCCTCTCACCCCCACACTCCTTTCTTTCCTCTCTTCTTGCTCCCAGTGGGAAAAAGGAGTCTTGCTTCAACTTTATTTTCAGCTGGTAACTTGGCCTTTGGTGTGGTGTCCCCCCAGCCCAGAGTCAGCTGCAAGGTCGGGCTAGGGCAGCCCCCTCTAGCCTAAGCCTATAGAAGCTGTGGGTTCACAGTGTGGGGTGAAAAACGCTGGAGCTAATGAAGACCAGCTGCTAGTCTGGGTTCTGACTACAGTGAGCTTTGGTGGTGGTTAGAGGTATGGGGGTGCATGACCTCCATCCCTGGGCACAAGGATATCCTGTGGCAGCTGAGGCTTGTGCTCTCTGAGCTGGTTTCATCCTGAGTTTGTCGGAGAGCAGTCTGTTTCCCTCTCCCCCTGCTCCTCCCCTCCCCAAATAACACTCAGCCCTTCTTGAGCTTTATAACTGTAGTGGTGGCCCAGCTGAGATCTGAGGATCTCCAAGCCTTTTTGTAAACACTCATTAACTCCCTGGGAAGCACCAAGGGCCCTGTTTAACAGCTGGGAGAGAACTGAGGCACATCAGGGTGAAAGGCTTGACCTGAGCTCACCCAACGGGCTCCACCCTGGGGCTCTCCATCCTTACTGTCTAGTTCCTCCCCCCACACTTCTCCCTGCAACACACAGAAAGAAGTGGAGGCAGTGCCGCTGCCTTCTCCCCTTCTAGGAAGAGGCCACGCTTTCCCCCTTCCCTCATTTCTGTCTTGACTTTCCCTGGCCCTTCACCCCATGACATTTCCCCAGCTCTGCTGCCGGAGCTATGCGCAACTCCCCTTGCAAAATGCTCTCCCTCCAGCCCTCTAAACACTTCCCATCCACCTTTCCCTGGTCCACCTGGCCCACCCACCCTGAGTTCTCCCTTTTGAGCTGCTGAGGTCAGCTATCCTAAGCTCCTAAGCTCGGTCTGTGACCTTGAAGTTGATGTACTTGTGTTAAGAGGCCCTTCTTGCCCCCTCCCCCCATATTTATCCCAATGGTACCTGGGAAAATACTCTCTCACTTATTCATTCTGGAAAAGTTTCAGGATCCTACTAAGGACTGGGGATCCTGGCTGGTTTGGCTCAGTGGATAGAGCATGGGCCAGCAGACTGAAGGGTCCCGGTTGGATTCTGGTCAAGGGCATATGCCTGGGTTGCCAGTCGATCCCCAGTAGGGGGCGTGCAGGAGGCAGCAGATCAATGATTCTCATCACTGATGTTTCTCTCCCTCTCCCTTCCTCTCTGAAATCAATGAAAAAAAATATATTTTTAAAAAACTAGTCCTGACTGGTTTGGCTCAGTGGATAGAGCGTTGGCCTGCGGACCAAAGGGTCCCAGGTTCGATTCCAGTCAAGGGCATGTACCTTGCTTGCGGGCATATCCCCAGTGGGGGGCGTGCAGGAGGCAGCTGATTGATGTTTCTCTCTCATCGATGTTTCTAACTCTCTATCCCTCTCCCTTCCTCTCTGTAAAAAATCAATAAAATATATAAAAAAAATAAAAAAACCTAACTAACATCAAGTTGTGCTGTTCCTCTTACTTGCTGGGGTGGCCTGAGGCATTTCGGAGTGGTGGGGAGGGATGGGGAGCCTGCTGTGTTTGTGAGGGAGGGCAGCAGTGAGGACCCACCCATAGTGAATGTCTCCTTCCCCAAATTCTCAACAAGCGAGCAGCTGAGCAGGAGTGGCGAGGAGAGCGATATTAGCCCCATCTTCAGCACCCAGGCCCACATTCATTTTCTCTGGGCGGGCAGAAGAAATGCCTCATTTCTCCAGCCTCGTCCTCAGCGGAAGCCATCCCTGTACTACTGTGTATTTGAGACGGGGCTGCTGCTGTCCCCAGCCCGTGACTCAGACCCCTGTCTTTCTCCCGGCGCGTTCCTCCCCCATCAGTCCTCCGCGCTGCCTTGCACCCGCTGACCCCGTCCGGCCTGGTGTCGGAGGGCGG
Source organism: Myotis yumanensis (assembly GCF_028538775.1). NCBI lineage: Eukaryota > Metazoa > Chordata > Mammalia > Chiroptera > Vespertilionidae > Myotis > Myotis yumanensis. Next base: position 45,229,900 of record NW_027223767.1, read on the forward strand.
GCTTGCCAATGGCTGTCAGTGGGCTTTAGGACCCAACGGAAACCCGTGCCTCTTGCAGCAGACTAACCCAGAAGCAAGGGGAATCCTGAATCGAGCTGAGAGGGCTTCCCCGGTTCTCCTGGGAACCCCACTGCCCCCCTGCCAGCACACACCTGAGCAGGTAGGACCACGCGCACCCCCTCCCCACTCCCCCTTGGTGGCCTTCCGCCGGGCCTCTCCTCTTCTGATCTGGCGGTTTCCTTCTCGCCGGTGCAGGCTTTCCCCATCCCTCCTCCCCCACTGCTCACCGTAGTCCCGGGAGGTGGGAGCCTGGGAACGGTGGGGTGTCTGAACGTCCAGAGCAACCCCCACCCCCATCCCTCCAGCCGCCCTCCCTGCACTTCCCCGAGGCAGTCCCCTTCTCCAGCTCAGAATAGGGAGTGGGGGGAAGGACTGCCCAGGCCCCACGCCCTTGCACCCTCCTTTGCAGTATTGCCCAATACCCCTTCCCCCACCTCCCCTCGGTGCTGGGGTGCCCGAGAGCCGAGGGAGCCGGAGCCGGACGGAGCCTCCCTGGGGATTTCTATCTGGCTTCCTCTTCGCCTCCCAGCCTCCAGCTCAGGACTTTGCCCCCACTCCCTACTCACCTTGAGGGAGAAGTCATGTCTCCTTTCGGGCACACCTCACACTAGGGCGGCCAGAGCCGGTGCTGGGGGGAGTGGAGGGAGGTTAGGGGGAGTTTGATGACCTTTCCTAGGGAAAGTTCTTTCAGCTTAGAGCCCCCCGCCTGCCAACACCCACTGCAAAGATCCCCCACCCGACGTGTGTGTGTGTGTGTGTGTGTGTGTGTGTGTGTGTGTGTGTGTACCATGCGGTTCGGTTGGTTGTAAGACCTACAAGCTTTGGCTGGAGGTGGCCGAGTGCATTGAAGGGGAGAGATCCCAGAGGATGGTGTGCCCAGAACAGGCTCAGCCCAGATGGCTGGGGAGGGGGGGTGTGGAGGCTTTCAGAGCCTCAGCTCCTGTGTTACCCCTGAAGCTTCCTCCCTCCTGCAGGCTCTGGGGAGAGGGCTGCCTGGCACCTCCTGATTACAGTGGCGTCTCTTTCCCTCCAGCATGAGCTCTGCTCTCTGAAGATCTAGGGCATCTCATTCTGGTTTGGTGGGTTTGCAGGAGGGGTGTCTGGTTGTCTGAGTAACCGTGTGTGAGTATCGCCTCTGGGCACAGTAGGTAGACTGGGCAGGGAAGTGACGCAAGAGACGGTCACTCTTTGGGGGAAACCCCACTGGGTGGTGGGGGTGGGTGGCATGGCCTCCAGATGTCCAGGTGTGGGGTGTGCTCTGTGGCCCTCCGCCGCTCCCTGGGTTCCCTAAGGACTGGTCTTGGAGGGAAGGGTGGATATAGACGTAGTTCTGCTCTTGACTCAGAAAGAAAAGTAGAGATTCTGAGTGTGAACAGTGAACTGAGAATCAGAGGCCTAAACCTGAGACTCAGCCAGGTCATTTCATGATGCACATGTATACAGTTTCTTCATTTGTAAAATTGCCTATCAGTGAAATTGGCTTGACAGGATGAGGCTGTAAAGACCGCATAAGACAATTTATCCTAAAGCTCCGTGCAAATGGTAGTTCTGGCTGGGGGAGGGTACCAGGATGGGATTCTCTTTCTAAATCTAGGTCAGTCTCTCTGCCTTCAGTGTCCTTCCCCATCCTTGCCCATGGGGGGCGGAGGGGGGTGGAGGAACCAGGCAGGGCTGTTGCCCCAGGGGCTTCAGAATCCCCCCAGTACAGGTGGTAGCTGTCCCCAGAGAGCCTGTGGTCAGAGAGGACGCATTCTCCAGCAGGCTTTTCCTCCTCTGGGCTGCACACCTTCTCCCCTGAGCCCTGTCTCCGCCATCCTTCTGCCATTCCTGCTCAGCGTCCTTGTCCCTGTCTCTCCCCTGCCCGGTGGCCTCCTTGTCCGGCTCACTGGGCAAGAGACCTAATCAGGTTGGACAGCTGAGATATGTGTGGCGGCTGAGAGCAGGCGGGAGGGAAGCCAGTGGGAGGATGGTATGAGGGCTGCCCCTGGCACTGCCCAGGCCTCCCAGGCACCACGTGGAGCCTGCTGACTCCTGGCTTGGCATGGCTCCAGGGAAGGTATGCCAGAGGAAGCACAGGCATGAAGGGGCTGGGGTCTGGAGATGGGGGAGGAAGAAATACACCTCTTTGAGATTTGGTGGCCTGCACGTCAGTATCCCTGACACTGAAAGGGAAGAGAGAACAGCAGGTGAGAGCCAGGCTCATGCCATCCCCATGCCTCACTCTCTTCTCTCTTCTTTGGTCAGAAATGTGCTCACTTTCCCACCTAGCCCCACTGGCCATTTCCTCCTGGTGGGTCACAGCCGGGAGCTGCTGGGGCCATCATGTGTCTGCTCACTCTGGCTGCTTCCTCCGCTCCAAGGTATTTCTCTCACTCACTCTCTGGGCTGGGCGCCAGGACTCCTGGGTTTCCCGCCTGCCTCCTGTGCAGGGCTGCCCTGCAGGCCACCAGAGAGTCGCTGAGCTGGTTTCCGTTCTCTGTGTGGGGAGGGCCTTCTCCCAGGGCTGGGAGGTGTTGGGGACAGGGGTGGGACCGGGGTGGGGGCACTATAGCCCCTTCCGACCTCTGACTTAGCTTGGGGGCGGCAGCACATGCCCAGCCTGTGCGTGTGGCACGGGCCTGTCCTAGCCTCCTGGCTTCCGTCTTGACATGCGGGTACCCAAGATCCTTTTCAGCTTTCCCCCCATGGCACCTGGGGGTGGCTGTTGAAACCCCTATATCTGCACCCACACAGGTTGGGATTAGCATAATTGAGGCCGGGCACGATTTCGTCTTCCCTCCAGCTGGGCCAGGATGAAGGCAGCCGGTACAAACTTCCCCACACCAATTCCCTCTGCCCTCAAAAGACCAGTCACTGGAGCCAGACCCTGCCCTCTCGGTGCCCACAATGTGGCTGGCACTGATTTGTCAGAAATTGGGAAGGTTTCCCTGTAGACCGCTTGCCTCCTCTCTCTTCCTCTCACGGGGTTGGGACAGCTCTGTGATTGTAGGCACTTATGGGCAGGCCTCCCCCTAGGGAAGGGGTGTGGGATGCCCCTGAGATGGCCAAATTGGCACTAGTCCCAGGCTGGAGTACTGGACATGGTTCCGAGCTGGGAGTGTGTGTGGGGGGGGGGAGGGGGGAGCAGGACATGGGCTCCCTGCCCCCCTCGCTTCCTGCTCTTTGGGCAGCTGTGGGCGAGAAAGGCTGCGGGACTATTTTTAGTTGGTCTGTCCCCTGGCAGGAGGGACGTGCAGAGAAGCACGGGGCAGGGAGAGGGGCTGGCCAAGGTGAGGGTAAGGAGGCAGGCCGAGGCCTTGGGAAGGGCTGGAGGGGCAGCCGATAGAGCAAGGAGACGCATTAGGCAGGGGTGGGACCTGGTGGAGCAGGTACTGACCCAGGTCAATGGGCCGGGCTGGGTGGAGGAGTCCTGGGGATCCCTCAGGGTTGACTCTGTCCAACTAGGACTGGACTTGGAACCAGAGGGGCTTTCCAGGCCATATCTCCCCTTACAAAGGGGGGGAAACTGAGGCACGGAGAGAGGATGTGACTTGCCCTCGGACAGCCACTGGTCATTGGCTGCCCAGGCCCCTGCACCGTTTCCCCTCGCCATGGCCGCTCAGCACACCTGTCTGGGCCTTACTGCAGCGAGGAGGACCCCGGCCAGGCTCCAGGCCCGGCTCCCTTTCTGCTGGTTTGCGCGGGGTCTCTGGTCAACCCCAGCTGGGCTTGTTTCTCAGCCTCCTCCGTGTGGAGAGAGTCTGAATCCAGGTTGGAAGGAGGTCAAGGTTGGGGTTTGTTTAGGTGGCCTGTGGCCACTGGTGTGAATGGAGGTGCTGGGCGGGTGCCATCAGGCTCGAAGGCTGGGAGCTGTGGGGCTTGGCGACACTTTAGAGGAGGAGCTTCCTGTCTAACTCCATTTAGAGACCCAGAGAGGGCCACAGGTCTGCCCCACGGCGGCGGGGATGGGTTGGGGACAGACCAAGGACTAGGATCTCGGATGTGGGTTTGCAGGCTCTCCAGCCCCCTCGGTGAGCCCCCATCCTGCCACGCCTGCGTCATGGTGGTTGTGTGCCAATCCCCTCACCAAAGGAGGGGAGCAGGCTGAAGAGTGGGGAGATTATCAGAGGCTCCGAATCCCAAGTCAGAAGCGAGCCCACCTTGAGGCTGGAAGAAGGGGGCTGAGGTGCTGCAGGGAGAAAGGACAGTGGAGAATTGTGGTCCCTCAAATTCAGGCTCCTGCCTCAGCCTCTTTCCCAGGGCCACCACGTTGCATGGCTGCAGGAGGTGCCATTCCATCAACTACGATGTCAGTGGCGCCCCCTGGAGTTGTTCGGGGGCCCTGCCTGTGTACCCTCTTTCTTCCAATCAGCTTCAGATCCAGCTGGAAGGAGATGCTGGGACTGGTCTTAATGCAACACCCACTCCCCCACCCCTGCCTCCTGCCACTCAACCTATTCCCCTGCCGCCCACCCCCTGCCCCCAAGTCCATCTCACTGGGCCGCAAATTGTGGTGAAGGAGCCCCTCCCCCCGCTCCACTCAATTTCTGTCTCTGGGGGGCTGATTTATCATGCCCCCCCCCATCAGGCCTGCTGCAGTGTGTGAGAAATCAATAGTGCAAATGGATTGAGGTTGTTCAGCCTGTCAACCCCCCTTGGGCCCCATCTACTCCCCTGGGACTTGGGGAGTTTACTCTGTCCCCTTCCGGCTTATCACAGAGATATACACACCTCGGTCTTGTGGTTGCAGCCAGAGCGCTGGGCACAGGAATTATTCCTTCTGTCCATCTCTGTCTCTGTCTCTCTCTTTCTCTCATATCCTGGGCTGGTCTTAGCATGACAAATACTCTTGAACATCTCTTTTCTAGCTTGGGTGGAGTGGGGGTGGAGGGGCTTAAAGGGCAGTAGGCTGCCAGCCAGAGGTGGGAGGGAGGCAGGTGGGTGAGTGAGACGGTGCCCAGGGAGGAGGACTAGCTGGGGAAGGGATTGGGTGACAGCCCACCCCATCCGCCTCTGGTAACTCAATCCCTGCACCCCACCCTCCCAATCCCCCTCCTGCTCCACAGCTTCAGCAGCTGCTGGCTGGAGCAGGGCTGGCAGAGTGTGCATGAGTGCATGTTGTATGTGGGGGTAGGGGGGTAAGAGGGGCTGTGGGGGCAGGAGGTGCTGCCAGGACATGTTAAAGGAGACTCTTAGCCTGGGTACAACTTGGGTGGCAGGAGGCGGTAGGGCTGGTGGGAGAGTGGGTGGTGAGTGATGGGCAGGGGGCAGGCTGTGTGGGGGGGGGCAGGGCAGCCCAGGGGTCTCACAAAACTTGTCTGCACTGGAGCAGGGCCTGGTGTGGTGAGGGTGGGCATGGTGAGGGGGCAGGGGCAGGTACAGCCATAGCTCACCCCCCAGGATTCCTGTTCTTCGCCAGGGGGCGCATGTAACCATGAAGGACACAGCCTGTCTCTGTCCCCAGTGCCCGGGCTGTGCCTGCTGGGCATCACAGTCTCGGTGACTAAGTCACTTCTGTCCCGGGGCTGGCAAGGTGCCAGCTGTAGCTCTTCTTCTCTTCTCGGTAGGTGAGTCACTGCCCTGGCATCTCCCCCGGATGCAGCTGAGTCACCCGGCTGTGCCTGCTGGGCAGGTGGGCACCAAGCTTGGGGTGGGGCTGGGGGGGGCCTATGCATAGTCCCAGTGTCTTCTCTGGTCTCTCTGGGGTCTGTCCTGGCCCCACGCATAGACTGCAGCGCCAGCCAAGGATGGTGTGTCTCCCATGGGCTCTGTCGAGGGGAAGAGGTGGCAGGATCTGCGTGGAAATGTTTGATTTGGAGTAAAGGCGGGGTGAGTTAAAGAGGTGACTGTGGGTTTGAATCTTAGACAGTTTCCTTTTTGGGCCTCAGCTTCCTCATCTGTACAATGGAGCCAGGAGCCTCACCCCATATGACCCTTCTGGACTGTGAGAATCCAATGGGGTGGGGCCATGAGGGTTTGTGGGAGGAGCTCCTTTGGGGATAAGCTGGGAGGCTGGGGAGGGGAAGAGTCCACTGAAGCAGACTTCTCCCCTCGCACCTGCGTCCCGGTGGTCTTGGCCTGCAGTGCCGCCCAGCCTCTGTTCACATGACCACCAATGTGATTCCCTAGGGGCTCCCCAGAGACTGTGAGGGAGGCCTTGTTTTGCTGGAAGTGAGGGCCTTCTGGGGGGTGTCAGAGCTATTTTGTATCTCCTTGGACTGCTGGGGGCTGTCACTGGCCTCACACCTATGTGGGCTCTTGGGTTTCCCTAGGAAACAAGTAGCTCAGACTCCTCCCTGAGCTCTCTTCCTGTGTGCTGGGGCGGGGGGGGGGGGGGGGGGGGGGGCGGGGGAGGTAGACCCCCAGGAGAGTCTTTCCTGAAGAGTGAGCAGTCCCCAGGCCCCTGGCTTTCCCGTCTCTGCTAGACTCCTGCTGCCTCCTACACTCTTCTCCCTCCAGCGTTAAGGACCTTAGAGGATGGGGTAGGGAGGGCGGGGGTAGGAGTCCCATTGTGGCCCCAGCACAGCTGGAGTGCAGCTGCTGCTGCAGATTGGACTCCTGGCCTCCCTCCCACCTGGGACCTCTCCTGCCTCCGGGAGTCAAGCCTGGGGAAGGCTAGACATTGGAAGGCAGGACGGGGAGGGAGTTCACCAGAGGCGTGCGGGCTGTGTGCTAGTTCACCTGGGTGCCAGTCTTATGTGCCTGTGTGTGACCCCCTGTGGGGAGCAGGTTTGTGGAGGCATGAGTTTCTGCCCTCATCTGCACAGGGGTCTATGCTATGTCTGTTAAGGAGCGTGCCCCACCCTCTGCCTCATGTCCTTTGTGTGTGCACAAATGCCTGTCTTGCTTTTCTTTTGTAAGAGAGAAAAAGGGAGAGAGAAACATCGATTTGCTGTTCCACTTATCTATGCATTCATTGATTGACTCTTATATGTGCCCTGACCGGGGATCAAACCTGCAACCTTGGCAATTCAGACGACGTTCCAACCAACTGAGCTACCCGGCCAAGGCACTCATGCCTGTCTGTGTGCTCATGGATGTGCATACATGGGTATCCTGGGCATGCACGTGGGGGTATACACATGTGTGCTCTGAGCGTGTATGCGGGTGTCCTGAGTTTGCATTTGCACACCTGACTCTCAGTGTGCACGCCTGACCCCATGTGCTTGCAGGTGTATGCGAAGGCCTCGCATGGTGGGCGGCGGTGTACCTGTGTTTATGCACACTTCCATTTTTGTGTCCATAATCCTTACCCCCTGGCCTCAACTGGAAGGAAGACTGGTAGAATCTAGGCCCCGGGGGAGCCTGTGCTGGCTGGGGGTAGCTGACGCTGAGTCCCCCCTCACCCCCCCCCCCAAGGCTGGTCCCTCACCAGGTGGCGCCCCCTGCTGCTGGCTGGGCTCCTGCTGAAGGCCTTTTGGGGGGGGGGGTTGGAGGAGAAGGGGTTAAGCGTTGGCGTCCACATCTGGGAGCCATTGGCGCATTCCTGCCGGCTGAGCGCATGTTTGCGGATGGATCTGGACGGGACAGGGCGGGAGGGGCGGGGCGGGCGGTTCGCACCGGCGGACGGAAATCCAGACGCGAGCGGGAGACCGCCGGCCCAGCGGGCGGGAAGGGGCCGGGGAGGCGCTGCCAGGCGCTGTGCGGGCACCTTCCCCTGCGCAGGACCTCAGGGCAGTGCGCCCCGCACACCCGGCTGGTCTTGTCTTATCTCCCCGAGGCTGGGGGCTAAGGCCGGAGAGACCATCAGACGCCTCCAGCCTCGACCTGGCTGTGCAACCAGGGCGACAGGGGGCCCAAACCCGTGTCCCCTCCCGGCCCGGGGTTCCCTCTGTAAAGCGGGGCCGTGGGGCCGGTGGGTTGGGAGCTCTGCCTGTCGGGCTAGGCGGTCTCCTCCCCGGGCTGGAGGCTGGGGCGTGAGGCACTTCCCCTTCCAGCGGGAAGTCCTGTGGGGGCACTCGTGGCCACTTCTCTGACTGCGAAAGGGGGTTCCCTAGTGATTCCGCTTTCTGCTCCCCCCTCCCCTGGCTGCGAGAAGAGCAGCAGGCGGGGGGGGGGGGGGGCACGGGGCTGTGTTGGGGACTGTTGGGGACTGGGGTCCTGCAGATGGAGAGTGAATCAGATCCTGCCCACCTGGAACAAGCATGCGCGCTTCAGTGGCTCCCCAGCCTGGGCCAGGAGGGAGAAACTGGGTTCTCTAACATGGGGGGGGGGGCAGGGTGTAGGGGTGTGTGGTCCTGACGCCCCTGACTTAGCCTTTGGGAGATCCAAGAGCCACTGCTCTTTTTGGGGGGAGGGGGCTGCTGAGCGGTTGGGGTGGGCCAGAGTTCCTCTGATGACCCACTCGCGCTGGAGAGGTTTTGGGGGGAACTGGGAGGAGTGCACTTGAGTGAGGTCTATCTACTCTTGCACTTCTTTTTTTTCAGATGAGAAAGTGAAGATTCAGAGAAAGGAAACGACTTGTTTAAGGTCACACAGCTTTCAGCTCCCACTGGTCCCTGGAGGAGGGTTATAATTAGGGGAGCCTGGGCTTGACAGCTGGGGCCAGAGGCACTGGATTCACTTCCCAGTTCACTTCCCAGGTCTCAGTGTGTGTGTGTGTGTGTGTGTGTGTGTGTGTGTGGGTGTGTCTGTCTGGGGAAGGGAATGTGATACCACACACTGCAGCCCTTTCTCCATCTAGCCCTTTTCCCATTCTTCCCGCAGAACTTCAGCTCCTCGCTCCGAAGCTGTCCTTTTGGGGCAGAGGGAGGGATTCTCACAGATTCCCACGGTCCAGCCTTCTGCTAGGCGCGGCTCCTTTAAGACTCGCCCAGTCTCGGGTCTATTAAGGCGAGGAGAGTGGGGCGTGATCCTGTGGGCCCGCCTCTGGCTGGTGATTGGTCAGTGGGCGGGCAAGGGCGGGGCCGAGGGCGAGGGCCTCCCCCAGCTCCGTACCCTCCGCCCCCCAAGTCTAGGGCTCCGGGTAAAGTTTCAGCCTCCGCACGTGACTCGCCATGGCCGCTGCCTTCGGCCCGCGCTGCTGAGCTCGGTTCCCCGGACGGCTCCTCTCCCGGGACCCCGCAGCCCTGACGCCGAGCTGTCCCGAGGCGCAGGGGCAGGGCAGACGCCGTGCCCGTGGGCGCACGGACGGATTGCGTACCCCCGCTGCGAGGTAACCTCTACCCCGGGGATTGTGGAGCTCCCACCGGCAGCGGGGACCCTTGCTCCGCTCCCGATAGGAGCTGCGGATGGGGACCGGGAGCCGGGCGGGTGCCGACGGGGGCCCGGGGTTTCCTGGGCTTCCCAACCCGCTGCCGCCGTGCCCGGGGCGGGGGAGCCCCGTCTGTGCGTCTGTCTGCGCCCGTGTCTTCGCGCGCAGCCGGGAGGCGTCCGAAGCCGCCTGCCGTGCGTGTCCCCGGCGCCCGGGCTGGGGCAGAGCCGCCGCTGGGAACTCCGGCTCTCTCTCTCCTTTCTCTTCAGAAACGAGCAAAACAAAAAAGACTTTCAAACCTGTTTGGGGAGAGATCGGATGCCCAACGGACGAGCCCCCTCCTTCTTCCCCGCCTGTTATCTGAGCTGCTCTGTGGTTTGGGGAGAATCGGCCGGGGGGCCCACCCCCACCGGCGGCAGCCGGCTTGGGGGGCGGGGCCCGCTCAGCTGGTGTGCCCGGTGGAGAGAGGGGAGCCGTCGGCCTCGGGTGGGGGGGCCGGACCGTCGGGAAAGGGACGACTGGGACAGGGTCTGGTGTTACCCTGGGCTGGTGGCAGCTCTTTGGGTGAGAGGAGGACGGAATAGACTGGCCGTCTTCGCTCTGCCGAGGGTGTCTGGGACGTGGTGCCACCCACGAGGCGGGGAAGCTGCTAGCCAGATGTGTGTGTGGGAGGGGGGCACTGGAAAATCGGCTTGGCTGTGCCCCCTCTCTGGGCACTGCCCTCCTGTCAGGCTGTTCCGTGGGAAGGGGGTCGGGCCACCAGAGTGCTGGGCTGGGGATGTGCACCAGCTCATATGGAAATCATACCAAAAAGCAGCCCGCCCCCCACCCCCCAGCCTTGGAGACTACTTCTTTCCCATCGATTCTGCCTGGGATAGGGTACCCACCTGGTGTGGGCTTCCTCTTCTGTAACCAGCTTGCCTTCTGCCCGCGGGCTGTGTGCACATGTGTGTAGGTATATGTTCTCCAAGGGACTTGTTCCCGAGAACACCCCCCCCCCCTTGCTGCATACCCACCACCCTCACCTCTACTGCCGACCACCACCCTCTGCTCCAGTTTCCTGGCCAGGGGATTCGGGCATGTCGCTGTCCCCTTCCCCCACAGCGGTGGTCATAGGGCCGGGTTGTTCTGGGGAAGCGGTTCAGTAAGAACACCAGGTCTTACTAGGAAATGGGCTCAAGCCTTCAACTCCTCCAGGGCCTTGTGCTTGATGGGGAGGCTGGTGGGGGAAGCCCCAGGTTGGAGTAGGGATGGCTTGGAGCCTTGGGGCTTCCCCTGTGGAGAGTGGGGTGGAGATGGGTCTGGGGGTGGGAACAGGAGAGAGTATTTGGAGCTGGAGGAAGAAGGTGGGTGTGTGTGTAGGCGGGGGGGGGGGGGGGGGGGGGTGGGGGGGGTGGGGGGTGGGGGGGTGGGGGGTGTTGTGGAGTCAGGGAGTTTGTGGCTGTGAAAGATGTTGGTGCACTGGGAGGGGCTGGGACATAGTTCTGCCTGGGAATCTGGACCATGTGGGCCCTGAGACAGAGCGGTTACTAAGGTCAGACTCGGGTAGGCCCCTGGGAGCTGCGGATGTTGGATTTTGCGGGTGTGAATGAGTGCGATGCGGTGTCATTGCAGGAGTTTCCCCGCCAGACTGGTGAGGGCCGCGCGAGGCA